>NW_023425529.1:49490556-50974149 GCF_014108245.1 Pipistrellus kuhlii
ATCTCTTCCCATATTCTATCC
Organism: Pipistrellus kuhlii; assembly: GCF_014108245.1. Taxonomy (NCBI): domain Eukaryota; kingdom Metazoa; phylum Chordata; class Mammalia; order Chiroptera; family Vespertilionidae; genus Pipistrellus; species Pipistrellus kuhlii. The sequence continues at coordinate 49,490,578 of NW_023425529.1, forward strand.
ACCAAATTTTTAATACACTTTAAAATTGATTTCAAAGAGGAAGTGGGGTGGGGGGGAAAGAGAGGAAGAGAGAACCATCAATGATGAGAGAGTGTCACCTCTTGTCCACCTCCCTCACGCCCCATATCAGGGATTGAGCCCGCAATCTGGGCATGTGCCCTGATGGGGAGTCAAACTGTGGCCCTCATAGACTGACGTTCAACCACTGAGCCCACCACCAAATTTTATCTAATTTACCTCCTAGATAATATTGTTGGCTTTCTCTATCCTAGCTCAGGTCCTATTACCTCATGCCTAGAATTCCTCATTAACCTTCAGCTAGTCTCTCTGAATCAGTTTTGGTCATCTTCTGCCTATTTTTCTAACTATAGTCAAAGGAATAAAAACAAAATAAAATCAAAGCCATCCCCCTGCCCCTCCCATTTCACTACTTCCTTTCAGTGACTTCCCACTGGTCTCAGGACCAAGGCAAGGTGTTCAATGATTTGGCCACTGCTGACCTCACCAGCCTTATCTGATGCCGACCACCTCAAACTTGTGCTTCAGAAACATAAGCCTGCTTCTCCAACATTCTGTTCCTTCAACCCTCCCCATGCCCTTTGGCTAGGTATGCTCCCTTGTGGGAACCCCTTTCACGGCCTTTGTGGTTCAGGGTTCAGGTTCAGGGTTCGGGTTTTGGGGAAGGTCCCACACAAATGAAAGAGACTAGAAAATTACTTATCTGGGAAATGGAGGCCAGGTGGAAGCCCAACTCTAGCCGGAGGACTACACTTTGCTTGGGCCTTGCCGTCTCTCCCTTTTATTCAGTTTGGGATACACCCATTGCCCTCAGGCAGGCAATTCCAGTAACTGGCAGATTATTTTACCAGTAAGGATTTACATGATTATTTGGTGGGGAAGTTGCTTCAGGTACCACGGTCTCAACTAGGTAGGGATTGGTTGGCTCTGACCTTACAGAGCTTCAAGGTTGACCAGCCTTCTGGGTTTCTTGTTCACACCTTTCTAATTAGTGAGACAATGATGGTTCAGGCACTCCCCCTTTCCTCATATTTAACTACCAGTCACCCACTGGATCCCAGTTTAAACATCCTTCTGCAGAGAAGCCTTCCCCAGCCTCCAGACCAGGCCAGGTACTCTCATTGTAGGTACTCATGCCAACCTGGGCTTTTCTTCATGACAGCTGTCATTGCATGTATTTAAACATTTTGGTAAATAATTTCTATCTCTGTTAGTAGATTATACATCTAAAAGGTCTCCATAAATATCAGTTGAATAAATGGATGTTGAATGGTAACTTTTTATTAAAAAAAAATATTTTATTGATTTTTAACAGATAGAAAGGGAGAGAGAGAGAGAGAGCTAGAAACGTCGATGAGAGAAATATCGACCAGCTGCCTCTTGCACACCCCCTTCCGGGAATGTGCCTGCAACCAAGGTACATGCCTTTGACCGGAATCGAACCTGGGACCTTTCAGTCCGCAGACCGACGCTCTACCACTGAGCCAAACTGGCTTCGGCTGAATGGTAACTTATTATTATTAGGATCTCTCATGTCTTTATTATTCTTATAGGGTCCTCTTCAGAGTGCTGTGGGCTTTTTGCACTTTTCTGAAGGTCTTTCTGAGTATTTTTTTTCCTGGCAAGTTTAGTAGAGTGGGACAGTGGTGGTCATTCATTGTATTGCTCATTCAGAAGCTCATTCAGAAGCATTTTACACATATTCTCATTTAATTCTCACAATTCTATGAGGTAGGTACTCTAATGATTTCCTTTCATAGTTGAGGAAACTGAGGCACAGGGAAGGTAGGAAACTTGCCCTAGGTCATTGAATTAGTAAGGAATAGGGCTAGAATTTGAATCTGTCAGCTTCTTCCAAAGTCCACACTCTAAATACAATGCTATGGAGTCTAAGACACACTGAGACAGTTAGCCAATGAGGACAGTGTGTGAGTACCTGTCCTCAATCAAAGTGCTCTTCTAGTCCAGAGAGGAGAGAGCAGAGAAGTTAGTCATCGGGAAGGCTTACTGGGGCATGCACTTAGACTGACCCTTGACATACAGAGAGTTGTGGGGTCAGTGGAGAAAAGTGAGTGGAGGCAATGCCAGCAGGTAAGTCCCCCTCATGTGTGAGAGAGATAGACTCCATGAAATGAGAATGGATTTTAGACATGACTGAACTTCTCTTATTTTGCCTCCTAGATTGTTTTGTGCCAGAATAATATCCGTAATCAGGCCCATATGAACAGAGTGGTCACCCACGAGCTCATTCATACGTTTGATCATTGTCGTGCTCATGTCGACTGGTTCACCAATGTCAGACATTTGGCCTGCTCAGAGGTGAGTTTTATTGTAAACGATATCTTTTCCCCCCCTGCAGAACACTGTGTTTGAACAATTTATTAAAATATTTAAACACTAGAGGCCCGATGTATGAATTTGTGCACCAGAGGGTCCCTTGACCTGGACTGAGGGATTGGGCTGAAACTGGCTCTCTGACATCCCCTGAGGGGTTCTGGATTGTAAGAGGGTGCAAGCCAGGCTGAGGGACCCCACTGGTGCATGATCAGGGTTGGGGAGAGATGATGGAGTTGGCCAGCTGGGGAGGAATGCAGGAGGTTGCCAGCTGAGGAGGGATTGTGAGAGGGTTCCAGGGCATGTCCAGCCCATTTTGCTCAGCCCTGATTGGCCAGATCCCAGCAGCAAGCTAACCTACTGGTGGGAGTGTCTGCCCCCTGGTGGTCAGTGCACATCATAGTGAGTGGTTGAATGGCCTTAGCATGTCATTAGCATATTATGCTTTGATTGGTTGAACGGCTGACTGGACAACCAGACACTTAGCCTATTAGGATTTTATTATATAGAATTATATAGGATACTCATTTTCCTATTGTGATAGCTCCATGTTCGTCTTCAATTTCTGTTTCTAACTATTGAATACAAATTTTTGAGACACAACAGAGAAATTTTAAGTATTTTTTAGAATTGTATTAAATATAACCTTTTTAATCCTAATAATAGTGATTAACTTTAATTATAATAAACTATTTCTTATGGAATGAACTATGTAACATAAAAATTAAGGGCAGTTAACATTTACTGAAGGTTGTGTGCCAAACATTGTTCTGTTTGTGGATTTTTTTTTTTTAAGTGAACATATCCTCAAGATTTTATTGTTACATAATAAAACAAAACACGAAGCTTAGAACTAGATCAGTAGGCCCTTTCTCTTCCTCTTCTTCTTCTTCTTCTTTTTTTTTTTTTTTTTACAAAAAGCTCCACGTTTACTAACTATATATTCTAACATTGTCAAAATTTCAAGCACGTTATTCTGAAGCTCAAGAAACTGCAATACTTAGTATTAATTAAAAATTGAAAAAGGGTAGAGTTCAAAATAAAAATGCAGAAAATGTTTACTTTGGTGGATCTGTATTGATGCCATATTTTTCCTTGAGAAGTTTCAACTATTCTTCCTTCTTCCTTGTGTCCATCTTCGGAAATGCCCTGTTGGCAATATAGTACAAAACCACGAGGTATCTGTTTCAGACGTTGAATTCGGACAGGTGGTCACATGCGTTCTTGGCATCAAAGATGTCCTCACAGAGCACGTAAGCTGTTCCTCTAGTTTCAGATGTGTTCCTCACTCCGATTTGAGGAATAGATCTGTAGTTCCCAAATATATCATACCTTTCTTCAGCTGTGATTTTGTAAATCCGATTTACTCCAGGTGGAAGTCTAATGTTCGCACTCTTGGCTGCTGGCATCGCCATTTTGCTGGGCTGATGAGGTTACCGTGGCAGATACTAGAACTCCCCCTTGTTCCTCCTGAGCTCACTCAGCTTTCAGCTCAGCACGGCCTCAGACGCGGGACATCCACACGCAGGCTCCATAACGCAGGCACACCTGGCCCTTTCTTCCCTTATCTCCTCCTGGTTCACAATGCTTGCATCTCTTAATGCCAGCTATCTCTTAGATCTTCAGTAGGGCTCAGCACATTCAAGCCTCAGCACAATCTTCTTTAAACAAATCAAAAAACAATTTTTTTTAATTGATTTTATTATTTAAAAAATTTATTGAGCTGAAACTGGTTTGGCTCAGTGAATAGAGCATTAGCTTGCGGACTGAAATGTCCTGGGTTCGATTCCGGTCAAGGGCATGTACCTTGGTTGTGGGCACAACCCCAGAGAGGGAGGAAGAGAAAAAGAGAGAGAGAGAAAAAGAGAGAGGGGTTGAGATTGATTTGTTGTTCCCCTTATTTAGGCATTCATTGGTTGATTCTTATATGTGCCCTGACTGGGGATCAAACCCATAACCTTGGTGCATTAGGACAAACTCTCTAACCAACTGAGCTTCAGCACAAACTTCTTTGTAGTTTTAGCTTTTTTTGTGGAAAATCAGCTTAGTCTGCCTACCACAGCCACTCTGCTTCCTGGAGTAATGCCGCTTTCCCTGTGCACAGAGAATCCTTGCCCATCTTGTATTGTGTTACTTTGTGGGGTTTATGCTTGCCTCACTTCTTACAGGAAGTCCAGCGGGTTTTAGGAACATTCTCCATGTTTGTGTGAGTGCTTTCAGCACGGAAAGCGATTGTGGGTCCTTATATATTATAGTTGTCACAACAGCCCATGGAAGTGGACACTATTATCCTCATTTAATATCTGTGGAAAGGAAGGCATTTGTTTAGATTCCATACTTCAGATTTATAACCAGGGTTCCTAACTGGCTTCCTGGGCTGCTTTCTTTAGGTAAAGATCCTTTCTTGCTCTAGAGTAAAATATAAAAATATATTTGTGAATAAGCACTTCGGATTGCTCTAAAAAATATACATGTAAATATAAATATACTTTTGGAGAGACATAAGTATTTCATAATTGAATTTCATTAATCCAAGAGTACAATGTATCGAGAAATTAAAAAACTAATATAAATTTCAACTTTATATTTTATAATTTAGATTATATTCTCTTTCCCTTAAAATTAATAAGCAACCTCACTGCATCTAATTATAACTCATTATTTGGAGACTAGACTGAATCCTGAGTAGTTTTTTTTTTAAACTTTATTTTTATTGTTGACACTATTACAGATGTCACCCCCCACCCATTGCCCACCTGCACCCATCCTATAGTCCCCCTTCCCTCTGGCCATCGCCCCACGGTTGTCTTGTGTCTGTGGGCTAGGCTTATATATTCTTTGGCTAATCCCTTCGCCGTCTTTCATCCAGTGTCCCTTCCTGCCGCCCCGTTCCTCCTGACAGCTGTCAGTCTGTTCCATGTATCCCTGCCTGTGTTTCTATTTTGTTCATCAGTTTATTTTGCTCATTAGTGAATCCTGAATTTTTAAGTAGGTCTCTCTCTGGTGTTATGAAGATTAATGTCAGTTGGCTAAAGTGTGTGAGTGCCTTGAGCTGTCAGAGGAATAAGACCGTGTCATTGTAAAGTAGCATGAAGTGGGTCATTCTGTTTGCAGTGAATTAGCAAGAATGTGGCCAGGTTAGCTGTAGAATCTGTGTGGGTAGTCCCAAGATGTTTCATCCATTAAAGCTGCTTTTCACTTTAATAATGTGGTAAGTTAGAAAATATGTCCTAATGTCGGGCTGTCATGCACACCCAGCCCAGAGCCTTTGGCATTGTCTGACAAGCTCACGGACAGCTGCCCTCTTTCTTACTAAAGAACTTCTGGAACCAATAGAGTTAAAAAAATTCTTTCAAAAAGTCTTACGGTTACTCGGATCTCAGAAAAAAATGCTACTTTTATATATTTTTATAATTAAAAAAAAATTGGTTGTTATAAAGGTAGAGAGCCTGGACACTTATTTTCTTTTCATTTACTTCTGTCTTTGTGATAGATTCGAGCTGCTAACCTCAGTGGAGACTGCTCACTTGTGAATGAAATATTCAGATTACGTTTTGGATTAAAACAACACCATCAGGTAAAAACTAACATGAAATCATTTACCTCTAAGAGTGCTAAGAGTGGAAATAATAAATAAAGAAATGAGACGTACAGTTAGTATTTGAAACTTGAAAGAGCTACTTACATGAAATGAATACAAACTGTATACCGTTTAAGCCAAATAGATGGAATTTAGTTCTGGCTTATAATTATGGTTGAGCTGTGTGACCGACAGAGATTTTAATAGTGAAAAGAACTATGATGATCCCGTTCTTGGGATACTTATGGATGGGGTAGATAAGGAGTGGAAGTGAAGTCACAGCCTGTCTTACTTTTATCCTGGCCGTCCTGGGCTTACATTTTATTTTTTATTTATTATTATCATTTAAAATAATATTTTATTGATTTTTTTACAGAGAGAAAGGGAGAGGGAAAGAGAGATAAAAACATCAATGATGAGGGAGAATCATTGATCGGTTGCCTCCTAAATGCCCCCCACTGGGGATTGAGCCGGCAGCCCAGGCATATGCCCTTGACCGTAATTGAGCCCAGGACCCTTCAGTCCACAGGCTGACACTATCCACTGAGCCAAACCAGCCAGGGCAGAAATGAGTTTTGATTATGGTTCAGATATATAAAATGTTATTTCATGATTAAATTTTCATATAAAACTAAAGCCATATACTTTTTTTTTTCTCTTTAGACTTGTGTCAGAGACAGAGCCATTCTTTCTATCCTGGCTGTTAGGAATGTCAGCAAAGAAGTAGCCGAAAAAGCTGTTGATGAAGTTTTTGAATCGTGTTTCAATGACCATGAACCTTTTGGAAGGATCCCACATAACAAGACATATGCAAAATATGCTCATAGAGACTTTCAAAACCGTCATCGGTATTACTCAAATATATGAAGGCAATGACATTTTATATTACCTCAGTGATCATGAAGAAAATATGGTTCTCAGGTACACAAATGTATAAAACATAAATGATCAGTTAAATACAGACAAGACAGAAGATGCTGATTCTAGCATATTATCAGAAAATGTAACTCTGGTGAAAAATGAAACTGCCTTAAACTTCAAGGCAGAAATTATATCTGTATAGCCAATCATTCAGTGAATAAGGCAAATCAATTACGTTTTTGTATTTTCTACATTGTACTTGTGTTTTTTATTCTTGTGATGTTATTTTTATTACATGCTAGGGGCCCAGCACAAAGATTCATGCACCGATGGGGTCCCTCGGCCTGGCCTGCACCCTCTCGCAACCCAGGATCCCTTTGGGGATGTTGGAGAGCTGGTTTTGGCCCCAGCTCCGCAGGCCAGCCCGAGGGCCCCCACTGGCGCACGTGCACTGGGCCTCTAGTATGCATATAAGATCTTTGGTTAATCTCTTCCCACCTTCCTCCCACCCCTTCCCTCTTAGATTCATTAGTCTGTTCCATGTTTCCATGCCTGTGGTTTCTGCTCCTTCATTAAGCGTCTGCCCCTTAGTGGTCAGTGTGTGTCATAGCTACTGACTGGTTGGCTGGTCTTCTGGTTGCTTAGGCTTTTATATATATAGATGATTATTTTATTTATTTTTTTAAAGAATTCCATTTTTATTTTTCTTTAAAAAAATATATTTTATTTAATTTTTACAGAGAAGCAGCAAGAGGGATAGAGAGTTATTAACATCGATGAGAGAGAATCATAGATCAGCTGCCTCTTGCACACCCCCTACTGGGGATGTGCCCGCAACCAAGGTACATGCCCTTGACCGGAATCGAACCTGGGACCTTTCAGTCTGCAAGCTGACACTCTATCCATTGAGCCAAACCGGTTTTGGCTATGTAGATTATTTTATTGATTAAGAAAACTGTGAAGTGGTACACTTGTATAATGTTGATAAGAGAACATTGTTGGTATTTACATTAAGTATAAAGAAAAATGTATTGATCTTATTTATGACATTTGTTGAGATGTTATGATCAAAACATATAATGAATGAAAGTTGAAAAGAATTCATTCAATGATCAATGTCTACCCCACTCTCTGCTCTTCTTTCTTTTTTCTTTTTAAAAAATATATTTTATTGATTTTTTACAGAGAGGAAGGGAGAGTGATAGAGAGCTAGAAACATCGATGAGGGAGATACATCAACCAGCTGCCTCCTGCACCCTCCCCATCGGGGATGTGCCCGCAACCCATGCACATGCACTTGACTGGAATCAAACTTGGGACTCCTCAGTCTGCAGACTGACGCTCTATCCACTGAGCCAAACTGGCTTTGGCTCTCTGCTCTTCTTTCAACTTGTATGTGGAGACTATATGGTTTAGTTTTCTGGGGACAGTTTTTTTTTTTTTTTTTTTTTTTAATATATTTTTTTTTTGTGAGAGAAGAAGGGAGAGGAATAGAGAGATAGAAACATTTGTGAGAGAGAAACATCAATCAGCTGCCTCCTGCATGCATCCCACTGGGAATTGAGCCTACAACCAGGAATCGAACTGGTGACCTCTTGGTTCGTGGGTTGTCAATGCTAAGCCACACTGGCTGGGTGTTTTCTAGGAACAATTTTTATTAGATTTTTAAGTTTTTGTTATTTAAAAAAATTTAAAGAATAATTTATTGCCCCAGCCGGTTTGGCTAGGGGATAGAGCATTGGCTTGTGGACTAAGGGTCCTTGGTTCAATTATGGTCAAGAGCACACGCCATGCGTGGGTTGTGGGATTGATCCCCAGTAGGGGATGTGCAGGAGGCAGCCAATCAATGATTCTTTCTCATCATTGATGTTTCTATCTCTCTTTCCCTTTCCCTTCCTCTCTGAAATCAATAAAAATATATTTTAAAAAAGAATAGTTTATTGATTTTGAGAGAGAGAGGAAGGGAGAGGAAGGGATCAAGCCTGCAATCTGGGCACATGACTTAACCAGGAATCAAACCGGCAACCCTTCTGTGAATGGGATGGTACCCCACCAATTGAGTCACACCGGCCAGGGCTTTCTTTATTTTTAGTAAAGGCCAGTACATTAAATTTACAATGCAACACACACACACACACACACACACACACACAATCTTCACCTGAAGATATGTTTTCTATTGATTTTTAGAGAGAGAGGAAGGTTGGGGGAGAGAGAAACATTGACTAGTTGCCTCCTGAATGCACCCCAGACTGGGGATCAACCTACAACCTACAACCTAGGTATGTGCTCTGACTAGATATCGAATCCACAACCTTTTTGGTGTATGGAATGGTGCTCCAAGCAACTCAGCCACTTGGCCAGGGCTAGTTTTTATATATTTACAAGATTGTTCATATAATCATTCTTAAATCTTTGACAAGCCCTGATCTGAGTTTTGAATTCAGAAAACATGGCCCTTTTATCTGTCCCTCTTTTTTTCTTTTTTTTCTTTTTCTTTTTTAATCTGTTCCTCTTAACTGGTAACTGCATTTTCTAGCTGTCCAGCAACCATCTCTTGGCCTATGTCCAGACTGAAAGACACTGTGTGTATAGGTGGTTAGTTAAAGGTTTAAACATAATGAAGTTAGTAGGATTCTTTCTTTTAGTTAAAATTTGATTAAAGATAAATCATTAAGTGATAACAAAAGCAGAATAACTTATTAAACATTAAGATATGGTTTGAAGATTCTTGGGAAGATGGTGGAATAGGAAGCAACAGAAATCTATCTTCCCACCTAGATAAAATTACACGGACGGAATCTGTCTAATGTAAATATTTTGGCCTTACTAGAGTCTGTTAAAGGCTTGTAACTTCCCGGGGGAGGGTTGGGAGGTAAATTGAAGCTAATTTTGGCCATTTTCAGCTGTTAGCACAGTAGTTACTCATCTCTCACTAGTGTGCCTTGTAGCAGGCAGTTGTGCATGTTTTCTCAGCACACTCTGTGTACAGATTGTGGGAACCAGGCGGGAGGTTGGGGGCATAAAGCACCCTGCCCTCCATATATTTGGGATCTGCTCTGATTGTTCATTGCTGCTGCTTTTCACAGAGGTTCAAAGAGATGGTGGCATTGTTACATTCTATTCATTGAAAAGTATTAAGAAAATGAATAGGCAAACTATGGACTGGGAAAATATGTATATTTGAGAAAGACCTCTTATGTGAAAATATAAAAACTTTGTATACCTCAAAAAGACAACCCAGTTGCTGAAACCGGTTTGGCTCAATGGATAGAGCGTCGGCTTGGGGACTGAAAGGTCCCGGGTTCGATTCCGGTCAAGGACATGTACCTTGGTTGCCGGCATATCCCCAGTAGGGGGTGTGCAAGAGGCAGCTGATCGATGACTCTCTCTCATAGATGTTTCTAATTCTCTATCTCTCTCCCTTCCTCTCTGTACAAAATCAATTAAAAAAAAAAAAAAAAAAAAAAAAAAGACAACCCAGTTAAGAAAATAGCAAAAACACTTGAACACACTTTACAAAGAATGAGACATAATTGAACAAGGATACAAAGAACACATGAAAAATGTTTACTATTAGTCATCAAAGAAATGAAAATTAAAACCACAAGGAGAAACCACTACACACCCACTAGAAAAGCAAAACATTTAATAGACTGCTGAAAAAATTTATTAGGTGTGAAGCAAACAGAACTTTCATACATTTCTGGTAAGAATGTAAAATAGAATCACTTTGGAAAAAGGTTTGGTAGTTGTTTGTAAAGTTAAACGTACACCTACCCTTTGATTCTGCTATTCGAAGCTAGGTTTTTACTTAAGAGAAATGAAAACATTCACAAAAAGACTTCTACAAGAATGTTCATAACAGCCGAAACCAGTTTGGCTCAGTGGTAGAGCATCGGTCTGCGGACTGAAAGGTCCCAGGTTCGATTCCGGTCAAGAGCATGTACATTGGTTGCGGGCACATCCCCGGTAGGAGTGCAGGAGGCGGCTGGTCGATGTTTCTCTCTCACCGACATTTCTGGCTCTCTTATCTCTCTCCCTTCCTCTCTGTAAAAAATCAATAATAAAAAAAAGAATGTTCATAACAGCTTTATTTACAAAGACCCAAAACTGAAAATAACCAAGTGTCTACCAATAGAAGAATGAATAAACAAACTGTAATATATTCAAACCACGGAACACTTCTCAGCAATAAAAAAGAACGAATTACTTATAAATAAGATGAATGAAGCTCACAGACATTATGCTAATTAAAAGGAGCTTGAGATACAAAAGAGTACTAGCTGGTCCCATGTTTATGAAATTATAGAACAGGCAAAACTGTTCTCTGTTGGGAAAAGAACAATCAGAACAGTGGTTGCCTGAAGGGTGGGGGAGTGGACAAAATATTGACTAGAATGAAAGAGAAGGAACTTTTTGGGGTGATGGAAGTATTTTATATCTTATTTGTGATGTAGGTTACACAGATGTATCCATTGATTGTCAAAGTTGTACAGTTAATATTTGGGCACCTCAATATATATAAAATTTATCTTAAAAAATAACAGTCTGGCTGATATGGCTCAGTGGTTGAGCATTGATCTGTGAAACAGGTGGTCGCTGGTTCAATTCCTGGTCAGGGCATATGCCCAGGTTGCAGGCTTAATTCCCAGCAGAGGGCATGAAGGAGGCAGCTGATTGATGTTGATGTTTTTCTCTCATCCATGTTTCCATCTCTCTCTTCCCCTGTCTCTAAAATCAATGAAAAAATATTAACTGAATGGCAGGTGGAGAGTAGGTGGAGGTATAGATTAAACAAGTTGGCATAATATTGGTAATTGTCAAACCTGAGTGATATAAGGATATTCATTACACTAACAATTTTGTGTACTTTATACATATTTGAAATTTTTCACAATTAAGTTTGTTTTTTGTTTTTAAGACGGGAAAGGGGATGAGTTAAAGATGAATATGCACTGAATTTTATTTATTTATTTATTTATTTATTTGTTTATTTATTTAAAAATATATCTTATTGATTTTTCACAGAGAGGAAGGGAGAGGGAAAAAGAGTTAGAAACATCGATGAGAGAGAAACATCGATCAGCTGCCTCCTGCACACCCCCTACTGGGGATGTGTCTACAACCAAGGTACATGCCCTTGACCAGAATTGAACCTGGGACCTTTCAGTCCACAGGCCAATGCTCTATCCACTGAGCCAAACCAGTTAGGGCTGCACTGAATTTTAAATGCAATAATTAAGATCTTAATTAATTAATTTTTTGTTAATCTTCACCCAATGATATTTTGCCATTGATTTTTTTTTCTTAGAGAGAGTGGAAGGAAGGAAGAGAGAGAGGGAGAAGTGGGGGAGAAAGAGAGAGAGAGAGAGAGAGAGAGAGAGAGGGAGAGAGAGAGAGAGAGAGAGAGAGATGTGAGAGGGACACATCGATTGATTGCTTCCCGCGTGTGCCCCAACCGGGGCCAGGGAGGAAGCCTGCAACTGAGGTACATGCCCTTGATCAGAATTGAACCCAGGACCCTTCAGTCCATGAACCAATGCTCTATCCACAGAGCCAAACCAGCTAGGGCTGCAATAATATATATATTTTTTTAAAACAAAATCACATGAGCAACAGCATAACCACAGTCTTACAGTCTTTGCTAGGCAGAAAATTGAGTGCTAAACAATTAGAAAATCATTATTTTGTTCATTTCTGCCCTTGGGAGAGAAAAGGAAGGGCAGACAGAAGAATGAAACAGGATAATCTTGGTCTGCAGTGGTCAGACAATATTACTTCAACTATTCAACTTCCCCTTCTCAAGGGGATAGAGATATCCAGCCAAGATATTATCAAACCTAGTTATTTGTTAATTAAACTTCAGAGCAATATCCTGAGTGTATAATTAATTAAATGTTAATTTATGTTGATAATATTGCGCTTGAATTTTAAAACTTTTTTTCTGAATTTAAAATATTTGAGAAGCAAAAGCCAGGCATTCTGCTGCTAATTTGCATATTTTCACATTATTGTCTTCCTTCTTTCTCTTTCCTGCTGATTTCTACTTCTAACTTTTACAATGCAAGTGTTAAATTCCTAAGAGCAGAATTTGGTTTTATAGAAATTACCTAGTAGAATATCTGGGATTTTATAAGGACAATATTGTTCATTTGATAGGTTCCAATGCTAAGTAAAAAGGAAAAAGTGAATCATTTGACATCCTAAGTGCAAGTGACAGCTTCTCTTGAGTATTAACTATATTCCCATCACCTCACATCCAACGTGGTAAAACGAGAGGGGAAAATCAAATGGGGTTAAGGGGACTCTCCTAACGTAATGATTCTTTTTTCTGAACACCAAGAAGTCCCAAAGTTCCAGAGCAAAGGCCAAAGCTGTATGCACCCTCTGGGTCTGGGTCTGTAGGGTCAAAGCCAGACATGTCTGGAGGGGGCCAGTCGGGCCATGGGAGGGGCCCTTATTAGAAGGAGGCCTTGAGGAGACTCTGAGAGTCAGGTGGCTGCCCCAGGGCTCACTGAGGAACCACAGCTCCCCTTATTCTCCCAATCACAGCAGCAGGAGGAGAATCAATCTGAGGGAAAATAGACATTGCATTCATTCAACAGATTATACTAATATTTAAAAACTCAGGATCCATAATGACTGACTGAAGGCTTGACCAAACACTGGAAGTCAGTCCTGCAGTCAGTATTGGGTTGCCATGGTGACCCAGCACTGACTGCTGCCAGTGCGGATGCAGCAATCCAGCACTGACTGCTGAGGGGGCTGCATATCAGGCCTGGAGAGAGAGGCAGGGTCTGATCAGCAGCCTCCATGGCAGCTGTTGATCAGCCATTGCCTCTCTCCGGGCTTCACCAGCAGTCACGCCTCTGTTTCTCTCTGGGCCTCCATGTGGGCTGCTGGTCATCCTCGCCTCTCTGATCAGGCTTGGAGATTGGCCTGGGGATGCTGACTGGCATAGAAACTGACCAATCAGAATCAAATCTGGGTAAAATGTGAGGCACTAATGGCTGCCTAGGGGTGGAACTTTTTTGTTTGTTTTGTTTTTGTTTAAATTTCTGTATTGATTGGAGGCAGAGCTTTTGATGCTGACTGGCATAGAAACTGACCAATCAGAATCAAATATGGGTGAACTCTGAGGAGCCAATGGCTGCCTAAAAGGCAGAGCTTTTGATGCTGACTAGCATAGAAACTGACAAATCAGAACCAACTTGGTTGGCAGGGAGGGCCATTGGGGGTGAGATCAGGCCAGCAGGGGAGGGCACTTGGGGGCAACTAGGCTGGCAGAGAAGGGCAGTTGGGGGTGAAATCAGGCTGGCAGGAAAAGGCAGGTGGAGGCAACCATGCCAGCAGCGGAGGGCAGTTGGGGGCGAGATCAGGCCAGCATGGGAAGGCAGTTGGAGGTAAGATCAGACTATCAGGGGAGGGCTGTTGGGGGCAAGATCAGGCTTGCAGGGGAGAACAGTTGTGGGCAAGATCAGGCCTGCAGGGGAGGGCAGTTAGGGGCTATCAGGCAGGCAGGCAGAGGCAGTTAGGGGCAATCAGGCAGGCAGGCAGAGGGGTTAGGGCAGTCAGGCATGCAGATAGGCAGGCAGGGGTGATCAGATCGGGCCTAAACTGGCAGTCCGACATCCCTGAAGGAGTCCCCAATTGGAGAGGGTACAGGCTGGGCTGAGGGAATCCCCCCTTCATGCACAAATTTTGTGCATTGGGCCACAAGTATATATATGTTTTTATTGATTTTAGAGAGGAAGGGAGAGGAAGAGATAGAAATATCAATGATGAGAGACAATCATTGGTTAGCTGCCTCCTGCATGCCTCCCCCTCCCCCCTCACCCTGGAGATTGAGCCTTCAACCTTGACCCAGAATTGAACCCTGACCTCCTGGCTTAAACCCTTACCCACAATCGAACCCTGACCTGGCTCTTGGGTTATCACTCAATGGCTGAGCCACCTGGGCCAGGCTCAACAAATAATGTAGGCACTGGGATACTGAAGTGACCAACATGGATTGCATCTTTGTCATTGTGGGAACAACTACACCAAAGAGGAAGAGGTATGGGGTGATTTGGGGATATATAACATGGCACCCAATCTGTAGAAAGTGAAATTTAAACTGAGACCTGAAGTATGAAGGGGAGGTAGCAAGTCAAGGGGATGGGGAAGGAGACTTCCAGACTAAGAGGCAATCCTTTGTGTGAAGGCCCAAGGACGGCACAGAAGCAGTGGAAGTGCTATGGAAAGGGATAATGTTAAACAAACTACCTACTTATCAAGGAAACTTATAGCCAGTTCCCAGGGAGAGGACAAGCTATGTGACCTGCATTTCAATTCAAAAAGGTAAACAGTGGGAAAGAATGAAATATTCTGTAATTGGTTCGGGGAAAACTGGGGACATTTGGAAAAAATTAAGTTAAATTCCTAACTCATTCGTATCCTATCTAATAAAAGAGTATAATATTCAAAGTAACCATCACTCTGCTATACCCACCAGCCACGCCCACAAGCCAATCAGAAAGAGTATGCAAATTAACCCCAGCCAAGATGGCTGTTGACACAGAGAGCAGGAGGGAGGCTTGGGTTTCCCTGGCAAAGGAAGAAGCCAAATTTTCCACACACCCTGGTGGGCCTAGGCCTCCATTCAAGGGTACAAAGTTTCAATTATAGAAGATAAATCCCAAGAAAAATGGTGGCAGCCACGGAGCTGGAGAGAGGAGGCTAGGATTGCCCCTGGTGATGGAGGAAGCCAAGCTTTCCACCTGCCTTGGCCAGCCTAGGCCTCCACTCCAGGCTACAAAGTTTCAATTATAGAAGGTGAATAAACCACAACAGAAATGGGTGCTGCCATGGAGCAAGCAGAGGCTTAGCTTTGCTACAGAATACAAAGTTTCAATTGTAGAAGATAAATATATCCCAGACACCAGGGCCTCCACTTGGGTCGCTGGGGGGCATGGCACCCCTACAAACCACCACAGGCCACTTGCCCAGGCCACCTCATGCCCCAAGGAATCCCCCATCCTTATCTGGAACACCCTTCAGGGGAAACCAACTGGCCCCCACCCATGCACTAGGCCTCTATCCTATCTAATAAAAGAGTAATATGCAGATTGACATCACTCCAACACACAAGATCAAGATAGCTGCCCTCATGTGGTCAAAAATCCTGCTTCCATGTGGACACAAGATGGTCACCATGAGATAGCCAGCAGGGGAGGGCAGTTGGGAGGGACCAGGCCTGCAAGGGAGGGCAGTTGGGAGCAATCAATCCTGCAGGGGAGGGCAGTTAGGGGTGACCAGGCTGGCAGAGGAAGGAAGTTGGGGGCAAACAGGCTGGTAGGGAGCAGTTAGACATCAATCAGGCTGGCAGGCAGAGTGGTTAGGGGCAATCAGGAAGTCAGGCAGGTGAGCAGTTGGGAGCCAGCAGTCCTGAATTGTGAGAGGGATCCCAGATTGGAGAGTGTGTAGGCTGGGCTGAGTGACACTCCCCTCCCCCCATGCACAAATCCTGTGCACTGGGCCTCTAGTCTATATATAAAAGCCTAAGTAACCAAATGAATGAAAGACCAAACAACCAGTCAATCGGTTGCTATGATGCACACTGACCACCAGGGGGCAGACACTCAATGCAGGAGCTGCCCTCTGGTGGTCAGTGAGCTCCCTCAGGGGGAGTGCTGCTCAGCTGACCAACCCATCCTGGTGGCCTTCCAGCCTGTGGCAGACACTCACCCCCTCAGTAGTCCTGCAGGTCCAATTTCTGGAGAACGGGCCAGGCATTGACAGACCAGCACTGCTGGCACAATCTCAACAGTGTCATTGGCTTCCTGGGAGTCAGCCTTGGGGACCGTGGTTGCTTCCCCTCCGTAGATAAATTCTTTATTGTTTAAAGTATTAATAAAAATTATGAACAAAGAATAAATAACATTTAAAACTCCATTCCTCATGAGAGACACAGACAGAAGAGAAGGAGGAACAGTGAGCACAGAGGCAGGGATGGAAGTGATGTGGACACAGGTAGAGGAATGCTCACAGCCACTAGAAGCTGGAAGAGTCAACAGGCTAACTAAGTGCTACGGATACAACAATAACCAAGACAGTTAGATCGGAGATTTAGACCCAGGAATCACTGGCATTCACCATCCAACAGTCTGTTCAAGTGGCTACAACCAAGAACCCAGTGGAGAACAGGGCAAAGAAGCAGGCAACGTACTGAAGAAGATTCCTCTTCTTAGAGAGCAGCCTGTCTGAAAGGGATGCATGGGAAGCTGCCAGTTTATTCTGTTCATCATATTTTTTTAAAAAATTAATTTGATTTTTAGATTCATTATTGATAGATATGTATTTGTTGTTCATAATTTTTATTTTCTCCTCCTCCTCCTCTTCCTTCTCCTCCTCCTCTTCCTCCTCCTCCTCCTCCTCCTCCTCCTCCTCCTCCTCCTCCTCCTCCTCCTCCTCCTCCTCCTCCTCCTTTTCCTCCTTCTCCTCCTCCTCCTTCTCCTCCTCCTCTTCCTCCTCCTCCTCCTTTTTCTCCTCCTCCTTTTCCTCCTCCTTCTCCTCCTCCTCCTTTTCCTCCTTCTCCTCCTCTTCCTTCTTCTCCTTCTCCTCCTCTTCTTCCTCCTCCTCCTCCTTTTTCTCCTCCTCCTCTTCCTCCTCCTCCTCCTCCTTCTTTTTCTTCTTCTAGAATACCTTTCAGCATTTCATATAATACTGGTTTGGTGGTGATGAACTCCTTTAGCTTTTTCTTATCTGTGAAGCTCTTTATCTGACCTTCAATTCTGAATGATAGCTTTGCTGGGTAGAGTAATTTTGGTTGTAGGTTCTTGCTATTCATCACTTTGAATATTTCTTGCCACTCCCATCTGGCCTGCATAGTTTCTGTTGAGAAATTAGCTGACAGTCGTATGGGTGCTCCCTTGTAGGCAACTTTTTCTCTTGCTGCTTGTAAGATTCTTTCTTTGTCTTTTGCTCTTGGCATTTTAATTATGATGTGTCTTGGTGTTTTCCCTCTTTGGATTTCTTTTGTTTGGGGTTATGTGCACTTCCTGGACTTGTAAGTATTTCTTTCACCAGATGGGGGAAGTTTTCTGTCACTATTTCTTCAAATAGGTTTTCAGTATCTTGTTCTCTCTCTTCTTCTGGCACCCCTATAATTCTGATGTTGGTACGCTTGAAGTTGTCCCAGAGGCTCCTTACACTATCTTCAACTTTTTGGATTCTTTTTTCTTTTCTGGTTGAATGTTTTTTTGCTTCTTTGTATTTGAAATCTTTGACTTGATTCTTGCAATACTCTAGTCTGCTGTTAGATCTCTGTATAATATTTTTAATTTCAGTCAGTGTATGCTTAATTTCTAATTGGTCCTTTTTCACATCCTCGAGGGTCTCACTAAATTTATTGGCCTTTTCTAGGAAATTCTTGAAAAATCTTATAACCATGGTTCTGAACTCTATATCATCATTTGCTTTCCTCCATTTCTTTAATTTGTGACCTATTTCTTTGTCTCTGCATTTTGGCTACTTCCCTGAATTGATAGAGTGGCTTTGTGTCCTATGTATCCTACAGGGCTCAGTGGCTCAGCCTCCCCAGTTACCTGAGGTGGACACTCTTGGTGCACCCCTTTGTGAGCTGTGTGCATAGTCTTGCTGTAGTTAAGCCTTGATTGTTGTTGGCATCACTGGGTGGAATTGACCTCTAGGCCAATTGGCTGTGAGGATCAGCTGTGTCTATGCTGAAAGAACTTCTGTTCTGGAGACACCCTTATGAGACAAGACTTGCAATATCCTCTGTGCTCAGCTTGGATGGGGCGAAGTCTCAGGGTGAAGCAGACAGTCTTGGCTTCCCGTCAGCTCTGCCCTAAGGGGCCTCTGTGTCTCAGTGTCCCCTGGTAGTCGCTGCAAGCACCTCTGAGAGAAAGTCACCCTTGAGTTCCACCTGCTGCCAGACAGTCCAGTTTCTCCCCAAATGAGTCTGAGTCCTCAGAGTCTCACTCGGAACTGTAGTTCAGTGAATTCGGGAGCTTTTGTCTCCCTTCCGCTTGAGAAAGCCAGCCATGTACTCAGTTGCCCGCCCTCTCCAATCCACGCACGTACCTCAGTACCTCTGCCTCCTCTGAGTCTCAGTGTGCTTTTCTCTTCTGCTAGTTGTAGAATTTCCACTCAGCCAGCCTTCCTGTGGTTCTGGATGATGTCTTTTAGTTGTAGTTCTGAAATTGTTGTGCAAAGCAGCAGTTTGGGTATATACCTATGGTGCCATCTTGGTTTCTCAAGGAAGGCACATTTTATTTATTTATTTATTTATTTATTTATTTATTTATTTATTTATTTAACAGCTTAAAACAATCATTTTATTTTGCTTATAAGTTTGAGGATTAAGAATTCGGGAAAGGCTCAACTAAAAAGTCCTTGCTTGGGATCTCTCATGCTGTTGCAGTCAGATGATGACTGAAGCTGCTGTTGTAGAAGGCTTGCTTAGGCTGTAAGTTCAAGATGACACATGCATATGCCTGGTGGCTGATGCCAATGGCCATTGGGGTCACAGGGGGGGCCATTGACCTAAATGCCTGCACATGGCCTCTCTGGCATGAGGGTCTCAGTGTAGTCAGCCTTCTTATGTGACAGATGGCTTTCTTCAGAGAGCCAGACAGAAACTTCTTGGCCTTTTGTGAGCTAGCCTCAGAGGTTTACAGCATCATTGCCACTACATCCTCTTGGTTGAAATAATGGAAGACACATTTTAATACCAGTTCTTCTGACTAATTCTGGAGTATTTTAAAGATAACATTATATGCATTGCTTTCTACCACATATTGCCACAGGACATTGTTAGAAGGCATTGAAAGATATTGGTGGCTGTTTCCATATTAAAATGTTAATGTATGAATCAAATTGATGGTTTTTGAACCTGAAGGATCAAATAGTTTCATTTAATTATATTAATCAAATTGATTTGAAACCAGCAGAATTATTTGCAGTGCCTAAGAAGTCATTATGCTCCATCCAAGCGAGACGAATGGGTCACCTTGGGATTTGCAGTTGGAATTTTCCTTTATGGTAAATACATTGGGAACCAAGTCATTTGTCCTAAAGAGACTCTCTCAGCAAAGGTTCACCAAACCTGTCTTGATTAATTTTTCAAAAGCACATGAGGAGATTTACCAATTACACTTCCAAGGGTTTATTTGATCAGCTTCACATGGTTGCACAATCTGCATATTGCTGCTCTAAGCTCCAACAGACTAAAATAGTTAAAAAAGGTCTGATGGAAATGAACTATGAACTAAATTCTAATGTGATTTAAACTTGTATGCTTTAAATTACTGCATATTTGAGGTGCTGCATATAAAGTGATGTAATGCAAATTCTCATACCATTGCTGAAAAAGTAGTCAGGCAGCAAATATTAACTCCTCTTGGCCAGCGGGGGATACTGTGTTTTTTCTCTCGCCTCTATCCTTTGTTCTTATGGTAGTTACCGTTACAGTAATGTGGTTGTAAGCACTCTGCATTTTGAACTCACACAGACATTATATTAGTTCATATTGAAATTACCTGCCTTTTATTTTTTGCCTTTTCCAAAATCTGCTGTAAGTGTGGTTGTTGGTCCAGCAGTGACTGCATGGAAGTTGGTTAGAAATGCCCATTGATTTGCATGCACATCAAAGGCAAGAAGCACTCTGAAGGGTTTGCCACCTTGGCTGCATATTAAAATTGCCTGGGCAGCTTTTAAGTCCTCAGATTCCTTGGGATCCCAGCCTTGGAGATTTTACTTTGATTGACCTGAAGGTGGGGCCTGTGAATCCTTGAGATTTAAAATTTACACAGGTGCAGGCTTAGACTCACCGATTTACTTTGCATCAAAGTGCTCTTATTTGCAAATTTACCATTCCGAAAACAAACCAAAATGCAGCAAAACATTTAATATATTTTGTATAGCATCTTTGCTGTTGCACAAAAGATGTCTAGAAATTTAGGATTTTTTCCCCCCATACAATCCATCCATTAATTAAATAACTTTTTCTTTTAAGAACAAATGTTTTTAAATCTCATGTCTAGCTGGCCCTGCTAATTCAATCGTTTGCTTTAGGCTTTTTATGTTAAAACCTATGTAGTGTCTCACAAAACGTGAGGGCAGAAATAGGAAACTGAGAAAGACATCAGAGTATAAACTAGGTGAGTTCTCCAGATAAAATATAGGCAACCCAGTTAAATTTAAATTTCAGATAAGCAATGAATATTTTTTTACTCAATAACTTAGTATAAGTATTTAGTGTAAGTACATTCCATGCAAGCACAGGAGAATATTTTTATTTGCTAAATCTGGTAGCCCTAAGAATAGGTCATTTAAATAAACAGTAAATTATACCTGAAATTAATAAAAATTGGAACCTATATGCTCTGATAGCAGGATACTATACAAATGGCCTTTATGGAATATTTTATAATTTATTTATTTATAATAAATCTTTATTGTTCAGATTATTACAAATGTTCCTCTCCCCCCCCCAATTGCTTTCCTCCACTAGGTTCTCACCCCACCCTCTGCCCTTTCCCCACCCCCCACAGTCCTCATCCACAGGTGCACAGTTTTTCTTCAGGCTCTTCCCGCACCCCTCACTCCCCTTTCCCGAGAATCGCCAGTCCACTCCCCTTCCATACCTCTGATTCTATTATATTCACCAGTTAATATTGTTCATCAGGTTTTTTAATTCCCTTTGCTTTTAGTTTCACTTGTTGATGGTTACGTATTTGTTGCTCATAATTTTTACCTTTATTTTCTTTCTCTTCCTAAATAACCCCCTTCAGCAATTCATATAATTCTGGTTTGGCAGTGATGAACTCCTTTAGTTTTTTTTTAAATTTTTTAAATTTTTTTTATTAGTGAAGCTCTTTATCTGGCCTTCGATTCTGAGTGATAGCTTTGCTGGGTAGATTATTTTTGGCTGTAGATTCTTGCTTTTCATCACCTTGAATATTTCTTGCCATTCCCATCTGGCCTGCATGGTTTCTGTTGAGAAATAAGTTGACAATCGTTTGGGTGCTCCTTTATAGGTAACTACCTGCTTTGCTCTTGCTGCTTTTAATATTCTCTCTTTGTCTTTTGCTCTTGGAATTTTAATTATGATGTGTCTTGGTTTGGTCCTCTTTGGATTCCTTTTGTTTGGGGTTCTGTGTGCTTCCTGGACTTGAAAGTCTATTTCTTTCCCCAAGTGGGGGAAGTTTTCTGTCACTATTTCTTCCAGTATTCTTTCGGTATCTTGCTCTCTCTCTTCTTCTGGGACCCCCATAATTCTGATGTTGGTTCGTTTGAAATTGTCCCAGAGGTTTCTTACACTATCTTCAACTTTCTGGATTCTCTTATCTTCTTGCTTCTATCGAGGAGTGTCCTCTGGCTCTTTGTGTTCCAAATCTTTGACTTGATTCTTGTGATCTTCCATTCTGTTTTTAGGACTCTGTATAATATTTTTTATTTCAGACAATGTTTTCTTTATTTCTAGTTGATCCCTTTTCATATCCTCATAGGTCTCATTTATTTTATCGGCCTTTTCTAGGAAATTCTTGAAAAACCTTATAACTGTGGTTTTGAACTCTATATCCAGTCGTTTTTTGTCCTCCATTTCTTTTGTTTGTGATCTGTTTCTTTACCTTGGCATTTTCACAGCTTCCCTGAGTTGGTAGGGTGGCTTTGTGTGCTAAGGTGTCCTATATGGTTCAGTGGGTCAGCCTCTCAGTTACCTGAGGTGGACAGTCTTGGTGTAGCCCATTGTGGGCTGTGTGTGCAGTCTTGTTGTTAAGCCTTGCTTGTTGTTGGTATCACTGGGAAGCGTTGACCTCCAAGCCAATTGGCTATGAGGATCAGAAGTGTCTTAGCTAGGAGGGTTTCTGTCTTCTGCTTAGATGGGGCGGAGTCTCGGGGTGGCACAGACAAGCCTTGGTGAATCCCGCAAGATTGGTTGCAGGCACGCACACCTCTTTGGTATAGGTGCAGATAAGCTTTGATTCCTGTCTGTCCCTCCCTAAAAGAGTCCTATTCCCGGCAAACGAGAAAGCTAGCCACTGGAAGGGCTCTGTGTTCCACTTGGATGGGGCGGAGTCTCGGGTGGTGCAGACAAGCTTTATTCAGCCCCTCCCTACGAGGGTCTGGTTTCTGAGTCCCACAGTAATGGCCACTGGCTTCACACACCTCCGAGAGATCTCTGCCTACTGCCTGTCTGGGGCTGTCTATCAGAGCAATAGGGTGGTTCTGTTTTCTTCCCGAACAAGAAAGCTAGCCACACATTAGCTGTTAGTCCTCTTTGTATGCAGGGAGTAAGCCAGTAGCAAACTCAGCCTGCCCTTTCAAAGCTCCACAAGCAAGCCAGCAGTGAAGCCGGGCGGCCGCCTTTTTGCGAGCACAGTTCTCCGCACCTTCACAGTTCCTGAGGTTCAGCGCGCCTTCTCTCTCCTTCCCAGATGGTAGAGCCTCCTCTCAGCTTCAGGGCGATGTTTCCCCTGTTTTCCAGATCTAAATCAAATTTGTTGTGGTAAGCTGCATTCAGGTGTCTGCCCTATGCCGCCATCTTGGTTTCTGTCCGAATATTTTATAATTTTAAGAACAATAACATATACTCTTTGATTATAGCCCAGCAGGAAATCTAAGTGTTTTTTTTTTTTTTTTTTTTTTTTTTTTTTTTTTTTTTTTTTTTTTACAAAGATCCCTCTTTGAGGTGAGGATTGAAACCTGAGCTAATAATTTTAAAAGAATTCCATGCATTCTGATTACCATTCTACTAATATTTTTTACTAATTTATGTGTGAAAAATCGAACCCCAAACAAAACACTTTATGTTCTTAACAAAACAAAACAAAACAAAACAAAACAACAAAACTAGGAAAAGGGAAAAAAAAAAAAAGCATTACTGAACATTCTGAGCTGTTGGAAAATCTAGCCAGCAGAGGGTGCTAATGTATCACTGATGAATTTTGAGTCACAAAAGGCTTTTACAATGCCTTGTGCAATTTAGATTTTCTTTTAATGTTTATTTTAGTCAGCGTTGACATGCAATGTTGCTAAAACAGATTAGAAATTAAATGCAGTTCTAGTGTACTGTTCAGGATTCGCATTTTCCCTAAATGATATATTTCTTTTGCTCAAGATCCTTGGCTAAGAAATATACTTTAGCCCCTGTTGGCAATCAGAAGCACTGTGCTCTGGATTTAGGCTTGAGTGCTGGGGTCTCTGCAGGTGTGTGTGACTGTGTGAGTGATCATAGGTCTAATTCAGCAAGGCAGTGGTGGGTGAAGATTTATCAAGTGAAGGAAATAAAAATCCCATTCCGGGTAGTGAAGACCAAGGCTGCCCTGACTTGACTCCCGGACTGGAGAATGCATGTCACACGTCACAATTCTGGCCTCAAATCTACGCACCTCAAAGGTGGTGTAGGGCTAGTTAAATTCAGGACAATTTTATTTTTCTGACAGTAGAGAAAAGGAGCATTTCTTGTGGGCTTTTGTGCTAGGCTTGACCTTTTATACCTATGATTTCATTTCTTTTTAAAAAAATGTATTTTATTTATTTGTTTTACAGAGAGGAAAGGAGAGGGATAGAGAGTTAGGAACATCGATGAGAGAGAAACATCTATCAGCTGCCTCTTGCACACCCCCTACTGGGAATATGCCGGCAACTAAGGTGCATGCCCTTGACCAGAATCAAACCTGGGACCTTTCAGTCTGCAGGCCGATGCTCTGCCATTGAGCCAAACCCGTTTCGGCAAGACTCATTTAACAGTGGTCCAAAGTAGCATTTCCCAAACTTTGTTCTGAAGGACATTGGTGACCTTCAAGGTTTTATAAGTTTTCCTTATTAAACGCTTTTGGGAAATGTTGCAAATTTTAACCCTCACAGTTTCACAATGTGCAAACAAATTTTAAAGTTTCTTCAGAAATTCTGTGATAACAAAACAGATTTAATCTTTTCCAACTCAGATTTCTCAATACTAATGGCCTAAGGAATTCTGCTTCTCCCTCCATTTTTAATAGAGTGACCATCAATATTGCAAGACATGTACCTTTTGTGGCACATTGTTTGAGAAACATGGGTCTATATTGAGTAAATATATGGGATATATTTCATGGTAGGAATAAAAGGTCATGATCATGATCATCATCAAACACATATATTCAGCCTCTTTGGTTTATTGGTCTTTGGGTTAGGACCCAGGGATATGACACAGAATTAAATGATAGATTAAATGAGGAGGCAAAATGCCTTTTGTTTGAATGGGAAGTTGGCTTTAGTTCCTGTGACCATATTTCTCCAACTTTTATAAGAGGATGGTGATAATGGATAGCTGGGTTTCCAATGATTTCTTAGTGTGGCATTCTGTTTTGTTCCAGAGTGAACAATTACTTACTTCTTTCTTCCATTAATTTAGTTTGGCTCAGATGTTCAGAGATGAGAAATTGGCACACTTGGTTATGAGTAAATCCTAGATAAAAGTCATTAAGAATCACACATCTTTGACACACCCTGGGAAAACAGATGTTCTCTTTTTCACATATGTGTGCACACACGCACACGCACACTCAGTTTCGTCTCAGCAGCGCATCACCTCTTCATGCAATTTGTTAGATGAATAAAAGCAAATGAAGGACGTGGACATCAGTATCAGGAGAGTGGTCAAAGATCTGAAGGTTAAAGGACACACATTTCAGATGTTGTTCAGTCATTTGAGGGCTGGCAAATTTCACACAGCACACATCTCTGGCCTTTTCTTCTCAGAGATGTGTTATTCACATGATCTGGTCCCTTTTCTCCAAGAACCTTTTAAAACCTCATCAAGCAATGTACCACACTGCTGATGGGGCAAATGAAATTAATTCATACGTGCACCATTAATAGATGTTAGAAATGAAATATTCAGCTGTGATTCAGTATGCAAAAGGAAACTTGAAAACAATGAAAAATAATGCAGATAATTCAATCTTGAAATATATTTTCCTGAGGTATTCACATGCCTATAACAGAAAAACACAATTTTTCCTCTTGAATCACCTTATTCAAGCCAGCTCCATTAATTCACTCTGCGCATCCCTTTGAAGTAGGGCTCTGCATGAAAAGCTCTGGGCACCCAGCCACACGTTTGGAAGTATCATGACTTGTATCTCCATCTAATCAAGTTCATCTTCTTGGGGAGAATATACAAAAGGCTTTATCTTTGCTTCTCCGTATCTTACCAGCCTTCTCTTCCTATTAAACTACCCGGGCCTTATTTATTCAGCTCATAAATAACGGAGCAGAATAGAAATAATAGGGTACTGATGGGAAATTGTGTTTTTCCACATCATGACTGCAGATAAGTTATCTGAGACAACTTTTCAGAAGCCAATTTCAGTATAATGGTTCAACCCAAATCCAATGAAAAGAAGTCTCCTCCCCCCCCCCCCCCCCACACATAATGCTGTCATGATTAGGAGTGATTATTTCCTCTTTACGTTGATAACACCTAATCCTTAATCCTCCTTGTGAGATTTGCTTTAGCATCTAAAAATAATGGATGTTTCTGAAAATGTGCTCTGGCACCTGGTAGCTGTTCAGTCTTAGGCAACTTGTTTTAAGTTTTTGGGTATTCTCTTGATTAGTAAAATGGGAACAACGCCATATATTTCACAGGGCTATCCTGCGGAAGAAGGAAGTGATCCGTGTAAGACACCATGTGCCTGGTAAACAGCTGGTGGGCAGAGGATCCTGACTCTTTATCCCGGAGATCTGTGGTGAGGCCAGCTCTTAGCTTGGCAGGGGCTTCCTCTGGGAAACCTTTCTTTTCTTTCCTTTTTAAAATTATATATATATATATATATATATATATATATATATATATATATATATTATTGATTTTTTTACAGAGAGACAGAGAGCTAGAAACGTCGATGAGAGAGAAACATGGACCAGCTGCCTCTTGCACACCCCCCTATTGGGGATGTGCCCGCAACCAATGTACATGCCCTTGACC
Source organism: Pipistrellus kuhlii (assembly GCF_014108245.1). Classification (NCBI taxonomy): domain Eukaryota; kingdom Metazoa; phylum Chordata; class Mammalia; order Chiroptera; family Vespertilionidae; genus Pipistrellus; species Pipistrellus kuhlii. Next base: position 49,517,355 of record NW_023425529.1, read on the forward strand.
GGAATCGAACCTGGAACCTTTCAGTCCGCAGACCGACACTCTATCCACTGAGCCAAACCGGTTTCGGCTAAAATTTCTTTATTGATTAAGGTATTTGGGAAAACTTTCTTGGCACTTCCTACCCCTCCTGACCACACTTAGTCAAGTTTTCTTCTCCCCTTTTTGTGTGTGTGACCTTTATTGCACCATTTAGAACACAGTGTGGTGATTGGTTACTTCATTTCTTCCTGACTAGATTTTAAACCCTCGGCAATTGGGAAATTTAGGGAGTTTCATTTTCCGGGAGGAGGTAGAATAGCATAGTGATTAAGGATGTGGCTTGAACCCAAGTTTCTTGGGTTTGAATCCAACTCTGCGGTGCCTGCGGTGTGGTCCTGAGCAATTTACTGAATCTCTCTGTGCCTTGTTTTCTCATTTGAGGAATGGATGTGACCCCAGGACTGACATATAGGGTGAGGATTAAATGAAATAGTTCTGATAAAGTTGTGGATACCCACCTGGCATGTAGCCAACACTCCATAAATGGTGGTTATTTCAAGGATAGTTTTGAAGCTGCCACAGTGCCTGCCTGAGACAGGTGTCCTAAAGGAGCAGGTGTGTGAAATGAGTAACCAAAGGGAGAACGTATATATCACAGAGAATAATAATTTGAGATGGTCTTCATAACAAATAAAATTTCAGAAGTTACGCATAAAAACATTCATATTAAAAATTCAAATAATGTAGAATTATATTAAGAACAAGAAGTCCCCATTCATACTATTTATTTGTTTATTTATTGATTGATTTTTAAGCATCTTTTAAAAAATATAATTTTGGCTGGGACCGGTTTAGCTCAGTGGATAGAGCGTCGGCTTGGGGACTGAAGGGACCCGGGTTCGATTCCGGTCAAGGGCATGTGCCTTGGTTGCGGGCATATCCCCAGTAGGGGGTGTGCAAGAGGCAACTGATCGATGACTCTCTCTCGTCGATGTTTCTAACTCTCTATCTCTCTCCCTTCCTCTCTGTACAAAATCAATAAAATATATTTTAAAAAAAAAATATATATATATATAATTTTGCCGGGACCGGTTTGGCTCAATGGATAGAGCGTCGGCCTGCGGACTGAAAGGTCCCGGGTTCGATTCCAGTCAAGGGCATGTACCTTGGTTGCGGGCACATCCCCAGTTGGGGGGGGTGCAAGAGGCAGCTGGTCGATGTTTCTCTCTCATCGACGTTTCTAACTCTCTGTCCGTCTCAATTCCTCTCTGTGTAAAATCAATAAAATATATATTTAAAAAAAATATATATTTTATTGATTTTTTGCAGAGAGGAAGGGAGAGAGGGAGAGGAATAGAGAGCTAGAAAAATTGACGAGAGAGAGAAACATTGATCAGCTGCTTCCTGCACATCCCCTGCTGGGGATGTGCCTGCAACCAAGGTACATGCCCTTAACCGGAATTAAACCTGGGATCCTTTAGTCCGCAGGCCGATGCTCTATCCACTGAGCCAAACTGGCTTTGGCTCTTCCTTTATTTTTAAAAAAATATTTTTATTGCTTTCAGAGAGGAAAGGAGAGGGAGAGAGAGTTCGAAACATCAATGATGAGAGAGAGTCATTGATTGGCTGCCTCCTGCATACCCCACCCTGGGGACTGAGCCCACAATCTGACTGGGAATGGAACCATGGTTCATAAGTTGACACCCAACCACTGAGCCACATTGGCTGGGCTCCTCCCCAGCTTCTCACCACTTTATATACACCGATGTTAAGTTTGATGTGTAGCTTTCCAGCCTTTATTATTTTCTGCATTTATAGTTTACTCTTCGTGTTTTGGTGTGTGCCCTCATGCCCATAGACTGAAAACCAAAATCTACTACCCACTCACCCAAAATGTCAGAGATTAATTAAGCAATTACAATTTATTAGGAGTTAATTCTAAGTTACGTTAGAAACTTACTACTCATTTGAAAAGTAACCGCTTTATGCCTGAAGCACATCTTTCACTTTCTCTTCAGGATGATTCATGCGCAGAGAAAGGAGACTGCCCGCGTTTGGAGATAATGGAAAGAGTGCCTGCTCACAGATTCTCTCCCACTCTGTCCTGTGCAATGTACTTTTCAGAGCCGACTTTCTCCGAGTTAAGGCATTACTGCCAGAAAGCCCTTGTGAGCAAGCAGAGTTCCTGGACAAGGCAGCTTATGGGAAAGGAGGGCCCTAAGGATCCTGGGAAGCTCTGTGCGTGTCAGAGTCTGGCCTTTGGCCGGTCCTGCTCAAGGCATCAGACACCCAGCTCGGACTCAGCGTTAACTCTCTTGGATCCTGCTCCTTGGTTTTGCCATGTTCTGATTCTTCAGGGAAAATTCCCGTTGATGGACTGCTTTCATATTTTGAAAAACCAGTAGGAGGAGCTCTTAGTTGAGCCGAGGTGTTAGCTGTTCTTTGATAATACATTTTTTATTTCTAAGGCTCTGTGCACAGACCTAGAGGCATTTTAATGTGGTAGGTTTAAAAAAAAAATCTCTTTAAAAGGTAAATAGAAAGGGATATGTGAATTTTTATCATCATTAATATAAAAACAAAGCCTTGAATGTTGGTTCATATTTTCTAATAATGTTTTATTACTAACATTTTCTTATTGTTATACTGCTCTTCTGATTTTAAATGAATGGTTTTAACATTATTATAGCTGTTATAGCTGTTTCAGATTTGAAGACTTATTTCAGGCTTGGAGTAACATCTTTTGGGAAAACATGATTGTATATTCATAGATGTTGCTGGTGTCCTAATTAAATCTTGTATTTTTGTTAATCCTCATTTGAGGGTTTATAATACTAGAGGCCCAGTGCACGAAATTCATGTATGGGGGTGTGTGTGTCCCTTAGCCCAGCCTGTACCCTCTCCAATCTGGGACTCCTCAAGGGATGTCTGACTGGTAGGATCAGGCCTAAATGGGCAGTCGGACATCCCTCTCACAATCCAGGACTGCTGGCTCTTAACTGCTCGCCTGCCTGACTTCCGGATTGCCTCAAACCACTTCTGCCTGCCAGCCTGATCACCCCCTAACCACTCTCCTGCCAGCCTGATTGATGCCTAACTGCCCTCTCCTGCAGGCTTGATCACCCCCAACTGCCCTCCCTTGCAGGCCTGGTCCCTCACAACTGCCCTCCCCTGCTGGCCATCTTGTGGCAGCTATCTTTAGTCATTTTTGACCACATGGGGGCAGCCATCTTGTGTGTTGGAGCGACAGTTAATTTGCATATTATTCTTTTATTAGATAGGAGAATTAGATAGGATAGAGGCCTGGTGCATGGGTGGGAGCCGGCTGGTTTGCCCTGAAGGGTGTCCCAAATCAGGGTGGGGGTTCCCTTGGGGCAAGGGGTGACCCTGGTAAGGGGCCTGTGGTGGTTTGCAGGCCATGCCCCCTGGCGACCCAAGCCCCCTGGCAACCCAAGCGGAGGTCCTGGTATCTGGGATTTATTTATCTGCTATAATTGAAACTTTATAGCTTTGAGCAGAGCCAAGCCTCCTGCTTGCTCAGTGGCTGCCTCCATTTTTGTTGGGATTTATGTATCTTCTATAATTGAAACTTTGTAGCCTTAAGCGGAGGCCAAGGCAGGCCAGGGCTGCGGAAACTTGGCTTCTTCCATGGTGAGGGGAAACTCAAGCCTCCTGCTCTATGTGGCTGCAGCCATCTTGGTTGGGTTAATTTGCATACTTGCTCCTGATTGGCTGGTGGGTGTGGCTTGTGGGTATAGCAGAGTTATGGTCGATTTGCATATTACTATTTTATTAGATAGAACATATAATATATATCTTCCCCCCCTTATTTTTAGAGAGTAGAAGAGAGGAAAGGGGAAGAGAGACAGATAGGTGATATGTAGATGGATAGGTAGATAGATATGTAGATAGAAACATGGATGTGAGAGAGATATGGCAACCCAGGTATGTGCCCTTGACCTGGAAGTGAATCTGTGACCCTTCAGTGCATAGACCGATGTTTTAACAACTGAGCAACACCAGCCAGGACACTAATGAAATCTTTTAGTTTTTATAATATTTTACTACTTTTATTTGCTTAAATATTTACATTATCATTAAACCAAGGGTTAGTGCTTAAATGTAATTGTATTTAGGACAATGCATTTTATACTGATAATTCAAGGACCCCCCCTCTACTTGGTTTTAATAAGTTGTGAAGCCTCATTGGTTGAAATCTAGGTAGATGCTATTCTTAGGATTCTCTCTCTTTTTCTTTTTAATTTTTAAAAAGATTTTTAAAAATTGATTTTTATTTTTATATTTATATTTTTGAAAATCAAATATTTATATTGAGTCAAGCATTCTTTTTATTCAAGAAAAACGATTTTAAGTATAACAATATTACATGCAATAGACATTAATATTTCAAGAAAAAAGATTTTAAATATAATAATTTACCAAAACCACTAACATAATATAATAACATAAAAGTTGTAGGAAATATTAAAAATCTGCAAATAACAGGATTGCTTCTATTATATTCTAAAACTAAAGGCCCGGTGCATGAAATTCATGCCAGGAGGGGGAGGGTCCCCTCAGCCCAGCCTGGACCCTCTCCAATCCAGGACCCCTTAGGGGATGGCTGACTTCTGGTTTAGGTCCGATCCTGGAACCTCTCACAATCCAGGACCACTGGCTCCTAACTGCTCATCTTCCTGCCTGTCTGATCGCCCCTTACTGTCCCTCCTGCTGGCCTGGTAACCCCTCACTGCCCCTGCTGCCGGCCTGGTAGCCTCACACAGCCTTATTTAAAAAATATATATATATTTTATTGATTTTTTACAGAGAGGAAGGGAGAGAGATAGAGAGCTAGAAATGTCGATGAGAGAGAAACATCGACCAGCTGCCTCTTGCACACCTCCTACTGGTGATGTGCCCACAACCAATGTACATGCCCTTGACCGGAATCGAACCTGGGACCTTTCAGTCCACAGACCGACGCTCTACCACTGAGCCAAACGGGTTTCGGCTCACACAGCCTTCTGATCAGTCGTTTGGTCATCTCTCAGTAACATCCCTGCCGGCCTGGTCACCCCACACAGCCATCTGGTCAGTTGTTACTGTGAGGGTGTCATGACCAATTTGCATAGTACCTTTTTATTAATATAGATATTCCCCCCCTCCCCCCATGGCTCTATTTGGTTCATCAGTTTATGTTGTTCATTATATTTCACATATGAATGAGGTCATGTGATATTTATTTTTCTCTGACTGGTTTATTTTGCTTAGCATAATGTTCTCCAGGTCCATTCATACTGTTGCAAATGGTGAGAGTTCCTTCTTTTTTTATAGCAGCATAGTATTCCATTATATTGATGTACCACAGTTTTCTAATCCACTCATCTGCTGCTGGGCACTTAGGCTGTTTCCCAATCTTAGCTATTATAAATCGTGCTTCTATGAATATGGGGGTGCATATATTCTTTCTGATTGGTGTTTCCAGTTTCTTGGGATATATTCCTAGAAGTGTATTACTGGGTTAAATGGGAGCACCATTTAAAAAATTTTTTTGAGGAAATTCCATACTGTGTTTTCCACAGTGGCTGCACCAGTCTGCATTCCCACCAGCAGTGCAAGAGGGTTCCTTTTTCTCCATATCCTTGCCAGCACTTGTCATTTGTTGATTTGTTGATGACAGCTATTCTGATAGATGTGAGATGGTACCTCATTGTTGTTTTGATTTGCATTTCTCGGATTATTAGTGACGTTGAGCATGTTTTCATATGTCTCTTGGCCTTCTGTAGGTCCTCTTTGAAAAACATCTATTAAGGTCCTTTGCTTGTTTTGTGATTGGGTTGTTTATCTTCCTTTGTTAAGTTGTATGAGTTCCCTGTAAATGTTGGCAATTAAAAGCTTATTGGAGATAACATTGACAAACATGTTTTCCCATGCAGTGGGCTCTCTTGTTGTTTTGTTGATGGTTTCTTTTGCTATGCAGAGCCTTTTATTTCAATGTAATCCCATTTGTTTATTTTCTCCTTAGTTTCCATAACCTTAGGAGCTGTATCAGTAAAAATATTGCTAGGACGTATGTTTGATATTTTGCTGCCTATTGATTCTTCTAAGATTTTTATGGTTTCCCATCTAATGTTTAAGTCCTTGATCCATTTTGAGTTTATTTTTGTGTATGGTGTAAGTTGGTGGTCTAGTTCCCTTTTTTTTTTTTTTTGCATGTATCTGTCCAATTTTCCCAACATCTTTTTATTTTATTTTATTTATTTATTTAAAAATATATTTTATTGATTTTTTACAGAGAGGAAGGGATAGGGATAGAGAGTTAGAAACATCAATGAGAGAGAAACATCGATCAGCTGCCTTCTGCAACCAAGGTACATGTCCTTGACCGGATCGAACCTGGGACCTTTCAGTCCACAATATAAGGGTGGCTGCTTATAGGTGGAGGGGGCAATCTGAGGGATCATGGGGTTCACTCTAAGAAACCACAGAAAAGTCACCGAATCTTCTGAGTACTAGTAAATTGTACCAGTATATATCTGGCCTTTAAATTATCAGGAAAACTAGAGTTAAAACACAATTGCACCATCTATGGAAGCCCAAAGCCTCAAAGAATTGGTTGAGAATGGGCTGAACATTAAAAACAGACTTATGAGAGCGTGTGGTAGAATAACCCCAGGAAGAGTTCTGAGCTCAAAGACTAGGGCACTGAGGCATCATATTTTTGGTTAGTAACTTGTCCTTTACTAACATTTGGCTTCAGTTGGCAAACAGTAACTTTGAGCAATAATAAATTAATTGCAGTCAGCTGTCCAGCAGTTCAGGTTTTCAGATTTGAATGTAGGCAAATGCTAATTTATTCATTTATGCCTGTCTAACTGCTTAGATATGGTAATATACCCTTTCTTGTAAATAGAAAATAGCACAAAGTGTCCTTGGCCAAGATGTAGCTCCTCCCCTCCCCAAGAGGTTACTTTAAAATAAGACCTGAATTAGTTTTTAATATTTACACAAATAGCTGATTTTCATTTAAAAATATTTTTATTGATTTCAGAGAGGAAGGGAGAGGGAGAGAGATAGAAACGTCACTGATGAGAGACTCATGCACACCTTCTACTGGGGACCGAGACTGCAACCTGGCATGTGCCCTTGACCGGAATCGAATCTGGACCCCTTCAGTCCACAGGCTCACTCTCTACCCACTGAGCAAAACTGGCTGGGGCAGAAAAAGCTTTCTTTCAAAACAATTAAAAAATTTTTAAAATAACCTTGGTTGTAGGCTCCCACCCAGTCCGGCGTGTGTAGGAGGCAACTGATCCATTTGTCTCTCTCACATTGATGTTTCTTTCTGTCATTCCCTCTCTTTTCCACTCTCTTTAAAATCAATGGAAAAATATCCTCAGTGAGGATTAAAAAAAAAGTTAAAAATATTATTAAAACATGAATAAATGAAGTCTTATCAGGGTGGATTGTATCAATAGAAACCATTTGAATAATTTCATTATATAACTGAGTCAAGAATCCTTGTGGTGTGAAATCTTCAGAGGATTTGTTTCATCTAAGCAGGATTCTCCATACTTTGATGATATAAATCCTTACTTTTTACTATTAGAGGAATGATAGCAAAGTCAGCACGCCCTGCCCAGTAGGAAGCCTTATCAAAGAGACGGTTCGGGGCCTCCTCCTGGAGGATATTTTACCTGGACAAACTCATCAGTGGGCCAATAAATGATGACAATATATTCATCTATTTTTGTCATTTATTTATTTATTTATTTATTTATCTATTTATTTATTTATTTAAAAAATATATTTTATTGATTTTTTACAGAGAGGAAGGGATAGGAATAGAGAGTTAGAAACATCAATGAGAGAGAAACATCGACCAGCTGCCTCCTGTAACCAAGGTACATGTCCTTGACCGGAATCGAACCCGGGATCTTTCAGTCTGCAGTCCGACGCTCTATCCATTGAGCAAAACCGGTTTTGGCCATTTTTGTCTTTTAAATTGCCTAGAGCAGTGGTTGGCAATCTGTGGCCAGACAGCCCAGTTTCTCCCCGAATGAGTCTGGGTCCCCAGAGTCTCACCCGGAACTGGAGTTCAGAGCAGTAGGGAGCTTTTGTCTCCCTCCTGCTTGAGAAAGCCAGCCAGTACTCAGTTGCCAGCCCTCTCTGTGCATGTGCCTTCATACCTCTGCCTTCTGAAACTCTTCTGAGTCTCAGTGTGCTTTTCTCTTTCCTTTTAGTTGTAGAATTTCCACTCAGCCAGCCTTCTTGTGGTTCTGGATGATGTCTGTTTTGCCTTTTAGTTGTAGTTTTGAAATTGTTATGCGAGGCAACAGTTTAGGTGTCTACCTATGCCACCATCTTGGTTTCCTTTCCATACATACATACATACATACATATATATGTATATGTATGTATATATGTACATATGTACATATGTATATATGTGTATATATATATGTTAAGATTATGTGTATGTAAATAAATACCATGTATTGAGCCCCTGTTATGTGTCAGACCTTGTGCTAAGTGATTTTCATGCTTATTTCAGAACTTTACAAACTTTTTCTAAGAGCCAGATAGTAAATATTTGCTCTGCTGTTGTAGCAGGAAAGTAGCCGTAGACAGTACAAGTGTGAATGGCTGAAGCTGAGTTCCAACATCACTTTATTTATGGACTTTGAAACTTAAATTTTACATAACTTTCACATGTCATGAAATATTATTCTTTTGATTTTTAAAAACTATTAAAAATGTAAATGCAATTCTTATGCTCTGGGCTGCAAAAACATGGGGGGGGGGTGGGCTAGATTTGGCTTGTGGTCCGTAGTTTGCTGCTTTATCTCATTAAATCTGCACAATAGGAAGTTATAGAATCTTATGTTATAGATGACTATTGTGGAGGTTTAGTATTTCTGCTAATCTTTGGCAATCCCACCAAGAAGTTATTATAGTATGATTTTTTTTTCTTTTGACTAATGACATGTTCATGATGTGTAATAGAACAGTTTCCATTGTTTTCTGAGTATATTTTAAATATCACCAGTACAGAAGGAAGACACCTTTATCTTATTTTTCATGATTGCAAGCCCATTGTTGATGCTTAAATTCTTTGATTATGGCATATAACAAACACTTTGTTTTAAGATTCTCTTCCATTTAGATGTGTTTTATTTGGGCTAATGCTAAAATGTACTGATGTCTCCTGAATATACTTTGAAGAGAGAGGAGGGTGGTTCTGAGTGATAGTAGAAAAAATCAGCATGGAATGAAAACGTAGTCATCTTAAAAAAAAATTTATTGATTTTGTATTGTACATAGAGGAAGGGAGAGAGATAGAGAGTTAGAAACATCGATGAGAGAGAGTCATCAATCAGCTGCCTCTTGCACCCCCTCGACTGGGGATATGCCCACAACCAAGGTACATGCCCTTGACTGGAATCGAACCTGGGACCCTTCAGTCCCCAAGCCGACGCTCTATTCATTGAGCCAAACCGGTTTCGGCAAATGCAGTCATCTTAATTGCAGTTAATTGAGAAATAGCTAAATGTAGACTATTAATGCATGTTCATGCACACACATATAGTGCGGGCTCTCTCTCTCTCTCTCTCTCTCTCTCTCTCTCTCTCTCTCTCTCTCTCTTTTCCTGGAGAGAGAATTCCCTTCCTGAACTTGACTTACCCAGAAAAGATATAAAAGGAGGTTTTCTCTATTTTACATTCTAAGTGTGGTGTATTACTGATGCCTTGGTGAGTTTAAATAAAACAACAGGACTCATAAGAATTCACACATATTTCCAGCATATTACATTTTACACGGTAATAAAATTCCTTTATAATATGGATTCTTTGTTTAAATGGATATTGATAGAATATGAGCCAAATAATATTTCTTGAAACACAGTCTCTGCATACAGTAAAGGTCTGATCCATCATAGATATTAGGTTTAGGTCCCAGAATTCTCCTCTATTTAAAAAACTTGAAACTTGGAGGGAGGGAGGGGGGCAAAAAAATCAATAAAATATATTAAAAATAAATAAAATAAATAAATAAATAAATAAAAATAAAAAATAAAAAAAATAAATGAAAAACTTGAAACTTTTAATTTAAATGATAGGCAATTAAAAATTTCAGAACACATCCATTGCACATGACTAAGGCATTTAAACCAAAAGGGCTACATACAGGGGTGGGAGAATCTCGTGTGCTTATAAACAACATATCCACTGTTGGCATGTCTGAAAAATCTAAATTGTCCAGTATGGCTGTGTCTAATTGTACATCACAATATCAGTAGGGAATTGTGCTTTCTATGAGAAAAATTTGTTCCAAAGTCAAAATGTAATCTTGCTGTCAAATAATCCCACAGATTACTAGAAACAGAGCTAGAGAAATTGTGTTAAGACAGAAGATGTGATATGAATCCTGCTCATTTCCCAAGTCATGACTTCCATTGTAATGATCTACCTAGCACAGATCCTTCTGCAGTCTCCGGCTCACCTGCTGCCACACGCACAACTCATTAACATTCGGTCAATCCAGCACCATTTGTGCAGTTAACCTCTGAGCAAAGTGAGGTCATTACTTCATTATGATGAATTCTCTAATAACACAACTTGCATCAAGAATGAATATTTCTCTTTTCCTCATTTATAGTTAAATGAGTAGTTAGTGTAACACCTGGGATTCATTATATTATTGTTCATCTGATCTTGTGTTGAGAATTCAATGGACTTAGAGGAAACTTCAGAACCCTCTTGCTAAGGAAGAGTTACATTTATTGTTGGCTACATTGATATCTACTTTAAATATCACAATCAACAACAATCCCCGGAACCCCGGGAACTGGTCTGGAAGGAGACCCTTGTCTGGCAGGGCATCACAGGGGAGGAAGACCCTCACACAGGCAGAGGAGGACCCTCAGGATCTCTGCGATGAGGACAGATGTGGCCATAACGAGTTTATCTGTGAGACCAGATTCCTACTCAAGAAGCTGAAGCAAAGCCAAAGGAAGAACTTCAATATCTGCCTAGAGCTGGCGATCCCATCCCGATGAAGTGTGGGACCACCGGGTCCACCCCTGGCCTCCCCAAGTGGTTGCAGAAAGTATTTAGAAACCAGAGCTCTGGGTTGAGGGGGGCATCTCCAAAGCTCCCAGCATTAAGTTTCTCCTTCCTTTGCTCTTAGTTAAATGAACCTACCATTTCTGTTCCTGATACTTGACTCTGCTTCTTTGACTCTCTTGTGCTCTGTGTCTCACTCAGAATCACCTCAAACCTGTCTCTGTCTGTCTCTCTCTATATCTATCTCTAACACCCTCTTCACCAGTTGTATAGGAAGAACATACCATTTCATGGATCTAAAACTTTAGGGACAGATCCCGATGCCAAAGTCTTTTATTCCAGCATGAATCATCCAGTCTTTTCCCTAATGAATATATATATATATATATATATATATATATATATATATATATATATATATTAAACAGGAGAAAAAGACACTAAGGATAAATATAAATTTGAGGTTGGGTCTGAGCAATTTTTAGTGCCCTGTGAAAATCACTCCCTCTATCAAATACCCCACCACTATCTGTAGAAGTCATCATATAGACTTTTTCCAAACATACACCTTTAACCTCCCCTAAAAAAAGAAAAAAGTGGAAAAATATTTGGCATTAGGTCTGGTCTAAATATGAATAACTTTGGTGATATGAAAAAAAAAAACCACACCAAAGGAACATACAATCTAGTAATTCCATCGTGGTTTTTGGAAATTGAGATTAAACTAGGTAAAAGTTCTAGCAACTTGTTCATTGGGATGAGAGACTTGGAATTTCTAACTGAAATGTGCAGATCTCCGATTTGAGCTCTATTTTCAGTCCTGCACTGTAGCATCTCAGACCTTTCAGTAAACTGTTGTCAACAGCTGCATTCTATATAAAGAAGTGGTTCATTTTCCTATAAGTAGTTATTTGAACATTTAAAGTTGAGAATAGAATTGTTATAGAAAGACACTTTTAAGATGAAAGGGAATTTCACTTTTTTTTTCTTCAGTATTTTAGTAAGGTATTATATGTGTACATATCTTACTCTTGCCCTCCCCCACCCCCACTCAACTCCCATACATGCCCTCATCCCCCAGCATTTTGCATTCATTGATTATGCTTATATGTATGTATACAAGTCCTTCAGTTGGTATTTCACTTAAAAATTTTTTTTAAAGTATTATATGTGTACATATCTTTCCATTGTACCCCCCCACTCCCATACATGCCCTACCCAACTCCCCCAGAGTTTTTGTCCATTGGTTTTGCTTATATGCATGCATACAAGTCCTTTGGTTGGTCTCTTATCTCCCCCATATCTCCTTATCCTCTCTGCTGTAATTTGACAGTCTGTTTGTTGCTTTACTGTCTCTGTATCTACCTTTTTGTTCATCAGTTTATAATGTTCTTTATTATCCATAATGAGTGAGGTCATGTGGTGTTTCTCTTTCATTGACTGGCTTATTTCACTCAGCATGATGTTCTCCAATTCCATCGAGGTTGCTGCAAATAATAAGAATTCCTTCTTTTTTATGGCAGCATAATATTCCATCATGTAGATGTACCATAGTTTTTTGATCTGGAATTTCACTTTTATAAAGTGAATATCCATTATAAAGAATAATGGAATAAAAGGGAGGGGCAGACTGGGGATCAAATCTACAATCTACTGTGGGATGACGCTCAGACCACACTGAGCCACCAGCCAGGGCCCAGGCTTTAATACTTTGGAGTGGTCAACTAGTAGGGCCTGTTGCTTCATATGTCAGCCTGTGGATCCCTGTCCAATACCAACAGCAGGACCTGTTGAAATACACTGTACCTGTAATGGAACACGCACCACTGAAAGGGGAAAATGAAGGTCCTCATTTGGCGTATTTCTATGTGCCTGCCATGCTGCCTTCTCTGGCCAACATGAAGTTCCTAAGGCTGCAGCCACACTAACATCTAAGGAACAGGCCACAAATGTAATTATTTTTTAAATATACATTTTGATTGATATGAGAAAGAAAGCGAGAGCGAGAGCAAGAAAGAGAGAGAGAGAGAGAGAGAGCGAGAGAGAGAGGGAGATTGGTTGCCTCCGGCACATGTTCTTATTTGAAATGGAACCTGAAACCTGGGTATGTGCTCTGGCTGGGAATTGAGCCAGCAACATTTTGTGCTGGATGACACTCAACAAACAGAGCCACCCTGGCCAGGGCCACAAGTGTAATTAAAAAAATATATTTTATTGATTTTTTACAGAGAGGAAGAAAGAGGGATAGAGAGTTAGAAACATCGATGAGAGAGAAACATCGATCAGCTGCCTCCTGCACACTCCCTACTGGGGATGTGCCCGCAAGCAAGGTACATGCCCTTGACCAGAATCGAACCTGGAACTTTTCAGTCTGCAGGCCGACACTCCAAACTGGTTTCGGCCACAAGTGTAATTCTTATAGAAGGGGAAGACCTTCCCATGAAAGTTTCTACTAAATATCTGCCTTTCTGACCATAGAGTTCTGCTACTCCTATGGTTTCCGCTTTCAGATGGATACCTGATGGGTATGCCTTTCTCGAGCGGGCCCGGCAAAGCAAAACTTGTATGCCTGGCAAAGCAATCAGCCAACTGTTGGATATGTGTCCTCTCTAGCTTGTCAGGATTGCTGAGGTGGACATTATCAATCTAGGTAGGGGACTGGAAGGCGCTAAAACAGTACATTAAGGAAGAACAAGTTAGGACTGGAACTTTTAATTCATCTGATATTACCAGCACTGACCCAGAAACCTGGCCTGTGGGGCACACTATTGTAGGAAGCGGTTATAGGGTTAAGCCTCAGACTGACCTGCTGGCAAAGACGCAAACAAGTCCCAGCTTGGAGGGCACAGTCCTCTAAGCATAGTTAAGTTAAACTTGTTAACTGTTGCTCCCTAGATCTTTCCTGGGTAGCTAGTGGGCTGTGGGAAGGGCAGCAAGTGCTGCCAAAACAAGTGAAACTTACAACATTGTAGATTACCTTGTTTGTCCCTGACTATAAATAAAGCCTCAGCTTTGCAGTCTGGGTCTGTTCTGTGGCTTCAGCCAGGCACAGAAGATCCACCTACACCCAGCTTTTTCTCTTTGTCTATCATTTCTCCATCCTTGGTTGCCTCCGCTCAGGTTCGCCGAACCCTTGGCTGTGCTGGTGCGGCCCACACTATCAATAGCATTTTTTTTTTCCCCCAGGGCGCTCTTCTCTGGGCACACTATGTCAGCCCTTGGGGTAGCAGCTGCTCCTTCTACCGGTAATTCCTATGTTCCCTACAGTCTTTTTCACTCTCCTTCCCCACTACTCTAATCTGTGATAGTTAAACTTTCCCTGTTAAAAGGACTGTGTGGTTTCTGCCTCCTGGTTGGGCATTGACTGAGGTGGCTGAGCAGCAATGGTGCGGAGTTACATAAAGCCTAGGCATTGCAGTGCTTTAGTCACCTAGCACGTGTACAGATAGGCTTTGAGAGCTGGGAGGAAAGGATGTATTGACAGTTGTTAGAGTTTGGAATAGGAAGATGATTCAAGGGAAGGATGAATTCTTAGTGGGGTCATTCATTCACTGCACTGTGGTGCTCCCATCTCACCCAGAGAAAAAGCCAAAGGCTGCACAGTGGCCTACAAGGCCTCACATGGCCTGGCCATCCTCTGACCTCTGTCCTTACCTTCACCTCCTCTCCTGTCACTTGCAGCAGTGGCTCCAGCAACTCTTTGTGATCTGGATCAGCTCAGGTATATAACCTGCCTCAATGCCTCGTATCTACTGCTTTCTTCCTGGGATACTTTCCTCCGGGTTCCTGCCTTCCTCTCTCCCCGTAAGTCTTGGCTCAGCGAGGTCTCCCCTGATCTCTCTCTTTAAATTTGCAACCATGACCTGGCATTTTCCATTCCCTATCAGCCTTCCCTTATTTATTTTCCTCCATTGCACCTGTCATCCTGTAAGAGCTACAAAATCTACTTACTTGTCTATTGTTTGTCTCCCCCTGACTAAAATATAAGTTCCATGAGGCAGGAATTAAAATTTTTTTTTTCAGTGTTGTATCGTCAGTATCTAGACTAGTGCTAACTATTTGCAGGAGAATGAATGAATGAGTCCCTTGTATTATTTGGCTGAATAGGATTCAAAATATATATTTTATTTATAATTTTCACTCATATTTTTTTTTTTTTTGTGTGTATCATGTATGTGTGAGTTCAACCGGAATTAAATGAATGACAGACTTTGCATTATGGACAACTTTTTTGATGGCCTCTATTTCTTGAATGAGGGATTGTTGTGATTGACTTGCTTTTAAGTGGTATTTTGCCCATGTTTAAAAATTAATGATTTCAGTGGACATCTGTCATTTTTGCCCCCTCCCATCCCTTCTTAATAGTACCCCGGTTTTGCTTTGATGGGGCTATTAATCAGTGACATGATGGCTCCTGACCCAAGCCAGGTGGCTGGAAGGCATTTACATTCTTGGGAAGAGTGATGTGATGACCCAGTGGCTGGCACTGTGTATCTTGGCAGCATTCCCCGCAGTGAGCATTCATCAGGGGCTGCCTCTGTATTTCTCTGGGGTTGCTCACGTTTTGTACTTTCTGAGTCTGTTTATTCCACTTTTTTTTTTTTCATTCTGTGAATTGCCCTATCTTCTTCCCATGCTTTCTTTTTTTTCTGCTTAACATAGCTAAGAATTTCTATTTCTTGCAACCAAATCTTTTTAACAATAAAATAATTCACTGTATCATTAGAGGAAAATCTGTATTTTATTTTACAGGTCAAATACAATATGAGTAGAACATATACTCTTTAGAGTACTTAATATTTAACACAAAAATGATAACTTCTGTTAGTGTATTTCAGTTCTGATAGAGTCAAGGCATTTAGGCAAATCAAGAAGTAGAAATGTTGTAACCTCAGCTCATGTTATATTAGACACAACACATTATATTTTGGATGCTTCCTCTACATTTCTTGTTACCATCAGTGGTTTTAGAATGAGTGATGGATATGCTTAAATACTGGTAAAGAAGACCTTAGTGATAGAAGAATGAGAGAATCTGTAGTAAATTTATGACACAAAACAGCATGTTACAGACTGCTTTGCTACACAGAGGGCATTTTCATTCTGTAATAGCTAGAATAAATTTTAAAGAATAATGGAGAGAAACCGGGAGGATCCAAGATGGCTGCACAGGTAAATACCTAACCGCAGCCGCACACAACAATTTCAATAAAATACAACTAAAATACAAAATGGACATTATCCAGAACTACAGGAAAGTCGACTGACTGGAAATTCTACAACAGGAAGGAAAGAGAAAACCAGAAGGAAAATCAGAGGAGCTGTAAAAGCCTAAGGTACGGAGACACGCTGCATGCACAGAGAGGACGGAGCCAGAGAGGAGGGGGAGGCTGAGTGCCTGGCTGGCGTTCCCTAGCAGGAAGGAGATAAAAGCTCCGGACTGTGCTGAACCCCAGACCCAACAGCACTGAACCCCAGTTCTAGGCCAGACCCTGGGGACCCAGGCTCAAACAGAGGGAGCCTGGGCTGTTGGGTGGAATCTCAGGGGAGTGGCGAAAGGCAGAGGAGGCATGCACATTATGCGCAGAGGACAGACTGTTGACTCTGCTGCTAGATTGCCCTAGCGGGAAGGAGACAAAAGCTCTGGACTGTGCTGAACCCCAGTTCCAACTGCTCTGAATCCCAGTTCTAGGCCGGACCCCAGGGACCCAGGCTCATATAGAGGGAGCCTGGGCTGTAAGGCGAAAGGAGGTCTTGGAGGCGTGCACATTACGTGCAGAGACCGGGTGGTTGGCTGTGCCGCAGGATTGCCCTGGCGGGAAGGAGACAAAAGCTCCAGACTGCTCTGAACCCCACTTCCAATCCCACTTCCAACTGAACTGAACCCCTGTTCCGGGCTCATTGGGGGAGAGCCTAGACTGTTTGGTAGCAGGCGAAACTCAAGGGCACCTCACTCTCAGAGGTGCTTGCAGTGAGTATTGAAGGACCCTGAGAAACACCGAGACAAAGGAGCTGCATAGGGCGTGGCTGATGGAAGCCAAGGCTGTAGGCTCCACCCTGAAACTCCACCCCATCCAGGCTGAACACAGAGATTTTTAAGGCTACCAACTCAGGGAAGCTGCGAAAATGCTGAGACAAGGAAACAGATCACAAACAAAAGAAATAGAGGACAAAAAGTGACTGGATATAGAGTTCAAAACCACGCTTATAAGGTTTTTCAAGAATTTCCTAGAAAAGGTCAATAAGACCTATGAGTTTATGAAAAGGGATCAACTAGAAATAATAAGGGATCAACAAGAAATAATAAGGGATCATCAAAAAATAATAAGGGATCATCAAGAAATAACAAGAGATCAACAAGAAATAAAGAACACATTGTCTGAAATAAAAAAAATATTATAGAGTCCTAAAAACAGAATGGAAGATTGCAAGAATCAAGTCAAAGATTTGAAACATAGAGAGCCAGAAGACACTCCTCCACAGAAGCAAGAAAACAAGAGAATCCAGAAAGTTGAAGATAATGTAAGAAACCTCTGAGAAAACTTCAAGTGAACCAACATCAGAATTATGGGGGTCCCAGAAAAAGAGAGAGAGCAAGATATTGAAAACATACTGAAAGAAATAGTGACAGAAAACTTCCCCCACCTGGTGAAAAAACTAGACTTACAAGTCCAGGAAGCGCACAGAACTCCAAACAAAAGGAATCCAAAGAGGACCACACCAAGACACATCAAAATTAAAAACCCAAGAGCAAAAGACAAAGAGAGAATATTAAAAGCAGCAAGAGCAAAGCAGGTAGTTACCTATAAAGGAGCACCTATAAGATTGTCAGCTAATTTCTCAACAGAAACCATGCAGGCCAGATGGGAATGGCAAGAAATATTCAAGGTGATGAATAGCAAGAACCTACAGCGAAAAATAATCTACCCAGCAAAGATATCACTCAGAATCGAAGGCCAGATAAAGAGCTTCACCAATAAAAAAAAGCTAAAGGAGTTCATCACCACCAAATCAGAAATATATGAATTGCTGAAGGGGGTTCTTTTGGAAGAGAAAGTAAATAAAGATAAAAACTATGAACAACAGCTGAAACCGGTTTGGCTCAGTGGATAGAGTGTCAGCTTGCGGACTGAAAGGTCCTGGGTTCGATTCTGGTCAAGGGCATGTACCTTGGTTGCAGGCACATCCCCAGTAGGGGGTGTGCAAGAGGCAGCTGATCGATGTCTCTCTCTCATCGATGTTTCTAACTCTTTATCTCTCTCTCTTCCTCTCTGTAAAAAATCAATAAAACATATAAAAAAAAAACTATGAACAACAAATACGTAACTATCAACAAGTGAATCTAAAAACCAAGGAAATTTAAAAAAATCTGATGAACAATATTAACTGTTGAATACAATAGAATCAGAGGTATGGAAGGGGAGTGAACTGATGATTCTCGGGGAAAAGGGGAGAGGGGGTGTAGAAAAGACTGAACATAAACTGTGCACCTATGGATGAGGACAATGGGGAGTGGGGAAAGGGCAGAGGGTGGGGTGGGAACCTGGTGGAGGGGAGCAATGGAAGGGGGGGAAAAAAAGAGGAACATTTGTAATAATATGAACAATAAAGATTTATTAAAAAATGCAAAAAAAAAAAAGAATAATGGAGAAATGCTCTACATACTTTATTTTCAAAACAATAGCAAAGTATTTACTGGCATAACGAGAAGGTGAAAGAAATCTATTGGTGATGAGGCTAAGAAAGTTAGCATATTTTTCAATTCAAATTAACTCAATACGTCATCATAACAAATATTGTAAGTCATTGTTAAAATGTCATAAAATCTGGAAAATAATATCTGATACCTATGAAAAACAAATTATTAGGAAAATGTTCTTGATAATAGAGAACATTTAACTTAAAAGTAAGTTAAGATCAAATAACTTACTTTTTTCCTGAAAAATTGATGTAGTCTCAATTGTTTATTTTTGTTGCTTGTGTTTATGGTGTCATATTTTAAAAAATCCTCACTAAAGCCAATGTCAAGGAGAACTTTCCCAATGTCTTCTTTAGGAGTTTTATGGTTTCAGTCCTACTGTTAAATCTTTAATCCATTTTGAGTTAACTTCCGTGAGGGGTATAAGGTAGGGGTCAGTTTCATCCTTTTGCATGTGGATATCCATTTTTCTCAACACCTGGATTTTTTACATTAAGAAATTTCTCTCACCCTATCCGGTTTGGCTTAGTGAATAGAGCATTGGCCTGTGGACTGAAAGGTCCCAGGTTTGATTCCGGTCAAGGATATATGCTCGGGTTGTAGGCTCGATCTCCAGTGGAGGGTGTGCAAGAGTCAGGCAATCAATGATTCTCTCTCATCATTGATGTTTCTTTATAAAAAATATATTTTATTGATTTTTTACAGAGAGAAAGAGAGAGGTAGAAACATCGATGAGAGAAAAACATCGATCAGCTGCCTCCCGCACACCTCCCACTGGGGATGTGCCTGACTGGAATCGAACCTGGGACCCTCCAGTCTGCAGGCTGATGCTCCATCTACTGAGCCAAACCAGTCAGGGTTCATTATTGATGTTTCTCTCTCTCTCTCTCTCTCTCTCTCTCTCTCTCTCTCTCTCTCTCTCTCTCTCCCCATCTCTTTTTCTCTCTGAAATAAATAAAAAGATATTAAAAAAAACTTTCATCAACAATTTGGCTACTCTGAGGAGAGGCAGAATATCTATCTATCTATCTATCTATATATCTATATATAAATATATATATATATATATATATATATATATATATATAGATAGATAGATAGATATATAGATAGATAGATAGATAGATAGATAGATAGATAGATATATATACCAAATTTCAGAATAATGAGTTTGGGGACATAATTTGGGTAATGGTTAGTTAGTTGAGGATCTACCTACTCCAGGAATCTCTAGATGTGACACCACCTGGAAATTCTCTGGTCTGCACCTTATGCGACACTCTGACTGTCCTGTCTATGGGTACAAATGAGGCCACCTAAATTCATCTTTACATTTTGATGATTCTTTACGCTATCTCCATTGCTGTGGTACTCAGCTCCCTTGCAGATTCTCTCCTTCCAGTTGTTCCCAAAGTCTCCTGGTGGTGTCTGCCACCCACCTCCCCATTCAGTAGGTATTTGGGAATGCCTGCTATGTGTCAGGCACATATACTCAGGAACAATTCTAGTTGTTCCACTGCCACTGCTGCTGCCTTGTCAGGGAGCCTTATCATTGCCTCTGATGTCGATCTCCTTCTTGAAAATGCCAATGTATGTGCCAAGGCTGCCAACAGCCAGTGCCTCCCCCCTGTTCTCCCCCTGCCCCTTGCCCCAGACCTGGTGTGTCAATGCAGAGCTGGGTTCTGGCAGCAGTGGGGAGGGTTCTCCTTCCCGTCTCAGCGGTGGCACGCCATCACCTGGGTTCTGGAAGGGCACTATGTCGCGACCAGGGTCTCACTGAGTCTTTTAGGAAAAAAGCTTCTTCACCTTTTGACTTCATCATTTTTTTTCCCTACTGGAACTGAAAACACCACACCTTCCATTGTCCTTGTCTCTTCCTTTCTCTTCAAACACTCACGCACGGAAAACCCCTGATTCTTTAGCAAATTAAACCAAACCGCAAACAAACAAAGCAATCTTCCCAACCATCCTTCCTATCAGTTTGTGAAAATAAGTTTCTGGAAGGATCACTGGCTCATCAGTTCCACAAAGAGAGAGAGAGAGAGAGAGACAGAGACCTTTGCTTCTCATAAATTTGATGAGCAAATTCATTACCGGCGAGCGTCTAGTTAAAATGCAGATTCTGATGCCGCAGGATGGGGAGAGGAGGGCCGACACTCTGCGTCACTCACACGCTTCCAGGGCTCGCCCTGCTGCTGGTCTGGTGCTGTGAGTAGTGAGGAGTTATGTGTAAGCACCCAGCTGCGTGTAGTCACAGCAGAGTTTTGAAGCAAAAACCAAGTTCCCCTGTAGGGCTCCGGCACAGCACGTGCTGGCGCAGGCTTCTCTGCTGGGCTGCGGGGCTCCCGCTGGTCTGCACCTGCCAGGTGACCTGCTCTGGGAGGCTTCTTTCTGCAATCAGGGCTTAGATCTCCAGCCTCTGCATTTAAGCTTTCCCCACATTCTCAATCAGTTCTCAATCACAGTTGTGCATCAGAATCCCTGGTGGAGGTTTTTTTTTTTTTTTTTTTTTTTTTTTTTTTTTTTTTTTTTTTTTTAATGCAAACTCTCTGGGGTGCGACCCAAGCATTTCCATAAAAACAATCTCTCCAGGAGATTCTAATGTGCAGCCAGAGTTGAGAATCAATGTGTTAAATACCATTTTAGGTTGCTAAAGAGATTTCCTCCCTCAAAACAAACAAACAAACAAACAAACAAAAACAATTGCTCTGCAAAAAGCCTGCTGTTAATCCTTATGAATTAGGAAATTCCTCCTCAGGCTGCTTAGCGGGTCTGGCCTTGTCCCAGCGCTCAGTTCTGGGTTATCTATTCTGCTCTCTTTATATGCCCGCTGACCAAGTGGAAGGACTTTTATTTCCCTCTCTTTCACACGATGAACGACGTTCCTGCAGCCCAAGCTAAAAACAGGACATTCCCTTTAGGCAGGAACTGGGATCCAGGAGAGACCCCATGCTATTAAATGGCTGGTGGCTTATGTTCAGATGGTCTGCGTTAGGTGTTTTTCCCGATATTGGCAGTGGGCAGAATTTTTAGGCCAATCAAAACAGAGGCTGCAGAGTTTGCTGGAGACAGCAGCCAGAAGGTGGGAAACAGGACTGGAAAGGGCAGTTGCTAGTGAGGATTTAAAAGGCTTTGAAAAGTTGCCAACAGAGATGCGAGTTCTGTTGCTGTCCAATTATCCACCTCTGTTCCCTGTCCGTGGGCTCCGCGCACCAGAGAAATAATGATTTGGAAAGCCCCCCTTTGGACTGTTTGCCAGAGACTAACATTAACTACGCTGAGTTGCACCCTTTCCATTTTTTGGAGGCATCTCCTTGTGTACTGAGCATTTACTAAATTTAAATGCTTTTATTTTTTAAAGTGACAGAAATAAATTCCTCCTCCCCCTCTCTTTCCTGTGTCCTCATCTCTTCTGGCTCAGTGTTTTCATGTACTGATATCTTTCCTCTCACTTAAGAAAATCCCTTTACATTTACTTTGTTGGTGACTGTTTTCCAAGGGAAACAGCACATTGTAGGGGAAAAGTGTAAGATCGAAACTGGGTTTCAATTCTGGCTCTTGTTATGCCCAGACTTTGTGATCCCCAAGGACCACCAGGGAGCCGAGTCCGATGCAATAAACAAAAGAGCCTTCTCCATGCTAGCATGGGCTCCTCCCACCCACGCCGGCAGCATGGCGGAAGAGAGCACGAACTTCTCCCAGTCCAGGGGTTTTACTCCGGTCGGTGGTGATGTCACTGCCTTGGCTAACCCTGATTGGTTGGGTGAGGGCTAGGGATAACTTCGCCCTGCGGGGCGGAGTCGGGAGCTCATCCTCACCCCGCCCCCCCTGCCCTCTCATTCCCCCCTTGTCTAATGTGCCCGAGTCAAATCATTGACTCAGCCTACTTCCTTTCAGCATAAACAACAAATACAGTTACTAAGACCCTTAGTACCACAGTTCCCATCAGTATTGTCCTCACTGAAGTCCAGTTCCCCTCCTGCAGGCATCAGTTCTCCTCCTGGCCTGTAGTTGCCAGGATCCAGGCCATGCAGGAGTTGGGAGTCATGTAGTCAGGTCTGGGTGCCATCTACTTCAACAGCAGTGGGCGTGCTCAGGATAACAGTGCAGCATCCCTTTGAGTCCTTGAACAGTGAATTTCTTTACCCACATTGAGTTCCGGGGCTACAGGGTCTGCGGTGGGCACTGGCAGTGCATCTGGAACAAGCAAACTGCAGAGCCTGTAAGGAAATGGTTACCATACATGATCCCCTCCCAAAAAAGGGGAAACTTGTCCCAGTAAGGGGTACACCTGGCCCTCAAGAGGGCAAAGGACAGGGGGTTGGTCCAATTTTCACTGATTCTAAGACACATTTAGTTAAACCCCCTTTTCCAGAGTCTCACCTGTCCTAAGGCTAGAGCTATACTCTGAGATACCTTAGCTACCAAGGTAGGGCTGTTATCTGATAGTGGGGTATACCTCAACCTAATCTGAAGTGTCTATAAAAACTAGACCTTAATGCTGGTGGTTTAATCTCTGAAATCCACCTACCAATGCTCTCCTGGGGAGGTTTCCTGGGACCCGAATTCCCAGGGGGGATCCCCTTACCTTGCTTAGCATTTATCTGTGCACAGACAGTACTTTTAGCAACTCTGCCTCACAGATGTTCAGAAGTCTTGGTGACACTTAACCTGGTGTCACCGGGCAACTCTGACCTAGAGCCTCTGGGACCAACAGTCTTGTCATCTGGAGGGTCCGTCAACCATCTGGTCTTTCAGTGGCTTGTTTCTGGTCAGCCAATTCCTTCTGGCTGCAGTTGGTAACCCTCTTTTCTCTGTGGATGGCACAGTGTCTCCATCAAAGGGCCTGGATTAAGGCCAAAAGTTCTGGAACTGTGCCCAAATGGTGTGGTCCAGGGTAACTACCACTGCCTCTGCATATCAGGTCCCATCCTGAATGTAACTGCTCCCATCCATGAACAGTACCTTATTGTCTGTTACCTTTGTGCAGTCATGAATGGGTTCATCATCATCTGGAAGCAGGTTGGCAGGGTTGATGGCCAGAGTCTTATAGCTCCTGGCCCAGAGTCTGCTTATCTGCCTCCTTCACCAGCAGTGCTGTGGTGGCCACCCTGCTGCCACAGGGTCCAGTCTCTCTTCCAGGGACCTAGAGTCTGAGTGAGAACCCCTTTGGCAATGCCTCTTACCTCACTCACGTAGAGGTGGAAGGGCTCCTCGACGTCCGGCAAGGCTAGGGCAGCTGCTGAGATGAGAGCCTTCTTTAGCTCCCAAAGACCTGTTGTTCCACTTTGGTCCAGTTCAACAGCTGCATACCCCCAGTACGTGTTCCTTCCGAGGACCACAGTCCTTCTTGATGTCCAAGGAAAACAGGCAGTTTGTCCAGTGGCTTCCTGGGCTGATGTACGGGTCCTATTGGCTCTCTCAAGACTAAATAGGCTGCCCCAATGCCCATCAGGAAACTAACAGGCTTGCCTCTCCTAGCTAACCTGTCAGGTCATACTCTCTATAACTTTTATAAAAATTTTATCTTCCAAAAATACATAACCATGCTTCAAATTTTAAAGAAAAGGCAAGGGAGGAGGGAGCAGGTCCAGTACTGTTCCCAGGCCTCCAGCCACCTGAAATGTAAAATGCCACATTTTCCCTACAGATATAGATTTATCTGCATTTCTAAGCCTCCTCTACTCCCCTCGCAGAACATCGGTGAAAATTGTCCAAGCAGTCGCGGGGGGTTAAATCATACAAATAATTGTTTTCACATTGTTTTAACACAATTCTAAATAAATTATAAACCTTTGTGATGAAATCTACTTAAATCTAAACACATGACTAAAACCAAAAATGATTCCCAAAGTTTAAACAAAATACAAGATGCAGGTACAAGCCCAAATTCAACAACAATGGCATATGAAAAAAGCAAAACAAAACAAATCAAATATAAAAGTTTCATATGTTACATTAAACATTACTTTAGAAAAACTGACTTAAAAAAATACTGCATCACTGACTTAAAATAATTTTTTAAGTGTAAGCATTACATACTTTTTCATCTGACAAATGAGAATAAATCAATCCTTGAGATCTTACTGCTTATTCTTAACACCTATAATACAGTTTAGCCTGCCATATTCTAGGCATCTAGTTACTGCAATTAACTTTTCCTAATTCAATTTATACTTTGAACTTTTAAAGCTGGCAAGTCAAATAAATTTGGCATTTCTTAGATTAATAACATTACATTTTTACTACATCCTGCTTATTTAGGGTAAAGTTTCAGCAACACATCTTTTTTCAGCATTCAAATGCAAATGAACACATTCTTTAGCTGAAGACTCCCAGCCATTCACCACCATTCATGGCCATTCACCACCATTCACGTAAACTTGTTACCATTACCATCTAGTTTCCGCCTCATGGCGGGGGAATTTCAAAAGCTGCTTACAATGTCTTGGGAAACCAGTTTTAATTTATCTCCCAGTTATCTCCACCACGTTTAAAGCTCATTGTGTACACAGAAAAGTTTTAAGCACAGCCCAAACTATGCGCACTCGTTTTGAACTGGCCTTTCTCTTTACTGAGCACAGAGATTCACCCTTGAGCTCTTCTCTGTTACCGGATGTTGCCACACCGGCCCAGGCCCCTTGGGCCCAGGCCCCCTGAGTGAGGCTGCTTCGGCCACAGCCCCAGCCACGCTACTCAGGCGGCCCCCGAGGAGAAAGCGCGGGTCGCCCCAGCGGCTTCCCGGCTCCGCCTCCCCTTCTCCAGGCAGCCAGCAAATTAACCCAAGTGCCTGCTCCCCGAACGAGGCCACAACTGCCCAGCCGCGCTCCAACGCGCAGACTGAGCCCCGCGGGAGCCCCCCCTCCGACCCAACGCCGCCAGGGGGCCCCGCACCGCCACGCCAGCCACACTTCGCCGACTCCATCCTGGGCGCCATGTTGCCCACAGATACCAAACTCAGACCTGGGAAAGGCTCACTTTCCGCAGGTGAGGCAACGGCTCACACCGCTCACCTCGTCCTGGGAGAGGCTTATCCCTCTCCCCACACGAGGGTCCCTCTAGGGCCCTCCAGGGAGGTCAGAACGTCTTCTGATCCTCCTCTTCGTGCCTTCATGGTGCGTCCACCAGGCGTCTTCGGGCACCAATTCCATGAGGGGTTTTACGTCCCTCCAGAGTGCACACACACCTACCGTGGCCCGTCAGGCTCTCCGGATCGGGTCCCCTAATGGTCCTGGCTACGGATCCCGGACGAGCCCCCATCTGTTATGCCCAGACTTCGTGATCCCCAAGGACCACCAGGGAGCCGAGTCTGATGCAATAAACAAAAGAGCCTTCTCCATGCTAGCATGGGCTCCTCCCACCCACGCCGGCAGCATGGCGGAAGAGAGCACGAACTTCTCCCAGTCCAGGGGTTTTACTCCGGTCGGTGGTGATGTCACTGCCTCGGCTAACCCTGATTGGTTAGGTGAGGGCTAGGGATAACTCCGCCCTGTGGGGCGGAGTCGGGAGCTCATCTTCACCCTGCCCTGCCCTCTCAGCTCTGATTGTTGCCTTTTGTAAAAATGGTGCCTGGACAGAGACTGCTGAACTGCAAATAGTGCATTATTCATGGAGAATTTTCAGGTCTTGGGAAGGAGGATATTTCTGGGTTGAGAATACCTTTCAGATGTCTCAAATTCTATCTTTTACTCATTTAATCTATTTGATAAGAACATAAGAGCTCTTTATAAAGGTTTAGTTCATAAAAAATCATATTTCCCCCATATGTGTTAAAAAATAATGCTTTAAAATTATCTAGATGTTGAAGGGCATTACATACATTTTTTTGTAGAAAAACTTAGAAGATGGAAAACCATACATCCCACAATTCTAGGGGTTAAAGAAGAAAGGATAGTTTTTTCCCCCCCACTAGAGTAAATATGCCAAGTACAGCCATATTTCCATATATAGTATTTTAAAATCATGTTTAAAACTGCTTTGTAGATTCTGAAACTGGCAAGAGGAAGGCAAGGAGGTCACCTGTGCAGCTGTGCAAGTAATGGAATTCCCATCAGGCACGTTTAGAAGCTCCAAAGTAACGTGACAAACAGAGCTCGCCGTCTGTTGGTCACCCATTGAGATGAGCACTAGATCTCCAGACAGTTTAATATGGGCAGTGTGTCTTGAGGGTAACCATTTATATAAAGTGTCTTTAATTTTATTTACTTTCATATAATTATTCTAGAAGTAGTCACAAGTATGAACTATACAGGAGTACACAGGCTGGTGAGCAAATACAACATTTCAGTCCTAATTGTACTACATGAAGAAATAAATGGGAACATGTTTCAGCACAAGGCACTTTATAAATCATGTTACTGAAAACCGTTTCATAAAAGCATGGTGACAGTTAATGCATGATATTTAAAATGACCATGAGCAGCTACATGAAAAATATTTGTGATGAGACGATGTAATAAACCATTCCTAAGTCATGCTGTCCTTTTAAACATGTTGGATCATTGAAGAAATAACGTAAGTAATTAAATAGAAAAAAATTTAAGTAAATTATAAAGTATAGCATATAACAACATAGGCGATAGGCTAGGCTAGGTTATTGCAAATTCTACTAATAACTGACACTCAGCATCAATATTTTAAACTAATTCCAGTGTCCCTTATCTGGAGCAGCAGTCCTCAATCAAGATGTCTTTTGGTGAGGTGTATCACAAATAAGTTGTGATTAATACAGTTACCAAAGTTTTAAAATTAAATACCCACTAAAAATTAGAGCAAACGAAGAATGATCTATTTAATGAGGCCATCCAAGGACATGGGCATTTCTGTGAGCCTTACAAAACGAGAGTGAACTGGAGAAGGGGGAATTGTATGCAACCTGCAGTATATTTCATTTGTGCAAAAGCCCTTAATCTTAGTGCTGCAGATGAATGCCATTCATCATGTATTCGCAGTGGGTTTCATAAGGTTAGGAACTGCCAAATTCTCCAGCAAAGGTTGATCATGGCGTTCTAGTCCCCTTGTGGGCTGGCCTGATACAATCACATCAGTTTCTTGCTCCGCTTCTAATGGCTCTCCAAGATAAGGGATGATGCTTAATGTTTTGAGAGGCTATGTTATCGATATTGTGTCAATTAAGCTTCCTTCTACAACACAGTGGGATGAATACTCACAAAGGAGAGTGCCTGGCCCGCTTTATTGCTTTCTCTCTCTCTCTCTCTCTCTTTCTAAGATGTATTTAAAAAATATTTATATTGATTTTTAGGGAGAGAGAAGAAGGGAGAGGGGAGAGAGAGAGAGAGAGAGAGAGAGAGAGAGAGAGAGAGAGAGAGAGAGAGAGAGAGAGAGAAACATTGATGTGAGAATGGAACATTGCTGGTTGTCTCTGCACAACCCTTAATGGGGATCGAGCATGCAATCCAGACACATGCCCTGACCAGGAATCAAACCAGCAATCTTTTGGTGCACAGGGGGGATGCCCAACCAACTGAACCACAATAGTTGGGCCAGATGTGTGTATTTTCCTGGATTATTGAATAAGGATCTAAGAGAAGCAAAGTGTGACAGCATTTGACAAAAGTGAAAAATAAAGTAGTAAACAGTAATAATAGTCTCTTTCTTGATCTCTTTTTATGATCCATAATATTACACATTCATTATTAGCTCCATTTTGCTGATGGGATAACTGACCCTCAGGGAGGTTAAGAACCTTGCTAAGAAAACAAAAACAAAAACAAAAATACTTTTGCTAAGTGTCCCAGGTAGTGAGTCACAGAACCAGGTTCAAATCTATGTCTTTTTGGTGCCAATGTTCAGTCATATCTACTCTGCTGTATTGTTGCAAAGTAAGTGGTGATGGGGGTCCTGTATTCCACGAATGTACCAGTTCAAGAGGTGTAATAAAAAATTATCATCTATACTAACATCAACTTATACTTTTTTTTAAATTCTCACTCTAGGATTTACCTCCCACATGTGCCCTGACTGGGGATTGAACCTGAGTATATGCCCTGACCAGGAATCGAACTTTGGTGCATGGGGTGACGTGCCAACCAACTGAGCTACACTGGCCAGGACTCAACTTACACTTTCAAAGCCTATTAGAGACCACAGAGCTTTTCACATATGCTAACTTGCTTATCTCATCGACTGTGCTACTATGAACATAGGGGTGCACATATCCTTTCTGATTGGTGTTTCTAGTTTCTTGGGATATATTCCTAGGTCAAATGGGAGTTCCATTTTCAGTTTTTTGAATCAGGACCTTTTCAAAATATTGCTTTATAGATCATATATTCAGTATTCCAAAAGTATTAATTAGGCTAGTCACTTGGGGAACAAGAGATAAATCAAGAACTTGACCTTTCTTTTACAGTATAATAGAAATTCTATTTTATGTAAATTCTAAATTTATATTTAGAATTAGGCAGCTGGTCTCAGTTTAGATGATGCAAATTTTGTTGGCAACATCCAAAGCATCATAGTCAGGAGCTAGTTGAACATATGCCTTCTTCTCTCCTTCAGGTCTGATCAGGGTGTTGACCTTGGCCACATCAATATCACAGAGATTCTTCACAGCCTGTTTGATCTGGTGCTGGTTCAGGCTTTGATTTCACAATGAACACAATGTATTGTTGCCTCCTATCTTCTTCATGGCTGACTCGGTAGTGGGGGAATTTGATGATGGCATAGTGGTCAAGCTTGTTTCTCGTGGATGTGCTCTTCTGAGGATATTTAGGCTGCCTTTGCAGCCTTAGTGTCTTTGGCTGTCGCAAGGTGGGTGACGTGCAGATCTTCTTGTGTGTGTGTGTGTGTGTGTGTGTGTGTGTGTGTGTGTATCTGTGCATGCTGTTCAGCATCGCTTTCTTTGCCTTCAAAGCCTTTGCTTTGGCTTTGGCTTTGGCTTTGGGAAGGGCAGGGGTTTCCTTCTTAGCTTTCAGTGCCATCTTCATAAAAAGGCAAAGCTTGACCTTTCACAGATCAAGTTGTGGACGTGGCATGTATAAAATATTTACATGGGGAAATAACTTGAAACATTGGACCATAAGTTCAACTTTCCTTTGGTCATAACTACTCACTCATGCATCATCCAAGTCCACACCCAATGACAGCTTGTCAGGTGTGTGACAAAGTGACTGTGGCCCCCCCCCCCCCCCAAAGTGGTTCAACTTCCTCCTGCCTGAAGGGGAAAATATAAGGCCATATGGAAAAGGAGAAGGTACTTCTGGAGAAGGCAGAGGTCATGGGGTGTTGTATTAGGCACCTAGTCTCTTCCCCTTTCTCCCTTCAGCAGAGGTATAGAACGTACTTGACCTGTTTTCTCTGTTGACCCCCAACCCAAAGAGTCCCTAAGAGTATCACGTGGGGTTTGAAGGGTGATTCTATCAATAGAACACGAAGCTGGTGCTTACTTCTTGCCAGGAGCTCCTCTGAAGACTAGGCTGACAGGTGTGCTCTCCTACCATTGGGTATGAAGGAACCAAGGAACAGTGCAGCTGAGAGGGATGAAGAGTATTTGGGTCCCCACCACATGGCCTGGCAAGGATGCTTGACTTTTTCTGCGGGGCCCAGAACCTGCCTCAGAAGTGAGTGAGACACTCAATTCTTCCCTTTCTCCAGGGTGTAGAGTCAAAGGGAAGGAGGAGAAGGAAGCTGGGAAAGAGACTTGAGTGATACTAACTGAGACTAATTCCTGAAGTGAATAAAAAGACATTGCTGGGCTGGGCCAAGTGGATTGGACTAAATTTAGTTTCTTTGCAGTCAAGCGGAGTGGAAGCTCATCAAAGAAAAGTGTGTGCAGATATGAAAATAAAGGGAATGACATATTTCCACATTGCTGATTTGTCATCATCCAATTTATACCATTTATACTAGATTTGTAAGTCTAAAGTGAAGGAGTTATTGCAAGCCAGGCTCTATTGAAAAAAACAACAACAACAATACACAAACAAAACCACAACACCACACCTTTCTAGATTCCAAAGCTTTCTTTTAAAAAACAAAACTCCAAAATTTGGAGGGCCGAGCTTAGAGCTCAGGCGGAGTGGGTATGGGAGAGGAGAAGGGCAAAGGACTTAGCCTGTGGGGGTTGGTCCACCTTCTCCCATTCTCACTGAGAGTCTTTAGGGGATGGGGGTCAGAAGTAATCAGAGCACTTCAGGGAAATCCTGAACAGGAATCTTTCACCATCACTATGAGTAGGGCTCCAGAAGGAGATGAGAACAGTTCTAGAATACATATCCCTGCTTCATGCATTTGAGTCACAGAGTAGTAGATGTATTACTGCTGCTCACAAGCATGCAGCGGACCTTCTGGAGGGAGAATTAGACGCCCCTACCCTATTGAACGCAGGCATGGCTGTGCAGCTTGCTTTGGCAAATGGAATGTGAGCAGAAATGGAGGGTGTTGTCCCTTCCAAGCAGAAATGTTAAAAACATGACTTGTCATGCTTCCTAAAGGAACTCTCTTGCGCGGTGAAAGCTTGTGTTGAGATGGAGCTTATGCCAGCCTGGACTCTTGAGTGACTATGAGGAGCAGATTCTCCTTGTCAATTTCTCACGAGCAAGAAGTAAACCTTGCCAGGCCACGGACAGTAGCAGGCACACTGCACTTCTCTCACTATGTGAAATTGTGGGATGCAAAGTGACAGGATGTACTCAACTTTACAAAGCATGACAGAGCAACGTAGCATTTAAGCTGGTATTTAAACGGCCCACTTTGTTCAGACTGCTTATGGATAAAATGTGACTTCTCAGGATTTATTACTATTAATCACTGCAACCCTAGTATTTGGTAGATTGTGGGCAGGATTACACTAACAACAAAGGAAAGCAACAGACATGTTTTTAATAGTTAAATTATAATTACAGACAATTAATGTGACATTTTTAATTAGAATGAAAGGGCAACGTTAGCATATTATAAAAATATTTAATGTGTTAAATGCAGACGTGACATTCTTTTATCATTTTGCAATTACTTATTCTGCTTATAATAAGTAATATGGTAATAGCGTCGGACTGAATTTTGGGGAAAATGAAAAGCGTCATTGCTTACCTCCCGGTGTCTAGGAAGGAAAGAGAATAAGCTACATTTAAAGAGCCCTCTGAACAAAGTTCATTTAAAAAATATGCCAGGACTCAGGTCTATTATTATTCTCCTGGGACACACACTTTGAAATGATATTTTCACACAAGGTAGAATCTGAAATTTGAATCCTTTCATAGCCACAAAATCCTGAAAGTTCAGCTCTCACAGGAAATAATATTTAAATATTAAAAGTCCATGTCCGAGGCAGACATGACAAGAATAAAAATGATCCCATTTAAAGTGAGATCTCCGTCCTCTTTGTTTTTTAAACTGGGTTAAATTAGCATTTTGTTCAGTCTGCCTGGCAAGAATACAAAGTAAACATGTTAAGCAGCAAAGAGTTGAGAACTACAAGGTTCACATAGTCTAAAGGAGTCTCCGGTTCACCAAAGATCCTCCTTTTCATGGGAGCATAGATGGCTCTTTATAGGCTATGGGGCCAAAACCCTGACCCATCAGTCAAACTGGATGCTCAGTGCAGTGGAAAAAATTAACGAGACGATCAACTGAAATCTTCACATCACAACCAATGGTTTTGGTGTCGGAGAAGTGGTCTTATCACTGTCCCTTTCCTCCATTTTTAGGATCTGTATCTTGCATATACATGCTGGCCACTGGGGGTCCTGAAGAGCTCCAGCCTTATTGGGCTACCCTTTCCTTAAACATTTCAATAAGATTAGCCAGAGTCCCCATATCCCATGTGCTAGAGTACCTGAGGAGCACACAGTGAATATCCCCTTTCCCTCACTTAAGTTCTCAATAAGTGGAGAAAAAAAATACAAGAACCCTCGCTGGTGTGTCTCAGTTGGTTGGAGTATCATCATGGGCTCTGCAAAGTCGCAGATTCGATTCCCAGTCAGGGCATATATTTAGGTTTTGGGTTCAAAACCCAGTCGGAGCATGTACAGGAGGCAATGGATCCATGTTTTCCCCACATCGATGTTTTTTTCTTCTCTTTCTCTCCCTCTCGAAAATCAGTTAAAAAATACAAGTGACTATCATATCATGTGTCTATTCTCGACTGATTGCAGAAAGGGGTCAAAATATCAACCCAGAAGAAGAGAAGGCTCTGCAACAGATCCAGGCTGCTGTGTAAAGTGCTTAGCCATGTGACCTAGTGGATCTGATGGTGCTTGCAGTGGCTGTACAGGTTGAGATGTGTATAGAATCTGCAGACCCTTCTCTGAATTACATTGCCTACTGCTGTTAGAATTTGGAGCAATGCCCTGCCATCCTTTGTAGATGGCTGTTCTTTGAGAGACAGCTTATGGTTGTCTTATGGGCTTTAGTAGACATCCAACACTCAACCATGGGCCATCCTATGAACATGAGGTACCTATTATAAAGTGGGTGTTAGCTGGCTCACCAAACCATAAAGTTGGGCATGGAGTACAGCTTCAACAGGGCCTGAAGGCTCAAGTAAATTGAATGAGCAAGTGGCCCAGATGTTAATGGCCCTTACTTTTTTTTTCTATTTAAAAATTATTTTTGTTTTTCAATTACAGTTTACATACATTATTATATTAGTTTTAGGTGTACCCCCCCGGTGATTAGACATTACATAACATACTAAATGATCATCTTGATGAATCTCATACTCATGTGACACTGTACATAGCTATTAGAATATTATTGACTATATTCCCTAGTCATACCATGACTATTCTGTAACAAACAATTTGTACTTCTTAATCCCTTCCCCTTTTTACCTAGTGCTTAATCCCACTCCAATCTGGCAACTATCAAAATGTTATCTATATCTATGAGTTGATTTCTGTTCTGCTTATTCACTTATTTTGTTTTTTGATTTTAATTGTTGATAGATAGGGCCCTTACTCTTGCTATCTTGCCTCCTCTTTCTCAACCCACACATATGATCTCATGTGGAATTCTCTATGGTTTATGTTGACTGAAGAAGAAAAATATTCAGACCTGGTTTATAGATATGCATGGTACAGTGGCACATCTCCAAAGCATATAATTAGTATTGTTGGCCCACCCTGAGATAGCTCTGAAGTACTATAACAAAGAAGGGAAATCCTAGGGTTGGAAGTACTTCAAAAAGTGCACCTAGTTATTTACTTTTTCCTAGAAGAAGAGATGGCCGAAGATATGGCTCTCCACTGATTCATAGACAGTGACTAGTGCTTGACTAGATGGTTAAAACTATGAATTGAATGCTTGTGTGCACTCAAGAAGAAGCACAACTTGAAAATTGGTAGCAGAGGTATGTGAATAGATTTTTTCGAATGGGCACAGAGCATGAAGATGTTTGTCTCATGTGGCTGCTCATTAAAGAGCAATCTCAGTAGAGGAAGATCTTAATAATAAGATGGACAAGATACTGTGTGGATGTTAATAGGCTCTTTCCCTAGTCACCCCATCTTTGCCCAATGGGCTCATGAACAAAGTGGCCATGGTGTGTCAGGGATGAAGGTTACACATAGACTCAGCAACATAATCTTCCCCTCACTGAGGCTGATCTGTGAGTACCCAACCTTCCAACAAGCAGAGACCAATTCTGTGCCCTAATTTGGCACCATTTCCCAGGAAGATCAGTCCCCTGGAGGCAGGTTGATTGCGTTGGACCACATGCATCTTGGGAGAGGCACTTCCTCTCAGTGTTTTTGCCAAAACCAACATCTGTAGAGTTACACAATGTAATTCAAGATATTCCCACAGCATTGCTCCTGATCAAGGAACTCATTTAAAAGCAACTAAAGTCCAGCAATGGACTTATGCTAATGGAATTCACTGATCTCACCATTTTCTCATCAAGTAGCTGGAATGCTGGAATAACCTTTAAAAGAATTAGTTTCCATGCAGGCTTGGTAGAAACACCTTGAAGGGTTAAGATAAAGCCCTTCAGGGTGTGGTGTGTGCTTTAAATCACTGACCAATGTATGGTGCTATCTTTTTAAAGGGCTGAAATGTCTAAAAAATCCTTTTTTTTCATTTACAGTTGACATACAATATTAGTTTCAGGTGCACGCCCCAATAATTAGTCATTATAAACTTATTAAGTCAATTGTCCTGAAAAATCTCATACCCATTTGACACCAAAAATAGTTATTATTAATAGAATATTATTGACTATATTTTCTATGCTGTATTTTAGACCCCCATGACTACACTATTGTATTTCTAAATCTCTTCATTTTTTTCATTTTTCCTCCAACCCCATCCCATCTGGAAACTGTCAAATGTTCTCTGTATTTATGAGAATGTTTCTGTTTTGCTTATTCATTTATTTTAATTTTTAGATTTAATTGTTGATAGTTATGTATTTACTGTCATATTTTTAAAAAAATCTTTTTTCCCCTTCTTCTTAAAGAAGACCCTTTAACATTTTATGTAGTATTGGTTTGGTGGTGATGAACTACCTAGCTTTTTCTTGTCTGGGAACCTCTTTATCTAACATTCAATTCTAAATGATAGCTTTGCTGGGTAGAGTAATTTTGGTTGTAGGTCCTTACTTTTCATCACTGAATATTTCTTGTCACTCCCTTCTGACATGCAAAGTTTCTGTTGAAAAATCACCTGACAGTTGTATGGCTACTTCCTTATAAATAACTAACTGCTTTTCTCTTGCTGCTTTTAAGATTTTCTCTTTGTCTTTAACCTTTGGCATTTTAATTATGATGCATCTTGGTGTAGGCATCTTTGGGTTCCTCTTGTTTGGGACTTTCTGTGCTTCCTGGACTTGTATGTCCATTTCTTTCACCAGGTGAGGGAAGTCTTACTTTTTCAAATAGGCTTTCAATTTCTTGCTCCCTCTCTTCTCCTTCTGAAACCCACATAATGTGAATGTTCATATGTTTGAAGTTGTCCCAGAGGCTCCTTATTCTATGTTCATATTTTTGGATTCTTTTTGTTTTTATGATTGGGTTTTTTTTTTTTTTGCTTCCTCATACTCCAAATTCTTGCTTTGATTCTCAGAATCTTCTACTCTACTGTTGAGTCCCTGTAAATTATTCTTTATTTCAGTTAGTGTATCCTTTATTTCTGACTGGTCCTTTTTTTTTTTTATGATATTGATGTTCTCACTAAGTTCCTTGAAGCTCTATGTAAGTTCCATAAGCATCCTTATAACCATTGTTTCGAACTCTGAATCTAGTAGTTTCTTGCTTCCATTTCATTTAGTTCTTTTTCTGGAGAGTACTTCCATTCTTTCATTTGCAACATGTTTCTCTGTCTCTGCATTTTGGCTGCTTCCCTGTGTTTGCTTTTATGTATTAGGTAGATCTGCTATGGCTCCTGGACTTGTTAGAATGGCCTTCTGTAGGAGGTGTCCTGGAGGGCCCACCCTCCCTAGTCACCTGAGCTGGGCACTCCAGGTGTGTCCCCATGTGAGCTGTCCTATTGTAGTTGAGCCTTGATTGATGTTGGCATCCAGTGCAAGGGTTGCAAGGGTTGACTATACAGTAAAAGAGCTGCTGTATAGGAGGTGACCCTATGGAGCGAGACTTGCTTCAGTAGGATTTTTGTGCTCACCGAGTCCACCCCTTTAGTGTGTCACTTGTGGAGGTGGTATGGTTGTAATACTGCATGGTTTGAAGCTGACCTCTGGGTACATTGGCTCTGGGGCCCCCAGGGAGCTATAAAGTCAGCCACTGTCTGTGCCCTGTCTTTGTCCACCTGGCATGAGCTAATGAGCAATCTTCAGGTGGCTGCTACTTATGTTGGGCTTGTAGGTTTCCAGGAGAAGCCAAGTTCTGAACCAAGGTGGGCTGCTGCTAGACTTGAGCCAGGGGCCACTTATTGAGAAGTATCAGGCTGCTTCTTTTAGAGATTTTAGGAAAGTTCTAAGCATAAGGCAAGAGAGACCAGTTGTATGGAAAAGCTACTGTAAATGTCATGAGCTTTTTCTTTAATTCCCTAATTGTAGAACTTTGTTCAGTTAGATTTCAAGTGTTTCTGAATGATGCTGTTCTGTATTTTAGTTGTAATTTTAATGTGGTTGTGGGAGGCAGTGAGTACTGCATTTATATACTTGCCATCTTGCCTGGACCCCCCTATAGTGCCAGTTCTTATATCACTAGGACCTCTGGGTCCAGGAAAACCATGTGAAAATGGGATGATTCCTTTCATTATTATTCATAGTGAGCCACTATTTGTTGAAGTTCAGATGGAGTACCAGTCACTCTTGGAGTTCATGCATGGTGACACTGATCTGCTGATGTATCTTGTTGGTTTAAGGCAGCAGCCAAGGTCACAACTGCTCTGGCTCCTGATGGAACACCTCATTCAGCTTGTCTGAATCCTAAGCCAGCTGTATGTGCAGCTCTGAGGTAAGGAGTGCCAACTCCTTCTGTAGATCACCTGTGTTGTCGATGTTGGAGGATATGAGAGAGAGAG
Source organism: Pipistrellus kuhlii (assembly GCF_014108245.1). NCBI lineage: Eukaryota > Metazoa > Chordata > Mammalia > Chiroptera > Vespertilionidae > Pipistrellus > Pipistrellus kuhlii. Next base: position 49,554,543 of record NW_023425529.1, read on the forward strand.
AGAGAGAGAGAGAGAGAAAGAGAGAGAGAGAGAGAGAGAGAGAGAGAGAGAGAGAGAGAGAGAGAGAGAGAGAGAGAGAGGAGAGAGGGGTAAGATATACAATATATATGAGCTCCAGTTGTCCTTGATCTCCCCTTTCCATGTCTAATATTTCTTCCCATCTACTAGTACTGAGGCTCTGCAGAGACTTCAGGCCAACAACAGACAAGGAGGCAACAGCCTTCCATAGAATTTCTCAACAGCTCCCACAGTTGTGTAAGGTGTTATCTCTGTAGTAAATTCCGCAGAGTGGTTCTGCTTGTTTGAAAAAGCCTAAGTGACACAGCATCTCTTCATCATCTCAGGGTTTTTCCACTTGGCCTCTTAGTCATTTATTGGTTTTCAGAATTTTCCTGCTTTTCAGAAATTTTCTGCTTTTCATAATTTTTAAATTCACTGTCATCTTGACTCTATGTCTTTTCTTTTGCCTATGCCCTGAGTAAATTAAAATGTGGAACATCGTATTTTTTCCTTCATTTACTTCAAAACTACTTATAAAAGCAGGGAATTTCATAAAGATGTTATGGTAAAATGGCAGTTGCATTGAAACAAAATACTTACAGCTGATTGCTTAAAATTGAATGTTAGTTGCCCCTTATTGAAAAGAGTCGCTCCCTGGCCTTCCAACTGCCAATTTTCTCTTCCTCCTAGTTCTCTCATCTCTTTATCTCTCTAATTTGCATTTCCTGCCTTGCTCCTGGCAACTCAAAATTCCTTTCATAAAAAATGTACAATTTAGTTCTTTCATTGTCTTGCCCTCAATCATGCTATTGTGTGCTTTCCCTTTCATAACCAAAGAGCCCATCAGAGAAAAGACAAATTTCTCCTAAAGAGGAAGTTTACTGCCAGTGAAAATATATAGTCTCCTGTCACCTCACCTCCATATCTTGAACTATCTTATGTTAGATCTCAGTGGAAAGGGACACCATATTCTTTGTCAGTCTGTCACAGATTTACTCTAAATCAATTTTACGAAACCAAAACCTTAAATGAAAGATTGGCAAAATGAGTATCAATAGGAGATGTAGGTCCTGCTAAGACACATCTTTGAGAACCTTTTGAATTACATGTAGAGTGTAACAGCTGTGAGTTACAACATTTTCCCTGGTGAGTTGTTTAGGGTGCCATTGTTTATAAATTTCAAGACTTATTCTACAGCTTTCATTTACAAAGTTGGTATTTCACTCCTTTAAGAGTGAAAAGGAAACTCCAGGCTGTTTCTTTGTATGTGAAATGGTTGGCAAATTGTAGCATGTCATCCTCTTTTGGAGACATGTATATTTGCCAATTTTTAAATACAATTTAAGAAAGCAACAGAATTGTAGCAATTGTGTTTAATTCAGAGAATGGGGAGAAAATACAGAGAAAACTGAAGAAAGGAGGAGAGTAACTTTTTAAATTTATCAAAACATGAATTTAAGCATCTTATTTTAACAAAAACATGATTAATTGTATTAGTTGTAGAGAGTCTGCCATTATATCAAGAATTTGTATATAGTCTCATAGATTTTCAGATTGGACAAACTGCTAATGTTCCATTGCCTCTTTGCTATTTTTGTATTACTGGTTCAGAGCTTCATCACAAAGTTTTGAAATTTAACAAATTAAAATGAAAAGTGAAAGAGAAAATGTATCAAGTCAATATATTGTACACCTTGTGCTTACATGGTATTGTATATCCTATCTAATAAAGAGATAATTTGCAAATTGACCATCATTCCAACACACAAAATGGCTGCCCCCATGTGGTCAAAGATGGCCATCCCATGTGGACACAAAATGGCCAGCAGGGGAGGGCAGTTGTGGATGATCAGACCAGCAGGGGAGGGAAGTTGGGGGGGATCAGGCTTACAAGGGAGGGCAGTTGGGGGTGACAAGGCCTGCAGGGGAGGGCAGTTGGGAGGACTGGGCCTGCAGGGGAGGGCAGTTGGAGGTGACCAGGCTGATAGGGGAGGTCAGTTAAGGGTGATCAGGTTGGCAGGAGAGGGCATTTATGGGCAATTGGGCCAGCAGGGGAACAGTTAGGTGTCGATCAGGCTGGCAGGGGAGTGGTTAGGAGGTGATCAGGCAGACAGGTGAGTGGTTGGGAGCCAGCAATCCTGGATTGTGAGAGGGATGTCCCAGATTGGAGAGGGTGCAGGCTGGGCTGAGGAACACATACCCGACTAGTCAAATATAACAATAAAGAATTAGTGAAAGGGAAACATTTTATTTTATTGATATTTTAGAGAGAGAGAAAGGGAGAGAAAGAGAGAAACATTGATGTGAGAGTGAAACATCGATTGGCTGCCTCCTGCACACCCCCTACTAGGGATCTAGCCTACAAGCCAGGCATGTGCCCTGTCCAGGAATTGAACAGCAACCTTTTGGTGCAGCCCCACCAACTGAGCCACACCCGCTAAGGCAGGAAACTTTCTTTAAAAAAAAATAAATTAATTTATCTTTATTGTTGAAAGTATTACAGATGTCCTCTATTTTTCCCCCATTGACCACCACCTCAACCCTGCTCCTGCTCCAGCCCCAAGTTTTTCCTGCACTATTATCTGTCCAAAGATTATGCAATATGCATATGCATTCTTTGGTTAATCTCTTCCCCTGCCCTTCCCCCTTTCCCTCTGAAATACGTCAGTCTGTTGCATGCTTCAATGTCTCTGGATTTATTTTCATGGTCAGTTTATTATGTTCATTAGATTCTACATATGAATGGAATACTATCTATAACTAGAGGCCAAATGAACATAATTCATGGATGGGTGGGGATCCCTCAACCTGACCTACACTCTCTCCAATCTGGGATCTCTTGGGAATGGCCAATTGCCTGTTTAAATTAGCATTCAGACATCCTTCTTGCAATCCTGGACTGCTGGCTCCTAACCGCTCACCTGCCTGCCTGGTCATCCCTAACCACTCTGCATACTGGCCTGATGTCCCTAACTGCTCCCTTGCTGGCCTGATCACCCCTAACTGCCCTCCCCTGCTGGCCTGATTGCCCCTAACTGCCCTCCCCTGCAGGCCTGGTCACTCCTAACTGCCTTTGTCCCCACCACTGTGGCTTTGTCTGGAAGGACGTCTGGTCTAATTAACATATTATCCTTTTATTACAATAGATAATAAAAGTGTAATATGCTAATTAGATTGGACACCCTTCTGGATGTCCTTCCATCCTTCTGGACAAAGCTGGGGCTGCGAGGGAAGCCCAGTCCTGAGTGCCTGTTGGTGGCTGGAGGGAAGCCTGGGCCCTGAGTGTGCCTGTGCCGGCAACCAGGAGAAGGAAGGCCTACTCTTGCAAGAATTATGTGCATCGGGCCTCTAGTGCAGCTATAAAAAAGAAGGATCTCTTGCCCTTTGAGACAGCATGGAGGAATGTGGAGAGTATTATGCTAAGTGAAATAAGCCAGTCAGAGAAAAACACGTATCACATGATCTCACTCATCTGTGGAATCTAATGAACAACATATCCTGATGAACAAAATAGATCCAGAGACAGAGAAGCATGAGACAGATTGATGAATCTCAGAGGGAATGCAGGGGGTAGGGTGGGGAGAGATTAACCAGGAAACTTATATGCATGTATGTAATACTTTCAACAATAAAGATTATTTCTTCAGTATAGATTTCCCAAAGCAAAATTATCTTGTCAAATAATCTAGATATTTTTAGGGCTCTTGATAAATTGCTTTTGGGAGAAGTCATACCATAATAACTCCTCTATTCCCTACCCCAGAAACGTAACAAGGTGCCCATATGTTGTTGCTATTTTTACATTTTAAAGCTGAAGAAACAACATTTTGGAGCAGGTAAGTAGGTGTTCAAGTTGGTAAATAATCTTTCTGTCTAACTCCAAATGAACTACTTTCCCGTACACAGCACTATGACTACTGAGAGCTAACAGAAAAATGTGACAAGATTGGCCTTTGGCTCAGGGCTGGGTGCCCTAGGGTTAGACTGGGGAGTAGGAAGTGGGCTGGATTCAGGCTCAGGGATATGAGAAGGGCCACAATCACCTTCTCTCACAGGCTCGGGACCATCCAGCCATTTCCCTGATCATACTTCTCTAGTCTGCTTTCAGCTGACTTTCATGTTCTCAAGTTTAATATTGTCGGGCTTGGTAATCAGTAAGGTTGCAATGAGTATTCATAGAAATTGGTACAGAAGTTACTATCCAGATCCACATGAAATGCAGGCAGAATTGAAGACACTGACACTTACTAACCTTGACAGAAGGGACAAAAGCCTAAACTCTACAAGGAAATGTTTGTAGCTCTCATTACTGTGGTGTTGCATTTTGCAAACGATACACACACTTTAAAAGCACAGGAGCTAAGCATTATGGAAATGACAGTGACAGCCTCAGGAAAGCTGTGGTCACTGTGGGGAGGTGGTTAGAAACATGCACTGCTTTTCAGCATCCTCAGGATAGTGCTTTGGTCTCAGGAACTTTTTTCTGTAAGTTTATAAGATATATCTCAAATTCTTTCTAATTCTTAGCTCCTAAATATTTGTAAGTGGAAAAATGAACGGAGCAAAACAAACACAAATTTTACACATTATTTAAAAACAGTTTCTGAAAAATTATGGGACACACCCACATCACCTAGAAGACCATCCCTGTGAGGGCATGGAGAAGAATAGATAAAGCCACAGTATGCAAAGTGAAAGGCATTTCCCTTAATGAATATTTAAAATATGCTCACTTAGAAAAATTTTCAGTTTTCCGGCATTAGTTGGTTTTGGGTGCTGGGTTTTGTAGGTCATATGCGGAACGGTGGTCTTTTTTGCTTCACTAGGTATGAACTTGTGTTATTATAACATCCAGCCCAGGACAAGTGGAATTTTTTTAGTGTCTCGCCAGGCCTACCTCTGATTAGAATTGAGCCTGCACGAAATAAGTGGCTTCTAGAACTTTACCTTATCTTTTGCCTGGAAATGCTTAGGAGGCTATTAGCAAAAAAAGGAAACATATTAAGCAAAAAGATTAGTTAAAAGTGCACTTTTTAACTCAATGGAGATATAAGTCCTTGATAATTATTATGACCAATAACAATACCCATTATTATTCATACTGTTTCATGGGATGTTAACAACAACCCTGTGAGTGGACATTATTTTTATCAATATTTAATGGATAGGAAACTGAAGTTTGGAGAGGTTTACGTGACTTGCTCATGGCTAAACAACTAGTGAGTAGTGAAGAGAGGTCTCAAACCTAGATTTTCTGAGATAAAATAATTCTCTTTTTTTGTTACATCATGTTTCCTTGGTTTAAGCTAGGTATATTATTGAAGTATTCATGCTTAAATATTATTTTATTTAATCATTATTATGCTTTCCCCAAAAGATGAAGGGATTTGGTTTTGCAGGTCAAATATTAGCACCTGTTTCTAGCTAAAAATTAAAAAGCCAAAAAGTGTGAAAGTAAGACCCTGAGCTTTGACCATTAGGATGTGCAAACAACAGTCTAGTCGAAATTCAATGGGGTAAAAGGAGAGCAATGTGTCTGGTAGGAATGCATTTGGCTACAAGTAATAGAAAAATAGAAGAACCTGACCACAGTGCCTTAACCAAACAGGGGTTTATTTATTTTTCTCATAATGAGAAGTCCAAAGGTGGTCAGTCCAGGACTGGGAAGCATCCCCGCAGTGCATCAGAGTTCCAGCTCCTTCTGTCCCTCCACCCTGCCATGCTCAGCATGGGGCTCTTGTCTTCAGGTTTGTTGCCCAATGATGGTGATCAGCTTTTCTGTCTCTAGCTCCATATGCACATTCCATCCTGGAAGAAGGGCCCAGGTTGTTTGCTTCTGAGTCTAACTTTTTGTTTGAAAAGGGATGCTTTTCTCCAAAGATTTCCTTCTGCATCTCTTGGCCAGAATTGGTTCTCAGGGAAGGACATTTTCATTTCAGCCCACTTCCATACTGAATGGAATTAGGGTTATGTGAGAAAGAAAAAATAAGGGGATATATGTTCTCTCTATCTTTTTTTTTTTTTTTTTGGTTGGAGAGGTTGGGAGTGAGTGTGAATGGATGGTAGTGATTGAAAATCACTTAAGCCAAACATTGAGTTGGGATAGACTGCTGAGGAGGGAAGTAGGACACTTACTTGGGTATGTGCTAATGAATGAGGAGCTACATGGGTCTACCTGGGCAGGGCTCACTGGCAACTAGCACTGAAGAGCAGGCAGAGCTAGGTGGTGGGATAGTGGTGAGAGGTTATGGAAGCAAGTTGGAGTCCAGCCAGGAAATGGCCAACACGAAGAGGAAATGCCAGAGTTTATGGGGTGTATTTTTTAAAAAGTCATATCAAATAGTCAAGGTGGCTTCTGGAGGCTAGACTTTACCATCCAAGAGGTAGTATCTTGCCTGTCTGAAAGTAGCCTTGTTTGCAAGTTATCCACTTATATAACTCAGAGGGTCTCAGGAAACTTGTCTGCTTTTCAGCAGAAAGCCCCACATGGTGCTAGTTTTTTTGTTTTTTTTGTTTTTTGTTTTTTGTTTTTTGTTTTTTAGTAGATTATTGCAGGAACAATTTTGGCACGGTGCTGGATTTTGAGCAAGGAGACCATGATTATGCAATGCACAGCTCCTGGGAAGATTTTGCTGCTTTCCATTGCTTGCAGAACATGCGTTTTGGAATTATTTGTCCAGCCTCTCATCACCTTCACTTTTCCATTCTGTCCCCTGTGAAGAGCTTTAGATTTTTGCAGCGATGCTGGAAGTCACCAGGCAGTACACTTGTGACCACAGAATGGCAGGCTTCCCGGGGCCTTGGTCTGTGACTCTGTTCTCCTTAGCCCCATGTTCAGGCCGTCAGTGTCACACAGAAGGACGCTGGAGTTCACTGCTACAGGAGCTGCTTACTAGAATGGGAGCTGGGGTCATGGGCATCCAGCCTGCTGAATGCGTCAAAGCTGGAACTCTGATATGCACTGTGAGGCTGCTTCCTAGAGCTGGACTGCCCATCTCTGGGCTGGTTAGGGTCTGTCCTATGGAATAATGCATGGAAATGTTGACTGTCGGCTGGGTTCAAGGATGACCAGTGAAGTCAAAGCTGAGGAGAGTCCTATGGTTAAGATATTCTTGGGAATAAGCAGAGAAGATCCAGTAGCCAAAGTCTTGAGACAGAGTAGCTTGGGTGGTGGTGGTGGTGGTTGCTAGTGGGCCAGCTGCGGAAAGGGGCTGGGGGAAGGTGTTGAAAATGCATAGGTTTGGCTCTTCCAGTACTGAGGCTTGTCTGACAATGGTGGCCTGATGATGCTACTGAGGAAATGAGGCACCTGTCCCAGTGTGCTTGGAATCTCTCTAAGGGGATTGTGGAGAGTTCTGCTATTACGAGGGAAGTACTTTCTAATCTGTTTGGTGCAATGTATTGTCTGAACACTATCTGCCTCCTCCTTCCCATTGTTTAAAATGGGAGACATTTCCTACGCGGTGGCTCCTGGGAGAGATGTTATGAGTCTAAATAAGATTATGCAGTTCTTGGAATTCCACTGAGAAAATAGCTTTGCAAATTCATTGTATTGTTGTTATTCATGACAGGTGTGGTTGAGCCGCTGAAAACTCTAGCTACTTCCCAACCTTGCAAAACGTAAAATTAGACTTCTTATACTGTGCACAGTAATTCTCTTTCTTACAGGAGAAACCACAAACCAATTTTGCCTTTAGAAATGCGTTCTCATCCAAAATTTTAGTACACATTCTAAAGACTGGCTCAGTTTTACTGTGAAGTTACAACTGAGCAAAATGATACCACTAAAGAAATGTGTTTTACATACAGGACCATGCATGTTTAATATTAATATGCTCACCAGGAGCTAATTATTAAGATCATCAATCCAATAACTTACTTTTTCACATCACTAGTTTAATTAAGAAATAATTTGCAATAATACAGTTGCAAATATTTTCCGTTTCAGATCCTACATACATCCATGCTGTGGGCCATACTGGATTTTTTTTATTTATTATTCCTTAATTCTTAACAGTTGCAATTTTTCTCTGCAAATGCATTGTGGGTAATTTATGTTGTTTTGACCATTTGTTTCTTTGATATAATTTGCAATTCTTCACCCAGAGTTGTAATATACTACAGTTTAGATAAATGGCATGGTAGCACAGGGGTTATCTATGTAAAATGATTAATATTTCAAAATAGGGATGTCTATAAAATTAAAAAAAATATTGCTATAAATAACACTTTTTACATTACTTTTATCCTTGACTGAGATTTATTTCATTTACTATTGTAACATATTTCCAAAACATCATTAAAAGAAATGGAAAATCATGTATTTATATTTTATGGAAAAATGTGCAGATATATTTTCAATTTTAAGCCATAAACAATGGCTCTTCTTTGATGATTAAAATATTCTGGTCCATTTAAAATGAGCTACACAATAAAAGTGATGTGTAATAATAATTTTACAATGCTTAATAATGCAAAATGTTTTGTCTGAAAATGCCTTTTAAAAGGTTTTATGCATAACTCAAGCACTTCTGTTCTGTATAGAAAATAAGTGAGTGATGCACAAGCAAAATCAGGAATTGGAAAGGATTTAAAGATAATTTAAAAAGCCAGACTTGGAGATATCCGCCTGTTGGCTAGAATTAAGAAGTATCAATAGTAACATGTTAGAAGGTTTTCCATTGTTGTCAATTGGGGGAAGTAGGGCAGAGTGACACATTAGAAAACATTAGGTCTAAACTTTCTCTAATAAAGGTTTTATGGCTTAAAAAAAGGAGGTCCAAAAGGTTATTGAAGTTTGTTGAATATGCTTCTGTTGTCAATTCATGTCACTGAAGGGAGTTTGCCCTTGCTCACAGGAGAGAGGAGCATTTAGATCTTCAACCAGACACCTGCCAGAAGTACCTTTAACATGCAAACTAGCCAAGGGAGCTTGCCTGCTTCCAGTCACCATCAAAGCAGAGACCCTGAAGAAAATTGTGCACATCCTCCCCTCTGCCGCTGAGCTGTCCCTCACGAAGTGCAGGAAAACCAGGTTTGAGGATTGTAATGTGTTTGTTAATGAAGATTGGACTATTGTTCCTTTAGAATCACCCAAAAGATTAAAATAATTTTGAAAGAAGCTAACAGTATGAAAAGAGGTAAGGAAAATCAGCCCCAGTAGGAACAGGTTAATTATTAATCCACAGTGGAAATCATGATCCATAACTTTTTTTTTTTTTTTTTTTGTAAATGGAAGACATGGCCAAATAATAATGGATTAAAAAAAATTGCATGTTAACTAATGACTAGATGGTCAAATGAAATAAAATTCCAGAATATCCTAATTGCTTCAGTAATAATATTCAGTATGTTGTTTGTATATTGATCTGCAACACCATTACTTCTGTTTTGGTGAATTTTTGTTTGCACTTGAAGGTTTTGGTTGTTTTGTCTAGCTTCTTTGGTTTGGGAAGCCATATATCTTTTGTTTTGATGCAATCTCCCATGAACAAATTCCCAAAAAGACATAATTTAAAAATTTTGTTCTTCTCAGAGGTTGTTTTCTTAATAATGTTATTAAAAAAAGGCAAAATAAAGCCTGAACTTGCTGAATGTGATCTAGTTATAATCTTACCTGAAGGCAGGAATGTGTGTGTGTGTGTGTGTGTGTGTGTGTGTGTGAATTAGTTCATCAGAGCCTTAGAAAATTCAGACAGAGCTTTGTAAATAGTCTCTCTGAAGCCTTGTTTGTAAAACAAAACAAAAAAAGTTGGTTCCTCTGGTTTCTACTACCTCATTTTATCCGTTCTAAAATCACTAGTGGCACCCATGTTCTGATAAATCAAGTTTAAGATTTGCTAACCTGATGATGGAGGTGGGAGGAGAAATAGAGAAAAGGACAGAGAAAAAGGGGGGAATAGATATGCCTCTCTTTCCCTCCATGATTTCCAGCCTTCTGTATTTGGCCTTTCCTTCTATCGTGACATTTTGTATTGAGGGGTCTACAGTCATCACTTCCTTGGAACCAATTATGACATTCTCTATAGGTCTCAACACAACACGGAGTAAACAGTGGCACTCACTAAATATTTGTTGGTTGGTGTGACCTTAGTGAAAATGACCTTGCTCCTTTTTCATTTAGCCTAAATGGACAAAGGGTATTTGTTGTATTGGAGTGAAGCTTACAAAATTTCCAATACAACCTTAAAGTACAAATGTATTTTACTGTAGTTTATCTTTGGTCCACCCGTTTATAAATGAAAACTGAGACTTTGAGTTGAGGATCACTTTGTTCCCTCTCCCTTTTATATATGACACTCACTTTGAAAACAAGGAGACTTTTTGAACTCCTTAGCCAAGTTTAAATCAGTTCTGAAAAATTACTTGTTTACTATTGCCCTTTCCCCCCATCTGATGTCATTTATTTTGCTTTTACTTATTTTTTAACCCAGAGCAACTCCTTAGGAGAGCATTACATGGGTGGAACGAAATAATGGCTGGCTGATTGGCTATGATTAGAGAGTGTGCATTCTGAAGCTGGAGGCTGAAGCAAGCCAGCACCGCAGCTCTTAAGTGGGTGCATGGAGGGTTGATTTGATAAAGAACCCAGTTCACTGCAGAGAGGGCCAGGTGAGATGCCTGCAGGACTCTGGACTGCTCTTGACTCCTAATCTACATAAATTACTTTGGAACGGACTGTAAACTAGTTAAATGGTTGGCTGGTGACAACAGGATGAGGAAAAATAATGAATGTATATGAGGCCGCAGAAAAGATTTAGAGGGATTTGTAACCAGACCGACACATGGGAAATAAAATTTATTGTTGCTAAACACTGAACAATACTCCTGAGGACTAAAGTAATGAACACAAGTGAAAAAATAAATAGCACTGAACTAACTAGAGCAGCAAGACTTTCAAAAGAGCGCTCAGGAGAGAGGAGGGAGAGGTTTTTCTCTAGCATTGTCTAAATGACATAAAGCCACAAGTCACCTTTGCATAGCATTAGGGTAATTATAGCTGCTCAGATGGCAGGCCAAAGTACTCAGTCATACCCAGCTCATTGACTCTGTCCTTCTACATTCCAAAGGAAGCTTCAATATTTATTAAAATACATACATCAGGATTTTATATCCTCAAGTTTTGAAAACATAGCAAGAATTATAATACAGTTTGAGTATTATCAGACAGGTTTCAATTCGGCATCCCTGTTGAGTGGTGAATAAACCCATTAGACCTTGAAATATTGCCTTGGAAAACATGAATGACAATGAAAAGTATTAGTTTAGGGAGTAGCCTTCCCAGGAAAGAGTCAGAAACTCTCATCACTAGAGACATTCAACATGGATATAAAGTGAACCGAGCACATTATTTTCTCTCTGTTGTAATTCTGAGTGTGTGTGTGTATATATATATATATATATATATATATATATATATATATATATATATTAAAATAAATTTATTTTTATTTTGTCAGTGTGTTTCTATCAGTTACCACTCAGTATATTACAAATTACATTTGAAACTCACAGTAAATGTATTTTTCAGTGTCTCTGCATCAGGCCCATATAGTCAGAGATTAATTATTTAGGACAATGTCAGATTTGTCACTTACCCAGGGATTGAGTTTCAAACTGTTCCTCAATTTAGGAATAAGATGAATTTTTTTGGAGTTTCCCACTAAATGCATTTGTTTCTCTTTATTGAGGTATGCTCTGAATAGCTGTCTTTGTACGTATTGAAGCACGGAGGTTGATGAGTTTGAATGAAAGAGAGACTTCGAAAGGTGACATAATGCTTTATGTTGGTATCACTAGATCCAGGTGGTATTGCAGTGGGGTTTCTAGTTTTAGCTCTGCCACAAATAGGCTGTTGGGCCCTGGGCCAGCCAATTAGCATCACTAGACCTTAGCTTCTTCATTTGTAAATGAGAAAAATGTCTTCCCCCAGACTGAGATGCTCTCTTAGAACTTTCTGGACCCAAGAGACAAGATGTAATGGGCAGTACTGCTCCCTTGAGGTCTCATCTAGAGCAAGGATTGAAAAACTTTTTAAGGGCCAGAGAGTTAATATTTTAGACTTAGTGGGCCAAGAGGAAAAATCGAAAGTATTTATGTAACCATTAAAAAATGTAAAAACTATTTTTTAAAATATATTTTTATTGATTTAGAGAGGAAGTGAGCGGGAGAGAGAGAGAAACATCAATGATGAGAGAGAATCATTGATCAGCTGCCTCCTGCACGCCCCCTACTGAGGATTGAGCCCACAACCCAGGCATATGCCCTTGGCCAGAAGCGAACATAGGACCCTTCAGTCCGCAGGCCGATGCTCTATCCACTGAGCCAAACCAGCTAGGGCTGAAAAAACTATTTTAATGGTCGCACAACAACAGGTGGTGGGCTGGCTCTGGTCCTGCTGTAGTTGTCCACCCCTGGTCTAGAGGAATAACAAACAGATAATCACTCCAATGTGCAAGCTGTGCTGATAAAAGTCTGAGGTAAAAAAATTCATTGGAACTATTTTCTTCCTTGAGTCAACCAGATGCTTTGGTGAAAGTAGCCTTTCCGGCTTAGGTGAGAGCCCTTTGCCTCACTGGGGAACATGCAGAGGCCTCCAGGGGCCGTCCGTCTTTTCTTTTCATTCCCTTCTCTCCTCTTCCCTTCTCTTTGTTTCCTTTGACCTTAAACTACCATTTCCATTTGCTCCTAACGCTCTTTTATTGAGGACAAGATGAGGAGTCCTGGGGGGCGGGAGGAAGAGAATGAGGAGGCCCAGACAAGAATTTTAATTTCCCACGCGCCAACGTAATTACAGAGCAGATACAAATCCCTCCAAATCTTTTGTGCTGCTTGATATGCATTCATTATTTTCCTCATCTTTTTGTCACCAGCCAACCATTTAACTAGTTTACAGTCAGTTCCAGGGAAATTTATGTAGATTAGAAATCACCGACCTAAACAGAAGCCCTAAAGACATCTTACCTGTTCCTGCCTTGATAGAGAATGTGTTTTAATAAATTCGCTTTTTCAGAAGCCTAGTGTCAGCTGCACAGCCTGTCAGGTCACATAGGTCTGTGAAGGGCCCTGAGCAGATAATCAGAAAGTCTCATCTCAGATTGTTCTAGAGTTTTTCACCAACCGGAGCCCATCATTTTGGGAATTCACTTAACAAGGAAGAAGGCAAACATTAAGAGCCTAAAAAACGCATTTAATTCTGTTGCATTTTCCTTCCCCATGATTAATTTCATGTTCCCTGGGAAACGTTACCCTTTGAAGTTGTAGGTGAATTAGAATTTTTCTCTCCGAATTATTAGCACATCCCCTCCCGACAAGCAGTGTGCTCCCTGTGGCAGCCTTTGCTTTTTCACACAATTAAATGCAGTTAATATTGAATAAACTATCTGTTGTCCTTATTAGTGCTTATAGCTTACGTGACTTGAACACCAGCAATATTTTCTTTGCGAAATAGATAGTTCTAGAATAATACCTTTTTCTAATACATTCTGGCCAGTGTTGGGTATGGATAAAAAATGACGTGCTTGTGCATTTGCAGTCTGGTCAGACCAGCTCTGACAATGCAAAGGGACGTGGTAGGATTGGGGTGGCAGTTTGTGGCTTGAGCCCAAGCAATGACGGAAATGGGACGCACAGTACTGAACACGTACAGTACTGAACTCAGTTCGAGCTCCCCTGCAGGGAAGCCGTTTGATGATGACTAGGTGAGCTCTCATATATGAGAGAGACAGAGAGAGGCTCGATACAGGGTGACCCATGATCAAAACCAGAGTTACAGCAAGTGTGCGCGCATGCATATGTATTGGTATAAAGGGCAGATGTCTGCCATTTAGTGTTGTACCTGGCCAGTTCCTCCTGGACTCATGGCTGGGTCATAGGAGGCAGAGGAGCCTTTGAGTACGTTGCCTGTGAGTGGAAGGAAGCTACTGTTTACTGCCTCCTCACCCCCAATAGCCAATCTCATTCCTCTGGGCACAGTTCCCCCTCCCCAGTGCTCTCCGGAGGCAGGATGACCATGTATGCAGAGTTCTGCTCAATGCTGTGTATGGAGGATCTGCAGGTGGGCTTCTGGGAAAATCTCTATTTTTTTTAATTTTATTCAACTGATGTTTTCTGAAGAGGGGCTGCTTGGATCTGTGGCAGTTATTCTGTGATCTAAGGGTGATATGCCTAAGAACAAGGAGCTGGCCCTCGCCTGTTTGGCTCACTGGAAGAGTGTCATTCTGCAGACTGAAGGGTCCCAGGTTTGATTCTGGTCAAGGGCACATGCCTGGGTTGCACACCCAGGAGGGGACGTGCAGGAGGCAGCCTATCAATGGCTCTCTCCCACCACTGATGTTGATGTTTCTATCTCTTTCTCTCTCTCCCTTCTCTAAAATCAATAAAAAAAAAAAGAAAAAAGAAAAGAAAAAGAAAACAAGAAAAGAAGAAGCTGACAGATGAGAAAGGCAAAGACACACAGAAAGAATTAGATATTCGATGGTGGTGTGGATCTGCTGCACCAAACCTGGAGCTCTCTACCTCCAGACTGCTTGTCCTGTGAATTAGGTAAATGCTTTTTTTGCTTAAAGCCACCATTCACTGGGCTTTTTCTTTCTGTGAGTTGCTTGAAGCCAAAATGAGATTAACATCAAAATGGAGAGAGGCACTCTGCCTTTACCACAAAGCTTGGAGGAGTGAGTAATTTGAGGGCTCCAGCTGCGGCAGGGGCCGGGCAAGGCAGGAGTGCCAGCTCTGAGCACACGCAGTTCACAGAGTATACAGAGGATGGCGGTGGAGGCAGCTGTACCAAGCAGCTGTGGCCGCAGTGCCTGGTGATCCCAGCACCGGTGGCCGATGTGCCTGACTGAGGTAGGGTGAGTGGTGAAGCCCGGCAGAGGTAGTGGTGGTTCCTGGTTGACACTAGGAATAGAGCAGAAGGAGAAAATAGAGCCGTGGTCCACAGGATCTCTATTTGGCTTGTTTATGAGCACACATGACTCATCCTCTGGTTTCTGAGAGAGGATAACTTCCTGCAACATCTACACCCAAAATGTCTAATGGCTCAGTACAATAGGAATTTCTCTTTTGCCTCCATAACAGTGTAGTGGTCAATGATGGTTCTCTACCCAGGAGCTCAGGAGCCTTCCATGTGGAGATTCAGGCTCCCTGTGGGCCTGTGAGCTGGCAGGAGGGGAAAAGAGAGCAGGGAGAGCTGCCTGCTCTCAAAGGCCTGGCTCCAGAGTGACACATGTTCCTCCCGGCCCATTGCACAATGAGAACGAGTGATGGAGTGGGAACTGGGTTTCCCTGGCTGGGCAGCTGCTTCCAGGTTACAACTTTCCATCATGAAACGGGAGAATGGACATCCAGGCCTTCCCAGAAGTTGGGTGGGGCAGATAATTTGCAGAGCCCTGGAGGGCTGAACTGGCTGGTGGGGTAAGCCGGTGATACAGGGGTGACAAGGCCAGTGATTCACTCATTGATCTTCTAAGTGCGGAAGTGACATTTCCACTTCCCCTTCTTGGTATATAAGATTACCAAATAATTAAGGACCCTCTTCTTTTACCTATTTTTTTTGATCTGGGATGGCCACAGTATTGGATTTCATTTACAATTTAAGATGAACCATATATCAACAGTCTAAACTGTAATATATGCACTTGTCAAGTCCTTTTATTTAAGAAGAAAACACTTAAAAGCATGTGGTAGTTTTATTTTAAAGCATTTTTGATGACCGAATGGCATATGACCATTAAGAAGTGAAATTTCAAAACGAGCATCAGACTTATTTTTCAAGTGCCTGTCATAAATGTGTTGCTACCCATGTAATAAAGTAATTTTCCCTTGTGTGATAAATGTAGCCCTGAAGAAGAATGAGCCCTGTCTGATAAAATGGTTTTTATTAATCTCCTCATGTTTTTATTTTGTTCTAGAATTATGATTAGTTTCAAGAGAGTAGCAAACAGGTTATGATCAGAGTTGAATATTATTGCTATTTGGATATCTTTGGCTAACGCCTGCTGTTTATTCCAAAAGCAAAATGCTTCCATTAAGGAAAATCAATGATGATGGTCTGACTTTATTATGAAGAAATTAGGTATACCTGTTATGTAAACCTCGCTAATTATAAGCGCTTGAATTCATTTGGGTGATATAACAGATGAAAAAGGCCATTTATTAGAAGTGCTTGGCATTTGTATCAGCATAATAAAACTGAAATAATAAAAAACAACCTGAAGAAAGCAGGAGTGTTAATGGAATGGAAATTGCCCAGGAATGAATTGTATCGAGACACTGTGGAGTGTGGGATTAACACAGGGGGCCTCATTTTGGGAAGCGATTCCTCTCCACAGCCCATCCTCGTCTTCCCCTCCTCTCACTTTCCTTCTTAATTTCCCTGCGTGTCCTCAGGGGAGGATCTACTCCAGTTTCTATTGACTCCTGTCTTTATAACATTCGCATCGACCTCTTGCTCATGGTCCAGTCTGCTGGATGTCTTCTGACCATCATTCTGGATGTCTAGAACCTGAACTCTATGTGTCCAAACAGAATTCATCTGTTTTCTTCTTGAATCATCTATCCTAACTTGAATATCACAGTCACCCTTGACTCCTCCCTCCCTCATAACCCATATCCAATTATCCCATCCTCTTGTTTCTAGTCAGAAATCTCTCTCTAGTCAGAGATTTCTGACTAGAAACAAGAGGATGGGATAATTGGGATATGGGTTGTCACTATTTCTCATTTTAGTGACTAAGCCTATATACCGAACCAGATTTAGGATGTAACCCATGAAAGCAATTGTATTTTTGTTTTCTATAGATCTTTTGTTTTAAATGTTTCCTCAGTGTTTTATTTAGAAATATTTTAAACTATAGAAAAAATTGAAATAATAGAACAAAAAGATGTATAATCTTTGCCTTCTAGATTCACCAACTGTTTATACTTCTCTCTCTCTCTCTCTCTCTCTCTCTCTCTCTCTCTCTCTCTCTCTCTCTCTCTCTCTCCCTCGTTCATCCCTCATACTCCTGCATAGAACCCAGCCATGCTCTGGCACCCTGAGGATTTGTGGTTTAGGTTTGGTATCTACATGGACATTCCCATCTGTTTCTGTTTGCTTGACTCTGATAGTATAAGGCGTTTCAGGCAGCAGTGGCAGGAGTCAGTAGAGAGAAAGGGTCACTTTGTTGTTGAGGGATGCTGTAAGCCTTTGCAAACCAACAGCACCTGCCTGGGTGTCTGGGTGTCAGCATGGCGAGCAAGCCATTTCCCCAGGATACAGCTTGGCACCTGAAGGACCAGGGTGGCACCAAAGTGTCAGGTGAGAATGTGGTCCTTTGAGTCCCATGTCCTTACGGTGGACACTGCAGGTGTGGTGGGGTCTGGACACCTCCCCCCAATAGACAGTGGACATTTGGAGCAGAAGGGCATGAACAGCAGTTATTTGTCAGCTTAATATTGTAATTGGAGATACTCAGCGTGGGTGAGACTTTGAGGATGGGGAGGTAGCAGGGACTGCAAAACCTCGTGACTGTAAACGGAGGCTAGAAGACAGCAAGACGTAGGCATTGTGTTACTGTGACCTCACAGGCTGCAGAGGTCTGAGGACATCCGATACTCAGGCACAGTGATTAAGGTAGTAAAAGAAATATAAGCTGCAAGAGGAATAGTTCCTTTTCCTTATGGTTTGTTGTGCCCTTTCATGGTTTAGAAGTAATTCCTAAGTCATCCATTATCACACTCTTCCATTTTGACTGTATACATGTGACATAAACACATTGACAGTCTGTCTTTCTGGCCATTTGATCTTCAAATCCATTGAGCACTATTAGCTTTGATTTTATTTTAATAGAAGAAAATGCTTTTTTCTACATTAACCATATGACCCTGCTTTTCAAGTCGTTAAAGCAAAACTCTGAGATCCTTACTGTGTCAAAAATATTGCTAATGGGTTTTACTTATTTTAAAAATCTACTTTTTATTGAGGGAACTAGACACATGTTGCAGATTGTGTTTTCCAAAGATGATAGCAATGCTATCTCCCATCCCATATGCTCCTACTATGATGTTCTCTCATCAAATGGTGAGATCTGTGTCTCCTCTTCTCACACCTGAGTAAACCTTTATAACTCTCTCAACCAATAGAGTATGATGGCAGTGATGCTATGTGGCTATCAAAGTTAGTTCATAAAAATGGTGTACATTTCTGCTCTACTGTATTGGGATGTTTGCTCTTGTTTACCCAGCCATCATGCTATGAGGAAACCCAATTAGCCCACATGAAGAGACCATATGAAGAGGCCATGAATAGGTATTTCAGCCAACAGCCAAGCTGAGATCTCAGCTGAACACTGGCATCGATCATTAACATTAATCACATGTCAGTATCAGTCCTGCCAGATGATTTCACCTCTCAGTCATTGAGTGACCCTCAATCTTCGATGTTTTCTAGTTGAATAATAATCAAATACCAGAGAGCAAAGACAAGCCCTCCCTGCTGTGCTCTGTTCAAATTCCTGACCCACAGAATCAGGACATAATGTGGTGAACCTAATAAATGCCTGTTGTATGCCACTAAGTTTTAGGTGTTTGCTATGCAGCAATAGTAACTGAAACAGCATACACACCCTTTTCTTTTTTGTGGACAATTCTGTGAGCTTTGATTATCTCAAAATGCTTTATTTTCTTTATCCCATATTGTTTAGGTCTTAATTTAAGAATTGTGTCTATAAAGTCCTTTAGTTCAAACATGCCTGGGTAGTCATGGGGTGCGTGTGTCTGTCTGTGGGGTAATTTTCCCAGGAGTCTTTGCACAAAGGACCAATGAGTCTCCTATGAAAGAACTCAAACAAGATTCCCTGTTCAGGAAGCTGGTGCCTGAGTAATGGTCCATTGTTAGAGGGCTGAGTTAACTGTGAGTACAATCATTCTGCCTGCCTTTCAGCTCAGCCACTGTGGACTCAAGCCTGAATCCCAGAGAGAGGGGACTGGCAATACAAGAATAACTAAAAGAAGAGAAGTGGATTCAGTTGATCTTCCTTTGGGATGTGAGAACATAAGCCAACAGGTTCAGCAACACTGGTGCCAGCTGCCTTGATCAAATAAAAAGATATCTGACCTTGGTTTTTGGGCATTGGGCGTCCCATTGTTGACTTTGGTGACCTCGGCAGAAAGCCAGAGAAGGTGAGGGACAAATGATGTTTTGCTATGTGAAAGTTGGGAGAAATTTATTTATTTATTTATTTATTTATTTATCCATCCATCCATCCATCCATCCATCCATTCATTATGTGGTGGGTACTGTTAACTCCCCAATGTAGTCTGTTCTTTCCTTCTATAATAACAAAATTGTATCCTCTGTTTATCAACCTCCTCTTCCACATGGAATGGGAGAAGTGATGTGTGGTACTAGAGCTCTGGGACTTTAGACACTTAGATAGGCCTTTTTCTTTCTTTCTATTGGTTGGAACCCATCAACTCAACCTTGACATGCAGTGGAGAACAACATCCAGGGTCTCTGAATGACTATGTGGAGCAGAGCACCCACTGACGTAGAAAGGTCACCATTAATTTTTAGGTGGAAAATAAACTCTTTAAAAAAATCTTTAAATTATTGTTTAGTCTCTTTGTTTTAGCCATTTAGCCTTACCATAATCAATACACTTATTCATCCAACAAATATTTATTAACCCATATATCAGGTTCTGTAAAGGATGATGGGGATACAATGGTGAACTTAAACTTCACTGGGCAATGCAGACAAATAAATACATAAATCACCACTGTGATACACATTAAGGGCTCTAGAGGAGATGTGTATGGTAAATGAGAGTATATAGTTAGAGGAATTGACCTAGTTGTGGAGATTAATAAAGGCAAATAATAGGAAGCCTACTTCCCCTGCCCAACAAAACAAAGCCTAACACTCAAATCAGAGGCAAAGCAAAAGCAAACAGTCTAAGACAAGAAGCTAAATTTTAAACAGGAAAATCAGAGACTGAGGGGACTCTGATATTGCAAGGACCAAAGAAAACAGAGTGGAGATGAGGCCTGAAATAATTTCCAAGCTACTGTGCAGATGCCAACTTAGTCTAGGAGGAGGGGACACACGTGGCAGATAGTCCTCTATATTTTGCTAACTGCATCACAGCTAATTGCCCCTGCCTCCATTATAACATATCACCAGACTTAACGGGGGAAAATGCACTCCCCTTTTCAATATATGTGAAACACCAGTGAAGGGGAGCAGGAGTAAGAGTAGTTGAAACAATAATACAAACATCTTACATTGTGAGAAGCTCACCGGAGACCACTGTCACGAGGACTGTCCTGTTTGGTCACTCTCTTCTGAGCAGTCATTGGCCCTTTTGTTAAGTCATTGGCCCAGTTCTCAATGCACAACAAGCATTTGGTGGCTGCATTTCCACATGGCAGTCAAAAGTCAACCTCAGTTTAAGCTGCTTACCTGAATCATAATTGTTTAACCCATGGAAAAAGTTAGTTTTCATGCTGTGCAGGATTTCCTATGGAACTGAATCTTAGTGTTGCAAACATGAAGAATTTTAAATTTGCTTTTGGAACAAATAATTAAAGAATGGTGTTTGGTAAAGGGAGGGAAGCAGATATGAAAGAGGAATTATATAAACAATTTTCTGCCTTCATAGACATGTGGTAAATGCCTAAAATATGTATTCTAAAAATCAACCATCATTTTGGTGTTTTAGAGAACTGCTCTTATCAATCAAATGGAAATTGCTCATTCTAATGGCTGGAAAACATTATTCAAATAAAGAGGGTCATCTCTAATTTTCCTTAAAACCCTTCAGCTTATAAAAAGTTGAGTTTAAAATAATGACCTTTTCTGATATCAAAAGTAGATAGTTACAGAATATTTGTAGTAGGTAACAAATGGGCTACATATGCTTCTATAGAGCCTACTTCACTAATATAAAATTTTTGATAATATCTGAAGGGGAATTAGAAAATAAGTATAGCATAACATAGACTTTGGAAGCAGACTGATTTGAAATTTGGCTCTCTTTTTATTAGCTCATGCATGACATCAGCAAGTTACTTAACCATTTTTGCCTCAGTTTGCTCATCTGTGAAATGGGTATGATAATGTCTACTTGTATCACAAAGTTGTGAGGATTGAATGAAGTAATACTGGTAAACTGCTAAGAATGGTGCCTATGGGAGAACATATTTGCAAATGTTATCACTGTTAAGGTTTAATCTCCAACATCTACAGACAGCTTATACAACATAATAAAAGGAAGATAAATGATCCAATAAAAAAATGGGCAATGGACCTAAATAAAATCTTTTTGAAAGAAGACAGAAGGAAGGCCAAGAGACACATGAAAACATGCTCAAAGTAACTAATTATCCGAGAGATGCAAATCAAAACGACAATGCAGTACCATCTCACACCTGTCAGAATGGCTATCATCAACAAATCAACAAATGACAAGTGCTGGGGAGGATGTGGAGAAAAAGGAACCCTCGTGCACTGCTGGTGGGAATGCAGACTGGTGGAGCCACTGCGGAGACCAGTATGGTGTTTCCTCAAAAAACTAAAAATGGAACTCCCATTTGACCCAGTAATCCCACTCCTAGGAATATATCCCAAGAAACTAGAAACACCAATCAGAAAGGATATATGTATCTCTATGTTCATAGCAGCACAATTCACCATAGCTAAGATTTGGAAACAGCCTAAATGCCCATCAGCAGATGAGTGGATTAGAAAACTGTGGTACATCTACACAATGGAATACTAAGTTGCCATAAAAAAGAAGGAATTCTTACTATGTGCAGCAGCATGGATGGACCTGGAGAGCATTATATTAAGTGAAATAAGCCAGGCAATGAAAGAAAAATACCACATGATCTCACTCATTTATGGAAAATTAAGGACATTATAACCTGATGAACAAAAAGATAGATACAGAGGTAGTAAAGCACCAGACATATTGTCAAATTACTGTGGGAAGGCTGGGGAGTGTTGGGGAGGGAGGAAAGAGATCAACCAAAGGACTTGTATGCAAGCATATAAGCCCGGCCATGGACACAAGACACTGAGGGTGGATGGGATGAGGGCATGTGACAGGAGTTGGGGGAGGCTGGTGGAAGGTCAATGGGGGAAAAAAGGAGATATATGTACTACTATTTGTAATACTTTAAACAATAAAAAATGGTGCTGATATATAATAAGCACTCTCTATCTGTTAGTGGGCTGAAATTACCATTGCTAATTAAATAAAAAGGGATGGAAAGCTTACTGAACAAAAAGCAGAGTCAACAAGATTTCAAAGAAGAATTGGTTACTTGCCTAAGAGAACACTCTTTCAAGCACATTAAATGTACTTTTCCCCTTTGATGTTGTTCAAATATGAGTAGAGGCCACTAATGAATAAAGAAATATCTTTATTAAGCAACTTACCTCTCCCCCAAAACAACAACAACAACACACACTGATTTGGTTATTCTGATTCTCTTGAAATTTCACATGCACTTTAGGATGAGCTTTTTTTATTTCTGCAAAAGCTATCTTTGTGATTTTGATAGGGGTTTCTCTGAATCTGTGGGTTGCTTTGGCTAGTATCGACATTTTGTCTTCCAATCCATGAAGTTTTCACATCCATGGGATGTGTTTCCATTTATTTATGTCTTTTTAAATTTTTTTCAGCAATATTTTGTAGTATTCATTGTGCAAATCTTTTATCTGCCTGGTTAATTCCTAAATATTTTATTTTATTTTTTAATATTTTTATTTATTGGAGAGAGAGAGATTTGTTTTTTCACTTATTTACACATTCATTAGTTGATTCTTGAATGTGCCCTGACTGGGGATTGAATCTGCAACCTTGGCATATCAGAATATCGCTCTAATCAACTGAGCTACCTGGCTAGGGCCTAAGCATTTTATTTTTGATGCTATTTTAAATGAAATTGTTTTTGTAACTTTATTTTCAGATTGTTTGTTGTTAGTGTATAGAAATAAAACTGACTTTGGGCATTGACTTTGTATTCCACTACTTTGCTGTCTTATTTATTAGTTCTAACATAATTTTTGTTTGTGTGCCTTTTTTAAGATACGGACACAGAGCCCCAAAGTGGTCACAAGGTCACCTGGTCTCTGATGTCCCCTTCAGTCCTCTGTACTCTGTATGGCAGGGCCCACTGAATGTTCTCTGTGCAGGGAGGACAGGACTTCTTCTGGCTTGTTGCACACACAGAGATGAATGTGAGTTTGAGATGTGCAATCCATGTCGTTCAAATTGGCTTGCTTCTAAGAAGGCATTTCTGATTTATAAAGGGGGGTTCGCTGAGGACAGCTATAGCGGCAGTAGAGGGGCTAGCAGTTTAGCTAGAATTTTCTTTGTGGTGAACGAAAGGAACTGAATTTGAACTAAGGGAAGCAGAAAAGGGCAGCGGTGGACCTGGGGACTTAAACATTATGAGGACTCCTGCTCTTATCGCTTAACCTGGCTTTCTTGAGCATCAGCCTGTTTGCTTGAACCGGCTTTTCAAGTGGTTGGAGCCACTGTGGCTGCAACTCGAGTCTCACGTATTTATAGCTTCAAGACCAGAGAAAAAAGGTCCTCTGCCCTCAGCTCAAGTTTGGAAAAAAAACCCAAACAGCACCCCTGTATAAAATTCTGATTGGCTTTACTCGGGTCATGTGACTATTCCTGGACCAATCTGAGTGACTGAGGGCTGAGACTTTATGATTGGCCCATTGGATCAGGTACCCAACTCTTGGGACATTTTGAAAACTCGCATTAGAGCAACATGATTTAAGAAAACATCTATCTGCAGATGCTGTTCTGGGAACCAGTTTTAACAATTTTTTTCTTTTAAGTTCTTTTCCCCTTTGTTTCTTTGTATTCATATATTTATAAAATTGACATCGGGAGCGAGAGCCTCTGTTAGGTCTCTCTTTACCTCAGGGTTGCACCTGAACATACTTAACGAGGGCGAGTTGCCAATGCGTCTTTTAACAGAAGGGGAGTGAGCCGGCAGGAGCCCCAGGAACTCAGGGTGGGGCTGAGGCTGGCTGGCACCCACTGAATGTGTGCTGATTGGCAGGACACAGACAGGGGGCTGGAGTAGAAATGCTGCGTCTGTGATTCTGGAGGGGCTTCTGAGTTTCCGGCTGCTGGTAGGTAAGACCCAGACATTTCTGTGTGCTGAAAAGTAGAGCATAGATTCATGCTCGGGTGCGAGGAGAGAGGGAAAGAGAGAGGACCCTTGTGTTCACAGCCTTCCTCTCTCTCTCGGCATGTGTCCCGACTCAGGAGCTTCTCCAGCTAGTTTTCAGCTCTACAAGGCAGGGAAAAAATGTGATTATTATTTTGGTCTAATTTTTAATCAGTTTTAAAATTTAATCAGAAAAATGCCTGGTACCTTCAGTTATAAAAACAATTATTAAGTACATAACCACAGCCTGGCCTCCTCAAATTAGGTTTCAGCCCTGAAGATAAACGACACACAGCTCTGTTCTGTATCTCTAGGCATGGAAACCACTGCCCAGAGGGAAGCGCCAGGGTGATCCTGCTTTGGAGAGACTCAGATCTTAGAGGAGAAGAGGTTGGGAGAGCTCACTATTGGATCACTGAACTGGGAAGAATGATACAGAGCTCCCTTTCCTCTTTAGTTTATATGTGCACTGGATTTATTGTTATTATTTTTATTGGCTGTAACAATAATGCCTATACATAGCCACACATTCACTCAGCTAATGACACTTGGTATTTTAGTCACCTGAGACACAAGGATGCCTACTCTCAGGAGCTGTGCATAAAGGTGATAACAATTAGCTCACAGTGTAGACTCTTACAGAAGCTAAACACTCAAAATGTAACTCAGGCTCAACGGAGCCCAGAAACACATTTCAAATACACAGTGGAGCCAATTTGTCTGCAATACCTCACTTCTCTTGCTGCCCATGGCCTTTGGTTCATCCACCGCCTCCAGAATTCAATCAAGGGTGGCCTCTTGCCTCAGGGATGGCCAGTCCACTGCCAAACAACCAGTCAATTAAATTATATTCTCATTCATATTCCCTCCCTCTCTCCCTCTCTTCCTCCCTCCCTCCCTTTCGTCCCTTCCCTCCCTCCCTCCCTTTCATCCCTTCCCTCCCTTCCTCCCTCCCCACCTCTCTCTTTCCTTCTTTCCCTCTGCCCTACCTCTGCTAAAATGCAGATTCTGATTAGGGCTGGGGTGAGGTCTGAGATCCTGCTTTCTAACACATTCAGGTGATGTAATATGGCTGATCGCTCTGGGACAGAGACAGAGGGCATTAAGAGCTCAGACACCTTAACTGTGACGCTGGTATGAAGGGCAGGGCACTTGTGCTGCAGAGCGTCGCAGACAAGCTCTGGTTTTTGTCCTTGAGGTTTGTTTTTATTTTTGCCATGCTTTTCCACAAAGTTCACAAGAGATGTATCCTTCGAACAGAGCCCCTTTTCTTGAGCTATTTTGAAAGGGATTCTGTTCCTTCCTCACAAACAGATGTGTCTGGGTTAGGTCAAGAAGGAGATACATCACCATCTACAGAGGAGCCCACCGGTCAGGCCTGTGTGAGGTACAAATCCCTGGGCATCGCTACCCCTCAGGCTGCAGCCTGGCACCTTTCCCGTGGTGCCATCGCTCCATCAGGTGACTCCAAGTTTGGGGTTCAGGCAAGACCTTCTTCTGACCCTGTTAACTTGTTCGTTCTTTCAGTGCCAGCTCCTCCAATAAGAGAAATACTTCCAATACTGCAAATTGAAGAAGGCAGAAAATTTAGCTGTTTGATATAAGAACAATCAGAAAATACAGTAAATGAATCCGTGATTACAATGCTAAAGAGTATATTTATTTGCAATGTGAATAGCACATCACATTGTGCTTTCACCGTGGCCCAGAATAATTCCCAGATATATATCCACACTAAATAGAAACTAGCTTGTTTTCTATTTAACATATTCACGAAGTGGGGAGAGCCTAGAGAGAAGTGAACATTAATATGTGATGGCTTGGGTTTGGTTTATTGCTTGGCTTTATATGGCATCCATATTCAGTTTGGCTTTGGCAGTGAAAACAAAATGGATAAATATACTTGTAAATACTAACAGTAAAGGTAATCAGTTCTACTCAGCACTTGGCATGTGGAAGTGGAAGAAATGCAAATCCTTTAGGCAATATTCAGTCACTCATGATATACTTACTGAGCACCCACTTTTGAGCAAGGTACCACCCTAGGTGCTTGGGGATTCAAACACACAGTGGCTCTTAGAATCTAGGAAAAAATAATAAGAAATGATTTCTTCCTCTACCTCCATTTTCTCTTAACCGACAGCTACATTGACTTTTCTCTTACCGACAATTCCATTTCCTTAGCTCAATGGAATAAGGTTTAGATCCAGCATCAGCCTATTTTGAAGGAGGTATTTTAAAAAAATGTCTATTGATTTCAGAGAAGAAGTGAGAGGGAGAGAGATACAATTGATGAGAGAGAATCATTGATCTGCTGCTTCCTGTGTGCCCCCAACTGGAGATTGAGCCCACAACCCTGGGCACTTGCCCATACCAGGAATTGAACCACTATAACGTCCTGGTTCATAGGCCAATGCTCACCCACGGAGCCACACCAGCTGGGCAGGAAGGAGGTATTTTTAATAGGCATTTTCAGTGCATCTCAGATCTTTTGATGCAGTAACAGTCCACAGTCAGAGCCATTCTTTGCGTAGAGAACCATAGCCACCTCTTTTGGCCAAATGGCCCTTCCATACTTCAGCAACCCATAGAGCCTCCCTGAGAAATTTCTATCTTGGCCTCTGCAAGGGGCCAGCTGGAGAAGCTGTTTCAGGAACCAAAAGGCAAACATGAAACAGCCTGGTGAATTGCTACCCACCAGCCACTCTTCCCACACGGCTTCCTCAAACTTTTCTTTTCTTTTTTCTATATGTGAAAGAATACTGTGCTCTGGTGAATCAATGTGCCAGCCATGAATTGAACTGTACCACCCTCCCACTCATATGCTGAAATTCTAACCCCCATGTGACTGTATTGTACAAAGGGCCTGTAAGGAGGTGATAAGGTTAAAAAAGGTTGTAAGGAGGAGCCCTTATTTGACAGATCTGGTGTCTTTTAAGAGGAGCAAAAAGGCAGCCATTGCAACTAAAGAGTGAGCTCTGGCCAGCACCCACCATGCTGGCACCCCGGTTTCCGACTCCGAACCATGAGAAAATAAGTGTCTATTGTTCAAGCCTCCCCACCCCCCACCCCCAGCCTATAGTATTTATTATGGCAGCCTGAGCAGACCAATATGAGGGATGGCTCTGAATGCGAGGCAGGATGCGATGGGCAGGGGAGAGAGCAAGGAGGCTGTGCATGAGTTGGTGCTGAGGATTGGGGACTGGGACAGTTCCCAGTGGAGATCAGCTGCATCCTTCCCTTCAAAGGGTTTAGATCCCACAGCTGGGAACCACGACTTCACGTGCCTCTGGCTGGGAAGCGACACAAGCTGCTGGGGCCAAGATGAATATTTAATTTTGGGTGAACTATAAAGATGATGCACTTCCTCTGACACAGAAAGAGAAGGAGCCCCTGGCTGTAGCACCGGTCCTGTAGAAGTCAAAGTTTGAACGTTCCTTAATTTTTGATGGCCCCAATAAACCACACATGAACGCCACAGCCTCCCAACCTACTGATCTGATCATTAGGGTTTCCATTTCTCAGGAGTTATTAGGAAATAAAAAACTCTATCCACGCTACCAGGAGATGCACAGCCATTGATAATTAGAAAAAAATAAAATCAATGACTAAATGAAGGTGCAGTTTATGCAGAAAGGTAACCTTTTATTCTTTCCAATTAGGACGTTGTTTCTCTGTAGACTTGGCAGATGTGGCTGTGTTATAAATAGAAGTGACATTTTGTAGGGTTCTTCTAACTGAAATGTGCATGAGGTCAAATTACAATCAAGGTTTTATATATATATATAATGAGCTGAGCTCACATTCCCAGGCATTTATCCATTTGATGCTAATAAATGAGCAGAGATGAAAAGACTGCTTTTGGACAAACACAGCAAAAATAGTTACTTGCGTGGTTGGAGCACAGAAACTTATCTCTTTGTACTGAATGCTTGCTAGTGATAATCAACTTCATTTGTTAATTGTATTTGTGGTATTAATGAGCTCATTAGCATAATAGTCACATCCTATTCTCCTGTGGTCAAAGTCTGAGGAATCACAGGTTTATTTTTTATTTATTGAATTTATTGGGATGACATTGTTTAATACAATTATTTAGGTTACAGGTGTACAGTTCTATAATACATCATCTGTATATTGTATTATGTATTTACTATCCCAAGTGAAGTCACCTTCCATCACCATTTATCCTCTCTTTACCTTCTTTTACCTCCCTTTCCCCCCTTTCCTTTAGGTAATCACTATATTGTTGTCTGTGTCTGGTATTTTTGTTGTTGTTGTGGTTTTTTAAAAAAAATATATTTTATTGATTTTGTACAGAGAGGAAGGGAGAGATAGAGAGCTAGAAACATCGATGAGAGAGAGTCATCTATCAGCTGCCTCTTGCACACCCCCTACTGGGGATATGCCTGCAACCAAGGTACATGCCCTTGACCGGAATTGAACCTGGGACCTTTCAGTCCCCAAGCTGACGCTCTATCCATTGAGTCAAACCGGTTTCGGCAGTTGTTGTGGTTTTTTTTCTTAATCTCTTCACCTTTCTCACCAGCCCCCTCTGACAGCTGTCAGTCTGTTCTTTGTATCCATGAGTTTGTTTCTATTTTGTTTGTTAGTTTATTTTGTTCATTAGAGTCCACATATGAGTGAAATCATAGGGCACTTGCATTTCTCTGACTGGCTCATTTCACTTAGTATAATACTCTTTAGGTCCATCTATGCTGGGCCATAGGGTGAAAGATCCTTCTTTCTTTTTGTGTGGCTGAGGAGTATTCCATTGTGTAAATGTCCCTCTGCATCTTTCTCCACTAGACTGCTGATTGTTGGGGAGGCCACCAGCAGTGCACTTGGCAGGAAGATGGCCAGATAACTTGATTTAAGAAAGCAAAAGACTGACATTTATTGTTTTCATACAGCACCAATGATCATTAATCCTCAGTGCCATGAGCAGGGAGACCTGATTGGAGAGTTTAGAAGACGTGCCTAGAACCACCCAGCAGGTAAACAGAGTCATGAACGTGGCCCCAGGTTTTCTGACTCAAATCAACTTCTCTTTCTACTACCCTGACATTGCGTTACAATAGTTGAGTCAATCATCGTTTGTACCAAAATTGTACCCTACCCTTTTCATATTCTTTAACTGTACATTTTGATTTGTGGTATAAGACATGCCTATTTGTGAAGGACCTATTATAGTTTTGCTCGGTCTTCAATAAAGACATCTAATTAATACATTGAAAAGA
Source organism: Pipistrellus kuhlii (assembly GCF_014108245.1). Taxonomy (NCBI): domain Eukaryota; kingdom Metazoa; phylum Chordata; class Mammalia; order Chiroptera; family Vespertilionidae; genus Pipistrellus; species Pipistrellus kuhlii. The sequence goes on from NW_023425529.1 coordinate 49,583,966, forward strand.
AGATATATTCCCATATCATACACTATAATTTCACATCAGGAGAGATGACAACAAGAGAGAGAGAATCAAGATATTTGTGGATCTTTAGCTTGACATTCAGCAAGATGTTGATTTTAAATTTTCCATTTTTATTTCAAAACATATTTATTTATATTTTTTATTTGCTTTATTGGGGATAACATTGGTTAATTTTATTTATTTTAAAAATATATTTTTTATTGATTTCAGAGAGGAAGGCAGAGGGAGAGAGAAACATCAACGATGAGAAATCATTGATTGGGGGCCTCCTGCATACCCCACACTGGGGATTGAGCCTGACTGAGAATTGAACTGTGACCTTCTGGTTCATAGGTTCATACTCAACTACTGGCCAGGAGGGTTGACATCCTATATAATAAAAGCCTAATATGCTAAGTGTCCAGTTGTCTGGTTGGCCATTCAACCAATCAAAGCATATTATGCTAAAGATATGCTAAAGTTGCTCAACTGCTTGCTATGATGTGCACTGACCACCACAGGGCAGATGTTCCACAGGAAGGTTAGCTTGCTGCTGGAGTCTGCCAATCTAGACTGGGGGGGATGGGCCAGATATGCCCTGGAGCCCTCCCATCATCCCTCCCCAGCTGGCCAACCTCTCAAATCCCTTCTTGGTCCCGACTGTGCACCAGTGGGGTCCCTGTGCCCTCTTGCAACCTTTTGAGGGATGTCAGAGAGCTGGTTTTGGCCTGATCCCACAGCCCAGGCCAAGAGGTCCCATTGGTGCACGAATTTGTGCACCAGGCCTCTGTTGGTTAATAAAACCAATTCTGGGGCAGTGGGAGGGAGGAGTGAAGATGGCAGCAGTGCAGCTCAGGGGTGCAAGTGCGGAGAGCCTCAGGGAGCTGAGGGGTGGGCCAGGACAGCTGTTTGATGTGGGCCTTTGCTACTCACAGCTGCAGTACATTGGCCAGGGTGCATAGGGCGTTGTCACCTCAGCTTAGGACTACTTATGCAAGACACGTGGCCATCAAGAAAATCAGCCCCTTCGAGCATCAGACCTCCTGCCAGTGCTGCGGGAAATCCAGATCTTGCTGCGTTTCTGCCCTGAGAATGTCATTGGCATCCAAGACGATCTTTGGTCACCCACCCTGGGTGCCATGAGGGATGTCTACATTGTGCAGGACCTGATGGAGACAGACCTGTACAGGTTGCTCAAAAGCCAGCAGCTGAGCAGCGACCACATCCGTTACTTCTACCAGATTCTGTGGGGCCTCAAGTATAGCCACTGTGCTCCACCGGGATTTAAAGTCCTCCAACTTACTCATCAACACCACCTGTGACCTTAAGATCTGTGATTTTGGTCTGGCCCGTATTGCTGATCCTGAGCATGACCACACTGGCTTTCTGACAGAATACGTGGTCACACACTGGTACTGAGGCCCAGAGATCATGCTTAATTCCAAGGGCTACATAAGGTCCATCTACATCAGGTCCATGGGCTGCATTCTGGCTGAAATGCTCTCCAACCAGCCCATCTTCCCTGACAAGCACTACCTGGACCAGCTCAATCACATTCTGAGTAACCTGGGCTCCCCATCCTCAGAGGACCTGAATTGTATCATCAACAAGAAGTCCCCAAACTACCTACATCCTCTGCCTTCCAAGACCACAATGACCTGGGTCAAGCTATTCCCCGAGTCAGACTTCGAAGCCCTTGACCTGCTGGATCAATTGTTGACCTTTAACCCTAATAAACAGATCACATTGGAAGAAGCCCTGGCTCACCCCTACCTGTAGTAGTACTATGACCCAACCGATGAACCAGTGGCCAGGAACCTTTCACCTTTGACATGGGGCTGGATGATCTACCCAAGGAGCGGCTGAATGAGCTCACATCCCACAAGATAGCCTCCTTCCAGCCTGGGGTGCTGGAGGCCACCTAACCTGAACAGATGCCTCTGGTCCCTGGGCTTGGCCCTGCCTCCTGTCTGCCCTGCCCCGTTGGACTATTAGAAAATAGACGCTCTGCCCAGTATGGACCCTGGCAGTCCAGATCGGGGCACAGGGCATGCCTGGCCACCTTCCCTCACTTTTCTCAGGCTTCCTGCTTTAGGTAGGCCAAAGCTCCTCCACCCCCCCTAGGACCTGTGGGGTTCAGGTGCCCCCCCCCCCCCACCAAATTCCCCTCAGCTGCTCTGCCTTCCTCCCCCCAAGCTATCCCAGTCTCTGGTGATTCTGGAATCGAAGAGCTCTGGCTGCCCTGTGACCCCCTGAGGGATAGTGGGAATAAGGGATACGGAGGGATACTCAGGGCCAGCCATGCCCCTTTCAGCTCATTTAAACCCCACCCATTTTACCTCAGGGAACATTTCTAAGGCTCAAGGGCTAGCATCCTTGAGGAGCAGGGCCCTGCCTAAACCCCCTCCCCCTAAGCTGCCACATCTAACTAACTACTGCTGCTTCTGGGTGTGGGTGAGCGGAAGTGGAAGCGGGGACACGGAGACCACCATGCGCCTGCCCACCTGTGCTTGTACCTATTATCTATACTAATAAAAGGGTAACATGCTTATTAGACCAGACGTCTTCTGGACGTTCTTTTGGGCATCCTTCCTGACAAAGCCGCAGTGGTGGGGGCTGAGGCAGAGGTGGTTAGGGGCCATCAGGCAGGCAGTGGAGCAGTTAGGGGCGATCAGGCCAGTGGGGGAACAAGCAGTTAGGGGTGACCAGGCAGGCAGGCGAGTGGTTAGGACCCAGCAGTCCTGGATTGGAGAGGGTACAGGCCAGGCTGAGGCCCACCCTATGCAGGAATTTTGTGCACTGGGCCTTTAGTATAAATATAAAGATGTGTATATGAAACAACAACAACAACAACAACAACAAAAACACAGACAAAAAAACACACACAAGCACACACACAATTATGTAGGTTTCATAATTAAATTTTTTTTTCATTGATTAAGGTATTACATATATGTCTTCATCCCTCCATTAACCCTCCAACCTCCCTCCCCACTAATACCCTCACCCCCTTGTGTTTGTGTCCATTGGTTAGGCTTATATTCATGCATACAAGTCCTTTGGCTGATCTCTCCTCCTTTTCTCACCCTCCCCTACCTTCCCTCTGAGCTTTGGCAATCTGATCGGTACTTCTCTGTCATCAATTTATGTTGTTCATTATATTCCACAAATGAGTGAGGTCATTAAAATAAGAAGTAAAGTGATTACATTTAAAATAGTATTTAGAAATGTATGCTCAAATAAATAAAGACAAAACCACAAGTAAATGGATTTTTCCAAATTCTGTGCCTCAAATCACATATGGCTGAGAAGAAAATGGGAGAAGTAGCATAAAATATAATTGTTTTGGAGCCAATATGACACTGGGAACAGAGATTAAGAAAAACCTTTTTTTTTCTTCCAGCCACAAAAGTAGAAAACAGAAGAAGAAAGTCGTGTATTTTAGCAGGAATAAATGACTTCTGTACAGAATTTTTAATACGGGCTATGCAACTTATAAAAATATCCAAGTCACTGAATGTTTGTGAGGAACCCATTGCCTGTGGAAGTTGAACCGGGCGATCACCACGTAAAAATGTAGAGAAATCACTGAACAGGCAAAAGAAAATTACCCCTCCACCCTGGCCCCCTGCCTCTGTTAGTTTTATTTGAAACCTTTGAGGAATAATCAACTACACAAAAGCTACATCTGCCTGACAGATTTCCTTTTGTCCTGGAGCCCACTGACCTGCTCTCTCCCACTGAGCATGTTTATATGAACGAATGAGCAGACTCCAGAGGAAGCACAGATGTATTTATTTAGCTCGTGGCTTACTTCTTTGGCATTGCCTGCTCACACGAAGGCAGCGGTTTTGGGGCAGGACAGGGTGGGTGGCGATATCCACTTGGGGAAGTGTTGAATGAGGGGTAAAGTAACAGCTGCAACACGTATTTGGCAGAATGGAAAATGGCCCAGCTATAACTCCCTTGAATGCATGGCTAGGTTTTGATGATTATTTTCGGGTGCTGATGTCAGAGAGTTGCTTTTTAGCCAAAGCACTCACCAAGGTCAGGGCGTTCACATTTGGCAGTTTATTGTGATTTTAAGAGCTAGCACATCTTTGTGTTTGCTTTTTGAAAGTCACTTTCTGAGTTTCTGGGGTTCAGTGTGGCTGGAGCAAAGGGTGGAGGGAGGCCGTGTAGACAGATGATGCCAGGAGGGAAGAAGGACAACTATGGTGAAGCAAGAGAAGACTCTGGCAATTCTATAGTAAAAGATTTACCTCTTTCATGAGAAGCTACTGGACAGGGAGCGAAATGACCATAATGGTGCTGTGTAAAAAGGCTCCCATGCTGCTATACAAAGAAGGGACTGGAATCTGGGAAATCACTTAGGAGCCTGGGAATAAAATGAGGAAGACTCTAAGAGCTTTTGAGGAGGCAGATGCATAAGTCTTGGTGACTGGGGGAGGGACTGTAGAGAGGATTGCTCTCTCTGTATGAATGTAGGACTGCTTCTGAGCCATGGGATTGTCACTGCCAGCACCGGCCATTTCACTTCTTCAAGGACCCGGAGGGCTGCAGTATCATAGTTTGCCAGCAGGTGCTGCTCTCTAACGTCTGAATTCAGCTTTAAAATTCTCCAAGGTTTTAGGCAAAAAAAAATTTTTTTTTAACTTTAACAATTGAAAAAGGCATGGAGTATTTTTTAATACTGAGGAATACCAGCAATGTTTTTTAACTTTAGACTTGATATCACAAGTTTCAGTTTATAGTTCAGTTGTATGGCCATAGTAAGACTTCCCTGGATTTAACTTGGACTGTTCTGCTTAGGCATAGCTGGGACTTATTTCACTAAAGACTGATAAAGATGGAGTTGGTCTATTGTTGGAAGGTTGATCGCTCAAAAAAAGAAAAGGTTCTGGATTTTCATTTCACAGACAGTAGTACAATTGTATCATTGCTTCCAAGAAGGATCTTTCTGCTCTGGCCAGTGTTGCTCAAATTGGTCTCGGGTTAAATTCCCTGTCAAGGGCATGTACTTGGGTTGTGGGTTCAATCCCTGGCCTGTGTGCCAGAGACAGTCAGTCAATGTGTCTGTCTCATGTGGATGTTTCTCCCTTTCTCCCCATCCCTCCCCCTTCTTCCATTTTGTCTAAAAATCAGTGGAAGAAATGTCCTCAGGTGAGGATTAGCAACAAACAACTGCCGCCCCCCCCCCCCCCCAAAGGTTCTTTCTCCTAGACTGGAAGAAAATGTGAAGGGAATGTCTATTTATCGAGTGCCCATTTTTATTTACATACTTTAATTTAGTCCTGACACCAAATTTTGAAGTAGACTTTTAAAAATATTGATTTTAGAGAGAGAGGGGCAGGGTGGGAGAGAAAGAGGAACATTGATTTGTTGTTCCACCTTCTCATGCATTCATTGGCTGATTCTTGTATGTGCCCTGACCTGGGATTGAACCCACAACCTTGGCGAATTGGGATGACCAACTGAACTACCCCGCCAGGGCTTGAGGTAGAGCTTTTCATTCCCATTTCATAGATGAAGAAATGTAGGAAAAAGGAGATTAATTAATGTGCCCAAGGTCACATAGCTGCCAGCTCACTGAACTAAGACTTTGTTCCACAACAAACTTTCTGTCTCCACTTTATTGTGTCAGCTCTGCTAAGTCCCACACCCATGGCATGTCATCTTGAAAGAAGCATGATTAAAAGGAAGTTCCTATATCCGATATCCAGTTTCACTTTCAGTCAACTATCTTTTAACAATTTAATTTAATCAGTTATGGCAGCCATTTTCAAGTAAGGTTAGCAGGTTCATGTTCATAACGAGCTTGATAATTGAAAAAAGGATACTATTTCAGCTTACGGCATTTTGAAGTATACTTTAATTGATAAATAAACAACTTAATATAGGACCCTTTTTGAGGCTTCATTGCTCAGGGAAGAAATAATTCCATCAGTGCAGCTTCCAGACAAAGAAATTTGGCCACCAGAGACAAAGGGGCAATGCCTATATCTATGTATACTTGCCTATAGGGCCACTGAATGGAAGTTTGGGTGGGGTGGGGGAGGGAAGTTGGTCATGCCGCTATTGTTGTGGCCAAAAATAATCATTTGGAGGCTGCATGCATGGCGGATCTACCCATGAGAAGCTGCCATGTGATAGCATGGGAAAACAAGGTGCTGGAGTCACTTGGGTTTCTTGAACAAAGAGGTAGGGACATCACTACCCATTTTCAATTCCTCACATAGACTGGCAACCAAAATAAAATGCACAGGATCAGGAAAAGATGGTGTAACAATAATAAGTGACACGAAAGAGGCTTAAAGTATTATTAGAGATAAAGATAAATAAATAAATATTTATTATTTTTATTATTTATATAACAAATCTTTATTATCTTTGCCACATAATAAAGATTTAATTCACAATGGAGATATGAAAAATATAAACTGGTAATATACTAATAACATACTTTAAAATTTTTAAAGCAAAAATTGATAGAGTTGCAAAGAGACAAGAGATGGAGCCACTGGATATATCTGGTAGTTAAGTGGAAGATTTTAACATCTTTCTCAGTAATTAAAAATTAAGCATATTTTAAAAATCAGAAAGAATAGAATATAATTGTCAATTTTGGTCCAATGGATAGACCCAGAGCACTGTATCCACAATCTTAAAAAAAATTTAAAACACTACTAAAAATTTAAAGAAAAAATGATAATAAAAGATATCCTACTTAATAAAGAACTAATATGCTAATAAGACAGAACAGCAGAATGACCATCTGGACGACCTTCCAGATGAAGCCAGGGCTGTGAGGGCACAGCCCCTTGCACGAGTTTCATGCATTGGGCTTCTAGTTAAACAATAATATAAAACAAATAATTTGAAAGATGAAGCCAAAATAACACTTTGAGGAAAATACATAGTCATAAATGCATATATTTAAAAAGCAAAAAAAATGGTAGAATCAAGCATTCTACTTAAGACATTAAAAGAATCCTATAAAAATAAAAGAATCCTATATAATAAAACCCTAATATGCAAAGCAACCAAACGGCAGAACGACGGGTCATTATGACGTGCACTGACCACCAGGGGGCAGATGCTCAATTCAGGAGCTTCCCCTAGTGGTCAGTGCACTCCTGCAAGGCACAAATATGGCACTTATAACCATAAGGGACAAGGCACTTATAACCGTAAGGGACAATGGCTGATTATGCGAGACATGGTGCTCCCTCCTCCCTCCTGTCAGGGTCAGGGGTGTGGGTGAACAAGACTCGGGGCTGTCAGGGCACCAACAACAAGGTCTGGGTCAGTGCTCGTCATAGCTACCTGCTGGTGGTCTGGTTGTTGGGTCATTCTGGTTGTTATGCCATAATGGTTACTGGGGTTTAATTATATAGGATAGGTAGCAAAATAAACGGTATCTAGGAATAAATTGCACCAAAGATATGTGGAACCTTCATGGAGAGAATAATAAAACTTTATTGAAAGACATTTAAAAGAATAAAGTCATATAATTTTCAAGGATAGAAATACTCAATAGCATTAAGAAGTAATTTTTCTCCAAATTGATCAATAAAATTCCAGTAAAAATTCTTAAAGAAGTTTTTGTGAACCTTGAGAAACTTACTATAAAATTAAAATTGAGAAGCAAAGAGCCAAGAATGGCCAATGCATTCCTAAAGAACAACATGCTGGGGAACTGGCCCTCCTGTAAAACTTATTGTGTAGTGTGTATAGTTTTCAGACAGTGCGGCACTAAACATTGGTGCAGATAAACAGATCAATGCAACAGAATGAAGAGTCCAGACACAGACCCATCCATATGTGAAAAGACACACAGTAGGCCCTCGGGTCATGTTGGAGATCCATTCTCACAGCACGGTGTATCACGATTTTCACTGTAAGTCGGAACCCACCTCCATAAGCACCTACTTCACTCACATGGAGCACACGCACAGCAGTAATGAAGTAAAACAGTAAAAAAAATTTTTAAAAAAGAAAGATAACAATTCCTGACCTTTACTTGTGGTAAATAAATAATAAAAAACATAAATCACATATGTCAAAATGATGGAACTTTAAAAATAAATAAATAAATGGGTGATGGCAATGTAACCACGAAACGACATACGTTGAGTCCAAGGTAACCAGAGGACTATCTGTAATAGGAATGGTGTATTTCATAACAGTGGTGAAAATGGGGCATTCAATAAAAAGTGCTGGGAAAATCAGCTGATTTTTAGCAAAAAAAGGTTACTGCTCATACTATACACAAAAATCACCTCTAGAAAGATTAAAGACTGAAATGTTAAAGATGAAAACTTACAACTCCAAGAAGAACCTATTGGAGAATATATTTATGACAGCTCTGGAGGAGGTGGGTATTGGGTGGGAGTGGAGTGACTGAGGAAAAAAAAAGGAAAAATAAAAGGTAATACTTTTAAAACAAGAGACAAAGATAAAGGAAAAGCCTGATAAATTCTACTACTTTAACGTCTATTCATCAAAAGGGATACAATTAACATGAATATATAATCCACAACCTGGTAGAATATAATATCAACTCTACATACCTGACATACTAGGCTGAATTTCCAGAAAATACCCAGACTATCTAACGTCAATAAGAAAAAGATAAACATACAATCCAGCTCATCTAGTGGCTTTGGCAGTGTCTGTGGCAGGGCCCTATAGACAAACACTAGTGAAGGCTTTAGGCTTTTGAGCAAAGCTCTGCCTCCTCTCCAGGAAGCCATTCCCTTGATAATGACCTTCTGGCTTGCTAATGGACCTTAAAAGAGATTGAACATGGACCCTCGGTCACCAAGTTACCATGTGTCCTGAGGTGCCCAGCATGGACACTCTGAGGAAGAGGCACACTTCTAGTTGTTTCTGTTATTTTTTCCTGGCAAGCATGGTCTTGTGGACGTTGTTTATCTTCATGGCAGCTGTAGCAGAGACCTCAGTGTCTCTTCCAAACAGTGGGTGTTGAAGGAGGTCCTGGTGGCTCAGATACGATCAGAGGTACTGTGTTCCTCGAACCCAGCCTTTGAGACGATGGCTACCCAACCCCCTAACTTCCTGAATGTGGCAACCGTGCGCCCTTTGGTGGGCCAGTTTCATCGCATTGTTCTGGGAGTTGTTCTCAGAGGCAAAAACTGAGTGAGTCAGTTCAGGTCATCCAGGAAGCCGATGTCAAAATGGGATTAGATGTATTATATAAGAGATTTTTTTTTCTTTTTTTTGAAATGCCAAGAGGGAGGCATCAGGTGCGGGTAGAGAGAGCTTCAGACCATGATGGAGTTCTGACAACTAGAGGGAAGGAAGGAGAACTGGGTCAGAGAGCCCCTGACTGCAGTGTAGGTCTGAGAAGATCTTGGCCAGGCTGATGGGATGCTCTGAGCAAATACTTTGTTAGAGGAGGCTGGCACCAGGCAGGAGAACGCGGTCTAGAAGCCTGCTGTGCTCCGGCCCTGCAGTGCGTGGCCTCCTGTGCATGCTGCGGTGGCCACTGCCCGTGGCAGCTGGAGGCTGTCAGCCAGCGAACGTTCCTTGGAGCAGTTTCTTTCTCAAGAGAGATCTGAGCAGCACACTCCTGTGGCTGCCTTGTTCAGCCGGGAGGCATCTCCTCCCATTTTTAAATGAGTTTTTAAATAGAGTGTCTAAATTCTGTTTTAAATCACTCTCTGCTTAAACTAGCTGGTACAGTTTCTGTTGTCTGCAGTTTAACCCTGACCAATATAACATGCACAGGTTATATTGGTCAGGGTTAAAGCTTAGCAGAGTATTTGGCCTATTTTAGATAATCAGTACATATTTCTTGTATAAATGGATTTAAATGGAGTGCCTAAAAGCCTTTAAAAAATATTTTATTCATTTTAGAGTGAGAGGATGGGGGAGGGATAGAGAGAGAGAAACATCGATGAAAGAGAAAATCATTGATTGGCTGCTTTCTGCACCTTGCCCCTCTCCCAGACATCCCTGTCCCCGTCCCCGTCCCCGCCCCGCACTGGGGATAGATCCTGCAACCTGGGCATATGCCCTGATCAGGAATCAACCAATGACCTCTTGGTTCCTGGGTCGACGCTCAACTGCTGAGCCACATCAGCCATGTGTGAAAGCCTTTTAAGAGTAGTGTATTTAATACTTAATTGCTGATGGTTTGCTTTGCTGAAAACAATCCTTTGAGCAAAATCTAATAGTCTCTCTGTACTAGGCATAGGGATGATGTGAGGAGATAAAGGAGTGGGTAGCAAAGGGAAAGGATGCTGTGTTGAGGCAGCAGGAGGGGTCCCCATCCCAGGATTCCAGGCTGTGGCTGGAGTGAACAACCATCTGTCTTGTGCAGAGAAGCTGCTGCAGCGTGAGCTGCATGCAGGAGCCGATCAAAGGAAAAACATGCTGGAAGGAAATCACCTTACAATGCGCGATGGGTGGCAGGCAGACGCTGATATCTGGGCTTAAATGCAAGCCCGTGAATCCTATATACATCTGTATAGCTCTTCTTAAAAACCAACCGTAGGAGACACCTCTTTTTCTCTCTTTCGCTATTGTCCCAAGGGATCTTCAGTTATTATTTTTTCCCAGCTGAGCAGTCCCCTAAAACAGAAGGCAATCCCCCCAATTCAGCCCAACCTTGGGGAGGCTTGGTGTGTTTATAAAACCTCAGCTGTTTTCTGAGCATTATGTTCAAAACACCAGGAACTCTACTCTCAAATGTCAAAGGACATTGAATATAATAAAGACAAATATTCCTGAAAGAGGCAGATCTCAATGAAGTTTTGCTGAAAAATTCCAGAGCAAAGACAAAAACACACTGAAGTATCCAGACTTCTAAACTTGAAATTTAGTCAGCTCTTCTCTGAAAAACACTCTTCTGTTTGCTGAGAAAACTGCAGGAAAGGTAGGTGGAAGTGGTCATTTGTCCAGATGACAAGCACTCAAGAACAAGCGCAGCAATCAAAGGTTCTCCTCTACAATCTCAGGCGAAGGCAGCCGTGTTTCCTAGTCAGGCCTTCTTCGCTCCTGGTCCGGAGCCACCCAGGCTGGAGAAACCAACCTAATGTTTACCTCTGCCGAGCAGAGTTCAATATTTCAACTGAAGGGCTGTGGAATCCCACTTGAAAAGGAGGTCAGATTTAAACCAGTGTCTAATTCTCAACCTTCCTTTTTTTCTTTCCTTCACAGTGTCCAGGTATTCCCTGCAGGCCAGTGCTTTGGTTCATTATTATGTCTAATTACAGCTAATTTCGACAATGAATGGAGGGATGGCAGCCTCCACATATATAATTTAGATGAAATTATTTATTTATTATCAAGTTAATTCTTTAATACTGTAACATAGCCAATGAGGGTTAAATGTCCAATTATCTCTTAAATGTTATAGGACTTTTTAGTCTCACAGTTTGTTCAAATCACGATCCAAACAAGGTCCTTGCATTATAGTTGGTACGTATATAGGGTGTTCCCCCACAATGTATGCATACTTTGAATAATTTATTAAGGCAGTGTTTATTAAAAATATATTTCATTTAAAAATGTGATAGAAATCAGCTGTTAAAGTGTGTATACGTTTTTTTTAATAACCTGTATGTATTTAATTCTCTTTTTATCTACATATTCTTCTCTATCCCTTTGTCTCTGTCTCTGTCCCTCTTCCTCTGTGTCTCTTTGCAGTTTGTTTAAGAAATGAAACAATTTGTTCTGTAGAGTTTTCATGGTCCTAATCTTGCTGATAGCATCCTTGGAAGGTCTCTTAACACATTCCTCTGCTCTTTGTATTGCCTACAAACTGGTCAGTGGCTGGAGGTTTGATTACACTCACATTTGCCTCTTGGCGAGCCGCCTTCATGGATGGTGCTGTGAGCTTCCAGCAGGAGGAGGATCCTATCTAGCTGCCTCTTTTTCTTGTCAGCTATTGGGGATCACTGACTAGATACAATAATTTATGAGATGGACTCTGATGTTTTATTTTAAAATAATTATGAACTCACAGGAAGTTATAAAAATAGTACAGAGAGTCACATGTACCCTTCATCCAGCTTCCCTCAGCTATAAAAGTAACTTCTTTATATAACCCAAGTTCAGTATCAAAACTAGGAAACGGACACCAGTACTACAGCAATTGATTTTTAAAAGTTTTCCGATAACATTTTTTCTTTACAAGTCCAGTGAAAGAATTAAAAAAAAAAATCCTGTCTATGATTTGATTAATTAGATGTGAGTTTCACAATTCTGTTCCACCTCAAAAATAAAGATTTTTCTCTGAAAGTTAAATTATGAAGCTAGGTTAAAAATACATCAAAGCTAGCTTTATTTTGGTCTGAAGACAGCACTGGCAGCGTGTGATCCTGTTCCAGGAGATTTATTTGTAATTCAGCGGTTTACATTTGGATCCTGGGTGTCCAGGAAAAACATGCCCAAGGCCCACTCACTTCCTTTGTGTTAGATGCAAAGGAAACCGCCTTGCAGAGGTGAGGTCACCTCTCTTTTCCTTGAGCTTCAGGGAACACACTTACATCACGACTTCTTGGAGAAGTATTCGATAGCACATCCACAGCTACAGGAAGGACAGAAGCATTTTCAGTGCTCTCTAAATTACAGAATACTTCAGTTAAATAAAACAACACTTGTCACAGGGCGTCGGAGCTTAAGTTAACGGAGGGCATATTTTTCTTGGAATATAAATCCTTTCTTTTGTTCTAGGAGAAGAAAACTTGGCAGGTTGGACATGTTAATAGTGCTGCTTATAGTAGTTTAAGCATCACTACTTACTGAGACTTGTATGAAGACTCTTGTCTAGTTTTAAAATTTTAAGTTATCTTTTAAGATTTATAACTTGCAAAAGTCGGAACAAATTATAGAGAGCCTGTGGGCTACCTAGTCAGAAGGACTGAAGCTCAGAGAGGGGAAATGATTTGCTCAGGGTCACCCAGCTAGCCAATGGTTGAGCCAGTGAGGTGGTGGTTCTGACAAGCCAGGACTGGGGTGAGGCAGCACATGTCAAGGTACAGAGGCCCAAGAGACTGTGCTATCTGCAATGACCTGCCAGGCCACTCTCAGTTCAAGGAGGACTGGAGCCATGTCTTCCTGCTCACTGTTGTATCTCTAGTGCTTACTATATATAGCACGTGGCCCAGAGAAGGTGTGTGGGCATTCATGAATTGACTAATGTGGCTAGGATAGTGTTTGTATGGTGTGGGGGGCTGATGGGAAAGGAGACTGAAAGTGCTGGTAGGGACAGATGATTGTGCGTGTTGTACACCATGTTAAAAAGGGTTTGAATGTTGTGTTGGTGAATGATAGCCCTGAGAGATTTTATTTATTTATTTTTATTTTTTAAAGAGATTTTTATGGATTTTTTACAGAGAGGAAGAGAGAGGGATAGAGAGCTAGACACATTGATAAGAAAGAATCATCAATCAGCTGCCTCCTGCACACCTCCTACAAGGTACATGCCCTTGACCAGAATCGAACCTGGGACCCTTCAGTCCGCAGGCTGACGCTCTATCCACTGAGCCAAACCAGTTTCAGCAACCCTGAGGAATGTTAATGCAGCAGAATCAAATGACCATTTTGGGAAGATCATTTGACAACAGTGGAAAGATGAGCAGCTAGAGGCTGATGAGGCTGGAGCAGAGATCCCACATAGAGAGCTATTGGAGGGAGGAAGGAGCAAAGATAGATTCTGAACTAAGGCAGTGACATGGAGCATGGAGCTTACAGGGTTGCATTTGGAAGCTGCTTGGTACATAGGACTGGTCCAACAGTGACTCACTGTAGAGGGGGAGGCTGAGAGGAGAGAGGGCTGGTGCCTAGGTTTCCAGTTTGAGTGTGGTTCATGGTGTTTTACCTGTTAAGATAGGGAAGTCAGGCTTGCTGGGGGGAGGATGAGGAGTTTAAATATGGAGGTAACAGATGTAGGTCTGGAGCTCAGGGGAATGCCAGCCTCTCAGGGATGAGATAGTAGAGTGGAAGTTTATAAATTTAAATGCATTTTAAAAGCGTTTCCTCTACACAATATAGATGTCAGTGAGCTTCTCAGATTAACAACAAACTCAACCACTGAGCCATGTCGGCTGGGCTCTCTCCTTCTTTATAGAAACCTCAGCCTGCACTAAGGTGGGGAGATGGGCTTTGGATAAGAGTCACCCATTTTATTAGGTGGTTGACACTCGAATAAACTTCTTTCTTTCTTTCTTTCTTTCTTTTTTTTTTTTTTTTTTTTTTTACCAGCACCTGTGTCATGAGGTTGGCTGTTGTTATGGCAGGCAGTTGAACCTTGGTTTGGGTTTCTCAGAAAGGCTTCTGGGAAATATCTTTATTCCTTGGTAAAAAAAAAAAAAAAAAAAAGAGTCACAAGGAGGTTTTTCTCCACCTTGGTTGCTTCCCTCACATCCCCAGCTTTTTGCCTTTGAAGACAATTACTGATTTTTGGAGCTTGTAACTACTTTGAGACCATAAAGCTACAGGCATAAGGATGGGAAGTCAACATGCAAAATATATTAATCATTTTTTCTTTCTAATAAACCTTGAAAACTCAGTGCATTACAACAATAAACATTTATTTTCTTGCTCAAAAGTGTGCAAGTCATCTCTGGCTCTGCTGGACTCAACTCCAAACTATGAGTTCAGGTTCAAGTCTATTCTATGTATTTCCCCATTCTTCTGTGTCAGTGGCTTCCAAGTTCTTCTTATGATGAATCACAGTCGTGCATGAGAGTGAGATATCTCTTAAGAACTTGGCCTAGAACTAGCACACACAGTTCCTTCCACATACATTCAATTGGATAATGCATGTTGCAAGTCCAAGTCCAACATCAACCCATTCTAGCACGCTGCAGGGTTATCCTGCAGTGGAGAGCGAACGGCTGAGAACAATAATCCTGGATAAAGGAGCAGAAGGGTAAGAAGACCCTGTTCCTTAATGACAACGTGGAACAGCTGAACCAACACTGGCACTAGTGTTATCCAGACTTTAGTTATGTGATAAAAACGAGGCCCTATTCATTTAAGGAACAATTTCTACATTTCAAAATGATAAAAATGCAGCTGGGTTCCAATTTAACTATTTATTGATGAGCATTTAAGTGGTTTCTAATTTACCATTATTACAAATAATGCTTCAATAAACATTTGACATAAAACTTGACCAAATGTGTTTGTATTTCTATCAGATATGTCCCCAGATATGGAATTACTGGGCGAAAGCATATTTACATCTTAAATTTTGGTAGAAATTATCAAATTGTTCACTAAAGGACTTTGTCAGTTCATTCTTTATATCATTACTAAGCCTGATAGCATCACATTAAAAATAATAGTTACAATGTGATGGGTGAAACACACTTCTGATTCATTTGCATTATTATGCCTAGTGAAGTTGAATGGCTTTTCATGTATTTATTGGCCATTTGTATTTCCTATTGTGTGACCTGCATATTCATATCCTTTGCTAATTTTTCTATTGTGTTTTTTTTCTCTTAGTAATTGATAGGGAATAATTTTATTTTATACTCTTAATTCTTTGTTTTAAATAAGTGATAATCATCTTCTGTCATTTATTTGTCTTTTCTTTAAATATTTTTAAATTAAATATTACAGCTATAGAAGAATATACTAGTATATGAAATGTGTTTAAGTGCTGAAGAATGACAATACAATAAATTCCCAGGAATTCATGACCCCGCTAAAGAACTTGTACTTCCTCATTACCTTCAAAGTTTCCTGTGCATCCTTCCTGTCCCAACCTCTTCTCTTCACATTCAGAATAATATGAATTAATCCGTGTGTGTAATGAATTTCTTGTGTCCTTGCTTTTCATTATAGCTTTACTACATGTATCTGTCTCCACAAACAATATATTATTTTATTTACATGTTTTTGACCTCTATAGTAATGGAATCATAAGTATTCTTTGGTGAGTTGTGTGATTTAAAACTTGCTTCTAAGATTCATCCACTTTGTTGCATGTAGCTGTAATCCACAGCAGCAAATAATTCCATGATGTGAAATAGCATAATTGATTTATCTAGTCTTCTATCGATGACCATTGAGTTAGTTCTGCTTTTCTCCCTTAGAAAACAGCAGTGCTCTGCACACTCTCATACTTGGTTCCCATGGGTAGGTGGTTCTCTAGTTTATCTAGGAGTTGAGCTAACACACACCTTCAGCCTAGAGATGATGTCAAAGTGACTCTACCAATTTACACTCCTACCAGCAGATAGAACTGTTTCTGTTATTCTACCTCCCAGCCAGTGCTTGATAATATAATTAAAAATTTTTGCAAATCTTGCCAGAGTACAGTCATTTCTTACTATGGTTTTCAAAAAGTCTTCACATGAGGATATATTCTTTAATAATTTTTAGAGAGGGAAGAAGGGAGAGAAAGAGAGAGATATCAATGTGATAGTTGCCTCCCATACATGCTCGGATTGGGGATCGAACTTGTAACCTAGATATGTGCCCTGACAGGAGTTTATTGTGTGCCAGGAACTTTTGTGTGTTGTTAATGCTGACCTCCATGACAATCTACTAGAAACATATTGTGTACAAATATATATCTGTACGATGGCGATCACTGCTATTATGACCTCCATTTTACAGATAAGAAAATTGAGGCAGAGTCAGGTTAATTAATTCATCACAACAGTGGTGAGACAAGATTTGAACCCCCCCCAAAACAAACAAACAAACAAACAAAAAACAAACAAAAAAAAAGATTTGAACCTGGAGGACTGTCTCCAGGTCCGTCGTCTTAAGTTTTACTGCCTCAACTTTGCCTTTCAATTACAATAGAGAAACACCCACACTTTCCATCTTGCCTTCCATAATATTTTTGCTCTACTAATGCACTTAGCAAATCTTTTTAAATAGAGTATGAAAATGCCATCCAACACACTGCCCAACATATTAAAAGTTGAGCTCAATGGCATCTAAATTTACAAATTGAAGGGCAGGCTTGTTTTATTGAAGGTGGTTTTAATCCTGAAATAGTTGTATGTATGCATATATCAAAAAAGTTTTATTTAAAAAAACAAGCGAGAGAGATAGAAAGTGACTCACACATACACAAACTCAGCAGTGATAAACTGGAAAATTCATAGTGATGTCTAATTCTCTTAAGGAATGAATAACGTTCTTTAGTCTTCGAATGTTCATACTGATATTTAGAGTAGTGTATCCTCATGGACCTGTTCCATTAGATGCTGGTTTACAATTATGCTTCCGTTGTGCTTCTGTCCTCCCTGGGGAAGGGAGAGTGATGGATTCAGCGTAAAGCTGGACCTCACTGTATAAGTAAGTAGTCTGACCGCTGTGCACATCAGGATAGCTCTCATGATACAGAGAAGTAACACAATGGAAATCACAGTTCAGAAATCCAATTTATCTCGCTGTGAATAGAATTGCCTCCAATACAGACAACAATTAGTTTTGTTCCATAACACTGTTATAGGAATGTGACATTGAAAAACTGCTTGCCATCTATTAATGCCTTCCTCTACCATGGGTTCATGCCACGAAGGGGAAAAAATGTTAATTCTACTTAAGTGAAAACACATAAAAGCGTTTTTGTACAAAGAGCAGCCAAAAGGTCAGGATGCAACTGCTGAGGTAATGAAGTGAAGGCTTCCCTGAACGTCTAGTTGCTTATACATTCTATTAAAGTTGCAAAATTCTGCTGATTCTTGTTTCTCAAAACCCCTGGGGTTGCGGCTCAGTCGCATTATGGATGAAGCGGGGAGGGATGCCAGCCTTTAATGTTTCCTCGAATTGCACCGGAGCCTGCCTGCTGCGGAGGCTCCTGCCGGCTGTGGCTCTCCTCTTTGGCTCCAGCATCCTCCTCTTCTACTTCTCTCCACGTCAGTCAAGTCACTTCACTGCTTACACTATTACATAGAAAATCCCTGAGATGCACCTTCACATTCATTGTGAGAATAAAAAAACCCTCTGCTCTGGAGTACTTTAGAAATTAAAACAACAACAACAACAACAACAACAACAACAACAACAGAACCCCAGCAGCCCTGAAATATGGGCGACATCTGTAGGTGGGCACATGTCTAAAGGTAAGCACACATCAAAAGAAAAAAAATCCATAGTTTAATAAGATTGGACTTAGACATCTTGCAATTCAACTGAATATGAGTTTATTGCTCACCTATGCGGGGCAGGCACCATCCAGGGAGAACATGGGACAGTGGGAAGAGCATGACATCTGGGGTGGAGCAAACTTGAGTGGGAATCCAAACTCCACCATTTACCAGCTGTGTGAGCCTGGGAAAATCCTAAATATGTCCTCATTCTAAATGGGGATAATAGCTATCTTCTTTTGTTATTGTGAGGATCAGACATTATGTATAGCGTGATTGGCACATCTTTTTTTTTTTTAAATATTTTTATTGATTTTGTACAGAGAGGAAGGGAGAGAGATAGAAAGCTAGAAACATCGATGAGAGTCATCGATCAGCTGCCTCTTGCACACCCCCTACTGGGGATATGCCCGCAACCAAGGTACATGCCCTTGACCGGAATCGAACCCGGGTCCCTTCAGTCCCCAAGCCGACGCTCTATCCATTGAGCCAAACCGGTCTCAGCGATTGGCACATCTTAAGTATTAAGTGCTTGCTAATATTATGAGGCTATGTGAAGCAAAGAAAAAAGAGACTTAGTTCCCATCCTTAAGGAGCTCGTTCTAGAAGAAGAGAGAAAATGTGCACAGATATCTATGCTTCAAGGTGAGAGGGATAAAGGCTATGAGGCACTTCAAAATGCCTCCATGTGGGTGCTATGGAGATAAACTATTGGCTGGGATAATGTAACAACCTCCTACCCCATCTGCTTGACCTGTCTTGCCCCATCCAATCTACCCCTCACAACAGCCAACATGTTCTTTCTCAAATGCAAATCTGACTATGCTTAAAAATAATCATGGATTCTCATTTTCTTTGGGATAAGTTGTTCAGTAAATGAATTTCTCTTTAATTCTCCAATTTCACCTCTTTTCCTCCACTTCTCTCATTCCCAAACATATACTTCATGTGCTACTCCTCCTAAACATCTTTTAGATCTGTATCAGTCAGGATTCTCCAGAGAAATAGAACCAAAAGTGTATGTATGTATATATGTGTTATAATAGTAAAATTATTATTATTATTATTATTATTATTATTATTATTTTTATTTCAGACAATGTATTCTTTATTTCTAGTTGATCCCTTATTATTTCCAGTTGCTCCCTTTTCATATCCTCATAGGTCTCATTTATTTTATCGGCCTTTTTTAGGATATTCTTGAAAAGCCTTATAACTGTAGTTTTGAACTCAGTGTCTGTCTTTTCCTCAATCTCCTTCCTTTGTGTCCTGCCTTGTGTCTGCATTTTAGTTGTTTCCCTGATTTGATGAAATAGTTTTGAGTACCAGGTATTCTGGTAGAGCCCAGTAGCCAATTGGCTGTGAGGATCAGCAGTGTCTCAGCTAAGTGGGCTTCTGTACTCTGCTTGGATGGGGCAGAGTCTCGGGTGGCACGAACAATCTTTGGTTCCCTGTCAGTCTCGCCTTAGAAAAGTCCTGTTCGTGGTGAGTCTCACAAGATTGGTTGCAGGCACATGCACCTCTTTGGTAAAGGTGCAGACAAGCTTTGGATTTCGGCCAATCCCTCCTTAGAGAAAGCCAGCCTCTGGGAGAGCTTCTGTGCTCAGCTTGGATGGGGTGGAGTCTCGGGGTGGTGCAGACAAGCTTTGTTTTCCCGTTGGCTCCTCTCCAAGTCCTGCAGTAATGGCCACTGCCTGACAGTCTGGCCTCTCCCTGACTGGGGCTGTCTATCACAGCAATAGGGTGATTCTGTTTTCCTCTCGAACAAGAAAGCCAGCCACGTGTTAGCTGTCTGCCTTCTCCCCGTGCCAGGAGTAAGCCAGTAGCGAACTCAGCCTGGTCTGCCCTCTCTGCACACTGGGAGTAAGCCAGCGCCTTTTTGTGCACATAGTTCTTCGTACCTTCACAGTTTCTGAGGGTCGATGCACCTTCTCTCTCCTTCTCAGATGGCAGAGCCTCCTCTCAGCTAGCCGTCCGGTGCTTCAGGGTAATGCCGCCCCTGTTTTCCAGTTCTAAATTAAAATTAGTTGTGGTAGGCTGCATTTGGGTGTCTACCCTATGCCGCCATCTTGGTTTCTCCCCTATCAATAATCAGTTTTATTTTATTAAGTTTATCATAAGCTGAAAGTTATAGCTATATACTAGATTAAGTTCAGGTTCAACATTTTCAACAAGAATACTTCATAGGTGTATATGGGTACTTCATATTACACCATATCATAAGCTGAAAGTTATAGCTATATACTAGATTAAGTTCAGGTTCAACATTTTCAACAAGAATACTTCATAGGTGTATATGGGTACTTCATATTACACCATATCAGGAGGCAAATGTTGTCTTCTAGTTTTAAGGATGCAAAGAATGATCATTTGATCCTACTGTTGTAGAGTTGCATTTCCTCTGTTAAGCTCAGCAAATAATCAATGGGATGCTACTTGGTAGCCTATCAATATTAGTTATCATTATCCCTTCACTTAATGATTTTAACAACACCTAATGGTTGCCTGGATAATTATTCCACTAGGCTAGGGGTGTCGAACTCAATCAGAGAAGGGGCCAAAATCTAAAATCCAGCCTAAATCGCGGGCCGAATGGTTTACTGAACAGTCATAAACTGTCATTGTGTTGGAAACGCAGCGGAGTGCAGTGATGACAGCGCTGTGCGGGCCACATTGCAAGGCCTGGTGGGACGGATTTGGCCCCACGGGCCTTGTGTTTGACACATGTGCACTAGGCCCTAGTGACTAGGGGTTGTAAAATGGTGATTTTCTAGTGCTGAAATTCCTACTACATTTATTAGTTAAGATTCTTTTGTAAAGGAGAGCTTTCTCAGCAATATGGAAGTTCCTCAAAAAATTAAAAATGGACAAAAAAAAGTAAAACTGGGAACTGCTTATGATCTAATGATTTCACTTCTGGGTATATATCAGAAGAAATTCAAAACACTAACTTGAAAGACTATATGTTCCCTTATGCTCATTGCAGTATTATTTACAATAGCTAAGTTATGGAAGCAAACCAAGTGCCCATCAGAAGTGGTGGTAAAATATTACTCAGCAATAAAAACAATGAAATCTTATCATATGTGATAGCATGGATGGACCTAGAGGGTACTATGTTAAGTGAAATGTCAGATAGAGAAAGAAAAATACCATATGATGTCTATATATGGATCTAAAAAGCAAAATAAATGAACAAACAAAATAGAAGTAGACTCATAGATACAGAGAATAGACTGATGTTTGCCGGAGGGGAGAAAGATTGGGTGAAAAAGGTGAAGGGATTAAGATGTACTAATTAAGCCTGACTGGCATGGCTCAGTAGTTGAGCATCAACCTATGAACCAGGAGGTCACGGTTCGATTCCTGGTCAGGGCACATACCTGGGTTGTGGGCTCAAATCCCAGTGTGGGCATGCAGGAAGTAGCCAATCAATTTTTTTTAATTTTTTAAATAAATCTTTATTGTTCAGATTATTACAAATGTGATCCTCTTCCCCCCCTCAATTGCTCCCCTTCACCAGGTTCCCACCCCACCCTCTGTCCTTTCCCCATCCCCCATTGTCCTCATCCATAGGTGCACAGTTTTTGTTCAG
The DNA here is from genome assembly GCF_014108245.1 of Pipistrellus kuhlii. Lineage (NCBI taxonomy): Eukaryota > Metazoa > Chordata > Mammalia > Chiroptera > Vespertilionidae > Pipistrellus > Pipistrellus kuhlii. Next base: position 49,605,650 of record NW_023425529.1, read on the forward strand.
TCTCTTCCTGCACCCCCACTCCCCTTTTCCCTGAGAATTGTCAGTCCACTCCCCTTCCATACCTCTGATTCTATTATATTCACCAGTTAATATTGTTCATCAGATTTTTAAATTCCCTTGGTTTTTAGATTCACTTGTTGATAGCTATGTATTTGTTGATCATAATTTTTATCTTTATCTTCTTCCTCTTCCTAAATAACCTCCTTCAGCAATTCATATAATTCTGGTTTGGTGGTGATGAACTCTTTTAGCTTTTTTTTATTTGTGAAGCTCTTTATCTGTCCTTTGATTCTGAGTGATAGCTTTGCTGGGTAGATTATTTTTGGCTGTAGGTTCTTGTTATTCATCACCTTGAATATTTCTTGCCATTCCCATCTGGCCTGCATGGTTTCTGTTGAGAAATCAGCTGACAATCTTATGGGTGCTCCTTTATAGGTCACTACCTGCTTTTCTCTTGCTGCTTTTAATATTCTCTCTTTGTCTTTTGCTCTTGGAATTTTAATTATGATATGTCTTGGTGTGGTCCTCCTTGGATTCCTTTTGTTTGGGGTTCTGCGGGCTTCCTGGACTTGTAAGTCTATTTCTTTCCCCAGGTGGGGGAAGTTTTCTGTCACTATTTCTTCTAGTATTTTTTCGGTATCTTGCTCTCTCTCTTCTGGAATCCCCATAATTCTGATGTTGGTTCGCTTGAAATTGTCCCAGAGGTTTCTTACACTATCTTCAACTTTCTGGATTCTCTTATCTTCTCCCTTCTGCAGAGGAGTGTCCTCTGGCTCTTTGTGTTCTAAATCTTTGTCTTGATTCTTGCGATCTTCCAGTCTGTTTTTAGGACTTTGTATAATATTTTTTATTTCAGACAATGTTTTCTTCATTTCTTGTTGATCCCTTATTATTTCTAGTTGCTCCCTTTTCATATCCTCATAGGTCTCATTTATTTTATCGGCCTTTTTTAGGATATTGTTGAATAACCTTATAACTGTAGTTTTGAACTCAATGTCCCATCTTTTCTTTTCCTCCATCTCCTTTCTTTGTGTCCTTCTTCTTGTCTGCATTTTAGTTGTTTCCCTGATTTGATGGAATAGCTTTGTGTGCTAGGTGTTCTGGTAGAGCCCAGTAGCACAGCCTTCCCAGTTACCTGCGGTGGACAGTCTTGGTGTAGCCCTTTGTGGGCTGTGTGTGCAGTCTTGTTGTTAAGCCTTGCTTGTTGTTGGTATCACTGGGAAGCGTTGATCTCCAAGCCAATTGCCTGTGAGGATCAGCAGTGTCTCAGCTAGGAGGGTTTCCGTACTCTGCTTGAATAGGGCGGGGTCTTGGGGTGGCGCAGACAATCTTTGGTTCCCTGTCAGTTTCACCTTAGAAAAGTCCTGTTCTTGGAGAGTTTTGGAAGATTGGTTGCAGGCGCGCATGCACCTCTTTGGTAAAGGTGCAGACAAGCTTTGGATTCCTGCAAGTCCCTTCTTGGAGAGCTTCTGTGCTTAGCCACAGGTAGGGTGGAGTCTCGGGTTGGTGCAGACAAACTTTGTTTTCCCTTCGGCTCCTCCCCAAGTCCCGCAGTAATGGCCTCTGGCTTCACACACCTCCAAGAGATCTCTGCCCACTGCCTGACAGTCTGGCCTCTCCCTGTCTGGGGCCGTTTATCAGAGCAATAGGCTGATTCTGTTTTCCTCTCGGACAAGAAAGCCAGCCACGTTAGCTGTTCGCCCTCTCCACGCCAGGAGTAAGCCAGTAGCGAACTCAGCCCGGCCCGCCCTCTCTGCGTGCAGGGAGTAAGCCAGCAGCACTCTCGGTCCGGCCCTTCCTCTCCGCAGCGGGATTAAGCCAGCGCCTTTTCGCGCACACAGTTCTCCGTACCTTCACAGTTCCTGAGGTTCAGCGTGCCTTCTCTCTCCTTCCCAGATGGCAGAGCCTCCTCTCAGCCAGCCGTCTGGCGCTTCAGGGCAATGCCTCCCCTGTTTTTCAGTTCTAAATTCAAATTTGTTGTGGTAGGCTGCATTCGGGTGTCTACCCTATGCCGCCATCTTGGTTTCTCTGAGTATCAGATTTTCCCAATCAATTATTCTCTCTCATCATTGATGTTTCTACCGCTCTCTCCCTTTCCCTTCCTCCCTGAAATAATTAAAAAAAAATCCTATATAATAAAAGCTTAATACACTAAGTGTCCAGTTGTCTGGTCATCTGTTCAATCAATCAAAGCATAATATGCTAATGATATGCTAAGGCTGCTCAGCTCCTCACTGTGATGTTCACTGACCACCTGGGGGCCAGACACTCTGACCAGTAGGTTAGTTTGCTGCTGAGGTCTGCCAATCAGGACTTCAAGAGACTTCGAGAGATGGGTGGGACATGCCCCGGAGCCCTCCTGTGCTCCCTCTCTGGCTAGTCAATTTCCCCTGTGCCCTCTGGCAATCTATGAAACCTCAGGGGATATCGAAGAGCTAGTTTTGCGCCAATCCCCTAGGCTGAGGAGGAGGGTCCCTCAGACTGGCCTGTGCCCTCTTGCAGTCCAGGGCTCTCCCAGTCTGGGATCCCTCACTCATTACTGCCACCTGCAATGGAGGCAGGAGAGGCTCCTGCCACTGTCACTGCACTCACCAGCCTTGAGCTCAGCTTCTGGCTTACTGACCACCAGGGGGCAGCTCCTGCATTGAGCATCTGCCCCTTGGTGCATGTCAAAGCAGCTGGTCATTCCACCATTTAGTCAACTTGCATATTATGCTTTTATTTTATAGGATATACACTGAGTGGCCAGATTATTATGATCTCTGAATGCATAATAATCTGGCCACTTAGTGTATATCCTATATAATAAAAGACTATCTATCTATCTATCTATCTATCTATTTATAAATATATAGCCAGATTATTATGTGTATATAATACACACACACACACATATATATATACACACATAATAATCTGGCTATATATTTATGTATGCATATATATGTATGCATATATATATATATATATATATATATATATATGCACTAATTGTTAGTTATAATATAGTAAAGAGCCTATAATATACATTATAGGGAATATAGTCAATAATGTTGTAATAACTATAAATGGGGCCAGGTGGGTACTTGAAATATAGGGGGAACACTTTGTAAAATACATGATTGCCTAGCCACTATGTTATACACCTGAAACTAATACAAAATAATATTGAATGTAATATGTAATTGAAAAATAAAATAAAAAATATAAAACATATGAATAGGAAAAGAAAAGAAGAGCTTTCTCTCATCAACTGGAGCCATTTGGTATACTGAAATAAAGCTTTTATTTATTTATTATTTTTTTAAAAAAAGGAAAGGTAAATTCTAAGTACATTTTCTTCAAAGGTTTTTCTGTCTCTAAAATTTTTTTTTCATCATGGATTTTGGTATATTCAGTGTAGAATTTTCTGCCTGTGTAAATTATTGGGCTTCTTGGTTAATACAAGGACTTCTGTGAGTTTCTGAAATACAGAAACCTATTGATTATACCATATTTTCTATCACCTTCTTTGTTTCCAGGTCATTTTGGCATAAGCTTGTACTGAGCTGAGGGTAGGAAGTGGTCGGATTAGAACCAAAGAAGGCAGTTTCTTTCACAGAGTTGATAGTCAGGATGGAGATGCCTGGTGATTCTACTGCTTCACTAGAGTATCCTTGAGTACAGCGTGGATAGGAGGAGTGAGAGAGAATCAGATGAATCTTAGGGAAAGGAGGTGGAAAGAGAAAGGAGGGATAGGAACATAAAAATTATTACAGCTCTTTCCTACTATACCAGACACTGAGCTCAGCAATTTTGTTAATGTAAATAGGTATCAGAACTCAATCACTTTCACATTCTCTCTTTAGAATACACTGGAGGATGTGTATTATCAATGCAGTCTTTTGCCAAAAGATTTTAGCTTCTTACTGAGTCTTGTATAATATAGTTATCTGTTAAATAAAACACTTTCTTAGGCTAGATGTGTACTTTGGGTTGAGGCTGAGATGTGTATGTAAGGTTTGAGGCGCAGGAAACTGACCACCACCAAGGAGTTTTAAAGTAAGTAAAGTTTATTCCCCAGTAATGAGCGGGACTCATTATGGAGGTAGAGAAATCAGAATTGAAGGAGTTTGTAGGGGGGATGGACCCAGCCAGGCTGCCGCCTAGACATGGAGGATCAGCAGCACGTGGCTGGTCTGGGGGGTCTTTTTAAGGGGAGGAACAGGAGAGGGTTGGACCCAGGGCAGAACAGGAAGGGGTGGGCTCCAGGACACTTTGGCATGCGCTGATTGGTGGCTCAGTGTCTTGGGAATGTCTCTGTGACAGATGCCAGTAATGTAATAACTCCGCCCACCAGTTGGGAGGGGGGAGAACCTTATAGTGTACAACTATCCACTCAATGATTTTGTAAAGAAATAATTAGTTATACAGTATTGTAATCACTTTCATTCTATCTTATCAAGCACCTAGCTTAAGGCCTGGGACATAATAAGTGCTCAATAAATGTTTGTTCATTGATCAAATGACCTAATTACTTTTCAAATCCTTCCAATGTCAAGGTGGAATGGGAAACTAAAAATATATTTATAAAAATTGTATACAGGTGTACTTTTTTTCAGGTGTACAATTTAAATAAGAGACCATACTGATTGGAAACACCATGCATGTTGAAAAGACATGAACAGATGGTACTGGACTTTTGGTGGTTGAACGTATGATATTTTGATCTTATGTTGGTGCCAAAGCTACACTCATTTAGTAGAAACTGCACTTGGAGTTTCGAATTTTTATTTTTTCCTGGGCTAGTGCTATGTGGAATGATAATCTCTTCTGATGCTGGGCAGTAGCAGCGAGTCACAGCTCTCATTCAGCCATGTGATCACAAGAGTAAACAACCTTTATTTTACTCACTTTACAGTCTAGTATTAAATACATTTTCAAGTCATGATAGTTTCAACTTATGATGGGTTTACCAGGATGTAACCCTGTATAGGAGCATTTATACTCTCTACAGTAAAAGAAAATATCACCAAAATCTATGGATAATTTAATAAGCTTTCAGTGCTAAAAAGAGCCTTAGAAACATCCAAATCCTCCTCATTCAGTAGATGAGGAATCTCAGGATCACACATGATGGTGACTTGCGCAACGCCACATTCCTGGCTAGGGACAGAATGAGCTGGATCTAGTTTTCTGTTTCCCCGCATCCAGACACATACTCCACCCTATGCTAGTGCCCAACCAAGGACAGAGAGAAGGACCTGACTTCCATGTTCACTGAACCCCGTGCAATTACTTTTAGAGCCAGGGAGAAAATCAGGCCATTCCCTGGGATGAGAATAAAGTGCATTGAGTCATGCATTTCAGAAAACAAATGAGAAAATTCAGCAGGTGAAAATAAGCCTTTAAAAACTGAGAATCAGATGCAGAATAGTTTCTCAAGAGACCAGATAGATGCTGCAATGTTAGGGACATTTCTGCCGGGATGTCTGGGTGAGAGTCTTCCATCCTACCAAGAATTTGGATAGAATCACTGTTTTCAATTTCCGTCATTTTCATGATCTGTGTTTAGGATGGATGATCACAATCTTAATTATTTCTGTTTGGGATAAGGGTGGAGGACAGTATTAATGATGTCAGCAGAGGAAGCACACAGAGAGAATTTACCATCCTGGAGATCAGTCAACTGAAAATTTTGCTAGCACATCACTCTTAGGGCGATGAATTCAGTGGGAGCTTAGAGTAGCAATGAGTTGTGCCAGCAACCCACTGAGGGTGACAGTTTAAAAACAATGGACTGAAAAATGTCATAAATTTGAAAAACAATGAACTGCCTGGTGTCAGGGTTTAGAGATTGATGGATCTGCTGCCTGAAAATCCAGATAGAAAGAGTGTAGAAATTCACACCATTTTAACATTCAAAATGTCCCTTGCAATGATTCATTAAGAGTCATATAGATATAAATGCATTTCTATGTGTATATGTGTATATACACACATACATTATTTATGTTATTTAAAGCATTCAGGAGCTGAAACTTCTTTGGAAGTGTTTAGTCAAAGAAAATGGTTCCTCTTGCAATATGCAGTTAGTCTTGGCATATTGTTGCCTTTAACTTTGGCAGCTCATGTTGCCTTTAACTTTCCTTTCCTTCCTCCCTATGTAACTAAAGGTGAAGGGCAAACAGGAGAGAGAAAGTTTTACTTATTCTGGTGTTCTCCCAGCAGAGCTTCTGCACCTGGCCATATAGACTCTGCTTCACACAACCGGATGGAAATTTGGGGTTTAGAAGTGTATCAGTTAGCCATTGCTGCTGAATACTTTCTAAACCTTGTGGTTTAGCACAGTAACTAATTTTTATATCTCAGGAGTTAAAGGGTCAGCTGCGTGGTTCCGCTGATTTTGACGAGGGTTCATCACACATCTGTGTGGTCAACCGATGGGTAGGCTGGTGGCTGGTGGGTCTAGGATGAGCTTGGCAGAGACAGTTCACCTGTCCTCCATGTGTTTCTCACATGCCTCCAGCAGGCTAGCTCAGGCTTGTTCTCATGTCAGTGGCAGTTAATGTGCAAGTGTTTTTTCAAGCTTCTGCTTAGTCAAATTTTCTGCTTTCCTATTGGCCAAAGCAAATCACATGGCCAAGTCCAAAGTCAATGTGAGAAGACACTACCAAAATGTGTGGATTCAGAGTGGTGTGAAAAACTGGAACTCTTAATGCAACCAGTCTAACACAGAGTGAAAACAAAAGGCTCAGAGAGACTATCATGAACGCCATGGTCATTGCTGTTCAGGTCAGCCATGTTTTACTCTGGAGTTTGTGTTATTTTTTATTCATCCACCCAACTTTTATTAGGGGACCATGTTTAGACTCTGTTCTAGAGACTTCGCCAAACTTTGTGCTTAACATAGTTACCTGGCAAGACAGGATTTTCTTTGTTCCTGACAGCTTCTGTTTCTTCTCTCATCGCAGATATGAAGGGGATCTTTTGTAAATTGGAATAAAGAGGTAGATATTTAGTTAGCATAATATTAAATCAAAAGGAGGGATTGAGCAAAAAGAGAGAGAACTCATGAACATGGACAGTGTGGTGATTGCCAGGGGAAGGAGGTGGGTGGTTCATGGGCCAACTTTTAAGAAACACTGCTTAAATGATACTCATAGCCAAAACCAGTTTGGCTCAGTGGATAGAGCATTGGCCTGCGGACTGAAGGGTCCTGGGTTTGATTCCGGTCAAGGGCATGTACTTTGGTTGCAGGCACATCCCCAGTGGTGGGTGTGCAGGAGGCAGCTGATCGATGTTTCTAACTCTCTATCCCTCTCTCTTCCTCTCTGTAAAAAAATCAATAAAATACATTAAAAAATAAATGATACTCATAGTACATTTATATATGTAATATAAATTGGTACTTACCAAATACCAATTTATATTACATATATATTACTTTATTTTTTTAACATCTATACTTCTCTACTGAAATAAAAACTCTTTGTGTACAGGAACTTCAATAGTATAGGCAGCCCTTTAAAAAATATGCTGAGTGAATCAATAAGTAAGAGCATCGTTTTCATGGACAATAATTCTCAATTCCAAACTGAGACTGACCAAGTAGAATTTTTGGAATTTGGAAGCTCATTGATAAATTGAAAATTGCAGCATTTGCTTTCTTAATTAAGAAGGCAGTGAATTTTGTAGATATTTGAACTTGAACAAATCACATCAATTGTTTTCACAAATGATTTTCTTGAGAAGTGCTAAGTAGTCAAACTCTAGCAAAATGTGTAAATGAAACTTTAACCTAACATGCTTCGGGAGAAAGGAGGGAAAACACCGACCTGCAAAAAGATATGAAGTTTTAGATTTTAGGTTAAATGTCAGCAGTTTTATCATCATGGATCTTTTTAGTCTCAAGGCTGATAATCTACAAACTTCTCTACTTTCTCTGCCATATGGCCATTTGCCTCTTATGCATAAAATAGGTGTGGGTTGCCAGGACTGGCAAGCCTGGTTCAGACACAGATGGTGATGTTATATCTGGTCTCAGATGGCCTCTGAGTTCCTGCGGTGTGAGGTGGTTCCCCATTTGGTAAATTAACATTCTCTTAACCAGAGGAACTGTGAGAAGCTAAAACAATCTTGTGGAAGAGAAAGGTAAAATAGGATGTTAGGCTATATGGGCACCATTCCAGTTTTGTGCCAGAAAGTAATAGATTAAGTTGTAAGCTCAGCAAGTCTCTAGTAGAATTTAGTTAATTGTCCTGTACCAAATGAAAGATCATTAGACATTGGTTAGTAGTCACAGGTTCTGTTTCTCAGTGCATTGTATAATAAGTATTAGTTTTGAAATACACCATAATATTTCTGAGCTGTATTTCTACCAAATACATTTATTAGAAATAGTGGAACTTGATTGCAGCATTCAGGAAACAGAGAGGGACATCATGGAAGAGTTTGTTTGTTTATTTATTTATTTATACGAAGTTTTTTTTTTAAGGTATAATTGATATGTAATGAACTTTATGCTTTAAAACTATACAGTATGATGTCTTCACATATGATTATGTCAAGGAAACCACCACTGCAGTCAGGATAATGAACACATTTACTTCCCCTAAAATTTTCCTGTAATCTTTTGTAATTCTTCCCCACTATCCCCCTGCCCTCCCACCCCAAGAAATCACTGATCTGCTTTCTCTCAAGATAATTAGTTTGCATTATTTAGAATTTTACATAAATGAAATCAGTGTTTATTTTTTTTGGGGGGGAGGTTCTGGATTCTTTTATTTAATATAATTATTTTTAGATTAATTATGTTATGGAGTTTACAAATAGCTCATTCCCCTTTATTGCTGAACAGTATTCCACTGTATGGATGTACCATAGTTTGTTTATCCGATAGCCTTCTGCAGGACATTTGGGTAGTTTCAGCCTTTGGCTATTACAAATAGAGAGTCTAAGAACAGTCATGTACAAGTGTTTGTATACTTTCATTTCTCTTGGGTAAATATATAGGGGTAGAGTGGCTGGATCACAGGGCTCATATATGTTTAACTTTTTAAGAAATTGCTGAACTGTGTTCTTAAGGGCTTGTACATTTTATATCCCAGTAGCAGTGTAAGTGTTCCAATTGCTCCACATACTTGTTAGTCATTCAATTAGAATTTAGGTCTAAGATTTACTATATCTAAAAGAAATGCCAGGGATTATAACACAATAAGTTGCTTACATAACTTTTTAAAAAATATATATATATATTTTATTGATTTTTTACAGAGAGGAAGGGAGAAAGATAGAGAGCTAGAAACGTCGATGAGAGAGAAACATCGACCAGCTGCCTCCTACACACCCCCTACTGGGGATGTGCCCGCAACCAATGTACATGCCTTTGACCGGAATCGAACCTGGGACCTTTCAGTCCGCAGACCGACACTCTACCACTGAGCCAAACCGGTTTCAGCTGCTTATATGACTCTTTATCTTCTGTAAGTTACAGTAGAATCAGAAAGGAGGAATTCTCTAGGGAAATCCATCTGTTTTCAACTGCTGCTGATCATAGCAGTCCTGGTTTCCTGACCACCCATCTCCATTTCCCTCTACCTGCCACTCTTGAGTAAGGATGGATTCCTGGGCAGTCTAGAGTTTGCACATGGTGCATTAGGAGGCAGGTAACTCACTGTAAAGGAAGGGATAGGAACTTTATATAAGGAGGTTTAACAAAGAGAAAGGTAGCCTCTTTTCCTCTCAGATTTGTGGCACACATTAGCAGAAATACATGGATAAATGTGCAAAGTTGTTTTGGGAAATATTCTTATGTAGGAAATTTGCCTGGTGACAGACATTTTTCTAAAGTGATATCTGAGAAACACCGTTTTATTCTTTTTTTCTCAAGTGCTGATGGATGATCTATGAAAAAACGTTTTGTTGTCAAATGTTTGTGCATCTTGGTGTTCATCAGGTGCATTTGCTACAGAGCTTCTCAGAGCCTTGCTATGCTGATATGCAGTTCTCCAAGAGGGCTGCACAGTATGAGGCCTTTTCCAATCTTGTTTAACTCCAGGACCATGTTTACTTGGAGCATCTCATGGAGTTGGTGCTCCACAGAATACATGTTAAGAAATGCTGTATTAGAGATGCATGAACAAATAGATTTTAGATTGTTTTCTAGAACATTCCACCAAAAGCCTTTCAAGTCAGGTCTCAGAAAAAAAAATTTCCCCCTCCTTACTTACTTTTCTAATAATTGACAAACAGAAATCCTGAAACAAGCACTTGCTGTGTACCATGACAGGTCAAGGGAAGTAAGATAAATTATTTGTTTGGTATAGGTCTCAGTTTATTCATCTGTGAATTGAGAAGGTTAAATAATAACTGCTAATGTCTCTTCTAGCTCTTTAGTTCTATGCTTTTTTGATTCATAAAGCACAATCGCTGGCCTCAAGGTACTAACTGTCCAGCTTGGGTTCAAAACGAATGCAAATGATATAACTAGCAAGCAGTTCAACATGGCACATATCTCTGTGCCAAACTGTGTGAGGCAGATTAAAGGGGCTATCCAAGTGCAGAGAGGGGGAACCAATGAGATTGGAACATTCTAACTCTCTATGTTTTTTCTTGCTGCATTAGGCACTCAACAGAGCCCTTAAGACAACCATTAATGAGAATGTATTTGGCTATGGAGATATAAAATGAATTTACTACATGGAAAGACTTTGCTCCATGTCTAGTTAAGCTCACTTAACAGCAGTGCAGAGGTTAGTTTCAATGTGAGATTAATGAAAACACCTCTGTCAGTGTAAGCATTTAATACTTATTAAACTAATCATTAAGTCACTAATGCCTTTTTCAGAACTTGAAGACTTAACCCAGTGATTTTCAACCAGTGTGCCTCAAGAATTTTTAAAACATGCAATATCTGACTACTTATTCAGGGACATTGGTCTCTTTCCCCTTAGATTCTCAAATAAAAAAGTGGCAACAGCCAGCACAACAGTAGCCATCTGGTGTGAATGAATGAAAATGATACCAATTTTTTTTTTGTTAGATCTGCAAAAAATATATTTTTTGGTGTGCTACAGAATTTTAGTAATTAGTTTATGTATGCCAGCAGATGAAAACGGTTGAAAATTGCTGACTTAAGCTAAAAGATATTTTAGGCTGAAGGCATGAATAGGATCTTAAAATATTAGAACAAGAAGAATCTTAAGGGATCTTCTAGGTAAGCAGTCAGCAAACTTTTCTGTAAAGGGACAGGTAGTAAATATTTTAGGCTTTGCAGGTCCTTAGATCACTGCTGCAACCACATGACTCCGCCCTTGTAGAACAAAAGCAGCCATAAGCAATGTGTAATAATTGGGCATGGTTGTGTTCCAATAAAACTTTATATGCAAAAAATAAAAAGCCAGCTGGATTTGGCTTTTGAGTTATAGTTGCCAAATCTTAATTTGGATAAAGACCAGAGTAATAAAGTGGTTTAATCAAGACCTTATAATGCTATGGACTGAATTGTGTGCCCCTACCCCAAAATTCATATGTTGAAGCCCAAGTCACAATGTAACTGCATTTGGAGTCAGAGCCTACAGAAGATAATTAAGGTTAAATGAGGTCATAGGGTGAGGTCCTATGCCCAAGTCTTCCGATGGCATTCCAAGCACCTTTGGGTAGGAGAAGAATGAACATATTGCTTAAATTTGAAAAGAAAAATGCATACTTCCCCTCCCCCCATTTTACCTTTTTATACTTTTGTTCAACATACAGATTACTAGATCAAAGAATTAGATTTTTATTTTGGAAAGGCGAAGTGTTGAGTAGGACTGAAGAAATGTATAGATAAAAGTTGGGAATTTAGATCACCTTTCTTAACCTTGCCCCCTTCTCTTTGGGGAGTTAATCTCTTCCTTTTCTAGCAATTTCTATTACTGATGCACTTCTTATATCTTGTCTGTTACTCCATGTCTGTTTTCATCTCTATAGCTTCTGGAATGTAAGATCACATTTTGCTACTTTACATTAACCATAGCACCTAGCTTGTGCCATGCATTGTGAATGAATGGAATGAGTAATATGGATGTTACAACTCATTCACTCAGTTGACAAATTGAGTCATAAAGCACAATCCCTGGCCCCAAAGTGCTAGCTGTCCAGCTTGAGGTACAAGACTAATGCAAATGAGATAACTAGCAAGCAGTTCAACATGGCACATATCTCTGTGCCAAACTGTGTGGTGCAGATTAAAGGGGCCAGCTCTGTATTAACTGCTGAAGGTAACGGTGAACCATGGAGCTCATAGACTGGTAGAAAAAACTAATCCAATAATGTGATCATTCAATTTAACATGCATTTATAAATTTCTATAAATGATATAAAGAAAAGGTTTAAATATAATGAAGTCATAAACAAGGAAACTCAAGAAAGCTTTCTGAAGAAAATGATGTTTGTGGTGAGATCTGAAAAACGAGTAGGCATTAACCAGGTGAAGGAGGGGTGGGCTGGATGAACATGGGCAGAGACCTAGAGATGAAAGAAAGCATGGCATATTTGAGGAATCAATAAGAGCCAGGTTGGCTGGAGCACAGATACACAGATGATTCTGAACAACAAAGGCCTGGCAGTTCAGAACCTTGTAAACTTGCTTAGTGGTTGTCCTAAGCATGTTTAGAAGTCATTAAAAAGCCTAAAGGGGGGAGGTGGGGGAGGGATATGAGGGTATGAGAACACATATGTAATATCTTAATTAATAAAGAAAAAAAAGAGACTTAAGCATGTTTAAGATCATTTGGAGAACAAAGGTGACTGAGAAGGAAGTTCAGACTCGTTTGCTGTCTAATGGCGGTTTGAATCAAAGGTCTCAGAGGTGGTTGAGTTGGAGAGAAGCAGATGGACTTGAGAGAGTCTTAGGAGCATCTGGTGAAGATTGAATATAGGGTTGAGGGAGTACAAGGTGTTGGATAATTCCTCAATACCTGGCTTGTAAAACTGGAGAGGTGAGGGTGCCATTCCTTGGGTGGGACACTAGAAGAGCTGGGTTTCAGAGACGGACAGGTGTGAGTGTGTTGCGGTTGACTCTGACGTTCCGGTGGGGATGATGAATAGGCAGTTGGGTATGTGAACCTTGGGTAGGCTCTACCTTAACTGCAATGACATTTTGTGATGTTTTCAAAAGGAAAGAAAAAGCAAAAGTATTTTGGATGAAAAATTAATACAGAAAGAGTGCCTTGCTTGCCTCTGATTCATGATCTTAAGGAGGTACCCTGGAGCTGTGTCTGATCAGAAATCTCAGCACTTGGCTTGAAGTAAATGATATACTGGTATACAAGGACTTTTCAATGTCTCTCATATCAAAGGAGGGATCACCTTCCTCAACTCCAACAGAACAGATGGTAACTTTCTTTCCCAGGCATTTTCTCATCCACATTTAAATGAAATCTGCACTTCCTTCTTACAAGATCTTGCATGATTTTGGCTTCAGTCTTCCTATCCAATGTCATTTGGCTCTCCTTGCCCTAGATTTTAACCAGGCTGGCTTCCTGCTTGTTCTGTTCACAAACCAAACTTGCTCTTTCTCAATCCTTTTGTACATGCAGTTCTCATAGTGTGCTCCTCCCTTGCTCTCTTAATGGCAGCTTCTTTTCTGAATGAGGCTTAAATTTCTCCTCCTCAGTGGAGTCTTCCCTATTTACCCAATCTAAGTACTCACCCCATCGCTTTCTATTCCATTACCCCGTTTTATCTTACACTAGTGGAAACTGGATTAATGTATTTACCCTGTTTCCCCCTATCAAATGGAAGTTTTATGAGAACAGGAATTGTGCCTGTCTTGTTCAGTGCCTTATCTCCAGCACCTAGTACAATGCCTGTTACATGGACTCAGCAAGCTTCTGTTGAGTATGATCTGTTAGGCATTGAGAAAACACATATGAATATTGAGGAAAAATCTAAATCTAAATGTCAGATTTTGGAGAACTGTTGATGCTTTGGTGAAGAGTAGGGTGTAGGGACAAGCACTGTGCAGAGATACTTAGGCCAAATAGTTCCATAAAGTCCAGTAGAAGCATCCTTAATCCCCCTAGACCAGTGGTCAGCAAACTCATTCGTCAACAGAGCCAAATATCAACAGTACAACGATTGAAATTTATTTTGAGAGCCAAAAGTTTTAAACTTAAACTTCTTCTAATGCTTAAACTTAAACTTCTTCTGAATAGATTCGCCCAGGCTATGGTATTTTCTGGAAGAGCCATACTCAAGAGGCCAAAGAGCTGCATGTGGCTCAGGAGCCGTAGTTTGCCGACCACTGCCCTATACCAAATTGAGCTATATTATCCCACACTCCCCTACCCTATGTGAAACACACTCACAGATGCCTCCAGCACCCAAACACCACAGATGGAAGGCTAATGTCTAATACCTGGGTACTGCTGATGCCAACTGGTAAACAGTATGTAGAAACAATATAAACTCATTCTTCGGTAAAGTAAATATAAAATCAGAAGCATGAGTCTCCTTTAAGAGGGAAATCATTTTTAATTAAAGGAAAACTAGTAAACAACCTACTTGGACCTAAAATTGATTAGTTTCTCTGTGCTGTTAAATTGGATTTGTGATCTAATAAACCAAATGAAGAGCTTTGGATAGCTGAACAAAATCAATCAAGATGGAGATTTTTGAGAAAGATTAAAATTTGATTATACTCTCTGTCCTCTACCATCCAGGAACAGATTTCTCCACTAGATTTTTCTTCCATGGGTTATCAAGAGATAAGGACTGTCTTGCTGTCAAACTATCTTGTTACAAGACTAACCTGTGTTTGAAAATCCTATTTTAATCATTATAGAAATCATAAAATGTGGCCAGAAAAAGAGATAATTACAGGTAGTATATTTTACCTACTTTAGTAAGTTCAGATACAACTCAGCCTAAAATTAATTTTCAAGTAACAATGTAGAGAATTAACAAAACAAAAACAAACCAAAATGAAATGAAGAATTATTTATAATCTGAAATCTTAATAGTATCAGTCATTGTCAGCTTCCTGCACATGTACCTAGTATGAGGCAGGGTCCTCTCCAGGATCATACCTCAGATGCTATTGGAAGTTCATGCCAATGTTTGCCCCTTTGGCCTCTAACTCATCTTTTTTATATACTTCAATTCATGACCATTCCTCTTACAATTATGACGTTCTTTAATAAAAACCATAATTCTTCTGAATATAAAGGTTACATGTGTGTATTAGAGAAAATATAGAAAAATGTAAAGAAGATAAAAATCCTTGTATCATAGCATCAATGGAAAAAAAGGTTACCATTTTGCAATGTTTTTACCAGGCTAAGTTGTTTTACTCTTAAAAAATTTGTCTTACAATGTATTATTTATTTCCTGTTCCCCTGTTTGATATTATATCATAAACATTTCCTCATGACATAAAATATTTTTCTTTTTGTGAAATAAATACAAAATAAATATTTTTCATAAAACAATATTCCATTGTATAGATTACTATTCCCTACTTTTAGACAGAGTTGTTTCCAATCTCTTCTTCTCTTCCTCTCTTGAATTTTGTAAACCTCAATTCATATGTTAATTTTTTCCAGGATGTCAGATTGAATTATACAATTAAACCATAACTTGATTCTTTTAATAACATAACACATCTTATTAAAAGTGATTTATTTGTAAGTGATCATAAAAAATTGAAAAAATGCAAGGCAGGGAGACACATGCAAGGTCCTGGACTCCAGGTTTAGGATGAAACTGGAAGAAATCTTCAGGGGTCTGTTATGAAGATCTTTCCTTCTGTGTTCAGAAAGAGATGACAAAGGGGGAAAGCGTGACAGCCCTTGGTCTTCTTTACCCATTTTCCAGGGAGAGCTGCATTCTTCAGAGAAGTTGCTGCAATAACTGTGGCAGAAAGTGCCGCCTGGGACAAATCAGGGAGTCTGGGCAGTGAGTGGCCTCAGTGCACTGGTGGACTGGAGAGAGAAGTAGGCAGCTGTGGTGTTAAGAAGCTGGCTTCTAATTTTTTTATTTTTATTAAATTATCATCTTTGTACATATACCATTGCCCCTTCCCCACCCCCCCTAATTTTTTTTATCAGTAATTTTCATGATCATTTTTGTTAGGTCAGAGTTCTAGAAGTATTTAGGAAGACATAATGCCCAATCTCCTTTTCATATGAAAACTCAGCTTCTTTTTCTCTGTTTCCTGTTTGAACTGTGTTGGCAGAAGTCATACTGTCAGTCCTTGGGCAGAGTCTGGTAAGGCCAGGCCAGCAGCCAGAGCTCACAGAGCCGGTGAGGAGGCCCTGCATCCAGGCTGCTTCTCCTCCTCAGCAGTGACATGCGAGGCCAAGGGGGCTGTTTGTAGCTGGTGTTTCCCTTTGGAAAACGTTGTTCTCTGCTCAGGATTGCAGGTCTCCTGTCTCCACATGGCTGCAAGTTCCACCAAAGGCAGCGTAATCAGAATGGAGACAGGGACTTGGGGCCTGTATCAGGAGCGAGCAGGAGCAAAATGTGTGTACAATTTACAGGTGGTGGCATCCTCACAAGATTGATTTTGTGTATTGATGGAAGACCTTGCTGACCATGTTATTATTCACGCCAACAATTTTAGGTAGTTAATCATTTATTGCATCTCCGCCCCCCCCCCAAATGTAATGGGACAAGAATTTTTATACAAGGACTATACAAATGTTATCCTTCAACCTTCTACAATAGAAGGTACTTTTGCCAGTTAAAGATAATTGCTATCATTAAATATTGATAGAGCATTTAAAAAGATTTCTAGAAGTAAAAATGATAGGACCAACTCTGGGAAAGAAAATCAATGTGCTCTGGTGTTTTCATTCAATGAGCACCAGACTTCAAGGAGGAAGAAAATCATCTGGAAGGAGGATGCCTTCCTCTTTGTTTTTCACTAACAGACTTCCCAGGGACTAATTATTGTCTGAGATGTGAGCGAAAGGAGGTATTTTTCAAGGCAGGAGTGAAGAAAGAACTAACAGTGTTTAATATCCAGCCCGACTACAAGGTTGTGTTCTCTAACCGGGGCACACTGCCCCGAAGGTGCAGAGGGAACGTGGATGGCAGCTTCTGCGATAGGAGCAAAGCTAATTAGAAGAAGGCAAAGGTCTCTGACATCCTACCTATCATGGTCTCAGGCTTGAACAACTAAATTCGACACAGTGGCAGGCCCCAGGTAGTGGAAAGCAGAGGAAGTTGTGAGCAGGAGGCAACCTTGATTAGAGCAGGAGCAGGAACAGAGAAGTCAAATCACAGGGCCTCCTCCTGCAGGGCCTTGGCTTGCCTGGTGAAAGGCACAATCTGCCCTCTTTTTCCTGTCCCAGGCTAACCTGAGTGGTTTTTATTTTTATAAAGATACAATGAATTTATTTATTCACTTTCTCTTCACAGAAAAGGATTTGAAGGGGCTAATGGAACATGAAGGGTGAGCTTGAGTGAAGGAAAATCACAAAAGGGTAGTGTGAAGTCTCAAGCAGGATATTGTGCACTTGAAGCAAGGGTAGGGACGGGTTTGGCTGCTTGCCTTGGTGGTAGCATCTTATGGTGGCGGTGGAGAGCTATTTAACAGGTGATTGCTGTGTGTGTGTGTGTGTGTGTGTGTGTGTGTGTGTGTGTAGTGGCAGGTCAATCTGCAGCTACTATTCAAGGCTCCAGAGATGTGGAGGTGATGTGTTAGGACCAACAGGATAGGGAAATTTAAAGGCTTCCTTTAACATTTAGATTCCCGCTGTGCCCCCAAGTCTGTTTATGAATGTTTCAGCCATGAGTGTCAGAGCCCTTTGGCCCCGGAGGGTGGAAACATACACACACACACTCCCTTCTCCCTCCCTCTGATTGTGCTCTAAAGACATTGCAGCCTTTAGACCTCATGGCCAGGTGTCTGTCTTTCCAATGTTTTGTGAAGGCAATGTTGGGGTTTGGGAGGCATCTTTTTCTAGCTCTCAAAATTTCCCCAGGTGCATCCCAGTAGAAAGAAAGGACTCTTAAGTTCAGCTTGACAAAACCCTCAAACATTTGAAATAAATTGAGTGTCTCAGAATTGGACAGTGAAAAGCAGAGGTTAGGACTGTGGAGTAGTGGTCTGATAAATTCACTTGCCTCACTCAGATGTGCAAAGCAAATGGAGTTTCCTAAAACTGATGTGATCTTTCTCACTTGGGTGGTGGTAGGTAGGGGCCGATGTGAAAACTAATTTTAGTTCTCAATTTATATAATCCCAATACCTTCAGGTTTAAATAACCTCTTTTGGTAAATGTTTAGTCTTATTGATTCCCACCCCCTTCTAATGTGGCACCTGGATAGATCAGGGTGTGGGGCATGTGTGACCTCATGTTAGCAGGGGAGAGATGGGAGTTTCGACCCAGAGTGTCTTGGATCCTCACTGGCCTTCACTGTGCTGGGGCTGATCTAGTCCGTTCCTGTGCTAAGGATGGAGATGGGCCTTACTGGCCACTTGGAGGTCAGGTCTGCAATATGGAGATCATGCTTTTGCCTTTGATCACAAAGTCCTTGAATGTTGCAACCATTTTGTCCTGATTGTAGTTCTCCATATGCTGCCCGGGTCTCCGAATCCCTGCTCTAGGGCAGATGGGAGTTCCTAGATTTCTTGCCTGCCTTGCAAGGCCTCAGGAAGCCAGGAGTACTGCCTCTGGTTAGTCTCCTTCCTCTGCCTGTGCAGCACTTTTGTTCGCATACTACAGAGGATGAGGCTAGCCTGTAGCTTCCCTGCTTCCCAAGCTACAACCACGTTAGCACACCATTCACAAATCCTAACAAAAGCTCTTGCACTTTCCCATATCTGTTGGTCCAGAGGTTTCTATCATGCTTCCTATTTCCAGAGTTCCACTTTAAAGGGAACAAGTGAAGTCATAGGCATTTGATCTCTTCTCCCCACATTTCACTGGTATTTGGAAGAAAAAGGCTTCCCATTTTCTCTTCCTGTCTGGTAGGGCCTTCCTAAACAGCTTATCTTCCTCCTTCTTGGGGTGGCTTTGACGTTCCCTACCCCTCACAATGTGATTGTGGAATGGCTGGCTGTCAGGAAACATGAACCATACTTCAGCAATAGGTTCACAAATACTCTCTCAATTATGTGTGTGTATATCAGGGGACAGTAGGGAGCCTCTTTGGTCCTTATAATTGTAGAAGTCTTGTGTTGTGATAATTGTTGGTGACTGGTCCTATTCTATTTATGATTTACTATTTAAAAATTAAAATAATGAGTCTGGACCGGTTTGGCTCAGTGGATAGAGCGTCGGCCTGGGGACTGAAAGGTCCCGGGTTCGATTCCGGTCAAGGGCATGTACCTTGGTTGCGGGCGCATCCCCAGTAGGGGTGTGTAAGAGGCAGCTGATCGATGATTCTCTCTCATCGATGTTTCTGACTCTCTGTCCCTCTCTCTTCCTCTCTGTGAAAAATCAATAAAATATATTAAAAAAATTAAAATAATGAATGTGGGAACTGGAAACCTTTGCAAATTGAGCATCCACAGTTTTTGGGTCAGAACCTACTATTAGCACTCCTTGTTTGCAGGACTTGAGATGCTGAGAAGGTCCTGAAAAAATTGCAGTTGGCTAGAAATGGTCATGCTTGCTTTCAACACATTCATAGAACATCCATAGGATATAATTGCAAGTTCATACAATATGCTCCATGGGTGTGATTCAGCTAAGCTCTCAAGAGCACAGAATGAAGACTCTCAGCCATTTATGCAAGGAAACATTATAATAATGATAAAAGTACCCCAAAGTGACTGGAGGAGTGGAAAATAATTAGAGATTGAGGCACAGGTCCTTATCTTTTTTTGGGATCAAAAGTTACTGGTCCCACCAGTGGATTTGAACTTCTATTGAGAAGTATTCTTAGCGTTTTAAGGATCTCAGTCATGTTAGTTTTGCTTGCTGAATCCTGGTCATAATAAAATTTTATTTTGTGGGGGAATAAAAGGAGGCAGGAACAATGAAGGAGCACAGAATGGGACTACTCTTTATAAGAAAACAAGTACTATAGATTTGAGACTTTACTCTTGCCAAGTAGGGAAGCAATTTCTTTTATGCAGCCAGTCTTGTCTCCTGAGGGCCCTCTGAGTACTGAAACTCAATCTAAACACTGTGAGGACCAATGCAAGAAAGACACTCACTTTAAGATTCATATAAGCTATTTTGGGAGGTAGAACATGCTTATGTGGAATGACAACTTCACAAAACGAAATACAAGTTAACACAAGTTAAGTTGTGCCCAGCCTAAGAAACAGAAATCTGAAAACTGGAACCTGGAAGGCTAAAATCATAGAGTGTATAAAACAGCTCTCCTCTGCCAGCATGAGGTCATACAGACCCCACCTCCTGATCTATCCAGGTGCGACGTTAGAGAGGGGTGGAAATCAATCAGATGACAAAATATAAGATAAATTAAAGATGTAACTATACAGTTCAATTTCACAATAATTATAGTTCATATCTACATAGCACCTGACAGTTTTCACAGCATTTTCACTACTCTTGACTTATTTACTCATTTTTTTTTTCTGGGAGGCTAATATCAGGCAATTATTAGAATTTCATACAATTATTACATTGTAGAATCACCACCATTATTTCCACCATTAGAATAATACCTAACTTGTAGTGGGCTCCCAATTCTTTTTAAGTACTTAAAACAACATTTACCATCTCACATAAATTCTTTGTGAGATGCTTTGTGACATAACAGCTAGCTTTGTCTAGGGTGAGCAATCCAAGAGAGATAAATGATTATTTGTTGAATAAATAAATAATGGAATTTAAGAGAGCCTCAGAGACATTCTGGATTTTCCTTCAACTCAGGAAGGTCCCTTCACTGATTATGTGTAAACATTTCCAGTGATGGTGAGCTCATGGCTTCATGAAGTGGCCCATTCCATTGTCAATAATGAAATTAGCTAGCTCTTGTTGGATGTACAGTGACTCAGGGGTCAGTTCTCCAACTCCTGAGTGAGTGAATATGGAGGAACCTTTCCCTTTATACTCCCTGTTTTTTTTTAATCTGTTTTCTAACTACCAGGCTTTTGTGATGGGCTTCCACAGCCCCTCCTGAGTCAGTTAGACTGGAGAAGTTAGATTGTATCTAAATGCCCCCCTAACCGCCCCCCCCCCCCCCCCCCCCGCCCCTGCCTGCAAATGTCTTATATTCTCCATCAGGGTTACAGAAGAGAAAAGAGCAACAATGCCAGAAAAACAATTAGTTTGGGAGTTAGAAAATCTGTGTTCTAGTACCAGTTTTGCCATCAAATATCTGTGAGATTTTTAGGAAGTCACTTTCCTCTCTAAGTGTCCTTATCTAGCAATTAACAATATCTGAGGTCTTTTCTATGCCTGAAGTTCTATATGGCTGTTCTTCTTCTAGCAATTGTTGAGAATTCTGATGAGCTAGATTCTGTGCCAAACACATAATCATGCTTGATTATGTAAGTGATTCTGAGATACATTTTATTATTACCCAATTTTACAGATGAGAAATCTGGAGAACAGAGAGGTTAAGTAACTTGCTAGTAAATGATAAGTGGGAGAGTTTCGAACATAACTCTAAAGCCCACTGGGTGAAAGATAAATGTCTGTGTGTGTGCAAATGACGGAGCTTCTGAATCTGCAATATTCATTAGGCCTCTGGGGAGGATGTCTAGGAATAGAGAGCTGAGTAACATCGATTTGAGTCCCATGAGCAGATATAAGATATTGATTTTGGATAAATTTGTTGACCGTTGATGCCAATTGAAGTATTTGTGCAGAGTGTTGAAAATGAAATTATTTTGTTATAGAGCAAAATGCTGTGCAGCTTTTAATTCATAGATTTCAAAACATTACCAAATCACTTCTGCTTCGTAAAATGCCTTTGTTCACTGGCACTTGCAATGACATTTCCCTGATTTCCTCTTCAAGTTAAAATATTTTTCTGTACCCTCATAAAAAATAGGCTAAAAATAATGGGTAATATTATAATAGGCAATTCATAATCAGAGAATTGATTTAAGATCTATTATGACAGGCGAGCAAAAGTAAATTTTAATGCAGTATTTGAACAACAATTTTTCCTCTTTAGAATGCTCAACAAACTGACAATTTGTCATTTTTAAAGGGTTTATATTTTTGATTGTCGTTATGCTGGTAATATGCCATATATTCTCTTCTATGAGGTAATGTCTCAAGTAGAACTTACTTGAGGTTTTCCATCTCTCAAGGAAAAATGCTATTGTATTACTCTTTGAAGTGCATTTTTCTTAAAAAGTAGTAATTCTCAAACTTTGTTTTTTATTGAGGAATAATTTACAAACAGTAAAATAAATGTTAAATTTAAAGACTTCTGATATATATATATATATATATACACATACACACACACACACAAATACTGATAACATTCTTTGTTTATGGCATCAGTGGAGTTACCAGTAATTATCGGCTAGCAACAGTGTGCATTAGAAGGCAGGTTACTGGCACAGATTCAGATTGCTAGTGCCCTCCCCCGCCCCCGCCTGCAAATGTCTTACATTCCCCATCAGGGTTACAGAAGAGAAAAGAGCAACAATGCCAGAAAGACCAGATTATATGCCAGAAATGGCCAGATTATAGTCTCTGAATGCATAATTATCTGGCTATTCAGTGTATATTGCCACAGATGTTAGTATTTCAACTTTTCTTATGGAACATAGTATTCAATAGTATAAATGTATCACACATTCTCAATCCAATCTTCTACTGAAGGACATTTTAGTTGTTTCCATATCTTGGCCAGCATGGATAATACTGTAATGAACACATAGGTACATACACATGTGTATATATACACACACATATATTATATATAGTAGTATATATCAGTGTTATCATCATTCAAATTAAGATAAGAAACATTTTTATAATCTTCATAGGTTTTCATGTGCCCCTTTTTAGTTAAATTCTCCCATTCAAGACAACCAGTGTAGATGTGTGTGTGTGTGTGTGTGTGTGTGTGTGTGTGTGTGTTTGCCTATTCTTTAGGTAAAAAAACAAAAACAACATATAAATGCCACAATTAATTGACATATTGTTTTGAGATTCATCTGTATTTTTGCAAGTTTTTCCTTTTTATTGCTGGATAATATTTCTATTCCATTATATGAAAACTAGAGGCCCGGTGCATGAAATTCATGCATGGGGAAGGATCCCCTCAGCCCAGCCTGCACCCTCTTCCAATTGAGGACCCCTCGAGGGATGTCCGCCTGCCAGTTTAGGCCTCTCACAATTCGGGACCACTGCTCCTAACTGCTCACTTGCCTGCCTGCCAGATTGCCCCTAACTGCCCTTCCCCGCTGGCCTGGTCACCCCCAATGCCCCCCTTGCTGACCTAGTCGCCCTCAACTGTCCCCCCACTGCCTGCTGTCCAGTCGTTTGGTCACCTCTCACTAACGCCCCTGTCTGCCTGGTCACCCATGCAGCCTGTTCAGTTGTACGTTCGGTTGCAATGATCACTTAGGCTTATATATATAATATACCACAATTTGTTTATTCCCCTACCCATTGGTGGATGCTTGGATTGTCTTTAGTTTTTGAGAGTTTTGAATAAAGGTACTATGAATATTCATATTCATGTTCAAAAGTTTGTGTGGATATGTATATTCTGGATATAAACCTAGGAGTGAAATTTCTGGGTCATAGGGTATGTATGTGTTTAACGGTTCTCAAACTTTTGCATCATGGTCCTATCTACAAGTAAGAGTCTAAGAGAGTTGCTAACATTTCATCCTACATATGCAATAATATATATATACACACTTTTAATAATTATAAGGGCAGTGTTTATTAAAATACATTTCATTTTCAAAATTGAGCTATCAGCTGTTAAAGTACATAGGCATTTTTTTGGGACACCTTGTTGGGATAGGATGTTCCTGATATCCACAATGTGATTTATTCATTTTTTTTGGGAAGCTTGTCTTTGATTTTGAGTCCACTCAGATCATGGAAGACATCCCTTTATCTAGATAGCTGGTTACTTTTTGATTAATTTATTATTAATTAATTTACCAGGAACTTAGTTAGAGTCTAAGATATCTAAGTTTTAAGTGATTGGGATATAAAAATATGTGATGCCTACTCTTCAAGAGCTCACAGTCAAGTGGAGAAGACAGATATGTAAATAAATAACAGCACACAGGAATGCTGCTATGGCTAGTAGGTCAGTGGGGGCATTTATCTCTATCTGTGGAGGTCATGGAAGGCTTTACAGAGGAAAACACATTTAAGTTGAATCCTGAGAGATGTCTACAAGTCCAATTGGTGGCAGGGATGTCAGGCACTGCAAGGGCTGGGAATATACAGCTTAACGCAAGAGGAAATGCATGCTAGAATGACTTGCATGGACCTCAAAAGGTAGGTTAAGATTTTGATTATGAGAGGTTTTGCAAGCTCTTTTTCTTTTTTAAATGTATTTTATTGATTTTTCAGAGAGGAAGAGAGAGGGATAGAGAGTTAGAAACATTGATGAGAGAGAATCATCGATCAGCTGCCTCTTGCATACCCGCTACTGGGGATGTGCCCACAACCAAGGTACATGCCCTTGACCGGAATCAAACCCAGGACTTTTCAGTCCGCATGCCGACGCTCTATCCACTGAGCCAAACTGGTCCTGGCTGCAAGCTCTTTTGATGCATGATTATAGATGGAGAGATTTTATTAAAGGAAAACAATATCACAAATCACTGTTGGCTGCACTTATAAAGAGAATCCCTTACAAATCTAGTCTTTGAATAACAGCCACATCACTTTGGATTAACCCAAGGTGTCAAGAGATTATGTTCTATGGCCACAATGGGGACCCTTGCTCTCCATGGGGATAATCCTGCCCATGTCTTTTCCTCTAAGAAGATTTCTTACTTACATCCTTGGTTTTAGCAGAGAGTATGATAAGGGTATCCCTGTTTCTATCCCTTACTGACACTACCATTTTCCTTCCCTACATTCTCCAGAAGAACAACAAAAACTCCCTTCTTCCCATGTCAAGGAACTAAGGAAAAACAAAATCTTTTCCAAGACCATTTTCTTTTTCCATTTCTTTGTACTCATCATCAAATCTAGTCCAGTTCCTGCCCTCTGGCTTTCAGCAGCTGTGTCCATTTTCTAGGTTTACCAGGCCACTGGAAAAGTTGAAACTGTAGTAATTCACCAAGGACTATAAGGACCAAACCCACAGTTTAGCAGCAAAACTGCTACCCCAACCCCAATTGGATTTTTCTGGTTGAAACTTTTCCTCTGCTTCTGCCCTGTTCCCAATGTTTTGGCTGCCTTAACCCATTCTGGTTCCAGACTACTGCAGTATCCTTCTTCTAGATAGGCCCAGGAAGCTTATGATGCATTGCCTCCGGCAGTACCTTAAAACTTCCCTGGTGAGCAGACTCTCCTTTTGAAGTCACTCTGTGGCAGTAACAACATGGGGATAATAGAACTTTAGCATTTTAGAGCTGGAGTCCAGACCTTATGAAAGTAGATACAGAGAAGAAAAATTTTAACAGCAACAACAACAACAACAACAATAGAGTTGTACAGGAAAATCAAGCTACAACAGGAAATTAAACAAATTCAGCAGCTTATTTCTCTTTCCGGTAAAATGTCTGGGTAGATGTATGAGGGATTTGCCACTGCAACGTGTCAGAGACCCATACTCCTTCTATTTGCTTCAGCAAATGTGACAGTAACCTTATGGTCCAATATGGCAGCCTTGTGTTCTAGGTTGTAGGAGGAAGGGACAAAGAAGAAGCAAAGGGTGTATTCATCCTTCTTCTTAAGGATGGTGAACGAAAACTACAATTTAATACTGCTGTCTGCTTCCCATTGGCCATAATACAGTCACATGCCTACACTTAACTTCAAGGGAGTCTGGGAAATGTAGTACTTATTTCAGGTAGCCAAGAACCTAGGTGAAAATTGGGAGGCCTCACAGCAATCTCTGCCACATATTCATTATTTTATTTGATCTTTATAGTGACACAGCCAGATGGGTGTTGATCCATTTTTACACAAGGAAAGTAAACACGAAAAAGACTATAGAGGTGAAGGTGCCAGAACCAGATCCCAGGTTGTCTGATTACTAATACTAATTAGTAATCAGTGTCTCTTCCAAAATGTTGCATTGTCCATAATGTTGATCACATGCTTCATACATAATAAGTACTTGGTAAATGACAATTATTTCTTTGGGCTCTTTTAGGCCTTCTTTTAGTTCTTGGAGTCTCAGTTTTCTGCACTGTGCACCCTTTCTAGTACTGCAGGATGATTTTGACCTTATGGCAAGACCATTTCCCTCCCAGGGAGAAGAGTCTACTTAAGTATTTAAATTTATTGGATTTACATTGCTTTCCAAAGTGAATCAAGCCAATGGTGTATGAAAGCAATGGATACACCCAATTCTTCATATTCTCATTTTGGTCTTATTAGTCAATTCAGTGCAGAGGAATTAAATCAGGAGAGAGGTTGCATTTCGTTAAACAGCTCCTCTCCCAGCCTCCAGCCTCTCTCTTCTGCACTGGATCATTGTTGGATGAGAAATTTCCTTTCTTTTCTGCCTGAGGTGGAACATGTGCAGTGGCTTAATTGATTTGCATGAGTTTCATTTCTATGGGGCCAAAGGTTATGAGATTATATTAGAAAAAGGGTTAATACAGATGTTTGGATTAATCTACTGATTAACTCTTGTAAATCTGACCTTAGAGGTGACTCACAGCAATCGAGTGCTATCTCCTTAGTTTGTTTTTTAAAATCACCTTGTCATGTGCCTGAGAATGTACCTTGGACACCAAATTAAATATTAATCCTCTGCAATTCAAATGCATTGGCTTACATGTGTTAAACTTTCTTTTTAAAAGGAAGCCAGTTAAAAGAAAGCTCTTGGAGTCTGTATTTATTTAAAAAGCCATTTTATTATGGTCAAAACATTTTTCTTACCATTAGGTTTACTCTCCTCTTTATTTCCCCATTAGGTCTTACCAAAGAAAATCCAAGTCCAGAGTGTTTTATACAAAAAGTACCTGAGCATACAAACCGAATATCTATTTACTGAATTGAATAATTTATCTCTATATCCCCAAACACTTTACAAAGAAGTGTGTTATTTCCAAAGCTTAAAGAGTAGAGTTACTTCCGAAAGCCTTGGTCATTGCTTTACGCAGAGACAGAGCGGAATGTGAAGAGAGCTGCACTGTAGGTATGTGACTACATTATGGCCAATGGAGGGTGGTGCTGGGTGCCCTGGCCTTTGGCACCAGCCTGTTTATCTTTAAATATCATCTCAGCTTTTCTACTTGCCAGTTATGTCCCTTAGGCAATTTGCTTAATTTTTTTATGTCACAAATTATTATCTACAAGTTAGGGCTGACAGTAATACTAACTAGTAGGGTTTTGAGGATTAAAAATAAATATGTGTTATATTTAGACAGTGCCTGATGCAAGTCATACTACATCAAGTGCATGCTATAATTATTTAGTCTGTCTCCAAGACATGGTTTTTACTCAATGTGAACATTGATAAAAGATATACAGCATCCTTAAGATGGCCTGAACGATACACAGCACCACTCCAAATGGCCTGATTGCTGATTGGGCCATTTCCCCCCCCCCCCTCAGAATGGCTCTGGGTTCATGTGAGTTGAAGCCAGAGTTCAATAGTCACCAGAGAGGGCTTTGGAGTAAAACGGGTTAGGTATTAAATCTCTTCCACTTGTATGCTGGGTGACCTTAGACAGGCCACTTACTCCCTCTGAGATGTGGTTTCTTCACCTGCAAAGGATCACAGGGGAAAGGATCAAAAGGGACAAAGTATGGAAAGCACTTTATAGTACCTGGTCCATGGTAAGGGCTCAATAAAAGGTAGATATTTATTGTTGTGATTAAGTCCTAAAGGAAGAAAATCCAACAGCTCAGACCAGGAAGCATGGAGCATTTTCTCCTTTCTTGTATGCGTTTCCCTGGGTGCTAGGATAAAAAAGTCCTTTGCTGAAATAGTGTCTCAAAAAGCTACTAATGTTAACTTCATGTTGGGTAGTTAAATTCAATTATTCAGGGTAGGTGGGAATCTTTTGACAAATTAGTCCAAATTACAGCTGAAGTATAAGAACATATTTCAGTTTCTAGCAAGCATGAAATTCTACTGTAGGGCTGTATCTATGCACATACAACTAAAAAAACCCTACATTTTTCTAAATCAATATTTTGATGGAATTTAAAAACTCTTCAAACACGTGTGTGTGTGTGTGTGTGTGTGTGTGTGTGTGTGTGTGTTTTGCTACATTATAAGCTAAGGTACAAATTAAGCTATGTAGACATTTAAATGTAAAATCACTATTGTTGATAATTGGCTGTTGGACTTGCTTGAGGTACTGGATTTGAGTACTACACTCTTGCACCTCTTACTTCTTAGTTGCTAGTGGCATTAAAAGGGTGTTTTCCCTTTGTGCAGACTCTTGCTGTTGCTTTAGTTTTCCTTCCAACTCCCTTAAGTCAGTTACACCATTGGAGTTCAGATCTGTTGATTTGCTCTCCAAAGCTTGCACATTGCCTCATACTATTTCCATCTTAAAATTAACTCATCTCATGCCATAACTTTCACCCAGTGGGACCTTTTTGGGAAGAGGTTCCTCGTTGGCCATCTTGAATCCTCTCCACCCGGAGGCCACCCAGTCACACAGGCCGAGGCCAGGTTGCCGCCCAATTGCGCCTCCTGTGCTCACCTTTATTCCCATGTGACTATCTTTGTTACTACAATGATTATATGCAATGGCTGCAATGTATATTTTAATGAGGTGCAACTGGTATTTAGTATCTGGAGGGCTGGGATATTAAATTTGCATACTGTATGGAGCAGTCTTATACCTGCAGAATTGTCCCACCACAAATGACAATAGTGTCTCCCTTTAGAAACACTGCTGCAAAGATCTTTCTTTTAATAAGTCTGCTGTGTCTTTATCAACTCTAGTATCATACTCATAGAAAATGTTGGATGTCTGTAATGATCATGTTTTTTTGATTAACCAAAAAGTTTAAGCAGGATTTTCAGAGAGATCCATTCAAGGAGACATGGAATGTGATGATTTCTAAGATTGATTTAGATGAAGGAAAATTATGTTTTCTAAATAAATAGAAAACTTATCCCCACCCAGATGTGAAACCTTGGGGCTATAGGGATATAAAAGCTACTTCCCTGATTCATAAAACCCCCCCCCCCCAATATTTCTATGCATCTCTTAAAGAAGGTGACAGAGTTCACTGTTATTCGTAAGGTCACATCTACTTGTTTTCTAGTCACCAGACCATGAGCCAGGACCTTAACCCCTCTAAAATCCATTGGTTTTCAGGAGATTAATAAGATGCTTTAATCAAAAAGTAGCTGAGAGAAATTGTGTCCTCCCTGTAGTGGATATTTGTCATTATTATTTGGTGCTCCAGTTTCTGATTTGCTTCTTATTTTTGGTGAATCCCTCATCAGGTGTAATCCTGGAAGATCATCTATTTTTACTAGTAGGAACTTTTGTCTACAAAGACAGCAGCTACATTAGGAAACTTGGTAAAAAAAAAAATTGAGGATATTGGCATATTTTAACTTAATTTTAAGCTTTAGTCTTACTCAAAGGGATACACTTAGTCTGAAATTGAAAAGAGAAGGAAAGACTCTCACAACTTGGCAGAGAGAGGTCTTTTATGTAGTAGTCTATAATCTAAAGTGGGTTAAGGACTAGTGGGGCTGAGAATATTTTCCCCAAGCTAACGTTAGTGCCACGAAGAGCAAGAAGGCAAAAGATTCAGCTGAAAATAAGAGAAGCCTGGTTCCTCCAGACTTGCCCAGGTCCCACCTGCTATGTACTCCCTGCTAGAGAGCAGAAACATTAGCTGCTTTCCTGAGAATGCAGCGGGATGCAGCCTTCTCTGCAGTCATCTTGGAATTGGCCTGAGGTGAAGAGCATTGAATCAATGACTGTAGCAGATCATTAGAAGAAAAAAAAAATTCTCAGTCTCAGACTTAACGTCTATGACTTGGTATGTTATCTGCCTTACTTGTCACATTGGTTAGTTCAGGGATAGGCACAGGGTTAACAACAATGAGAGGTAAGGAGATATTTCTGGAATCTTCTGGAAAGGGAGCTTTCCTGAGTTTCCGTGGGAGATACCTAAAAGGCTGCCCTTTGCCTACGAGCTTGAATAAGGAAGCAGCATGTAGCCTTGGGAGGTACTTATGATGGAGAGAGCTGGAGGCTGAAAGAAATTGGTATTTCCTACTATTGTTGAGTGATCTATCAAACCTGGCCTAAACTCTTTATCTATGGCCTTTATAGTAACTGAGCTAATAAATCACTTTGCTATTCAATCCCGGCCAAACTGATTTTTTTCTTAGTTGCAACAGAAATTATCATAAGTAATATATCTTTTTCTTAGTCACCTGATTTAGAAGCGTGGTCTTCCTTTTATCAATGGAGAATTTTGCAAGGTCTATACTAATATTACCCAAACAGGCTTATGAGAAGTCTTGCCAATGAGAGATTCTTGTAAGTGCTGAATACCTAACACTAGATTCAACCTTCTCCCAAGAACTCAACATCATCTCATTAAGGCCTGAATGGTTCTTGCAGATATTGCTAAAACCCTAGCACTTTCTCTTCCACCTTTGTAGTTATCCCAGCCAATTCTGTCAATAACATCCCAATTTGAGGTGCTTTCTGGCACAGAGCATTTCCTGCACCAGAGTTGCCTTCAGTCTTTCCACCTGCAATGAGAACTGTCACCATTTCCTCTAGGAGCCCTTAGTGAGGCCACCAAAACAATCAGATATTTAATGTTTGTCTTAATGTTCCTTGGGAAAGATTTGAAACTAGCAAATTGTTTGTACGTAAATATCACCAAAACTGGTATGCACTTTGCTCAGAAGACAACATTTACATTATTGTACCAAAACAGGATATTTATACTTGCAAAATCGCTGCAAAACATCTTGTTCCAGAAATGGTGCCAGATTGCTCTTTAATGTGGTTAGTAAAGATTGCAAGGAACCTGCTCATGTAAAAATCCTTCAAGGGGTAATTGAGTGATGACTGAATTTCATTTTTTTATTTTTTTTATGTCCGAAGAGATTATAAAGGGCACTGGGTCATTTCCTGCCTGGGAGCCAAACCCTCTGTATGTACTTACCAGGGTGAGAGACCCTAATATGCTTGTTCACAGGAAAAGAGAATCTGCCTTACATGCAGGGCTCAGACAAGAGCAGTAACACCAGGATGCTAGCTAGGGTTATTCTGAGTCCAGAATTAAGGCCAGCACAACTGTTGACTCATCTCTTTGTCTTTGGTCAGTCCTGAAATTTCTACCCCATTGCTTACATTAAAAACACGCACTAAAATTAGGTCCCACCTAAAGAAGGGAACCATTGCAAGTTGTGGCACACGCCTGCCACACGAGTGGACATTCTCTAGCAGGGTGGTGCTACTCCTTCCTTAAAAAAAAAAAAAAAATATATATATATATATATATACACACACACACACACACACACACACACACACACATATATATATATACATACACACACACACACACACACACACACACACACATACATATATATATTATTGATTTTTTACAGAGAGGAAGGGAGAGGTATAGAGAGCTAGAAACATCGATGAGAGAGAAACATCGACCAGTTGCCTCTTGCACACTCCCTACTGGGGATCTGCCCGCAACCTTGACCGGAATCGAACCTAGGACCTTTCAGTCCACAGCCCGACACCCTATCCACTGATCCAAACCGGTTTCGGCTGCTACTCCTTCCTAACCCCAAGAAATAAAACGAACCACCAACGATGCTATTGACTCTCTTTTTTTTGGATTCAACAAAGTTAGTGTTTATTCAGTGACCTAAAAATGACATGATGAGGTGACACCTTGGAGCAAGTCATTTGTATGCATAAAGAAAATGCGTTTTTGCTTTGACACCTCTTCTGTTCAGAAATCATGATCTGTGCCCTGGGCTATCAAACATCAGTGCACAGAACTATTCACAAAGGGTTTGTGGTTCAAGTGCTAAATCCAGACATTTGCAAAATGTTGACCCAAGTGAGTCAGCACAGAGAGCCCGATCATTCAGTTTGACGAGAATGTAATTTTATGGATGTCAAGCTGAAGTTCAAAAGTGATACATCGTGTCACACAGATAAATAGTTTTGCCAAAAGCAATGCCACGATTCATAAGCACTTGTCTGGCCAAGAGCAACTACCAGGCTGATTAAGCCAAATGCTTGCTAATAAATGCAGTCTTTATCCCATATTATGCATTAGTCTTTTCTGACTAATAAAGATTGCCCTAGTTAAGCACTGAAATTAGATCCACAAGTCAATACCCAACATGGAAACACTTAGAGATGCGCTTCTTCTGCCCTCACAAAGATTAATTTCGAAACAATTCCAAACAATAAAGTATGAGTGTCTGATATGCTTTTCCTCCTCAGCTCCTCACAGACCCCATGGGATAGCAATGCTGGGGGCAAAATAAATGTAAAGAAAATCATAAAAAATTAGCTGTTTTTTTTTTTTTTAATGTGTTTTTAGTGATGAGGAGGAAACAGTACATCAATACACTGCTTTACAGCCCAATCCCCCATTGGCTTCCTATCAGACCTCCCATGGTCCCCAGACATTTTTCCGGCCCGCAGGCCCAGCAGCCAGCTCAGTCACTCGGGACTTCCTGCAGGTTTGGAAGCCCCGCGTGCTTTTCTCTCGTTGTGGCCTGCAAACTCTGCACGGTTGTTATGCCTGGGTGGCCTTCTCTTTATGAAACTTCTATTCCTTTCTCAACTCTCAACTCAGTTTCTGTCTTTTGAAAACATCTCCCACTTGCCAGGTAAAACAGCACCGTTCGTCTCTTGTAACTTGATGACACTGTTACCACTGTCATCTCTATGGAGTCAGGGGACTGTCTCCTCTGCTACACTCTCTGAGGACAGGATTCAGGTATTTCATTTGTGTGTGTGTGTGTGTGTTTGGAGAGCCCTGTACGATGACTGACAGACACATTCTAAGTAGTGAATGAACAATGGAGGCTTGACTTAGCTTGCTCCAGAATCTTTCCCAGAATAACAATCTGTCTGCTTCCTAATTTGACAGCCCCCGTTCCTTTATTTGTTATTCTCCTAGCTGCTAGACACATTCTTTGCAGCAACTAATTTTGCCCTTGGAGATATGCTTTTGCATTTTAATGTCCTCTTATTAAGAATTTTGCCTTCCGAGGCAAATTCTCTGGCCCCTTTAATTATTATTATTATTATTATTTTGCTTTATACTTTAATAAATTTTTTCCTTATTTTATTATTATTTTTTTCTAACTCTCCTCCCTCATGTTCCTGCTCACAGAAGGAACTGCATACACACTGTTGAAGAGATGAAATTAAAGAGATTTTTCTGGTGTATTGAAATTCTATTTTTTTATTTTCTTCTCTCATCTCATTATTCAACAAGAAATAAAAAATGGTAGTCAGTACATCTTTAGTTTTAAAAAGTTGATTTATAGTAAAAAAAAAATAGTATGACTATTATCTTGAATTTATAAGGAAAGTTGCTCTTTGAATTTCTGTGGAAAGAAAAGGTCAACCCATAAATAATTAAGCATATTAATATTGGTTATTTCTGCCAGCCAGGAAACAGAGTGGGAATGTGTATATTTTCTATGAGGAGAACTTTTGATCGCAAATCACTCTTTTTTTCAGACATCCTTGACAAGTTGATAGTAAGGACATTAAAAAAAAAAAAAAAAGGATTTGCTGATTTTTGCTATAAGCCTTTTTTTGGGAATGTTTCTTTTTTCTCCTACTCTTTATTGATTAAAATATTATATGTGTCTCCTTTTCCCCCCTTTGACCTTTACTGCAGGATATGTTTTTATTGATTTTAGAGAGAGGAAGGGAGAGAGAAATGTCGATGTGAGCTTGAAACATTGATCAGTTGCTTCCCTATGCACCCCAACCAGGGATCAAGCCCCCAGCCTAAGTATGTGTCCTGACCAGGAATCGACCCCGCATCCTTTTTGGTGTATGGGACCACGCTCCAAACAACCGCGCCATCCAGCCAGGGTTATTGGCTCTTTTATTCTCACCACTGCAGAAGATTGTTGTGAAAATTACCTGCTGTGCTATTACATAAAGAATGTCACTTAATTTTAAGACTTCAAAATATCTGGTAAACCGATCAAAAAGATTAAATTTGCCTCTAGTATCAGGCTGTCAAACAAACAAAAAAATTAAATATTTAAATCAAAACTAGGTCAGAGCATAGTTCTGAAACAGGCTGTAAGGATTTTAGTGGTAAGACTACGGTAGCTATTTTTCTTGCACTGAATTTGCTAAAAGCCATTTCCCGTTTTTAACCCAAGTAGATAGCCCTGGTCCCCCAGGGGTTCATTAGCTTGGTGCTCCAAGGCAGTTTCTTTCCTGTTATTTGTCTGCAGCATGAAGGCACAACAGATGGCGAAGGTTCAGCCTCACCTTTGTGGTTAATACTTATAAACTTATTAAAGGCTGAAGAAATACATGATCATCTAACTCCTTGTATCACTAAAAGCTGATTTACCGGCATCACATCAAATATTTACCTTGCCCTAAGCTCCCAGTAATTACAAGCTGATTTTGTTCAGGCTTGAACAAACACAGAGTAATGAATTTCTGCTAATTATTAGGCACTGATGAAAAATGCGACTGGCCCTCTCCCAGAGTCCTCCTGGGCATCTCATCTTCCTGCACGAGGGAAAACGTCAATTGTTATGAATATGCTCAGTGCTGCTGGAAAGCGCTTACCCTGGTGTCCACCAGAAGTCATTACTGGCTTGTCTGGGAAAGTGATTAAAATAGCTTACAATTAAAATTTTGGTTTGCTATAGTTATTTTTATGCAAATATGCCACAGTTTTCAACCAACACAGGTATCTTAATAATAATAATAATAAAAAAGCTAACTTTTTAGGATAACAAGAGATGTTTAAATTCTGCCAAACCTCACACTATAAAAATAGTGATGCAGTCTTAGCTTGCAAATGAAAATGATCTTTCTCCTTGTAGATTCTATAGGCTTTTAAAAATATATATATTTTATTGATTTTTTTTTTTTACAGAAAGTAAGGGAGAGGGATAGAGAGTTAGAAACATCGAAGAGAGAGAAACATTGGTCAGCTGCCTCCTGCACACTTCCTCCTGGGTATGTGCCTGCAACCAAGGTACTTGCCCTCGGCTGGAATCAAACCTGGGTCCCTTGAGTACAAAGGCTGATGCTCTATCCACTGAGCCAAACCGGTCTCGGCCCTATTGGTCTTTTTAAAAGTACACTGCAGGTTATTACTGAGTCATGCATTTCCTAGTGGAATATTCAGATACTTCAGACACTTTGCCTTGGAGTTCCTCTGTTCAAAGACAGGGGGAACAGGGAGTCTCGGGTTTGTCTGCCCCCCCAGAGAGAGTCAGATGGCATCTTCTAGTATTTCTCCTACAGTTGGCACCAGCAAGGGACCTCCAGAAATGACTGATTTCTTTTCATTTCTAATTTGAAGGGCGAGAGGAAAGAGTACAGAAACCCACAGTGGACTCAATCCCCAGACCCCAACTTGAGGTCCTCCGGTTTTAATTTTTTTTGCATTTCTTGTTTCTGTTTCTCTTACCTGTCTAACTGAATAAGATCTGAGGTGTACCTGCTGTGTTATTACATAAAGAATATTGCTTAATATTAGGACATATCAGGGATCCTTGGATGTTCTGTAATGCTTTTGGGCCCAGTCTGAGAAATCCTATATAATAAAAGGGTAATATGCAAATTGTCCCCTTGACAAGTGTTCATCTGGGAGTTCGACCTGGGGGCGGGGCCAGCCAGGGGAAGGGAGGGAGTACTTGGCTGGCAGTTGGCAGCTGCTAGGGACACTATCATATATTAGAAGTTCCTAATATGCCCATAACTCAGGAAATTACAAGGGTTTTAGAACTCTGAGTCAGGAACTGGAGGCAGACTCCAACTATATATTTTTTTATGTCACAGGTGGGTGACCACATAATATAAAATATATCAAAATTTTTCCCTGTAGATGGAGACATGACATGGGTAATCTCTAAAGGTCTCTTCAAGTTTTGGGTTTGATTTAAATATATCATGTATTTTGTACTCCTATAATACACACACACACATACACACACACACACACACACACACCATGCATGCACACATTTATCCCTAATTTATTATCTTCAAACTACTTTAAGTTTTTGAGTAGATGATAAATTTTCAAAAGTGTCAGAGTTGTAGCCATTAGGTCTGCAGGAGAAAATAGAATTTAATACTTAGAGCTTCTAAATCCCTTGGAAGTTCTTGGGTGATAGGAATATCTTTTGTTCTAATGACATTACTCTTGGTGGGCTTATCGATAGCTTTAGGAGAGGGCTGGCCACCTGAGACCAAGCTGTAATTAGAAGCTTGGAAGGAAAAAAGAAGCTTGGGACTCTTAGCCCATTCCTCATCTTCCAGGGAGGGTAGCAGGCTGGAGATGGAGTTAATAACTGGTCATGGCTATGTGCAGAAGCCTCCATCAAAACCCCTGACCTATAAGGTCAGGAGAGCTTCCAGGTTGGTAAAAGTATCCATAGGCTGTGAGGGTGGTGCACCCCAACTCCACGGGACAGAAGCTTCCTACTAGACCTCACCCTCTTTACCTCTACATCTGGTCGTTCATTTGTATACTTTATGATATCATCATTTATAATAACCCAGTGAACATAAGTAACATGTCCCGGAGTTCTGTGAGACATTATAGCCAATTATAGCCAAGGAGGGGTTGAGGGTATCCCTGATTTGTAGCTAAGTCAGATAGAAGTGTGGATAATGTGGGAACCCACTACTTGAGACTGGTATCTGAATTGGGAGACAGCTTTATGAGACTGATCCTTTGACCTACCGGGTCTGTGATAACTCAGGGTAGTTAGTGTCAGAATTTAATTAAATTATAGGACACCAGTTGGAGTCTGCAGAGATCGGAATAATATCTTGATGTAGAACACTCACACCTCTGTGTCAGAAGTGTTGTGAGTAGAGAAACCGTTTTCTGTAACCACCCTATATTCAAAAATACTTGATGGGTTGACATTCTGCTTGGAGACCCATTAAGAAACATTACTTTGCACCCAGACCCATCTTTCTTGCTGAACTCTTATTTCAAGTGCATTCAAAATATATAGAGGAATTTACATTTTGGTCCTAAGCTCTGGAAACAGGATTGGCATTTGGTTCCCCAAGCATATACCCCATCAAATTACAATGCAAAACAGTATTCAAAACAAGAAATCAGATTTTTGGAGACAGTAGGGCTGGGTTATACCATTGCAGAATTGCTTGACAGCTTCTCTATTTTTCTCTCAAGACAAAACAACCTTCCTACAGGTAAGAAAGTTTCAGGGGGATGCTAATAGGCATGGCTATATTTCAAATTAAAGTTGATGTAGCTGTTCTTCTCAAACTGAATTTAAGGTATACTGAATTGTCCTCTTCCTATGATTGGAATGGAAGGGTTCGCATTTATTGATAGGAAAATACAATCTTTATTATGACTGAAGAGCACAAGCAGTGCTAGTGAAACATCTCTATTAAGCAAAACGGGCAGCTCCACATTCTGAAGGGGAATGAGAAATAATTAGTCCCCGAGAGCGCTCAGATTCTCGTCAGAATAGCCTCAACACACGTCTGTCTGCTTCCTGGGATGACATTTCTTTCTTCATCTTTCTGTCAGACTCCTGCTCGTCCTTTGAGCACTGGATCAGAAGTCACCTCCTTTGCAAGAACCCTCTTGATCTCCCCAAGAGGTTTGTGCTCCTTTAGTGCTAAGGGCATCTCTCTAACCTTCTCCTTCTCTTTGTTTTTGCATCCCTTTCCAGACTTCTGGAGCTCCTCAGAGGCAAATAACTCAATTTGGTGGTATCCGGTATATTCTTGTTAGAAAAGTACTTATTAAAACTGCTTTTCTTTAAGCATCAACATTCAAGGTAACTAAAAGCTGATTATTTACTTTGGAGTGGATTGCTTTTATATTTTATCTGAATTGTTAATTACAAGAATTGCAAAAGTATTACTTTTACAGTATTCTCTGGAATGGCCATGGCACTGCAGTTTTATCATAATTTAAATATATTTCTATGGGTTGTCTTGATGATAACCTATAATTTCTTACACTGTTTCTAAGGGAAAGATACAATTCAAATTGTACCCCACTGATTTACAAAGGTTTTGGATATAACTTGGCTGTTAACTCAGGGGTCCTCAACAGTTAAAACAGGGGACTGAGCACAGTAAACTTTTAGTAGAAAAAGAAGAAGCCAGTCCTCCAGCAGCTCTCACCCTTTAGTACCGATAGCGAAACGGTGCACAGGGAAATGACATTTTACTGAGTGGATTTTAATCTGAAGTCACTGTCCTGTAGTGGAAAGAGCACTTCTAAGGAGAGAAGTGACCTTGGGAAAGTTGCCAGTATTCTTTGGGTCCCATCGTCCAGATCTGTACAATGGAAAAATAGGATGAAGCGATTTCAAAGAATTCTCCTAGCTGCAACAGGCTGCCGTGAATAAAAGCCCAAGGCACTATGTGAACTTGTGATTTTTCATTCCAAGTTTAAGGTTTTTGGTTTTGTTTTAATAATTAAGCCTTTATCCTTCAAACAGAGTAATGAAAACACTATCAAGGTGAACTGTGACTCCAGCGGAATTGAGGTCAGAGCCGACTGCAGAAAGCTGCGGCGGTTGGAGATTTTCCATTAACGGAGCTTCCTCTAGGTTTATCCTGGAAGTCATCGGGCTGCTGACAAAAGCAATTAAAACCAAGTGCACAATTCACCCAATCTGCTTTCCCATAATACATGTCAACGGTTCCTTTCCATGGATGGACTACACTGCTATATGTATCTCACCCAGGAAAAGGCACATTAGGAATGTTCACTAAAGAAATCACAGTGTATAGCCAGTGTGGCACGGGCTCCCACTCTTCCTCTGATATGCAGGCGATTCTAGGACCTGTTAGTGACTTTCATTTCAATTGTGACCTCAGGAATAGGGGCCCTTGGGAAGTTTTCACCTGCATTCTGTCTTCCTCTGTTGGAAGGTGAAGGGGATCAGAATGAAGGGACTTTTCTGTTTCAATACACTGCTAATGGCAATTCTTCTTCCCCTAGGAAGTTTCTGGACTTTGACTTGGCAGTTGACAGGCAATTTGTCAAAATGTTCAGATGGTTCATGTAAACAATACTAAAGCTCTGTCTGTAAACATATAATATTTCTTGAAAAAGATGGCATTCAGTCAAATATTAGGTTCTTTGGGGAAATACTTGTTAGTGACCATTTGACTCAGTGAAAACATGTCTGTAGAGCAGCCTGAAGCAACATTTTTGAATTTTCTTTTTTTGATCCTCATCAGAGGACATACTTAGAGAAAAGAAGAGAGAGAGGAGAGAGAGGGGGAGGGAAAGAAAGAGAGATAGATAGAGAGATTGAGAAAGAGAGAAAAGCATGGATATAGAGAAACATTGATTGATTAATTGCCTTCTATAGGTGCTCCAACTGGGGATTTAATACCCAGCCCAGGTATGTGCCCTTACTAGGAATGGAACTGGCAACCTATTGGTGCACAAGATGATAATTCAACCGAGCCACTCCAGCTGGGCTTGAATTTTCATAGGAGGTCATTTTTGGGTCGTATTCATTTCCTGGAGTCTTTAACTTGACACTTTCAGACAAACCAAGGCACAATGGGATTCTGACTCTAGGCCTGAACACCTCAAGCCACTGTCAGAGGAGTTTGGGAGCTTATGGGTTAGATGTAGGCTCCTCCACAGTCCTATGGGGCCTCCCACTCACAGGGGCAGGTTCAAATCCCATGGCACCGTTGGTTTTGAGCAGAGTTGTTGTCCCTGCTCCTCCAGGTGAATGTCTAGCCATATTCTCCTCTGCTCCATATTAAGCAGTCCCTGTGAATGCTGTATCCCCTTGGAAGATTTAATTGGCAGAGCAGAAACATCATTATGCATATACACACAGCCAGTAAGTGTATATTCAACGCGGCTCTGTGACTACTGATCTCTCCCCTCCCCAGAAAGATAGCTTCTCATCTTTGATAGCTTTTACTATTCCAAATAATAAAATATAAGTTGTGTTTTCACAATACCATCCTAATAGTATTTGGCCTGCGTGTTTAATCAAAGCACACATTTTCTGATACATATACATCTGCTTTTCATATTCTGTGATTTACTCGAGTTAATGTATCTTTTTCTAGTTTTGCATTCAGGTTGCCACCGAAATCAATTATTATTCGTTTTTACTCCCCCCTTCCTATCTAAGTGGTCAGTTAATTTGTAACTCTTCCCCAGAATGACATTAAGGTGTCATGGTTCTGGGGAGTGTTCTTCCTTACAAGAAAAAAATAAATATGAGACTGAAACTTTTCTGACACACACACACACACACACACACACACACACACACACACACACTGGGATAGGGAGTGTTTGTGTCTTCTGTTCTCTAAATGTAGAAAAGCATTGTCTAGCTGACCTCTATTTCCAGGTAAATTTATAGGTAACAATAGGTGTTTTCTATAGGGCTAAGTTCTTTTCCTTACATCATCTCATTCTCCTCTCCAATAATCCTGTAAGGCAGGTACTATTAGCATTTCCATTTTACAGACAAAAAACTGAGGGACAGAGAGATTGTAGCTTGCTCAGGTTCACATAGCCAGTAAGTGTATATTCAAACTGACATCTGTATGTGTTTAGTTTCTGTGCTCACAAGGTTTATGAATCAATTAAATCCCAAAAGCCTCCTTTTCCCTCACAGGATAAAGCTGACCTTCACTTCCTGTGTGGGAGGGTGAGTGGTGGGGGCAGGGAGATGGCTGGGTTTGCAGATTTCTCTGTCCCATTTTCAAGATCCATTGATCTCTTTCCTTGGCTAACCTCCTGCTACTAACACTTCCCGCCACCACTCCAAGTTCTGCTTATTTTACCAATTAAATCTTCCAAGGGGATAAGGAGTGAAAAAATTACTTTTCAAGTGTTGAATCAAATCTCAGATATTGCATCAACCTTATAAAAAGAAGGGGGAGAGTGGGTGGGTTGGTCAGTGGATTCATGAATGCAAATTACACGTTGTGGTGACTAGAGGCCGGATACACAAAAATTCGTGCGAGAGTAGGCCTTCCTTCCCCCAGCTGCCGGCACCAGCTTCCCTCTGGCATAGGGGACCTGGGCGGCTTCACTCTGGTCTAATTAGCATATTATCCTTTTCTTATAGATGCTAAGGAGGTTTTGAAGGGGAAAATAATACTCTTTAGGGTCTTCACAGAGGAGATGAGATAGAATTGGGTCTTAAATGATGGATACTATTTAGCTCTCTAGTTGTTACGGTGGGAGGGCTTTCCTTGCAGAAAAACAAAATCAACAAAGATAAGAAGATGGGAAAACATTTGGGTAGTTGGAACAAAATGTATTTACAAATGAAAAAGCCATAATTTCATAAAATAAGAAGCTTGAATTGGTGAGTTGAGTGCTACAAGGTGTGCAGTGATCAACATCTCAAAACCATTGTGTTGGCCCTGGAGTAGGTTCCTGGCACACATGTTTGCTCCTTGCACACCCAACGCCTCCTGGTGCTCTTTTCATCACTGACAGCTCCTGGGCCAGACCTCAGAGCTGCATGTTCAGCAAACTGCAAAGTACGTTACGATTACCTGCAGTCAACCCCACGTCCTTTCTTTCCAGAGCCTTCTTTATTTTTTCCCTTCCTCCTCAGACACCCCCTGTTCTGTGATGCTTTTCCATATCCCCTCTCCAGAATTAGGCTTGTCCACCTATCTGTGTTCTTATTAGCAATACCATGCCTTGGGGGTTTGGTTATGGGCAAAGCTGTTTTAACTCGGTGACTCATGTGTGTCAGGCCATTGGGGGAGGCAGTGTTGACTGGCGGGGAGGAAGAGTTTGGGCTTTTCCATTGCTCAGACAACACCATCTTGGAGCCAGTCAGACATTCAAACAAAAACATGATTTTGTTTTTCTGCAAGGAAAGCCCTCCCACCGTAACAACTGGAGAGCTAAATAGTATCCATCATTTAAGACCCAATTCTACATTGGGCATCCCCCTGGGAGGAAGCCATGGTCACCGTGGATGCTGAGTGTTTCTCTGTGTCACGGGAATGAAGCTGATCATGCCACAGCCTCCCAAGTGTGGCTCTTTGTTGGGCCTCTCACGTGCAGTCCTCGGAGCCTGACGGTGGGAGGGGAAAGCTAAGAGCCTGGAACAGAACTTGTCACCTGGAATATCCTAAAGTAATTGGTAATCAGGGTGCACATTGTGTTTGCGACCTGTTTGATATTTGAGCGATTTGGAATATGAATGTTTGACAGACTGAGATGATGGAGGACATGTGATGTCTCAGGAGATAAAATGTGCAAGGCTGGAACACATGTTGTTTTTCTGACAGGGGACTTTTAGAAGGCATTAGGGAAGCGTAAATATGTTTCTTTAACTGACACCTTGGTTTTTTGGTCTTTCACCTTGACTGACAAATAGACCTCCCAGAATCCCTGCCGAACCCCTCGCTGGGGAATACACTGATTGTGCGTAGCAGTGACTGTGGCTCCGGTTTAGAATCCGGCTTGCTTTTAAATCAAGTGGAGTTTTAGTTTCAGTCATTTCACTGTGAAAATTGTGTTTGGAAAAGATGTTCTTTCTCTATTTAAATGTCTTTTCAACCTTAAAAGTTAAGCTTATTTTAAAAAGAAAAAAAAATTTTTTTTTCAAGCCTTATGAATTCCGATGTTTACAATTCTGTGACTGCTTTGCTGGAGATTAAGATCTCTGCTCTTCCAAGGAGACTTCGTTAACCAAGGTAACGATCGTGGTGGAAAGCTTTTGTGGCATCAGCTGTGCTGGTGATGATTAGCAACCCAGTTCCTGTCAAGGCATCAGTCATTTTAGGTGCAGCTGGAGAGATGAGCCTAACACTTGTTTATGGGGGTGAAGAGGGAGAGGAGGGGGTGAGGGGAGGTCCCTCCAATTATAAATTGAGCTTTCATTCTTTAATTCAGGAGAATGGTTTAGTAACTTATTTTAATTTTTTGCTTCTGAGTGTGATAAATGGGATTTGCAGGGCCACTGTTCATCATGTTTCTTAGTTATAGTAGTTATTCTCCCTTCTACCCACCCGCTGCCCAGACCCAAAGAATGCTTTTGTGATATTTTCTCAAGGAGGCTATAAAACTACCATGGAAACTTTGATATATTTATTCATTGACCCAAAAAGTTATTGGGTGCTTCTATTTTGCTAGGCACTGTGTTAAGAATAGGGGTGGCGGGGGGGGAGGGGGGGGAGAGAAAGAGGAACTGGGCACAGAACTGCCTTTAAATTACTTAGAGGCCAGGAGGGGTGATAGGACCCTCCTTTCCCTGCCAAGCACGTCATACTAACATAGATATTTATTTTATCCTGCAGAGTTGGGCCCAAGGCCATTGCTCAATCTATGCCTTTTGGCTGAGAATTAACTAGAAGAGATTATGGATACCATACTGTCCAATTAGTCCACGTCACTGACGAGGAAGCAGACTCAGAAAGGCTAAGCGACACGCTCCAGGCAACACAGCGAATGAATGAGAGGC
The DNA here is from genome assembly GCF_014108245.1 of Pipistrellus kuhlii. Classification (NCBI taxonomy): domain Eukaryota; kingdom Metazoa; phylum Chordata; class Mammalia; order Chiroptera; family Vespertilionidae; genus Pipistrellus; species Pipistrellus kuhlii. The sequence continues at coordinate 49,649,351 of NW_023425529.1, forward strand.
TCAGGAAAGACATGTGATTCTGAGTCTCAGGCACTTCTGCTTTCTAAAGGAGCTGCGTTTCCTGCTTTCACTGCCTACAGATTCATGATTCAGACTCATAACCAGCCCAAGTCACTGACTTACCTTGAGGACTGCCATGCTCAAAATCAAGTTAGAAGTTGGAGACCCTGGATGGAGTTAATACAGAGATCACACCTGGCTTTTGTACCTTACAGAGTCTCATTTCAAATATGTAACTGTTTCCCCTTTTCTTCACATTTCTTTTGCATGTTATAGTTTTGTCCTTAGAGATGAAATTGGTAAGAAGATTAAAGTTGTCAGCTTCAGGGCCTGCCAACCTTGCTACCATATGTAATTATTTTCAGCGTGCAAAGAACATGGTGGAGGCAGTACGAGTGTGGAAAGAAATGGGGGAAACATCTCAGAAAGTATAAGTATTCGTGATCACGTCCACATTTTTGCCTTTAATTAAAAATCAGGTTGAAATTATTTCTGGCTTGAAATCAGTCTTATTCATTGAACAGTTACTGCTGAATTCTCCAATTTCAATTTACTCCTCTCACAGGCATCACAGTTGGTCTGATGCTAGACTAATGTGTGTGAAATAGATTTCTGACAACTGAAATACCTAGACCATTTGGGAGAATACATTTTCTGTGTATGTTTGTTTTCCCAAATGCACACAAGACCTGTATGTTTAAAATACATAAAAAGCAGCTGCAAAGCACATTGCAAAAAGTAGAAAGAGGGAAAATCAATATTCCATTAGCTATAACATTACACAGAACTTCTATTCATAGATAAGAGAAAAAAAAAACCTTTTTGAGTTCATCTTTTGTTAAAATAAAGAGCTAGCTTTGTTTTAAAAGTCAATTTCCCCCTTTTACATTTAAGTTCTTGAGCCTTTAAAACTGTATACAAAATGACAGGACAGGAACTAAAATCACTAATACCACTTATAAGTTGCAATTATCATGTGCTGCAGTTTTTCTTAAAAGATATTTTATTGATTTTTTAAGAGAGGAAGAGACAGGGATAGAGAGCTAAAAACATCAATGAGAGAGATACATTGATCAGCTGCCTCTTGCACACCCCCTACCGGGGATGTGCCCGCAACCGAGGTACATGCCCTTGACCGGAATCAAACCTGGGACCTTTCAGTCCGCAGGCCGATGCTCTCTCCACTGAGCCAAACCGGTTTCAGCTGCAGTTGTTTTTTTAAAACCAATTCTCTAATGCTATCTCTGGTGGAGTGAAAGGTAGAACTCAGATGAACATATTAAATTCAACACAACATTGTTATTTGAGAAGTTAATATTATAAGAGCTACTTTCCTTTCATTGTCAAAAGAAAGTGGCTATCTAATTAGAGGAAAGGGGTATCCTGAGCATATTGTCAAATTATTGTTTAAATAGGCCTTGGTTCCTCTCTGACTGAACTCAGACTTTCTCCACAGAGAGGACTGGAGATGTGAGTGTCGGAGGTGTAGGAGAGAAATGCACATCTTTGCGCAGCTTTCAGTCTACTTCCTTTTATTCCATTCTTCTTTCCTCCAGTTCTCTGCTGTCCAAGCTATGACTTGGATAAGCAGAGTGACTGCATGGGTGAGGAAGGAGAAAGAGAGGGAACAACTCAGGGTCCTTCCTGTCCTGAGCATTTCAACCTTGGGAGGAACCAACCAAAGTTGATCTTCTGAAATCAGTTACAAACGTATAGAAACTTTGTAATTTTCAGCATGCTTCTGCTACCGATTTCTGTGAAGGCAAACACATAAGACATCTTTGAATATTTGACAATTTGCTTTTAAACAATCACATTTTGTTTTTTTTAATACTTTCCCTGTGAATACCTTCCAAAATTTATAGAAATTGGAGCACAATCCCATAGATGACCAAGCTCTATCTTCGGCCTCAGCTGGACCATACGTTTGCCAGGAGGTCTTATAACTGGCAGAAGTACGTGAGATGTCTGGGTGTGTACTCACTTCACCGTTAGTGAATCCCATGGCTGGAGAAGAGAAGCACCCACCCCAGGACAAGCCAGCTAATCACCAATTCCCAAACCAGCGGGTGCTCTGTGCCATCTACTGCACAAGAGAAGAGTCTATGCCGAGAAATACTTAAAATGATACAAATTATTTATGTGTGAGAGAAAAGAAATCAGCAAAAACGTTCTGAAAGTACTGATGTGTCATCTTTCTCTCTGAGTGGGGGTTTGTTGTTGGAACTAGTTTATCCATCAAGTGTTACAGAAAAAGTGTTTAATGCACTACAAGTTTTCATGGTCCTACAAAATGTTTGAAATGTAAAATATTTTTGTTGGCTTTAAAATTAAAAAACAAAACCCATCCTGAAAAAATAAAATGAATATTTAATTTAGATATCTCTAGAACATAGCATTACATCAACTAGTCTACTGCAACTCAACCCATAAAGTTGTAAGTGATTTGCATAAGTTATTTTAATATGTTTGCCATATTATGCAGCAGTAGCTCCAAAGTAAGAACTTAGGAATACTAAATCTTTCAAAGGTCTTAAAATTCTCTCTCTCTGTGTAGGGATGGTAATGGTGTGGAGTTTAGGGGTGGGTGGGAGTGAAGATGGCATAAAGTTTATGGAGGGGATGAAGTTTTGGGTGCAGGAAAAACTTCTTCAAAACCATGGCCAAGATTAAAAACCATGGTCTTAAATATGATAATTTCTGAGAAACTTGGACCAAATTGCTTTTTTTTTTTTTTTTTTAAACAAACACGACAACTTAATTTCGAAAGGATAAATGGGATTAAACTGAAGTTGTGACATACAATTCAAACAAGTTTCAGAATTGGTAGTCATCATTCCGGGAGCAATGAATTAAAAAAAATCTATAATGAGCATATATACAGATGTGCTTTTTTTTTTTTTTTTTTTTTTTGAGGAAAACCCGATATACTAAAATTGGAATTCCACAAAACAGATATGCTAAGGAGTTGCTTTATCAAATGTTTCATTGTTTTATAAAAGGGGTTCCTTGCAAATTTGCTCATTTTAAAGGCATGCATAAGCTCAAAGCATTTGTTTAAAGACCACTACTTATTCGAGGGTGGGGATGATTATAGAATCATAAAACTCAAATTCGACATGTCTGACTTAGTCCATTTGGGCCGCTATAACAAAATGCCATGAACTGGTGGCTTATAAATACAGCCATTTGTTTCTCACAGTCTGGAGGCTGGAAGTCCAAGATCAGCGTGACATCACGGTCATGTTCTGGCGGGAACCTACTTCCTGGTACCTAGACGGTGTCTTTTTGCTCTCCCATGCAAGGCAGAGGGGCAAGGGAGCACAGGGAGGCCTCGTTTATGAGTTACTAATCCCAATCTCAGGTCTCTGCCCTCATGACCTACACACCGCCCCAAAACTCCATCTCCTAATGCCATTTTAGGGGTTAGAGTTTCAACAAATGAATTTTGGGAGGACATCAGCATTCAAATAAAACTAAATCTAAACCTAAACCTAAAACTAAACCTATTGCCATCCTTCCTCATAGTCTCTACTCATCCTATTCTCTGTCTTGCCTACTTCAGTTCTAGGCACCTTTGTTCACTCAGTTGCCTAAGTCAGAAGACTCTTTCCCCATCTCCCAGTTCTCTTCTCACCTTGCACAGTTACTGCTTAATTCTATTACCTGTGCCTCATCCATATGTCTTAAATCTTAGAAGAATATCTTTTTGTTATGTGTTATTTTTTTTTTAGCAATCTTTTTTTCCTATGGAAGAAGTTTTGTAATGGTTTAGATGCTCCAAACATTTTCTATGCATCATCTGATAGTAATAATTCGTTTTCTTTTAATATAATTTATCCAGGTTAGGAACCTGGATAAGCAGAGAGAACTTATTGACAATGGAATTGGCACAGCATATATGTAAGTGAAAGCAAAACACCAAGAAGTGGTTTAGCTCACAATAAGTAGTCAAAAATAGATTACTTATATTTAGCTTAGGATCCCTGGTAGTGTGTTAAAGAGAGCACACACATAGAAGACTCTCGGTTATTTAGGAAAATTAGAATCACCTTTTCCACAGGAGGCTACATGCACTCCTGGGGTTGCCCCCAGGTCTCTAATGATCCCTGATAGTTCCAGCATGTTTTGCAGGAACTCAGCACCAATGCCAATGGGCGGTGGAAAATAGCCTTTGCCATCACTGCGATTAGGGTGTGGGGTGAAGATATCTTCTATGGTGTTGAGGAAAGCACATGTCGACCTCAGCAAGAGGGCAGGAGAACTCACTGAGGGTGAGGTGGAATGTGTGATCACCATTATGCAGGATCCATGCCGGGACAAGGTTCCAGACTGGCTCCTGAACAGACAGAAGGACATGAAGGACAGAAATTACAACCAGCTCCTGGCCAATGATATGGACAACAAGCTCCGTGAAGATGTGGAATGGCTGAGAAAATCCACAGAGGGCTGTGCCACTCTGGAGTCTTCGTGTTCAAGGCCAGCACACCAAGACCAGGGTTGATGGAATCGCACTGTGGGTATGTCCTTTATCTGTAGGTCTTGTCTATTACTAAGCAGTTTATACACCAAAAAAAAAAAAATAATAATAAATAAAAATAAAACAAAAAAAGGAAAACCGGATCTAGGGAAAATTTGCCCCTCTTTTTGATTGAAAAAAAAAAAAAAATCATCAAGATTTTGGGAATCCAAAGATCTGTACTATCTTTGCCATTAGCTCACCACATAAAGTTGGGTGAGTCTCTTAAGAACATTTTTCCTTTCCTTTGAGTAAATAGAAGGGTTAGACTAACTCTCTGGGGCCCTTTCAGCTTTCACATTCTAATATACTGTACACCAAGATTCAAATTTGTTGTGACAGTTCTCTTCACCTCATAAAAAGGAAGATAATAATTCACTTCTTTCCATATTCATGAAGATTAATGTCATAACAGCGCTCAGTCTTCACATTCGTTCTCTTTATGAATTGCAACCACAGAACTTGTGCTGTGCTGGATTCATGGAAAAACAAATGACTTTCATGCATAATGAGGCTCATATCTTGCTAATCTATCTTGTATAAACTAAGTCCCTAAGGTATAACAATCATTCTTAACCACACATTTGTTTAGATTTTCTGACATGGAACTGTGGTTATTTAAAAAGAGGCTTATGCTTTTATAATTCTAGAATAAGACATTGATTTGTTATTATGATTTTTCTGGAAATGATTCCATCTATTTGCAAAACCACAGTTGAACTGAACCACCTTAAATAATAAAAATAGGTATCGTGAATAAGGTAAAAATTCAACTGTCCCTTAGAACATGATTGATTTTCTAGTAAATTTATGTTTATATGCCAATTAAGACAAAAGGTCAAAATTAACTTCATAACCCCAGGAAAGAATTAGGGAATTGCTGTACCTAGCAGAGGAAACTACAAAAGATGAGCTCTAACAACTAAATGACACTTCTCCCCCCGTCCCTCATTCTGGCCTTCATGCTGGATCATTGCAGCTCTCCATAGGGGAGGAAATGAAAGCTCTCAAGTCCCAGGCAGCCCTGGAGAGGCGGCCTCGCCGGACATTTCTGAGGAGATTTTGTTTGTGAGCTACACAATTGGACCCGCAACGGAGCAGGTCACTGAGGGGGAGGAGAACGTCAGAGACTTACAGGGCAAACTAAAGTGCTTAAAACTTCTTCATGGAGGAGAAGCACTTTATGGCGCTGAATGAGGCAAGTAGGAGAAGATTGGGCCAGGCAAAAAGTTTCGAGTGCAACTTGGCCACATTCAATTTTTAAAACAGCTTGATCTCTTTCAACGTTGGGTGACTATAAACAAAAGGTTCTCTTCAGGAAGGTGAGCCATTAGCAAGTGCATTTTGTGAGGGTCAAAGCTGAGTCCCTCAAGTGAGAAACTGGTTGCTTCCTCAGCCCCTTCTCCTCTTAGACCTTTCCACAGGAAATAGACTAAATACTACTTGTGTCATTATTGAAAAAATTAAAATTTTCAGTTAATCCAGATTGGATAATGAATGTGGGTGATTAAGTTGTATGCTTGAATATAAAGCCTTCTCTTTTTTTTTTTTTAAATATATATTTTGTTGATTTTTTACAGAGAGGAAGAGAGAGGGATAGAGAGTTAGAAACATCAATGATGGAGAATCATCGATTAACTGCCTCTTGCACATCGATTAACTGCCTCCTGGGGATGTGCCCGCAACCAAGGTACATGCCCTTGACGGGAATCGAACCTGGGACCTGTCAGTCTGCAGATCGACGCTCTATCCACTGAGCCAATCTGGTTTCAGCTAAAGCCTACTCTTGAATATGAAAAAGAATGATGACCAGGAATAGCAGAGGAAATTGAAATGTCCCCCCCCCCCCAATCTATATGTCTTATTTTAGTAACATTCCCTCCCCCCCAGCATCTCACACTAAGCTTTTTATCAAGTAGCAGGGGAACAGAATGAATTGACTGGACGGATGACTTCTCCAGTCCCTGTTCACCTTCCCACAGATATCCCAACCTGCAGTACAAAGGCCAGGAGCCCTGCAGCAGGAGGCATAGAGCGAAGCAGAGATCTAGTTGATTCTCAAATTGCCCTGCCAGCTCCTGAAGTAATTGAGAATCAGCTGTAACAAATCTGGTTTCCTCTGAGGCACGAATAATGCTGGCTGTCAACTCTGTATTTTTTTTTTTTAATGTCTCAAAAACATCCCCAACCATAAGATTTATTTTCTAGTTCTTAAAAATAACAAAATAAAGATAAACTTTTATCTTTTTGGTTCCCACATTGTATTTTATCTAGAGAAATAAAAATATTAAGAGCAGTTCAGCAAATAATAAATAGAACCCTCCCCCCCATTTTAGTGTGACACCTGAGATGAGCATATATATCTTTTTTTCTGACTTTTTTTTTTTTTTTTGCATGTGAGAAATGAAGAAGTAGTTCTGATTCATTACTTGCAAATGCATTGGAGATTTACAGCTCTGTCAGGAAAAAAATTACATAAAATAATGGATATTTGCAATTGTACGCTCCCCTTAACTTCAATGGAAGAAAAAAAAAAATCCTTTGTTCTCTTGGCCTGAGATAGGGCCTCTGTTGTGCTAAATGAGGTGTGGGGTGGGAAATGGGGAGGAGAATGGCAGAAACCAAAAAATAGGCCAGACTACTCTGTGTTAGAAAGAGGAGGAGAGGTGAAGACAAAGAAATTCAGAGCAGAGGCATGGAGAGATGGAGAAGAGGGAGAGAGAGAAATGAATAAATATGGGGAGGGGTTCAGTATGAGGAATAGCTGCTGAGAGGTGAGAGACAGACTTTGGAGGCTCCATGGTGCTCACGCTGGCCTCTAGCAAGCCCAGTTTATGCAGGTTACATTATTAGACTCAGAGAGCCCAGAATTCATAATAATGTGACAATTCTCACAACTAAATATATACATGACTTTGTTTTTTCCCTCAGGTCTTTTCTATAGTGTGCTTTTGCATTGTCTTTCATTCTCTTGAGCATAACAAAAAAATCAACAGTGACAGACACGCTGTTTTATAACATACAGTTCCACTAAGGATGAAATTTAATTTTATAGTCTGGGATCAGAGTGGTTCCTCTCCGGAACTTGTAAATAAAATTTTCCCTTTAACATATTATATGTATTTATAAATTTTCATTAGTTGAGAAAGCTTCTTTGGGAAAATGAACTAAGTCATGGTCTGCATTCTGAGAATGTTAATTATGCATCAATATTACTATGACTTTGGTACTATACCAATGTGGATGTTTTCCAATTTTTTTCCTACAGAAATCAGTTTTCCCCCTCATTCTTAATATAATTTAAAATATGTATTTATCTTATTTTAAATATTCCTCTCCTTGTCATTAACCCTGTTTCATTCATTAGATATTTTTGCTCTTGCTGGTGCCTCACTTTTTCTTCCTAGGTTCCTGTGCAATAAACTAACTTTCCCCCAGCGCACAACACAGGGCTTTGCACACAGCAGGTGTTCCTGTAATGGCTACAGGTAGATTAATAGAGTTCCTCAACTAGTTTTAGGAGACGGAGTATGATGGCTTCTTTATGTGTCAACTTGACTGGGCTGAACTATAGTTCTTAGTTATTCAATCAAACATTAATTTAGGTGCTATAGTGAAGGGATCTTGCAGTTTAGAGTCCTTGGTCAGTTGACTTTAAGTTAATCAAAAAGAAAATTATCCTCCATGTGTCTGACCTAATCAGAAGAGCCTTTTCAGAAGTCTTTCCCTGCGCTCAGAGACTCCAACAGCAGCTGGGTCTAAATTTACTCTCCCTCTTCTCTGGGTCTTGCGGTGGCAACTTGCATATAATGTCCACTGCGTGAGGGCCTGTGGATAATTAGCTTCAGCTTGTGCCTGTGGGGCTCCAGCCTGCTCATAATCTTTCTTCTTGACTGCCTGTGGACACGTGCTTCAGCCTGTGTCCATGAGTAACAGCTTCCTCATTTCTCCCTTTTTTGAAGTTGGCCCTATGGACTTTGGACTTTTTTTATTTATTTTTAATTTTTTTTAATTTTTAATTTTTTAACCAGCCTTCATAATCGCATAACACACACACACACACACACACACACACACACACCCCTACCTATTGGTTCTTCCTGGGTTGAACTGTGACTGATAGAATGGTTATCTGATTCCTTTTCATCTATCTCCGGTGACTTCTATTGAGTTTAGTTCTCATAAGTCTTGACCAAGTGGTTTCTGAAATTCCCAAAGTCTAATATAGGGAGTGGTTTTAGGGTTAAGCCTCGGACTGACCTTCTGGCAAAGTCACAAGCAAGTATAATTGTGAAGTATAATTAAGCTTGATCTTGTGACTGCTCCCTAGATCTTTCCTGGATAGCTAATGGCTGTGGGAGGTGCAGCAAGTGCTGCCAAAACAAGTGAAATTTATAAGAACATTGTAAATTACCTTGTTTATCTCTGTCTATAAAACAAACCATTAGTTTGCAGTCTGGATCTGTTCTGTGGCCTCAGCCAGGCACAGAAGATCTACCTAGACCCAGCTTATTCTCTTTGTCTTTTCTTCATCCTTCACCGGCCCACTCTTAGGCTCGCTGAACCCTTGGCTGTGTTGGTGCGGCACAGTCTAAAACGGACTCATTTGCAGTAAAATTTCAATAAACTGTAGGCTTCAGACAACCAGTGTGCCTTGGAAGTTCAATGATTTTCCTTTTATTATTTAAAAAATTTCTTTTATGATGAAAAGAAAATGGCTGAAAGTTTTGAGAATATTTGTCTTAGTTTCCCTCTCATATGTCAGAATTCAGTGAGTCAAGAAACTAATTATGGACCCGGGTAGAAAAGACTGCTCTGTTGGAACTATAAACAGTGCCATCTCAGCTAGTGAAAGATGCTTGGGCTGAGGGCTGGTCTTACTTAATGGTGCTGAGCCAGAAGGGTAGTCATCACACACTCATTTCTAGGGGGAGATTAATGTCTTCTCCAGCCACCTTATTTGACCTATGAAGAATCAAGGATGAGGTAAAATGCTCAAAGGCATATAACAAGCTCACTAAACTGGGATGGAAAGTAAGAAATGTAGCTTTTAATTGAAAAACTGAAGGAGTTATAAATAGAACATTAGGAACAAAATCTTTATGCCTGTTTGGCTTCCTTCCTTCCTTCCTTCCTTCCTTCCTTCCTTCCTTCCTTCCTTCCTTCCTTCCTTCCTTCTCTCCTCCTCTCTCTCTTGGTTTCTTCTTCTTCTCCTCCTCCTCCTCCTCCTCCTCCTCCTCCTCCTCCTTCTTCTTCTTCTTTTCTCTCTCTCTCTCTCCTCTTTCCTTTTTTTTTTTAAATATATTTTATTGATTTTTCACAGAGAGTAAGGGAGAGGGATAGAGAGCCAGAAACATCGATGAGAGAGAATCATCGATCAGCCGCCTCTTGCACCCCCCCCCACTGGGGATGTGCCCACAACCAAGGTACATGCCCTTGACCGGAATCGAACCCGGGACCTTTCAGTCCGCAGGCCGACGCTCTATCCACTGAGCCAAACTGGTCCCGGCTCTCCTCTTTCCTTTTATACGGAAGTTATGGTGAGGTAAAATTGTGATAAGATGCATCAAGAAACACTTCTCATTGACAGGTTATTAGAGGCAAGCTCAAGGCAGGCATGGTCAGGTGGGGTTAGGAATCAATATGTGAGAAAAAGAAACAGGAATTGGACAGTTTGGTCCTGTTCTGATCAGGGACGAGGCTAAAGGAATTTGCTTATCTGGATTTCTAATTGTGTTTGCCTTGGGAAGCTGGTACTAAAAATGCCCCTAATCTGGAAACATCCTGGGGAAGCAGTAAGATCATAGTGGGGTCCAGATGGAAGTGGAGGGAAAGCTGGCTGTCATCTAGTCCTGTGCCCAAGGCAAGAGAGAGTTTGAGGCCCATAGCTGGCCTGGCCCAGTTCACGAGGGCTGGAGGAAGGCATGTTCAGGTGCTAGTCCACAAAACACGTTTCCCTGGAGTGTCTCCTTGGGAAACTATGGAGGTCAACTGGCCATGGTGCTGGAGGAAGTGGCTGCCATGTGGCTGTCAAGACAAACAGGTCGTCTTGCATTTAGGGACTCAGAATCCTGCTTGTCTTTTGGACAGACATGAATGGAAAGGTGTCCTAATTCTGGAGCATAAGCTGGGACAATAGGAAAACCTTTTCAAAGATGTCCTGTTTCACTCAGTGCTAATCCTCGAGCCTTGGCTTCATAGGAGCAACATAAACAGAGGAATAGATAACTACCTAGACTTCATTTGAGGACCTATTTAGTTTAGCATGTGGGAAAGAATAATTCTGAGGAATATTATGCTAGAGCAGCGGTTTTCAACCTTTTTCATCTCATGATATAAACTAATTACTAACATTCTGCAGCACAACAAAATAAATTATTTTTTTTCTAATCTGGCAAGAAAAAAAGGGGTATAACTTTGATTTCCTCACACTGGGCAACTATAGTTGTGTTGCCTGCTATCACATTCTTTATTTGATAATCTAAGGAAAAAGAGGTGATTGCTCCTGATTAAACAGTCAAGTGTGGCATGTTTTAATAATTCTTGTGACACAGCAGTGTGCCACAGGACACAGGTTGAAAATTGCTGTGTTGGGGAGATTTAAGGGAGATTAAGAAGATTATTAAAATGTTCTTTCTTGGGTATGGCAGAGGTTTGTAACACTTTTAAATCTCTGTCAAGAAAACAAAAGGATGCATTATTAGGTAGTGTTGAATGAAATACATAGAGCAGGATGTTTTAATATTAACCAGTGTTTTACCTCCAGGAATAACAAATGACAGAACAATTGTGTTATGCACCCCAAAATTATAGTTTATCATAAAGGGTCATATGCTCCATTGTCTTACAGGAGAAATTTTATTTGAATTATAGCACATTTCTAAACCTGGTGAATGAGTGGTAGGAGGTGCAGTCTTTTGTAACACAAAGAGCTGCTGACTAGAATTACAGTTCCCATTAAAAGGAGTGTAAGTGAAATAATTTTGTTCAACAGTCATGTCCTAAGGGCAAATGGGTCATAGGGAGTGATTAAATTGAAAACATGAACTCAGTAATAATCACTATATATCTATCCCTGTGGATGACCTCACTTTTTTCCTCTCTCAGGATTTGAGCTTTCTCAGACATTTACCATTATACCAAGATATATAGATAACAATAATAGGGTGATTAAATATGCCATTAGCTTTTTCACCATAAAAGAATTCTCAGCACAAGAAACAACAAAGTGATATTCCTATCTAAATTAAAACATTATACAGAGGGGAAAAGGGTTAGATGGATGTAGCAAATACTTTGATGGCAAGAAAAATACCATAGATCAGCAACAATAAGCTTTTGTAGTAAAAACACAAGTGCAGCAGTGATAAAAACAATGCTTTGCAAAGTTATAGTGTATATATTAGAAGCAGAACAGTTCTTCACACAGGAAATGATGGAAACATTATGAATGTTTACTTAAAGCAGTTATTCTGACCCGATAATCCTGAACAATTGGCAAAAATGGGGATGTATGTTTGAGCTCATAAAATGAAGATTCTCCTTCAGGAAATTATGTGTCTTCCGAGCAATATGACTCTGGAAGGCTGCTTATTCCAAATGAATTTTTGGAGTTCCCTTGGCTTGGGCCACAGTGGCACTCTGAATTTTTAATGTGAGAATTTATATCGACATTAACTACTCTGTCTATCCTCCTTGCAGCTGGGACAAGAGGAACACTGTGGCTGACAGACTTGGCCGGCTGATTTGTGTAGGTTTCCCATGTGTTAATGGTGCATTAAGACCTTGTGTGCTTTTTAGAGTGAAAATAGTGTGGGAAGAGGAACAAGAGCAGGAGCAAGATGTGAGAGCCAGAGAGACACTGGAGCACAGAGAAGCTTATCTAGAGATGAGCATTCAGATGCCCGGAGAAACAAACAGCATGAGATGTGTCTGAATTAAGCCACCGTGATAGAAGAAAAAGACAAAGGAGCTATATATCAGGAGGAGATGGTGATGTAAAGAAAGTCTTGAAACTTCCATGAGGCCAAGAAGGAAAGGGTAAACACATTTGCATGAGTGTGTGTTTATGTGTGTTTTGCATTACATGGACTGCAGGAAGCTTTGGCCCTTTACTTTAGATGGTTTCACTGTCCCAAGCAGGTAAATACAACCCCTTTCCTGAAAAACTCCTGATGTTTTGATTGAAGCTTTGTTGGCCCTTGGAAGAAGGACCTGGAGTGAGAGAAGAGGGTGGGAACTGGTGATGGAGTACTGAAGGCGAGGCAGTGTGGGGAGGAGGGGCAGTGTGCTAAACTTGCTCCCTTCTTCACTCTTGTGCTCCAAGTTGTTTCTAATCAACTCTGTCCAGAGACTTCTGGAATAGCTCTCTCTCAAGACTTGCCACACCCATTTGGGTCATCCACATTTAGCTGTTTTGGAAAACAGCCTACACCATTCTTCTGGCAAGACAAAGAACTTTGAAGCATCCCTTCCTTATCCACCCACCTACCCACCAAATTCTCTCCACAAAGTAGAATAAAAGGGTTGATTAATTCAAGCTGTTTATGAATTGAGTAAATGATTGAACAAATGGCTTATCTTCTCCTGTCTGCTGATTGCATTTAGCCATTTCAAACTCCTCTTCTAAGCATTCTTCTCCACTTTTCCCTCAGAGGATCTCTTCTTCCCTGTGCTGAACTTTATGGTACCATATGCACAGCCCTCCAATTGTATTCTTCAGAATTGTTATCTCTCTCAAACTTTAGATTTGAATTTCTAATTGTTTGTTACATGTCCTAAAAGTTTTAATACCCAGCATGCCCATGTGTGGAATAAATTTTCTTCCTTAAGTCTGATCTTTTTCTCCTTTGTACTGTATCATAAAATTCATGATCTTATCTTCCCCCTTATTCACCCCATACTGCCTGTATCCAATAAGTCACATTTATTTTGCCTCTTCGAGATTTCTTGACTCGTTCCCTCTTTGGCATTTCCATGGATACGGCCCTGGTTCAGAACCTCATTATCTCTACATTGTCATCTGAATTACTTTCTAAAACCCCCATTTCCAGGTCATCTCCCACCTGAAGTGCTTTGCAGAGATGCATTAAGAGAGAACGTGTTCCCGACCCTCTGATTCTATGAAAGTCCCCAAAGAGCCCACTCTCTAGGGGTGACGCGTGCTTTCCAGGCGAGGATGTTCTATAAAATGTACAACTGAAAAAATCCTTTAAAAATTCAGTTTATTCTACAGATGGAGGTGCTTCTGACTTGATTCAGCAATGACCTAATTGTCTCGGTGAGAGCTATTAATATGTTGGAAAGAATTGCGTCAGGGTCTTCTCCTTCCCAGAATGAATATTTTAAGGGCAACATTTAAAATCAAGGTCAGCTCACAAAGGCATCATTTGCCATCGTAGCAGGTAGAGATTTTAAGCCCGTCTGATTCTGAGGTTAAAAAAGTTTTCATGTAAAAGCTAGCGATAGTTAATTTCATTAAAATTACAATACATGTGATACAAAGAGGCCCTGTGACATTTATTTTCCTGTGGCAATCCAAGAGATGTCTAAAATGGTGGCACTGGTACAACAGAAGGGGTTTCTAGATCATCAGACAGCTGTCATCGGCCTTTATAATATGTGATGTTTTTTGTTGACTTGTTTCCATTGCCGCCTTGGTATCCTTTGGTTCACTGACATTTTCTCCTTTTTTAGGGTTTCTTGGCTCAGGTTAGTTTTCAAAACATGTTTGTTTCAATGGATCAAAATATTTAATTGCATTAACGAGGGCTTTTGGAGTTAAGTGAATGTTTCTGTGTTTTAATTTTAAGGATAATTTTACAGCATATTCCAGCAGCTCAGCCAGTACTTAACCCCCAAACTGACAGGCATGAAAAACTGCCTTTGCTTAGCCCCAGGTCTGAGCATGTATGTCTCATGGAATTATTACGACTGTTGATGCTTGCAGGCTCAGAGGATTACACAATTTAAAAAGCTGATTTATAGATCTCACTTGAAACATGTAACATATCAAAATCTGGTTTTACAAAACAAAAAAATTAAGAGTTAATAATTTGCTCTACCAAAAGAGTCACCATCAGGGTATTTAGCATATTTCCAAAGTGCTAGCTTTACATCACTGCAGCTACCCAGAACTATCTGAACTTAGCCCAGAGTGAGGAGAATCTCCAGTAGCGCGTATAAACTTGGAACGAACCTGCTTCTAACTTGCTTCTGCGTACTTTTTGCATGCAACTTGTAGCATCGTCCCCCCTGACTGGGCCATGTGATTTGGCTTTGGTCAATGGCAAATGTGATGCAAGCAAGGACTTGAAAAAATCTGTGTGACTGGGTTTGTTCTCTCTTAACACCTTTGCCTTGTCATGAGAATGATCCCAAGCTAGCTGGCTGGATGAGGGGAGGCACATGAGCCAGGGCCAAATTGCCCCAATTGTATAAGTTGATCCAAGATCAGCCAAGCCCCAGCAGAGTCAGGCCACAGACATGAGCAGGAGAGCACATGAGTATGCACAGATAATCTTGATGAACTCAGCCTGAATCTACTGAACCCCACAGACTCATGAGCTAAATGGATATTTATTATTGTTTGCCACTGAGAATTTGTTATGCAGATAATCAAGACTGCAAAATTTGTGTTACCAATCATCTTTTTATAGATGAAGAAAATGAGGTTCAGAAAGGGTAATTAATGTAACTAAAGTCACATAAGTAAGTGGGTAGGCCAGGATTTAGACCAAGCCCTCCTGACGCCCCCGTGAATTACAATGAATGGGGTGTACAGCCAGGAAAGGTGACATGATAGGTTCATAATCTTTAAAATAGGAAGCTTAGACTCCTCTTGGCCCCAGTGCTGATCCTTTAAAAACACCGTTAAATATGAAAAGAAACCCAATAGCAGATTAATTTTCAGGAAAATAAAGCCACTAAAAATGTATTTCCTGCATTTACTATTTTTTTTAATGTATTTTAAGCTGAAATTGCTCCTTACTCAAATACTAATCCCTATCTATTTATATGCATGTCATGAAGACTATGTAAACTCTTACCTTTCTTAGGCAAAGAAAATAAAAGTATTATCTAGTTTTCTCTGTTGGCATAAATGAGCAGATTAAGCATAAGTAGGAGACTGAGCATATTTCTATTTCCCTGACATGAAAAAATAGTGCGTTTGACCACTTTTTAGTATACATTTGTCAACCATCTTTTATTATATATAAAAACTCCCATCTCCACTCCTTATAGAAGTTTTACAATAATTTCACAGCTCAGTGGAACCCTAAACAGAGCTATCGTAGTGTAATGAAGCAGAAAACAATTGCTTCTTAACAAGACTGGTGTATGGTGACAAACAGCTCATAAAAATCCCATCTGCCACAAAATGCTTCTATTTTAGTTGTCTTAGAGTCTAAATAGCAGATTTCCCATTTCTTTTCAGAAACAACAAAGGAAATATAAAGCCTTCACTGCCATTAACTGACAAGAAAAGCACTTGATTCTTAATGTACTGACATGGCCCATTCATAGGACCACACATGTCTGGTGAAGCCCTTTAGACTTGCAGGATTTTGACTGCTCACTACAGGCTCCAACAGAGTCATAAATAATGCAGTGACATATCTGATGTTTTTTTTGATTCTCACCTGCAGATATGTTTATTGATTTTAGAGAGGGGGCTGAGAGAGGGAGGGAGGGAGGGAGAGAGAGAGAGCGAGAGAGAAAGAGAGAGAACATCGATTGTTTGCTTTCCATATGTGCCCTGATTGGGGATTGAACCAGCAACTTAGGTATGTGCCCTCACTGGGAATTGAACCAGCAACCTTCCAGTACATGGTACAATGTTCCAACCAACTGAGCCACACCAGCAAGGCACCATATTTATTGTTTTAATAACACAGAATGGCCTGCATACCAATCAGCTTTAGGTTTTGTTTAATAAAAATGAGACAACTCCAGAGTTTGAAGAACAAAGAAATGGGACCATTAACAGAGCCACTGATTTTATGAAGAACACTTTTCATTTTGTGGATGAGACATTGTCATTAACTTCCACTTGACAATTATATCTATACTAGAGGCCCAGTGCATGCATTTGTGCACTTATGGGGTCCCTTGGCCTGGCCTGCGGGGACCGGGCCAAAACTAGATCTCCAACATCCCTTGGGGGGAATCCCGGATTGCAAGAGGGGTTCTCAGGTGATGCACCCAGGAATCAGGCTCCCTCCTCTCTGGTTCTAGGAGTGTCACCTGAGAACTTCAGCTGCCAAGTCAGTAGCTTTGATGCACACTGACCACCAGGGGCATATGTCCATGCAGGTAACTCCTGCATGGACATATGCCCCTGGTGGTCAGTGTGCATCAAAGCTACTGGTTGGACCGTCAAACGGTCACTTAGGCTTTTACAGATAGATAGATAGATAGATAGATAGATAGATAGATAGATATCTGCTTTATTTGGGTGGCTTTTCAAAATGTTTTTCCATTTCACATTTTTATTTCAATCAGAAAGCCTTCAATTTGTTGAAACATTTAAACTCAAATAACTTGTTAAAGGTTTAAAATGAAAATACTAGTGTTTTTTTCCTAAAATGGAACCATTAACCTTTGTTTAGAAAATAAATGTACCAGAACTTTGAACAACTTTTCAAAATGCCATATATCTATAGGTGGTCTAGTATGACTTTTAAAATGCAAATACACTACTTTGTGAAAGAAATAAATCTACTCTTTCAGTTAGGATATAAAATACAATATTTAAAGACATTTGCTTTTAGAAAATGTTAGGAAATTTTCTTGTAAAGGGCCAATGAAAACTGCTATTTAAATACATTTAACTTTTAAGTAGAATATTATGGAGTTTTCTGGTCTGAAGGTATGATTGGCTTTCATGAATTGGTTGTAAATCAGCTCTCATCTTACTTGATATCAGGTGGAAATTTGTTTTAATTATTTATTAAAAATATGCTTTTATTGATGAGAGAGGGAGAGAGAGAGAGAGAGAGAGAGAGAGAGAGAGAGAGAGAGAGAGAGAGAGAGAGGAAGAGAGAAGGAGAGAGAGGAAGAGAAACACTGACATGAGAAAGAAACATCAATTGGCTGCCTCCTGCATGCCCTCTGCTAGGGATCAAACCTGCAACCCGGGCATGTACCCTGACTAGGAACTGAACCAGTGATCTCTCAGTGTATGGGTGACACTCAACTAACTGAAATATACCAGCAGATATTTCAATTAGAATGGATCCCCTGCCAGCCTGATTGGCATCTAACTGCTCCCCTGACGGCCTGATCACCCCCAACTGCCCTTCCCTGAAGGCCTGATTGCCCCCAAATGCCCTCTCCTGCAGGCCTGGTTGTCCCCAACTGCCCTCCCCTGCAATCCATCTTGTGACACCATGGGGGTTGCAATTTTATGATGACATGGGATGGCCATCTTGTGGCAGCCATCTTGTGATGACATGGGTGGCCATCTTGTGACAACATAGGGACAGAGGAAAGGTTTATCCACTCAGAAGTAAAGCAAGCTGTGTGGAATACAATTTTTGTGTTTCCTTCCTGTTTCTACTTATGGTACATTAATATTTAACAAAGGAGGCAAGAACAAACAATGGGGTAAGGCAGTC
This sequence comes from Pipistrellus kuhlii, assembly GCF_014108245.1. Lineage (NCBI taxonomy): Eukaryota > Metazoa > Chordata > Mammalia > Chiroptera > Vespertilionidae > Pipistrellus > Pipistrellus kuhlii. The sequence goes on from NW_023425529.1 coordinate 49,667,489, forward strand.
TATTCAATAAAGGTGTTGGAAAAATTTGACAAAAAAGAAAAAAAAAGAAAGAAACTAGACCACCTTCTTACACCTACACAAGAATAAACTCAGAACAGATTAAATACTTAAATGTAAGACCCAGTACCTAAAAAATCCTAGAAAAAAAGATTGGAAGAAAGATTTTGGACATCTCTCATAGCATTATTTTTGTGATTTATTTTCTTAGGCAAGGTAAATAGAAGAAAAATAAACAAATGGGACTCCATCAAACTAAAAAGTTTTTGCACAGCAAAGGAAACCATCAACAAAATTAAAAGATGCCCAGCTGGGATGGCTCAGTGATTGAGCATCAACCTATGTATGAACCAGGAGGTCATGGTTTGATTCCTGGTCAGGGCACATGGTGGGGTTTCAGGCTCCATCCCCAGTGTGGGGTGTGCAGCAGGCAGCCGGTCAATGATTCTCTCTCTCCATTGATGTTTCTATCTCTCTCTCCCTCTCCCTTTCTCTCTGAAATAAAAACAAAAGACAACCCACTGAATGGGAAGACATATTTGCCAATGATATATTTGATAAGGGGTTATTATCTAAAACTTAATACAACTCAACACCAAAACAAACAAACAATTCAATTAATAAAATAAGAAAGGACCTGAAGAGACACTTCTCTGAAGAGGACATGCAGATGGCCAATAGACATATGAAAATGTGCTCACTGTCACTACCGTCAGAGAGATGCAAATTAAAACCACTACTAGAGATCACCTCACACCTGTCAAAATGGCTATCATCAATAGATCAACAAACAAGTGGTGGTGAGGATGTGAAGAAAAGGAAACCCTTGTGCACTCTTGTGAATGCAGATTGATGCAGCCACTGTGGAAAACAGCATCGAGTTACTAAAAAAAAAAATTAAAAATGGAACTGTCATATGACCCAGCAATCCCACTTTTAAATATATATCTGTAGAAACCTGAAATTCAAAAGAATACTAGTTTATGCACCCCTATGTTCATTGCAGCATTGCATAATATATAATAGCTAAGATTTGGAAGTAGCCCAAGTTTCATCAACAGACAAGTAGATAAAAATGCTATGGTATATTTTCTCAATGGGATATTATCAGCCAGAAAAAAAAGACTATCTTACCCCTTGTGACAACATGGATGGACTTAGAGAGTATTATACTAAGTGAAATAAGCCAGTCAGAAAAATACAAGCACCATATGATTTCACTCACATGTGGAATCTAATGAACAAAATAAACTAACAAACAAAATAGAAATAGACTCATAGATACAGAGAAAAGACTGACAGCTGTCAGAGGTGTGAGGAGGTTGGTGGGCTGGGTGCAAAAGATCAAGAGATTCTGATAAGTAAACTACACATTTTGATAGAAAATATTGAATTAGTCTTGCCACAGTAATTAGATTACAACTTCTAAAATAAATGCAAAAGAAAAAGAAGTTATTAGATGGCCCTGGTATGAGTATAGATGGGGAGTGCTCATCAGAAAGAGATGGGAACGAGGGAAAGATGATTATTTTTCCAAGAAGCACCATATGTTCATCAAAATATACCCAACTCTTCCATATGTGATGTTTCTTGTTTTCTTTAAAAAATGAGAGGCGTTTTGATCCACAGAGCTCAAATTTCCACTAAATATTATCTCTTTTGCTAAAAGAATCTGGCCTATTTTTTAATTTATTTGCAGGTTTTAGCTATAATAGTAACTGCATTGGAGGAAAGAATGAGCTGCTGCTGGTCTGTGTAATTTTTTAATGATACATGGTAGAGGATACACACTGTGCTGTGTCTCTTGATGCGTTCCAACCCTCAGACTTTATTCCAGTTCTCTAGAAGGGAAAACATCATAAGCCAAGACTGTTCAAAAATGAGGCGTGAGTAAATACCCACACCAAACATAGCAGCTCATGTGGGAACAGCACGGGCTGCCCAGAAATCATCGCGGCTTAGAAACCTGAGTTTACATCCTGTTTCAGAGAATGCCTGCTATTTGTCTTTCCAGATTTCCTTTCCAGTCACTTCCACCCCAAGTCCCCCTCTCCCTCCTCCTTCCTTTTTGGTATGTGAAGGCATACTGTTCTAATTTCCTTTGTGATGAACATGAGACCATACAATACTAAAACCATTCTTTTAAAGAAATAAGGACCATCAGATTTCCCTCCCAATTCCTTTTTTCTGTCTGCTGGCTTCCATTCCAGTCTGCGTCTATGTTTCACCTGCCATTTGAAATGACAGGTAGGTTTGGAAATGCAAATTCCTTTTCAGATGCTGTCATTCTTTATCTTTATGGGTTTCTTTGGTGGTATAAAGATAAAGACAACCATACTTCATATTTTACAGCTCAATGTGTTATAGGTGAGAGAAGTGTAACATTGTATTACGTCTCTTGTTGGCTCCACATATTATTAATTGCCTTATTATATTGCAATGCCCTTATGCTACATTTCTGCCAAAGTTACACGAGTGAGGCAGAAAAATATTCAAGCGGGGGAAAATGAGACTTATTTTATAAGTCCATGGACAGGCTTCCCTGAATTCTATAAATGGCAAGAGTTTCCCACACGTGGCTGCAGAGATAGATATAAACTGACAGCAGGTGTTTTAAGTGTGAGGAGAACGATGAAAGACAGATCATGCCGAATTAACAAAATCAATTCTTAGCTTTGACATTCTCGGAAAGGAAGGAAACAGTACTGAATGAATATAAACATACAGACACATGCTAAATAAGGTGAACAGAATGAATATAAACATTCTGACACAAGCTAGATAAGTTGGCTAAAGTCTCACTTCCACCAATCTTAGGGACTTCCTGGCCCCTGGCTATGACACTTAACAGAAATTCTTATATCATTAGGGTGAACTTAGGGTGAAGTCTCTACAAATTCAGAGGCAGGTGGCCAGAAGAAGACCACTAGAAGGCCGTGTTTAAAGATTTGTTTGGGTCTCAAATGAGGCAATCAGTTGTCTTGATAGAAAAAAAATTCAACCTGCCTGGAGATAATAGCTTTAGGCTATTTGAAGTGAATTAAAACAACAAGAGGTAAGGAGGCCTTTTTAACCTTCCACCCATTCTCTCTTGGTGTCCAAGTTAGAATTTTTTTTTTAACCTTCCTGTTACTTACAATGGAATGTGCCCCCTCCCCTTCATGTCACCCCCTTTATTTTCCAAAATGAAAGACAAATAGCCAACAGAACAGAATTCAAATATGGGTGGCTCTCATGAGGGTGAAAATCAAAGAAGGGATGTGTCCCTTCCCAAGAGGACCGCTAAGTGGTGGGCGTGCTGCAAAAATAGATGCAAGACACAAAGCAGTAAGCTACTTAAGAAAAGCTCTATGGAACCAGCTGAGAAATTTTGCTTGGCATTTAGCTTCACCTGGGCGAAATGCTAAAGCTGGTGAAAATGTTTAGTTTGGCTTTTATTTTCTTCCCACAGATGAAGGCTAGATCTATATAGTATGCTGGATGCTAAGTAAGAATTAGGCATTGTCCATAAGAAGTAGCATTATGGAGAGGTACCTCAGTCAGAGTTATCGGAATGCAAGCGACAGAAACGGACTCTGGGTAAAAAGAGAATTTGCTGGAAGGATACGGAGCAGCAGGGATATTAGAATTGGGTTCAGAGCAGGATAAGGACTGAGGGAGCTCTTCTCTGGGCTCATCAGGGTGGTGCTGCTAGAATGAATGGCGGTCAGGGGTCAAGTTTCAGGGAGCTGATTGGATCATTATGGTGACATCCTCTCTCCCTTTCTCCCCATGGTTAATGCCAGGTGTGCTCCTTACTTAGTGGTCTTATCCCAATGTACCCAATGGAAGAGGGATCCTAAAAGAACACCGGTTTGCTGATAGTACAAGGGAGAACTTTATGCCCATTGGCCTGAAGATATAATTGTCTACCGCCCAGTGTTATGCACTCTTGATTTTATGCTGGATATTCTAAGTCTTTTAGTTCCTAATCTATTTAGTTTGTGAGAAGAAAGGAGAGAATATAGGGAGAGAAGGAGGAAATACTTTTATTGCCTAGTATATATAACCTGATGTGGTATAGGTAGCCCACATGAGTGCTGGTATCAATGGGTAAGCTCCCAAATTTCTGGTCTGATGCACTCAGCCCAGATGTTGAGGTTTTTTTTTTTTAAAATATATTTTATTGATTTTTTTTTTACAGAGAGGAAGGGAGAGAGAAGGAAGGGAGAGAGATAGAGAGCTAGAAACGTTGATGAGAGAGAAACATCGACCAGCTGCCTCCTGCACACCTCCCACCGGGGATGTGTCCGCAACCAATGTCCATGCCCTTGACCGGAATCGAACCCAGGACCTTTCAGCCCGCAGACCGACACTCTACCACTGAGCCAAACCGGTTTCGGCAGATGTTGAGTTTTAATCCATAGGACGTATCATGGCATTGGCTTTTTGCCTAATGGAGAAATAAGTCTTAGTTGCTACCCAAGTTTTAAATTTTATTTTCACCAAATGGAAAAGTTAACATGATCTCCTTGTCAAAGGGTGGGACAGAACACAGAAGTAATTGAATGGGGGACTCTACCCCCCCCCCCCCCCCGACCTCCTAGAGAGCAGAGCCACAGTTTCACAAACCAAAGAGATACAGGCCCCAGAAGGAGTAATAATTAGTGTCAGGTCTGTCTTGCAGAACATATGGGAGGGAAGGAAAGCCTCCTTAACAACACTGTTGATAAATATTTAATACAATGCACTTAGAATTGCATATGTAAAGACTTCTACTTTTGTACAGATAGTGACCAAGGCCCAGTACTAAGGTGTGAATGTTCTGGAGCAGGCTGGCCATTACAAATGCAGAAGAGAGGCTTAGCAAAATCTTAGCAAAAAGAAAAGAGGAGAAACCCAGAATATTTTGTGATGGAGATAGCTTTGTCTTAAGCAGCTGGATAAGAATTTTGTGGTCTGAGAAATAGGCATTAATTTGCTAGCATTTCTCTTTATAGGGTTTATAATTTATTGTATTTATATTTACATAGATTGACAGTTTGAGATGTTCATTCTATATTCTATAGTAGTGGCTTTGTCTATCCCAAGTTATCTTTCTGCTATTTTCAGACAATTTCAGGAGGAGCTAAGAACTTGGCAGATCTCTGAATGGATCCAGAGGGCTCTGCTTTGGAACTGGATGGGGTAGGAGAAAACCGGTAGCTGCAATTGCAAAATAAAACATGTTTGAAGAATATATGGGTGTGACATAGAAAGTAAGCCTGTGGGGCTTTGACACAGCTGGGCTTAAATCCTTTCTTTGCCATTTCCTAGCATTCTGACCTTCACTTACTCTCTCTATGCCTTATTTTCCTGATGTAACACTAAGAGATCAGGTGTGTAAGCAGTTGGCACAGCTCCTGCATGTAGTAAGAGCTTAGTATGTTAACTCTTGGTGGTATATGGAGACAAGAATCAGACAATTTATAGAGCAAATAATGGGAAAGTAAATTTTGAGTAAGCTTTGGCTGTAGAATTGGTAGAGGGTCTGACAAATGAGAAATGTTTGAAGGAACTGGGGATTAGTTGGAGTGTTTGAGGAAAAAACAGGAGATTTGATTGCTGGCTTCAAAGTTGAAGGGTTGATCATAAAAGAGAGATTTGTCGGGTATAGAGGTTGGAAATCACAGGCAAGCAGATTTTGGCCCAGAATGAGGAGGCTAATATTTAGAGCTGTTCTACTTTCAGATGGTCCTCTCTATCAGCGGATAGAGCTCCTGTTCTTGGAATAGTCACACGTAGGCTGGGCCACACTGATTAGGGATGTTTAGAAAGGTATTTTTACCTAGAGTTGGAGTTGTTAAGCAGATAACAACTTGGTAGGCTGTTCCAACTTTTTTTGGCTACAAAACTTAGTAAACATCCTATAAGGACAGAACAAAAAAGTAACAGTCATGAAGTTAGAGGAATCACTGATGTTTAAGACTAGTGATAAATTTCTGCAAAAGAGGGCCTGCTTCCTTGGATCTCAGGAATCAGTGCCTCTGTATCCAGTTGCAGAAAGGTGTGGACATTTGAAGCCCCAAGCCTCAGGTGCTTAGAACAGAATAAAGGCTTATAAGAAGAAGTGGCTACACTTTTTTCATTACATCCATTGGTTGTCAGTCTTCCTTAGTTATTGTTGACTCTGAAGTCAAGAGCATGCATGATGTTAGGATCAAGGTTCTTGACACTATTGGATCAGACTTGGAAGGGATGCCAATTTAGCCTATTCCCTAAATGTCTCAACAACCATGAAGTATTATAATGTTTTTAAAATGGCTAAGAGAATTGGGAGAACTTGCTGTCTATGTTTCTAATCACTACTTATCTTACCTGGAACAAAGAAAGGGAAGGGGTGGAAGAGCAATAGCCGTTGAGGTCAAGTCGGCAAGGCCTTCTGGGATACCAACTGGGAAAATTGCTCATAAAATGTCTTAGGTTCCTCATCTCTCAAATGGGTACAAGAATAGTACCCAATTCATTTGTTAGTTATAAGGACTGATTAAATAAGTATATAACAAAGTAGTTAGCACAATGCCTAGCACATTGGAAGCCCTCAATGAACATTACTTGTAATAAGCCTTTAGCCATTTCTCCTGATCTGTCATAGTAAGAAAGACACAGATGGTCTACAATTTTATCTATTTATTTTTATCCTCACCAGAGAATATGTTTATCTATGTTTGTTGACTTGTTAGAGATAGAGAGAAAGTGAGAGAGAAACATTGATATGTAAGAGAAACATTGATAGGTTGCATCCTATACACCCCCACTGGGGATCGAACCCACAATCTAGGTATGTGCCCTGACTGGAAATTGAACCTTCTGGTGTTGGGAGGATGCTCCAACTAAATGAACCACGCAGCCAGGGCAAAAATTTTAATATAAGTTCAAAATACTTATTACTTTTATCAATCACCACTTAATTACTTTGGGGGGGATAATTAATTCAGAATCTCACAATCTTCCTTTATGGAAATATTTACTAAATGTTAATTCATTTCTAGCCCTTTTAGAGCTCTTCAAGTCTTTGATGTCTTTATTAAACATTAGCACCCCAAATGGTAAATGTTAAGCAGTATTTATTTGTAGACATTCCTGTCATGGTTAAAGTTAAGCTAAGATAATAATTCAGAATTATTTATAAATTATTGAAGCTACAATAGTTATAGTCACCATGATAATTAGTCATGTAAAGTGCCTTAAGAATTTCATATATCCTTAAACAGTTATATTACAAATGGGGAAGGAAAGCATTGGGTTTCTTTAATAACTATGTATTGAAAAATTTGTATTAGAGACCTGTCTTTATAAAACTAATAGAAAAGGAGTCCAGTGAATTTTAATTACATTTATGTTAAAAATTTCTTACTTCTTCTCAGTAATGTAAATTACTTCTTGTAAATGTTATAAAGCAACTGTTCTTTCACCCTTACATTCATTATACACTTAATTATTACAGAACATATTTTACAGCCAAATGGAAATTTCAAGAACTGCTACAAATTACATTATGTTGTATTTTTTAAAAAATTGATTATTGCAATACTATAATTTCTAACCTTTCATCAAAACGAATGAAACAATACTCATGACTAATTAAAACATCTACAATCAAGCAATATAAAGACTTAGAAAAAAGAACTGTGTTATGTTATTTCATGCTCAAAGTTGCTTTGCATGGGACATTATTTTTATAGCTAAACTGTGCATTAATAATGTACCTTGGCTGCATGGAACAGAATAACAAATTTCAGTGAGGGACAGTTGGGAGAGGACAGGAAGAAATTAACCAAAGAACAAGTATGCATATATGCATAACCTATGTACACAGAAGGGAAGGCTTGGGGTGGGGTGGGGGTTGAGGTGGAGAGGCAAAAAGAGAGAGAATAGAATACAACTATCAGCAATAAAATAAAAGAAAATAACGTACCTTGGGATTACTAAAAAAAATTTCATAAAATTTCTGGAAAAGGGGAAGATGCCATAATTAAATCATAGTAAATAACATAGATGTTGAGATAGTATTCAAATGAATCAAAAATTTTTGCTATTCAGGCTGTTATGTTGACTTTTCCATGATATTTAGAAGGTTGAGAGTTAGCAAATGGAGGATGTATGAAAGTAGCTTTTTAGAAAAATAGCTTTTTCTAAAATATGGGCTCTCAGTGAACATGAACTTGTTATTAGGAAAATATAACATGCAAGAAAGTTATATATTCATTTGTTAAATATATATATTTTAAATATATATTTTTATTTCAGAGAGGAATTTAGATGGAGAGAGAAAGAGGGAAACACCAATGATGAGAGAGAATCATTAATCGGCTGCCTCCATCATGCCCCCTACTGGGAATTGAGCTTGAAACCTGGGCATGTGCCCTTGACCAGAATCCAACCTGGGACCCTTCACTCTGCAGGCTGATGCTCTCTATTCACTAAGCCAAATTGGCTAAGGCCATTTGTTAAATATTTTTAATATTTAAGTTATCTGTTAGGTAGCACAATAAAGTTAATTTCTTTAGTGAGAATTCCAAAATATTAGTTCAATCAAGTTTTACTGATGTAATGTGTTTTTTTAAACTGATTTTTAAAATGCCAATTAAAAAACCAGATATTGCCTCATCTATTAAGAAATTGAAATAACTATTTTAATATTTAATCTTTATGATGTTTGGGAGTCCTTTAATCTCCAAGCAAAGCAATTTTGTTGAGTCCAAATTTATTAATAATTTAGTTTTTCTTCTAGACTCGAAAGCCTTCGTTGTGCGCTGCTGTTCCATAGAAACTACCTCAAACCACCAACTGTTTTATCAACATTCAAACTATAAACCTTAGCTAGAATTTTAATATCTAGATATTACTTTTGGTAATTTCTGTGATATATTTATATCCATATTTTGATTAGGTGATTTATCACCAGTGGTTTAGATGGTCCCCAAAGCAGCTTTTCCTTCTCTTTTCTCTTTTTCAAAGAATGGAACTAGTGTCTGTCTCTGTCACCTGTACTTGATGCCTTGACATGTTTCCTCACTCCCACTCCCACCACAAGAACACAAAGTCCTACTTACTACCACAGCATTTCTTGAACATACGTGTTTCTTTGCATCTTCCCTACTGCTCTCTCTTCTTTAAAAAAAAAAAATTCTTTATTGTTGAAAGTATTACATATGTCCCATTTTCTTCCCATTGACCCCCTCCAGCCTGTTCACACCCTCCACTCTCTCCCCCTGCCCCAGGCCTTCAGCACCCTATTGTCTGTGTCCATGGGTTAGGCATATATGCATACAAAGTCTTTGGTTGATTACCTCACACCCACCCACCCTCCTCCACCTTCCCTCTGAGATTCCGCCCTCTGTTCCATGCTTCCATGTCTCTGGACCCACTCTGTTCATCAGTTTCTTTTGTTACTTAGATTCCTACCAGCAGTGTAAGGGGGTTCCTTTTTCTCCACATCCTCTCCAGCACTTGTTGTTTGTTGATTTGGTGATGATAGCCATTCTGACAGGTGTGAGATGGTACCACATTGTTGTTTTGATTTTCATCTCTTGGATGATTAGTAACTTTGAGCATGTTTTCATATGTCTCTTGGTCTTTCAAAAAAGTGTCTATTTAGATCTTTTGCCCATTTTGTGATTGGATTGTTTATCTTCCTTTTGTTAAGTTGTATAAGTTCCCTATAAATGTTGGAGATTAAACCCTTATGGGAGATAACATTGGCAAATAGGTTCTCCCATGCAGTGGGCTTTCTTGTTGTTTTGTTGATGGCTTGTTTTGCTGTACAGAAGCTTTTTATTTTGCTGTAGTCCCATTTGTTTATTTTATCCTTAGTTTCCATTGTCCTAGGAGCTGTATCAGTAAAGGTATCGCTATGACATATATCTGATATTTTGCTGCCTATGGATTCTTCTAAGATTTTTTTATAGTTTTCCATTTTACGTTTAGATTCTTTAACCATTTTGGATTTATTTTTTTGTGTATGGTGTAAGTTGGTGGTCTGGCATTTTTTTTTTTTGCATGTATCTGTCCAATTTTCCCAACACCATTTATTGAAGAGATTGTCTTGACTCCATTGTATGTTCTTGCCTCCTTTGTCAAATATTAATTAAGCATAATGTCTTGGTCGATTTCTGGGTTCTATGTTCTATTCTATTGACCTATATGTCTGTTCTTGTGTCAGTACCAGGCAATTTTGAGAACAGTGGCTTTGTAGTATAGCTTGATATCTGGTATTGTGATCCTTCCAACATTGTTCTTCTTTCTCAAGATTACTGCAGCTATTTGTGGTCTTTTTTTCCAGATGAATTTTAGGAGAGTTTGTTCTAGGTCTGTGAAATATGACATTGGTATTTTAATGGGGATTGTGTTGAATCTGACTGCTTTGAGTAGTGTAGATATTTTAATGATGTTGATTCTACCAATCCATGAACACAATAAATTCTTCCATTTGTTTATGCTGTTAACAACAACAACAAAAAACATTGAAACCTGTAAAGAATTTTTTATGAGTTTATTTGAGCCAAAACTGTCGACATATGCCGGGAAGCAAAACCTCAACGGATTGAGATAATGCTCCGAAGAATGGCGGGTTACATTTCTCTATTTATACACTGAAATCAAAGGAGCGACATAGGTGGGTTACATGAAATTCATTGGTGATGGAGTAAGGAGGCGGGAGAAAGCAAAGCAGTGGGAAACTCCTGGGATTGGATAAAAAGTAAAATGATGGACGTGTACTCAGGTGAGTGCATGAACAATTAACATGATAAAGAAGGAATTTGAGGCATCTGTCCTGGTGCCCACCACATTTGGTTGTTCCCCAGGGGCTCCGGAAAAAGGGAAGTTACAAGTTACCCAGACATCTCACAGATATGTTATCTTAGAGGCAAACAGGCAAATGGGCTCAGTAAAAAGATCAAAGTTGATCTTTATCTGGGAAATGACTACCTACTATGACCTGTTAGATATTTAATTTTCAAACCATCTTTTGTGGTTATCTTAGGTCTCTGGGTTTGCAAGACTGCCATGCAGGCCTTCCCTGAGCTTGTCAGGTTAGCATGTGGCTTTTTTCTTTCACAATGCCTTCCTCTATCTCTTTTTTCAACATCCTGTAATTTCTGAGTACAGGTTCTTTACCTCCTTGGTTAAGTTCCTAGGTATCTTAATTTTTTGTTGTTGTTGCAATTGTAAATGGAATTTTTTTTTTTTTTTTTTAGTTCCTCGTTCTGTGAGTTCATTATTGTTGCATAAAAAAGCCATAGATTTCTGGGTGTTAATTTTGTGTTCTGCTACATTGCCAAATTAATTTATTAATTCTAATAGTTTTTTGATGGAATCTTTAGGGTTTCATATGTATAATATCATCTGTGAATAATGACAATTTTATTTCTCTTCCAGTTTGAATGCTTTTCATTTTTTCTTTTTGTCTGATCGCTAATGCCAGCACTTCCAGTACTATGTCAGGAAACAATTCTTTAAAGACCCCGAGATTTATAATCCATTTTCTCTCTACTCCTCAGTCCTCTTTTATTTTCATTCCTCTCCTCCTTATCCTCTTTGAATCATGAGAATATTAATGATGTAATTTTTTATATGGTTGAACAATCATATTATCCCCTGGTAAATCTGTATACTCAGAAGGTCCAACCTTCTAACATCTCCCTGCATATGCTCACACAGCCTAGTGTTGCTACATGACAGGCAGTTTGGAAAAAGTGTAACTTCATGATCACCACCTCAATGCAAGCTCAACACTTGCACACTATCCTACTACTTGCTTCTAAGGTCATTCATTCCTTTGACATATCGGCTTCCATCTTCTCATTTCTTGAACTTCCACTGAAGACCTTGCTTTAAATTCATTGAGGAAACAAAAATCATCAGCCTTTCCTCCCAAACATCCTTGTCCATATCATTTTTTCCTTTGTCCTGAAGTAATGGACGTTTGTTTCTCCTTCCCTCAAATACTTATTTTTCTACACGTGCTGCTCCACAGTGACTCCTTTCTTGACCACTGAGTACAAATAGGTCCTCCCCCAGATCTTGTCAATATAACTTTTCTCTATCTAAATGGACCATTTGCTTTCTTCACAGAACCTTACATCTTGCAATTATTTATTCATTTGTTTGTTATTATCTTTTACTCTAAACTTCAAGTCCCACAAGTACAAAGATATTATGTACTTTTTCTCACCACTGTATACTCTGTATCTAGAATTGTGCTTGGCAGTTTAAGATTCATTCATTCTGCTTTCACCTGTACAGCAAATATTCATTTAATGTGTATAACCAGACTCTGCTAAATGTTGAATGTATAACTGTCAGCCAAGACAGAAATGGCTGCTATTCCTATAGCTTGCATTCTTGTGAGGAATACAGGCAATTACAAAGAAGTGTAAGTGCTTTATTGAGGAAGTACAGAGTGCTATGGGAACACATAGATGGAAACCTACACCAATTTTGGTATTGATGGTTGGGGTCACAGAGTCTCCTGGGGAAATGACATTGTAGCTATAGCTTGATGAATCAATAGGAACTTACCAGATGATGTGTGAAGGGAAAATTATGTAGGATATAGAAGTAATAGTATACACAAAGTTTTGGAAGTGAAGGAAATCATGGTGCAATTAAAGAAATTAAAAGAGCTCAGTGTGGCTGGAATATAAATTATAATGTGAGGAGTGGTGAGAAGTAAGTTTGGAGAGGTATCATGCAAAATCTTAAGCAATGCTAAAAATTTTAAACTTTTTCAAATAGCACTAAATGATTTTTTTCAGGAGTTGGTCAATATTATTATATTTGTGTTAAAAATCTCTGAGGATAAGTTACTTGGTAAAAGATACAGGACATTTCTGCTCAGCAATGAGCAAGATATTATGGGATGAACAATTGGGTAATAAGCATATACTCAGATGAATAATACAATTTAAAAATGCTTATTTCATAATATAGTTATTCACTGGTATTATGCACAAATAATAGATTCACTAAAATAAATTAAATAAGAATGAAGGAAGGGAAAAGAAGTACAAGATATTAGGGGAGCGGGTGAGGGAGGGAGGGAGGGAGAGAGGGAGAGAGAGAGAGAGAGAGAGAGAGAGAGAGAGAGAGAGAGAAACATTTATAATTTATCAAAATATAAATTCTGATTCAGAAATGATGACTTCTCAGATTTCAGGTCTCAGTTTAAATGTTTTGCTTCAGCTCAATATCTTTATAGTTTAAAACACGTGGAAAACCAACATATTGTTATATTAAAAAAGATAAGTCTCTATCAACCAAGTAAAACATGAACGCAAGTTATCTGTTCCTAGAAGATGTAACCACCACCCAGAGACAGCCTGGTGGCTTGGAGACAGGGATGACGATCACATGTGGAGGTAACTGTGGAGGGTGAGGGGGATGTGCTACCCATAGAAAGGGGTCTGGCTACAGCTGCAAGGGGCGGTGATGATGGCAGCAGCAACATAGGGAAAATTCCCAAGCAGTGACAGGCCTGAGGTGATGCTGATGAGCTGCAGCGGAAATAAAAATTCTATTGTTACTGAATAGTTATGTACAGCAGCGTTTTTCAACCGCTGTTCCGCGGCACACTAGTGTGCCTCGAGATGTTGCCTGGTGTGCCGTAGGTGCAGACAAGACAAGAATTTTATAATTTTTCACTATTTTGTTTACTTAATATTTCATAACAAAGTAATTATAAAATACTTTCTTTGTGTTTATTTGATTCCTATTCAAGAGAATTACTTTATATATAGTCAATATAGGCACAGAGTTAAATTTTTTAACATTTTCTAATGGTGGTGTGCCTCGTGATTTTTTTCATGAAACAAGTGTGCCTTTGCCCAAAAAAGGTTGAAAAACACTGTCCTAGACCACAGATTAAAAATGGCAAATTAGTAGTATTGAGGGATATTGCTATAAACGCAAACTTGTAACAGGTAACAACCTAACAACAAGGGAAAACACATAAATAATAAAGCAAACAAAAGCACAGTAGCTTGAAGTCATTCAGCAAAGATGCTTGCAAGCCTCAGCCTGAAGATCTTAGTGTACAATAGCTTTTATTTTTCATGAGAATTCAATACATATTTACGGGGTACATTTTATCTGCTGGGCACTACTGCATCCCCGCAGATAAAAGAATAAATTAACCAGGAGGTGATAAAAATGCATGTTTGGAAAATTTCCATTAAAAATGGTATTTAATGCTTCTATTGACGATTAGCTTGGATAGAATGCCTCATTCCCCTACACTGAAGCTTTGTAAAGTGATTTTTCTTCTATTTTTCATTCAAGATCATTTAATAAGCTGTGGTTAATTTGAGTAGAGACTGCTAGCACAGAAAAAAAAAAAAAAAAAAAAAAAAAAAAGAGAGATGAACACCTTCAAGAAAGAAAAAAAAATGAAGGAAAGAAGATATGACATAATCCCTATACCACCATTCACATTGGTTATGGTTGAGGCAAGTCACATAATTGCAATCTTGTTTTCCTCACCAGTAAAATAAGGATAATCCTATCCATCCATTGTGACTTTGAAATAAGTAGTAAATAACAAATGTTTTTTAAATCTTTATTGTTGAAAGTATTAGGCAGGTCCTTCTTTTCCCTCATTAGCCTCTTCCAATGTGCTTCATCCCCACACCTTTTCCCCCTCCCCCCAGTACCCCTTCTCTCTCTCTTCCCCCCTCCACTTACCCCCCCCTCTCCCCGCCACTACCACCACCACCACTCCAGTGTCTATGTCCTTGGGTTATGCAGATATGCAAACAAATTCATTGGTTGATCTCTTCCCACCCACCCTCCCCTGCCTTCTCTCTGTACATCAGTGTTTTTCAACCTTTTTTGGGCAAAGGCACACTTGTTTCATGAAAAAAATCATGAGGCACACCACCATTAGAAAATGTTAAAAAATTTAACTCTGTGCCTATATTGACTATATATAAAGTAATTCTCTTGAATAGGAATCAAATAAACACAAAGAAAGTATTTTATAATTACTTTGTTATGAAATATTAAGTAAACAAAATAGTGAAAAATTATAAAATTCTTGTCTTGTCTGCACCTATGGCACACCAGGCAACATCTCGCGGCACACTAGTGTGCCGCGGAACAGCAGTTGAAAAACACTGGTCTAGGATACCAAATATTCAAGTTTCTCATAAATAAATCTGCCACATAAGCAAGCAGGATTGAAATGAGAGTGCAAGCATCTGTTTTAAGGTTACAGGGTACAGATTTTCTGGTAATTATGAGAGAGAGAGAGAGAGAGAGAGAGAGAGAGAGAGAGAGAGAGAGAGAGAGAGATTGATGTAAGAGAAAAACACTGATTGGTTGCCTCTCATCCTCTCATAGGCACCCCTGCCAGGATCAGACCCACAATCTGCATATGTGCCCTGACAGGAAATTGAACAGGTGACTTTCTGGGAGCACAAGACCATGCTCAACCAACTGAGCCCCACCAGCCAGGGCCACCCTATGCTTTAAATCAAGGTAAATTATATGCAAAGCTGACCTGCTAGCTCTTGTGCCATCCTTACCATATATGGCATTTTTTTCAGACAGATATATTCTTTTTCCAGTGTTTGAAAACCTAACTGCTATTCACTAGCAATACTCAGATCAGCTATCATTTAATTAGGAGACATGAGCTTCCAATGTTCCTTCTCCCCCACACTTCATACGCAGGATGAGGCAGAAGACACCAGTGCGGTGAACAAGAACTAGGTCTTTCATTTCAATGCCCTGTGCACTGCCCTGTGCCACAGAGGAGGTGATCATTAATGTTTGCTGAATGACTTGAATTGAATAGCCATGTAGCGTGAAATGATGTCTATGGCAAAGTGCAAGGTAAATCAATGTATTGTACAAATACAGGGTATTACTGCTGTTTCAGCTGATCAGGTACTTTTCTCATGTAAGGCTCTGCCAAGGCAATTCAGATGTCTCTGTATTAGCTAGGTGCCCATCTATTATCATATAATTTTTTCTCTTTTTTTAATCCTCACATGGGGGCATGTCATTGACTTGACAGAGAGAGAGAGAGAGAGAGAGAGAGAGAGAGAGAGAGAGAGAGAGAGAGAGAGAGAAAGATCCAGTAATGGCCCTGATGGGAATTGTACCCACAACGTAGGAATGCGTCCTGACTAGGAATTGAACCTGCAACGTTTTGGTGCTTGGGATGGTGCTCCAACCAACTGAACCACCTGGTCAGGACAATATACTAGTAATTTGTGATATTTTTAATTGAGCTTTTGATCACTAATAATTATTTATTTTTGCTATTTCTTTGAGTGGTTCTTATTATTTTTATACCTTCCAGCATACTTTATCATTTTAACTTATTTTATTTCTTCTATTTTTGCTGCATTTGCTTTTCTCATACTAAAAAAGAGTTTAAATGGTTTTTGCATGAGTTTTGGGACATGGTGACTCAATAAGAGACTTTATTTAAGTTGCATCTTGTTATTCAGACTCCCTGATGGATACTTAATATGCTGGGTCTTATTTCTCCTCTGGGGCTTAAGTTATGGCATCAGAACGCGAGATAAACTTAACCCTAAGTGATGTGCTGTCCATGTATTTTAATCAGAAGCCTAAAATCCCTGCAGACTTTGCTTCTGCAAGTCACCGATTTTGAACTCTGTCACTGTGTCTGATTGCTCATGTAATATTAAACTCTAGCTGAGCCCTAATTTCAAGAAATATGAATCAAACTTTGTAAATGAGAATTTTAAGAACTTCTGTACTAAAGAAAGTAGTTATGTTACAGTTGCTGAACTAGACAAATAATGAACAGTTTCTGAGAGTTGTTTTTGAGTGTCATATTTTAAAAATGTATAGGAATTATTAGTTTCCGGTATACTATCTCACACATTTCATTTTATTTCATGACATCTCCATTTGGATGCCCACTAGGAATCCCAAATAATGTCAGAATTCCCTCTCTCTCTCTCTCTCTCTCTCTCTCTCTCTCTCTCTCTCTCTCTCTCTCTCTCTCTGTCAAGTCAATGACATGCCCCCATGTGAGGATAAAAAAAAAGAGAAAAAATTATATGATAATAGATGGGCACCTAGCTAATACAGAGACATCTGAACATCTGAACATCTGACATTTTATTTCATGACATCTCCATTTGGATGCCCACTAGGAATCCCAAATAATGTCAGAATTCCTAACCCTAGTGGGCTTTCCTTTCCTCGTCAGCAAGTTCTATTGTTTTGCTCTTCAGAATAAATATCGAAGACTTCCTTTCTCCTTCCTGCTCCTCTGTTACAACCTTGGAGTAACGAATCAACATTCTCTGCTGGCTGCTCCAATAGCCCTCTCTGTTCTCCCTGTATCCCAGGCAGCCTGGCTCTGGAGCGTGTGCTTCTAATCACCTCCAATAGCTGCCTCTTGTCGATTTCTCACTGCATTTAGAATAAAATCCAAACTCCTTATCACAGCCTTGGCCTTGGCACCTGAGCTCATCAGAAGCTTCTGTGAGACATTTTAGTGAAGTTTGAATGGCAGACTAGAGTGGAGGAGTGGGTGGCAGCTAGAAATTGTTAATAGCAAGTCATTACTTTTGGGAATTTTGATGTCAAGAGGAGGAGAGAGGTAGGGGGCAACTAGAGAGATGAAAAGGAATAAAAGAAGCCCCCCCCCTTTTTAATTAAGTAGGAGACTTGAGCAAACTAATATAGGGAAGAAGACAGAATAGAAAAGCTTGAAATGTAGGATGTAAGAGATGACTGAATAATAGCTTTGAAGGGTCAAGCAGAGGAGGGTGCGTTAGCCTCGGACACTGTACTAGTTATCTATTGCTGTGTAACAAAAGACCCTAAAAGTTAGCAGTTCCAAGTGGTAAACGTTTGTAATCTCACACAATTTCTGTGGGTCAGAATCCGGGAGCTAT
The DNA here is from genome assembly GCF_014108245.1 of Pipistrellus kuhlii. Classification (NCBI taxonomy): domain Eukaryota; kingdom Metazoa; phylum Chordata; class Mammalia; order Chiroptera; family Vespertilionidae; genus Pipistrellus; species Pipistrellus kuhlii. Next base: position 49,685,392 of record NW_023425529.1, read on the forward strand.
TTGCCGAGTAGCCGAGTAGTTCTGGCTCCGGATCTCTGGGGATGCTGCAGTGAGGCTGTCCCCCTGGCACAGCCTCTAAACTTGACTGGAGCTGGAGCAGCTGCTTCCAGGCTGTTGGCAAGAAGCTGAAGTTCCTCCCCACAGGGTGCTTATGACAAGGTTTCACCCAGGGTAAGTGATCCAAGAGAGAGCTAGAGAGTCAGAGCCCAAGACAGAAGCCACAGTGTCTTTTATATTCTAATGGAGTAATGCCTTCACTTACCATCACTTCTGTCATATTTAATTGTTCATACAGAATTATCCTGGTACAACGTGGAGGGGGCTACACATGGGTATGAATGCCAGGAGGCAGAGGTCATTGATGTCCATCTTAAAGGTTGGCTACTGCAGAACTCCAAAAGAAAACTTGACTCTATAAAAAGAAGTGTGAGAGAAAGGAGGAGAGGTTAAGACAGAGGCTGATCTGTGGCTTCTTCTTTTTTTTTTTTTTTTCAGTGAAGGCAGAGGCAAGTCATTTTCTGAGAGGGATGGAGTAAAAAAGAGAGTTTGGAGGGGAGGTTGAGGCTTGGAATCACTATTCAGGAGAATTGGAGAGACAGTCCTTTTCGGGTAGAATGGTAAAGCAGATTTGAGAGCTCCGCTAAGACAGGAAATAAACAAGGTGCAGAAACACCAGTCTGCCTGGTTGTATGATTTTTCTTCCTCAGTCATCATGGAGCAGAAATGGTGACAGTGGATGATTGGTGTGATCCAGGAGGGAGCTTTGTTCAAAGGTTGCAGCCATGCCAAAGAAGACAGGATAGTTGTGAAAGATGTTGGGGGAATGACTGAGATAATCTGTCATGGAGCTGGAAGGAAGTCCCTGAAACCAAAGGAAGCTGAAAGATGTGCGAATATGGATGGGGTCAAGGAACTTAAGATTTTGATCTGGCTGAAGTGGAGGTTAAATTAGAGGGAGGGGGAACTGGATGCAGGAGATGATGGTTAGAGATGACTTTGGAGTTTAAGACATTTTCTATAATATATATATGGGGAATGTTTTTGGAAAATGAACTAGATTTATAAAAATCTAGATTCACTTTTTCATTTGGAATAATTGGTTAATTAGCCAACATGTATTTGTTGAGCAATTACTACATGTTCACAAATGTACAGGTGATTAAATTTATTAAAGTACATTTACTCCTTCCTACCAATGTCTCCTCCATATGGTGTTTTTCTTTTTTACTTACCAAAGGGTGTTTTATTTTTAATCTTATGAAAGAATCTATTACAGGTTTTATGAAATAATATGAAATAATACACATTTTTCTATGGTTATATTAGAATTTTAAATCTACACATGAGTGTGATACACCAATTTAAACAAATGTCTTATGGAAAGTAAATGTGGGTTATTTCTCATTGTTTTCAGCTTAAAAACTATTTCAGGAAACTACCTTCTTCTGTGTTCTATACAGTTAATTATTAGCCACTGTATAGAACAGTTCTCAAAGTGTGGTCCCTGACTAGCAGTATAGACACCACCTGAGCACTTGTTAGAAATGCACATTCTGGCCGAGACCGGTTTGGCTCAATAGATGGAGCGTCGGCTTGGGGACTGAAGGGTCCCGGGTTCGATTCCGGTCAAGGGCATGTACCTTGGTTGTGGGCATATCCCCAGTAGGGGATGTGCAAGAGGCAGCTGATCGATGAGTCTCTCTCATTGATGTTTCTAACTCTCTATCTCTCTCCCTTCCTCTCTGTGCAAAATCAATAAAATATATTTAAAAAAAAAAAAGAAGAAAAAAAAGAAATGCACATTCTGGGTTGCACCAGGGATCCGCTGGATCAAAAGCTCTGGGAGTGGGGTCCAGCAATCTGTGTTTTAACAATTTCTCTAGGTGATTTTGATGCCATCTGAAGTTTGAGAACTAGCAGAGAAGATATTAAAACAATAATAAAACAGGGCTCTTCTTTCTTTGGGTTCTACTTTACACTTCAGAATGACTGACAAAGCTATTTTTCACTTTGTCACAGTGAGAACAGTACTGTTTTTAATGCTTTACTCACTAGTATATTTCCAAACTTGTATAATCAACTTCTTACAATTTCCTCACAGACACTTTTCCACTAAAATTTTATGATGCAAAGTCCAGAGAAAGTAAAACCCTGTTCTGTAAGAAATATGTCTCCTTATAAGGCATATTTATAAGAGGTGAAATTAAAGTTTAACACCTTTTTCTTGATAGTAGATTTGGCCATTCTATTATCCGTAAGCAATTTATTTACCTATGTTTAGCCCATGAAACACAGTTTAAAGTAGTTATAATCTAAATACTCTACTATTAACCACTTACTGTTTTTATAGTAGCAACGATTTGAGTGATTTTTCTACACATAATTGCTGAATTCACTATTTAAAAAAACTCTGGTTCTAGCTGGTTCAGTTCATAGAGCATCATATCCATGGTCGTGGGTTTGATTCCTGGTGAAGGGCATGCATTTTGTTTGCAGGCTCCATCCCTGGCATGCAGGAGTCAACCAATGTGTCTCTCTCATATCCATGTTTCTCTCTCTGTCTCTCCTTCTCCCTTCCACACTCTCTAAAAATCAATGGAAAAATATCCTCACGTGGGGGTAACAACAACAAAAACAAAAACAATTCCCCCAAACCCTCCAAAATACAACAAAACACCTCTGTAAAAGTAAAAAAAGGAGTTTGTCAAATTTCAGTTTTCTTAAATAGAGAAATATTTATTCAGCATTGTTGGGTAAAAAGTTCATGCAAATGAATTTTCTAGGAACCTGACCTATACTTGTGTATATACAGTACAACTATTTTTTTTTTTCAATTTATATCAATAAAATAAGAAGACTATTTTGTAGGGTGACCAATTTGATTTTTTTAATCATGGGAGCTCTGTTTTGAAATACATTTTATAATATTCTCCGCCCCCCCCCCCAATTAAACAAATGTTTATTGAGCACCTACTATTTTTATGAAGTGTATTGGGTGGTAAGATGGTGCTAGGGCTTACCAGCAGACCTTGAGCAACAGATGAATAGATTATTCTGATACACATTTCTATGAAAAAGAGGCTAAGGGACTAGTTGGCACAAAGAGCCAATAAAGCCCCTATTTCTTGCCTCCTTAGGCTTTTATTGTAACAACAGTTTGAACTAAAATTAATCTCTCAATGCAAGCAGCAGGGTTAGCCTCCTTGAGAAAACACCTGTATCTGTAGTGTCTTTCAAACAAGGACATTTTTAAGTCTAAATATAAAGATTCTAGTACCGTATTTTCCAGCGTATAAAACGACTTTTGAAATGAAAAAGTCAACCGAAAATCGGGGGCAAAAAACCAAAATTGCACAAAAATTACCTGCAGATTTGGCTGCAAAGTAAGTCTTTTCTTTGAAATGGGGGGTAGTCTTATACAGCGAATATAGGCCTAAATCTATGTTTTAACTGTAAAAATTAGGGGTTCGTCTTATACGCCGGAAAATACGGTAAATCTTTAGATTTACTCAGACTTGTTTGGGAAGTCAAGGCAGGGTCTGCCACCTGCAGGAAGGTCCCCCAGAGGCCTCCGACTTTTCAGAGAATCCTCCTTACAGACTTTCCAATCAAGTCCCGTGCTTACCCACAAGATGGATAAAAAGATGAATGAGAGATGACACTATGGTGGTGACATAGGGGACTCCTGAATTTCTCTCCTCCCAAGATGAATTGAATATATAGAAACTAGTTGGGTGACTCCTACATTTGGTTGGGGGTGGAGGGTGCTGAGAAAATATCCATCTGGAAAGGGGTGGGAAAGGCTGAGATACACTCTTGTCATAAACCCCACTTCTAGCATAGCACCTTACAATTGGGAGGGAGTCCCTAACTCCCAGCTTCCTCCTGAGGAAGGAGGGGTGTAGACCACACATTTAGTGCCCCAACTTTTATGTACATACAATTGTTATAGGTTTTACCTGTAGAGCTTTGAACTCATTACCATTCACTTTACATGTAAAATAGTCTTAGTTGAGCGGACTTATCCCTAACTTTCCCTCCTAAGTGCATTACTTGCAGCTAGTGTGAAGTGCACAAGTAAAGCTACATGACAACTGATGGGGTTCGTTTTTGCTGAATGTCAACTGTTCACATTACTGATCTTGCACAGTCTTATTTGGGTTTTCACAGGTGATATTTCTCTGTAGGCCCTGTTCTGCATTGATGACATTAAAAGACCCTAGCCCTGTTTATCTGCTTGGCCTCAGTCACCTCCCCACCCCCACCCAGATATTAATATTAGCTCCAAATCACTCAACTTTCTTGAATTTACTCCAAACATTTTGCAGAGCCTTTTATTTTTTGCAAGTTTGCATGACCAGGAAGACCTGCTGGACCTCGAATGCAAATGGCAAACTCAGTGCTTCAAGGAAGGGAAAGTCAAATCTCAACCCCTTTATCACCAACAGAAATGAACCTATCCCAGGGAACGACTGAGCAGATTCTGTCAGTGGGGAGGTACCAGAGAAATGTCCTAGGGAATTAGAATTTAAAATGCCCAGCATGAACCTGAATATTAGAGAGGAACTTATACATTGACCCTTCTGATTTGTATTTCCATCTCATTAAATATTAGAAATCAGATTTGATTTGTATTTTTTCTAATAAAAAGCCTTTACCAAATTACCTTTGAGTTAACAATTTAAGAACTCCTAGTACATTGTCCAAATTTATAATCCTATATAATAAAAGTGTAATATCCAAATGGCAGAGCAACCAGTTGGTAGGGTGTGGGGCTGGAGATCAGGCAGTGCCAGGCCAGCCAAAGCATGTGCCAGTGGACAGAGGGAGGGAAAGGCCACGGGGGGTGGTGGAGGAGCAGCAACCAGTGGTGGTGGAGAGGAGATGGGGAGGGGAGACCGGCACTGTCCTCTGATTGGCCTGGTGGCAGCAGCAGCAGGGTTATAGGGGCAGTGCCATCCCCAGATCGCCCATCTAGTTGCCTCCTGCAGAGGGAGGCCAGACTGCAGCTTAGGCCCGTTCCCCAATGGAAATGGGCCTAGGCCATCAGTAGGACATCCCCTGAGAACTACTGGAGTGTGAGAAGGTGCAGGCTGGGCTGAGGGATGGCTCCCCTCCCCCTGTTCACAAATTTTTGTGCACTGGGCCTCTAATGTGATATATAATATGTTTCTTATTTACAAGGCCCTGAGAAGTGATGATAAGGGATCAGTGAATGTAAAACTAGTTTGGTGGAAAACTTATTCAGCTTTAATCATGGTAATAAGAAATACTGTTCTCTATTTTTAGCTCATGATCATGGTGGATTCATGAGGCACATTTCTTATTTTAATACACATATTAAATTTTAAAAACCACGTTGCCTGTAGCTTGCAAGCAGAATTTTGATAAATATCATTTATTTATGGTTTTTGTCTTTTTTTCTTCCTTTTCTGGGTCCCCTATCTTTTTTATAAAAATAGATGATTTAGGGTTTGTGCAAGTTTTTCTAAATAATTTGGTGGTTAAAACAAATTATTCTTGTAATTTCAATTTTTATTTCGGTGTCTATAGCTTGTTACTGTTAATAAACTGACAGTGATAAATATTATAAGTCTATATTTAAGTTGATAGAGTTTAAATAAATTTGGAAAATTTAATGTTGATATTTATATGTTTATTATTATACTTAGGCTGCTACCTATATTATTTTCTATACTTGGGATTTGTTCCATTGAAACTTACTTATGTGTACCTTGGCATAATGCTTTGTTAATTAACAGTAATAAAATATAAGAAACAAATCCAATTTATGTTACTTCATTAAAGGTTGAAAGTTGTTTCTCACTCATCTTGGGTATCAGATAGCATATGAATATTTAAATAATATTTTTTAAAGAGAAAATGACCTGGTTTTCTTGAACAACCCTGTAGATCTGTTTTACTCTGTTTTTGTGGTCTCATATCTTTGTATGTTTGGCTATCTTTGATTGTATCTAAACTTTATATTTAACAATTTATTTATGGGAATAATTTAAAGTCTGAGATGAACATTCCCTTGTCCAGAGATAATTCTTTTTTTTTTTTTTTTTTTTTTTTTGCCAAAAGGCTGAGAGCACTAGCAATCTTAAGATCACTTTAATACCAATGTTATAAACATATTTTTTTTTTCCATCTAAAAGATTTAAAGATGAGTTTTAGTCCCTGTGAGGGCTGGCTTACTTAAAATTTCTCTAATGCATATGATGCAGGTCTTTGGGATCTAACCCAAAACACTGGGGATTTATGTGAGCCCCTTCATGAAGCAGGTCTGGGCTCCAAGTTTTGTCCCACTGGGTGAAGATACTGTCAATAGTGTTGCTTCGCTTTCAGCAGCCTCTGCTGGAATTTGTCTTAAGGTAAAAGTAGATTCTAAGGAAAACCTCACTTCTCTGTATTTTCATATTTCCCAAGATCTGAGCTCAGTCATTTTCACTGTTTTGCTAAGACTCTGATGCCTTCTAATCAATGTTTTTATATTTCATCTAGCCTTTTTACTGTCCTCAGCAGAGGGGCTGGTTCAAGTGACCAGGTTTTTCATCACCAGAACTAACATTGACTTTCCTTCTTTATCTATACTAATAAAAGGATAATATGCTAATTACACTGGGAGACCTTCCAGATATCCTTCAGGACAAAGCCATGGTGGCGGGGCCAAAGCAGAGGCAGTTAGAGGTTATCAGGCCTGCAGGGGAGGGCAGTTAGGGGAAGGGGAGTTAGGGGCAATCTGGTTGGAAGGGGCGTGTTTAGGAGGTGATCAGGCTGACAGGCAGAAGTGGTTAGGGCAATAAGATAGTCAGGGAGGTGAGCAGTTGGCAGCCAGCAGTCCTGGATTGTGAGAGGGATGTACCCCTATGTTCATTGCAGCATTATTTACAACAGCCAAAATTTGAAAGCAGCCCAAGTGCCCATCAGTAGATGTGTGTATGGTACATTTACACAATGGAATACTACTTTGCCATAAAAAGGAAGAAAATTTTACCCTTTGTAATAGCATGGATAGACCTGAAGAATGAAGCTAAAGAAGCCAGTCAGAGAAAGACAATTATGATTTCACTCACATGTGGAATTTAATGAACAAACTGAACTACCAACCCAAATAGATTCGTGGGTAGAGAGCAGACAGATTGCTCTGGTAGCAGAGGTTGGTGTTGGTGTGTGGAGGGATTGAGCAAAACAGAAACAGAAAAAGAGAGAACTCATAGACATGGACAACAGTGTCACTGTTGTGGGTGTGGGGAGTGGGGTAGGTGAAGGTAGAAAAGGCATAGAGGAGATAAATGATGATGGAAAAAAGAAAATAAAAAACAAAGGTAAGCAAAGCTATTTGGAAAATGCCTTATTGGAAAAATGCAGACTTAGGCATGCTAATTATTAAAGAGAAGAATACAAAGTTATTGTGCAGAATTTAAGAGAAGATCTATTGATAAAAGTCACGACATTTTTGTTTAATGTGTTGGGCCTAATTTGCATGTAAATATGGGCCCTGGAGTATCAGCTACACATTCAAGGACTGTCTTTTGGCTTATTCTGTGAAACCGATGTGTATTTCTGCTTGAACATTATGCTTGAAACCATGCTGTAAAACATATTTTAATAGGCATGTTTTGAAAAGTAAACAGAAGAGGCACAGGTGATTTTGGAAACTATCTGGTTAAAATTGGCTTTAAAAATGTTGGGGTATGTAGAATCAATTTCCACTAAAGTTGCGTTTGTACCAACTCTGGGGTTTTGTAGGAGAATTGGTGCTGGAAGGAGAACGTCATAACTTCATGCTGGGGAGTTACGTCGCCCTTTGTCTACATATGGGAACATGATTCTATATCCCAACTCCAAAGACTCTTGGGGTGCGCGGAAGACATTCAACTGAATTCTGACCAATTTAAAACAGGAAAACAGGAAAGTAGAGTAAGAGAGCTTGTCAGCTGTGATCACTTGAGCAGACCTTCGTGTGCTCCAAAATGTAACGATTCAGATCAATCTGATAATGTGAGCATTTCGTTTAGTTCAATGTTTCTAAACCATTTTTTATTGTGTGATAAACTTGGGGGCTTGCTACTCTTCTAATACTTGCATCACTCACCACAGCTAGTTATCAATCTACCTTCCCATCTGCAAAAGCACCTGCTTTTCACAACAGTGAAAAGCATGGCTACAAAAAGGGTATTTGGGATAACTGGCATATGTCATTTAACTGAAGGTGGTTCTCTCAGGACAAGAAAACCTTTGGGATACACAGACTTGCAATCATAAATCTCAGAAGTACAATTCTGTGCCAATGGACCACTGATTTTTTAATTTTTAAGAAATAAAGCATAATATTACCCACAAATTTTTATTCTGTCACCCATAAACATAAACAAAAGCCTCAATACACAGTGAAAGCGGCCTCATATAAAGTAAAGATTAAAGTTGTCTCTGTATAGTCAAGAACTGGGAATCAAAATGACACCGTGCTTTCATCACTCAAATAGGAAGGAAGGGCTTTCAGAAGTTAAGGGATAAAGACGAGCATTTCAAAACTAAAGTTTGAATAGGAATATAAAAAGCCAGAAGGACATTGAGACACCACACAGCCACAATTAACACTAAGGCCTAATACTAGTGACTTCTAAGGACTTTCTTTCATCTGCAGGCCGAAGGGAGACAGCTTTGGAATACAGAGCTCATCTTACCAATCTGTAATTTTGGAGATAACTGAGGTACCAATCGCTCTAGGAGTTTGATGGCCACGTGTGGGTTAGCCAGGATTACACTCGGCGACATGCTCCCACAGGACACTTCCTTCTCTTTTTTGTAGAGCTGGGATTTTCTTGGGATATTGGACATTGCTAATGAAATCCGTCTCTGCTAAATGTCCACACAGGTGTGTAGTAGTTTTAAAAAAATTCCATGTGGCAATGATGGCACCTCATGGTACTTTCCTTGGCCAAGGTAGCCATCATGAGTTATTTCATTAAGACTATTGTTTGGATTTAAATGTAACTGAGGACTGATGAGTATTATCATATGATTTAGTCTTAAGAAAGCTTAACAATGGAGTTCATCATTTAGCACAGATGAACTTTAAAGTGAGCAATAATTCGCATCAGATGAAAACACAATACAGGTCCTCTAACCCCAACACCCCACCCCCGTCCCACACCAGCACGTGAAAGCAGCGAGTTCCTGTAGTACCTTAGCAGGCCCAGATGCCTACAGTGCAGAAGCAATCACCCTGAATTCATATGGGGGAAAAAACTGAGTCAGTGTTACGTCAAGTGGAATACCCTTACAAGCTCTCTTAGGCTTTTCGGATACCTCAGGGCACATCTTGCTAACGAATGTACAAATACATCGAGATGCAGCACAGATGCTCACAGACACAGTTCACATCCAAGGCGGCCTGATGCTGAGAGGAGGAGTGCAGGTCCCAGGAAGGAGCTGGGCGGGGCCTCCCTGGCTGCCCCGCCCCGTGCTGCTGCCTGTAGGACAGCTGGCTGCAAACCAAACGCTAAACACTATCTTTGCTTTTCACCTTTTCTCAGAAAAGCAACACTCCTCTTTGCATTTCTTTCGGTTAGTGAAAATGGCTATTGGTTTATGTAGGTCTTTCATAGACAAAGTGGGGTAACAGAAACCTTTGAAGAGCGGGAGATACCTGTGTGTCTGAAATTAAGTGGCAGGATCAGGACTGACATGGGCGGGAGTTCCCAGGAGCTCATTTATTTATGGAAGACCTCTCTCTGTAGGAGAAGCAGCGCCCAACTGATCAAATGATGGCACCTCATGGTACTTTCCTTGGCCAAGGTAGCCATCATGAGTTATTTCATTAAGACTATTGTTTGGATTTAAATGTTGCTGCCAGCCTGAATTGTTTTGGGGGCTATAATTAATTATCTTATTTATTTGTTGTTTATTGCATTTATTGAGGCGACATAATTAATCCTTTTAAATTGCCTTTGTGTACAAAGATGGTAGATGAGGCTTTGCTGGTTTGCTGCCCATGAGAGAGCCCTTCATTGGAAAAATCTAACAAATCTCAAATAATTTCTTTTGAGAGTCCCAAGTTGATGAAGACAAATTTTTGATGAATCTCTAACAAGAATCAAATGCATAAATGCTAACGAGTGTTTGCTTTTTCTTCAGGGCTTCATTACCTCTCTCACTGGAGGGCAAATAATGACTAATATAATTTTTTTGGAGGCTGTGGAGTTGGGATATAGAATCATGTTCCCTTATGTAGACAAAGGGCTTCATAACTCCCCCGAGTGGCTAGTAGAGAAAGTTTTGGCTTTGTTTTGTCCAAGATGAGCAAAAATAAAAATAACTTAAAATCAATATCTCATCACCTTCGTGAAACAACAGAGATATCTTTAAATTTATACAAAAATAAATATTCTTATGCATTTCTGTTTCCCTCACAAATACTAAAATAAAGGAAAATGTGGATTATTTTCTAATTTGACCAAATTCTCTTCATTATACCTAAGAATGCCTCCTTTTAGTGTTCTTTCTGTATTCCATTTAATCAATTAATAGCAAAGTATTCTTCCCATACTTGGTTCTGAGAGAAGTTCTTGCTTATAGGAAAAAGTACAGAAAAACTAAAAGATAGTTCTTAGTTCTTCCAGGATGCTATGGTTAGAAAAGACAAATATTTTTTTGTTGTTTAACATGGACTTTATTCATTTATTTTTAAAAAAATATATTTTATAGATTTTTTACAGAGAGGAAGGGAAAGGGATAGAGAATTAGAAATATCAATGAGAGAGAAACATCCATCAGTCGCCTTCTGCACTGGGGATGTGTCTGCAATCAAGGTACATGCCCTTGACCAGAATCGAACCTGGGACTCTTCAGTCCGCAAGCCGACACTGAGCCAAACCGGTTTGGGCCGGACTTTATTCATTTAAAAACAAATTTTTTCTTTTATGGTATCATTTTTTTTTTTTTAAACTTACGTTTATTTGCAGTTCATTGTATTACTCAGAACAAAAGATCACAATTTCTCTATTTTGATAAGACCCATCAATGCCCATGCGTCCTGTCCACGGAGAACAGGGTGCTGTAGAACCAAGTTGTGCCTCACTGGCAAGCAAGTCATTGTGTGATGAGGCTGAGTGTTGTTTTAGAGTCTTCCAGGAACTCAGTGTTATTTTCAAAGCTGTATTTTGAAGAAGAAAAAGAAGTACATTGAGACTTACAAAGTAGGATGTTCTGTCTTAGTGTTTCCGGAGTGAACCTGGTCTGCATGTTCATAATTTTGAATAACGGACTGGAGTTAAATATCGAAGCCTGGTGTTGCTGGGTGACAGGGCAGCACTGAGTGTTAAATATCCCTTCAGGAAAAATGTATTTACACACACGCTGACAGTTCATTTCCAGGTGGGAGCCTCACGTCTGCTCCGCACACGGCAACTTCAATCTTCCTGCTGTGAAATTTTAGACAGGTTGTCTGCAGGGGCTCTGCCAGACCCATTAATATTTATACATTCCATTCACACTCCAGTCAGAGCATATAAGTTGCAGATCTTCTTGATTTGGAAGCTATTAAGATTCATGACCCTTTTAGCTATTTACTTCGCTCTGTCTAGGAGCCTTTGCAATCAGCTTACACTTAAAAAGAAAGCACAAATCATTACTGTTCAAATATTGTCCTGTATTGTGACCATTTGTAGTCCATCAAAGGGTGTTAAGAGCTTTAATGCATTCATTTATCTCAGAGACACAGGTGATTAGATGAGGCATTCTTCTCTTGGAAAGGGATAGAAGTGTTACTTACACCAAAAATTGCTTTTTAAATTCCAAATTAACGACTCAGGATGAAGCTTCATATGTTATTAAGAAGTAATATCTGATCAATTTTTTTCTTCTTGAGAGCAGACATTGATTGAACAAATGATGGAGCTGATGTACTGAATAGGATAGAACAAAGACAATCAAATAGTTAGGTGTGCATTAGGTCTGCCTCTGAAGAAGTCCTCTTTTCTTAACATTTTAAGTCATATGTGTTTCTGGCTTACAAAGTGTTGTGTGATCAGAGACAGATCTTATATTGTATTAATTTGTGAGATTATTTCATATGTTCTATTAGTGTCTCTAAGACATTTAATCTTATTCTATCAAAATAGTTTTATTCTATTGAAAGAAAAAATGAGAATACTGGGAGAAAATGCAGGAGGAGAGGGCATTGATTTTTGTTCAGTGGTTACTATGTAAGTATTTTACATTTATTAATTATTTTTAACCTTCCAACAACTTCGAAGTAGGTATTATAGCCATTTGTTGAATAGAAAGGGAATCTTAGAGAGGTCAAGAAGTTTGCCAAAGACTATACATTTAGTTAACACAGGTTCAGTTGTGATATCTTGTTCTTTAAATGTGATTTCATCTACATTTCTCATAGAAATATCAAGTTGTGACCCTCAACAGGCCATATTCTATCTATATACAGATTTACTACCCCTATGAAATGCTTTTAATATAAAATGTGTATCTTATGAATTCCCAAAGTAACATAGGTTTGCTTCTGGTTCATTTTCTAATCTTCAAATTAAAATTAAAAAAAATCAGTAACTGGTTTATTCAAAACCAACATTACCTCCATCACCACCACCTTTACCATGATCTCTACCACCATTGGCTTCACACCCATCTTACCGCTTGTAAGAGAAATCATTAAATCAAATTAGACCAAAGCAGTTCTTATTTTCTACCTTTGAGTTTCCAAATAAAAGTGTATCATATATTTTGGAGTGCAGACAGCCTATAAAACATTTGCAAACATTGACTTTTTGGGGAGTTTTTTACCCAACATGTCCATATTTCAAAATAGTTATATATATGAAATATGCAAATTAGCTAGGATGCCTTAAGGTGTCACAACTGGCTCAGGAGGAGGCTGTATCATGACTGGTTCAGGAGGAGCTGTGTGTGCAGATGGGCAGGAGGGGACTGCGTGCCACTCCTACCCCAGTGGACACACACCAGGGGTGGGGGCATGCTATGAGTGCCAAGGGGCCTCTGTGCATGAGCTGCAGAGGAAACATCTTTTCTGACTGCTTATTGGCTAAGCTTCTTGTATGCCGCTGTGTTCTTGGTTACTTGGGTATAATAATAAGAGTTCAAGAAGATGATCTAGGGTTTTTCCACCTGGAGGAAAAAACAAAGCTCTGCTGCTGGAGGGACTAAGAAATGTCATATCCTGCCCTAGCTGGTTTGGCTCAGTGGATAGAGCATCAGCCTGCAGACCGCAGGGTCCAGGTTTGATTCTGATCAAGGGCATGTACCTAGGTTGCAGATTCCTCCTTGGCCGGGGTCCAGGTCAGGGCTCATGCAGGAGGCAACCAATTGAAGTGTCTCTCTCACATTGATGTTTCTCTCTGTCTTTCCCTCTCTCTTCCCTGTTCTCTAAAAATCAATGGAAACATATCTGCAAGTGAGAATAAAAGAAAGAAAGGAAGAAAGAAAGAAAGGAAGGTCATAGCCTATGAAAGACATATCTTGAAAATGCCTAAAGAAAGTTGTCATTTTTTTGTGGTGAAGGGACTGGAGTATGTGTTGATGAAAACACCTTGGTGGTTGCAGCAGCTGGCAGTGGCAGTAGCAGTGGCTGGCAGTGGCAGCAGCAGCGAGGTGATGGGGGTGAGACCTTCCCCTGATCTGCTTGGTCACCTCCTGTAGAGGATATCCCCTGAGGGCTCTCAGATTGTGAGAGGGGGCAGGCTGGGCTGAATTGCTTAATTGAAATATGGATATGTTGGGTAAAAATTTTCCAAAAAGTCAATTTCGTGCACTGGGCCTCTAGTTGTTATATAAAATAAAATCAATTGCTTAATTACATTATTTTTGCTTGCTTTAAAGATGAGTCAGATTCAAAGATGTGATTTCTCTAGCCCCAAATTACCTTTGTGTTGATAAAAATGGGGGATGTTGTGATATCTTGCTTTTGTGAGAATGACTTGCCACACAGGTACATGGAAACTGTAGCTCCAACAGTGACTGAGCTGGTTTTCCTCCAGGAAGGTTTGGTGAGAAATCAGTCTCCCATAGTGAGCACCAGTCATCAAAATATTGCAAATAGGACATGTGTAACACAAAGTTAAATTTATTCAGAGTTTGGTCAGTTATACCACTTACTGAAATGGGTGCGATAAACTTGAGTTGCCAAAGCTCAAGAAAACAAACCCAAACCTTTTATGTTAAAAACAACCAAAACAACTCATAACAACAATAACAACAAAACACCCATAAAATTTATTCCCTATCAAAATCAGAATGGGTTTTCAAATGCTATTTCTTTGGGAAAAAGACAAATTTTTGATTCTTTGACGCTCTTCAAGATTACCATCTTTTGTCCATCAAGTTTTCTGAAAACGGGGCAGCAGATGAAGGACTGACAAGATTAAATAGACTATAGCCTTGATCTTACTTTCCATTTCTGTTTTCTCTGGCATCACCTGGTTTGATGAGAAGTAGCTATTTGACGATGGCAAGCTTTATTCTTGAGAACCACTCTCACTCTTTCAATTATCATGTTTAAAGGCTTAAGATATGAGGTACTTCTGTTTCATTCACATTTTGGCATTCACAGCCTGCGAGGTCACTCTCAGACAAGCTCAGGTTTGCCATGCGAGGTTTTGTGCACTGGCTGGTGCAATTTTCACTTGGTGATACTTAAAATTTCTTCCAGCTTCCTTTTAGTAAGGAGGTGAAAAAGGGTATTTGTTTAATCTTCGTGTAATCCTTAAAGTATCTGCCAAAAAAAGATTTTTTTTTTATTATAGTCAAAACTGCTTTTCCTTGCATATTTTCACCAGAAAAAAAATTTAAGTGGGATTTTGAAATATCTGTAGTCATCCCTTTATCCACCTCAGTTATTCTCCTCTTAAATGGTGCCATTTGTACCTTGTCAGACATGGGCAGAGGCATACTAATTGGAAATTTAAAAGTGGGAGAGAGATGAGATAAGTTTGTTCTGCAACTGAGTCATACTTGTGTCTTGAAAAGCTGATGTTACTTTAGAAACACTAAAATAAAGACAAAAATCTAGCATGTTATTATTAATAATTCGAATATTATTGTTAATTTCTACCACCCAGCTACTATACAAAAAAGCTATAATTCCAACTGCAGTTTTTCCTAGCCCAGAGCCTAAGTTTTTTTTTTTAGCCACCATGCTATATTGTTCCCTGATTTTCCTCGTCCACTGCCCACAACTGTCACTCCAGGCCAGGGGGTGGCCCTTTCTCATCACATTCCCCATCGAGGCATATCTGTTTCCATCTGCAGTTCTGTGTATATGTGATGGTCTCAGCCACTCGGTTGTCACCTCTTTGAGAACAGGGCTAGTGCCTTGTATGCCATAATGTTTTAAACCATTAATCTACCATTCCCATTTGCATGGCACATGGTCACTATGTTTTAATGCACAGTTTTGTAGTACAAAAACTTCAGAAATAGAGTCAGCATCCTTAATAATTTTCAAACTTCACACAAAAACGAGAGACATATTTAAGGAGCCCATTTTTAAAAAGGACTTTGTAAGGACCCCTGGCCTTAGCCATCATAAGAAATAGAAAGAACAATAGTTTATTGCAAACATTGAACCAAACCTGTGGTTTTGTGAGCTACTTACTTGCTAAAAAAGGACACAGTTTGGAATGGAAATATTTTTGTTACCCAGATTAGTGTGGTCTCAATTATTTCAGGACCAGATTGACAGTGTTTATTGAATTTGCTTTTAAGAAAATATACATATTCCTTTCAGTGCAGTTTCCCTGCGCTATTTCAATCAATACTCCCATTAGACACCATATTATATTAATCCATAAAAAAATTAGTGTCTTCAGCATGCTGACGTTCACTTGCACCCCTATGACAACTAATCACAGTAGTCCCTCCTTATCCATCATTTCACTTTCCATAGTCTCCGTTATATCTGTGGTCAAATGAGTAAAACTTCCAAAGACATTGAACTGGAGATTCTGGAAGTAAACAACTCGTAAGTTTTAAGTTGCTAGCTATTCTGAGTCCTGGATGAAACCTTGCGAGACCCACCTCATCCCTCCCAGGACATAAATCCCCCCTTTGTCCTGTGAATTCACATTATACATGCTCCCTACCCATTTCTCACCAAGTAGCCTTCAAGGCTATCAGATTAATTGTCTTGGTGTCACAGTGCTTGTGCTCATGTAACCTTTATTTTTCTGAATAGTGTTTCATTCACCTCACTTCATCCCATCACATCAGTATGTTATCATCTCACATCTTCACAAGAAAAAAGGTGAGTACAGATATTTTGAGAGAGAAACCACATTTATATAACTTCTACTACAGTATTTTGTTATAACTGTTCTATTTTTATTAGTAGTTATTATTGTTAATCTCTTGCTGTCCCTAAGTTATAAATTAAACTTTATTATAGGAATGTATGCATAAGAAAAACATAGTATGTACAGGGTTAGGTACTATCTGTGGTTTCAGGCATCCACTGGGAGCCTCAGGACATTGCCTGTGGATAAGGAGGATTGCTGTGAAGTGTGAAGTAATTACTGAGTGATTGCTTGACTTGCTAAAGGCCAAGTGGCTGAGAAGATTCAGTGCCAGAGCCCCCACCTAGTGCACTTTTCCTTATATCAGCTGCCTCCAGGCTAGAAATACAGGGGTCTTGTTTTCTGCTTTGCCTACTTTAAAAAAATATATATATATATATATTTTATTGATTTTTTACAGAGAGGAAGGGAGAGAGATAGAGAGCTAGAAACGTTGATGAGAGAGAAACATCGACCAGCTGCCTCCTGCACACCCCCCACCGGGGATGTGCCCGCAACCAATGTACATACCCTTGACCGGAATCGTACCTGGGACCCTTCAGTCCACAGACCGATGCTCTACCACTGAGCCAAACCGGCTTCGGCTGCTTTGCCTACTTTAAGGAGTGGTCATATCTCATGAGTGGGATTAATATTAAATCTGAAAAAAGCTTTCTTCTCAGTAGGCTAAAATAGGGAAATCTGGTCTATTTAAATTTCCTGAAAAACCTCATTCTAAGAGAATGTTGCATTAAAAAGTATCACTAATCCCCAAATTGTGAAAATAAAAATCAGAACTTATGTCCTGTTGGTATTTAAGAATAGACAGACTTTTAGAAAACGAAGTGTTATTAGCAAAAAATAGATTGAAGAAAGATATTTGTAAAGTTCAAATGTTTAAGGTGAACTTTTTTGACTTTTCATTTTATTAGTCTCCTTTTATCCACAATGGTAATTATTTTTCTCTTAGGTTTAAACCTTCCCTGCCAACCCCCCGACCCCTAACTCCAGAAGTCCATGGTGAGAGAAAATTCTTTGCAAAGTTGTTTCATGATGACTACATTTCTAAAAAATGTGTGGCAGGAACCAAGAATTGTGGTTCATTATTCCTGTGACTATGTTTTGTTATATAATACTAGAGGCCCGACGCATAAAATTCAAACAAGGGGCTCAGCCCTTGTAGCCGCAGCAGCTGCCTCAGTCCTTGCAGCCCCGGCCTCGTCTGGAAGGTTGTCCGGCTGTCTGGTCTAATTAGTATATTAAGCTTCTATTATTATAGACTAGAGGCCCGCTGCATGAAATTCATGCATGGGTAGGATCCCTAGGCCTGGCCCGAGATCAGGGCCTTCCTTTCCATTGGCACTCGCCTTGGCTGGCCTGGGGCCTGCCGGCTGGGGACAGCTCCTGTGTTGAGCATCTGCCCCCTGGTGGACAGTGCATGTCATAGTGACCGGCCATTCCACCAGTGGTTCTGCCATTTGGTTGATTTGCATATTGGGCCTTTATTATATAGGATACTAATGAACAGATTGGAGGAAGAGTTCTCTTGCTTGTCTTGAAGAAACAAAATCCATTTTGTGAATTGCTTTTCCAGTTGGCCATGTGGCCTCTTGGTCCTGAGGGTGACCTCTAGCTGACAGCCAGTAAGAAACCTAGGCACTTCATTACACAGATGCAAGGAAATGAATTCTGCCAACAACAAAATAAATTGAAAAGCAGATAGGTCCCCAATTGGGCCTCTAGATAAACATGCAGCTCGGCTAGCACATTGATTACATCTTTGTTAAACTGTGAATAGAAGACCCAGTTACATATGCCCAGACTCCTGATCTCACACCTGTGAGATCATAACTGTGTATGTTAAGCTACTAAATTTGAGGTAAATTGTGATGCAGCAAAATAAAATGAATATGACCCACCAAGGGTCAAAAAAATGAAGGTTATACCTGAAGCATTATGAAATCTATGGTGTTAGTAAACATTTTAATAAATCTGTTCCTTGCCTTGGGGAAATTAATATCCTAGGGGATGACTGAGTGTTTTTTTCTTCTCAAATGAATATTTTGCAGTTATGTAATCATAGTCCAAGTGTATGCATCTGGATGCCAAAGAGACACTTGGCATAATTCAAATAATTAATCACCATCAAAGTATCTGTGGTATCCAAAGGGAGGCATAGAAACTATGAGCAGTAAAGTTTGGGTGGGGCAGCATTTTGTTGAGAAAGGATGGCTTTAGGGATGGATATCAGTTATAAAGGGAGACCAGAACACAGGAAAGCATATTAAAATATTATCACTTGTTCTGAAAATAGTTCTTTCTCCACCCAGAATTCACTATCCTGAAGCCATTCACAGAGTGTTCAAGTTGTAAGGAACCTCCTTGGACAGTTACATCTTTTTTTATTTTTGTAATGTAAAAATCTGTTTAAGAATATTCAGGAATAGAAGTAGTAAAAGCATCAGGTATAGAATTACTGAGTGGAGAATTTGAACAAATACAGTGCAGTGGTTCAGATTGCTGGTTTTGGGTGAATTGATATTGAACCATGAGAGAGTTTTTAAAAAGTACTTTATACTATAATTTTAAGACAGTTAAAATATCAGCTAATATATTTTAAGACTTTGGTAAAGATTCATACTAATACAATTCATAATACTAATGGGATTTTTATTATTCATTATAAAACTATTTGACACCATTACCAATTAAAGGAAGGAAATATAATTAACCTGTTTTCACTTGGGAAGAATAGGAAGTTTAAAATAGAGTTATGATACTCATCTGTATCTTTGGGCAGATTCACCTCACGAATGAATGGAAATTTCATAGAACAATAGAAGCTGTCACATTACTAATTTTCTAGGAGAGCCTGTCATATATAGTCTAAAGTTCTCTTTTAATATACCATCCATAAGAGAATCCAGAATTCATGTGTAATTTTAAAGTTTTTTATTTTGAGTAAACTTTATGAAGGATATTAAAATTGATTCAGTGAAATGACATAGAGTCGATACTTGACAAACCCTTATTGAGTACAATGGCAACAGATAATATGGAAAAAGTGGAGAGGATAATTGTTTCCTATCCTCTTCTGCAGATCTTGAAATTTGGAGCTACTTGACACACCAATTTCTATCCCAAGTCTATAAAGATCTTTTCAAAATCCAGATGTTCAATGGCACCTATGACTATTGTTAAAGTCCACATCCATCAGGCTGGCATGCAAAGTCTGTCATTAGCTGTTCTGTACCATCTCCCCTGGCTTTAGCTTTTCCTCCAGCTGCACTGAACCACTGGTTATCCCTCTGGCCATCTTCATCCTTCCACCTCCAGGCCTTCACGATGTTGTTGCCTCTTGGTGAAATATGTGCTCTGTACTTTTGGCAAAGGTTGGCTCAGATATTGACTTCTCTAGGAAGCTTATGCAGACTTTCAGGCTAATTTAAACATTTTATTCCACCCATGCTTCTCTTCATCACTACCTGTATTGTGTAAGTAATGACTGATTAAATATCTGCTTTCCTTATTAGGCTGTGCTTGCCTTGAAGGCAGGATTACTCATTCAATTTTGTATCCTAACTGTGGTACTTTTCTTTTCTTTCTTTCTTCCTTCCTTCCTTCCTTCCTTCCTTCCTTCCTTCCTTCCTTCCTTCCTTCCTTCCTTCCTTTCTTTCTTTCTTTCTTTCTTTTTTTTAAATATATTTTATTGATTTTACACAGAGAGGAGTTAAGAGAGATAGAGAGTTAGAAACTTTGATGAGAGAGAGTCATCGAGCAGCTGCTTCTTGCACACATCCCCACTGGGGATGTGCCCGAAACCAAGGTACGTGCCCTCTACCGGAATCGAACCCGGGACCTTTCAGTCCTCAGGCCGACGCTCTATCCACTAAGCCAAACCAGTTTCAACCTAACTGTAGTACTTTTCATTGAGCACTTCCTGTGTGTCAGGTGCTATAATAAAAGATGCACACTATTTCCTTTAATCCTTAGAATAACCTGGTGAGGTAGATATTAATTTAACCTTCATCATATCAGTGAAGAAACTGTGTCCCAGAGAGGTTAAGGAATGTATTCAATGCCACACAGTTAGTAATATGAATACCCAGACAGTATGCCTTCAGAACCTGTCCTTGTCACCTCATTCCCTATTGCTTTGCCAGTGTTTGGCATGTGTTGGGTCCTCAATGCATAATGGCAGATTGAATGACTGGGTGATAGATAAGATGACACTGAGGCAATGAGACCTGCTTGTGAGCTGGCACACAGGTTCAGAGCAGTTCTATATCATATAGGATACAATTATCATAGGGATGGAGCAGAGATTAACTGTGGAAGCCATTATAATCTCTACCAGATAATTTTATTATCTTTTGGCTCATCAGGAACTGTCCTTGAGGTCAGGAAAGGCCTCTGATATGTAGAAAGACACGAATAAAACAGTTGGAAGAGAAGAAAGCATGTCGCCACTGTTTTATTTTAGGTGTAGACTGTTTTCACTGATTTATGCATACTGCTATATACTGAGTGGCTAGATTATTATGATCTCTGAATGCTTAATAATCTGGCCACTCAGTGTATATCCTATATAATAAAAGGCTAATATGCAAGTTGTCCCCTTGACCAGGAGTTTGACCAGTAGGCAGGTCGGCCAACCACTCATGTTTCCTCCCCCTGGCCAGGCTGGTCAGACCCCACTCATGCATGAATTCATGCACTGGGCCTCTAAAATATATGTATTTTACTGAGTGGCCAGGTTATTATGCGTTCAGAGATCATAATGATCTGGCCACTCAGTGTATTTAGTCAAGCAACAGGAAAAGATTAAACATCTTCTTTGTAACCTGCACTGTTCTGAGTCCTGTTGTAGATGTGCAAAAAGGTAGAAGCAGTGCCTAAGTTTGACTGAAATGTGTTAGAATGTTGAAGAAAATCCAATTTCACACTGAAAAGACATGTGATAATTGCATATGTACTTCATATTTGGCTCTGGCACAGTGTTATAAACATTATTAACAATATGATAAAACTACAGCTACTATAAACACTTATAATCACTTAAAATAATAAATATGCTGTAAAAAGTGGGCATAAATGTGCCATATACTTTTATTGTAGTTGATACTCTAATATAGTGTCAAATATACACATAGCACTTAGCAATATAATTCCATTCTACCATAAATTTGATTGAAAACTAATATGCCAGCCTTAATTAACATTAAATATTTAAGTAGCAATGATTTTGTATGCTGTTTTAGGAGTTTACAAGGCCTTTTGCTGGAACAATTTGGATGGCCTAAGTTCTTAAAACCTTGACCCAGAAGTTCTGTTTATGCCTTTTTTTCTTCTTGAATTTTGCTGAAGCCATCAGAGCCATTGAAGATAATTCTACTCTTTTAAATTAGCCTCATAGTAAAAGTTACTGACATGTTGAAGATTTGATGATAATAAAAATTTTGGTTTGTCCTGCTGCAAAGAATTTGAGAAAGAGATAGGGTTAAGCCTTACATTCTCCTTATCACCTTCTCCCATTGCTTTTACTTATTCAAAGTAATACTAAATGCATTTGCTCTGATTTAGGCCCAGTTAAGGTTTTCAAGAAACAGTGAGTGTTCCCTGACATTTCACTAACACCAATCAGAGAACTGAAGGGAGCTTTGACTTCTAGCCTTAACCACAGACCTTCAATTCCACTGTCTGTTGATTATCCACACCTGGAGAGCTCACAAGCATATCATCAAAAAGGAAATCATTATCTTTCCTTTGAGATCTTCTTTTATTCTCTACTTATGTATTCACTCTGCAAATGTCCTTGAGAGTTGAGTGGATAAAAGAATGAAATTACCAAAAATTTACCAGGTTAAGAGCAAAGGTTTACACACACAAAAAGCTGCATGGTACATATATCAGTCAGGGTCAATGCCCACAACAGTAACCTATGGGGCATCTTTGAAAGGAATTTATATAAGGATTTAGGTGCTTACAAAATCTTTGAAAGGCCTGGAGGCAGGGGAAGTTTCTGGACTTTTTGATTTATAATCATGTGACTGAGCTGTGATTTTTAGGTTAGAAAACTGTGGTGACTGCTATCATTACTGCCTTTGTAATTTCCTTATAGTCTTGAAGCTGATGGGCCAATGTTCATGTTGGCTGGAGCCTGTTTCTCCCCAATCACAATGGAAGAAATAGTATTTTAGTACTTTTCCAGATTCTAAATCTCACACAAGCGCATCATACTTGCAGAACTCAAATTATATCCAGAATAATAGCTTCAAGGAGGTCTGGAAATTGTAGTTTTCAGTATTTGAGCCCCTGAACTCAAAGGGGGAGCTTAGAGGATATTGATGATAGATGATGAGTGTCATATACATTATCTAGTATAGAAAGTGCCTCAGAATTGCTAAAATTAGTATGAAACAGGGTCCTATTGCTAGTGAATGAGTGACACCAGGAAATAGGGTAAAGATGAGGTAAGAAGTAGAGAATTCTTATAAAAACATGCTTCTTCTCTCAAGATACTTTGGGAGATTTCTGGATAGTAATCATAAACTCCGTCAGATAGAACTAAATGCCTTAGATGTTGAGAAAGGGCTTGTTGGTGTTGAGGCAGTCTAAAAAGATTTTGGGAAGGAATAGAACTTTGACCTGGACCCAAAAGAATGAACAAAATCTGCACATTGGCACAGGTAGAAAGAAGTAAGATGGAATTTCAGGGTCAGTATATGGTTGAAGCAGAAAGCTTTGCTTCATATTTTGGTTACTTGAACTCACATTTACAAATAATAGCCGGATCTGGTCAGTGTGAGCTACATTTCAGGATCCAGCTGCAACATCTGAAGAGCTTTTCTTTCTTATCTGCCTTTGAATATCATCAGTCCTTTTTATACTGACTGGAGATTGATTATAATATGATTTTATGTATATATTTATATGTTAGTTATTTTTCAATCTCGACTTAATTATCTATTTTACTGTAACTAATTATGCAAATACTTAGCATAATAAAACAACAAATATGTGTTATTTCACCTTGTTTCTGAACATCAGGAATCCAGGAGAAGCTTAGTTGGGTGGTTCTGGCTTTGGGTCTCTCAGGAAGCTGTAGTCAAGCTATTGACTTGGCTGCAGTCTCTTCATGGGCTGGACAATCTATTTCTAAGATCACATACGTGGATGTTGGCAGGAGGCCTCAGTTCCTTATCAAGTGGGTCTC
Organism: Pipistrellus kuhlii; assembly: GCF_014108245.1. Taxonomy (NCBI): domain Eukaryota; kingdom Metazoa; phylum Chordata; class Mammalia; order Chiroptera; family Vespertilionidae; genus Pipistrellus; species Pipistrellus kuhlii. The sequence goes on from NW_023425529.1 coordinate 49,708,921, forward strand.
TTCACATGAAGGTCATGACTTGGCAGCTGACCACACTGGGAGAGTAGAGCAAGATGGAGCAAACAAGATGGAAGCTTAAGTGTCTTTTAGGATATAATTTTGGAAGTTATGTACTATCACTTACATTTTATTTTGTTGGTTACACAGATCAACCTTGGTATAGTGTGAGCAGGGACAATACCGGGGGTTGGGGTTCATTGGAGGCCATCTTGCACATTGGTTCCCACAATCTCTTTAACCCACTAATAAATTAGCATTGATACTTCAGGAGAGAAAAGTTAGAATAGCACACTCAAGAATCACACATTCATAGAGTTTCTGAGACTCTGTTCCATTTCTGTGATTCTATTGTTGTACAAATTTCAAAAGTACAGTCAGAATCACTCTCTGTATATGCACTCCTATGTTCATAGCAACACAATTCACCATAGCTAAGATTTGTAAGTAGCCTAAGTGCCCATCAGCAGATGAGTGGATTAAAAAACTGTGGTACATCTACACAATGGAATACTACGCTGCAGTAAAAAAGAAAGGAATTCTTAGCATTTGCAACAGCATGGATGGAACTGGAGAGCATTATGCTAAGTGAAATAAGCCAGTCAGAGAAAGATAAATGTCACAAGATCTCACTCATTTATGGAATATAATGAACAACATAAACTGATCAACAAAAACAGATCCATTGACAGAGAAGCATTAATCAGACCATCAAACCTCAGAGGGAAGTTAGGGGAGGGGGGAAAAGGGGAGAAATCAACCAAAGGACTTATATGCATGCATATAAGCCTAACTAATGGACACAGACAACAGGGGGGTGAGGGCATGAGTGGGGTGGTTGGGGGGTAATGGGAGGATAAGGATACGTATGTAATATCTTAATCAATAAAGAAATTTTAAAAAAGAAAATAAATAAATAAATAAATAAATAAATAAATAAATAAATAAGAAATACTCACTGGTGTTTCCAGTTCTTCTTTATGGGTCATTGAAATGTGCATATACATTTTTAAAATCCCCAATATTATTTCTGATATCTCTATTTACTAGCTAAGATTATTGCAGTTGAACAAAAGTAGAAACTAGCATGTAGGTACATAAAAAAATTTGGAAATCTGCTTCAAATGTAGCAGTTATATTTTGTTATTCTGGCAGATGATCTTATAAATATACGCTTTTTTTGAATGAGGCTTCTTGTTTGATACAACACATTATTGGGGTAAATGATACTTTTTGATCCACTGTAGACCATTAATAGAACTATTATATTTAATATAAGTGATTATACTGGTGTTTCTTTTTTTTATTTTATATTTTATTGATTTTTTACAGAGAGGAAGGGAGAGAGATAGAGAGCTAGAAACGTCGATGAGAGAGAAACATCGACCAGCTGCCTCCTGCACACCCCCTACCGGTGGTATGCCCGCAACCAATGTACATGCCCTTGACTGGAATCGAACCCGGGACCTTTCAGTCCGCAGACCGACGCTCTACCGCTGAGCCAAACCGGCTTCGGCTATACTGGTGTTTCTTATTTAACAGTTTCACATCTGAAATTTTAATTTATAAAGTAAGGAATGACTTCAGTATATATTTTCTAAACACTTAGAGTTTTAAAAATTATTTATTTTAAAATTATAATTGACATATTTTATATTAGTTTCAGATGTATAGCATAGTAATTCAACATTTATATACCTTACAAAGTGATCACCACAACAAACCTAGAAACCATCTGTCCTTGTACAAAATTATTATTAGGTCTAGTAATAATTAATGTCGTTTTCTAATACTTTTTAAAATCGAATTTATTTAAACAATACAACAAAATTTAATCAACAATATAGTTGCCGTTGTTTTCTACTACTTGTGCCCAATGCTCAGGAAGCATTTTAATCCCTCTGTTGTAAAATGCTTGTGATTTTGATGCAAAAAATTCGGTCAATGCATTTTTGAGGCATTCTTTATTATTAAATTTTTTTCCAAGAAGAAAGTTTTGCAAAGAACGAAACAAATGGTAATCGGAAGGGGCAATATCAGGAGAATATGCAGGTTGAGGGAGAACTTCCCATTCCAACTGGCGCAGTTTTTCAGCAGTGATTCTTGCAGTATGCAGTCGTGCGTTATTGTGGTGAAGAATTACGCCCTTCTGATTAATCAGCGCGGGTTCTTTTTCTCTTAAAGCTTGGGCTAACCTTTCCAATTGGGCACTATACACTGCACTTGTAATGGTTTGGTTAGATGGTAAAAGTTCATAATGAAGAATTCCTTTAAAATTCCACCAAACACACAACATCACTTTTTTCGCATGCAAGTCAGGTTTTGGCGTGGGCTGCGGAGCCTCATTTTTGTCCAACCATTGAGGCCGCCTTTTCAAATTAACATACAGCACCCATTCTTCATCTCCGGTAACAATTTGCTCTAAAAACGGCAAACGGTTTTGACGAGAGAGGAGCGAACTGCAAATTGTGACTCTTTGATTACGGTTGTTGTCGGTCAACTCATGAGGAACCCATTTTCCAAACTTTTGGACTTTGCCAAGTGCACGTAATTGATTGGAAATTGTTTTTTGTGAACAATTTAAAGTTGTCTCAAGCTCTTGTTGGGTCATTTGAGGATTTTGCACCAAAAGAGCTTGAAGAGCTTCTTGATCAAAATTGGACACACGGCCTCGACCACTCTTGTCATCTAACGAAAAATTTCCCTCGCGAAATTTCTCAAACCAACGCTGGCATTTTCTGGCGCTAACTGCATCTTGACCAAGAGCACTACAGATGTTTTTTGCAGCCTCACTTGCTTTTCTTCCTAATTGGAACTCGTAAAGCATGCAGTGCCGACTATGCTCTTTATCCGCCATCTTCTTAGCCCTAGTTTTGCAACAAAAACCAAACCAAACACAAACTTTTTCAAGCAAAACTTGTTAATTGCACTTCACACGTTCTGTAGATACCACGTGTTTGAAGGTTATGTCACTACAAGTCAACGCCAAGCAAGATTTTAAACGAATGTTAAAAACGACATTAATTATTACTAGACCCGATATGATATTATTGACTGTATTTTCTATGCTATACATTACATCTTCATGACATTTTATAACCAGAACTGTGTACCACTTAATCCCCTTCATCTTTTCCAACTATTCCCCCCCTCTCTCCCTCCTGCAACCATCAGTTTGCTCTCTGTATATGAGTCTGTTTTATTTGTCTTTTTAGATTCCACATACAAGTGAAATCATACTATATTTGTTTTCTCTGTCTGATTTGTTTAGTTTAGTATATTTCCCTCTAGGTTCATGCATAAGAGAAGATGATGTAATCAAGAGTTGTGGTAAACATGAAATGTACGAGGCTACAGCCTATGTAAAATGGCATACTGTTTTACAAAAACTTTATATATACTAATACACACACACACACACACACACACACACACACACACCCCAAGTGGCCAGATTATTATGATCACCTGCTGTTTGTAGGCAAATTAGCCATACACTGCATCGTATGTGATATGGAAACCAAGGGCCTATTTGATCACCTTTGCTGTGTGCAGTTACGAGATAAAATGTCTCCAATTCGCACAGGAACACAAGAATTGGACAGTTGAGCATTGAAAAAAAGTCATGTGGTCCGATGAATCACGTTCCCTGGTTGCATCATGCAGATGGCAAAATGAGAATTTTGCGGAAACAGCATGAATGCGTGCACCCTATATGCATGAGTACAACCCTTCAAGCTGGTGGGGGCAGTGTTATTTTCCTGGCATGATTTGGGCCCTTTAATTAGTGTGGAACTATGTCTAAATAGCACAACATACCTAAGTATCATTGCTGATCAAGTTCATCCTGTCATGTTGATGGCTTATCCCAATGGAGATGGCTTCTTCCAATAAGACAGTGGTCGGCAAACTCATTAGTCAACAGAGCCAAATATCAACAGTACAAGGATTGAAATTTCTTTTGAGAGCCAATTTTTTTTAAAACTTAAACAAGGCTGTGGTATTTTTGTAGAAGAGCCACATTCAAGGGGCCAAAGAGCTGCATGTGGCTTGTGAGCCACAGTTTGCTGACCATGGCAATAAGACAATGCGCCATGCCATGGTGCTAGTATTGTGCAGGAGTGGATTCAAGAACATGAGAGAGACTTTACCTTGCTTAGGTGGCCCCCACAATGACCAGATCTCAATCCAATTGAGCATTTGTGGGATGAAGTTAAAAGAGCCATCAGGCAGCTGGTTCCACAAGCATCAAATCTCACAGAACTGGACAGTGCTATTCATCAGGCATGGTGTCAGATTCCTCCCATCACCTTTCAACATCTCGTGGAGTCAATGCCAAGAAGAATCGCCGCAGTATTGAAGGCGAAGGTGGCACAACGGAGTACTGATGGGGTGGCATAATAATCTGACCACTATATATATACTAAGTATCTTAATAATCTGGTATACACACACACACACACACACACACACACACACACACACACACACACACTGGCCATGCCACTATATACACTGAGTGGCCAGATTATTATTATTATGATATCTGAATGCATAATAATCATATTATTATTGTGATATCTGAATGCATAACAATCTAATATATATATTAGAGGCCCAGTGCATGAATTCATACATGGGTGGGGGCCGGCCAGCCTAGCTAGGGAGAGGGGACATGGACGGTTGGCTGGCCTGTCTTCTGGTTGAACTCCTGGTTGAAGGGACAATTTGCCTATTAGTGTTTTATTATATAGGATATACACTGAGTGGCCAGATTATTATTAGTTCAGAGATCATAATAACCTGGTCACTCAGTGTATGTAGTGGACAGATTATTATGACCACTCAGTGAGTGTGTGTGTGTGAGTATATATCTCACTCATTATAGATATATATATAATCTGACCACCATATATAGTATACACTGAGTGGTCATAATAATATGGCCACTATATAGTGGCCATATTATTATGACCACTCAGTGTATACTATATATGGTGGTCAGATTATATATATATACACACACACACAATATATATATATTTCAATATTGAAATATATTGTATATTGCACTCTAAAATAAAGATAAAAATTTAGTTTAGCAAATACACAAACCAGTGACATATTTGTTTATTACCATTATCAAGTATTACATAATATATTTAATTACATGTTATACTTTTATATGACTGACAACACAGTAGGTTTGTTTACATCAGCATCACCATAAACATACATGTTGTGCTATGACATTACCCTAGTTACAATGTCACTCAGAATTTTCTGCTTTATTATAATCTTATGGGACCACTGTTATATAAGCAACACATTGTTGACTAAAATGTTTTACAGCACATGACTCTATTTAGAGTTTAGGAATGAGAAGCATGGTGATTTGCATTGTCATCATCACAGAAAATATTATTGTGGCCAGAACAAACATCTTCTGATTCCAAGTCTAAGAGAAGATTCTTGCCTTTGGAATTTTATTCCTTGAGCTGTGTGAAGACAACCTACCATTTTATAAACATCAATAGAAAATAGTAGTTCTAATTGGTTTATTGACTCCTTAATCATATCTTAGTCTGGTGTGAAGAGAGTCTCCTCCTCACAATTTAATGGTGAATTAAAGGAGAGTTTTTTGCAAGAGAGGCTAAAGATAGAGACTGAACGATGTTTGGATTATCAAATTCCTAAGTGGAGGTGAACATGTGGCATAGATGACCAGGAAAAGTCTTCTTAAATCTTAAAATGCCAGTGTGGCAATAATACATCCTTAAAATTTAGAAACTAATTAAAAGAAACATAAGATTTTATATTGAGGAAACTGAGTCTATAGGCAACTTTTAATAACAATGCAAAAAATCAACAAATTGAATGTTTTCAGTGCCCTACCAGTGAAATGTTGGTAATATCTTACAAAATTATAAAGAGAGTTTGCTGGGACTGGTTTGGCTCAGTGGATAGAGCGTCGGCCTGTGAACTCAAGGGTCCCAGGTTCGATTCTGGTCAAGGGTATGTACCTTGGTTGTGGGCACATTCCCAGTGGGGAGTGTGCAGGAGGCAGCTGATCGATGTTTTTGTCCATCGATGTTTCTGACTCTCTATCCCTCTCTCTTTCTCTCTGTAAAAAAATCAATAAAATATATTTAAAAAAATTATAAAGAGAGTTACATATTAAGCTATATAATAATTTTGCCAGAGAATTTCTTACTTCATTTGCTTTAAAAAAAATCACCTGAAGGTTCTTTAGTAATTAATGGAGGAAAAGCCCTGAAATTAAGAAATTTCTGCAGGAGGAAAACTACTGAATGACTGAAGTCCTAGGAGTAGTACTCCCTTAAGTCAAAGAGTTTGAAAGAATAATCAAGTTTTGAAATGCAGGTAGGGAAGCGTTGTGTATGTGATTGACATTTATATCTTTATCCAGGGTCTCTTCTTCCCAATTCAGATCTGCATATCCATGTTCTTATTCCCAGCATCTTCATTTGGGTGTCTGAGAAGCAACTCAAATTTAACATGTCTCAAAATGAACTTCTGATCATCCTTTCCAAACTCATTTCTTTTAGTGTCATACATTTCATTTTGTCTTCCCCAAAATTCAAGTTCAAAACTTTGAGTATTGACTCCTTTCATATACATCCTACATCCAACTTATCTGCCAATCTTATTGTCTCTATCTGCAACTATATCCACAACCCATCATTCTCTTCATACCTTCTGCTACCTCTCTGGTCTGAGCCACCATCATCAGGAAGAGCATTCAAACTGATCTGTCTGTTACCTCCTCTACCCCATGCCCCTCCTCCCCCATTCAGTTTATTCTCCACAAAGCAACCAGAACAATCCTTTAAAAGTGTAAGTCAAATCATGTCATTCAGAGTAAAAGTCCTTACTATGATTTACAAGACCCTACATAATTCTCTTCTTTCCTCACCACCTACTATTCTCCCCTTCTTTTCTCCATTCTAGCCACACGGTCCTCCTTGAAATTCCTCCAATATGTCAACTATACTCCTGCCTTTGGGCCTTTGAAGTTGCTCTTACCTTTGCTGTTATCCCAGATGGTTGTCTGGTTCACTCACTCACCTTCTACAGTCACCTTTTCAGTAAGCCTTTCCTTGGACACTTTATTTAAAAATATAAACTGGCCCATCTTCCCAAGTCACTATGTTTTTGCTTTGCCTTATTTTATTTTTCTTCATAGTATTTATACCCTTCAACAGACTGTATATACTTACTCACTTTCTTGTTCTGTTTGTTTATTGCTATATCCCAGCACCTACAGCAGTATCTTGCTCAGAGTACTCAGTGAATATTTCTGAGCAAATGAATAAATGACCACTATTGCCACTTTATTTGTTTGGGTAATTCTGGAGTTGGGTTTTGTCTTCTCCCTTCCTCCACTCCCAAATTTGGAGAGTTCCTTTTGAGGCCAGAAACTTCATTTCTACTATTGTGAGGGGTTCTCATTCTATTTTATTGATATATGAACTGCTTAGGATTAGTACCCTGCCACAATAGAAGAGCAATTTTTTTCTCTGGAATGTGTTTAAGAAAGTTCTTCAGTGAGGAAAACAACACGTGGGAAGCTGTTTCTTCTTTCTGCTCCTTTGTCATGGTAGGACCTCCCCTGCCTTGGGTGGATGCCATTGAGAGTCTCATTGGGATGATGAAAGCCCAAAAAAGTGTTCTAATAGCTGGAATGGAGACAGAATACTAACACAGAAAGTAAGGATGTTATGCAAAGAGAATGAATCCATGTGTTAGGCTTATTGTGTGAAGAAGGTAGGCAGGCAGTAGACTCTACTTTCTATCTCTTCCTTATCTGGTCAAATGTTGTGATATTTTCCCCTAAGCTTTATAATAGCCCATTTCTATTTCTCTCAATTAGCATACATCCATCAGAGCTCAAATAACACATTGATGGCTTTGTGATCTGACAGATGTTCCTGCCAATTAAGAGCCTGGGTCATCATCATATCTATATCTAGCCTCCATTGAATTGGCAATATTTTGAAAAACCTATAATTTTTTGGGAAAAATATTTTATAGTATGATTTTAAACTTGCAACAAATTCTCTTATTCTGAATACAACAGATTCCATGGATCTTAGTAAAAGTCTTGGTAAGTATATTTAGAAAGAATCTTTGTCTTTACTGGATGATACAAAAGAGGCAACAGATCATATTCAAGCCAATAACAAATGGACTACTCATCAAATGGACTATGCACACTCATTACATTGATAACCTATGAAATGATGAGCATGTAGGAAATCAACATGGCATTTGGAATTAGAAAAGGCAAATTGTGCATGCTGTAGAATTCCAATGAAATGAAAAAAAGATGAAAATGTTGAAGTTGAAAGTTTTTTTTATCAATCTATTTTAGTGCATTTATGTGGCCGATGCTGCTGTGATAGATAGTAGGCTAAATGCCATGGAATAACTATACTGATTGTATCCTTCTTCCAAAATAATTGCTGTGCCTTCCCTGGCTTTAGCTTTAGGAAATGTGAGTCTAATAATGACTGACCTTTCTTGCTAGTTGGCTTTAGTCCTGGACACCTTCAGTCATTGACCTGCAGGCTGCTCCTGGGCAAGATGAAGGGATCTGATAAGTATGGTTTCCTGGAGGATTATCACATCCAGACCTAAGATATTATTACACAGAGAACTTCCCGAGAAATGGAGTTTAAAATCTCTTAGCTTTATAAGGTTCTGTCTCTAGCTCAGCATCTAACTAGTTGTGGGGTCCTGGATAAATCACTTCCTCTTATTAGCCCTCATTTTCCTCATTTTTAGAATGAATGGCCTGAATTAATTTTCTCTATTGTCCTTTGCAGTTGGAAAGTGACAAGGCAATCACTAAGCTTCACAACAATAATGGACACTCGCCTTATTCAACGTAACATTAATATAATACCTTGATTTGTATAAAGTGTCATTAGCTTTTAGCATCCACAGAAGCCACTGCAGATTGAGGTGGGCTAAGACTCATTTAGCACATCCACAGATAAATTTCCCTTTCCAGGGAGTGATGTTTAGGAAGGCTTTCTAAATGAAATGATCCCATAGCAAATACTTGTAACACATTTATAAAGAAAAAGGAAGAAAAAAACCAAAAAACACAAGAAAAGGTAAACTGTTTTACTTCAGCAAATAATGAAAATCAGTTTGTTTATATTCCTAATACTTTAAAAAGCTTTGTTGCTTAAACTGTAATCTTATAGTCAATTAATCTACCACATACTATATACTGTTTTCTGTAGGCTTCTGTTCTAGGCATCCAAATCTCATAAACTGCTACATTTTTAGGTTGATTTTTAATGTGATTACTGAGAGTGGGAACCACCTGATCTGTAGAGGAAAATACTTTAAAATGGACTCCAGGAATAATCTAGACAATCTTTGATTCTGAGCTATCAGAATACAGGTAGAAAGCAGCTCCCAATTTCCTTCGTTGATGCTTCTGTTAAAGTGCAGCATAATGTAGATGAATATCAGAGGAAATAGCATGAAAGAGTCAGATGAGTTTCATGAAAATCACTGGGAAAATAGTCCGTTGGCGTTTGAAGAGGAAAAGAGGTAGAGTATGAGACTGCATTTTGGGGTTCTTACCTCAGAGGTCCAACCCTGCTAATCAATAGAGTGACCTTGGGTGAATTACTTCCCCTTCACCTTGCTCTATCTGAAGAGTGAGTTGATTGGGCTACTTGATTGCTATGGCCTCCATGTTTCCTCAATGATATCAGAGAGGAGCCATGAAAATAAGCACGTTTTTCATTTCCAAAAAAATTTGGGATATTTATACAACACAGATAAAAAATTTTGGTAAGTAACCATGGCCTCTGTACAAGGTTTTCTATTGGGATTGCGGACTGGGATGTGTAAAACATTAATCCATTGTGTTGGTGGTGCTAGTCTTCTCCAATCATTTGGCTGCAAAAAAAAAAAAAAACAAAAAAAAAACCAAACCATTTTAGGGTCATCAAGTGTTTTAGTTTATGTCTGTATGTGACCGTAAACTTCACAGGACAGGAATTTTGTCTTTTGTGCTTTATGTTCTATAAAGTACCATACACATTTCCATAGTTCTATAAAATATAAGAATAAAAATATGTGCTGATACAACACATTCAGCCATTTAATATTTAGCAGATTTTAGTGATGCCTTCAATGTTTTATCCTCAGATATTTTACAGTGTTTGGAGTTTTCATGGCAGTCTCTCAGAGACAGACTTTACATTTAAATTTTGCCTTTTGGAGAAGCATCGGTTCTGAACGTCCCTTCTGGGGCCCATTCTTTAGCCACAGAAAGACTTGCAGCTGACTTACCACAGGAGCCTCTTTAAGGCCATTTTCTGTTGCATTAGTCAGCTCCCTTGGGTGACATCCAGCACTTTTCATTGCTATGTATACTTTTCCAATTTTATACAATTTATACAGCTCTTTTCAAATGAATCTTCCTAAAACACTGCCTTCATTATGCCATTTTCTGGCTTAAAAACTTGCAACATTTGTAAAATTAAATGTCAACTTCTCAGTTTGGAATACAAGGTCTTCCATTAGCAGAAAAACATATTTTAGTATCTCCCACTTACAAAGCAAGTACATAGCAAGCAAACTAACAAGAACAACAGCAACAAAGACTCTTGAAGTCGCATATCTCCTATCACTGCTTTATCTCTTGTTTTCTTTGTAGCAAGAGTTTGTGGAATAGTTATCTATACTCAATTACCCTTTCTTGCCTTCTAGTCACTCTTCAACCAACTCTAATCAATACACTGCTGAAACAATTCTTTTCATGGTTATTGACCATCTCTCTGTTGCCAAGTCCAGTAGCCCTTGTTCTGCCCTCTGTTACATGACTTCTGCATGTTGTGGTTCTCACCTGGAGTTCCAGCTCTGCTAATTTGTAGAGTGACCTTGGGTGAATTACTTCACCTTCATCTTGCTGGCTGTCAGCTCTATCTGAAGAGCGAGTTGATTGGGTTGCTTGATTGCTATGGCCTCCATGTTTCCTTATTGTTATCAGAGAGGAGCCATGAAAATGAGCACATTTTTCATTTCCAAAATTTTTGGTATGTTTATGTAACACAGGTATATTCTAGTATATTCTGATTTAGTATATTCTAATTTCCCTTTTATCTTTTTGACTATTCCTTTCAACCCTTTTTGCTAGGTCCTTTATTGGACCTCAGATGTTAAAAAGTTTCCAGGCTTATTCTAGGGTCCTCTTCTCTTTCTTCACTTTCTACCCAACCAATATTATTCAGCCCCATGGCTTTAAATATCCTCTGCAGGCTGATGACTAGTTTTATATTTCCAACTTCTTCCCTGGGCTCCAGATTCCTCTAACCAAGTACCATTTTTTTTTTTTTTCAATTTGTGCTTGGATATTGTAACTCACACAGGAAGATACCTTCTCAAGAGAACTCTGATATTATTTGGGGTAGCAAAGCACACAGCTAAGAACTACATTTTCAGACTCCCTTGCAGCTATGGGCAGTCATTGGAGAGTCACTCAAAGTGTTATGAATATTTCTGGGAAATTTTAAATCTTGATATAGACACACATCTTTTCTCATTTTGTTTCCTTTTTATTCCTGCCTAAAATATGGGTCACTTTCCACCTTCTCACTGTGCACCTGCCAAATTGGTCTTCTTTTAGTATTAGAATATGAGCAGGAACTATTTTTACCTGTGAGAACATATGCTCTTACTGTTCCTTCTACCTGATGCTTACAGGTTGACTCTTCATAATTTATGTCTCAGCTAAAACACTATCTCAGCATCCTAATGAAAGTAAGCAGTCGTGTCTGACAAGGGATGCCTATTCTATTATTCACCTCTAAATCAAATCGAATCTACCTTAAGCTTTACCATCCCCAGGAAGGCTTTCTTTTATTATTCCATTCCACAAAAATATTTCTGTTTATTGATCCCCACAGTATTTATCTGTACCCTCTTTTCCAGACTATAAACTAAACTGTCTGTGCTATTTACAGGTTGCTTTGTTATGCATGCCTCACTTTCCTAAGCAGAACGTAAGTTTGTTGTTTTTTTGCAAATGGCAGATTTTGAATTTCCTTTAATAACTTCAGTGGTTGGTTCATGGCTGAAGCCTAAAACTACATATTAATTTAATGATGTTCAGATTTTTGGTAAATGGTGCCTTCATATTAATCATCTGCTTTTGTCTTCACACTGCAGGTTTTTGGAGAAAATATTTTCCTGCTTGATTATAAAAAGGACCTCCTAATGTTTTAATTTTATCTTTTGTCTTTGTGGCTGAAATCAAGATAAGATTCTGGTATATTAGAATATAATGCATGTTTTGTAATAATTTTCTTTCAGTTGGATTTAGGACCAAAAGTGAAGATAGTTTTGACATGGATTGACATTACTGTTCTCCATGAACATCATACATGGTGGTGGGGAAGGCAGAGCCCGACATGTGATAGTGAGCTTTAACTTTCATAATTTTTTTTAATATATTTTATTGATTTTTTACAGAGAGGAAGGGAGAGATATAGAGAGTTAGAGGCGTTGATGAGAGAGAAACATCGACCAGCTGCCTCTTACACACCCCCTACTGGGGATGTGCCTGCAACCCAAGTACATGCTCTTGACCAGAATCGAACCTGGAACCTTTCAGTCCTCAGACCAACGCTCTACCACTGAGCCAAACCGGTTTCGGCTAACTTTCATAATTTTTATTCTAATGTAGGAGAAAGGTACATTTGTTTTTACTCAAAATGCTGCTATGAATCATTTTCATTAGGACCTGAACTTCTGGGTTTATTTTTTCTAGAAGTGATTAGTGGTTATGGATTTGCACAGACCCACCCATACATCTTTTCTGGTATCCATGAAAACATAAGTGATACATCTTTGAGAAGCTTAATTGGGGCAGTTAAGAGAGATTTTCTTGGTTCAAAGCAAGCCTGTCCATTTGAGGTACAAATCTCCACCACAGGTTTCATTAGGACCAGTCATTATCAGACTGAACTCAGGAAATGAACATTTGCTCTGTAAAGGTATCATATTCTTACTTTTATTTGAGATTTTGTAAGAGAAGTAATAACTTGCTTAAATTTAGTCAAGATTCAATAAACCTAGAACTAACCATCTCGTCTCCATTTGTGCATTTCTTGGGTCAGCTAGTTCAGCAGTCCCACAAATGGAAACTGCTCAACTCCATTTAAATCAATCTTTACTTTAAATTCAGAATAAGTTCAGCTAAAATTTAAATAAAATCCATAATGAAAGTGATGAATCTTTAATAATCAGAAAGATAAAAACCCAGAGATATGTAAATTTAAATTGGAGTTATCACAGAACACTCTTTCTCTGGTAGAGTTACCATATTTTAGGGGGATTGTAAAATTCTTCATATATTTACAAGGAGGATAGAATGAGCAATAGTCTCAAAACAAGCACTCAGGAAACATTAAGTAATTTAATACTCTTCTTTACTAATAAAAGTAAAGGAAAGCTTATGCATAATTTGAAAATTATGTAGGGAATATGTCCACACTAAATATTTAAATATGTAAAAATGGCCCTAAAAGGATACTGTGGTTATATTTCTTATAGGAAAGATGTCTTTCAGAAAACATTCCAGTTCCACAGTTTTATTTTAATTGAGGTTGTATGAGATAAACAATTTTCTCTGGGGAATATATTCGCTGATTTGGCATCCCATCTGACCCATGTGTTTGTGTGTGTCTGGGCCAGTGGTTTTCAACCTTTTTAATGCCTCGACCCTTTAATACAGTTTCTCATGCTGTGGTGAATGAATCGTAATGAAAATATCTGTGTTTTCCGATAGTCTTAGGCTCTACAACAGCAGTTCTAAACCTGTGGGTCGCAACCATTGGAAAACACAGATATCATTGGAAAACACAGATATTTACATTATGATTCATTAACAGCAAAATTACAGTTATGAAGTAGCAACAAAAATAATTTTATGGTTGGGGGTCACCACAATATGAGGAACTGTATGAAAGGGTCGCAGCATTAGAAAGGTTGAGAACCACTGGTCTAGGCAATATTCTTTGCACATCAGTGGAAAGATCATCTGCTGCTAATAACTCTTTGCCAAACTTCTGCTAGAGTTTACTGCTTAGGTAGAAGATTAGAGGACAGTGCATATGTGTGTGCTAGTGTTGATAGTTTTCCATGAGCAGATGGCAAAATGATAAACTGAAAATGTATGTACTGCATTGTAAACATTTCTTCCCGAGTGATTTGGCAGACTGACAATTTTCAGACAAGAAAAGGAGGAGTGTTTAGAGCCTTAGGAAAAATTTAACCCTTGAAATAAAAAGGGGCTATTGCCATGTTTCACTCTTAAAACCAAGAAGTGACTTCTAACTAAGCGATGTTACTTTTGAATGTAGAGGTGGAGGACTGATGACCTGTTCCTATTTGGGACTCTATATCCTCTGTTAGTTACAGTTACTCGTGGTCTCCCACTCAGGTTTCTTTGAAGATTTTATTGGTTTGCTTAAGTTATGTCCTGTCTCAGAAAACCCCGAGTATATAATATGGACTGCTTTGGGGGATTCCCAAAGTAGGCCTTTCCAGAAAGAGCTTTTTGAAGTAGACTCAAGGTCTGGAGAGTTGTAGACCATGAGTCTTACTTTGTAATAAAATCCTCACAAAGGAGAAAAAGAAGAGGCAGGTTCAGAAGAATGATTTCTCTGAACAACCTGTCATAGCAGGGAGGGTTGTTTCCCCTGAGAGCTGACGTTACCCCTGCTTCCTCTTCAGGCCACACTTTTGTCTGGGCTCCTGAAGATCCCACCAATCATTCTCAGCTCCTTTGCAAAGTAGCCTTCTGAGAAAACACTGAACACTGGGTCATCACCTCTAGGTCATCACTGCTTTCCTGGGGCAACCTCTGCTACCTCCCAGGAAGTTCTCTCTCCACGAAGAACCCCCCTGGGGATGGGTGAACCCTCTGTGTGGGGCCTCTCATGAGGTCACCTAGCGTCAGGCGGAACACAAGGTTGTGTGACATGAGCATGAGAATAAGAAGTGGGGCAGGATGAAAATTAATGCCAAGTAAACAAAATGATAGCTAAGAGGAAGATAGAGAGTTCAAAACCACATGGGTAGATTCTCAAGAGAAATGTGTCAAGGCGGACACATTTTCCCCCCCAGCCTTCTGGCTCCCATGGAGGTTTGGAGATGGTCCCAGTGTCCACTTCTGAATGGAGAGGAAAGTAATTTAAAAAACCATTTATAGACTATATTTTTTAGAACAGTTTTAGAGAAAAAATAAGCAACAAGTACAGAAAATTTCTATTATTTTACCTTATCTATTATTAACATCGTGTATTAGCATGGCATGTTTGTTACAACTGACGAACCAACATAGCGTGCTTCCCCAAAAATAAAACATCCTTAGAAAATAAGACCTACTTACAGGATTCCTTCTGAGTGAAATATAAGGCATCCCCCGAAAATAAGGACCCCCTAGGCTCTGTCTCAGAATGCTATTGCTAAACATGAGAGATTTGGTCCACTGATTCTGAAAGAAATGGAGTCACGAGAAATTCACCAGGAAATGCAGGAATTGGATTGTTATGATGATGTTCCAGAAAATGATGACATGATTGTCATTGAATAAATGAGTAAATCCTTGATACTGTAGGATTCAGTTTGTCTGGTTTGTGTTGACAACTACCGTACTACCGTACCGTATACAGGTAATAAATTTCCTTTATTTTCATTTAACAATAAATGTGTATTGTATTCTTCTTCATAGAAAAATAAGACATCCCCTGAAAATAAGACCTAGCGCATCTTTGGGAGCAAAAATTAATATAAGACACTGTCTTATTTTCGGGGAAACAGGGTAGATACACTAAGATCCATAGTTTACATTACCATTCACTCTGTCTTGTTAAGTACTAAGTCATGTAGCCACCAATCCAGTTCTGCCCTAAAAGTTCACTGTGCTCTGCCTATTTATTCTCCCTCCCTCTCTGCCTTACCACTCCTTGGAAACTGTTGATCTTTAAACTGTCTCTATAGTTTCCACCCTATCTTTTGTGGTTTTGACAGTTCATTTTTTTATTACTGAATAATATATAATTGTATAGATGTATCACAGTTGGTTATCTATTTGTTATTGATAGCCGATGGTTTGTGTCTAATTTTTGGCAATTATGAATAAAATTGCTCTAAATATTAGTGTGTAGGTTTTTTTGTAGATACAAGTTTTCAACTTATGGGTAAATACCAAGGAGTGTGATTAGTGGATTGCATGGTAAAAGTATGTTTAGCTTTGTATGAAACTACTAAACTGTCTTCCAAAGTGGCCGTACCATTTTGACTCTCACCAGCAATGAATGAAAATCCCTGTTTTTCTACATCCTCACCAGCATTTGGTGGTGTCAGTGTTTTGGATTTTAGCCATTCTAATAGGTGTGTGGCACTATCTCAGAGTTTTAATTTGCATAAATTTGCAATTTAATGTAGAGCGTCTTTTCAAATGCTTATTTTCCATCTGTATATCTTCTTTGGTGACGCATCTGTTCAGATCTTTTGCCCACTTTTTAATTGGGTTGTTTGTTTTCTTATTGTTGGGTTGTAAGAGTTCTTTGTATATTTTAAATACATGTCCTTTACCAGATACATGCTTGGAAAGTATTTCCTCTCAGGGAATACATCTCTTTCAGTGTATGGCTTGTCTTTTATTCTCTTAACACTCCTTTTGGAACAAAAGTTTTTAATTCGAAAAAAAAAAATGTGAGTAGTTTTGAAATACGAGAGATGCTGGAGTAGTTGTGCTAGGTGAGGAACGTGAAGGAGAGAGAAAGAAAGGGAACTTAAAAATATAGTTTTATTGATTTCAGAAAGGAAGGAAGAGGGAGAGAGAGACAGAAACATCAACGATGAGAATCATTGATCAGCTGTCTTTTGTATGCCTCCTGCTGCAACCTGGCCATGTGCCCCAACAGGGAATCCAACTGTGATCCCTTAGTTCATAGGTCAAAACTCAGTCACTGCGTCACACCAGCTAGGCGAGAAAAAGGGAACTTTAGACAAGTGTTGCTATGACTTCTATACTCACTCGAGAATAGTTGAGAAATGCAAATAAAGACGCAAGTTTGTTTGAACTGATTTTGTATTTTTGGACTCTGCTTCTTGAATGTGAGAACTCTGAGCACCTGGACTGCATGTCACAGCTTTGCAGTACTCTGTAACCCTGGGTAGCCGGGATGAGTATTAAATGGGTAATGTACGTGAAGGACATATGGCAATTGTAGGGGTGCTATAAATGTTAACTTTATTCTTTATGGGAATATCGTGGGCCTGTGTGGCTGCCCAAAGGCAGGTGCAACACAACCAAAATGCCACCCCCAAAGGCAGCATTGCTGTTCTTGCTCTTACTTCACCATTTCCTTGCCTCTGTTGCCAGTGGGAGAGAAAGGGGCTGTCCTCCTCAGCGCTTTTACAAAGACTGGCCTAGCAGCACCCTTATTCCCAGTATCATAGTTTTCAGCCTTCACACATTCTACATATGAAAGAGAATGGAGAATTGTGGTTTGAGAAGTCTAAAAGAATTTTGGTTATTAAAATGCAATTATAATGAATTCGGAAGCTACATATTCTACATTTGTGATCACAGAGACAGAATACTGATTCAAGTGCGTTGCTTTCTTTCCATGATAAAAAAGGTTTTCTTCTCCTAGATAAGTGAATGCATTAAACTTGATTGCAAGGGATGACATTTTCTCACTTTAGAAAATAAAATCTGGTCCTGGCCAGGTAGCTCAATTGGGTAGAGCATTGTGCCAATACACCAAGGTTGTGGGTTTGATTCCCAATCAGGGCACATATAAGAATCAATCAAACAAATATATAAATAAGTGGAACAACAAATTGATATTTCTTTCTCTCTAATCAATAATTTTTAAAGAGTTAAAAAAATATATAATCCACACAAGACAACTGATTATGTTCAAATCTTGTCTTTTCTATTTAGTGGCCAAAAATCACCACCTTCCAGCCTACAAGCTTCCTCATTTTAAAAGGAGGTCAATGACACGCATTGCTATAAGGCTGTGATGAGTAAGTGAGATGAGCAACTTGACCTCTAGACATGGTGACAGGGACATGGATGCTGATCAGAACATGTCCTTTCTACTCCCTTCCCTTTGTATTACAAGAAGTGCTTCATCTAAACTTTTTGCTGAAATAATCTATTCTCCATCATTTGGAAAAACTGTTTGAGCTCCTGCCTCTGTAATTTTGCTTCCTTTATTCACTCTATCTTGTGTATATCTTTCCTCTCCTCTTCAACTGTCCACCTCTTGGTTGACTTTCCTGATTCCTTTCCAGAGGGCTGGCTGCTGTCACCCTTTTGATCTCCTCAGCTCATTATGGTAATTAGTTACTAGTTCACTGCACTGCCCTGCATTGTTTACATGCATGTGCCCTTTAAACACTTTGATTATATCCCTTCAGCATCATTTTTTTTTTTGTCGGGTCCTTCACAGTATGTATCTAACATTAACAATTTGAACATAGTAGAGGATCATTGAATATTTGATAATTGGGTTATAAATAATCTCTATGAGTTTAAGTAGGTATCAAAGCAATGCTTTGTTAATTGTATTTGAACTCTTTTGCAAAACTTTCTTTTAAAATATTTTTAATCCTTTTAAAATCTCTTGGGTAAAAGAAAAGGTTAAATAAATTGTCACACAAAAGATGTTTGTGAAGATTTTTAATAACATGGGAAGTGCTTGGATTGTCTTGTTAAAAGTAAATGAGCATGCAAAATCGTGCATATGGGATTTTACAACTGCAAAAACTATCACTTACAATAACTATGAAATGCCAAATAACTAAAAAAAATCGAGTCCAGGCATGAATTCTTATTGTTTTTGAATCAACAATACTATGATTTTCTTCTAATTTCATTTGTAGAAAGGCTGATTTTGTCCACAAATGCTCTGTGTAGCTAACTTACCATGCATGAAGAACAATTCTGTTTCATCTCACTAGAGGTCACTGTGGTTCTTTAGTTATTTTTTCCTCCCTCCATGTGGTATCCCTGTTAGGGGGAAAAGCATTCTGTCATGGTTATTATTTTTAGCAAAGTCAAGAGAAATGTTAAAATGATAGCCTTCCTTTTTAAATACAAAGAAACATTTTCCAGAACAATTATATTTCTCTTTCAGATTCCATATTCCAGGCCATAACTATCAAAAACATTTCTATGTTATATTGGTGTCTCAAATTTAATTTATTAGTGTGAAACATTATCACTATTACCATTTATTCTACTATTAAAACAGAATTGCACCCATGCTTTCCATGGTGTGAAAATAATAGAGGACTAACCTTTTCTGTTTCTGGTTTAGTTTTCTCCCCTCTCCTCCCAAGATTGTTTTCCAGCAATACAGAAATATGGCTTCTAAAACTCAGTAATGAAGTATTAAAATGAGTTAATGACACATGAGATATGTACATCTAAGGATCATGTCTAAGGTGAACGCAGAGATCCAACAAATTCTCCTGATGCATTACTATGTCTTTAAAAGAATTTCTCCCTGGTAAATTCAGCAAGGATAAAGGTTGTTTTTCTATTTGAAAAACGATCAAATATTAAGAATTAGAAAAATGAAATAGAGTCCTAATATTAATAGGATACATGCTGAGAATAATGTCATCCAAAATGCCTAAGTGACATGATAACCAAGTCCTTAGCATTCCTACTGGAGTCTTACATTTATTTGACTGTAAACCAGGAAGCTCTAAATTTTATATTGCTTTGAAAAGCTCATCTTTTTCTTTCATCTTCTTTTTACTGTTTGCAGCCTTGAAAAGCGGTATCACAATCACCTCACCGGATCATATTTATTTTTCACAACCTGGGTCATTTGGTTCTCTGGGTATTCTTATTCCTATCTCATTATTGCTGGATCCACAGAAATTTCCCCCAACGCACACTGTCTCAATGAATCTCAAACTTGATTATCCACTATTTATTATGGGCCCAAATTTGGCAGGGTTAGAGAGATTAGGGTGCATGCTGCATGCTGAAAACCCACTAACAACTCCAATAATCTACAATATCCTTAAAAAAACTGCATGACTTCTGCTCCTGTCTTCTGACTAGAATAGGTAGCTCCTTTCCCCTAATTTCACAGAAAGCTCTGCCGAGGCTATAAGCAGCAGGCAGGGCTGAGTGTAGTGGGCAGCCCTGCTGTGCTTTGAAACCATTGTCTCTCAGCTGCACTTCTTGCAAACCCAATCTCTATCCTTGTTTTGGGAGGCCACTTTCACAACTGGGTCCCTCTAAATGGAGGTGATTAATGATTGCCTATGACAGAGTTAACAGAGAATAACTGGCTGGCTAAGACTTTTCTTTGAAAGCATTTTCCTCTTTTTCTTTCAAAGGAAGAAAAAAATATCTAGAATTCTCCAAAGCTATTTAGAAATAAATATATTTTTTAGGCTCTCTCCAGTTGGAGTTTCCATCATTTACTTCAGTGTCTCAGACCTTTAAAGGATATCCTTAAAAATTCATACTTTCGCTGGGCGAAGAAGTATGCCTATTGTGGTTTTTGAGTCATAAAATACTGGATTCGAGTGCTAGTTCTACCACTTATTAATTGTACGATTTTAAGCTCCACAACCTCATTGAATTAATTTTAAGATCCTTTTCTTTAAAATGGGGATAGTAGCAATGACAAATGGGATAATGAATATTCAATGATTAGTACTATATCCAGTATATGGTAAGCACTCAACATGTGATAGGTACTATTATTATTAGTAGTAATAGCGATAGTGGAAGTAATAGAAGTTTCTGTCAGTATGATTGACATGCTTCCACAATGAAGATGCATTTTGATTGGGAAAGTAAGCTGAGGTTGATGCGGTATTGCCTGCAGAAAACCAGCTCATGAGGATGATCCGCGGTGCAAGTAGACTGATTCATTCAGTGATTACTTGAGGGCTTATGAGGTGTCAGACTCCATTCTAGGTCTCAAGTTTGCTATGGTGAGCAAGGTGAGGCCCCTGTTCTCATAAAGCTGACATGCTGGTGAGGGGAGACAGGTGATAATCAGGAAACCCACAGATAGCAGAAAGTGCCATGTGGGATATATAACGGGGTGATGGGATCGATGGCTGGGAGTGTGAGATTGGGGCTGTTTTAGAAGTGGCATTTGAATTGAAAGTTGGTGATGTAAAAAGCAGGCAGGTGAAGATTGGAGGTGGGGGGATGATACAGATGGAGGCAGCAAAGTGCAAGGACTTGAGAGAAGCAAGCTAGGTATGTTCAAGGAACAGAAGTTTGGCAAGGCTAGAACCAGCATGAGGTCATGTAGGGCCCCTGTAGGACCTGGTGAGTAGGTTTGGAAGTACATGTCTGAGGTGCTCCCTATACTTTAGTAGGAGCACCTGGCTTTCCTCTCTTAGTGGGCCTATCATGGCTGGTGAAGCATGGTGCTGACATTCTTCCAGCCAAAGTGGACTTTGATTCCTCCCATATCCTTTTCCTTCCTTTCCCTTCCCTGTAGCAGCCACTTTGCAAATTCTGTGAAGCCTACCTCATTAGTATCTTCCACCCGACCTTGTCCACATCCTACTCTGTCACCTTAACTTAGATTCTCATTACCAGGCCTGGACAGTAGCTGTGAGCTGGTTTCTCAGGCTACCCCTTCTCACCTGTTTCCTCTAGTCTACACACTGAAGTACATGAGAAGCACACTCTGCCCACAAACCACGTTTGAGGAAGCCACCTTTCTGCTCCACGCCTCCTAATGGCTCCCTCTTGTCAGGGGAATAACAAAAGATAAAATCTTTGTCTTGACATTCTCTGTTCCTCACCCATTTTTTTTTTTTAGTTATAACTTCTACTTCACATATTCATATTCCTTCAACTTAACTGAACTACCCCTAATTCCATAATGATGCTGTGAGATTTATTATTATTTTTTGTTCCCAAGCCTTTGCTCATGTTGTTCTCTCAGATGGGAAGTTCTCTCCTCCAAACTTACATGTTGTTCAAGGCCCCCTCATATGTCACCTTCTTCATGAACCTTTCCCTGACCCCCAAACCTGAGAGGACCTTGACTCTGAACTCTGGAGGCACTTTGCTTGCACCTTTCCCATGATGCTCCTATCCTAAACTTCCGGTAGTTATTGTGTACATATCCTAGTGTTCTTTCTAACTGCCAGCTCCTCCAGACCTGGAACTAATGTTCATTCAGTCTGGTTTCCTTCAAGGGTTCAGACATGATCTTAAACATGCCCCCCCCCGCCCCCTTCCTTAAGCCAATATAAGCTATTTTTGACACAAGAATAAAGAAATGAATAATAAACATCAGATGAGTATTACCTATAGGAGAAAAAAATGCAGTAGGCTTTTCTCACTGGGGTGGTCAGTGGAGGCATTTTCTGGAACGGATGAAACAGAGGTAATTCATGGAAAAAAGGCGTATTGGCCAAGTCTTGGATTTACAATGCAAAGCAAGAAAATGAGCAAAGGTTTTCCATTTTTTTGACCTGGGGTAAAATTCCAGCTGTTACTTAGTAGTTTGATCTCATTAACTTATTAATTATGAGATTATTAAAAGGATTAAAGAAAATAACGTATGTAAATTAGCTAATATTAAGCAAACGTTGAGTGCTTAGCTCATCTAATTCTCATAATGACTCAGTGAGATAGTCATCCTTCCTCTCAGAGGCCTGTGGCTGCGATAAGGCATGCGTGGCCTTTGGCATTGTGCCTGGTCTGTGAGAAGTGGTCAACAAATGACAGCAATTTCTTCTTGTTGGTATTTATTGAAAGGCAACCAGTAATTAACATGTGAATGTTGTCTCAAGGAGATTGATTAGCATTTTCCCTTTAGCAGTGTGATAAAGCCACAAAATAAATGGGGAGCATCAATATATAATAAAGAGGCAATATGCAAATTGACCATAGCTCCAACACACAAGATGGCCACCCCCATGTAGACACAAGATGGCTACCACCAGATGGCCAGCAGGGGAAAGCAGTTGGGAGGGACCAAGCCTACAAGAGAGGGCAGTTGTGGGTGATCAGGCCAGCAGGGGAAGGCAGTTGGGGGCAACCAGGCTTGCAGGGAAGACAGTTAGGGGTGACCAGGTCAGCAAGGGAAGGGAGGGAGGGCAGTTGGGGATGACCACACCTGAAAGGGAGCACAGTTAGGGGTGACCAGACATTTAGGGGAGGGCAGTTGGGGATGACCAGGCTGGCAGGATAGGGCAGTTGGGGGCAACCAGGCCTGCAGGGAAGGGCAGTTAGGGGTGACCAAGTCAGCAGGAAAGGGCAGTTAGGGGCAATTGGTCATTGGGAGCAGTTAGGCCTCAATTAGGCTGGCAGGGGAGTGGTTAGTGGGTGATCATGCTGGCTGGCAGAAGTGGTTAGGGACAATCAGGCAGGCAGGCAGGCAGGCGAGTGATTGGGAGCTAGCAGTCCTGGATTGTGAGAGGGATGTCCGACTGCCCATTTAGGATCCACTGGAATCAGTCCTAAACGGGCAGTTGGACATCCTTCGAGGGGTCTCAGATTGGCGAGAGTGCAGGCTGGGCTGAGGGAACGCCCCCCCGCCCCCACCATACACAAATTTCATGCACTGGGCCCCTAGTGTAGGAATAATAGGGCATGGATTAAGTTTGAATTTCTGTTCCCATACATGTTTTGGTGACAGAATGCACAAGCAAATCCACTAAATCTACCTCTTTTTTGTGCTGGTCAATTTCATTCTTTCTTGACAACTCAGAGTACATGATTGGAAAAGTTGATACTTATTACTTTTATGCTATCAAGAAACTTTCAGCCGTTAGAGAACTTGTTGCATCAAAATGAAGCAGACATTCTGCCAAAGCCGGTTTGGCTCAGTGGCAGAGCGTTGGTCTGCGGACTGAAGGGTCCCGGGTTCGATTCCAGTCAAGGGCATGTACCTTGGTTGCGGGCACATCCCCGGTAGGGGGGGTGCAAGAGGCAGCTGGTCGATGTTTCTCTCTCATCGACATTTCTAGCTCTCTATCTCTCTCCCTTTCTCTCTGTTAAAGATCAATAAAATATATTTTAAAAAAATGAAGCAGACATTCTATTTGGGGGTAACATATGCTAATTTTATTGGTCCTAAGGGGCAGTGCAAACTTTCCCAAGCTGAGGCTCTAAACCGCCTTGGCGAATGGCTAGTCTTTGAAAAATGAGTTTTGTCACCTTATGACCTGGTGTTTTTGAACTTCTAATTATTCCAAATAAGAATAAAATAAAATAAAAATCAACTGGCTCCCACACACTGGTGTGACTCCTTGTCACAACTGCATTGACTTGAATATTTTGTTTATGCCTGGAGAAAAATGAAAATGTAGACAATGTATTTTGTTATGTATGTAAGTAATTTGATATAAAGTTTCTTAACATTTTTGAAAATAGACAAGTGTGTTATGGACTGGAAAACTAGAATTCACTTGTAGGTTTGAAATAAAAAACCCCACAACTTTAAATTAAACTTTGAATTTATCTCATTCTATTTTAGGCTGTTCTCCTAGGCCCCGGAGGGTTGCTTTTCATCTTTTTAAGTGAACCTTTGTAGAAATAATACATTTAGGTGTTAGGACATTATTAGCTATTAACATCTTAACTGTATTAACCTTATCAGATTTACAGCACAGAGAGTGAGAACAGAGGCACAGACCCATGGGGTTGGATAGGGAAAATATGGGGATTGATCAAAACTGAGAAGAGGGGGCTCTTCCGTGGAGGCTGGGGACCAATTGGGGGTACTGGAGAAAAGGGGCATCAGGAACTCAAGATGAACTTTGCAGGTTTTCCCCGTGCTCATTGTAATATCCTTCCCCTAGACAGGCCTTCACACAAATGCAGGGCGAATTGGGCATCTCCCCTCCCTCTTTTTTCCTTTTCTCATAATGTCATCTTTCCACCACCGTGGTCTTATGAGGCTGGTTGCTATATGATTAAGCAGTGGATCTAGGTTCATCATTTGATAGATTCTTAAAGGATCTTAAAAAGCCATGTGGTCCAACCTCCATGAACTCTACCTGTTACCAAACAGGCATTAGGACCTGTGTCCTGGGCGGGGGACCTGTGCAGCGGCACAGGGCTCTGCATGTAGAAGGGCCCACGTTTGGCTTTAATGCTCCACTGTCACTATCCTGAAATCCTTAACTTTTGAACCAGCATATCGGTATGGCTTATAGGACCAGCAACATAACTTGGGAGGTCCAGCATAAAATGAAAAATGTAGACATTTTTCATTTTATGCTGGACCTCCCAAGTTATGTTGCTGGTCCTATAAGCCATACCAAAATGCTGGTGACTTAATGAATACTAAGACAATTTGATTTTTTTAAAAGAGAGTGTTAAGGAGTGTGGAAAGGATGACAATGGAGGAGTTTAAGAGCTCCCCGTAGGCCAGGAGGAGAGATAAATCCGTGGGGGAGGAGTTTTCCTAGGAATCTTCAAAATACCCCATGTACCTTGGATTTGTCCCACTTACAGATTACACCAGTTCTGCCTTTAGATAGAAATGTATTCCTTATCGCTATTTGGAATCTCCATGTTTCCTCTTCACATATAGTTCCTTTTGTTCTAGTCTACCTGAAGGTGCTGACAACTAGCCATTATCTCCCATGTACTTAATGGCCATTATAGTCACCCCTCAACACTTTTCCAGGCTAAGCGATCTGACTTCTTTTATCCATCCACTTGAACACTTTTTTACAAAATTGATTCTTCCTCAAAGAAGAACAGCTCGCTAGTTAAGGAAGCATTGTTGAAATCAGGGTGCAATTAATTTCACATCTGGCTACAATATTGCCAAGGAAAGGAGCAGACAAAGACAGAGGTGGCACCAATGAAAATCACTTTTTTGGAATTAAGCTAAAATTAGCCAGGCATTTTGTAATTACAAAGTAATTTGAAAATCAAGTCGTTGTTAGACTAAAACATTGATCAGGAAAAGGACAAGAGGAAAGGAAAGAAAGATTAGGGGAATTTTTTGAAAACAATCCCCCTACCCCTGCAGACCAGAGGGAATTTTTGAGAAAAAGTAAAGTGCTACAAATAAAAATACCAAAGCTCATTATTTAGGCAAAGTCTTTGCAGACAGAAAATGTGGCCTTGCAAAGGCAAGAGGACTAAGTTCTACCCAGAAAAGGCTACATCTGTGTCTGTGTGTGACCACTTTCCATGCACATAACTACGAGGAGAAGTGAAGGGTCCCAGGTTTGATTCTAGCCAAGGGCACATGCCTAGGGTTGCGAGCTCCATTCCCAGTAGGGGGCGTGCAGGAGGCAGCTGATCAATGATTTTCTTTCATCATTGATGTTTCTATCTCTCTCTCCCTCTCCCTTCCTCTCTAAAATCAATTAAAATATATTAAAAAAAGAAAATACTGTTGCAGAAATAAAGAAGTCAAGAAAACAAGTTGGAGGTTGGGGAAAACATGATTTCTGTTTTAGATGCACTGAGTACAGGGCGACAACGGAACACTGAGTGGAAAGGGCTGGAAGGTCCCTGGAAAGCAGGAACTGGGAGAGAACCTCATTTATAATCAATCTGCCAAATGCTTAATTGGCTGTAGCTTGAACGCTTCTTGTGATAGAGCTCTTCTTACCTCTTGATACAGCTTATTGTATTGCCAAACAATTCCAATACCAGAGTGTGAACTTTGTCCTTAAGTGAATTGCAAAGAAGGAATACCTTGATTAAAAGGCTGTTGATTAAAGGAAGAATCTGTGACTCCTATGCCGGATAAATCTGAGAGGAGAGCTGGTAGCTAGGACACTGGCAGGGAGGTCAGCTCTAATTGTTAAATATTTTTCTAACTCTGTAATGAGTCAGTCTTTCTCATTGTTACTTTCATTTATAGGTCTAGTTTAATTTGACTGGAGCAACATAGAATAAGTCTACTATTTTTTCCATACGACTTGATTCTTCATTCTTTTAAAAATTTTTTTTATTGATTTCATAGGGGAAGGGAGAGGGAGAGGGAGATGGAGTGGGAGAGGGAGAGAGAGAGAAAGAGAGGGAGAGGGAGAGGGAGAGGGAGAGGGAAAGGAAGAGGGAAAGAGAGAGGGAGAGGGAGAGGGAGAGGGAAAGAGGGAGAAGTGATGAGAGAGAATCATTGATCAGCTGTCTCCTGCATGCCCCACACTGGGGATCAAGCCCACACACTGGGCATGTGCCTGACCAAGAACTGAACTGTGATCTCCTGGTTCCTAGGTTGATGCTCAACCAGCCGGACTAAGGTATTTCTTTTTAAAAACGAATCTTGTCCTGGTTCTTTATGCACCATGGGGTACTGTTTGTAGACTTTCATTAAGAAATACTAATGTATCATTAAGATACTGGTTAAAACTTATGTGAAAATACTGTATTGGGAAGTATGCTCTAGGGAGCAGAAGTGAGGGTTGAGGAACCATGCAGGGAAAGAGAGAAAGTCAATAAAAATGTACAAGTATGTTCACATTGGCTTCTGCTTAGTGGGACAGGATGCTCCATTCTATGACAGGACCCGAGGAGCCATAGGAGCTGTATCCCAGGGCTCTCTGTCCAAGGAAAGCATTTACCCAGTGTCTCCCACCTCCTATTGGTCAGAGGTTTGCCCAGCAGGGCATGAACTCTCCTCCACTCCTACGTTGCAAATGCCTGAGCAGGAGCATCCTTCCGGACCCCACCTTCTCAGCATTGGAGACTTGAAGAGGAAGTGAAAGCCAGGAGGCTGGATCCGAGGTGAGTGCTGACAGCTATATTTGTGGGAAGTTGATCTGGTCCTGTGGCAGTGGCAGGAATTAGGCAGAGATTCAGAAATGGGGCATGAGAGATACCAGATGCATGTGCTATATCTCAGGCTCTCCGCTGGGCTCTGGATGAGCTTTAGTATCTCCGAAGTTCTTTCAAAGCTGGTGCTCAGAATTAAATCAGCCTTCCAAATATAGTTGGTACAGGTAAGTTTTTAAGGCAGAGGGTAAGGTTGGTATGAGGGCTGGGGAAGATGATATGATGAATATATCACAAATACGTGATGCATACACTTTCCTTAATTCTCTAAACATACATTGCCATACATGAAGTTTAGCAACAAACACCCAGGATTTGACAGACATTGTGCTAGGTACTGGAGGGTGGGGAGCATCCTAAAGAATAAGGTATAACCTTGACCCTTAGGAAGACTCAGCCAGGTTGGGGAGGCTGAAAAAGGAGCCAAGTAATTAGAATAACATGGGATGGGCTTCGACGGATGGAGAAATGGTGGAGAGAAGAGTGTAATTGACTTTGTCAGGTGGACGGGTCAGAGAAGGTGTCAGAAGATGTTGGGGTGGTCTGGTGCAGAGCTCACAGGGGATCCGCTGTGTTCAGGCTGAGGCGTAACCTGAACTGCGGGCAGAATCGAACAATCCTAGGATTCCTGGTTTCAAGTTAACTGCAAAACCACTAGACGCTCCTTATATTAGAAGCTCGATTAGAAGCCAATGCATTTCTTTTTAAACAAATATTCTAGCTTACAAACACAGCCTTTTAGTTATGTGTGTATTTGAGTGTTTTGAGCCAGTGCTCCTTCCCTTAGCAATCACAACTTTCCCATGTGAATCACTGCTTCATATCTTCCCAGCACACTGGAAGAGACCTCGGTTGTACAAGGTTAAACTGAAGCAGAAGTAGGATATCCCCCCCCCCTCGTTTTCGCTTGGCAAGCACACCACAGAGCCTCTGTAAACAAGAGCCAGGATGTAGACGGCCTAGGAGCAGTTTTGGCTGAAGAAAATGTATTATATTTTTTTAGCATGGTGAATCGAAGAATACCTCAGGAAAATAAGGAGCAGGTGGCGTTTGCAGCCTGGAGGGCAGAAGGCACAGTGTGAAGACAGAGAGCATGTGCAGCTTGTCATGTGTTCCCACATATCACTGGAGCCCTTGGACAGGGGGCAGCTCCCAGCCTCCTGTCCTCTGCCCCTCCATCCTGGGCCCCCTGACAAACATATGGGAAGGATTTGGAGACAAGGGAAAAGCCCAGAAAGCAAATGCGGAGAGAAATTATGTGGCTAACAGCTGGAATTCATGAAGTCCCATATTAAGTGAAGGATTGATAGTAAGAAACTCAGAACACCCTTTCCCCAAAGGCTGACAAATTAATAGCTTGAGGACAAGAAAGACATGTCAAGATTCCTGGCTTCTCTTTAAATATAACAGTAATGCCTAGGTTTGTTTTTATAAGGAATAGCTATTGGTTATGTTTGTCATAAATTTGGAATTATTGAATTCAAGGATGAATACGGCAGAATGCATTAACGAAGTGCCAAGAATGAATGTAAAATTGGACTGCATGTCCACTGTACTTTGGAGTCTTTCTTATTGAGGTATGCTAATATTAAATAAAATAATTATTTATGAAGATCTTTTTACATAAGTTATCTTATTCAGTCCTCCCTCTACACACCAAGAAATAAGTATTTTATAACTTCCCTCTGCTTAAAAAAGTTGACGCTAAAGAGATGAATTTTCCCAACATCATGCGGTGGCAGACAAGAACTTAAACCCAGGTCTTCCGCTCCCAACACCCATGGGTGTATCCACTGCATTGGGAATTCTAAAACTAGGCGAGTTTCCAAAATAGCCCAGGAGCTGTTGAAATGTAGTGATTTCTGACATGGGCTAGAATCTATATGTTTAAAAATCCCTGAAGTGATTCTGAGGATCAACCTGTTTTGGGTTTTCTTACCAATCACTTTGAATTCTTCTTTACTTTGGGGATGCAGGTGAGCGGATATTCTGAAGGTCAGAAGAGCCGCACCTGGGAAGCATTAGAATCCACCCAACCATGCAGCCTGCAACAATTTGGGGAAGGCTGATTCAGTTTGATTACTAGCGTCTGGCAGCAAGTGTGCGATGAGGGGGAGCTAGATCATCACAACATAAAGTGATGTTTCCCAACCTTTCCCTGGACAATGACACATCTGTGAAAGTGCTGGGACACACCAGGGGGCTGCCGATGTCAAAGATGTACAGCTGCAGGTGGAGATCACTTGGATGAAACAAAAATCGGAGGAGTCAGATAATCTACCATCAAAACACAACATGCTTACTCTTTCAGGTTCTGGAAAGATTTGAGAGGTACAGTGAGTATAGTAAACAGCCAGGCTCCCATCTGATGAGTAGCCAAGTTAATTCTTCCTTAATGTCTATGAGCACAGGGAGGTGGTATACATGCTGCGATGTTTGGTGGACCTAGTTTTGAATCCCAGTTGTACCCCTCAGTGACCTTCGGTAACCACTTGTCTTCTCTGAACCTCCATTTCCCTATATGTGTATGGAGGGTGGTGATACTTTCATCATAGAGTATTGAGAGGCTTGAATTAAATACTGGATATAAAATGATGAATCCAGGGGCTGTAAACAGCAAGCACCATGTAAACTGCAGTGTTATCTCTTGTCTCTTACATCCAAGAGATCTTAAACTTTATCAGTAAAGGATGTAAATGCCTTAATGATGTCTTAAGAAAAGCAGGTTTCAAGTGAAAAAAAAATTCACCCTAGTAAAAAGCAAGGAAAAATATCATAATGCATGAGGTCCTGTCTTAATCGAGTCCTGCTGTCAGCTTCCTGGTACATGTTGAACAGGGGCAAGCACCTGAATGTAAGAAACCTTCTGCACAGGGGAGCAAGAGGAAAGTGCGCCCAAGAATTCGGAAACCAGGGAGAAATGTGCTGTCTGTGTCTAGCAGGCTAGAACAAAGATGTGAAAAGTCACTTTGAGAATGACTAAATGAAGTCCACAAGACTGGACTGTAACCTGAGGATCTATATTATCATTTGGAACAGCAGTCAGCCAGCAATGGAAGAAGAGAAAATGGAAAGTCGGAGAGGCCACTGTTGTCGTGCCCTCCTAGAACTAACTCCAGGGGAGAAGGACTTTTAGCTGAGGGACGTTGAATATTTCTTTTCCATCGGCAAGGCCATCTACATACATGGTGGGATGCAGATCTTAGGCTGTCTTAGCTCAATGTTACAACATAGTCAAAGCTGTAACTAATCTATTTTGTATAGATTCTATATGTTTCATGACATAGTATGATTATACTCATCTCCCCTATAGTTTGCTTATAGAGAAAAAGAACACACCAGACGGAGGATGCTAATAATCTTCTGCTGCTTACATTTATCATTATAAAATAATAAGTTTTTTTTTTTTTTTTTTTTTTTTTTTGGGCGGGGGTTGGAGTGGGGGGAGGTTATATTTTAGTCTTTTGTAAGCCCGAGTCAGGCTCTCTGAGTCTGATTATCTCTGGACCCGAGTTTTGGAACCTGCAAATTTCCCAGCAGCACCGTGGGCAAGACAATGTGTGTCACCTGATAGTGCCTCGGGCCAGTAGCTCTGCTGGCTTCCCTGGTGACCTGGGACTTTACCGCACACCTTCTCCTCACCATGAGGAAAGAGGACAATCTAGGACAAGAAACCTGAAACCACACGTTGGGTAGCACACCAATGGGAAGAGTTTTGCCTTGACCAAATCATGAATCAGGGATAATGTTTTTTAGAGAAGATAAGCTTTTTGTCCCCTTGCTGAGCAGGAGTCTGGATTTTCTGAGATACCTGTTTAAAGCTCCAATTACTCTAACAATAATTTCAAAACAGCACAGGCCCTGCTAACGTGTTTCCTTATCATTTAA
Organism: Pipistrellus kuhlii; assembly: GCF_014108245.1. Lineage (NCBI taxonomy): Eukaryota > Metazoa > Chordata > Mammalia > Chiroptera > Vespertilionidae > Pipistrellus > Pipistrellus kuhlii. The sequence goes on from NW_023425529.1 coordinate 49,740,632, forward strand.
TTGTTCTCAGTTGCTTGTTTGTGGCTTCTCTGCCTTGCCTTTCCTGAATTTTGGTGTCATTGTATGCCTCACATACACCCAACGGGCACAAACACCCAGCACCCTGAAACCAATCACCTGAGGAGACCTGGGGTTAGACTTCTCCAGGGGAAGATTTTCTTGTGTCACTTGGCTAAGTAACAACCACTGGTTGCTAATTGGCCCCTGGGCCTCCAGTCCTGCCTCCCCTCTGGTCCCTACACTGAGTGATTTTTCTAAAGTGCATATCGAAATATACCACACTCAAATCTGAAATCCTTCAGTGGCTGCCTGTTGCTCCCACTTCAAGTCCCAACTCATCAGCATGTCTTAATAGGGCCTATGGGTGTGTCCTTTGCTACTGCTCCAGCCTCTTTCCTCACCATTCACTCCTTTCATTCCAATGAGATCTATTGATCTACTTTATTAAAAATATTTCTTGCTACTGAAACCGGTTTGGCTCAGTGGATAGAGCGTCAGCCTGCAGATTGAAAGGCCTCAGGTTCGATTCCAGTCAAGGGCATGTACCTTGGTTGCGGGCACATTCCCAGTAGGAGGTGTGCAGGAGGCAGTTGGTTGATGTCTGTCTCTCATCAATGTTTCTAGCTCTTTATCTCTCTCCCTTCCTCTCTGTAAAAAAAAAAAAAAAAAAAAAAAAAAAATCAATAAAATATATTAAAAAATATATTTCTTGCCTTTAATAGCCTCTTGGTCTTTGCACATACATTTACTTCTCCTTATTTTCCTAGTTGCCTGGAAAGCTGTTTTTAGTTGAGATACTACTCCTTTGGGAAACAGGATTAATTTACTAAAAAATATTTCTTAAGCATCTTCAATGTGCCAGACACTATTCTAGTTACTTGGGATACTTTGGTGAGGACCTATTTGCTTGTCCTGTTTCTCTGAACTGTAAAAATCCCTGAAGACAGAGCATGTGCATTATTTATCACTGTGTTCCCGAAGCCTAGAAGAATGCTTTGGTATATAGTCAACATGCAATGAGAAAAGCAAGCAACCCTCAGAGAAAGGGCAACAGATTTTTTATTTTTATTTTTTGTAAAGGAAACATTTTCTGTAAGCTCAATATTTTAGAATTTTTGGGGCCATATGATCTCTGTCATAGCTATTCAGTTCTCCTGTTGTAACACAAGCAGTCAGAGACGATATGTAAGCAAAAGGGCATGGACATGTTTCAATCAAACTTAGAAGGTCCCTAGAGTTTCTTCCAGGATCACATTTCTTTAACTATTTTATCTGTTTGGTTTATTGCAATACTCCCAGCACTTAGAACCCATGTCTGAAACATAGAAGGTGCATAGTACATACTTGTTGAATGGAATAGAGGAATTAAAGTGGATTTAGACAGAGTTTAGGTTTCACTCAGAGCCTTTATGACTTCAATGTCCATGATGTTTATATGATATATCTTGCTTGTTGTTTAACTGTACATACACATTGAGGATAAGAATTCTAAGTGCACTGCGAACCACAATTCTGGCAGTTAATCTAAAGCCATTATGCCTTTTCTAATATTGAGATAACTTGTCCATCCAGATTCCTGTCAAAATTCGTCAGCTATAAACAATGATAAACCCCTCTTAATTAGCATGTAAGGAATTAGGTAATGGGCAGGGGGACAGAACCGGCTGGTAAACCACTAATACAAATTAGTACATGTAAAGTGGGAAATATCCTTAGGATATAGAAGTGATACAGAGAGCAGTGTAATTTACTTTATAGCAACTGGAGAGATCATAGAAGACTTCAGAAATGTGGGAAGATCCTGAGATGGTACACACTCCTTTCCATGTGTCCAAAATTGGGAGTCAGAGCATGTGAGGGATCTGCTTAGACTGAATTATAACTTGAACTGCACTTAGGATTAAGTAGAGCCAGAATTCCTAGTTCCCAGTCATCCATGAAACCACTTGAAACTCCTTATGTAAGAAATGATATTTTAATGCATCTATTTTAAACAAATATTCCTAGCTTCACCATTGTAGCCTTTTACTTGCCTGTGTATTTGAGTATTTTAGATCATTGTTCTTTCTCTTAGGACTCATATTTTTCCACACATCACTTTTTCATGTTGTTCTAGTTTAATAAAAGATATCCTTGATTTTAAATGGTAAAATGGAAAGTGAAATAGAGTAAACCAACTGGACTTTTTGTTTTGTGAAATCTGTGGAAGTGTTGAGTCACCTGGTTGACCTGGTAAGTGGAACCAGCAGAATCTGTGCTCTGCAGCCTGAATTTATTCTGTGTCTTTGGTTCCGTATTGGTTTATGATCAATGACTAATGCTTCACCCATGAGTCATTAAGCCCTTATCCACTTTCCTGTTTCCCTAATCTTCTTGGAATTCATTCTTGTCTCCAATGGTCCAATGCTCTAGCTTGGTATTCTGATGACTGAAAGAATAGAAAGAGCAATAAATGTATATGTGATATAACAATTCAAAATGCAATTTCCTTTACAGAAGCTTTCTTAGCAACTCAAATTCCTCCCAAACCATTTTAAATTCTTTGAAATACTTGAAGCTTTTACAATAGTTTCCTTTGTACCTTCATGAGAGGTTAACAAATATAGCAAAAGTATCTGCTAGCTCTGCACATACTTTGCCATAAAATTCAGACTTTTATAGTGTAGCTCTACTTTCTAATGCTTTTGATTAACGGCACTTATGGAAAAAGCAAAGCATGAATAATCTAATGTAGATAGCAGCTGATGAATATGCATGTTTTGGATGTCCTAGAAAACTAATACTTTAAAGCAAACAGTGAAGTATCATTGATGGCTAAACTTAGAGTGAAAAGAAAAAATGCCCAACTTATATTGATTACTGCTCAGTTCCCTGAAATCTATGTTATTTTAAGAGTAGCCCCCCCCCCCCCCGAGTCAGGAATGGACTGAAAATTATGAAAGAATTCGGTAGACTAAGAGGAAGGGAGGAAACTTGGAATAGAAAGAAAAACTATATAAATAAGACATGGGAATATCTTATTTACAGGAATGGGGCAGGTTCTGGGGGTGGGAAGTGGGGAGAAGATAGATTTAGCTGCTAATGTTGGCTGGCATTTAGCTTTCCCTATCCCATCATTAGATCCTAGCTGGGAAGTCTCCCTCAAGCTGAAGTAACTGATGAGTATTCTATAAGCAGGCAGATGGGGCACAGTGATAGAGAATCCAAACACATGCGATGTTCAGGAGGTCAGTCAGGAAATGTGCAATAATTCTCTTCTAGAAGGACTGTTGAGAGAGAGGGGGCTGGCCTGTGTGGCTAGGGGTGAGATGAGTAGGACAGAGTAGGGTATTATGTTAGGAGGATAGTAAGTCATATAAGAGAGTTCAAACTGGTCACAAAGAGAAGCTTTTCATGGTGACATTGAGAACCAGATATATGAGAGCCAAGAGCCATGGGTCCAGATAGAAAGGTGGTCCTGGTGTTAACTGACACAGAGAATGTGGCCCAGTTGGCTTTTATATATTCTATTTAGAGTGACATATGGGGTCTCTGGCACAATTGAAGGGTGAGAGGTATGGACAGACAATTGATCGTCACCAATAATATCTTTTTCAGGTTGCAGGGCACTATCCAGCAGAGTGCTACTCTGTAAGTTAAAGTTTCAAGTGCCCAGAAGATTTGTCCTCTGAATAGATTTTCTCAGTTGGCCTAGAGAGGTCATGGATCATGATTGGCTAGACATTATTTTGATCTCTTCCTCTTTCCTTAGCATGGTGTGTGGAAGAGAAATGGTGGTGCCAGAGGTAATGGCTGCAATGAAGGAACTGGCCAGAGAAAAATGACTGGGAAGACTTCCTAAAAAATATACCATTAGAAATGTAGCCTTCAACATTTATTGACATGTGAAACAGTACTTAAAACTGCACTGAACTTCTTTCTGGAACCTTAAGTCACTCTCTATATTTATTTAATGAAGGTCAGACCTCAAATATTTCTCCCCACTTTTCAGTAGAAAGTAAAATAATAAAATTTTCCCCATTATAACTCCATTTCCAAAATGGGGCTGCAAGGCTGCTGCTAGGGAGTCTTGGTTAGGAGAGGTTCTGTAACTGGCCCCAGGCTTAAAAATTAATTGGTGAGAACCATTTCAAAAGGATGCTGGTGTTAATGAGAGAGAGTTGAGCCACCATCTACTGACATACATCATTGGGAAAAATGGATCTTTTATGAATGGATATATCTGAATGATTACAGTCTTGAGAATGTGAAGTTATGGTTAAGATTTTGTGAGTTAAAAGATGATGTGTTGTGGGATTTCAAAAAGTCAGGTCACTTTTGTTGAGTCATGCTCAGTAATCTTAAGCTTCTAAAACTAAATTGCAAGGTGAACACAGTTGACACACTATAAAACCATCAATTCACTATTTACCAAAGTTCATTCTCTCTCTCTCTCTCTCTCTCTCTCTCTCTCTCTCTCTCTCTCTCTCTCTCTCTCTCTCTCTCTCTGGGTGATTTGTCACTAGCACACTGCACTAACCCCTGCTATCAAAATCTAGTTTCACAAGTGCCCAAGCAAATCAATCTTGGGTATTGATCATTCAGTGACCACTAATTGCTGTAGTTTAGCTCTTGATTCATTAGTGAAAACAAAAACAAACAAAAAAAGGCCTACTTGTTTTATCCCTGCTATATGTGTTTTTGCAAGAAGGTGCTTGCTTTTGCCATGTCAGCTATTCATTTTTTGAAATGTGAAATAAGCAGGGAAAAACTCAGACAAATGTTATGATTTTTTTTGGCATTAAAGCTGAGGTTGCATTCAGGCTGCATTAACTTATCTATCTTCTTTTACTTAATTTCTCTTTTTTGTTTTAATTTATCAGTTGTCTCTGTGCAGGGCAAAAGGCCTATTTTTCATATAAAATTACTTTTTTTGATAGTAGGCAACACATTTATTCTCTCCAGAGCACATTTTTATAGGAATAAAAGGACATATATGTATTTTAAAAATCATCAACTGTGTCTCAGGTTTTACAAATGCAAAGGAAATGTGCAAAAGGAAGGACAGGAAACTGATTGTTGGTACAAATCTCAGTGACAAAATCCTTTCATTGCTGGCTAATCTTTTACTAGTGTAAGTATAAAAATTATTTCATGGGAGAGAAGATGAATTCTCCTTGGCAATTTACAGGATCTGCCTTTGTTGGATGCCCACTGAGACGAGAGATGGCAGTTTAGTTGCAATGATTTGCTCTCTGGAGCAGAGGAGACTTTGTGGCCAGCCTACTCACATGAACTGAGAACTGCAATATGGGAGGGGAGATTTGCTCAGGAGAGGCCAACCTTGAATGCATAAGATTTGGGGATTTTAAAATGCAGCTTTGTGTGGCCAGATTTGTGATATCCTGAAACAAAAGACGTTTTTTAAAAAAATCCTAGAATGAAACCTTCAATATGAGGGTAAAAAGTGGCTCTAGATTAAGAACATTGTTTACTTTGCAAGATAACATCATCCACAATTTGATTCAGTAGTAATGTCTTTAAGATTTCAAAATTTACATTTTCTGCTGCTGTTGGGAGATGATTTACACACACACACACACACACTCACACACACACACACACACACACACTCCATTTTTTCCACAGTACCCAGACTATTGGCTATAATGTAAGGCAGTATTATCTAATATCATGGCAATTATCCACATGTGGCTGCTAGCACATGAAATGTGGTTAGTCTAAATTGAACTATGTTGTAAGTATAAAATAAAAAATACACACCAGTTTCCAAGACAACATTAAAAAAAGAATGAAAAATAATTATCTACACTAAGAAAAGAAAAATGTGCAAATTGACTGTACCTATACGATGTCTACCAGCCAAGCAGGAGTGATTATGCAAATTAACCCAACAAAGATGGTGGGTTGATTTGAATACACAGGCAGAAAGCAAAGATTGAAGACTGAAGACTGAAGTCTGAAGACTAAAGACAACTAAAGACTGAAGACTGAAGAGGCTTGGCTTTTCCACTGTGGCCAGAGTGAAGGCCTGGGTCCTGGGTACCGGAAGAAAACTGGTGCTGGCAGCCAGGGGAAGGAAGGCCTATTGCACGAATCTTCATGCAACCAGCCTCTACTCCTATATAATAAAAGGCTAATATGCAAAACAACCAAATGGCAAAAGGACTGGTTGCTGTGATGTCTACTCACCAGCAGGAGGCAGAGGCTCAATGTAGGAGCTGCCCCTGGTGATAAGCATGCTCCCATAGGGGAGAACTGCTCAGCTAGAAGCCAGCTCACAATGCAGAAGCGATGTCTGACTGATGGTGGTGTAGGCCATTTGAACTGTGAGGGCTCCCAGACTGTGAGAGGGTGCAGGCCGGGCTGAGGTAATCCTTCCCCACCCATTAACTCATGGTTTTCATGCACTGGGCCTCTAGTTTTCTATATTGATTAAATGTTGAAATAGTAATATTTTAAATATATTGGGTTAAACAAAATATATTATTAAAGTTATTTTCACTTGTTCTTACTGTTTAGATGTGACTTGTAGTTTATTACTATGGATCAGTACTGGTCTAAGAATATACATCATGACAAATGATGCTCTGGTATTCCTTTGTGAGCTCTGAAAAGTTACTGGAACTCCAGTCACCAGACCCTGACAGTCAGAGATCCTATCCCTGGTGTCTCCTCTGAGGCTTCTCAGTAGCATCCTGTATCCTCTGAGCCATGACTATGGAAGTATCCACTCTCCTGCCTTCCTCACTTCATATTTGATTTGCCCATCTTAGCTACAGCTTCTGCTTCTGTCCTGGCCTTTACCCATAACTGACTGCTAAGCCCCTCCCATCACTGCTGAGAGGGAGAGGAGAACTCCCTTTCTGACTGTTGTAAGCTCCTTTATCTTAAGGAATCAAATAATTTGACCATTTCTTACAGATTCACTGATGATAGAAGTAAGTCATTAAAGTAACTCTTACAATGTATTATTTTGTTATATTGGAATTCAGCAAGCTGAACAGAGGACATCTTGGTCAGTAAGCAAAATTAAGAGTCTTTATTTCAAAAGCTGGCAGCTGCGAAGGGCTCATGCTTCTCTAAACCTCGAGGCCCTGAAATGAACTTAAGGGTAAGCTTATAAAGGCAAACTACATCCTGGATAGAACGAAGGGGGAAGCTGTACTTAGCAGATACTTTGCAGAAAGCTTGTAGGCTTGAGCACAGCATAGCTTAAATAACCAGAGGACACCTGGCATAGGAGGAACCAAGGACAGACCAGACCCCCACATTGGCAGAGTGGCTTGCAGGATCAGATAATTAAGAGAAAGCAGTGACTAGACTATAGGCTGATAAGAATGTACATTAGAATATAGGCATAATTCAGATTGCTAGTCACCCCCAAAATGTCTTACTTTCCACATTTTTGGAGCAAGCATGCTTACAAAGACTAGAAATAGCGGAGTTACTTCCTGTAACTTATATATAGAACAAAGGACCATCTGTGTTTAGTGGAAAATTTTGTGTCATTTCTTACAAAATGAAGGTTACAGGAAACAAGATAGAGTGCCTCTGGTTCAGATGGAAAGTGAGGGACAGGATGGAGGAGTCAGTCCTTCCAAGGCCCACTGTTCAATTTTGTTAAATACTTAGTGTAAATTCCCTCAGGGCTAAGTTGGAAAATGATGCTGACATCATCACACAATGGACTACACTCAGATTGGTTCCTCTTTGCCTTCCCCTGATTCACCATGGGTGAATTTCTTCCCTATTTTGCATGTTACCCACATTTCAAGGGCCCAGCCAGAGTTTTTTTTTTTATCATTTAGTTATATTCCCTTCTCATGGTCAGGGTCATGTCCTGACTTTCTGCAGTGTACAGAGGGTACCAGCGTGGCTCCTTGTTCTCAATAAATGACAATGGATACCGACTGTCAAATATGGATTAAAGTGTAGTATCAGCTTTATACAAGGAAAGCTGGTGGCTCAGCTTCTTATCTCATAGCCCAGTTGAGACTTACCTATGGGTCCTCAGCAGAAAAGCTAGAGATTATTGTATCTCCTAGAAGAGAAAAGACACTGTTTGGGGCAGGAAGCAGAAGGCCAGAGAGCACCCAGCATGAGGGCATAAGACAAAACAGCAAGATAGCAAGAGCCTTGTTCAATGCAATTTTTGATGCTGTCAACTTACCCTAGGTAAACCAGGTCCTAATGGATTTCAGATGCTCCTTGCCTCACCCATCAGGTGAATCACTCTTCTTCCCATTGGGAATAGGGAGTGAGTGAGTGAGTGGATGGATGGAGAGAGGGAATCCAAGTGTTTGTTTTTATATCCTCCTTCCTTGGAAGTAGAGCAGAAGTTTTTCTTCCATGGCACGTGAGGGAGGAGAAATAAGCAAGCTCCATATTACATAGTGTAAAAGTTTAATAATAATAATAATAATAATAATAATAATAATAATATGTCTCTCAGAGCTGACAGGACCTGAAATTCTGTCTTGTCAGACACTATCATTAGAGATGAGGAAAGAGCTCCATAAAAATGAAGTAACCAAGACTGGAGGAAGCTCCCCTGTATAATAACGCCTGCATATCCATGCCTTTGAAAATAAATGGAAGAAAATAGGCTTCCAGTTTGATATAACTTTTGCCTTAGTAAAAAGTTTGTGTCTGTGTTTTTGACTTAAAGTATTTGCAAATTTTAAAACACAATTAACAGTAAAATTGAAATCTGGCATATGAAAGAATTAAAACTTTGGTTTGGTGCACTTAGTATGGATTTACAAGCAACAGTGGAACTAATCCAATTGAGAGATTTAATATTTTCATTTCACTGCCATAGATTTACACAGACCTTGAACCACAGATCCCTAGGAGGAAGGGTGTCTGGGACTCATAGTGCCCTGTTCTCATAGAAAGAATTGGGCGCACTCAATATGTTAGCCAGACTCTGTGTGTTGAACAAAGTGCCTGCTGGGATCAATATAAAAATCACTAATACGAAGGCCAGTTACTAGTGAAAAGTTTGACTTAAGGAATTAAAAATAAAGTCTTTAAACATGAGCTTTAAAGTTTAAAGCTGCTATACACGTGATTAGCAAGGAGAGTGATTAGTGGTGTGTGCAGCAGTTTGTTTATTTGTCCATATAACAGTATCTCATTGAATTGTAATAATTTGCTTACTTGCTCTTGTAGTTACTAAACTCATGTGGAGTATCTGCCAGATGTCAGGTCAGGGGCTGGGCATTGTCAAAAAGTAATGATTTGCATTTTATTTATTGTCCTATATAAAAGATTTTGGTCAAGCTGATTGCAATCTTTGGGTCTTCTCAGTTTTCTCATCTATAAAATAGAGGGTGAGGATTAGTTCTTTAATATCTTTTTAAGGCCCAAGATATATGTGAAATAGATATTTTTCAGGTTTTGGAGGAAGCTTGAAAAGTTTAACTTATCAAATAGCTTGAGGCCCTCCGCTCCTTTCCCTAAATCACAGTGTCTTAAGCAGAGAAGTATATTTCTCTCTCATGCAAAGGAAGTAGGGAATAGGCATAGAGGCTTTAATGAGAATTCTACAAGACTATCAGGTGCCCAGGCTCAGTCATCTCTCTGCCTCTCTGTGCTATCCCGGGCACAGAACCTCTAGCCAAGATGCCTGCTGGCACAGGGATGGCCACACCCAACTGCAGGGAGGGCTGGAGCACACCATCCTTTAGTTGGGAATATTGCTGCTCTCGATAAAATATGGAAGAAGAGGAGAGTAGATGATGGGATATCCAACTATTGTTTGTAAAAGAAAAAATGCACTGGGCCAGTTAAACTGGCAATGAAGATCTTATTCTAAACTATTGCAATAGAGAGAAGGAGAGACTATTACAACATAAAAAAAAGAGATTGAGCTCAATGGTGCTGATACAAAAGGTGGGAGAATTTTTGAATACTGGGGTGAACTAATGAAAAGTACTAGATGATGGTAGGGGAGTGGTTGGTCAATGTGATCAGGCCACCTGTGCTTGCTAATTGTCACTTTTGGAAGTTAATTGTCACTTATGTGTTTACATTAGGATATTACCCTCTCACAGAGATTGGGAGAGAGGGGTGATACCTTTCCTGATGATTTCTTTCAAAGAATGACTTCCAGGTCCCTGAGAAAGACATTCGTGGGTTGTAGAAGATTGATTTCTCTAGATAATTTACAATTACAGTTTAAAAAAATGTTCTAGAAAAACGAGGTGATCAGAGCCTATAATCAGAAAGAAATTGGTCTAAGATTCAGTCAAGCTGAGGGGGACTTGTAAGGCCATCTGGGGCTTGTCAGTGCCTTGAAATGTATTCATTGTGCTGCAATTTTGTTTACAATACTAATATCTTAGAAGTATTTAATAAGTTTCAGCCCAAATTACTTTCTATAGTGCCCAAAATTCTTAGTTCATGGAATCTGAGTAGGTGGGCTGTACATCACGTAGAGGCAGGGGAGAGCCAGAAATGTAGTTCACTATAGGCGGCCACCACAGGCTGTGATGCTGCGAACAAAGTCTGTGGGGTTTTATGACTCCAGTCAGGCCGCAGAGGTTCAGCGTCTAGAAGCCACTTGCACTGTGTGTGAAGACCTCATCCCTGGCTGTGCCTGCGAACAGGCTGCCATGTGCTCCTGAGTCTGGTTACTCTCCATTGATGATGAGCATTTCAGATCGCTGCCTGATTTGAGTCTGTTTTCTCTTCCTCTAAAGGGGACAAGCTCTAATTTTATTTTATTCTTTGTAAATTTGAAAATGAAAGGTCTGCACGGGCTGTGTGGGAGATGTGGCGTGTGCCTTTGCATTCAAGGTGAGCAGCAGATAGATGTTTTCTTAATGTGCTCCAGACGCGTTCGGAGGCATAAAGAAGGGAATAGACCTGGCAGGGCAGTGAGCCCGTCTCCCCTCCTTTGCATTGATTGAAACCGCCTTCCTCGAGCATGCCTTTTGGGATTCTGAGCAAACTAATTTTCTATGTCCCCGGGAGCTGATAGTTGTCACAATTCTATTTCAGAATTTTTTTTCTAACATGTCAGGCCTCATTGTCAAGATAATGCCCCTGCATCAGTTTCTATCTTGTTTTTTCTTGGCTAGCCAGGCCAATCCATGAGATCAGGCCCCACCACACAGCTGGGGAGCAAAAACAAAACCCAAAGAATAGCTGTGCTTACATTAGCATTTTACTCTGTGAAGTTACATTTCAAGAAATCTGACTTAACACTTAATGTCTCAATCCATTAATAAGAGGTTAAATTATATTTTTGACTGCATTTATTAATATATATTTTTATGTGTCTAGTGTTTTTCACACAGTGAATATTTTGATTATTGTACTTTCTTTCACACCCTATGCTATTTTTCATAAGTTTAAAACCCCAAACAATATCAGATATTTAATTTAATTCACATAATTGAAAGATACTATTAGGTACTATGGAATTCCTGCTTTCAAAGAGTTGATGATGGAAGAATACTCTAGGTTAATTTAGTAGAGCATGAAAAGACACAATAGATTATAAGTTACATTTTTTTACCAAAAGGCAGAATGGTAGGACGAGAACACTTAAATATCAATACTGAAACAGTAACACAGTCAAACTTCTGAGAGGGAGGGATGTTTAAGGAGAGAAAGAGAGAGGGTGACTATATTTTCATTCAGTAATGGGATCTGTTTTCTGCTCATATAATTATCTGAAAATAGAATCAAATTCTTTTAAATATATATATATTTTATTGATTTTTTACAGAGAGGAAGAGAGAGGGATAGAGAGTCAGAAACATCAATCAGTTGCCTCTTGCACAACACCCACTGGGAATGTGCCTGCAACCAAGGTACATGCCCTTGACCGGAATCGAACCTGGGACCTTTTAGTCTGCAGGCCAACGCTCTATCCACTGAGCCAAACCGGTTTCAGCTAGAATTAAATTATTTTGCTATGAGGAGAGAGAGAGAGAGAGAGAGAGAGAGAGAGAGAGAGAGAGAGAGAGAGAGAGAGAGAGAGAACAAGTGAGTACAGTGCTATAACATGCAAACAGAAGGAAAAAACATTCCTAAGAAAGTAAATTAAAAACAGCCAAATTTTAGAAATTATTTAATAAAATGATCTCTCCTTACAAGCACCATTGCTAAAGACTGCATCTGTAGAGCCCACTGAGCAGGTGTATAAAGAGAAACTATTTTTCTGTTAATAGTAGCATTGGCTCTGAAATACTAAGAAGCAACTATTCCTGACCAGAACAATGTGGAACATACAGAAAGGGTCAGCAGAAATAGAGAAGAGATAATATTGAATCAAAAGACTATCTTTTAGCTCCTTGTATCAAAGTCATTTTTTTCTTCAGAATTCCAATTTGAGGAGTTAGTAATGAATTTCATTAACACTACAGTAAATTATCCACCGTTTCTTTGTATTATATAATTGTTTAACTTAAAGGGAAGTTTTCATTTCATTTAATGTTATTCCTTTATCCTTTAAAAATAATTCTGTCTTTCATTCACTTGTTCACATATTCATTTATTCACTGAATAAATAAAATATAATGTGAGTCCAGTCATGTTCTACCTATTGTGATGTTGTTTTTATAGCAACACAAGGCGTTTTTTTTTTTTTTTTTTTTTTGGTGTGTGTGTGTGTGTGTGTGTGTGTGTGTGTGTGTTTAATCTTTCTTCTTTATAAATCTTTACATGGTCGACCTCACTTGATTATCCTAGTGAGGAAAGTTAGTAAACCAGGAAGACAGTCCTCCTTACAGAATTCTGGCTTAACAAATGGACCATACAAGATACATTGGCAAAGTGGCAAGCACACATATACCCTCTCCCTCCACCCCCCAGTATTTTTATTTATTTATTAGAGGCCTGATGCACAAAATTCATGCACAGAGGGGGGTTCATCAGCTTGGTCTGGGACCCCTGGTTTAGGCTCAATCTCAGCAGTCAGACATCCCTCTTGCAATTCGGGATGACTGTCTTCTAACCACATCTGCCTGCCTGCCTGATCACCCCTAACCCCTCTGCCTGCCAGCCTAAACACCCCTACCTTGCCCCCTGCTTGCCTGATTGCCCCTAACTGCCTCTGCCTGGCTGCCTGATTGCCCCTAACTGCTCTCCCTTGCTGGCCTAATTGCCCCTAAATGCCTCTGCCTGCCTAATTGCCCCTAATTGCCCTCCCATGAAGGCTTGATCTCTCCCCCAACTACCCTACCCTGCTGGCCTGATTGCCCCTAATTGCCTCTGCCTTGGCCCCACCACCATGACTTTGTTCGGAAGGAAGTCGGACGTATGGAAGATGGCCGGTTGACCCAGTCTAATTAGCATATTATCTTTTTATTAGTATATATAGATTATATAGGGTAGGATTGCTTAAATGAGGGAAAAGCCTTTTTCAGCAGGAGGACATGCTCTTGGCAGACAAAAACACATAATCATTATATCTGGACTGATAGCCAGCCATATGCACTATACTGCCAAACTGGTCATTAAAAAATTGAATCACTTTCTTATATCTTACACCAAAAGGCAAAACACCAAAAGGCTTTTGCCTTTAAAACCCCTCCTCTATCTTTGCAGTTTACCCAAAGTTGGTTCTGATTGGTCGGTTTTTATGCCAGTCAGCATCAAAAGCCCCACCTCCTAGGCAGCCATTGGCTCCTTGCAATTCACCCAGCTTTGGTTCTGATTGATTGGTTTCTATACCACTCATTGTCAAAAGCTCTGCCTCTTAGTCAGCCATTGGCTTCTTGCAATTCACCCAGATTTGGTTCTGATGGTCAGTTTCTATGCCAGTCAGCATTTCTAGGCCTATCTCTGGGCCTGATTATAGAGGCAGGGCTGATTATAGTGAATTGGATCCCTAGAATCTGTATTCCTTACCTCTTATCTTTTTGACCGGTTTATCTCTCTCTTTTTCACTTTTACTCTTTTGAAATAGTGAATCTATTGTCCACATGCCTCCGTTGTAGAATTTAATTTGGGCTTTATGGTATTGATTTCATGTGGTTTCTTATTAATTCAGAACCCTCTTTCTATTGGCTGCCTCTCCTACTTTCTTGAATGCAATGTCTCTTTGATTATTGTAAAGAATACAAATTATAAATTTGTAAAGTTTTCCTAGTTCATTGGAGGACATTGCTTTGATTTTTCAGCATGATGCCCTACTGCTGAATTGTCCAGTTGTTACATGGTTTTTCTCTGTGTCCTTATGGAAGTGGTCTGTGCTTGTCAGATTTAGGAATTCTCATGGACACCTGTCCACTTACATTCCTGGCCAATAATTCCTTCTCGTACAAGGAGTTGTGGGTTAGGTTACCTCTTGCTCTGTTCTGATCTGCACAATATCTAGCTGAAATTCCCCCTCTCCCCATACATGAATTTCTAAGCATAGGAATATTCTCTTACATGTCAACTTCAGTAATTTAACATTAATACAACATTTTATCTAATCTACCATGTATATTCCAATTTTGTCAATTGACTCAATAATGTTCTTTATAGAATTTCTTTTTCTTCCTCTAGTATGGAAACACATGTAGGTTCAAGTATTTCATTTAGTTGTCTTCTTTTTAAACATTTCTTTAGTCTCCTTTCATCTGGAATATTTTGCAGCCTTTCTTTGTCATTTATGACACTTTTGAAGATACAATCCTATTTTTGTGTTTAATAGAAAGTTCCTTATTTTGGAGGTTTTCTGATATTTCTTCATGGTTAGATTATGCATCCCAGCTTGAATACTGTGTTCCTCTCAAGGTATCACATCTGGAGGCACCTGATATCTATCTGTCCCTCATAGATGATGTCAGTTGACTATCTAGTCAAGAGGTCTGATCTCTTATACACACACACACACACACACACACACATATCTATATCAAAATATATAATTTATTTAAGAGAGATAGGGAAAGGGAGAGAATCATTGATTGGCTGCCATTTACATGCCCTCTACTGGGGGGTTGAGCCACAATCTGGGCATGTACCCTGAATGGGAAGCAAACCTTGACCTTCTGATCCAATTAAGCCAAGTTGATCAGATTAAATCTAGTTGATCCAATTAAATCAAGTCATTAAGCCAAGATAAAGTTGATTGAGTTAAAGTTGCTTGATCCAATTAAAGCAAGTTGATCAGGTTAAAACTAGTTGATTGGAGTAAATTTAATTGATGCAATTTAATCCAGTGGATCAGGCTAAACCAAGTTGATTGGATTGCTTTCAGTTGGTCCAATTGAATCAAATTGATTGGAAGTGTGGTTGATCCTCTTAGATCAAGTTGATCAGATTAGATTGCTGAGCCACACTGGCTGGGCAGTTTTTTTTTTTTATTTTTTTTTTTTAAGAATAGTGTGATTTTATTAAAAAAAAAACCACAACTCAATTTTATAGAAAATATTCCTTTATTAACTTTTGGTTGAGAATATGTATATTTTCAGAAAACTACTGCAAGACCATGGGGATGCCTGCAACAGAGAGGAGTTGTCAGGTCTGCTCCAACCACGAAGACAAGAGGAGAATCAGTCAGAGATGCCTGGCCACACTAGCAGTCAGCAGCTGTGTGTTGCTGCAGGTTTCCCAGGACTAAACCAGAGAGGGTCGGACCTGCATTGCCACCATCTGTCCATCATCCAGATATCATTGCTAACATGTACACATAAGGAACTATTTGACATTGAAACGGGGTCTCAGAACTGTTGGACATTGAAATTGGGACTTAAACGTTTTTTGTTATTACATGTTTATTTCTAGTCTGTAGTTGCAAGATTTTTTAAAGAAAAGAAATGGGGAAAATAGTTATAGAGATAAGGAACCATTGAACAGACTGTCAAACTATAGCGGGAAGGCAGGGATGGTTGAAGGGGGGGGGGGCCTGTAAAAGATCAACTGAAGGACTTGTATGCATGCATACAAACATAACCAATGGATACAAGACACGGGGATTTTATGTACATATAAATACCCACAACTCCTCTGTGTCTCTCTCCACAGGCTGGACCAACCTGCCCGCTTTGTTTGTCTGCCTGCTTTCAGTTGTACTTACACAAGCAACTATTGCTGTATTAGTTTCCCGGACCAAATGGCCCTTCCACCCAGTCTCCGGGGACTCCCTAGGGGTATTCAAATTCCTTGTTTCCCTGCAGAGCTCGAGGCTGGGTGCAACTGCGCTAGTTGCCCTGTGGGTGCTGCTATGAGGGACTGGCTCCTTAGGAGAAAAATGACTGTTTAGGGTTGGAGGTACTGGAATGTATCAGAGCTGGATTCCTGGTATCCTCTCCCTGTCTTTCTCCCCAGCCTCCAGAAAACTGCACTCCCACTGCACTGCAGCCACGGTGAGTGTAATTGAAAGATCCTGTGTACTGGGTTTAGTGAGTAAAAGCAAGAAAAAGTAAAGGTACAGCAACCACGTTGCTGTGCGTTCTCTCTCTCCCCTCTCCCCCCAGCACTGCATGGCCAGTGAAGAACTTCAGGCTGCCTTTCTGGGAGCAGCCTCCAATGGCTGTGGACTTAGATCTAGATTCCTTGGCTGACAGCATCCCTGTGGACCCCCTTCCACAGTTGAGTGTTATGTGTCTCCCAAAGGGATGCGGACTTGGTATAGCGCAGTTTCCTTCTGATCCTCTCTTCCTGGTAATTAGGTGTCTCTCTCTCCAGCCCAGATCCCTGATCCTACTGTTCCCCAGGCATCCTCTGTCCTTTCCAGCCACAGATTGTCTCACCAGCTGTGTTTAAATTGCCAATTCTGGGTGGCTGTTATTCGATTTACATGTTTCTTCTATCTGTTCCATGAGAAGGTACAGGATACGTCTGCCTATTTGGCCACCATTTTATCTCCCCACCCCAGACAAATTTTTAGGAGCCCACGGCTGGAGAGGCTGGAGTCGGTGTTTGTGGATTCGCAGCAGAGGCAGCAGGTCCCTGGCAGGTGTGGCTGTAGGGTCCTGGGTGGTGTCTGAGGGCACCTCAGGTGGAGGTGAGGCTGGGCTCCCAGTCAAAGCAGCTCTCCCCTTCAAGATGGTGTGACTTCTCTGGGCAAAAAAAAAAAAAAAAAAATTTAAAGCTGGATTTAAAAAAAAAATATTTTATTGATTTTTTTACAGAGAGAAAGAGAGAGGGACAGAGTCAGAAACATCGATGAGAGAGAATCATTGATCAGCTGCTTCTTGCACACCCCCCACTGGGCATTTTTAAGAGGCAGAGAATCAAAGGATTGTTTGTCTAGTTAAGAAGATGAATGCAATTGGACATTTGCTCAGGGTTGAAGTGGTGGGAACCAGGATTTTGTTAACAATAGTACAGCTTCAAAACACTCCATAGAAATGATCTGTTTTAGGTCTAGTAATAATTAATGTCGTTTTCTAATACTTTTTTAAATCGAATTTATTTAAACAATACAACAAAATTTAATCAACAATATAGTTGCCGTTGTTTTCTACTACTTGTGCCCAACGCTCAGGAAGCATTTTAATCCCTCTGTTGTAAAATTCTTGTGATTTTGATGCAAAAAATTTGGTCAATGCATTTTTGAGGCATTCTTCATTATTAAATTTTTTTCCAAGAAGAAAGTTTTGCAAAGAACGAAACAAATGGTAATCGGAAGGGGCAATATCAGGAGAATATGCAGGTTGAGGGAGAACTTCCCATTCCAACTGGCGCAGTTTTTTAGCAGTGATTCTTGCAGTATGAGGTCGTGCGTTATC
Source organism: Pipistrellus kuhlii (assembly GCF_014108245.1). Classification (NCBI taxonomy): domain Eukaryota; kingdom Metazoa; phylum Chordata; class Mammalia; order Chiroptera; family Vespertilionidae; genus Pipistrellus; species Pipistrellus kuhlii. Next base: position 49,758,316 of record NW_023425529.1, read on the forward strand.
GTGGTAAAGAATTACGCCCTTCTGATTAATCAGCGTGGGTTCTTTTTCTCTTAAAGCTTGGGCTAACCTTTCCAATTGGGCACTATACACTGCACTTGTAATGGTTTGGTTAGATGGTAAAAGTTCATAATGAAGAATTCCTTTAAAATTCCACCAAACACACAACATCACTTTTTTCGCATGCAAGTCAGGTTTTGGCGTGGGCTGCGGAGCCTCATTTTTGTCCAACCATTGAGGCCGCCTTTTCAAATTAACATACAGCACCCATTGTTCATCTCCGGTAACAATTTGCTCTAAAACGGAAAACGGTTTTGACGAGAGAGGAGCGAACTGCAAATTGTGACTCTTTGATTATGGTTGTTGTCGGTCAACTCATGAGGAACCCATTTTCCAAACTTTTGGACTTTGCCAAGTGCACGCAATTGATTGGAAATTGTTTTTTGTGAACAATTTAAAGTTGTCTCAAGCTCTTGTTGGGTCATTTGAGGATTTTGCACCAAAAGAGCTTGAAGAGCTTCTTGATCAAAATTGGACACACGGCCTCGACCACTCTTGTCATCTAACGAAAAATTTCCCTCGCGAAATTTCTCAAACCAACGCTGGCATTTTCTGGCGCTAACTGCATCTTGACCAAGAGCACTACAGATGTTTTTTGCAGCCTCACTTGCCTTTCTTCCTAATTGGAACTCGTAAAGCATGCAGTGCCGAATATGCTCTTCATCCGCCATCTTCTTAGCCCTAGTTTTGCAACAAAAACCAAACCAAACACAAACTTTTTCAAGCAAAACTTGTTAATTGCACTTCACACGTTCTGTAGATACAACGTGTTTGAAGGTTATGTCAATACAAGTCAATGTCAAGCAAGATTTTAAACGAATGTTAAAAAACGACATTAATTATTACTAGACCCAATATATGTTTCTCTGTACCACTGGTCTATTCTTAGCTGCCTGTAGAATAATAGATGCTCAAAAAGTTTGCTGGCTTTGTGCTTAAGTCTTCCACATGCCCTAAGATTCAGTCACTAGAACTACAATGACTGATGTTCATCAAGAGCATGACACTCATGTGGAAGAGTCCTGATTCTTAAGTTCTTTGCTTAGGATTTTAGAAATTGTTTGGATATTAGTGTCTTTCTGAGGATCAAAATAAGCTGACAAGGTCTGACTCTCTGGGATAGTCCTGTTGAATTTTAATATCTGGACATGGTCTGTGACTCTTTTTATTTTTTGGAAATTTCTTTTTGTTCTGGGAAGTGTAAATTATTGTCTGAATGATACTGTAAGTATCTGGGATGTGCTTTGTTAGGCTTTGCTCTTTTGGAAACTTTGACGTTTTAAAGATGTTTCCTTACTCCTCACCTTACAGCTTTGAAACCACAAAACTTAATTTATTCTGCTTTATATTAAGTATTTACACATCTGCTTAGAAGGAAAGGGATATGTATTACTTACTTCTATATCACCTTACTAGTGTCTAGCATAGTGTTAGACACTAGCTTGTTAAATTGCTTTTTTCTTGTCTTGCTTTCTTCAACTTATTATCTGCCAACATATTTTTCCTTTTGTTGTATCTACCTTATTTGGGTATCTACCTTTCTGTTTGTGGATTTATTTGCATATGTAGGAAGGTTATCCCTTCATGAGCTTCTGAAGTGGGTCCTCATTGACTTAGGCCAGTGGTTGACAAAACTGTGTCTTGAGAGCCACATGTGGCTCTTTGGCCCCTTGAGTTTTTAGCCAAGGCCAGTTTAGGAGTACCCTAATTAAGTTGATAACAATGTACCTACCTATATAGTTTAAGTTTAAAAAATTGGGATCTCAAAAGAAATTTCATTCGTTGTACTGTTGATATTTGGCTCTGTTGACTAATAAATTTGCCAACCACTGACTTAAGCCAAACAGCACTCTCTACAATGCAGCTACAGTGTTTTGTTGAATAACAAACGTGAGTTTGGACTAATTGCCATGAATCTCAGGACTTGTTTTTGATAGTCTGAGCTAGAGATGCCCTTTTTCTGTTTGATGTGGACAAAATAGCATGTAGCCCCGGGATTTTGGAGCAGCCATCTTGCATCCACGAGGGGAATAGCTTTAGGATGTGGTCAATATTATGGAAAGCAGAGCATAGAGACAGAGATTGGGTTTTCTTATGGACATTTTTGTGCTATTGGCTCAAATCAAACCTTGATCCCACATTACTCCTGATCTTTCTAGGGATGAGAACAAACACATTTTTCTTTATCTGGTATGAGCTGGGTTTCGTTTGAAACCAAAATCCTTATGACTAATGCACTGTATTTTTAGCCTATTTAATCATAACCATTTGGCAGCCTGCTTCATTGATTTTTCTCCTTGTCTAATTTTTTACTCTATTTCAGTTTCATTTGTTTTCTTTAGGTTTCCAGTTTATATTTGTCAGTAATGATAATTTTTTTATAGCCTCATAGAATCACAAAGTGATCAGAAATCAGTTATTTCTACTACCTCATTTTCAGATAATAAAACAAAACACTAATGAGGGTAAGCTATGTACCCAAGACTACTGTCATTTTAATGTTTTATTCCTGTCTTAGGGTCATCATACTAATATGAATTGTTAGGTTGTCCTATAATACATAGACGGTGGATTACTAAGTGCAGACTATTCATCCCTCACGAACAAAGGTATTTTTCTAGATAGTTTTCATCTGTCTTTTTCAATTGGTTATCATTTTTAAACTGCTGCTTTTGGGAATTGGGAATTCTTTGATCATTCTTGTTGCCTCTAATCTTATGTCTACTGTATGATAGGAAAGGAATGAAGGTCAGGAAGGTTAATCATGCCTTAGAAGCTGATAACTTCAATTTTGCACACAATATTAAATCAATAGTCGCCTAAGGGTGACAATAACTATTATGTAGCATAGATAGACATTGAAGTTGTTTTTACGTTAGTCTTTTTTTCACGTGCTTATGTTTTGGGCCATATAACTATGTAGGTTGACAGAGTAGAAAGGAGGAAATGAGAAAATATTAGTTGTCTTGTTATTTTTGAAGGTTGTTTTTTGTTAAGTATTACTGAGCCTCATTTAAAAAGTAAAACATATAAATACGAGTTAGATAATACATTGGGGGAAATTGTGTTCTGGTTAATGAAATTTTCCAACTTACTGAAGGGATATTCCGAAAATCCTTCTTGTTGTTGGAATATTTTCCCAATACATTAGTCCATTCAACTTTCCTAATAAACTGCTGTATGGGAGAAAATAATTTTATCCTTCATCAATTTGCATCTTGCAATGCCTCATTTTGAATCATATTAAGTGAAGACGTGGAGGCCAATGGCTTTGAGCAGTGCTGTAGCTTTGACGCTGCTACTTGGCATATTGACGTGATTCCTGTTCACTGCTATCTTATTCCTCCAGAAAAGTTGCATTTTCTACCAACATAAAAATAAACATGACCATGTATTATACTTCCTTTGGTCAAGGAAATAGAAACAGAGGTGACGAGAGTCTCTCTGGGTGGAAGCCTTAATTAACATGTTTGAGTAACGACTTCACTCCTCTTGTTCCATAGAAATAATAAGTGCCCGGAGAGAGCCTCTGCAGCATAGACCTGTGCTATTTAAAGCCACTGAGATTTTGGGGTTTCTTAATATCACAGCACACCCCAGCTTTATCTGACTGGCTCAGAGGGTAGAAGTGGGCAGAGCTCTTTGCATGCCTACCCTAAACTGTAGCAGTTCCTCTCTTTCTGTTTTATTTGAAAGAAAAAATTTCTGTTGCTTAAAAAAAAAAAAAATGATTAAGAACTACTGATGTAGGCATTTGGCCTTACTGTGCATGGAACCCTAGCATTTAGTGGAATTTCAAAATGTTCATTCTTTGAGCTTCCTTGTGATTAGCTTCTCTCAAAAAGTAGAGTGCAGCAAAAGCTTAGTTAATGGAGGGTTTCAATGTGTTCTGCTTTTCACTAATGGTATACACAAGCTGTGCTTATAAATGGGCATGTCTGATGGTTTATGAAATGAGGCTCATTGGTTGATAATATATATTATAAAGCACAGCAGTGACACATAATTGAACACACAGTAGATAGGATTACTGAGTGGTGGTTATTTTGATAACCAGAGTTTATCATTTCATATTATTTTATCACTTAATATCTCAATCAATGCTCACACTGCTTTTCATTTAAGACCAGTATTTAGTATGCTAATGGAATTAAAAATGAACAATATGATTTGAAAATTTATGGAGACTCTTTAAGGATGGACTGAATGGGACAGTCATATTTTAAAAATATAGACCCTGAAAGGAAATAATATTGGATTTGGAACTAATTATTGGAAAATACCTTTTGAGAGTCTTTTTCTCTCTGGGACTTGAGCACAAAATTCTGAAATAGAACCTCCATCTACCCCATGTATTAACTGTTTACTTAAAAGCATAAAAGTTCATTTTCAGAGGCAAACAATTTTTTGCTACTCAAATAAATAGATACCAAAAAAAGGATAATTCCCAAATCACTTATAAAGTAATGCAATAATCAATAAAAATTCTGTAAGAATGAACTCTTGGTTAATTAAAAGTTTTGCTTACAAAGAGATTAACAATCAGCTGTTTTTAACTTAAAAGTTTTAAAAATGCTCCTTCATTTAGCAAGTAAAGTTTCATGATTAATTTTGAATATTATTTTGAAGATTGAATATCTGGCAGCACTTTGGGTGTCATTAACCTGAATATAAATAGTCAGAGTAAAAATAGAGAATGTGAAAAAACAAGAAGAGAATGTGAGCTGGATTGGGCTGAAGGTGCACAGATCCCAGAAGGTGCTCCCTGATGTGTTGGTTAAAAAGCTAAATTATCCATATGAGTGTACTTACCATTTTTGTGCTTAAAGTGATTGCTGAGATGAAATGTGAGATTAGGAAGAGGAAAAAAATGGCGAGGGATCTTCCAGTTGAGTTTTAGTTCATAGAAGTTTTATATTTTCTCTCTCTGTGGTCCAGGTGCAAACATCTTCCCTGCCCTTTTCTTACTTCTGATCCCAAGTAATGGTCAATTCATCCCTTACAGGGGAAGCATGAACTGGGACAGTAGTAGGGAAGGAATTTATATGTTAGTAAACATTTTTAAAAAATTTATTTTATTGATCTTTTTTACAGAGAGGAAAGGAGAAGGATAGAGAGTTAGAAACATTGATGAGAGAGAATTATCAATCAGCTGCCTCTTGCACACCCCCCACTGGGGATGTGCCCGCAACCAAGGTACATGCCCTTGACCGGAATCAAAACTGGGACCCTTCAGTCCACAGGCTGATGCTCTATCCCACATGTGTCAAATACAAGGCCCGCTGGCCAAATCCGTCCCGCCAGGCCTTGCAATGTGGCCTGCACCGCGCTGTCATCACTGCACTCCGCTGCGTTTCCATCACAATGACAGTTTATGACTGTTCAGTAAACCATTCGGCCCGCGATTTAGGCTGGATTTTAGATTTTGGCCCCTTCTCTGATTGAGTTCGACACCCCTACACTGAGCCAAACAGGTTCTGGAGTACACCTTTTATTTTTTTTTAAATTTCACATGATCTACTTTCCAGTTGAAATTCTCATTGAATCAGGAATTCTGACTGAGCATCTCTATCCTAAGGATCTCAGGATTATTAGGAATGAGACTGTTACTCTTGGGCATTTTCAGGGCAAGTGTGTTGGACTACATCTTACTTTCAGCTCCCCAAAGCAAAACTCCATATAATGATATGGGGAAGGTTTCTAAAATAAATAAACATTTTTTATCCTGTTATGTTCAAGTTAATGGTCATAGGCTTGAACTGTAACTCTGATTTATTATGGCTCCCAAGCATTGGTATTTGATGAACACTCGATAAAGAGCTATCACGCAGTCATATTGCCTTACTGGGCCCAGTATAGACTGGATTTACACACTGTTTGTCCATCAGTTCTGTATCATTGTGACTATTGTCCCGACTTCTTGGTCTTGTGTATTATTAATGTTTCTGGAGTGAATTCATTGGTTCTGACAGGATCCATATCTTCGATCTATATATGTCTACATGGCAATAATATTATGCTTACATTTGTTATTATATTGACAAGAAAATTTCCCTGGGTAGTCAGTCATGGAAATGGAGAGAGTGTTCATTTTCTGAAATGCATGATGGTATGGAAAGAGCACTAGATGGATGATCTTGAGTTCTATTATGACAGAAATCCATTAATTAAATGCCTTTTTACATGAGTTACTGTGCTAAAAATTCTAGTATATTTTTTGTTCTTTGTAAATATCCAAACCACAATATACTGATCCTGATACAAATATTTATAGATACCAGAGAAAAAATGCAGTTAAATTATTGACACCTAAAATTCAAAAATTGCATATAGTTCATGGATTTATTATGGGATAGGTGAGAAATAATGAGGTAAGAAATAGGGGTGACAAAGTCACAATGTACTTTATTTATATTATTCTTTATTGTTGATTGTATATCATATGTCTCCGTTTTCCCCCATTGATCTTTCCCAGCCTGATCCTGCCTCCCAGTATAGGCCCTCACCCACCTACTGTCTGTGTCCCTTGGTTATGATTATATGCATGCATACAAGTCCTTTCGTTGATCTCTTAAGCCCTTGACCCCTTCCACTCTCCTCTGTCTTCCCTCTGTGGTTTGACAGTGTGTTCCATGTTACAGTGTATTTTAGAAGAAATCAAGAAAACAGCCATTGGGATTTTATGTCCCTGTTAAGTAAATTGTTGGGAAACAGCTAGAAACCACTTTTCTGGTTAATGCAGACAACTTGGATTTTGAAATTTATTAATGAAATGGAGTAAAGGAAGTGAAAGGAAAATGCACTTAGTACATTTTTTTATGACTTCTATTCATCTTTAGGTAGTAATGTTGCTCTTCTAGCAATCAGACCTGATTTCATTAGGACAAATGACATATATTCCAGAAATGTATTCAGGTCTTTCTGGGATGATAAGAAGAGCAGTGATCTGGAATTATGAAAAAAACCCCAGAAGTTCCCATTGGGAAGACATCAATATCTTCCCAATGGGAAGATATTGATGTCTTTGGTTTGGAGCAGGTCAAAAGGGCAGAAGAAGAGCCACAGATATGTTTTTAAGTGAACAAGTAGCAGAGTACCAATGCAGGGCTGGGCAGCCTTCTAGCCATACATTGTTAAGAAATTAATGAAAATAACTTCCTGGGTAGCTTGTGACAAAAGTTGGAGGAAGTCTGCATAGTATTTCAAGAATAAGCTCCAGGGATCACAGCAATGCTCTCACATTGAAATGAGCATGGAACTGAGGTCTTCGTCCTTCAGAAAAGGTGAAATCAAGATTGGCTTAAGTTACACAGTGATTAAAATGAATTTATATGCTAAGCATATGAGCTATACCTTGATTATTTTATTTCTTTAAACCTTTCTTCTAATATTGTTCTCTCATGATGTTAATAAGTAGCAAATAAGCATAGTTTTCTATTAGTGTACATATATCATTAGGCAATGAGTTATGTTTAAATTAGTAATAACATAAGTGTCTTCTAGCTGATGTTGGTGCCCTGCAAATAGCAGCTTGGTCCTGATTCTTGTTGGGGGATGTGAGCTACAGACTTGACCCAGAGTTTCATGAAGACATGAAACCCCAGAGAGGGGAAGAGAGAAAGATAGATGGTCCTGCCTGACTCCTTTGTTTCTTAGAATGGATGGGTAGGATGTAGTGAGGATACAGACCCGCTTCACTAAATGAAGGAGTGGGATATACATTTTATCAAGCCTACAGGGAAAGAAGAATGGGTTCCTTCTTTAATTTTAGAAAGGTCTAGAAAACCTATTGAAAAACTCTTGTTTCCTGATTTTCCTTCAAGAAGATCACACTTTTTTTCCTCCCCTCAAAAAAGTAGCTATGATCTTAGGGAAAAGGAGTTAGAAATATTGATGAAAGATGAATTTTTGCGCTCATCTTTCTCAGGCATAGGGAACTTAGGATGTGTCTTTCGGTGTAACTTTATGTCATCTCTAGGGCCAGCTTCTCTTCCTTTCCTGTCCCTTATGAGGCTGTCTCACCATGCTCTGGGTCATGGATGTTAGGGAATTAAATTTGTAATCACTGCAGAGAAGTAATCTGCAGGTTGGAAATCCTCTCACAGTAGAAACTGTAACGGGCAGACTAGTGCTTGCCAAATGAAAAGGGTCTGAGGCGGCCACTGCCCACCTACCATCTCCCCAGCCGCACTGCACTCAGATGCAGCCCATTTTCCTTCCAGACTAAAGTCACACTAAATTCTGGTGGGGGTTTAACAAGGCTTCATGTGAGTATCCCAGAAGAGTACAGTACCAGAAACTTGGAAATTATCTTTTTTTTGTCTGGATAACGGGACAAAGCCTCACCTGGTTCCTTGACTCTCTCAATACTTCCTGGCAGACTTAGCTTCCAGTTTGTTCTTTTCTGGTATCTTTGCACCCCACCCACCCTCTCTTCAGAGTTTGCTCACTTCCTCCCAGGATAACACAGTTCTGCCTCCACTTTATTTTGGTATCCAGTGAACTGTCTCCTTAAGTTTTGACTGGGTAGGAATGGAATCATCTGATCATGTTTTTATTACTATAACTAGAGGCCTGGTGCACGAAATTCATGCATGGAGGTGTGTGTCCCGCAGCCCAGCCTGCACCCTCTCCAATCTGGGACCTCTCAAGGGATGTCTGACTGCCCGTTTAGGCCCTAAATGGGCAGTCGGACATCCCTATCACAATCCAGGACTGCTGGTTCCCAACTGCTCACCTGCCTGCCTTCCTGATTGCCCCTAACAGCTTCTGTCTGCCAGGCTGATCACCCCCTAACCACTCCCCTGCCAGCCTGATTGCCCCTAACTGCCCTCCCCTGCAGACTTGATCACCCCCAACTGCCCTCCCTTACTGGACTGGTCCCTCCCAACTGCTCTCCCCAGCTTGCCATCTTGTAGTGGCCATCTTGTGTCCACATGGGGGCAGCCCTCTTGTATGCTAGAATGATGGTCAATTTGCATATTACTCTTTTATTAAATAGGTTAAGTTTTGGTTATTGTTCCACAGAGAAAAGAGAAGAAACTGGGCTTTAGTGAGGTGGATAGTAAGTAGTTAGTTGCTTTAACTAGAGTTAACTCTTTACTCATGATGTGTGGCAGGTCTTGATTTACCTAAAGCTAAATACCTAGCTCAGTGACAATTAATTTTCTTCTGAAGACTACACAGTCTGGTCTATTAAGGAATACATATTCTGTCTATGTCTTTGACCCTTCTTGCAAAATAATAAATCCAACTCTATTAAACTAAAGCATATTTGGCCCTCCCTGTCCTGGTTTTCACTAGAAAGGCTCCCCATAGATTTTAGATAAAATGTCTGAGCCATTCAAAATGGTGGTGGCTCACACATCACATTTCTCTCTTATACCCATTTCTCCTCCATTATCAAGAATGGATGATTTTATCCCATTCTACCACATATAAAAGTCCATAAGCTCCCAGTCATGGAGTGATCACACCTTTCTGACATGTTCATATGCATCCTGATTGTATATTTAGGGTAAGTTTTTAGGGTAGTTCTTCCTTTGTTGACAAAGGGAAACTGAGACTAAACAATGACATAAACTGCCAAGACCAAAGGTAAAGCTTGAATGAATTCCTTCATCTTCACATTTCTTTTTGGCTGGATAGATCTGATCTCAGAAGATCTGGGTATGGTGGGATACTGGATTGGAGTTATAAATTGTGTAATTAACTTTATACAGTGAGGTTAATACTGCAAATATACATTCATAAAAAATGTTAGAAAGACAGACTAAAAATACATGAACATATATTGACTTGATCTTTAATAGCTAAAGGCTAGTGTTTTAGCTTCCTTCTATCTCTGTAGCTGTCTTATGTATGTTTCATTTAAAAGCTAGCACCTTGTTTAGATCAGCTCTGCAGAATCCAAGTAACAAGAGCGCGCGCGCGCACGCACACACACACACACACACACACACACACCATAAGATGGTATAACAGTGAAATGTTTTTCTCTGCATCCAAACTGCTTTTTTCCTTTGAGTTTTTATTTCATACATTTTATCTTACTTATGTAATACAAAGGGAAATAGGCTATATATAAACTAATGCTGAAATGACTAGGAACTGACTTCCTAAACATATGCAAAACTATTTCTGGTGACAACTGAAAAGAAGCCCTATTGATGGAACTAAGTTGACTTTAATTTTTGTGTGATGAATGAATCTTAAACTGGGCTATGTAGTCAATTTGGCTAAATTCTATTGCTTTAGTTAAATTTTTAAAGAGGGAAAGTTAAGTATTCAGGTCACTTGAGAAGCTTTGAATTTGTGTATATATTATAGGGTAGAAATTATTTATCCCTGCTTGTATAGAAAGAAGAATCATCAATCAATCCTGATTATATTTATAAAATCAGAGTGCTGATTACTAGCCAAGGTTTCTTTGTTTCCTCCTCCTCCTCCTCCTCCTCCTCCTCCTCCTCCTCCTCCTCCTCCTCCTCCTCCTCCTCTCCTTCTTCTTCTTCTTCTTCTTCTTCTCTTCTTCTTCTTCTTCTTCTTCTTCTTCTTCTTCTTCTTCTCTCTCTCTCTCTCTCTCTCTCTCTCTCTCTCTCTCTCTCTCTCTTTTCTTCTTTCTGGATCTAATAAACAACAACAAAAATAGTTTGGAAGCTTAACTTCAAATATAATTGACACCTCAAGCAAGTTGACTTCATGCATCTTGTTAATGTAGCTACATTTGGGATCTTATCCAAAATGACCTTTAGACTATTTTCATTCAACAACTGTCTATTTACTACATTGGATAATTTATGTACTACTTGGTGTTTGGTGAGGTCACATAGGATGGCCAAGGTAAGGAGCTCACTGAAGAAGGGAAAATTAGTATGGTACAAAAATATAATACTTATGGAGATATGGTAGTTGCTATGCTTGAGACTTGGATGAAGTGTCAGGGGGCTACAGAAGAAGGAAAGCCCAGCAAGCAGGTGATATGGTTGTGTGGGTATAGGCATCGAAGGTAATGAACCTTGGTTTGAATATTGGCTGTGTTCCTATTTAACCTTGAAAATTCTGAGTCTATTTCCCCATATTTATAAAATGGAAATTAAAATTTCTATGTTTTGGGTTTGACAAGATTGCTGAAAAGTGTGCTTAGTGTACCTAAAATATTTCCTAGGATATGATAGGTTTTCAATAATTAGCAGCTATCATCATCATCATCATCATCATCATCAGTACTGGTTTTATAGAGAAGTCCGCATGTAAGCAGACCTTGTTGTATAGCTAAGACCTGGATATTCAGCATGTGGATGCAATTTCGTTTGAAATAGAAGGATCACGTTAGTCAAAGCAGTTTGCGAATGCCTATGGACAATAAGCATCTTGAATGGAATCAGGGAGTTGATGAATTTTACTTTATTTTTCTTTTTGTCCTGAATCTATTTTAAGAATATATTTGTCTGTAGAAAATCAAGCCAGGATGCCTTCATTCAGCATTCTTTTTCCAATCTACAATATGTTCCACGATTTTCACAAAGCCTACATCATTATTGGCTCAGCTTTTCTTTATGTTTGAAATGCCTTCTTTTCAAATTCTATCCATCCTACTAAGTCCTTCCTAAGCCACCAAGCCTTCTATAATCCTCCCAGGAAAATTAATCTATTGCTTCTTTGATTCCCATAGCACCGTAGCAGCCCTTCCTCTCTGGTCTCATATTTGTTCAGCCCTATTGCCACGGTAGGTCCTCTGCCGAGGCATTGGTGAAACTCAACTGGAAAAAGTCCGACAATCTAAGCATGGTCACAAAAGAACAGATAACTTTAACACAGAGAGGTACAATAAAGAAAAGTGTTGTGGGATCACTGGGAGGGGCACTGAGCTCAGTCAGGAATGGCTTCCTACAGGACGTGTTGATTAATTAGAAACCTGAGTGGTGAGTAGTTAAACAAATGAAGCACAGTAAGTACATAGAGGAAAGCTATTCCAGGCAGGAGGTAAGGGCATAAAGAGGATAAACGCAGCTCCCCTAGCACAGCGCTTCCATATACTAAGCATTCCGTAGACATTTGTTGAAGAATGGGTACTAATGAAAAGGAATCATGAAGGGTAACTAGCTGTCAGGCAGCATTTTCCCCTTTGATATAGAAAGGTGTTTGCTACAAGGATGGAAAGAAACTTACAATTAACTTCATCTGCTTCACAGAATCTGGCAGGCACATAACCAAAGTGAACTCATAGCTTTGCATAAAGCTTGCTCTAGAAGGAGTGATGAATAAATAAATACTGTATTAATATTTAAACATTATTTTATAGCTCGTTCTCAACTAAACATAATTCCTATAAAAAAGAGAATAAAGTTTATCTTTTGGACCTAGATTTGGATATCCCAGGGCTGTCTTTATGAAACTGCCAGAAAAAAGGGAAGAGAAAAAAAGTAAAACAGAAAACGGTAAAGCTGAAAGGGAAGTAAAATATTTTTGAGAAGTACAAAATTAGAAATTAGAAAATTCCCTGCCATACTTACAAATACAAACCAAATATAAAATTATTTTAAGATTACTTATCCTTAGAATTAAAAAACAAAACACTAGCTCTACGATAAAAAGGCTGTCCTGAATATACAATATTAATTGTTTAATGTAATTATATTTAACTAGTGGCTAAATTAATATTATAAAACAGATAGAATCCATTAAAATAATACTATCTGGTCCTGGCCAGGTGGCTCAGTTAATTGGAGTATCTTCCCATACACAAAAGGTTGCATGCTTGGTTCCCAGAGTACATACCCAGCAGGTTGCTGGCTTGATCTCCAGTTGGGGTGTGTACGGGAGACCAGTGTTTCTCTGTCACAATGATGTTTCTCTCTCTCTTTCTCTTCCTCTATAAAATCAATAAAAATGTATCCTCAGGTGAGGAATAATAATAATAATTATAATAATAATCTGCTTACTTTTTAGATTCTACACTGAGTGGCCAGATTATTATGATCTCTGAATGCATAATAATCTTGTCGCTCTGTGTATGTATCTGAGAAAAAGTAAAATATACAAATGAAGCACCTAGGAATATCTGTGGAGGAAAAGGCAATTGAGAGGTTTTTTTTTTGTATATGACAAGGATAGTAACAAAGAATAATCAATCTAATCCATTTGGCAAAAAGCTTAGCTGTATCTTTCACACTCCCAAGGATTGTAAAACCATTAAAACAATTCTATTATGCCCTTAGGAGACACTAGCATCCTAACTGACAATACCTTAAGTCAAAACAAATTAAGATCATCAAAGTAACTTTTCCACCAAATAACGTGAAGAATATTACTATTTATAAAATGAGATTACAAAGCCTATGACACAACTTTTATTGAGTCACTAGGAAAGATTCTTGGAATCCCCATTTCTTGTTCTCCTTTGAACCAGGCATATCAGGAATGACTGAATAATCAAGTGTTTGTAGGACTTAAGAATATAGTTGAAACAGCATTACCTAAATACTGAGGGAATTACCTTTAAATGCATTATTCACCAGTGGAACGAGTTCTCATTTAAATTTGCATCCAGTAGTTTGTCCGCATTTTTGTACATTTTTTTCCAAAATGTACACACAATAGTGCTTATTTGTAATTAAACAAATGTTTCTGTACCCATAAATTTTTAGTATCAATAATTTCTACAGTTCAATGATTTTTCTCAATCACTACAAGGTAAGAATGGAGAAGGAAAATAGTTGGACTCATTCAGGTTTGGGAATTTGTTAGTTATTTACAATGGAAGAATATGGAAGAGATCATTGAAGATATTGTCAGGAAAGTGGATGAAATGATAAAGCATGGATTCTAAATTGAACATGGAAGGTTGTACATTTAGGTGGAGGAAGTTAATACATAGACCAGAAGAAGGGGAGTGAGGGTCTGGAGGATTCTATGAAGTCAAGCAAGTAAGAGACAGAAGAATGGGAGGTTTTGGTGTGAGGTATTTGGGTTGAAGAGTTCAGAAGACGACATATGTACCATATTTCTTATGTTGCATAACAAATTAACCACAATCTTAGTGACTTAAAATCACACACACAATTATTATCTTACAACTACTTTGAGTTAGGATTCTGGACATGGTTCAGTTAGATCCACTCTTTAGGGTCCCACAAGGCTATAATAAAGGTGTCAGCCTGGTGACCTTCTCACCTGGAGACATGACTGGGGAAGAAAATACTTCTAAGTTCACTTAGGTTGTTGGTAGGACTTATTTCCTTGCATTGGTAGGAATGAAGGCCCAATTTCTTCATGGCTGTCACAGGAGGCCATCTTCAGTCCTAGAGGCAGCCCATCATACCTAGAGGTCCCCCCACGTGGGCTTTCCAATATGGCTCTTAATTCACCAAATTAGCAGGGAGAATTTCTAGAGGAAGTCTGCTGGCAAGATGGAATCTTATATAATTTAATGTAACCAAAATAATAGCATCCCATCACCTTTGCCATATTCAATTGGTTAGAAGCAAGTCAGTTTCTGCCCACACTCAAGGAGGAAGAGATGACACATAGACATGAACACCAGAAGATGGAATCATGAGGGGCTATTTTCGAGTCTGCCTGACACAATATATAATGATGTCAAAAGATAAACTGAAGGCTTTACCCTTGTGCAGAGGCAAGAAGTGATTGACCCGTATGGGATGGAATGTCATGCCAATTGTTGATAGTAGGAAATTTGTGGGATTTCAGGAAACAGAAAGAGAATGGGGAGAGCTGGAGAAGAAAGAAGGGGGATAATGCTACTGAGTTAGAAATTAGTGTTGCTGAAGTGGAGTTGTTCTAATTGCTTATTTTTTGTTGTTGTTGAAAACGAGCATAAATTCACAAGTCTTTAACCCTGTACCTGACTTGCTACTTTAGGTAAGCGCCACTGTAAAAAAGGATATGTGAAGTTTTCTCCTCTTTTACTAAGAGGATAACTTAGAAAATTTGATTTGAATAGAACATAAAATGTTTATTTTTATTATCTTGTTTTTAACTGCATAATAAAATACATGCATAGTAATATGGGCAAGCTTTTAGAACCTAGCTCTATAAACTCTGAATTTTATGGTTGAAAGGAGTGATGTAGATCTGAAAAAAACACATAATAAAGTTTGAAATGCAGATCCTCTGTTCTTAACATTCTTTTATTCCCAAAGGCTGTTTATTCTCAAATCTGTTTACAAGCTATTAGCCCAAAAGAATGGTTGTCTCTTAAAGAAGAGGGCCATTTAATTATTAGCCATTTTTTCTTTTTTCTTGCACAGTATTACGTTGCAATTTTGCAGGCAGAATCTAAAAAAAAAAAGAGCTTTAATTCATGTTAACATTTTAATCAAGTATTAAAATAAATCTAGTAAAACTTTTTGGAGTTTATTCTTCAGCTAATTCCCTTGGTTATACTTCCACATCATGATTTCTTGGGTATAATTCTTGCTCCTCATGAAATGAGAGGAATCACTGAATTGTGGTTAAAAGCAATGGCTCTCATCAGACTTACTGACCTTTTACTACTGTAGCTGGATGCCACTGAGAAAGCTACTTAAATTCTGTGGGCCTCAGGCTACTCACTTTAAAATGGGTTGTTGTGAATATAAAATGTGATTATAAATATTAATAGAACTGTGTATATAATAAATGTTCAATTAATGTTAGCTATTATAATCATATATATATATATGTATATATGAACAGTTTATTGATTTTTAGCGAAAGAGGAAGAGAGAGAAAAACAGCAATGTGAGAGGGAAATATCAATCAGCTGCCACCTACACAGCCCCTACTGGGGATTGAGCCCACAATTTGGGTATGTGCCCTGGTAGGAAATCAAACCTGCAACCTTTTGGTGCAGGGGACAATGCACAACCCACTGAGCCTCACAAGCGAGGGCTATAATCATATCTTTAGGGTTAATTATTCTCTGCTTGTTTACCTGTCATCAACTAATTTTCTGATTATTTCCATATATATTATTTCAATATATATATTGAAAATGTTGGCACTCTGGTTCTCAGACTTTATGGCTTTCCTGAGTTTGCAAATAGGAGATTGTGGGACTTAGCTTTCATAATTGTATGAGCCAATTTCTCATAATATTATAAACCTCTATCTATTCAGATATTGATATATAGCTATAGATTAGGTATAGAAACATAGATTAGGTATAGATACATAGATATGTATTTCTTTTGGTCCTATTTCTCTGAAGAACCATGACTAATACACAATGTTGATTTGAAAACTATGTCTGTAGATTTTACACATACTCTCATTGCAATTGGATATAATCATCCAAAACAAATCATATGTTGACGTCTTTAAATTGCTCCATATCTTCACCCTGTTTATTATCTTAACTTCTATTTGTTTGAGAAATAAGCTGGACATTTCATTATCTAAAATAATAAGACTTATAGTCTGAAATACTAGTATGATGCTCAGAAAAAGTAATTGGCTTTTAATACTCTTCCTCATGATCCTTAAGGCTTTATTTAGAGTCAATAGAAATGCCAGAGGTGCTTGGAAATTTGTCTCTTAAAAGCTTTAATAATGATTAACTTTATTCAGAAAAGTCATTCAAACCATTCACTAACCTCAACTTTATTCCCTGTGTTGAATATTGAAATATAAAGTCTTTTCCTATTTTCATAGAGAAAACTGGGCCAAGATTCATATTTCAGCTACAGTAACTTACTTCTGTAGGGTCAAGTAGTTCTAAATGAAATTGAATAAACATGGGGTATTCAGACACCACAGACTGTATTTAAATCATAGACCTTACAATTTACATGGATTTGAGACATTGTTTATTGAAAATAACATAGTAGGAAGGCTTTCTCCTTCAATACCCTCAAAGTTAATATTTTAGAATCTCATGATACAGGGCTGGTAGTTTCTGAAGAAAAAAGAAAGAAAAACCTATAATAGTAATTTATCATTCTTGACATTTTTCTTTCCATTTAATTACTGCTGAACAGCAGAACTGACACTTAATAAAAGTAAGAAGTATACTCAGAAAATCCTTACTACAGGAGAACTGGAGTGCTGTGTGGTACACCTGACCACACCCATCATTTTATTTTGTCACTGAATTTCCAAGCATACCATTACAAAGCTTTCAAGAGAATGGGACTTTGGGAACAATAATGTGCCAATAGTCGGTAAGACACCTGCTTCAGAGACTCTACAGAGTCTTTAATTTTTAAAATATATTTTTTGTGTCTCTTTTCTTATTAGAGTGATATGGAACCTTGTGGCTAAAATCCAGGAGGCAGCACTGCTAGCAAGTGACTCATCTACTTTCAAATGTCCTGAAAAACTCAACTTTGGTGTTTTTTTTTTTTTTTTTTTTTCTTGAATAAAAGTGAGCCCAGAGGGCAGAACCTTGGGTGAAGGCAGAAACCATAGTCCAAAGCAATGCAGTGTGATGGGACCTGGAAGTTCTTATGGCCCAGAATTCCCTTCTATTACCGCTCTTGATGCCCAAACTCTTTCCTTTTGGACAACTTTATTTTCAGGCTTTGTGAGTCTCCTATTAAAAGTACCTTATGAAAGGATCATTAGCTAGTCTGACAAGGCCCTTAGGGCACAGAACAAGAACAGGAAGAAAGGAGAATTTAGAAAGATGATTAGGAAAGATAATGAGCTCTTACTTAACTCCCTATTATGTAGGAGGCTTTCTGGGAACTTTTTCAAACATTTTCTTATACAAACCTTCTAACAGCCCAGTGACTCAGGTACAGATAAGGAACTGAAGATCAGAGAGGTCCAGTGGTTTGCCAAGGTCATACAGAGTGCACAGCAGGTGGGAGTGACCAAAGACAAATATACCCATGGTCTCTTCTCTGAACACTGAGTAGTACTGAGGCCTATTTATGTAATGAATGATTCCCAATGAAAGGGCATAGCAACAGTTGCACCTGAGCGTAAGGGGCATTTGAATGTTAATTGAATGAAATAGTGATGATCTCATTTGAGTTTCGGCTTAAAAAAAAAAAAAGTGAACATTCCCCTAGAATGGAATTATAATATAATAAATTTCCTCTAGAAAGATGCAAGGCCATATTCTTGAAGTATAATATAAGCATAAGTTCCAAATTTAACATTGGAAATGACTGCATCAAAACCTATGAGCTAGCAATAAAGGATGTGTATTAGATGTGGCCCCAAAATGACACTTACGAGAAATAAATCAATTTCCATTAGTCAAATTTCATAGATAAAAATAATGAGCATGTTAGATAAAAAGGAAAAGTTAATGGAATTTTGAAGCAATTAGATAACTATTTAAGCTACTCAGTGGCAAAGTGGTCATAAGTAAGGTTTGGGGAGAAAACAATGAAAAACATAGTTATTATTAGAATATAACATTGTTGATGTCATGGAATTAAACATCAGTTAAGCAATAAAAAAATTTAGCGATCTCTAATTAAGTGCTCAACATTGCAATTCTCTTTGACAACCACTATCCTCCCCCTCCAAAAAACATTGAGTCATAAAAGTGGGTAATAAAACGGATGGCTGGGTGTGGTGAAGAACCCCGCTAGGAATTCACAATTGGTTGTGGCGACAGATTCATACACTTAACTCTTCCCTAGATAAGCTATTAATGAGCTGTTTCCCTGGTTGTGCTACATCCTCTGTCTTTAGTGACAAGTAGAGTGTGGCTGTTTTGAGAGTGTTAGACCTTGTGCTATGACAGGCTTGAGAGGGGAAGGATTAATACCCACTGGTCCTGTTAGTTGTATTTTTGAAGGAGAGAAGAGGACATATGACTCTATGTCCCCAGACATCTCTACCACCTAGTTGGGACAAGACTAACACACTAGAATGTAGATTTTGATTCATCCAGCCTTGTTCTGCCTATGGGGAGACAGTCTTGAACCTAATGCAAAACAGCTAATTTGATGCTTTTCCTCATTTCTTCTCCCCGTGGTTTGTTGAGGTTCTCCTAACATTATGGTATCTATTTCAATTTTAATCACAAAAGGCTGTGATGATTTGTCTGGGGACCACAATCATTTCGGTGTGCCTATTTTTGAAAAATTCATGGCGGCAGTTGAATTTATACAAGATGTTTAAAATTGCCTTGGATAAAACCAGCTGTAACTGATCAGAAGAAGACGATATCAGAATACTTGTAAACAAAAGAAAACAAGACAAAACAATCCTTCCCTCAAACCTATAGAGAAACTCACAAAGGCACATTAACAGAGTACAATATGGTGCTTCTGATTCTTCCCAGTTAGAGCTATTAATAAGTTCTTTCCCTGGCTGTGCTGAATCCTCTGTATTTTCTTCTCTGTGTCTGCTTAGTCTTGGCAGCAGGATGAGTCCAGATATCTGAGCTGGAGAAAAATCTGGCCAGCACATTCTGACAGGGAACGTGAGGCCACCTGTCTATCCTTGTGTTTAGATACCTCACTCATTCATTTAGTGAACGTAGACTGAGTGCCTACTACGTTCCAGGTGTGATTAGGCAGTCAGAGCTGCTGCTGTAATGCAGTTACTGTGGGACTGGGGACAGGGGAGAATGAGCCCAATAGGCTAGAGTTGGTTATATATGGCAAGTGCTTGGTGAGGGAAATAGAATGGAAACACAAAGGTGAGATGTCTAACCCAGAAGTGATATCCAAGTGACGTCCTAAAGAACATGTACAACTGAGGCTGCCAGATGGCAAGAATGAGATGGAGCAGTGTTCTAGGCTGGGGAACAATACACATAAAATAAAGACGTTAGAGAATACAAAATGGGATGTGGCAAGAGGTGAGGCTGGAGAGATAAGTAGGACTAGAGCCTGAAGGGAACTTGTTCTTCTTCATTGAAATCTTCTTCTAGATCTCAGCTTGGGAAGATGGGCATTGGACCGTTGTTTTTCTGTTTTGTGATATCTCTCTTATTATCGCACTCTATTCCTGTGACAGGGACTCACAGCTGGGAATGAGACTCAAGTTCTCTATGCCCCTTAGTCTAAATGAAGTTGTCAATCAGCTTGAAATTTGGATTGAGGGGGAGTTGTTTTGTGCCTGATTTATTATATAAACAAAGTAATTACTTATGCTTTTGGGGAGTGAAAAGCTCATAGGCTATGAGTTTGGAAATTTTCATTGAGCGTGGAATCATTGACTAACTTTGCAGAGATTTAGGAAGATTGGCGGAGGTTGTATTTTGGTTTCTCACTGCAAGCAGTTTCTTCAGGCCCATCTTTTGGCTGTTTGGTTCAGGTGGGATTATAGAAGCTCTTCAAGATGTGTTTCCAAATTGAACTGGGAAATATTGACACTCTGTGATAATTTTTTTCATAGTTAGGAGGATGGTGTGTGTGTGTGTGGGGGGGGGGGCGGGGGGGACTTGTCTATCAGTATAGGAGACTCCAACTTGTTGGAAAGCCACGTGGCTGTTATGAAACTGATATGGACTCCATTCAATTGCCATTCATCATTTGGAACGTAATAAAAAGGGCAAAAGGGCAAAGCTCAATTACCATTTGGAATGTAATACAAACAACAACAACAACATTGATCCAGTTTGCTCTGTTGGTTTGGAGTTGTCTTCTAATGAGGGAAGAAAAGCAGCTTTTCTTGACTGGGGATGAGACTGACCCTACTGTCACATTAAAAGCATCTTTCTCCAAGGTGAATGATGCCACTGACCTGACTAGCTCTGCAATTCAAGAGGCTGAAGGATAGCTGGGCTTTAGGCAGCCACTTGCTGTTTTGTAACAGCGTGGTAGAGGAGGTGATTAAGGATGAAGGTTTCAGTAAGAAATGCTGGCTGTCGTCCGTTCCGTTTCAGGAAGTGTTTTTTTGGTTGCTTACGCCATATTCATCTTTTATTCTGCTTTTCTTACTGAGTTCTCTCAGCGTGGTAATATGTCTAACTGAAAAAAAAAATCTGTACATTTCCAAATCTCTCTTGCGCCCAGGGGAGGCCATATGATAGAATTTTGGATAGTAGTGTGTCAACTCAAGGGTGTGATTTCTGGAAACACTTTTGTCTTCCTGCTGCAGGTGCTGTGTTGTCTGGGTTTTCCGTTTTCTCCTTCTTTGTGCCTGGAATACAGCCTTGGTATTTGGACCTGGAGACAAGGAGAAAAAGGCCAAGAGCATCACAGAGACCTTGGCCCTGAAATCTTTAAGCTGCTGATCCAGTGACAGCAGCTGCCCCCCTCAGACTTCTTGTTATTGATGACAGCAGCCCCTTATGTGTTTAAACCACTGTAAACTCTGTGACTTGCAGGCAAACCCAGTTCTTAACTGATACAAACGCTTCAGGGACGAGAAAGGTAACTGGCAGAGCATCCATGGTGGGCATAGGAGTCCCAGAGCATTCCTCCAGGACACAGCTCAGCAGCAGTCTGGAGGCCCAGGAAGCCTTTGCTCAGGAAGTTCTGGAACAGTGCAAGAGCATTTCATAGGCCGACTGTCACAATCTGTCCACATGACCAAGCCGTGACTCAAACATTGTCCCTTAGACTGATTTTTAACCAAGATATATGTCCCCCTTGAGAACTAGTTTTGTTTCAGTTATTACTGACCATTCCAGGTCTATTAAATAGTAGTGACATCATGTCTGACAGACTTTACTTGGCTGTACACTTTGTCTTGTTATAAGGGACCAGATGGGAGAAGAGGAGAGCCAAATAAATCCATGGCTATATATATACACTGAACATGTTTTTCATATATATATATGAAAAACATGTTCAGTGCCTACTATGGGAACTTTGTTAAATGTTGATGATAAACATGATAGACACTGCCCCGTCTTATGACCTAGACTCAGAACAATATTGTTACCCTATTAATGTCTGCTTTGAACCAAGTACTATATTAGGTGCATCATATACACCATCTTCTATAATCTTCATGATAAATCTATGGTAAAAACACCACTAACTTTTTTTTCTCCAGAGATTTAAAAAATTAGTGTCAGAAAGATTTTATAATAAATATGTTACTATTGCTGGTGGTAAAAAAAAATTTAAAAGATAACAATTCCTGACCTTTACTTGTGGTAAATACAGTAAATAATAATGATAAAAAAGCACATATGTTCATATGTCGATATGACAGAACTTTTCTTTTTTATAAATAAATGGGAGATGGTGATGTAAGCATGAAATGACATATGTCAAGTCTGACGTAACCTGAGGACTGCCTGTATTAGAATTGAGAAAACAACACAATCAAAAGTGTAAGCTTTTTAAGCTTAACGGCTATATCTTTTCTCTGTATACTCAGCATCAAATACAATGATTGGTATATGGGAGTTACTCAGTATATGTTGAATTGAATGAATTAACCCCAGACTCATAGGCTAGGAGTAGGAATTTCCAGATTTCCATTACACCAAATATTTGTTGAATACCTATTATAATCCAAATGCATAGTCAGTGTTGGATCAATAAGGGATCAAATTTCTGCCCTTGGGGAGTTCATTACCTCACACACCTCTTCAGTCCTCAAAACTAGAGGATTGAGTATCATATCATAGTATCATAACGGATAATACATGTCCTAAGCATCCTTTCAGAGCTGATGGTCATTGATGATTCCCAGCCACATCACAGATCCCCAGACCAGATGGAATCCATGGGTTGGTTTTAGACAAGAATGTGTGCCTGGGTCTCAGAATCTTAGATGATGATGCTCCTTGGGGCTTCAAAAGTAATGATGGTCTGGGTCCTTCACAAAGAACCTTAGAATATGAAGGGTATATAACAACAACAATAACAACAGTATTATTTATT
Source organism: Pipistrellus kuhlii (assembly GCF_014108245.1). Taxonomy (NCBI): domain Eukaryota; kingdom Metazoa; phylum Chordata; class Mammalia; order Chiroptera; family Vespertilionidae; genus Pipistrellus; species Pipistrellus kuhlii. The sequence goes on from NW_023425529.1 coordinate 49,781,127, forward strand.
GGTTGCTTATCAAATGCTATATACTTATTAGTTATCTATTTTAATTCTTAATCTTATAAGGATGTTTTATCTCCATTTTAGAGATAGGAAACCAGGCTTAGATAGGTTAAAGAGTTTGCCTAAACTAAGTGGTAGAGATGATTCAAGCCTAGATCTGCCTTACTTCAAAGCTTAGGCTTTTAACTTCTGCATTACATTGTTCCCCTTATGTTTACATTCTAACTCAGCAGAGAAGCAAAGTGGACCTATCTGTAACATTTTAGACCTTCCCTAGAACAATAGCCTGGGTATGTAATAAAGTGGCATTTGACCCTTGTTGGGGGTTCTCTCAAAGTCTAGGTATCCTTCAATTTTAAGACATGAGTAGATTTTCCCCTGAAGTATTATTTGAGAATGAATCACTGATAACCTTATGGAACCAATTCTCCAGGGTCATTCCCTCAAAAGTGTAGGTCTCCAGTAGTCTGCGTGAATTCATTGCTAGGGTCAATGGGTCTTATAATGTATGTTTGCTAAAGCTGCAAGATCTGGTAGTTGAGATGCCCGCTCCTCTCCTGCTAACATTTAAAAGACTTAACTTGTGTTAACTAAGGAGAGTTTTCCATTGCCCTGTAGGAGGCAGGAGTGATCCATTTGAGGATGTTCCTAGTGGGTGGAGGGTCAGTGCCTCTAAAAATGCAGGCTGTCCATATTATAAGGCAAGCTGTTGATGACTGGATGGCTGCAATGTCTTTTAGAGCAGATATTTGGTGAAGAAACTGGTGACTAATTTCAGAGCTGATGAACTTATCTTGTGCCTGCTTAGTGAAAAAAATATAGTACTAGGGCCAACATGGTGACATTTTCTAATTATCTGGAAATTGTGACCTAGAAAGCCATATTTACATTTGAAGAAAAATTAATAAAAATGTTTTAACTTTTCTTAAGTATATAATTTTATCTATAGCGAGTCAAGTACTATGTCAAACGCTAAGGTTGCACAGAGGAAAGGAAAGGAAGAGCCTCAGCTTTAGGTGTAAAGATACAGATACTAAGTGCTATGTGAACCTTCTGCCTGAGAAGGCTCCTGGAGGAGTAACATTTGATGTGGATCCTGAACGAAAGAGGCTTCTTTGCAGAGAACATATCATGAATGAAAATACCAGGGAAGTCAAGGTGAGAGGTGTGTTGAGAGTAATGTGATGGGTGTCTAACCTCTATATTGCCCAGCCTGCAGCTCAAGTATCTTCCTGCTGGGCCAATTGGAGCAAAGGATGATTTTGTTTCTGTGCCTTCTGTTAGTTTTCGCAGGATATATAAAGTAGTAGGCTAGGGTGGATGGGAAACATGGTACTGGGGAGCCTTAGAGATAGGCAAAGATCAGGGCTAAGGATTGAATCTGACAAAAGTGTAGAGCGCCGCCTGGGAAGGCACATGGGCAATTTTCCTTAATTATCATCAGCTGAACTCAAGGCGTAGGCAGAGCCACGCCCTGGGAACATGTTTCCCCAAGATGGCAGACATGTTGTCAGCTTGGCCTTCATATCAGCCCAGGTGTCAGCAGGGGTGGGACCAGGCATGCTAAGGCCTACTTAAGAATGCAAATAAATTAGTGATAACTTCCTGGTATTGGGGGTATAAAATAAATGCACTAGGAGGGGCCGTCGTCCTCTTCTTCCTGCCTCTCCAGCAGACAGGATGGTGGCCCACTCAGCTCCAGGTTTAAAATCTATCTCTATCTTCTCTCTTTATTTCTATTATTTCTCAATCCCTGGCTGCCTCCACTTAGAACTGGCTCGTTCATCTCTCTTTCCATGTGGGACACGGAAAAGGGAGATCCCAGCCATGTCTGGCTCCCACCGCATCAGGCCCCCAGCACAAAGCAAGAACAGGCACGGAGGACTGACCATAACAACACAGTGAGGCATCAGATACCAAGAAAAGATGTGTGTTCCAAGCCAGTACAGGTTTGGTAATCAGACAGCGGTCAGGCAAGGTCAGACAAAGCAGAACCTGAGTTAATGACGCACAGGAACATACGGGACTCCTACTCTCTAATATGGGGCAGCACTATTTCCCAGTGGGCCTTATTCCTGAAGCCCTTAATTTAGACCTTAAAGGGATGTATCTCTTAGGGTCTGTGCTGATCTACTTGAGTAGGCATCCTTTATATTTTCTCAGAGACTCTTGTTCTACATATCCTACAACACCTTTAGTTTTAGGGCACATCGGTGGTTTGTCCACTAAGCTGGATGGAGACTCATTCTTCAGAGTCCTTAGAAACCATTTTTCAAGAAAGCTTTCCAAGGTTAAATGCAAACACTATCTTCCCCACTGTGTTCAAGGATCTTGACTCAGATTCTTGTGACCAAGGACATTGCTTTGTGAGTCCAATGACCACCACCAAGTGTCCTCCTGTAACTATAGAACCGTTTTTCTCAGAGCACAGCTTACTGTCTAAATGAGAATTATATCTGTAGCCTCGATCCCAGGGGATTCTGTTCTAATTGAGCCAATCTAGTTAGTATGGGCAGTACAGCTGGATCAAAGGGAAGGATAAAGAAAGTTGCCAGCTTTACAGGCACAAATGTACTCATTATCTTCTTTGTGAATGGCCCATCCAGGAACATTGTTTTTCCTTGATTTTTTCCAGGCAGGAGCCCACCCCCATGGTGCTTTGATGACATGGGAAGCCTTAAGAAAGCTGGCTGCTTTACTACAAAAGGGGTATATGAAAGTGAGATCACACACTTCCTGAGATCCTTTGAAAATGAGGGAGGGCACTTTTTTTTTTTTTTTTTTTTTTTTTTTTTTTTTTTTAGAGCTAAACTTCTACAAACTCAAATTGAAAAATCAGCTGCAACATTCTTTCTCCTACAGATACTCTAGAGAACAGTCTCCTTGGAAATAGCCTGTTATATCTTTATCTGCTTAGCATCTATCTTCCGCTTTACAGATAATCTCTGTAGGTGACTGTTAAAAACCTCCCATCTTTTTTGCTTTTATGTAGACTATTATTGAGATAATATTTCCTTAGGTTTTCATATTATTTGGGAGTGATTGCCATTCATCTCCAGATTTTTTGAGATAATGTCTTTCCTTCTCCAATTTTTTATTATCTCAAGAAATATTTCCTCTTATTCTTGTGAAATTTAACAAATTATATAACATCTTTCCTTATACTTCCCTTTTTTTTTCTTTTCCAAATGGAAGGCTTCCCTATCTCTTTTCAAATTTTATTTTCAATGCCTTCTGAATGATATTGAAATTTTAGAGGTAATTCATGATTATTTTTTCTTATAACAATGAAGTACACACAGATATTGCAAGGGCACAGGATGTTTTGTGAGCTATTTTTAAATATGCTCTAATGTTCCTAATTTCTGCTTAAAAGGTATTTAAAATATAAGCTTCCACTTCTCTATGCACATGTGTCAAACACAAGGCCCTCGGGCAAAATCCGTCCCACCAGGCCTTGCAATGTGGCCCGCACCGCGCTGTCATCACTGCACTCCGCTGCGTTTCCATCACAATGACAGTTTATGACTGTTCAGTAAACCATTCGGCCCGAGATTTAGGCTGGATTTTAGATTTTGGCCCCTTCTCTGATTGAGTTCGACACCCCTACTAGTCTTACAAAATGCTGATTTAACTCCATTTGCATAAAATGTTTACTTCTATTAGGAGTAAAACATTGAGAGATTTATTTTTCACTTTAAGGTATCCATACACCTCTTATATTTTCAGCCCATCTGCCTGGTGCATGAAATTCATGCACAGGAAGTGGGGGGCAGGGGGGTGTTGTCCCTCATCCAGGCCTGCACCCTCTTGAAATCTGGGACCTCTTGAGTAGGGTCCTTAGGCCTGACTGGCGATCAGGGCCTATGGGGGCTTTATCTCCCATGGCTGCTGGCAGGTGGCCCTGCCCCCACCACTGCCACTGCCACTGCTTGCTATCTGTGCTGTGCTGCTTCCCCACCCCAACACTGGTTGCCTCTCTCTGTGGGCAACAGACTAGGGTGTAATTGCTTAGCTGGTCTGGGCCCCATGATAGATTGCCCCCTCCCCCCAATCGATTGCCCCACTGAATGGTGGCTGGGCCTCCCTCTTTGTGGAGATCAATCATGAAGCCCTCTCATTGATCACCCTGCAGAGGGTGGCCGATGCCGCTGCACATCATAGCGTGGTCGTCCAGAAGGTTGTCTGGACAGTCATTCTGCTGTTCGGTCATTCAGTTGATTTGCATATTATACTAATATAGATTAATATTGATTTGCATATTATACTATTATAGATTATTATAGGTATTAGAGATACTATATTGATGTTTATTGAAAAAGAGGGTTGTACTTCTAATATGTGGCTATATTGTTTTTCTTATAAGATGCTAATAGTTTTGGTGGAAAATTTCTGAAGAAAAGCTCCCCAGAGCAAGATTTTGAAGTCATCAAATATTTACTAAGCACAGACTATATTCCTGGCTTTAAGTAAACAAAACAAAACAAAACAAAAAAACAAAGATGAGTAAGACTCCATCCTTTTTCTTAAGATGCTTATAAGGGCTACACAGCCAGAGTAAGTATGTGGGAGGAAAGGTGAATTTTAACTGAGGAAGTTAAGAAAAGTATCGTTTTAAGGACTTAGAGAACTATGGTGGGCAGGGAAGGAGAGGAAGGACAGTCTAAAAAGGGCTTCAGAGCAAGGTTGGGAAATTATACATCAGAGCTGGGAGTAGAATGGCCTCATTTGCGATATTGCTGGAGTGCAGAGGGCAATGGGAGATAAATTTGGAAAGCCAGGTGGGCAAGACTCTGGGAGACCTTGGCTATCATATTAAAGGGATTGCATTTCAATCTGCATTCAATGAGGGGCTGTAGAAGAATTTACTGTAGGAAGTCCAGAAAATGATCTGTTGCCCGGCTGGAGTGGCTCAGTTGGTTGAGCATTGTCTATGCTAGTTCAATTCCTGGTCAATCCACATACCTGGGTTTCAGGTTCAATCCTCAGTTGGAGCATATAGGGAAGGCAACCCAATTGATGTTTCCCTCTCAAATAAATGTTTCTCTCTCTCCCGCTCCGTCTTTCTAATCATGTCCTCAGATGAGGATTAAAAAAGAAAAAGGAAAAAAAATAAATAAAGAAAATGATCTGCTAATTTTGATGATATTATAGAACATGGATTAGGCCAGAACCTGGGATGTCATATAAAAAGTCATTGCAAAGAGAAAGCAGCATTTACTGACAGCCTACTGTGTTCCCAAAACTATATGGAGTATTTTCACATGTATGATGGAACTATAAGACAAGCCTATAAGGAGGCAGTTTGCACACAGTCATGCCTAATGTGGCAGATTTCATAAATGTTTTACTAATTTCCTTCCATTTCTGTGTACACAGAGCATTAGGCTTCCCAGGCCCTTGCAGTTAAGCACAGCTGTCATTTCCTGGTGGAAGCACAGAAGAGCTGGTGCATGGATATTGGTGTTTTCTTTCCCTGCTGCAGTGATCATGGGAGTGAGTATATGTAGACACAAAAGGGCCACAAAGCCAAAGGGCCTATAATGCTGAGCTAGCACATGGAGGGTGGTACTGTAGAATCATCCTGACTTGTGGTGGACTTTGAGTACAGAAATAATCTTTTGCTATGTTAGACCTCTAAGATTTTGGTGATGTTTGTTACTGCAAAAACCGAGGCAAGGCCTATTTAATACAATTTCCTGCAGTGATGACAATGTTCTATATCTAAACTGTACATGGTATCCACTAATGACATTTGAAATGTGGCTCATGCAAATTTTAAAATTTTATTTAGTTTTATTTTAAATTTAAATGGGCACCCTGACTGATACATTTTAAAAGTTTACTAAAGAAAACCTGTCTAAAGACTTTCTAACTGTACAGAACATACTGGAGGTGAAGAAATCTTGAACCAAAGTGAACTTTAAGGGGATTTTTGGTTGTGAAGATGTAATGCTTAGAAAATTGTAATGTGTTTGGAATTTTAAAATTATACTTTAGATAATTTTTACATAATGAAAATAATAACCAATGGGTCAAAGAAGAAATCAAAAGTTTTTTGATAATTTTTATATAACGAAAATTAGAAAATGTTCTGAAATACTTCATATTAAAACATGTATTATATTATATTTAATACATTAATGCCTTTACAGAGAAAACATCATAACCAGCAAAATATAAATTAAAAAAGAAAAAAATGCTGAAAATTGATGGCCTGCAAAAGAAACCATCAAAATCAACCAAAGAAAGTATAAAGGGCAGTAGAAAGAAGGAAATTAATATTTTACAACAGTAAAAAGAACTACAGCTACATAAAATAATAAGAATAATAATACCTGTTTTGCATAAAAAAGATGTAATGCTGTATCTTTCATGAAAATTCAGGAAGGTACTTCATTGAAGAAACAATTACTCAGTTTTAGAATCAGATCTGTAAAAAAGATATTACAAAACACACAGTAAAATTTAAGAAAACACACTATGTGCCACGACATAATAGGTACGATGTTAGGGTTTCATTCCCTCACATATTCGTTCACCAAAATTTTGGATGCCTACTACGCACCAGGCATATAGTCCCCAGGCTCTGGGGGTGTACCAGTGAACAAAACAGACAAAAATCTCTGCCGTTTTGGAGCTTACATGCTAAGCACGTTGAGAGGCTATAAACAAACATATAAAAATGATGCTGGAGTGTGGTTAATGTCATGATTAATAATAGCTCACACTTACTGATTACTTTGATGTGCCAGACACTGTTCTAACCGTTTTGCATATGTTAAATAATTTCATCCTCCTAACAACCCTTTTGGGTAGAAATGATTGTGATCACTATTTTATAATGAGGAAATGGAGACATGGAAAGGTTAAGTACAAAGGCAAATTACACAAAGCTTTTGCTCCTTGGGAATTCCCAGGATGCTGTGTGGGGGTTAGACAACCAATGCCATCCAGTGTGATAAGAACTATTTAGGTGAAAGGGTACTGGCTGGGCATGGGAGGGCAGGGCCAGGTCCACTGGGGGACCTGGTAAAGTCTGTAGGAAAGGCTTTAAGGACATATAGATGGAGCTAAGCCTGAAGGAAGAGAGGCTTGTCTTAAACCCACCAAGGAGAAGTGAGGGCAGATATTTCAATTAGAGGCCATACCATGTGCGGAGACACAGTTCTCTGTGTGGAGAGGATCGGGTTCCGGCAGGAACCTGATGGTGGAGAATGCTGTGCTCAGGCGTGCTTGTGCCTGTGGAGTCTGACTCTACCAGAAAAGGTTAGTCTGTATTAAAGGAATGAAGGGGGAGACGGGGCAGCCATTTTCCTAGCAGATTAGGGGCAGACATTTCTTATAGAAAGGTAGTCACTACCTTCTAAGAAACAGTTTATCCTGCAAAGTAAGATTCCTGAAAAGAACTCTCTAGCTCTAGCCAGTTTGGCTCAGTGAATAGAGCGTTGGCCTATGGTCCGAAAGGGTCCTGGGTTCAATTCCGGGCAAGGGCACAAACCTCGATTGCAGGCTCTTCCCCTGCCCAGGCCCTGGATGGGGTTCCTGCAGGAAGCAACCAATCCATATGTTTCTCTCACAGAGGTGTTTCTCTCTGTCTTTCTCTCTCTCTTTTCCACTCTCTCTAAAAATCAATGGAAAGCAGTGTGTGTGTGTGTGTGTGTGTGTGTGTGCGCGCGCGCGCGCGCTCGCAATGGGGGGATAAGGACACATATGTAATACCTTAATCAATCATAAAAAAAAAGAAAGAATATCCATGGGAGAGGATTAAACAAACAAAAAAAGAGAACTTCCTAAGTAGGCTAGGAGAAAGAGAAGGTGACCAACGTCAGCTCCCGGGTTCAGAGCACAGAAAGATTGCTGGGCAGAAGTGGGAGCTATTGGTGTTGTTGAGTCTATTTCTGGGGACATCAGATGCTGTTACCCTGTTTCCCTGAAAATAAGACAGTGTCTTATATTAATTTTCGTTCCCAAAGATGCACTAGGTTTTATTTTCAGGGGATGTCTTATTTTTCCATGAAGAAGAATACGGTACACATTTATTGTTAAATGAAAATAAAGGAAATTTATTACCTCGATACGGTATGGTAGTACAGTAGTTGTCAACACAAACCAGACAAACTGTGAACCCTACAGTATCAAGAATTTATTCATTTATTCAATGACAATCATGTCATCATCTTCTGGAACATCATCATAACAATCCAATTCCTGAATTTCCTGGTGAATTTCTTGTGACTCCATTTCTTTCAGAATCAGTGGACCAAATCTCTCGTTTAGCAATAGCATTCTGAGACAGAGCCTAGGGGGGCCTTATTTTTTTGGGGGGATGCCTTATATTTCACTCAGAAGGAAACCTGTAAGTAGGTCTTATTTTCAGAGGATGTCTTATTTTCGGGGAAACACGGAAGTAGGAAAATGTCTCAGTAGCAGTAGATCAAGACTCAGCATGAGTCAATATTTTGAATGTTGCTTTGAATGGTGACATTTTAAGAGCCTATAAATGAGTTTGGCTTACAAAGTTTTAACAGAAGGGGTCACTTTGGGGGGTGAGAAAAATCAAGGAATCAAAGGCTGGAGGTGCTAGGGCATTCAGAGGGAGAAGTCAGCCTGACCTGCTTGATCACAGGGCAGCCTTGGATAGGACATCTCCATGGTTTTAACAAGAATAATAGCCACACTGACTTCACTGAGTTGTCCTGATGATTAAAGAAGAAAGCAATTTGTAAACTATTCAGTATCCTATTACTCCTTTTAACAAAAAATTTACATAATGAAATTGTTAAATAGCCTTCATTTGGTCAGAGAGGCACTAGCATCATCCCATGTAGTGGCAAAATGTAGCGAATGGCACCAGGGAGGGCTGGTAAAGTACACTCGCTGTGGGGGCTACACAGAGCCTCCCAAAGGTATTCATGTCCTAATCTCTGGAACCTGTGACTAATGACAAAATGGTGAATATTACCTTCTATGGCAAAGAAAGTGGTTAAGTTACAGATTTTGAGATGAAGAGACTAGCCTAGAAGGCCCTAGATGTAATCACATATCCTTATAAGAGAGAGAGAGAGAGGGAGATTTCATCTAGAGGAGAAGGTGATAGGACAAAAGCAAACAGAGACTTGGAAAGCGTTACCTGCTGACGTTGAAGATGGAGGAAGGGACCATTAGCCAAGGAATGCAAAGAATGCAAATCTAGAATTTGGAAAAGGCAAAGAAATGGATTCTATCCTCGAGCCCCCAGAGGGAACATGCCCTGCAAGCACCTTGACCGGAGCCTAGTGAAACTGATTCTGGCTGAAACTGGTTTGGCTCAGTGGATAGAGCGTCAGCCTGTGGACAGAAAGGTCCCAGGTTCGATTCTGGTCAAGGGCATTTACCTTGGTTGTTGGCACATCCCCAGTAGGGGATGTACAAGAGGCAGCTGATCGATGATTCTCTCTCATCAATGTTTCTAATTCTCTATCCCTCTCTCTTCCTCTCTGTAAAAAAAATCAATAAAATATATTAAAAAAAAAAAAAAAAGAAACTGATTCTGGACCTCTGGGGAATAGAAATAATTTAAATCTTAAACATTTTATTTGGTCTTCAGGTTCTCATTTTTTAAGGGACTTAAATCTCACTTAAGACCAACCATTTCCAATCATTAGAATAACTGGTGGAGTATTAAAAAAAAAATCAGAACTGTAAGGGAATAAATCCGTGTTGTTTTAAGCCACCGAGTCTGTGACAATTTGTCACAGCAGCCACAGGAGATGAATACATTCACTAAATACTGAGGACCTATGTTCAAGATATTGTGTTACTCTGGCTGGTGCTATAAAAGCTGTCTTTTCCACTCTTGATATTTACTCTTATGTAGAAGGACAGTAAAGCAAAAATATCAGAGTTATGAGAGAAACATAATGCATTATGCTAGTTGAGAGGACTAGAAGATTCTTGAGCCATTTGATAGAACTGAGAAAGCCTATGTGAAAGAGGTGACAAAATAAGATTAAAATCAAGTAAAAATAATGGCAGAGAGCTGTAGGATGGACGGTGGCAGTGTGATAGATTGGTGGGGTTCTTCCAGGCAGAGGGAAGAGAATGGTATAATCTCATCTAATTTGTTTTTCAGGGTCTAGTTGAGAAGAGAGGTCAGGGGAGCCTTACTAAACTTTGTTCATGGAGAATGCTTTATCACTGTGTTTTGTGTGTGTGTCCATGAAGATCATTCTGAACACTAGCAATGTCACATGTGTTTACAGCATTCTTAAATGGACAGAATGATGGACCATGGCTATGTATTAGGTGACATGAATAGAGATAAAATAACAGTAGCTTATTTGTTTATTTACTTATTTATCTTGAATTCTCACATGAGGACTTATTTCTATTGATTTTTAGAGTGAGCGAGGGAAATATCAATGTGAGAGAAACATTGATTGGTTGCCTCCTGTATGTGCCCTGATGGTACATTCCCTGACCAGGAATCCAACCTGTGACCCTTCAGTGCACAGGACAAAACTCCAACCAACCAAGCCACAGCAGCCAGGGCAACAGTGGCTTAAATAAGGCAGGTGATTAATACTCTCCCATATGATGTTGGGGGCCAGCTGGAGGCCAGGATGTATAGGCGGGACAATTAGCAGTCTTTGTCACAGGCTGTAAAGATCATCAGTACTCCACTTAAACGAGATGCTCATTTATTGTGCTTTATAATCACTAGTTCGTGTACAACACATGCCTGAGATCTCTATGTTAATGGTTGCACCACCTAAAATTAGCTTTTAAAGAAAAGAAAAACAAGTAGCAAATAAAGCAACACACATTGGCATCAGTATGTTTGCTTGCCACTGCTCATTTATTTTTCAACCACACTAGATAAATTGTGACCTTATTAAATATACATGGTGACAAGTTAATTAATGAAGCTCAACAAGACACAGAGCCAAATTAACATTCTTGGGCTAAATGGATTCATAAGCAACTAATTATTAGAATTTTTGAGTTGTGATGACACCACTGACATGTATAAACCTTTAAGTTGCATTATTAATCATATTATATGGTACTTGTAGAAACCATTCATGCTTTCTTTCATAAATGGAATCAAATATGTGAAAGTTACCTTTTTAAGTGCAAAATTTAAATTTTGATAACTTAATAGTTTATTTAGAAAAGTGCAAAATATGCATTTTAGGATTGATTATGCAAGGTGAAATTAAGGGGATAGATATAATTTAAGTCCATTTTATTTGGTCTTCAAGTTCTTATTTCATTAAGGAACCTAAATCTCACTTAAGACCAATGATTTCCAATCATTGGAATGACTGGTGGAGTATTAAAAAAAAAAAAAAGTCAAGATTCAAGGGCTCTTACCTCTAGAGATTCTGACTTTGTGGTCTAGGGTGAGGTTTAGAAACTTGTATTCTAAAAAAACATTTCTAGGTGCCAGAAAATTTAAGTTTAGGTAATTTACTCAGGAGCACAAATTTATATAAAAATAATGCCTGACATCTTTTGATACTGTTTTTAAACCTGGTTATTATTTAAGAGGAAAGGAGCAAAGCTGGAAGACTAGATAATATAGGCATGCCAGAAATATAGCTTTGCCAGAAAGCTGCAGTTTGACACTCTCCAGATCGCTGGGGGAAGGGACTGGACAAGTAGCTGCATGCCCAATAAGGCCTGGGTGACCTGGGAAGATGCATATATGTCATTCACACCCGGGAGTGAGTCAGTGGCCAGAATAGGCATGGCCACTGCAAGGATGTGAAATCTGAGATAATTCCTGAACAAAGAAAGTTCCCTCTCTTTCTTTTTATTTATAATATATTTTATTGATTTTTAAAAATTTTATTTATTTTATTTATTTATTTTATTACAGAGAGGGTGAGAGAGGGATAGAGAGCTAGAAATATTGATGAGAGAGAAACATAGATCAGCTGCCTCCTGCATCCCCCCTCCCCCCCACTGGGTATGTGCCTGCAACTAAGGTACATGCCCTTGACAGGAATCGAATCCGGGAACCTTGAGTCCGCAGGCTGACGCTCTATCCACTGAGCCAAACTGGTCAGGGCTCTTTCTTGCTCTCTTGCTGTTCACGCCTGACTCCTGGCTTGTGGGACTTGCAAGCTCTGCACTTGCCCACGTGGCCCACAGCCATGGGGACTCCACACAATGGACTCATGGACTTCAATGAGCCTGATGCTACATTGGATCCTGCTTCACCAAGGAGCAGGAACTCTGGGCACTGGCTTTGCTTTCAGCTCCGCTAAGGCCCCAGCTGCACCTTTTCCAGGACTAGTTTAAGGGTCATGGGATTTTGCAAATCGAGAAGTGTAAAAATCATCCATGCTCTGGTGGGAGACTTAGAAAATGATGCCTTTTCTGAAGCTATGGTAAGAACACTACTTTCACTAGTGATGAAGGAATTCCACCCATCCATCCTCTGGCAATACTTTGAAATGTTAGATGATCTTTTAAATCTGTTTTTAGATTGTTTTCTTGGTATTAAAAATAATAATTCAGATATTTTGGTGAAAGAGGCTCTACTTTTTTAAAAGACTTTTATGAACCTGATGGTTAAAAAGGATCTCTTTAGAGAGATGTTCTTACATAGATTTTGGCACCAGATGCACTTGTTTTCATTGGCTGTGTCATTCTCTTGCAATTCAATATTTCAAAAACTATTGAATTAATTAAAGAAGGAGGCCATCACACTGATGAGCAAACCAAAATCTAAGCCTGAAATGCCTCAACACTATGAGATCTTTTCTTTTTTATTGTCTAAAGTTTTACATATGTTTCCTTTTTCCCCCGATTGACCCCCTCCCACCACCACCCTCACCCCCAAGGGCAAGCCCCCACCATCCCCACCACCCCAGTGTCTGTGCCCATAGGTTAGGCTAATATGCATGCATATAAGTCCTTTGGTTGATCGCTAAACTCGACCCCCACCTCCCTTGCCATTTGTCTCTGGATCTGTTTTTGTTTATGAGTTTATGTTGATCATTATATCCCCCATATGAGTGAGATCATGTGAGATTTATGTTTCTCTGACTGGCTTATTTCACTTAGCATAAAGTCCTCAAGTTCCATCCATGCTATTGCAAATGATAAAAGTTCCTTCTTTTTTAGATGTACCATAGTTTTCTAATCCATTCATCTGCTGATGGGCACTTAGGTTGTTTCCAAATCTTAGCCATCATGAATTGTGCTGCTATGAACATAGGGGTACATATATCCTTTCTGATTGGTAAGGCTATGAAGTCTTGATGCTCTGGACAGCTATTCACAAACTAGGCTTTAAGCTATAGCCAAACAAATAATTTCCTTTCTTTGCTTCCATACCTTCTCTATATAAGTCTTTCTGGCTCCTTTTGATTACCACTCTGACTCTTAACGATGGCGTTAGGCCTCAGTCCTTGAATATGGCTACGTAAGCATTCAGAGCCAAGAACTGTCAGTCATGGCAAAATCCAGTCTGGGCAGGTTTCCAAGTCCAGCTGACATTCCTAAACCAGTAAGAAGTGTCCAAAATGGTTTCCAGCTTTCTCTCCAGAGGTAAGGGTTGGACCTGTTGTCACGGAGATCAACCTTTAGGAGCGTGACACAGAGAAATAAATCCGTGACCTGACTGTGGGCACAGGCTGAAGGCTGATTCTCCTGAAGAGTTATCACCAGTTTGCTCAACACTCTGCTGATTTCTTGACCCTGTGCACGGCATGCCAGCAGTCTCAGGGAGCTCAAAATGGCCTCAGCTTGAGAGTGTCTTTTGCAAGCAGAGAGCATATCTCTTTGTTTCTTTTCAGAAATTGAAGAGTGATTTCAGTTTCAGTAAACAAAGAGAGGATTACTGAACCTGTTTACTAGTCTGGAATTCAGCTTTCTCTGAAATGTAATTCCTTCAGTTCCTCGGAAAGACATTGTGCATCTCAGGCAGTTTTCTTTCTTCTTTAATCCACTTTCTTTCTTCATACAAGGCAAAGAGATATAGTTTAGTCCTCACTCAAATCCAAATGAGATGGCTTTCAAAGGCCATCTAGGCCCTGATATTTGTCCATTCTAAGAACAAGCAACTGGGATTCTGCAGAATTTAAATGCAGATATTGTTGGCAGCCAGTGATGTTTTCCGCTGTTGAAATGCAGAAGAAAATTTTACTTTACAACTGCACGGTGCCACCCCTGACATTGAGTGGTCTTGTATTCACCAGAAGGGGGAAAATTAAAATATCTTACCTGTCTGCTCAATATCTGTGGTGGTTGCACAACAATAAAATATCCAGCAGCCTGATGCATTTCCTGTTAAATTTGACAGACCAGGCAGAAACTGGTTGAGAATGTGTGCCATGGTTCATGCTCCTACTTTCTTTCGATTAGCTTTCTATCGGCAGGGCTCATGTTGTCTCATTTAAAAAGTCAACTCAAAGACATTAGCACTGCACTGACTGCTTCAGCAAATCCGAAATATTTTTAACTGTTGATAAAAGGTTCCATTTCATTAACACTGAATTCTAGAGCAAAACTATGAGAATGTAATCACTTTCTCAGAGTTTCATCCATGGTCCCAGAAAATCATTATAACCTTCTAGAATTATCTCCAAATGGCCCCAAATAAGCAGTTTTCAGGTCAGTGGGAATCGCAGAGGCAGCTGTTATTCACCTATCCACGTATTTATTAGAAATAGGCCACAGATAGCCAATTTTTGGCATGAATCTTCTCATTTTCAAAATAATGTTAGAAATAGCTCAGCTAATGTACCATAAAAGTTCAATTCACATTTTGATAATGAACCTAAAAGGCATTTTAACAAATGAACTTACTGCTCTGTATGCCCCAAAGTGAATGTTTTATTTTCTCATTCCACCCCCTACCCATTATGATATATTACAAATTCTCCTGATAGAAGCTTGGCACCAACTCAGAAAAATTATTTTTGGCTAAATATTTTTAGTCACATGTCACCTGCTCAAGGCTTTCTCCTGGAATTCAGAGATATCTTTAGTAGAGGAGGGAAGCTTTTACCTATGATTTTATATTTTTAAACCACTAGATTCATTATACAAACAGGATGAATGTAAGGTTAAAGTTATATATTTTAAAGTCCAGGTATTTTCATCTATTGACAGAATGCCCAATTTCATTATACTGAAAAATGAAAAAGCTTGGTAGCCATGTAATACCAATGGGATCAGACTTGCTTTTCCTTCCTCCTAACAAGATCTCTGAAAACAGCCACAAAGTAAGATGTGTTTTATTTCTCTCTATGTAATTAGGACTAGATATCTTGACTTTCTTTGATCATGTTTCAAATTGCATGCTTTGATGAATTTACCCATCTCCCTTGCTTTCATTTTTCCCCCAGTGAAATATTTATTAAACTCATCTTTTGGTACAGTTGCTTATGTAATCATAAATTCCCAAAGTATCTGGTATATAGGCTTCTTTGATAAGAAACAAAATTGAATTATGTTGAGCCACTGCAGCCATCCACAAAGAATGCACTTCATTATCACACATTGTACACTTACCTACCCAAATGTAGCAAACTAGTTTTTATAGAAATAAAGTAAATTTTTGCCTTAGCTGGTTGTTTAGAGATTAGAGCATTGATCTGAAGACTGAAAAGTTACGGGTTCAATTCCAGGCAAGGGCACGTACCTGGGTGGAAGGCTCTGTCCCATGCTGGAGACAACCAATCGATGTGTCTCTCTCACATCAATGTTTCTCTCTCTGTGTCCCCATGCCTTCCATTCTCTCAAAAAACAAACAAACAAACAAATAAAAAACCAAAAAAAACCCCCAAAAAACAAAACACCCCACAATGGGAAAATATCTTTAGGTGAGGATTAACAACAACAAAAATAAATTTTGGCACATTTTATAATTTATTTTTTTCTTTGAACAGATTGTTAAATTGTATTTTTATTTAAGTTTATTTTTGAGTCCAATAGTTTGGCTTTATTTTTTTATTAAATTGATTGGGGTGACATTGGTGAATAAGATAATACAGGTTTCAAGTGTACATATCTATGATACATGACCTGTTTATTGTATTGTGTGCAATTACTTTCATATCTTAACTAAAGATGTGAGTGCTACTGCAAATATTTCCATATTAGTATTTTAATCATTAGCATTTACTGAATTTTGGTAAGTAAAATACATTTGAAGGCCCAGAGAATTTGAGTTCAGAATTATTCTGATTTTGTATAGTTTAAGTTTAATCCAATTTCCCAGACAACTTTTTCTTTCATATTTGTTATTCCTTATAAATTAAAATTTACTACTCTGACTAATTTAATAAGTGTAAAAATTGGAAAACCTTGAATGGAAACCTATTTATAATTTACTCTTTAATACAATTTAAATATTAAAAGTAGGGCTATTTTTTACTAATTTGCATAAAACCCAATTAAACTCAATTTCCATTGCATTTGGAAAAAGCAAGAATCTAAATATTTTAACCTTGGTGATCATGTCATTTCTACATGCTAGAAAATATAATATCACTTTATCTAGCACTGCCTAAAGGGGGGAAAAAAGCAAAATATTCTTTGAGCTGTTTGGTCCCAAGTTCCTTCCTGTTTGTCAGCTCAGAGAAATGACCTAAGTCTTAAACAATCACATAGTTCACTGAGTAGCATTTCCCAGTGTGGATCGTTCAGAAACTTCAGTAAATGGAGATAAGCTTAAAGGGAGCAAGAAGTAATGTATTTTTAAGTTAAAAGTTTCACATTATTTGCCACACGTGTGTATAGTGAAATAAGAGAACTAATATGTATAAAGTATTGTTACCGGAGACTCAAATTCCCCCCTAGCTTGTGGGAGTGGGGTTCTTACGATATCTTTAGAAAAATAATTTCTAAGCTTCGCAAGGGAGAAAAAATGTTTTTTGTTGGCGTGGAGTCACATTCCTCAGTTTCCAATGTCCCATTTCCTTTCAGTCGGTCCTGGTGAGTCCTGTGGATCCATCAAAGCCTAAAGCAAGGCCAGTGTCTGGAGCTTCTGTTCCACGATGCAGCTGGGTCCAGTGCAGCATCAGGTTAATTAAAGTCCATTAGTCCATTGTGCAGAGTCCACAGGATGAACGCAGGGGAGTGGGACCCTACATAGGAGTCCCAAGGGGGCCAAGAGACAAGGAAGAGAACTCCCTTTGTTTGGAAGTTTAAATATTCAGGTGTTGCATCCTTGCAGTGGCCATGCCTGTTCCCAGGTGTGATTGACAGATAATCATCTTTCCACATCACTCAGACCTTATGGGGCATGCAACTAAACTGTCTTTGTCCTTCCCTTCTTCCCCATTCAACCAGCAGGGAGAGTGTTAGATTAGTAAAGCTGTATACATGGCATGCCTATATTCCCTTTACTCATTTCCTCTTAAATAATAACCAGGTTATTATAATGGTACCAATACAGCCAATAAAATCATCCCATTGAGGAGGAAAAGTAATTTTCCTTACACGCTTCTAGGTTCTTGGCTGAAATCTCCCTGTAATAAAAGACAGATTAACAGATTAACAAACAAATAGCATGTATTTCCTGCATACATGGGAGAGACCCAGGAAAACTGAGTAACTCCCTTAAATGGCCCAAGATATTACTTTAAATACCATCTCCAGCTAAAGACAAAGTATGTTGTGCTGGGGGAAGAGAGGAGGCTAGTTATGAAATGTTACCAGGAAAAGCATAGTAAACAAAGTAATTATATTATGTTATATTTACATTGTATTTATATTAATCTTATTTTATGTTATCTTATATTATTACATTATATTAAATTAAAGGCCCTGTGCATGAAGTTCATGCACTGGGAGGGGTTGTCCCTCAGCCCAGTCAGCATTCTCTCCAATCTGGGATCCCTTGGACATCCCTCTCACAATCCAGGACTGCTGGCTCCCAACTGCTTGCCTGCCTGACTGCCTGATTGCCCCTAACCATTTCTGCCTGCCAGCCTGATCACATCCTATCCGCTCCCCTGCCAGCCTGATTGATGCCCAACTGCTCCCCTGCCATCGGTTGCCCCCAACTGCCTTCCCTTGCAGGTCTGCCTCCCCCCCAACTTTTCTCTCTCCCCTAAAAGCCTGGTTGCCCCCAACTGCCCTCCCCTGCAGGCCTGGTCCCCCTAACTGCCCTCCTTCCCCTGTAGGTCCAGTCGCCCCCAACTGTACTCCCCTGCTGGCCTGGTTGCCCCTAACTGCCCTCTCCTGCTGGCCTGATCACCCACAACTTCCTTCCCCTGCTGACCATCTTGTGATGTCCATCTTGTGACCAAATGGGGCAGCTGTCTTTTGAACACATGGGGGCAGCCATCTTGTGTGAGAGAGTGATGGTCAATTTGCATATTACCTCTTTATTATATAGGATGTTATATTATAGTTAAGTCTTTGCCTTCTCCATTGATAGTTTCCCAAAGATCTAAAGTTATTCTCTTCCTGGTACAAAAAGGGAGACACCCTTAAAAATAGAAATTTCCTTATAAATGTAAATGTCCCTTATAAAAAAGGCAACTTTTACACAGTTTTTGTAGTTTTTCCTATGTACAGTATGTTGTTTTTAAAAAATAAACAGTCTAACATTTTTTATGCCAAAGAGGCATGTTGTGGGTGGTATATTCAGCTGTTTTTTTTTTTTTTTTTTAACAGCTTACAATGCTCTTTTACATACATAAACTCATTTGGATCCCTGGGTATCTTCCAGATATAGTAGCCAGGCTGCCACTAGCTATTTATAGTTAAGAACTTAAAAGCTCAGAGAAATTAAGTGATCTCCTAATGTTTATTCTGTTAATAAGGGACACACAAGATTCAAACTGTAAAATTCAGTAAAGACCAGATAGCTTTATGAGCACCCAGAAAAATTTATGATGCACATTAACTCTTTATTAAAAACCAGAGGCCTGGTGCACTAATTCATGCATGGGTGGGGTTGCTCAGGGTGGCCTGTGAGTGTTGGGCCAAAACCGACACTCCAATGCTGCCTGCAGCTACTACCTGCCGCTCCCGCTCATCCCGGCCCCACTGCTCCTGCCATGGGCAAGTGCCCCATCAGTCCCAATTGGGAGAGGCTTGTGCCACTGCAGTTGTGCTCGCCAGCCTTGAGCCCTGCATCTGGTGTCCTCCCAAGGTGAGTGGCCTTCAGGATCTGGAGGAAATTGGCTCTCTGACATCCGCTGAGGGGTCCAGGATTGTGAGAGGATGCAGGCCAGGCTGAGGGACCCCAGTGGTGCATGATCGGGACTGGGGAGGTACTGTGGGAGAGTTCCAGGACATGTCCAGGCTCATCTCATCCAGTCCCCATCAGCCAGACCCTAGCAGCAAGCTAACCTACTGGTTGAAGTGTATGCCCCCCTGGTGGTCAGTGCACATCATAGCAAGCAGTTGAATAGTCTTCGCATATCATTAGCATATTATACTTTGATTGGTTGAACAGTTGACCAGTCACTGGATGAGCAGACATTTAGCATATTAGGCTTTTATTATATAGGATAGCTTTAATTCCTTTGTTTTCATGTTAAAAATGGTTATTACAAAAGTAAAGGCAAAACAGTCAATGTATTATGTATAAACTTGGGGCCTGGTGCACAAAATTCGTGCATGGGGGCGGGTCCCTCAGCCCAGCCTGCCACCTTTCACAGGAATTTCCTAATGACAGCTAAGGCCTGGTCCTCGGGGTAAACGTACGTTAGCCGCAGTCTGGCCTTCCTCTGCGGGAGGCAACCGGGCTGATCAGGGGAAGGTGCCGGCCTCATCACCTCGCTGCTGCTGCCATTGCTAGCCACTGTAGCCATCAAGGTGTTTTCATCAACACAGACTCCAGTCCCTTCACCATGAAAAAAATGACAATTTTCTCTAGGCATTTTCAAGATGTGTCTTTCATAGGATATGACATTTCTTTTTCTTTTTTCTTTTCTTTTCTTTTTTTAATCCTTACCTGAGGATATGTTTCCATTGATTTTTAGAGAGTGAAGAGGAGAGAGAGAGAGGGAAAGACAGAGAGAAACATCAGTGTGAGAGGGATACTTTAATTGGTTGCTTCCTGCATGAGCCCTGATATAGCCCCAGCCAGGGAGAAGCCTATAACCTAGGTACATGCCCTTGATCGTAATCGAATCCTGACCTGGTCCACAGGCCGATGCTCTATCCACTGAGCAAATCTGGCCAGGGAAGGATATGACATTTTTTAGCCCCTCCAGCAGCGGACCTTCATTTTTTTCTCCAGGAGTGAGGTGGAAAAACTCTAGATCACCTTCTTGGATTCTTATTTCCCAAGTTACCAAGAACACTGCAAGTGGTGGCGTACAGGGAGCTTACAGGTGGCGTACAATGAGCGGTCAGAAAAGGTGTTTATACTAGAACCGGTTTGGCTCGGTGGATAGAGTATAGGCCTGCAGACTGTAGAGTCCCAGGTTTAATTCCTGTTAAGGGCATATACCTTGGTTGGGGGCACATCCCAACCAAGTATACAGAAGGCAGCTGATCAATGTTTCTCTCTCATTGATGTTTCTGACAGTCTATCCCTCTTCCCTCTTTTCTGTAAAAAATCAGTAAAACATATTAAAAAAAGAAAAAAAAAAGGTGTTTCCTCTGCGGCCCTTGTGCAGAGGATCCCCTGTGTTGTGTCTGCTGTGCTAGGGGTATGTCCCTGGCCACCAGGGCATGCCCCCAAGCCCAGCAGCCCTGTGTTCGCTGTGCCCGCTGGGCTGTGGGGCGTGGACCTGGGCCGCTTGGTGCAGGAGCATGCACAAGCCATTGTGGGGCAGGAACTTCTGCTGCATTGCCATGGTGAAATGGTGGATGTTCCTACTCTGAGGCCCCTTGCGCTTGGCGCCTCTGGCCACTTGTCCCAGGACCCAGCTTGCTTGGGGCCCTCGGCCACTCATCCCGGGACTTGGGCCACTTGTTGCAGCACCTGTAGCCCACTCCTGGCTGGGTGCGTTCTGGGACCCCAGTCACTCAGGGCCTATCCACTGGCCTACAGGCTAGGAGCGGCTTGAGTCCTGAGGATATTTCTGGGACCCAGGCTGCTTGGTGCCTGCATATGCAAATTAACCCACCATCTTTGTCAGGTTAATTTGCATATTCATTCCTGCTTGGGCATTGCAAATGTAAGGTCAATTTGCATCTTTCTCTTTTATTAGTGTAGATTAAGTGACAAACCAAATTAATGTGGGTGTAAATAGACCGATCAAGAAATGTATAATGAGGACCTATATGCCAAACATTGGAAGGGGATACAAAGATAAATAAGGGATTGTCTCCGTCTTCAAATTCAGGCTGTATAATTTACTAGCCTTGAGACATGGCATATATTAATTACTTTCTTGACCCCCCAGTTTCTTCCTCTGTAGAATAATAGGATAGGAAAATTCCAGAGTTTTGGAATTGCATTCAGAATGGGGTTTGCATATGATTGGCTTAGTAATAATGGTTGCATTATGCATGGATCTGTTTCTATTCTTTACATTGGTCAGTTTATCTGTATGTGCTCCAATATTGCATTTTTAAAATTATTATAACTTTACATAAGAATTTACAGCTGGTGGGGAGGATCATCCAACTTCTTTTTTGGGTATGTTTTAACTTTCCTTGGCCCTTTGCTTTTTCTTATACATTTTAAATCAGTTTTTCAATATTTATATCAGGATTTATTTGGATTTATAGGGCAATCTGAAACATTTGGCATTTATATTATTGAGTTTTACTATCCACGAACATGGTATTTTGTCAATTTATTCAGATCTTTAATATTTGTAACAAAAATATCAATTTTATACATTTTGTAGATTTATTCATAAAATCTTTAAAAATTTTTGTTGTTTTTGGAAATGGTGTTATTTAAAAATTGTGTTTTTTAACTGTTGCTGCTATATAAAAATGTTATTGATTTTACTATATTGATTTAATCATGCAGTTATCTTGCTAAACTTTCATATTCTTCCTAATGCATTTTTAAAAGTTTTTTTTGTGTGTGTGCAGAAAATTACAGCAGTTGTGAGTAATTCTGATTTTGCATCTTTCTTTTAAATCCTTATGTACTTAGTTCATTTTCTTGTGCTAATTAAGATTTTTACTACAATATTAAATACTAGAGGCCTGGTGCCTGAGATTCATACACTCAGGAAAGGTGTCTTCAGCCTGACCTGCACCCTCTCACAGTGGGGAGAGGGCATAAGCCATCAGTTGCACATCCTTAGCACTGCCACTGTTGCTGTGCTCTCCAGCAGTGAGCCCAGCTTCTGGCTGAGCAGTGCTCCCCCTGTGGGAATGCACTGGCTACCAGCGGCAGCTCCTACATTGAGCATTGGCCCCCTGGTGGTCAATGCATGTCATAGCAACTGGTCATTCCGCCTTTTGGTTGATTTGCATATGAGCCATTTATTATATAGTATAAGCAAGTATAATGGGCATCCTTTTCTTGATTTTAACAAACTGGTTTTAACATTTTCATATTAGAAATAATTCTTTCTCTGGGTCATTGTGTAGGTTTTTAGAAAATCAGATTAATGAATTTTGATTTTCTAATGTTAGACTATTTTTGCATCCCTAGATTAAAATTTTTTATTGTTTTATTTATAATTTTTGCATTTATGAATTATATTGGCCTATGGTTTTATTTATTTGTTCTCTATTGGTCTACTTTTGGTATCAGTATTATAACAATCTAATGGAATGGGTTGGGGGAGTTTTCCTCATTTTTGTATTTCTGGGAGAATTTGTTCAAGATTGAAATATTTTTTCCCTTGGAGATTATTAGTATTTGTTTCTAAATTGTCTAGATTTCGTATGGGAGATTTTCAAATTATTGCTTCAATTTCTTTAATAGTTATGGGACAATGAAATCTTTTTAAGTCAGTTTAAGTACGTTTTTTCTAAGAATTTGTCCATTTTGTATGTTTTAAGTTTATTGGCATAATACTGTTTAGAAAATTCCTTTATTTTCTTTAAAAATCTGTACTTTGGTCCCAGTTACCTTTTATTAATACTGTTTATTCATTTTCTTGAACTGTTTTGCCTGAGGCTTGTCTATTTCATTGGTCTTTTCATAGAATAAACTTTTAATGTTACTGATTCTCTTAGTTATAAGTATATTTATTTCATTAATTTCTGCTTATCATCTTTCCTTCTCTTTACTTTAATTGGTTTTATTCTTTTTTTTAAATAACTTCTTAATTAGATACCTAAATCAGTCCAGTCTTTTATAGTATGTGAACACAACCACCACTTTTACTGCATCCAACACTTTTACTATATAGTATTTCCAATAGTATTCAATTCTAAGAATTTAAACTTTCCATTATGATGCCTCTTTAAACTCATGAAGTTATTTACAGTGTGTGTTTAAATGTCTTACTATATGGGCACATTCTTTTATTAGGTTCTTTTTATTTTAAATTTTTATTTATTGTTGATAGTATTATAGATGTCCACCATTTCCCCCCCTTTATCCCTTTCCTCCCAGCCCCCACCCCTCCCTAGGCCTTCCCACACTATTATCTGTGTCCATGGGCTATGCATATATACATATATATTCTTTCTTACTTCTCTTCCCCCCAAGCCTCCCTCTCCACTCTAAGATCTATCAATCTGTTCCCATGCATCCATGTCTCTGGACCTATTTTGTTTGTCAGTTTATTTTGTTCATTAGATTCTGCAAATAAGTGAGATCATGTGATATTTGTCTTTTTCCATCTGGCTTATTTCACTCAGATAATAATCTCCAGGTCCATCCATGTTATTGCAATTTGTAAGAGATTATTCTTTTTATAGCTGCATAGTATTCCATTGTATGAATGTACCACAAGTTTTTTGTTCCATTTATCCACTCATCTACTGATGGGCACTTGGGCTGTTTCCAGGTCTTAGCTATTATAAATTATGCTGCTATGGGATTCATATATTCTTTCTGATTGGTGTTTTGGGTGTTAATTACTAACTTAGTTATAGTGTAGAGAACATGTTTTATAAGATATGGGGTAGATAAAAATTCCCCCCTTTGCTCCCTTAGTCCTTATGGCTGGTCAAATATTAAAATGGCATAAGGCAAATTAACAGAAGAAAGTAAAATTTAATACATATGCATGAGGGGTTCACATAAGCATGAAGCATTCCAAGGACAGTAAGGCAAAAAAAGGTGTATATGTCATTTTGGGTGACAGAGATGGAGGTAAAGATCTGGAACTTCAAAGGGAATTCAAGGGACATGAAAGAGTTAATATTAAACCAACATTTGCAGGGTCATCTAGAGACAATGGATCACAGAGGGAAGTTTGATCAAATAGGCCTTGCTACCTTGTCTGCCAATCCTAGTTCATATTATATTATGGTTATCTATAGTGATAGTTATTCTTGGTACAGATTTTCTATTTTAATTATTTTAGACAAATTTTGGAGAAGGTAAAAAAATTCTCCCATTTCTTAAAAAATAAAATAATCAGACTATAGTGTGGTAATTGTAAGGAGTGGAATGGGAGGGGGATGGAAAGAGGTGGAGAAAAAAAATCCTTATGTCAGAGAAACATTTTTGGGGGTGGTAAATTTTTCTTCCCTATAGTTCTGCTTTTACTTCTTCAAGAAGTTTCATAGTCCAGAAGTTGAGTTAGTATATTATTTAATCTTATTGAACCAGGCTCTGAGTAGATGCTCATTAAACATTTGCTGAATGAAAGAAAAAATTCTCATGAACCACCATGGAGCATATTAAAGGATGTCTTTCCTCTCATCTGTCATTTAATGTATGCTTAGTTGTTTGTTGGATTCTAGATGTGTTTTTCTTCCCAGGCTGAATTTCCCCTTCTCTAATAATAGCACTTCTATTACCTTTGGGGAATTATTTCTTTCCCTTCACTTGCAGTTTTAGTTGGACCCTCAGTCAAAATATCTTGCTTTACCAAGGGAAGGAAGGGAACATAATGCAAAATAAAACTAGTGTCTCTCGCCTTAGAATTTGTATTTTAAATAAAGGATGAAAAATGGTTAGGACTGCATAATCATATCGATGTCTCCCTGACTATTCTATTCTATAAGCTCTACTTCCTAGGACCTAGATCATTGGACATTTCCTGGGTCTTGTCATTTGTAGAATGTGGTTCAGATTTTCTTTGATTTTATGGGAGCAGAGTTTGACTATCGAAAACATGCTTCTTTGGGGATATCTATTATTTTATGCTAGTTAATTTTAAGAGCATTGGCATTTGTAAGGGAAATCTCCATTTGTAAAAGTGCTGCCCTCACTGTATCAGAAAGTGGATATTTAAATATAGAAACCATTATCAGTGGAGAGGGCATGGACTTACTTCTTATACTGGCTTACTGTGCTTTGCCTGGGAACCTCCCACAACTGACTCTTTATCATCACCATCACCATCACCATCTTCTTTTGTCTCTAACTGAAGGTGCTATAGGTAAAGGCTTCCATTTTGGTTACCCTGTTTTCCAGTGTCTTTCCCATGTAGACAGGATATTAACTATTATTAAACTTTAATATTTTCTCCTGATAATCCACCTCATGTCAATTTAATTATTAGACAAGCTGGGAAAACTTATAAGAGTAGAGAAAAATTTTTTCTCTCTGACATACCTTACTTTATTCTAATTGATTCCCTTTTGGCCTTAAGTGGGCTAGAATTAGCCTCTGTTATATGTACCTAGAATCTTGATATAAACCTAGATTAATACTGCTAGTTGGTAAGATAATAAAAATTAAACACGCAGCCGAAACCGGTTTGGCTCAATGGATAGAGCATCGGCTTGGGGACTGAAGGGTCCCGGGTTCGATTCCGGTCAAGGGCATGTACCTTGGTTGCGGGCATATTCCCAGTAGGGGTTATGCAAGAGGCAGCTGATTGATGACTCTCTCATTGATGTTTCTAACTCTCTATCTCTCTCCCTTCCTCTCTGTACAAAATCAATAAAATATATTAAAAAAATTAAACACTCATATTTTAAACATTTTATTTGATCACCATACATATAATATTCATTTGCTAATCTTTTGATTTAGGGTCAAGGCTATTTATTTAAGCACTAGAGCTCAATGTATGAATTCATGCACCAGTGGGGTCCCTTGGCCTAGCCTGGAGAATCAGGTGGAAACCAGCTCTCTGATATCCCCTGGGGTCCTGGATTGTGAGAGGATGCAGGCCAGGCCAAGGGACCCCACTGGTGCATGATTGGGGCTGGGAAGAGATGTGGGAGGTTGGCCAGCCTTCAGGGCATATCCAGCCTGTCTAGCTCAGTCCTGATCAGCTGGACCCCAGCAGCAAGCTCAACTACCAGTCAGAATGTCTGCCCCCTGGTGCTCAGTACATGTCATAGCAAAAAGTTGAGCAGCTTTAACATATCATTAGCATATTACACTTTGATTGGTTGAACGGATTACCAGACAACTGGACACTTAGCATATTAGGCTTTTATTACATAAAATAGTTTTCATTCTTTTGGGAATACTCACATTCATAATGCATGTTCTATGCTTTCCAATTCAACTTCTTTATTGACAATTATGAAACATTTTGAGGACAGAATTCTTCTATTGATAGATTTTTATAGTTTCCCTGACCATTTATAATTATCTGATTAGATATGATTGAACAGGAATTTTTTGGGGGGTTCTTTATTGAATCTCTCTAAACTTTCCACTTAATTTTTATATATTGATAAACAAAATACTTATTTTCTCATTAGCATTTCATAAATTTGCCAAACATTTAATTAAATTGTGCAAATATAAAAACAAACAACTGGCAAACAGATTTGGGAATACATACTTGGAGTCTTGGTAAGCACCAAAATCAATTGGTGGGGAAAATGCAACAGGCATATGAGAGAGAACTGGCCATCTGGGGACATTGAATCTGCTCCTGTTATTTATCAGGGAGTAAAAGGTTTTAATCAATTCTTGAATAAATGGGTTCCATTCAAGAGCACTTTTCTTGAATTCACATTTTTTAGAACTTTTCAATAAATGCCCCCCCCCCTTTTTTTCCCTGCACAATGCTTCTTGATTTTCCCAACTCAAAGATAATGGTGGAGATGCTAACTAACACTATAGTGGTAATCATGTTGCAATACACAAGTGAATCAAATCAACACATTGTACACCTTAAACTTATACAATATTATATGTTTAAAAGAAGGAGATAATGGGTTATTTGGAATGAGATAATATTATTTGGGAACATTAATGTCTACCATACTGAACTAGTGGTTAGAGAAATATAATTGTGATTCAACAAACAAGTAGACACTTCTAATGTAATTGGCTTTGTTGCTAAATGCAAGGGATACACAGATGATACACAGAAGTGGTTTGGGTCTACATGAAACTCACAATATAGAAAAGGAAGTAGTTACTTAAGTATCCAAGTAAAAGGTGACATTAGAAGACCAGACATAGCCTGTTGCATACAAGTTGACTGTTGGAGACAGGACGAGGTCACATGAAACTAGCTAGATCACAGGCCAAGACAGCTGGTGACTCAGTGCCAGAGGGTGGCAGCCAATCATGGTGCTCCACAAGGGGAAGGTCTGGGATGCCTATTGTAGAAGGTCTCAGGGCACTGAGCCTGAAGGGCACTCCTTTATTTGGTGATTTATCTGTTTTTTTTGGTTTTTTTTTTTCCTGTGTACTACCTGTGGCAGGCAGTGTTATATTAGGGTTATAAGGGTAAATAAGAGATAAATTTTCTGTCTTTTGAGAACAGCTGGGAATGTGTGAATGTGTGGGGCAAACAGTAAATGCACGAACATGTAAGTGAGCAGACATATGCTACTAAAAAAGAAAACTAGGACAATGAGCGGGACTAATGTTTGGGGAAGACTGCTCTACGGAGATAAAATCTCAGCTGAATGGAGAGAAGGAGTCGGTTAGGTGAAGATTTGGGGAAAGGTGTTCAGGAAGAGGAATCAATGATTGAAAATGCCCCCAAACAGGACTAATGTGAGCATGCTTGGGAGCAGAGGCAGTGGTGAGTTTTAGCAGGTGGTTGGTTCCATTTCTACAGGACTGGTATAGAGAATTAGCAAGTTTTTCTGATGTGTATAACTAGAGGGGAAACTATGGCCTTTTCCAAGTTCCTTTGGGGAGCCCTGATTTCTGGGTGAAAGCTGAGCTTACATTAGCATTCAATTTCTCAAGCCTCTGAGAAGCTGCTTCAGGTAGGCACATTCTTGCTTCTCTCATTCCTCAGGCTGCACTTTGATCCAAGCCAATTTTCAGAATAATGTAGGGGAACCAGCAAACTCAAATAGGAAACTTCGACTCTAGCATTTTATTTTTCCATTTTATAGCTTTCCTTCTGCCCAGGCTCTGTTCTGACATGCCAAGGCTTTTTGGCAAATCAGCTGAAAAGTAAACTTAAACACATGAATATGATTATAGGGATGCTAGGATTACTCTATTAGAGAACTTGTTTAGACAAAACCTATTTTCTCACTCCTACAACTGACAAAACTGTAGGAAAATCACTCATGTTTGAAAGCAAAGTATAGTAAAGTGCTATATTGCACCGCTGGCTTTATCAAAGGGAAAATAAACAAACCACAAACATCAATGTGTTGCTGAAAATGATAGGTCATAGGTTTATTTAAAAAGAAGAAAATAAAAAAAATCAGACTGACAGCTTGATCCCAAAGTTTGAGAATAAATGTGAAATAACAGCTTTATAAAGAATACTATGCCATTATTTCAAATCTTGACTTTGTGATTGGGTTAATATATCAACAAACAATAATTTTTTTTGAAAAACAATAGCACATTGATTTCTCAAATATAGAAGTGAGATAAACCTACATTAAAAATTTTTTTTTCTATTCTTTCTTGTTATTATTTATTATTGATATTAGAGACCAACCTACATTTTTATTCCATATGTTAATCTCTAACTGGAAAACTTGATCTAGGTGTTAATATTCTTGATAGCTGAAACCGGTTTGGCTCAGTGGATAGAGCGTTGGTCTGCAGACTAAAAGGTCCCAGGTTCGATTCCAGTCAAGGGCATGTACATTGGTTTCGGGCACATCCCTGGTAGGGGGTGTTCAGGAGGCAGCTGGTTGATGATTCTCTCTCATCGATGTTTCTAGCTATCTATCCCTATCCCTTCCTCTCTGTGAAAAATCAATAAAATATATTTTAAAAGAATATTCTTGATAGTTAAAAACAAGGCAAACAAAAAAATTATTCATCAGAAGTTATCTTAGCAAATATGGTATTGCATAAAATGTTGAAGGATGTTCTTTAAGAATAGGAAGAAGAAGGAGAAAAAAGGTAAGATTATGAACAATAAAAAGGCAATAAATAGATATCCATCAACAATTTAATCTAAACATTAAAATAAATGAATAAGAAATCTAATGGACAAAATAAGCTGGTGAATAAAATAAAACCAGAGGCCTGGAAACATGGAATAGACTAACAAATCTCAGAGGGAAGGGGTTGGGGAGCCGAGAAGAGATAAACTAAAGATCTTACCTATGGACACAGACAGTAGGGTGGTGAAGGCCTGAGGCAGGAACTAGGTGGAGGAGGGCAGTGGGGAGTAAAAGGGAGACATCTGTAATACCGTCAACAATAAAGATTAAAAAAAAAAGTGAAGATGGAAACATTGAGCAGTGGATAGAGTTGATAATTTGGAAAGATTTAATAAAAATTATATTTAGGGTGACCATGTGTTCCAGGCAGTCCCACTTCACACCTGTTGTCCCAACATAATTATTAGCAGCAGTTCCCTTTCACTCTCAAAAGTGTTTCTCTTGCTAGAGTGGATTCTGAAAGTAACACATCTCCTTATGATGAAACCTATTTGCCTAGCAATGTTGCTTTTCACTAGAATTTCAGTATCTGCTTCATCCATTCATTTAAATATTTCTAAAAGTGCAATATTAGATATTTTCCTAGTCACTAAAATTATAAAAAGGAAGAATAATCAATTACATTCCTCAAAGGGCTCAGAGTATATAAAAATCAGTGTAGGCTGGACATAAATAATCCTTTCTCAGTTCAATTCAATGAGAATTAGTGAGCACACCATTTGTTAAACACAAGCTAGGTCCCAAAGGAAAGACAGGTGAGCAAGACAAGGCCTATATCTCTAAGAAGGAGTTGTGTTGGTCGATCTGCTTGTTTCCATCTATTAATCTGGCGATTAAAAGCTTCTAGTGGCTCAGTGGCTTCTCCTTTCACTGGAATATAACCTGAGCTCCTAACTATGGTCTCAAAGCCATGATCTGTCCCCGCCCGTCTCTGTGACCTTGTTTCACACACTCTTTTTCTGGTTCACTAAGCTTCAGACACACTGGCCTTCTTTCTATTCTCACATGGTTCAGTCTTGTCCCTGACTCAGAGTCTTTGCACTTGCCGTTTTCTCTACTTATAGATCTCTCTCCCCATTATCCTGTGGTTGGTTCCTTTGTATTATTTGTGTCTGGCTCAAATGTGACCTCTTCGAAGAGCCCTTTCCTGACTACATTATCTTCTCTCCCTCCACACCATTTTACCCTTATTTATTTTCGTCATCCTCTGAAAGTCATTTTAAGTGCATGTTGCTTCATTGGCCTATCTTCTCATGTTAAAAATGTAAGCAGACTGTTGTTTGTCTTGGTCACCTCCCAATCCTCGCACCTAGAGAAGTGTCTGACGCATAGTAGGTGCTCATAAATAATTTTGAATGAAGGAATAAGTAAACTTTGCAACTCTTTCTTTGGCTTATGCTAATTTCTCACAATTCAGCAAACATTCCTAAAAGCCTTTTCCCCAGCCTCTTGCCTTTGTTTTTTCACATGATTAATTTTTGCATGTGGAGTCCTTGAGACTTTTTTTTATCAGTTTATTCTCTGGAGTAAGGAGTCATATTATGTAGCCTGCACCAATACACCAATGTTGACTTATGAAACAAACATGGGTATAGAACGCCCTGCTCTAATAAAATACAAACTCGAGGAGATTTTCAGTTATTTCTCCTGCCTCCTCTCACATCTGGGGAATGAATACCATCTATTTCAGTCTGGAGCTGCCAGTGAGAAATCCATGGTCTTGCTCAGCAATGGTGGGGCTGTGCTTGGGATTGGGAGATGGTAGTCTTAGTCCAATATAAACAAGATATAAACTTTTGAGTATTTATTCCTGTATTGGTGACAGTTTGTTCTCTTTGGAAGCAAGGTGATTCATGTAAGTGAGAGATGCCTCATTTGTCTTTAGTTCAAACTCAGTTGGTCAGTGAGGGGACCAAGCTTGCAATGTTGGCTGCATTACCCTCATACTTCAACCGAGGAAGTGGCCACCCAGAACAACTTATTTGAACTATGTATAGATTTTGCTATTTATTCTGTTACCCGGAATAATTTTACATTTTCTATAAAATCAACAATTCAACCCCTCAATGAAGTGCTGTGAAACTAACTAGGGATAAAAAGAGGTGTAATGACTCAACTGTGGTGCCAAACACAGGTATTGTCTTGAATGACAGTGATTTGATTTCTCATATGTTCTCTCAGCAATGCTGAGAAAAAGTCAAAGCAGGATTAATCGTTTCCAAGAGGGGATTAAAGAGCTGAAAGCCATAGGGCCAGAAAATGATAACGCAAGAGCTCATCTCAGACCTTTTCAGGTGAGTCCATCATAGTTCCATTACATCATCCCTTCTTCCTCTTTCCACCCTGCATTATATTTGACTTCTATATATCATGTTATTTTAAGCTAATCATTTTTGTGAATGGGATCAATATTGCAAATTTTTCTTTATGTCTTATTAATCATTTATATAGAGTCCACTGGCATTGGACTAAATGCAACAAGTGCCAGTGTGTCTTCAGAGTATCAGATATTAATATGAGATTGGTGTGCAGAGATTTTATTGGGTAAAATGCCTATGAAGAAGAAAGAAGAAAGAAGGAAGAATAGGTAGGGAGATCAGTAGACAGGTCTGATACCTGTAAAGGAAAGAAAGAAGGAAAGATTGGATAGGAAGAGCCTCAGACCATAGCTTTTTTTGACAGGTCAGTGGGGAGTCCAAAACCCTTTAGGGAAGAGGTTGGCAAATGATGGCTCATGGGAAAAACCGAGTCTGTCACCTGGTATCTCTCTATATATAAGCCTAAGCAACTGTTACCAAGGTCGACTGAATGACCGGTCAACTGGTTCCTATGATGTGCACTGACCACCAGGAGGCAGGTACTCAATGCAGCAGCTGCCCCCTGGTGGCCAGTGCGTTCTCACAGCCAACCTCCCAAGGCTGGCCAACCTCCTGCCTTCTGGCGGATTGGGACCTGGTGAGACAGAACTGATCTGCCTTGATCACCAGCCAGGCTGAGGGACCCCACCCATGCATGAATTCATGCACTGGGTCTCGAGTTGTAAATAAAGTTCGATTGGAATACAGTCAAACCCATTAATTTACGTATTTTCTGTGGCTACTTTTGTGATGAAATGTCAGAGTTGAGTAGTTTTAAAAAAGAACATATGGCTAAAAATTTAAAATATTTATTATCTGACTCTTTACAGAAAAGTTTATTGACCATCCTTTAGAGTTAGGCAGGAATGACCCATTCTGGTACCCCTGTCATGTGCAGTTTTTGGCTGAGAATAACCTTAGGAAAATGTGATCTTGCTGTAAATGCTGTGGGTAGACTCAAAGTGCGGTAGTTGGAGACTTAAAAAATATTATGTTTTTATTGACTTTTAGAGAGATGGGAAGGGAGAAGGGGAGAGAGAGATGGAAACATCAACATTGATTGGCTGCTTCCTGCTGGGAATCAAGCCCTCATCCTGGGCATGTGCTCAAACAGGGAATTGAACCAGTGACATCCTGGTGCATGGGTTGTTGTCTATGCACTGAGAAACACTGGCTGGGCATGGAGATTTTTAATGAGTTATGTCCCTCATAGAAGGTTCTCTTATAGGAAGATTTGTCAGGGGATCTTCCATGGCTACCACACAAGAAGATGTTAAGTAACTATTGATGAAATGCTTATTTGGGAATGGGATCTCTAAAGGATTGTATTTGAAATGGAATACAGAAACTATGTGGATGCAAATTCTAAACTATTTGCTATCTCATATTTTTCAAAAAAAATGTCTACCATCCCCTGATATAGATGAAAAGTATTGTTTATCCAAGGAGATTGCTTTTTTTTAAAAAAATGAGTAAATGAAAAGTCTGTTTAATAAAATAATTTCATACGAGACTGCAAAACAATAATTATTTTCTTAGGATTTGATTTGATCCACTCTGTC
The DNA here is from genome assembly GCF_014108245.1 of Pipistrellus kuhlii. Classification (NCBI taxonomy): domain Eukaryota; kingdom Metazoa; phylum Chordata; class Mammalia; order Chiroptera; family Vespertilionidae; genus Pipistrellus; species Pipistrellus kuhlii. The sequence continues at coordinate 49,814,335 of NW_023425529.1, forward strand.
TTTGCTGATGAAGCTGAGTTGCTGAGAGAGGCTCAGGGTGGGTTGGAAAGAACACTGGATGGATTTTGTCCCCACTGGACAGTTTACCTCTGTGACTTCAGTGCGTCATGTCTCCTGTGGGCTTTAGCAATCCCATTTGTAAAACATGAGGTTTAGACTAGAGGGCGGTCCATTCCTTCTACTTCTAATTGCAATGAGAGAGAGAAGTACTAATCAAAGAGGTGGGTCTGAGCCAGTGGCTGGGCCTTTGGTGGACTATTTGGGAAAGAAGATCCAGTGTGGATTGGAGGTGTTCTCTGCTCAGTGTGGGAAAGCACTGTGACGAGGAGAGATTTGGAATGTTGCACTAACACAAACTGTTCCCTGTTTGATAAGTTTCTATTTACATGATCATGTGGTCCATCCAGTGGAAACGTTCCAATAAAACGGACTTTGACAGCACAGCCTCACAGAGTCTGCTTCTGGTTGCTGGAGGGCCCTTGTGCTGGGGCATAGAGAGGCTTCTCTTCCTGCTTTCAAGATCTGCCCCATCCAAGTGGAGCACAAAGTGAAGGGAACATGTGCTTAGCACCTGAGAGTGCGTGTTGTGAAGGTGTGGGCATGTGCATGAATGGAGAAGAGTTAAACACCAAGGCAGCTTTGGAGACACCAGACACTGAACATTTTGTATTTGTGTAATAAGAAGTTTACTTGTTTGAACTTCTACTATAACTCTGTAAGAACAGAGTATCAAATTCTAGATACTTCTAGGACCAATAGGAGGGGTTCCTTAGAAAGGAGAACAGTTCCTCCAGTAATATCGCATGCCGGGTTTGCTAGACTTAGAAAATGAAACTACAGGATGTTTAGTTAACTTCAAATTTAGACAATGATGTAGTATATGTATGTCCATTGCTATATGTGGCAAACCTAATTGAATGAGACCCGTTTCCTGGAAGAGTTAATGACTGGAGATTTTGATGCTACATAAAAGAGTTGAAAAGCTTGGATAGACCCCAGAACAGGGGTAGCTGTGGTCATTCTAAAGTCTGTCTTTACTGTTCATGCTCAAGTAAAGCAAATTATACATTTCAAAAAGTGATAAAGAAACAGTTTTAACTCTAACCTTGGGATACTCAAAGTTTATTTGAAGAACCTACTAGAATTTTAATTCTAACTGTAACTTCAGAGTTGACCCAGAACCATATCAAACATTGTGATAATTGAGTTTTTTGAGTCACAGTAATAGTGAGATAGAAAGCTATATTATAGTTGAGCTAAGAATCTATTTAATCATTTTGTGGGAAAATAAACTGTCCTGGAAATGTAAACATCTTTTTTTGGACTTTTTCTGAATTCCATTGAACCCACAAAATGTGAAACTTTTTAGTTGATTCAAAGCAACAGTGAGAAATGCCACCCCGAGACCTTTCTTTAGCCAGTAAATAGAAATAGATAATACTGTCACTCCGAGAAGATTGGGGTTCTGGAATGCTTTCCTTTACCCGTTAATGAAGGCCACAGTGAAAAAGTGGAAAAACTTCCCATCACAAACAGAGTAACATTACAAACTTTCTTTTTTAAATATGGTTTTCTGTTATTGTTCTTTGTAAGTTTGTGCTTATGCCAGCATAACTGTGACAAGCCTCAAAATATCTGCAGCTATAATGATAGGATTCCTGCTGTAATAAAATAAAATTTGATTTACAATGGTAGTAGACAGTTGCTAGACCTGAAGAATCATCATGAACACGTTATCAAAAGTAGATGAAATTCACTGAATTTCATCACTTAAGTGGCACAAAAATATTAACTAAAAGTTAACCTTCACAAGGTTAAAAGCTGCTGGCACAGTTGCTAAATACTATGAAAACTTTAGAGAGCTTTACCCCCCTTTTCAACACTCTGCGTCTCTTCTTCTCATCCAGTGACTCCCTCAAGGCACAGTCTTCCTTTTCCCATTCACTGTCTCTTCATTGGCATGTGATTAGCTCATAATTGACCCACATTGTGCTTAAATGGGGACTCTCATTTCTCATCATATGTTTCTTTAAAAAATCACATTCTCAGATCACCCTACCCTCTTTTCAACTTAGAAAGCTACTTGTTTTTAGAAAGTATTTAGGACATGTCTTTCTCTTTCGTTGGGTTATGTTGCTCTCTTCCAGCCTCTGTCATGGGCTGTTTGCTATCTGTCACTGCATAACAAACTATTCTAAATTTGAGAAACAACAACCATTTTTTTTTTTTTTTTACTTTGCTCACCGCTTCTGAATTCAGACAAGAAATAATCCTATCTAATAAAAGAGTAATATGTAAATTAACCATCTCTCTGTGACAAAGATGGTGGCTCCCATAGTGTCCAAGGCCGGACGCTGGAAGTCCATGCCCCAGCAGGCCACATGGAGGGAGGGAAGGAGAGGGGCTTGGACTGGAAGTGGAAGCTGAGAGCACAGGGAGCACCAGGAATGCTGGGAATCATAGTTCTAGTGGTGGCCCCTCAACCAGAAGCAGAAGCCAAGAGTGCGGGGAGCATCAGGGATGCTGGGAATAGTGGTTTTGGTGGTGGAGGCATTGCAGGATCTCCTAGACACTTAGGCAAAGTGAGCCTGGAGCAAATACTGTTGTGGGTTCACTCTCTGCATTAGTGTGATGTCAAAGGACCCAGTGGAGCATCAGCAGTATCACCACTACCCACTGGTAACAAGGCCACCTCCTCCCTTTCCCATGGTGTGAGTAATGTCAGATGGAAAGAAATAAGGAGACACTCTTGCCTCCTCCAGCCAAGGAGATATCAATTTAGCGTAGTAGGGAAACAGAGCTCACATCCCTGACCAGTGGAAACAAAGGCCATGCCTCCTCTTCATGATCAATGAAGGTCTAGTGGTGAATCTGGATTTTTATCCTTACCTGGCAGTAACGAGGCTGCACATTTCATCATTTCCCTGGTGAAACAGTGCCAGAAAGAGTCAGAAAAATAGAAGGTATAACTAAGATCTAAAGACTTATAACAACAGTTCAGGTTTCAATCCAAATATCACTCCTTTTACCAAGAACCAGGAAGATATCAAACTGAATGAATAAAGACAATCAATGCCAACACCAAGATGACAGAGATATTCTACAAAACAATCTGACAAGGATTTTAAAGCAGCATCACAAAAATGTCTCAGCCAGTTTTTATAAACACACTTGACACAAAAAAAGGAAAAGAAAGAAAAAAGAAAAGTCTCAGCAAGAAATAGAACATACAGAGAGAACCAAATGAGTTTTTTAGAACTGGAAAATATTATAACTGAAATGATAATCTCAATGATGGGATCAAAGCAAAATGAGGAAGACAGAGGAAAGAATCAGGGAACTTTAAGATAAAATGATATAACTAATTACTTGCCGAAGCCGGTTTGGCTCAGTGGTAGAGCGTCGGTCTGTGGACTGAAAGGTCCCAGGTTCGATTCCGGGCAGGGGCATGTACGTTGGTTGTGGGTGTGCAAGAGGCAGCTGGTCTCTGTTCTCTCTCATTGACGTTTCTAGCTCTCTATCTCTCTCCCTTCCTCTCTGTAAAAAATCAATAAAATATATTTTAAAAAAATGATATAACTAATTACTCAATTTGAACTACAGAAAGGAACAATTAAAAACAAATAAGTTAAGGAGTTCTCAAAGACCCATGGAACTAACTATAAAAAATTATCTAGCATTTATATAATCAGAGTCCTGGAAAGAGTAAAGTAAGAGGGCAGAATGAAAAAGTACTCAAAGAAATAATGACTGAAAATTACCCAAATCTGTCAAAAGACATACACCTGTAGATTCAAGAAATTGCTTTTATAAGGAAAAACAACATGAATCTCTCACCAGAAACCATGGGAGAAAAAAAAAAAAAAAAAAAAAAAGGTGGCACAACATCTATCAGAGGCTTAGAAAAAAAGAACTGTCAACCCAGAATTCTGTATCATGTGAAAATGTCTTAAAGAATAAGGGGAAGGAAAGCAAAATCTCTGAGATGAAGCAAAGCTAAGAAAATTTGTTACTATCAGACCTTTCCTATTTCAAAGATGAGCAAATATGTTTTTCATTAAATTATAAAATTATTTTTAAGTAAATTATTGAAATTATATAAAAATATAAAATTGTGAAATTATGTTGAAAATAATAATTACCTTTACCTGATGCTTTTTAATTTTATAGTTTTGTAAATGTTTCATAATGTACATTATTTATTAAAGTGGTTCATATGTAAGTAATTTAATAATAAATATGTATAGATGGCATTCTCATAATATTTAATGGGAGGATTATGTAACAAGAATAGTTTAGAGGTGACAGTGCTAATTTACATTTTTAGGTAGATTTAGAAAGCTCTAAATCTAGTCTTTTCATTTGCCTACAAAGATAGAATGTGCCACCTTGTTAAATACTTGGTTGAAATACAGATACACTAAGGCTGGGGTTATCTACAGTCTTCTATTCTTGTAATTCTGTTTATGAAAAGGAAATGAAATTTATTTGGCCCACTTTTTCTTTAGGTAACACAAAGTACCCCATTAGTAACCCATTATAGAAGTTGGCTCTTGGCTGTAGTAGTCAATAAAAAAAAAAATTTTTTTTTTAATTGAATGACATCTGCTGCCTTTCTTCTCTTGGCACTTTTATATTTTCACATACTATCTTAATGATGGTTAGCATCAGATCTGCTGCTAATACACAAACCCTTTCACTACTTTCTCATCCTTCTATGAACCTAAAAATTTGACCTTATTCAAGAGAACATAGTGTTTTCCTAATGCCTTCTAATTTCTTTCTTATGGTCAAAATTAGCTCATGTCTTTATTTTTGTTTACCAGACTATTGCCAACAGTTTTAATATTCAACCACTTCTAATCCATTCTCTAGACTACAAAGTCCTTCACTGACTCACTGTCATTTTTAGCATAAATTAAACTTCTTTAGCATGATATACTATTAATGACTGTCATAAATTACTGTTTACTCTAAGCCAGACACTGTTCTATAACTTCATTCACATTAATTCATTACAGTAAGCCTCTGAGGTGAGTTCTATTATTGCCTCTAATTTATGTATAAAGAAGAGGCAAAGAGAGGTTAAAGTACCTGCCCAAAGTCATATTACTGGTAAAGAGCCAAACTTGAATTAAAACTTAGAAGGTGAGCTCCTGAAAGTGGGTCCTTAACCCATATGCATATTGACTGTAAAAGCACTTTTTAATCTGATTTCTGATACCTTAATTTTCTGGCTCTAAAACTGCTTGTCAAAAATCAGTTTACTGAATAAGCAAGACTAAAACTGTCAGAAATGCATGAAACTGGATCTAGGATAGTTTTCTGCAAAGCAAAGGCAAGGGCAGAGGTGGAAATAAGACATCTATACTAATAAAAGAGTAATATGCTAATTAGTGCAGGTGTCTTCTGGACAAAGCCACAGCAGCTACAAGACCTGGGGCTCATGTAGCCAGGGCTCAGACCTTGCAGCTGTCTCAGCTAGCAGTGGCAGCAGCAGTGGGATGATGGGAGCGGCGCCTTCCCTTGATCAGCTAGGTTGCCTCCTGCAGAAGAAGGCCAGAGTGGCCTAAGCCATCAGTAGGACATCCCCTGAGAGCTCCCAGACTGTGAGAGGGGGCAGGCTGGGCTGAGGGACCCTCTCCAGTACACGGATTTTTGTGCACCGGGCCTCTAGTGTATCTATAAAAATAAAGAATACAAAAGTGAAAAACCATTCCATTCACATATGAATATTGAGCTGCTGAAATGTAAAACACTTGTAAAATGATATGCATTCCAGCTGGCAAAGCCTTGATAAAACTAAAACCTTGAATAGTATCCTAATATTTTGAATTGGTCTTCTGACAAGTTGATAATTGGTGAATTGGTTTTCAATGCCTACATTTTAGCAAATTAATCTGTAAAGATAAAATTTTTGGTGATTTGGTCTTCTTCCTATTTTCCTATTATCTATCCCACCAGCCTCATCAACTCTGATACAGGCTCAGTAGCATTGGCGAAACTGTACTGACCCTTTAATGCTGGTGTCAGCTGGTTGTTAAATATTATGACTGGACTTATACAGACTAGCTCATCAACTCTAGGCACATGTTTCTGTGTTGAGAACATCTACCCACTCACCTTGCTCACTAGGTGAAGCCCGTCTGTGTTCAAGCTCAAGCTCAAGCTCAAGCTCAAGCTCCTTATTCCTAGGGCTCCTATAGCACCTTTCTGTTTTCTCTAACATCGCTGGACACATTGCATTGTAAATGTTAATTTTTTTGGTTTTCCTCCTTAGGCTTTTAGCTCCTTAAATGGAGCTCTTTATTTCTTGGTCATCTCCGCACTGTGTGCCTTTAATCTAGTAGTCTTCAAGGGATGAATGAGTATTGAAGATCAAGTAATTTCAATCAATTTTCTATCCTTTGAAAATTACATACTCTTGACAAATAGAACTGAGGTAGGCATTATCTCTAACATTTGTGACAACTATAACATCTTTCTACAAGGAACTGATTATTAATTAATTAATTTTTTTCTATTGCACACAATACAAAAAAATTTTTTGGCATGTTAAAAAAATGACATAAAAGTTTTGTGGAGGCAAAGATAATTTTTCGAGTTTAGCACAGAGCTTAGATTTGTGTTCCATAAATATTTATTAAATGCATTATAATGGCTAATATTTACAGCAAAGGATACATGTAAAGTACTTTACTTGCATTTTTTCATTGAATATTCATAATGTAAGAGATTATGTTCTCTATAGGGATTCTATTATTATATTCTCTATAGGGATTCTACTATCAATTTTATTATATTGATACAGAAACAGCTTAGAGAGGTTACATAGGTTACCAACATCAGATGGCCAATCAGTTAGAGCCAGAATTTGAATCCAGAAACTCAGCACCAGGAGCTGACTTCTTACTCACCATCTTTCAGTACTACCTTAGGTAACAGAATAGTTAAAATGAGTGTTAAATCATTCTGCACTGTGGCCTTCTTAGTACCATTTAAACTCCATGTCTGCTTAGTTAAGTCCTAACTTTTTTACCTTCAGGAATGAATTTTGTATGTTAAAAAAATTACTAGAAGAACAATGTGGCTAGAACAGTGGGAACAGAAAGGAGGTGGGGCAGAGATGGAGTTAGAGAGGAAAGTGGAGGCCAGGGCTGGCAAGGCTCTGGAGAAGATTCACTTTTATGTCAGTGAAATCAAAAGACATTGGAGAATTTTTTACTTAATAGAATTTGAATGTAAACGTTCTCTCTGCTGTTGCAAACAATGAATGGAGGAATGAAACAAAAGCAAGGGAGGTTCTGGCCATAGAGCAAGAGAAGCAGAAATTTAGTCTGTGGCCACAGTGGCTCTGATGAAATAGGGATACATTTTGGATGTAAAGATCCTTAAATATTTGTGAATTAATGATTATATGATAAGTATAAAACACTAACTACAGTTATTGGCATGTAGCAAATGCCCAGTAAGTAAACGATAGTTACTTTATAATTATCCCTCCACTTATGAGAGAAGAAATTACAGTATTAATAGTCATGAATGATCGGCTTTCTACAGTGCATTTTCTCCTTTGTCCCTTTAGCCCTTGCTACTAACTCTCCTAAAGTCACATTCAAGTTGTCGAATTCAGTATTATTTTCTTATTTTTCATTCCCTGATGCTTTTCTGAGCCTTTGACTTCCTGCCCCTTGAAATGCTTTGACATCTGGGATGATGCAGTCTCCTAATTCTTCTTGCACATCTCTTGGGGCTCTTTCTGTGCAGCAACTCTTGCCCTTTCACTATAGTGGTTACCCAAAAATCTCATCTTCAGGCTCTCATTCTTATATACCAGGGTCAGAAACCAAATCCTCATCTTCAACCCTATTTCAAGGTTAGTTCTTTATTTCAATTGATACCTTTTCTTTTCAAAGTCATGACTTAAAAACTAGAAGAAGAGAGGGAACTTCATCTGGGTCCTTCAGGTTCCCGTTATAGATTATCCTATATAATAAAAAGCCTAATATGCTAAGTGTCTGGTCGACCAGTCAGCTGTTCAACCAATCAAAGCATAATATACTAATGATATGCTGAGGCTGCTCAACTGCTCGCTATAATGTGTACTGACCACCAGGGGGCAAACAGTTGACCAGTTGCTATGATGCTCTCTGACCACCAGGAGGCAGATGCTCTGACTGGTAGGTTAGCTTGCTTCTGGGGTCCGGCCAATTGGGACTGAATGGGATGGGCCAGACACACCCTGGAGCACTCCCTCAGTACCTCTCTGGCTGGCCAACCTCCTGTGTCTCTCTCTGGCCCCAATAGTGCACCGGTGGGGTCCCTCAGCCTGGCCTGTGCCCTCTCACAATCCGGGACCTCTCAAAAGATGTTGGAGAGCCAGTTTTGGTCCAATCCCACAGGCTAGGCCAAGGGACCCCACTGGTGAATGAATTTGTGCATGGGCCTCTAGTTTAAAAATAATCCAGGAAAGAACACAAAACAATTTATCAAGGGTATAATTCTTATTGAGGGAATTAGGAAGAGTTTTGAATTTGGCCTGAAATATCCATTCCTAAAATTAATCTTACATGTGCATTTTTTTTGCTAGCCTATATGATATTCTTTTTAACATCTTGAATAATTCATGTACCACTGACCAGCACAATAAAATATTTCACTTTAAGCATACATCTACATTTCTTAACTCAGCTCTCAATTCTAATTACTATACTCAATTTATGTTTCTTGATGGGAAAAGAAATCATATGTAGAACTGAACAACAGATAATGAACTCCATTAAAGAGGGCTGACTGAGTAGAGCTTACTGAGAAGATTTAAGTATAAATTGAATTTTATTCCCTGAGTTAGAAGTTTCATAAACTCTTAACTAGGCAAAAGTTTATCCACAGATTTGACAGCTTGTGAGGTGGGGGGTATACTCAACTGTCTTCCATTCTTTTTTTCTGTCATAATTCTCCTCCATGTTCAGGAGCTCTCTGTGACCCAGAAAAAAGACAAAGGCATTTTCCTTCTGTTTGATTCTGGCACACATCTGTTTTCTAAACTATGTTTTTCCTTAATTTAGGTTGAGTTTGGGGAAATGAGAAAGAGAAGGGCTGGTGGGGTGGGCTTCCATAATCTCCTATATCTTACCTAGCACATGCTCTGCCAGTACCAAGAGAGAAATATTCTGCTGTGTTTTAAAAGTCAGAAAATACTCAGAGTATTTGTGAGATGCTCTTGGGAGATATAAAACATGGAGCTGAGCTGTGGAGAGGTGGGGAGAAGAAAAGCTATTTACATATTGATAGTTTACTCCTCAGATATCTGCCTTGGGCATCTTTCAGGACCCTGGCTGTTGGCCTTACACAGAAGAGGGCATCAGGTAGCTTTTGAATTTCTCCATCAGTGTACAGGCTCCACAAAGTAGGGGCCTAAAAAGGAGTATCCCCCAAAGCACTTGAAGAAGTGCCTTACACATAATGGGCCTCGACTATAAAATTAATCATGGTTGAATAAATAAGCAAACGGGGAGAAATGGCTCTCTTTACATTGATTTTCAGAAACATCAATGGTCCTCACTTGATTGATGTTAAAGTCATTAATCCAAAAGTGATGGGGTTAAAAGGAACAAGATTGATCTTCCTCCTTCCATGTCACTGTCCTTTCTGATCAGTTTTCAACATGCTCCATTGTGAAAATTCATAGCTTCCAAAATTCTCTATATTAGATCCTTCTGTGAGAACAAGGACCTTTTTAATGTTGCTTGCTTCTTTTATCTCCATTTCCTTTCCCTATCCCTCTACCCACTCTTCAATATGCAACCATGTTCAGGTTTACTGTCATCCTTTTGCTTCTGTATTTTGTAAAATGAGTTATTATTTTGTGGGCATCTATACTAGTAAAAGGGTAATGTGCTAATTATATTGAGAGACCCTCCAAGAGACCTTCCAGACGTCCTTCCAGACAAAGCCATGGTGGTGGGGCCAAGGCAGAGGTGGTTAGGGGCAATCAGGCCAGGAGGGGAGGGCAGTTGAGGGTGATCAGGCCAGTAGGGGTCTGTTGGGGGTGATCAAGCTGGCAAGGGGACAAGAAGGCTAGTGAGGGGGCGTTTGGGGTCAAGCAAGCTGGTAGGCAGAGTGGTTAGGGGTGATCAAGCAGGCAGGCAGGTGAGCAGTTAGGAGCCAGTGGTCCCTCGAGGGGTCCCAGATTGGAGAAAGTGCAGGACTGGCTGAGGGATACCCCTGCTCCATGCAAGAGTTTTGTGCACCAGGCCATTGGTTAATGTATAATTTACACTGTATTATGCTATAATATCACCATTATTATTAGTTTTATTTCCCCCCCCCCCCCCCCCCCCTGAGCACTAAGATCTACTGTGCAGTTGAATGAACATTCAATCCATGGTCTAGAATTTAATTTATGATTGCAGAGTCCTCCAGGGGTGCATCTATTACATTTGCCCTATTCAATCCTCAGTATTGGACCCCAGATTGCTTTTGGTTTTACACTCTAGAAGTGGTGTTGTGATGAATATCCTAGCACTTGTTTCCTTATGGATGTGTATAGTTTCAAAAAGCATATATAATCAGGAATGGGATTAATAAGGCATACATGCAAAGTTGAATATTTAAGTAACTGCAGCCACTTCCTCTCCAGAATGGCTTCCAAGTCTACTTTCCCACCAGCAGTGATGATGGCTCCAACATTCCCGTGTTCTTGCCAGCTTGGCCTTACATGGCTCTCTACTTTTTTGCTGGTCCAATGGATATAAAATTATATCCCATTATTGTTTTATTTTACATTTTTAATACTAATGTGTTTTTAATAATGTTTCTCTTTATAGATTGACTTTTTGGGTTTAATTTTCTGTAAATTGACTATTTTCTTTGCCTATTCTCTGTTGAGGTTCCTGTCTTTTCCTTGTTATTACAAGAATCTCTTTTCAGTTCCAAACATCGCAAATATCTTTTCCAAATCTGTCATGTCCCTGTTAACTTTATCCATGACACTTTTTGTTGTACAAAAATCTTTAATTTATAAAAGATGAAATTCAGTTTTTGGTCTTACATTTTATACCTCTGGGCAAGGAGCTTTATTAAAGTAGTATTTTTATGACATTAATAAAAGTAGTGAAAAATGATTTTTTATGTTTTTTTGTCCAACAACAAACACTATTTCTACAGAGTTGAACATGAGTCTCTTCTAATGGCCTTGGGCTTCTCCATTACTTGAGTAACTCTAAAGATTTTTATTTCTATAGACTGGAGTAGACAATGACCTTTGCTTGTAGCATGCATGCTAAAGAGTTTTTTCACCTAACTGAACAAGGCCTTTTGAAGAAATATTCTACTCCCAGCAAGCTCTAGCTATTTGGTTCAGTGTTGCTTGGCAAAAACTTGAATCTGCCCAAGACTGAGTGATTTAAATATGATTGTCTCCTCCATACAGCTTGCATTGAGTGGTTTCATTTTTCAAACCAATTCCAATTAAAAATAGATAATGAGAACTTCCCATAAGGGGTGGGAAGTGGTTTATATAGATCAGATTTTTATTTTCATTTTTGACCAGTTGTAATGGACTGAATGTTTGTACCCAACCTTCCCCAAATTCACATGTTGAAATCTTAATATCCTATTTTATGGTATTAGGAGATTGGGCCTTTGGGAGGTGGTTAGGTCCTGAGGAGCCCTCATGAATGGGATTAGTGCCCTTATAAAAGAGACCTCAGAGAGCTCTCTCTTCCTCTATGCCATATGAGGATTCAACAAGAAAATGGCTGTCTGCAGTTAAGAAGAGTCCTCACCAGAAACTGACCATGCTGGCACCCTGATCTCGAATTCCCAGCTCCCCAGTCTATGGTATTCTGTTATAAGCCTAAATTGACTAATCCAATCATTTGAATTAGCCAAAAAAAATGTAGACAAGTTCAAATTTTATTTATAATTGCAATGAATGGTACACTTAGGTTGTGTCATAGATTGAAACATCTTCCCCCAGAACTCATATCCATTCAGAACCTCAGAAAGTGACTACTTATTTGAAAATAGTACCTTAGCAGATGCAACTAGTTAAGGATCTTGAGATGAAATCATCCTGGTTTTAGGGTGAGCCCTAAATCCACTGACTTAATGGAAGGAGAGGACAGGAGGATATTTGTAGGGAAGAAGACCATGTGAAGATGGAGGTAGAAATTGATTTGCTGCCACAAGTCAAGGAATGCTAGGAGCCAACAGAAGCTAGAAGGGAAAAGGAAGAATTCTTCCCTAAAGCAGTCAGCATGGCCCTTCTGAAATCTTCATTTTGGACACCTGGTCTCCAGAGCTGTGAGAGAATATAATATTGTGAAAGTTTGAAATAGGGGGCATTAAGCCTTACTGAGAAAATCTGAGGGGATGAGATTTAAGCTGAGACATAAAGAATGTGTAACACTTTAGCAGGCATAGTAAGAGAAGTCATTTTAAGTAAAGAGAATGGCAAGGCATTAATTGACTGAAGGCCATATTTGGGAAAGGTGAGTGGATGATGGTGACTGAGGACAGATATATAGGGGCATATACTCAGAATTAAACATGAAATAAAGGGGAAAAGTCAAATTGAGGAGAGTTCGATGTCAAGCTGGTGATCTTAATCAATAGTGATCTTTCCATTAAGTTGACATAAAGGTAGCACCAAGAGCCAATTGACTCTGAAATAACAGATTCCTACAGATACAATTACTGGGCAAAGGTCAGTCCTGAGCCTCTGATGCCATCATGAGGTCTGTGGATGAGTCTTCCTGATCATCATTGAAATGTACCCTTCAGAACACTGATCAATTCCACCTCCCAACTGCCTCTTTAAGCACCTGAGAGTGGGTAGGCTCTCCACTGGGCCCTAGTCCCACTCTCCAGAGATGGTATGTGACTCTGAATGGCCTATTGAAGGAGAACCAGATTGCATGGCTGAACTACTTCTGTATGACACCTGTACTTGGGTTCATCAAGTCCTGGGGTATCCAAGCCCTCATGGGGTGCCATCCAGGCTTCCTCAGTTGAGATCCTTCTTCCAGTAATGAACCATTTTCTTCATATTAATTACTCCCTTATTATGGATTTCCTCTCCTAGACCATGAGTGCCTCCTCTTTCTTTCTATGTATCTAATTAAGTTATAACTGCTTTGCCTCCCAGAATGTTGTGTTTTCTACTTCTTGACACACTCATCTCTCAGTAACAATATTTTTCTGGTGTCTGTATCTTTGCCAGAACTAGAAATACCCTAGAGTGTGATAGCCAAGAAGAAACTCCTAAAGTATGCAATAATGTGATGGAATTTACAATTCTGAGACATTCATGTTAAGTTCCAAGAGTAAGAAAATCTGGGTACCATAGAAAGGATATCAAAGAATGTGTAGTGCTCCTAGATTGACATTGGATAGGAAATCAGTAAGATTCAGCCAGCTCTTAGAACTCTATGAGTTCTCTACCCCTAAGTTTGTGATGGGAAAGACAGAAAGCTGTTTGCCAAGGAGACAGATAAGTCTCACACTTAGAAGACCACAGAGTAGGCAAAAGATCAGAGTCGGAACGTAATTTGTTGAGGTCACAGAAAGGTAGTAATGGGCCATCACCAAAGCTCAGGGCATCACTTTGCCAAAGTGTTATCTCACATATACAAAAGGCAACTTAAAAATGTTGACAATCATTCACATAGATCACATGGACTTAGACAGAAAATCCAAGGACAACAAGCAGAAGTCAGCCTGCTTCAGTAATTGTCACAATACTCAGCATATACTAACCTTTTAAAAATTAACTACTATATCAATTTACTGGAGGCCTGGTGCATGAATTCGTGCAAGGGTGGAGGGGGCCAATTGAGGTGGGCAGACCGATCAGGGGCAGAGCCAGCCAGGGGGAGGGGCCATAAGCAGTTAGTCAGTCAGCCCCACGCCCTGGTCAAACTCCAGGTCATACTCCTGGTCAAACTTCTAGTTAGGAGACAATTTGCATATTAACCTTTTATTATATAAGATGGTGTTCACAGGACTTCTATTGTGTAAAGCCTCCCTTCAAGAATCATGTCAGGTTTATACACCTGACTCTTCCTCTCTCCACCCCCAATGCTATTGAAATGTCTCTGAGCCCCTCTGGTGTGATTCAGTTGGTTGAGCATCCTACTGTGCACCATGAAATCACAGGTTCAATTCCAGATCACAGCACATGCCAGATTTTGGGCTTGATGCCTGGTAAGGGTCAAACAGGAAGCAGCAGACCAATGTTTCTATCTCTATCTCTCTCTCTAAAATCATTAAAAACATATTTTAAAATAAATACTAAATAAATAAATAAATAAATATCTCTGAGAATACGGGAAAAAGAAGAGTTTATATGAATAAAGTATAGTGGGTATAATCTGCCTGAAAGAATGCTGAAACATGGGGTGACACTTGAGTTAAATTGTGAACAAAGTCTCAGATATATATGGTGGACACTTAGACTATTATTTGGGCTGACCTGGAGTGTCAAATTCTTTACACAACTTTTTGATTGGCAATAACTGTAATAAAAACAGCTTTCTTAGCAAGTGGGTCCTCAGAAGTCTTTGGAATCTCTTTATTCTGGTCCTGGTTCTCTGGGTGCCAGTAACCACTGGGCATCAGAAACCTGAAAAGTTACCATGTCATCACTTCACCTGTCTTAGTTTCTAATGTTACAAATTATCACAAACTTGGTGGCTTAAAACAATAGTTATTTATTAGGTCTAGTAGTAATTAATGTCGTTTTCTAATACTTTTTAAAAAATCGAATTTATTTAAACAATACAACAAAATTTAATCAACAATATAGTTGCCGTTGTTTTCTACTACTTGTGCCCAACGCTCAGGAAGCATTTTAATCCCTCTGTTGTAAAATTCTTGTGATTTTGATGCAAAAAATTCGGTCAATGCATTTTTGAGGCATTCTTCATTATTAAATTTTTTTCCAAGAAAAGTTTTGCAAAGAACGAAACAAATGGTAATCGGAAGGGACAATATCAGGAGAATATGCAGGTTGAGGGAGAACTTCCCATTCCAACTGGCGCAGTTTTTCAGCAGTGATTCTTGCAGTATGCGGTCATGCGTTATCGTGGTAAAGAATTACGCCCTTCCGATTAATCAGCGCGGCTTCTTTTTCTCTTAAAGCTTGGGCTAACCTTTCCAATTGGGCACTATACACTGCACTTGTAATGGTTTGGTTAGATGGTAAAAGTTCATAATGAAGAATTCCTTTAAAATTCCACCAAACACACAACATCACTTTTTTCGCATGCAAGTCAGGTTTTGGCATGGGCTGCGGAGCCTCATTTTTGTCCAACCATTGAGGCCGCCTTTTCAAATTAACATACAGCACCCATTGTTCATCTCCGGTAACAATTTGCTCTAAAACGGAAAACGGTTTTGACGAGAGAGGAGCGAACTGCAAATTGTGACTCTTTGATTATGGTTGTTGTCGGTCAACTCATGAGGAACCCATTTTCCAAACTTTTGGACTTTGCCAAGTGCATGCAATTGATTGGAAATTGTTTTTTGTGAACAATTTAAAGTTGTCGCAAGCTCTTGTTGGGTCATTTGAGGATTTTGCACCAAAAGAGCTTGAAGAGCTTCTTGATCAAAATTGGACACACGGCCTCGACCACTCTTGTCATCTAACGAAAAATTTCCCTCGCGAAATTTCTCAAACCAATGCTGGCATTTTCTGGCGCTAACTGCATTTGACCAAGAGCACTACAGATGTTTTTTGCAGCCTCACTTGCTTTTCTTCCTAATTGGAACTCGTAAAGCATGCAGTGCCGAATATGCTCTTCATCCGCCATCTTCTTAGCTCTAGTTTTGCAACAAAAACCAAACCAAACACAAACTTTTTCAAGCAAAACTTATTAATTGCACTTCACACGTTCTGTAGATACATGTTTGAAGGTTATGTCAATACAAGTCAACGCCAAGCAAGATTTTAAACGAACGTTTAAAAACGACATTAATTATTACTAGACCCGATACTTTGAATTCTTATTATATATTGTAATATATCCCATTTTGTCTTGTGCTAAAATTATTTTAGATATGTTTTTGTTTTCCTCTCTAGTTTGAAAGTCCTATTTGTTTTTGTTAAATATAACACCATTATGCCCTAAGACAGCTTTGCATACAGAAGCACTCAATAAAGTTTGTTTAATTGAACTCCCTAAAGTTGAGATAAATTACAAATGTGATTGCATAGTGAACATAGAAGACGGTCTGGTTTTTATTAACACCTGGCACAGTTTCCCCTAAGTCTTCAGGTTTTTTTTGGCTCCACCCCCTTTCTCACCATAGATTTGGGCTTGTCTTTGTTTAGCTCTTCCTTCAGTCTTTGGAGGACCCAAGGCATACTCTTTATTGGATCCTAGTTGCGCTGGTGGGGACAGGAACCTGTTCACTTCACCAGCCCTGGAGGTGCTCCCACCCTCTCCCCACAACCCCTCCTGGGAATTCTGTTTCCTCTTTCTCATCTCCATTAATGCTATTAGGCTTTTCCTTTCAAGACAATTTTTCTCTCTATTTTCTTTTGATCAATGTATCTTAGAGCACAAGAGCCAGGGTTGTATAATGGCTAAAAATATGGATTTTGGAGTTCTAATATCTTTGGTTGAATTCCAGCTCTACCTTACTGTGTATTATCTAAGATGCTTAACACTGACAAAGTAACTTTGTCAATGGTAAAATGAAGGTAATAACATGTTAACTCATAGAGATCTGCTGAAGATTATTTGTATTATATATTTTATTTTATTTTTAGGTCCTTTTATTTCTTAAAATTTATATTATGTTTTGTCCTTCAGAAATAAAGATAACTGTGTAAACAAATGATGCACAGTCTAAACAGAAAGAAAGATGAACAACACTTTTATACAAAGAAAGCCTCTTGATCCATGATGGTGAATCTATAGCCCTTTCTAGTATCATAAAATAGTTCAGCTAACATCTTTATAATATGTCTACCTTAAAAACACTTCTTATACAGTATTTTCACCATATATGAGGTAGGTAAAGAATGTTCTTACTATTAATCCCATTTTACAGATAAGAAAATAGAGGCAAAGGGTTATACATCAGATTTTCTGATTCCTAAGTCTGGATTTTTAATACTTTTGTTATATTGGTTAGATTTTTCAGGGCCACGAGGAAGAGCCACTCTGGTTTACTTGTCTGAGTGAGTGCAAGGAAGCAGATATGTATCTTCTTTAAATCTAAAGAAGGCTTTAGCAGCAGGCAACACAGCTCCCAGCCTCAAACTATAGAACAGGGAGAGACTTGAAAATCACCACGGAAGCTCCTCAGCAGTGTGTGTGATGAAAGCTGACTGACCACACCATTTTGCCTCACTTGTACTCTTCACCTGGGGAAGTTCTGCTGACTTTTTACGGTATTATTCATCATGTATTACATCTTTTAAACACAATTTACCTTATCTCTTTTCAATGTCCCAAATTGATACTTAATATATATTAGCAAAAGAAAAGCAACCTCTATCTTCCTCTGGGTATTCCCAACCCCTCTCCCCCTTATTACTAACTAGAGGTCCAGTGCATGAAATTTGTCCATGGGGAGGGGGTCCCTCAGCCTGGCCTGTACCCTCTCCATTCTGGGACTCCTGGGAAGATGTCTGACTGCCAGTTTAGGTCCCTGTGGGATTGGGCCTAAACTGGCAGTCGGACATCCCTCTTGCAATCTGGGACTGCTGGCTCCTAACTGCTCACCTGCCTGCCTGCCTGCCTGATCACCCCTAACAGTACTCTCCTGCTGGCCTGGTTGCCTCTAACTGCTCTCCCCTGCTGGCCTGATCCCATTAACTGCTCTCTCTTGATGATCTGATTGCCCCTAACTGCCTCTTCTCAGCCCCCACCACCATGGCTTTGTCTGGAAGGACATCTGGAAGGATGTCCAGACTAATTAGCATATTACCCTTTATTGGTATAGATATCTGAGGCCTTTCATTTATATTTTCACCTGGAAACTAATGTCCTCACTGTGGAGCTGTTCTCTTGATTTTACACTAAATTTTATGGAGAAAGATGTTTTATTATTGTCTTCTCCAGTATAAAAGGGCAGAGCTATAAATTAGGTATTAAGAACAACCTATTTTCAAAGCACACCAAAACAAACCAACAAATCATAAGCTTGTAATGCACTTGGGCTAGTAAACACAGGGCTCCTTATTTAAATCCCCTTGTTTTTAAGAACCTTCACAAATGTTAAATGTGTAACTCTCACTGCAGCTCTTTCAGACAAGCCCTTAGACTCACATTCTCTCACAACCTTTGAATCCAAGGCAATACTGGAGACTCACCAGCCAGCCTGTTGTCCTGTCCCTGAACTATTCATCTCATCTCCAAATAAGCCCTGCAGTGATGCAGGAGGTAATCGATAGAAGGACTTGGCTAATGTTCAATAGAGGAAGGCAAGTCTAATGAACAAAATATGGGCTGGGAGCCGAGCCAGAGCTTAATTCTAATCTTCTAGCTTTGTAAGGAGGTGATTCCACTTGCAGAGCCTGTGCCTATAATTGCATCCTTCTCCTCAGACCCTACTCTGCTCTGAGCATCCTGCTCATCTGGGCTAATGGTTGACGAAATCAAGACAAAAGGACATGTAGCAACAGCACAAGCTACATGTAAGCAGCACCTGTCTTTCCCATCATTGCTTATCCCTTGACCCTGTGTGTGTATGTGTGTGCACGTCTCTCCCTTGGATTCTCTGTTTATTGATTCTATTTCTGACCTTTAACACTCCAACATTCATTCAATCCTGTCTATGAACTGAGTACCACTCTCTGTGGAGGATTATGCTGGCAACCAGGAATTCATATAAAATATAAGAAGAAAAATATATAAGAAGAATCTCACTCCCGATTTTTAATGATCTATTCGCACAGAAAGATTTTATTTTATTTATTTATTTTTTATCGTGGACACTTTCAGACATGCCAAAAAGATGGAAAAAAGTGAAATATATAAATGTACATATTACCCAACTTCAAAAATTATTAATAAGTGGCCAATCTTGTTTCACATATTCCTTACTCACTGCACATGCCTACGCGCTGGATGATTGGGAAGTCCATCCCAGGCATCGTGCTGATTGGGCAGCACAGTTCTGCTTTCCTGTAGATGGAGAATAAAGAGAAGACTTCTGATGCTCCTTCTGTTGGTGCTTCAGTGATGTCCCCTTAATCTCCTTCCAGTGATGGGTTTTGGCCACTGCACAGGGTGCTGTGAGCACATCAATCAGACCAGGCTCCCCAGAAGAACCCCCCTACCCCCAATGCTTTTGTTTTCAGAGAACCCCACACATACAGCAAATTACAAGAAAACAACCATGGCACCAGGCTTGGGTGTGGGCTGGGACAGAGCAAATGGCTGCGCTGCCCTGCAGTGTACAGGTGAGCCCACCAGGGCTGCCCTGCATCACCAGCTGTCCTTGGCTTTCCCCGAACTCCCTCCCAGCCATCTCCCAGGCCTCTTGGACCCAAGCTTCACTGAAAGTCTCGGATCCATCCTGGCCTGATTTTGGGCCATTGCCTTTGTGAGCTTTATTCTAGCTCTGTCATTAGGAATGTATATCAACGTTTTTACTTAGCTAAATTGTTCAACTTTTATGAGTATTGTAAAGCCACAGGGCAAAATGTTGACATCTTCATTCAGCTTTATAGCTCTGTGTAGATAGTACTTAATAAATAATAGAGACAATACTGCTCAAATTGATAAAAAATAGATCTTACTACACAGAAAACATTTGGGAACCAGAAAGATTAAGTTACAGTTTATTATATATATTGTAATTCAATAATACTTCAGAAGGTTTAGCCGTGGGAAATTGCTAGAACTATGAAAGCAACCACTCACCCCTTTTCCCTTACGAGTTTTGAGGAGCATATACAAAAATCTAAGAATAAAATCAGAAGAAGGGGAAAATGGAATGCATATGTTTTCTAAGAGAAAAACACACACCAAAGGTATAATTTAGAAGAAACAAATGTATGATGTTTCAGAGTAAACAAATTTTGGAAATTGTTTCCAGGTGCTACAAATGAGATTAAAACTACTTTAGATGTTAACTTCAAGAGTTGTTTACCTGCTAGCAAGATGTTTGGGTATCCACGCACCACTATGTAAATATGCAGTTGCCCTGTATGAAGACTTCCAAATACCCTGGAGCATATGTGTTCATTGCTCTGTTTCTTAGCCAGGAGGCAACACTCCTCTGGGAACCACCAAAATCTGATTATATATCCTAGAAACTTAGATCTTCCCACCATGGTTCCTCCTCAAGTTCAGTCAAGATTGCTTGGCCTTTGCCCTTTGCTGTCCTATGCTTTTTACTTATGACCCTTGTTACTCTGTTAAAAAGGAAACCCATCTAGATGCTCTGAGGCATGTAGTTATAGCTTCAGTTTCTGGCTTTAAGTCCACCTTCTGTCTCCTCATTGCCATGGCCGGGACGTAGCATTTTCTTAGGCCCTCATGTCTCTTTGTTTAGTGTGGGACTGTTAATGGAACAATTGAGTTTTTATCAATGACTGTTACCTTCTGTGGGCATTTCAAATTTACAGATCACTTTTGCATGTTTGTATAGGGCACAAAAATGAATTGGAGCCTTTTAATTCCATTGCTCTTATACACGGGATCTTATATGAATAATTTTTATATAAGATTTATTATATAAGATTTATTATATAAGAGTTATATCGTATATTAGATTTATAGGATTAGATAAGATGTAGTATATCTTGATTTCTTACCATGTTTAATGGGCATTGGATTTTAGTCTCAGTTTTACGTGGTGTTCCTTGGTGGCTATTTATGTCCTCTTTGGAATGATTAACACGCACAGCCATTACTTCAAGGCAAAATGCTTCTTACATTGCACCATCCTGTACCCCAAGGGTTTTATTTGGTGGGGAACATGAAGCTTCAGCCTTGGACTTCCTCCCATCATGTATGAAACTACTAGCTAACATTTAAGTAGTGCTTATTCTTTATCTAATATTAAGCTAATCTTCACAATGCAGTGAGGAAAATACTCTAAGTTTCTCTTATTATACACATGAGGACACCGAGTGACAAGAAGGTTGATAAACTGGCCCAGTGTCACATGGCTCATTAACTGCTGAAGTAAACGTTCATATCAGATCAACATTAACAACTCTGCTCTTGACTCCTCATTGCTCTGGATCTAATGTGGGTTATGAAGTCAGGTGAAGGCCAGAAGTCTGGGAGGCTCAGATATAAAATGTGGTAAAATTATACCCTTGCCTTATAGAAAATGAACCAGGATGCTTAGCGGGGAGGAGGGAATTTTAAGTTTCTCATAATCTGTGTCAATCTATGCCTCTTCCAACCTATAGTAGATAAATATGCAACCCAAG
Source organism: Pipistrellus kuhlii (assembly GCF_014108245.1). Classification (NCBI taxonomy): domain Eukaryota; kingdom Metazoa; phylum Chordata; class Mammalia; order Chiroptera; family Vespertilionidae; genus Pipistrellus; species Pipistrellus kuhlii. The sequence goes on from NW_023425529.1 coordinate 49,835,744, forward strand.
AAAAAAGAATTCTTGCTATAAAATGTACCATCAAAAGAATTTCTAGTATTTCATTCCAGCAGACGGCTGCCTGAGGCCCTCCTTTATAGAAATTCCAGAGCCCCTTCTGTTTGGTTTATAATAGTTTCAAAGGTTATAGATGGCCTCACTACCTGAAAAAAATAAAATAAATTGTAGATCTTTGAAAGTCAAAACTTGACCATCTCTTGGTGCATTCTTGATTATTTGGTTTTATGAAAATCACATAAAATTCCGCATCTAAAAGGTTAGTATCTTTGATTAATATTGAGCTTAGGCACTTTCCTATTTCTTCATTTGTAAGACAAATTTTTAACTCCAGAGGAAAACTTCTAGTAACTTTTTGCATCAGTTTCTTTGTGAATGGTTCAAAGGCAAAGCAGGGAGCAGCAACGTTAGACTACGGTAACGAAAAAAATCCACACAATTAATCGTGCCTTCAACAAAGACACTGGCATTCATCCAAGAAAAGAAAAACTTTCCTTAGAAGAGAGTTTGATACCACAACTTATGTTTACCTCGATTAATAACTTCTTCGGAAAAGCCAAAGCAAAAACAATTATTAGCAAAATGCTCTGACTTCCTTTGCCAGTTGCAAGTGGCAGACTGGGTTCTCCAGGTATGGATATTAAACTTTCAGAATGGGCTTTCTGGGGCCTGCAATTATTTGCTTCCAAATATCCAGATTTTTTTGATTCATGCGTTATTTATGAGCTATTATATTTCACACAACACTCAGGAACCTCAGCTAAGCCTCCAACTCACTGGTTGATTCCACATCATATCAGATATTACAATGAATATGTCTGCTTCATAGTTCTAAATAAAAAATTGGTTCCTTTTTTGTGAAATTTGCACTTGGAGATGTAGAATGATATTTTCAGTTGTATGGAAAAGAGTGTGCTGGTGTGTATACACACATACACCTAGCCCACTTCTTGCATGCTTTTATGGTGGTGCCAGTTTATGAACTGAAAAAGATAACCCAAGCAAGAGACTGGCTCAGTTTACTACAGCAAAGGCCACTTTTCTTTCCTTGTGAAGTATTATTAGCATATCAAAATACAGTAAAGTTATTACTAATGATTCCTGGCAGAAAACAAATGGGCACAATTAAAATTTATCATTTTTCCTTTATCAATGGGTAGCGTATGGTACATTAGCATTTATAAGCATAGTAGTAGTCATTAGTAAAATGAAACAATGATAAAGTTGGTAATGAAAATGTCCACAGGCCCGTCCTACTGAAGTTATTAACCCACGTTGGCCAGCGCATTGATATTAACACACCTGATCAGCCACACCTGAAATCTGATTTTCTTATACTATGAAGAACAAGTTGCCAAAAAATCCTAGAATATATTGAAACTTAATAGTTAAAAGAATTGCATTCACTTGAAAAAAATGTAATTAAAAATGACAGCAATTCAACTGAAAAAACTATGGTCCTGTGAATATCATGAAGGATGCACAGATGAAACTATTACAGTCTCTGGGCTACCAGGAAATCCACACTCTAATTAAACACAGCAATCAATTAGAATCATCTTCTATTGACTTGGTCTTTACACAGGATCTTGCCTCTGCCCAGAACTGACTTTTTTCATGGTATTGCTAAGGAAGTTTGATCCCCCTATTATAGTGTATGCATATAATATTATTTTTATTGAAATTTTGTTACTCAAGCACTGGCTTGTTGGACATTTGTTTGATGATGCACTCTGCTTTCTTATCCTAGGAGCCAGAATTCTGCCTTCTTATGTTTTACTAGAGGCCCGGTGGATAAAATTTGTGCACTTGGAGGGCAGGGGGGGGGGGGAGTTAAAGGAAGGGGGTTGTGGTGTTCCTCAGCTGGATTGCAAGACAATGTAGGCCAGGCCGAGGGGCCCACCAGTGCACAATTGGGACCTGGAGGGATGTGGGAAGTTGGCCAGCTGAGGAGGGACCCCGGGAGGGTAATAGGGTGTTTCTGGCCCATCTTGCTCAATCCTGATCTCTGGACCCAAACTGCAAGCTAACCTACCGGGTAGGAGCATCTGCCTCCTGGTGGTCAGTGCATATCACAGAGAGTAGTTGAGGAGCCTTAGCATATAACTAGCATATTGTGCTTTGATTGGTTGAATTACTGACTGGACAACCAGACACTTAGCATATTAGGCTTTAATTATATAGGATATATAGACTGCCTTATTTGGTGAGAAAAATAACTTCCTGTTTGGGATCTAAGATAAAAATGAATCACCCACTAGGAGAAATATATATTTACAACACTTCCATTGTGAAGTCATTAAATTTCTCCTTCATCTCACCCAGGTCCCAAAGATTCAGGTCCATATTTTTAACCATTTCACCTCCACATTATACAGGCTGTGCAAGGGTCTGGGTCTGCACCATAAATTGCTTATGCTAGAATTCTGTTCAGAATATTTCTATTAAATTAGGTTGACCGATTCACTTTTGGGGGATGAAGAGGATACTAAACTTCCCCCACTTTTTAAAATTTCAAATTGATTATTCAAAATTCTCAAATAAAAAATTGCAATAAATGCTTGAACTGGCGTTCCTACAAAAGCAAAATTCTTGTAAATAAGATTATCTATCATAACTATATATAAACTTTTATATATGTTTGCTTATAGTGTTATATATCCCCTAAGGGCTCCGAAACATAAGTGAGTTAAGTTTTAAATTGGCAAGTCAACTATGAAAGACGATAGCTAGGAAATATATGGAAAATATAAAGTGATTGGTCTGAATTTACTTTAAAACATGGGATCCTACTAAAAATGGTTTTAAATACTTGTCACAATGGGTCTGAGGCCACCTGTCACTACTTGAGCCGCATTCAGCAGAGATAGGGTTGAATCATATATGAGTGTTGATTCCAATAATGCTGGCAGTGTGGGGAGAGCAGTCGGACACCCTGGAAATTCTGCCCTGACCCCCCCTCACCAGCTGTTGGTTATACACACATGAGGGAGAAAATAGCTAAGTGCAGCTGCGAGCTGCAAGAGTAACAGGGAAAGGGGAGGAGAGGGTCTGTGGCTCTGGCTTTTAGGAGCTCAAAGTCCGGTAACAAGGTGGCTAGTCTCCTATGGTGTTACAAACAGCTCAGCCCATTTCTGGGATGGGAGAATGGTCAACATTACTGAGGCAACTTGCAGAGGGGGTCAGGGTCCAGGCATAGCAACCAAATCAAAGCATGTCCTGTCCTTGGTGTGTCCTCAAATTGTATTTCTTTCCTGAGTAATGGACCCATCGAGGCATCTTATCTTTTTACAGCCTTGTTTCATTCTCCAGTTTCCCAGGGTCTGTAAGAAAACCTTTTATCTATAGTTAGTAAGGTGAATAAATATTAAATAACCGTGGGTCAATTCTTTTTTTTCTTCTTTCTTTTTTTTTTCCCCTAAAAATATATTTTATTGATTTTTCACAGAGAGGAAGGAAGAGGGATAGATAGCTAGAAAGATCGATGAGAGAGAATCATCGACCAGCTGCCTCCTGCACACCCCCTACCGGGGATGTGCCTGCAACCAATGTACATGCCCTTGACAGGAATCGAACCTGGGACCTTTTGGTCTGCAGGCTGACGCTCTATCCACTGAGTCAAACCGGTTTTGGCGTGTGGCTCAATTCTTATTGCCTGCCCTTTCCCCTCTCAGTTTCAGAAAAGCTTTCCTTTCCTCTTTAATCGACGATATTGAAATATTCTGATAACCATCCTGGTAAGTTAAAAACTCAGAAATGTAAATGAAAAGAAGTTGTATTAGCGGTGAATTTTCTTTTGTAATCCATAAGTAAAAAGTGTCTGGATTTCTGGCCTAGTAGAGATCAAACCATTGATTCATATTTCACAACTTCTTTAGCTTTGATTCATAAATCTTAAAGTTCTCTAATTGCCAGTGGGTAAAGATAGCTTCAGAGAACCATTTCCCTAATGATGGAAAAAAAACTTTCTGATAAATTAGATGTCAAACTTGATGAAAGTTCTTTTATTATCAAGGAAGGTAAGGCCTCAAAATAAATGTGTTCATGGAGAAGTAAAAAGATCTTCATATATACTGTGAACATTCAGGATTGATTTTTGAGCTAAAGCCATTCTTGAAAGGATAAGAGTACTTGAAAGTAAGCTTTATTTTATTTTAAAATCTCAAAACCAGAAGCTCCTTACAAAAAGACACTCCAGACTCCTTGGTGAATAGACACAATGAGAAGGAGCAGGGAATTTTTCTGAGAAAGTAGCCAATTATAAAGTATCATTGTGACTGTTTGCTCCACACTTACTCCATTCTGAAAACAGACAAAGTTTGTTACTGCTTTGCCTGCAAAAGAAATAAAGGAGGAAAAATAGGTAGTGGAGGGAAATGCAGTGACTTTCCTTGGCTATTTTATGATATTTTAAAATTCCTTTTGATGCCTATAAAGGACTTGATGGCTAGAAACCACCTCCCAAGGGAATAAAAGGCAAGTAAGTGAAGCCACAATGCATTATCCATCAGAATTATGTGAAGGCCCCAGGAGTGCCTCTCAATTTGTACGCGGTGTGTGCAACTTTCAATATTCCTTAGTTTTGAACTCGTGGTTTTTATTTGCTGCCACCGTAATGGGTCATTCTTGGTTTGACTCTCTCTGGCCTTCTAGCCCTTCTTCTTTTATCATAAACTTTCATTGTAGGATTTATTTCCTGCTATTTGGCTTCTACATTCATCTCTCCTGGCTTTGACTTTGGTGCTGGCAGAAGGCCCAGCTTCACTGTTGAGTCCTCACACCCTCCTCCCTGCCCACGTATGCCGAGGAGTGCACAGCACTAAATTGTAGAGGAAGATGAGAGGTTAATGTCCTGAATGGGGAGGTCAGTTAAGAAATCTTCCCTAGTAATCTCAAAACACAAAAAGAAGCACATAATATTCCTTTTCATTGGCAGATTCTTACACAGGGTCTCAAAAATATTTATATTTTCTCCTAAGTAACATTCCCTTCTAATAATTATTAATGTAAGGTGCTTTGGCAAAGTAATATCTTGATTCACACATGTACTAGTTGAAAACTATAATAGGGTACTGAGGAGGAATGGTGCAAAGCTTGGTTATTAAATTATCCATGAAGAAAATATTTACTTCATTTTCAGCTTATTTAAGGCAGAATTCTTGTTTTCTAATTAGTAAAAATTTACTAAGTTCTCATTAGAAAAAAGTTGTCTACTTATTTAAATTTGAAATAATTCTAAGAATTATAAGACATAATTTTGTCTTCATGGAGTTATACTTCCTTTGGAGAGACAAGATGTAAACTAAATTATAAATTTATTATAAATTATAAAATAGAAATAAAACATCAGTTTTAAATCAAATATAATGTACAAAATTTGGTATCCTATATTCAAAATTTGTTTTTTTCCAAAGGCCAAGTGCCAAGTAACACCTCATTTTATCTCCCTCTATTGTCATAAAATCAAGCCACTAAATTTTATTTTAGACTTTTGGGAGTATAATGATTAAACTGTATATAAAGTGCTTATTCTTGACTTTCAAAATTTGAGTTAGTGAGTTAACGCAACTACTTTCAAATTTGGAATTTTTATGGTTGTTTTAGGTGTGAGAATGACTAACACCTAGACATAATATAAACAACCACATAGTTGTTTTAATAATATTCATCATGTTATTTCACCTTTACTATGTCATCATAATAGGGAGACATTAAATACCACTTATGACTGTATGGTTTCCAGATAAGTCCCAAAGAAGTTAGGTTCAGAAGTTGTGAATAAGAAAGAAACATAAAAAAGGAGCTATATAGCATGAGGGTTCCTGGTCAGAAAAATGATGTCATTGTAATCTCCCAAGTTAAGAAGTAGAACAAGATTGTCAAGGTTCTGGCAACAAATTAATTTTGTGACCATAAAGGAGAATGAATGATTGAGACGTGTCAGCAGAATACAAGGAGACCTCAAGGGAAAACTGGCATTGATGTCATAGGAGGCATCTGCTGGTCCTCTCATTTCACTGCACATCATTTTGTGCACCTGTCATGGATAATAGTAATGAAAATGAACTCATTTAGGAAATGACTCTCTTTATCTCTGCATGGACAGATTGCAAAAGTTCATCCAAGGAGCAGTGTTTCAAATAGGTCACTCAAAATTACAACATTGTTAGACCTGAGAATATCTTATCTGCCAAACAAGTTTGCCTTTGATAAAACCAAAATATATTCTAAACCAGGAATTGGGATAGCCAGCTCATTTTTAGAGAAAACCTTGCTATATTTTTTCTATCTTTTTTTTTAAACAAAAGGAAGTCAGGACTTTTTAAAAATAATTGGTTAGGAGATGTTTTGATTTGTCCTCTCCCCTGCCTTCCCAATCCCTGGGAAATATGAAAGACTTTTTATGCGGTAATACTAATTTCTATTCATTCCACCTATGTCAAATGTATTCACAATTCTGCAGCACAAAATAGCATATAAATTACAAAAGAAATAGTGTGCTTTCTCATTTACATTCTTATCTTCAAGCTCTGACTATCAGCACACGTTTGAATGCAGAATTTTAAACTGGACAGGACTGTAAGATCACCTTATCCTGAGCTTCTCATTTTTCTACAGATGAAGAAACAAGCTTGAGAGTGACCTGCCCAAGGTCACAGGCATCGTGAATGGCTTTTGACTATCAGTTCAATACTTTATATTATACACCCTCTTAGGCTAAATCACAGAAGAGAAAGCTTCCACAGAATGTCATGCAAAGCAGAACTATTTTCTCAGTTATTTTTTTTTTGGCCACAAACACATTTGTAATTTACATCAGAACCCAATATAAAACAGTGGTAGCAAAAATGTACACATACTCTAGAATTTTAAGCATTGTCCTTCCTGACAATAGACAGGAGCATAGCAACTACTTAGAAAGGAAATTCTACATTTAATTATACAACGTTGCTCTCACAATCAGCTATTACAAGGCCATATGAATTGCGGCGTTAGGGGTGTAAAAATAGACCCTAGAGTTGGAAGAGGCCTTTGAGAGCCTCTTATCCAAGTTCGCAATTTTATATGAATAAAATGCACCTCGAAGAGCTGTGCTGACCTCTCCATTCTGTTGTTTAAAATTTCCCTTTGAAGAAGGGCTCACATTTATGAGATAGCTGTTCAAGGTCAAGAGTACACACAGCCATGAGACAAAACAAATTTTTACCCACATGAGAATCAAACCAATTTCTAGTTTTCATAAGCAGTGTCAGACTTTTATTAAGTCTTATCACAAGATATAGGTACAAGTTGAAATATAACGAGATTCAAGAAGGGCTCAAATAATTCTTGGATATCATAGCGAATTTAGGCGATTCTAGACAAGCTTTGAGATAGTGCAACACTGTTTTGACAAAATATGATGATTAGGAATACAAGCAAGCACTAGCCAGAACTGTGTGAATTAAAATGCTGCTTATGCCAGTTTCTAGTCGGGTGAACTTAGTTTCTGGGATGAAAACAGGGATAAAAGCTACTCCCAAAGTTTTGAGTGGCTGTGAGGATTAAGTGAGTTAATGTACACAAAGTGCTAGTGTCTGGACTGACACATCCGCATTCATAAATTATTAGTTATTACCATTATTATGCCATAGAAGGTCATCAAGCACTGTCCCAAGATATCTTCTGAGAAAATAGTGCAATTTAGTAGCAAGGGGTTTGGTTTCTAAAGTGTTCAAGTTGTAGTTCCTCTATTTACTTATTATCTAACATGTTGGGCAAGCCATTCACTTTCCTGAGATCTTATACCTCTGCTGAACATGTTGGTAATATTGTTTTTCCTATTGACCCCGTGTGGGTAGTTGTGGAAATTGAGTGAACCAATGAGCATTAATATTCTTTCTGAAGAGTAAAGGTAATGACAAATGGCCACTATTATTTTTATTTTTTTCCTGCTGCCTCCCTGTTAAGAGGTACAACACAGCCGGGGCAAAAGTTTTAACTCAGCATGTGAATTTAGGATCTTACATATTCGAAATTTCTTTGTGGACTTGAAACAGCTTAAAAGGGTGGGGGTAGTGGATGGATGCCTGGTTAATCAGTTAGCAACATTTATTGGATACTTACTCCTATAGGACATTCTGAATAGAAGAAATCACATATAAATTATAAGATCTCTAAATTTAAAGTGAAAGTTTTATTTGAAAGTGGTATTCAAGTATATTCCAGGATGAAGGATACCAGCTCTGACTGCAATTTCCCGGTATAGTGCTATAGAACATAATCCCCCAGATGCTGCCATCACTTCCCTCACTTGTATGAGATGGAGCCCAGTCCCCCTCCCCTTGAATGTGGGTTGGCCTCGGTGACTGGATCAATAGACGACAGCAGAGGTGACTGGGACTTCTGAAGCTCACTCATAAGAAATCTTTTAGTATCTGTTTGGGTTTCTTAAAACACTCACTCTTGGGACACTCCCTCTCAGAACCCAGATGCAGAGGCCACATGTAGGATCTAGCATTGATAGCTCCAGCTGAGCTCCAACCCAATAGCCAACAGCAGCTGCCAGGCATGGAGTAAGCATCGTGGATGTCCAGCCCAGTCAAATTTTGGGATGACATCAGTCCCAGACTGTAATTGCATGAGAGATTCCAAGTGAGGACTGCCCCAGCTGAGCCAGACAACATACAGTAGCTAGGAGATGATAATAAACTAGAGGCCCATTGCACGAAATTCATGCACTCTGGTTGTGGGCGGGAGTCCCTCAGCCTGGATTGCGAGAGGGTGCACATCTGGCCAAGGAATACCACTGGTGCACAATCAGGACTGGAGAGGAATGTGGGAGGTTAGCCAGTCAGGGAGGGACCACCAGAGGGCTCCAGGGCACGTCCAGCCTGTCTCTCTCAGTCCTAATCAGCCAGACCCCAGCAGCAAGCTAACCTACTGGTAGGAGCCTCTGCTCCCTGATGGTCAGTGCATATCATATTAACTGTCGACCAGTCAACTATCTGCCCCCTGGTGGTCTGTGTATGTCATAGCGAGCCGTTAAGCTGCCTTAGCCATATCATTAGCATATTACACTTTGATTGGTTGAATGGCCTACTGGATATTTAACATATTAGTCTTTTATTATATAGGATTAGTGTTTTAAGCCACTAGGGTAGATTAGGGTAGTTTTCCTTTGCAGTAATAGATGTGTGAAAACTATTTTTTTCTGAGATAATTTTTATACTGTGAATATTGGCAAGAAGTGGTTAATAAAAATTTTCAAGTTTTATTTACCTGGTAACTAAAAAACAAAACAAAAACCAACACATTTGGAAAGACAAATATTTTATTATTGTTTAAAAAAAATGCTATCATGTGTTGAGAACCTATTGAATGTCACTTAATGAATACTTCTTATGCTTTTCCTGAGCTAGGACTTAAGGTCAGAATTATTTAAAAATATAATTTCTGCCCAGCCAGTGTGGCTTAGTGGTTGAATATTGATCTGTGAACCAGAAGGTCACAGTTTGATTCCTGGTCAGGACACATGCCCAGGTTGAGGGCTCGATCTCCAGTGGGGGGTATACAGGAGGCAGTCAATCAATGACACCCTCTCATCATTGATGTTTCCATCTCTCTCTCCCTCTCCCTTCCTCTCTGAAATCAATAAAAATCTATTAAAAAAATAAAAATCTCAATTTTTCTCATTACCCCACACAGGCCATTAGAAATGTCACTGCCTTAAGACTGAAAGGATCAGTCATGAGGAACATTATACTTTTCAGGTAAAAAGTTCTAAACCCTATAAGAAAGCAACATGGTTCCTAGTAGAGTTTTTGGCAGTTGGCACAGACCATGACACAAAGTAGGTCTTCATAGATGGCTTTAGCTCTGATACCTATGACCTGACTGGTTTTTTCTCTAAATGTACCATGTAGCTTTTTACCACTTTTCTGCCAGGACAGTATCTAGCCAGCTAGAGGCTTTTTCTTCCTCATAGCTTGGTCATTAAAATGTAATTATCATACTCACAATTAAAACTCCATTTAAAACTAAGTAGAATTCCCACTTTTCTCCTTTAAATATTTGCAAGATCATATAGGACTGGCAAGATCATATAAGATTGGCAAGGGCCCCATTCCTATTGGACCTCTCCTGATGCCATATTGCTCTTTGTTCACCCACTTGGACCACACTGGTCTCCCTGCTATTTACCTAAATCATTGGGCATGCTCCTGTGTGAGGTACTCTCTGTTTTCTTTATGTCTCTGACCAAATGTTATGTTGTCATTGAAGACTTTCCTGACCACCTTTTTAAAACAGCACAAATCCCTTCTTTTCCCCACCCCCTACTACCTAGCTTCCTTACTATGTTTTATTATCATAATATATTATTATCATCTGTTAAAGTATATGTTTGCTTTTTAATCCCTTTGGGTAGGAACTTGGTTTTGTTCCATTGTATTTTCGGCACCATGAACAGTACCCCCCAGGACAGGAACTGCAAAAGTGTCTTCCTATGAAGTTTTGTGCTCTGTGTTCTTCATCTGTTGTGTCTGCAGCCATCCACCTGAAAACTACATTTGTAAACTCAGGAGACTGTGTCTGATACACAGAGAAGGCTGTTTAACATGTTAACCTGGCTTTGCTTGTCTCTAAATTTTTTTTTATTCCACATGAGTTTGATTCTGCAGGTTTCATTTTGTGCTTTTGGGTAGGAGAATTATAGTAGATGTCATTTATCATTCCATCTCTTAGCACAGTGTTCAGCATATAGAGATAACCTAATATGATTAATAATATTTAAATCTATAAGGGGCTGACCAAATTTCCCCAAGAAACTAGAGCCAAACCTCAAATATAATAAGATAAATCCCAGCACTTACAACCAGAAAGCAGAGGCAAATTTACTTAGAAAATTTGCTTCTGGTTATGGGTACTGAGGATTCTAATAAGATATGTGACTACAGAGAAGTAAAGGAAGCATGTGATCATTCAGTTCCTCTGAAAACTACATTATGTCATTAGGGAGAAGGGGAAAACAAAACTCCCACAAAAAAAGCGAACTGGAATTAAATTGAACCTTCTAAATTATTAAAAGGGATTTGACTCAGAGAGTTGGATCTAGTTAAGCTTTCAGAATATGTAAATAAACAAAACCAGATAAGAAAGTATAAATGACCTAGTCAATTAAGTTTCAGATAGTCTCACCAAATGAACAGAGCTGGTCGTCCCTCAGAGAGCTTATCAGAGTGCCAGGGAAGGGTTGTAGATTTTACCCATGCATCGCACATAGTCACTTATAAAGACACACACTTAACCGGACTAGTAATTTCATTCTAGCTATCAGATAACAAGGAAAATCTAAAAAAATAAAAATAAAAAATCAAGTGTAAGGAAAGATTTGGGTCAGGAACTTGAGACTTCAATGTGGGAGAGTCTTATCCTTTAAATCATAATAGAAAGAAAAATTAACACCAGGTTACAGAGATATAGAGAATGAACGCTTGTGTCAATACTATTGCACTGAACTCTATTATCTTGTTTTGCAGCGAGTGCACTAAGAATGCCACAGCTCAAAAATTTTGTGATAATAAAAAAGCTTAATTAGCTGTGAAACCTCCTGTGTGTCAAGTAATGTAATGGATGTGGAGATACTGAGATAAATAGGAGTCATTGCATTAAAGGAGCTCATAGTTTATGTGGGAGGGAAATATAAACAGATACATTATAATACAATTAGAGGCCCAGTGCATGAAATTCATACACAGGGATTGGGGGGGTTCTTCAGCTCACCCAGCACCCTCTCTCAATCCAGGACTACTGGCTCCTAACTGCTCGCCTTCCTGCCTGATTGCCTCCAACTGCCTCTGCCTGCCTGGCTAATACCCCCTAACCACTCCCTGGGGGAGCAGGGCCAGTCTGGGGGAGGGGCCACCGTGCCCTGGTCTCTGGGCTTTTATTATCTAGGATAAGCCATTGAAGATTTTCTGAATAAAAATCAAGCTTCTTTTTTTATTTTAACATTTCTATGTCTTCTTTATTATTTATTTTAAAATTCAAACTTCTTGAGAACATGAGATGTTTAACATTGTTACATATTCCTTACAGTGAACTCAGCATGGTAAATACAGCAAATACTTAATACTTATGGGCTTCTATACAACCACTTTCCAACCAGGCATGTTTTAATAGGCAGTGTCCAAAAACTTGAACTGGAAAACCTAAAAGTAGAATGCTCAGATTTCAGGCATCAGATGCTATTAGCAGGATTTTTATCCCAATTAAACTCTAATTCTGAGCTCTCAACAGTCTGGGCAAACTGCCCTTCACTATCTCCAAAGTTTCTTATTCATTGCTATCCCATTTTCCTCCACTTCAAACCAGGGTAATAAACAAAACCTTTAGTTCTGATCTTCCTCACCACAAGGAAACAGAAAATCTCAATTGAATCAATTTCTTGCCAGAGTCACGTCCAAATACTGTGAGACTGAGGACTATATGGCTGACTATGTACATGTGCAATAACAGGCTCACGCTTTAGCAGTAGGCACCCAGGCGTCCTCCACAATCCCACAATCCTCTGGTCGCATACTTCTGGTTTTTCTAGCTCCTTAAGTGGTATTTCCTTCAGGCATTGCAACATCCAGGGCCTCTAGTTAGAGAGGATTTTTCCGTTCTTTGAGGTTGATATCTGTTTACTATTTGGAATCAGTGAAGTTTCGGGAGTACTCCCACTGCCATGAACATGTCTGTTTCAAGCACACTATGAAACAACCGACCATTCAGTCCATGGCTAGCGACATTTCAGTTCGCAATGAGAAAGGTACTGTACTGAGCCTTTTTCCAATCAGATCTTCCTCTTCCTTCCCCAGCATACTCCTCACCTACTCCTGACCAACCACCCCAACCCCACAGACCCTTAAGACTGTTCCCCTATTTCATCAACTTTCCCCATCAAACTCTCACCCTATTGCGTTGCCTAGGGGTGTCCCTAACTACTCCCTGGGGGCCTGGGCAAGGGGTCGTGGTGTTCTGGTCTCTGGTTGTTCTGGTCATTCCACCATTTTGGTCGCTGGGCTTTTATTATCTAGTAAGTGCTGTGACATACATAAGGGGAAAACATGAGGTCCTGCAAGGTTTGGAAGTAACTTCTGAATTTTAAAGAAACACGGTATAACTTTTTAGAAGAGTTTAAATCAAGTGCTTTGTTATTTGAAATATGTGATGATTCCCCTTTAACCATGTCCCAATCAGGTAAGTAAAAGTATGCAGTATTTGAAATATATATATATATATATATATATATATATATATATATATAGAGAGAGAGAGAGAGAGAGAGAGAGAGAGAGAGAGAGAGGATTTCCTTTCAGCATAGAGTTGTGTCTGGAAATACTGAGACAGTCATGTAGGCTGAGCTCCCGTCTGACCCAGGAATGTCCGCTTCAGTGCACTCGTGCCTTTTGGGCTTCTGAACAAGTCCAGGGGAATGCACTCCCTTGGAGTTAGTCCTGTAGGAGGGAGACTTCTTTATACTGAATGACTCTGAGTCTACTGCTGGGTCTTTTCCCTTTGTGCTGCTACTTTCATCCTCTGGAAAAATGAGTTTAAGCCCAATATATCATCCATAGGGTAACCTTAAAATTTAAGAATGGGTAGAGACTCAAACTTTCTCTTAAAAAGGCAAGACATCCCTGTTTTCATCAAACATTTATTTTGGAGCATTGTTTCCAGATTCCTCACTCCAGGTGCAATTCTTTGAATTTTCTCTGTCCTATTAAACCCCTGAGGCATGGCAGCTGGGGCTCACTCTGCAGGGAGCATCCTTGGTGGTCTTTTTTGCTGGTTGGCTTTTCTTTTCCTGGAAGCCATCCCTCATTGCTTCCACCATGTGTTCCAGATAGGATAGGATTGGGTACCCCTACTTTGTATTTTTTCCCTCCTTGTGTAAACCTCTTTAATACTTTAGCTTTAAACTCCAATGTGCCACTTTAGTAGATTAGATTGGCCACATTCAAAACTTTCTTTTTTCTTCTCTAAGAGGTCCATTCAATCCTTATCACCTATTGAATGTTAACATTAGGGGCAAGGAAGTGCCTGTCCAACACCCACCCACCAATGCCAGGGAATGCTGGTCTCCAAAGCCCAGTGCTGAGTTGGACTAAGATGTGGCCTGGCCAGTGTCTCCAGCCTGGCAGTCACATGGGAAAAGGACAAAGGGTCTGAAGAAAGAAACGGTGATTGTATCTGCTTCTGGTAAATTTATCAATTTTCCTCTGTGTTTGCTTGGGCGGCAGAAGAAGATAAGCCATGGATGGGACTCTCCCAATGTTTGAAAGCTGTATTCCTAGAACATGTGGCCCTCAATGTCCTAGAATCTGACCAGGCAGACAGAGAAAGAGTTTTCTCTCTCAGGGAAAGGGCTGAATTCTTTTTTTGAGAGGACAGTATAGATGACAGTACTGTGTTATAATCACTTGCTTACTTGTCTTCTTCCCTCACAGAACTTGAGTTTTTTGAGATGTTTTAATATTGAGCATTTTGATGAACATTGTAAATTTAAAGAGCTAGTGGAGTTGTAGTATTTAGTAGAAACTCATGGTATTTTCTAAGTGAGTTACTCTTTTATCATCTTCTAGTCTGTTAGTGTAACTCTTAAGATGTACCTGGAATTAAATAAAGCACCTCATGTATATTATACTCTATAGTGGGAGTCACTCCACTGTGGCTCTGGATCTGTTACTCTGCAACCCTGTGAGGATTTGTTACCTCTGTTTGTGATCAGAAGCTAGTCCAGCCCTGATCAGCGATTTATAAATGATTGCTGTCTTGCTTTGCAGGTCAGCTCTGTGCCAATAGGCTCCATAATCATCCCTTCCATTAGACTTTCTTCTATTTTATAAAAAACTTAGAATGTAAATTCAATAAATCAGAATTATTTAAAAATTATACAGAGTTGCCGAAACCAGTTTGGCTCAATCGATAGAGCTTCGGCCTTTGGACTGAAGGGTCCTGGGTTCGATTCCGGTCAAGGGCATGTACCTTGGCTGTGGGCACATCCCCAGTAAGGGGTGTGCAAGAGGCAGCTGATCAATGACTCTCATCGATGTTTCTAATTCTCTATCTCTCTCCCTTCCTCTCTGTAAAAAATCAATAAAATATATTAAAAAAAATTATACAGTGTATATAATAAATTAGTGTTATTTTATACATTAAATACTAAACAGCTATTGTTTGTCCATCAATTATAGTTCATTTATTTCATTAATAATTATTGAATGGCTGTAATGTATTTGTCACACAAGATAAGAAGAAAAACTACCTATCGATAGTAAGCTAATTCTAAAACAGCTCTTCATGGTGAGGCTACAGAGAGACCATAGTCTTTGCAGTTGGAAGAGACACAGAATAAGCGGACATTCCTCTTTGAAGAGAACTGACTATTTTAATACATTTGTTTAAAATAACATTGTGTTTAATGTGTAAGAAATCTCTTGGGAGAAAAGGTCATAGACCTAAATGAGGGGCCAAAACTAGAGCATGTGTAAAGCTCTTTGTGATTTGTTCAGATGAGCACAGGAGGAGTAGAGAGAATTACTTTTGCCTTTTGGCCAACGTAAAAGATAAAAATATTCATGACACTGGTTAGAGATAGTAAGGTATTTCGCTTAGCATAATGCTCTCCCGTCAGAAAAAGATAAATATCACATGATCTCTCTCATTTATGGAATATAATGAACAACATAAACTGATGAGTGAAAACAGATCCAGAGACAGAGAAGCATTGATCAGAGAGAAGGTAGGGGAGGGTGAGGGTAAGGGGAGAGATTAACTAAGGGGCTTGTATGCATGCATATAAGCCTAACCAATGGACACAGACACCAGGGGGGTGAGGATATGAGTGGGATTGGGGTGGAGGGGGCAATGGGGGGATAAGGACACATATGTAATACCTTAATTAATAAAGAAAAAAAAAGAAAATATGCATTCAACAAAGTACATGAGACCTTCTGTAATAAAAGAACAAGTGAATTAAAACATGAAAAAATAAGATAGTAAGGTAGTATTAATTCAAGACTATCTCAATAGGTATAGGGCCTATTACAATTGTAGTGGAGTGGAGAGAGTGGGCTCAACTCCAAATACAGCATGGGCAAGTAGGAATTTTTAACCAAGAAACAGAGTAGGGGTCAATAGATGGAAAGTTACTAAGTGGAAACATCACAGGTGTGTGGAGGGAGGTTCTGATTAAACTGACCTAACAATATTCTTGCTAAAGAGATACCAAGATGATCAGACATCAAATGGGAGAGGATTAGGAATCCAATCAGATATGAATGTGATAAGATATTGAGGGTGAAGGGTTCTTGCTAAACTCTTAGTAGGGTTTTTTGTTTGTTTGTTTGTTTTTGTTTTTTATAAAACTGAATTTTATAAGGAAGTACTCACATGGGCCTATGAGAAGGTTCAGGAGCTTGACTAGAGTTTGTTAAGCAAAGAATCTTTGTCACTAGCATATTAAACAGAGGAAACAGCTGTTTTCATCTTACCCATCAACCCCTCCCAAGAATTCTTGAATGCTATAGGTCAACTTTCTACTGGCACTGGAAACCAATCCTATGAAAGCGAATGTGATCCATGCATGATGAGAAGGAATGAACAATGTTTTCTCTGCTGGCCTCAAGCCAATTGCTGCAACCCCAGAGTGACCACTGCCACAGCAGAAGATGTGAAAAATGAAGAGAGTGTATCTTCCTGGGTTTAGAAGCCATAAGACTTTCAAAATCATGTGTCAGATATGTGTGGCTTCTACAGAGAAAAGAGAAAAAGTGTTTTGTTTTGGTTTTGTTTGTTTTTTTTTTCTTCAAGGAAATACAATGATTTTCTATTTAGAATTTGGTCGATGCATTCAGAAAGCAGATTTAAAGAAAAAGGAAAATTGATAAAGTAAAACAGAAGCAATATTAGCAAGAGTAATGGTATATATATATTTTTTCAGTTAAGGATTGTAATCCATTAAGTGAACTCAGAGTCTAAGTCCCCAGAGCCAGTGAAGCGGTGGCCAGGCTGATTCAAGAAGAGGGCCCTGTGGTCAGGATGGAAGAGGGAGACATGTGAGTAGATGGAAGAACCAAAATGAGAACCATGTCCCTGGTTCCTACGTCCTTGGCCTTGATCACAAATCCCTGGTGAGGGCATGCTGTTGATTAAACCAAGAATCATGCCTACATGATGCTGGTATACATAATTATAAAAACACAAATGTCTTTTTAAAACAACTGTTTTCCAAAACATATTTATTTTATTCATAGTAATTTGGGTCCTCTCAAATAATTTCTTTGCTTCTAACCTCTTCTCTATTCAAGAACATTTACAAAGGCAGAAAATCTCAAATCTTGGAGGAATTGGTTAATCATGTGGAGGTCACTATTTTGGAGTCCAAATACTCTTGGACATCTATCGAGGCCACCCTTGCAAGACATTTGGTCCTGTCCAAAATATTCATGGTCATACTTGTTCCATGCCAAATGGTCCTTGATATTTGGTCCTGTCCAAAATGTCCATACTTAGAAAACATCCCTGGGTTCAGATAGCCCATAACGTTTATTTATGCTTTTGGTTTACAGGAATAATACATTAAAAATAAAACTATCATGTTTTATTGGTCAAATAATTGCATTTTGGATGCATTGCCAATAATAATTCTTCTGGCCTCAGCTGCCTAGCATAATAAAATGTTAACAAAGTTGGTTTGTCTTATTTAACAGAGCATGAACCGAATGTCTCCATGGACTTTTGGGCAGGACCGAATGTCCACGAATCCCAGGCCACTTGTTCCTTGAACCCCCAGAACTGGATGTAAACATGAACGTTTCCTATGTGGGAAGTAACAGGAGGAAAAGGGTAACAGTGGGGTTTAAAAACTATTTTACTCCAGAATCCAAAATTTCCTTTGTTTTATCAGGTACATTGTAACCTTCACATTTTTGCACACAGCTGATATGATAGCCTTTAAAAACATTTTGAGACTGGGACGCCGTCTTTGCATATTCCAGAGCCCTTATTCAGAGTAGGAAACATAACCACTACTTAATAAACATTTATGAATCATGGTTAACTGTGGAGAAATTTTTTATTGTAGAGTCAGGCCCAGCTGAAGTAGTCCGTAAAACCCAAATTGGGTTCACTAGCACTAGATCGCATTTCTTTTTGCTGTTCTCATATTTGTGGGGTAAAATAATCCCACAAAGTTTTATATTATCAGATGTATTCCTCCACTAGTTTATAGTCATGGAGATCAAAGAGACGCCACAGACCTCCTCTGAAAAGACATCTCCCAAATAGTAATTTCTCCTTCTGTGGATGGGATCCTGCATAATAAATGTTCTCTGACAGCTGCAGGAGCTGTGCAGCTATAATTAATGTTACAGAACCCGGTGGAGTTCATTTAATCAAGTCTGTAATGGTGGTATTGACTGTAAAATCTAATGAAGTGATACTAAACATAGTAGAGTTGAGATGGGGGTGGGCGTGTTCAAAGACATACTTGATGCCATTTTTTTTTTCTTTTTTCCTAAATCATTGCTAAGGACAAAAGCACAAAAGGTTGGGACAATGGAAAACATTTTCATTTTGAAAATAATTTTTACGATTGTTGATTTAAGCAAACTCCTAAAAGCTACTCCTCAAAACCTGTTCGCTCTCATTGTAAACAGGGAAATTTCATCCTCTGAAGAATTAAAAACAAACTTGAATCTTCAGGGGTTCATGTGAGATTTGGAAAAAATAAAGTTCTTACAAAACCTGCCTGTCTGCCATGGACATTTAGTCATGAAATGAAAACAGGTAAATGGATATGGTTAATGCCAAGGCGAGTTGAGATGAGTGCGCACATGATGCTGAGAGGAGAAGAAAAGAAAATGATCATGAGAAATTCATCAGAAGGCGTTAGATGGAGGAGTTTCTCTAAGCAATAAAATAAAGAGCAAAACAAAAATGTAAAAAAAAGGCAGCATGTGTATGTAAGATGTAACTGCAGGAGGGCTGGGGCGTGGGGATGAATGGGGTATTAGTTCAGGAGTCAAGATGGAAAGTCTTCAGTCTAGTGCCCATTTGAATTTTTAAGAGTAAGTGACATTGGCAGAAATTGTGAACAATAAACTGGATCTTAGCAAGAATAAAAATGCTGAGGCCAAAATCAAGGTAATAGAAGGAGAGGCATGGAATAAAATGACTCAATCCTTTGAAATATAAAGTAGTTATTTGCAAATATTAGTACGAAATAGCTTGGGAAGTTTCAGGGAAAAATAGAAGAAATTTGGAAGATATCAGCATGGCATGTAATAGTTGATTTCCATATCATTAAGGGGCATTCATAGCTTTAACATCCCAGTCCCCTTAAACAAATAAAATTGCATAATCAATTGTAGAGGCTAGAAAAGAACAAGGAGGAATAAAGAACTTAAGACACAAGATTTTTCTATCTTTCTAAGACAAAATTTCTCTGCTAAAAAGCTTTCTTCATTTATGAGTATCCTGGATTAGAATAAAGATATATGTACTTTTTTTCTCTTCCCTAATCTTTAAAATAGAAAATATCTCAAGTCACCCATCAAGGCCCCATTTATATTTTTAAAGCAAAATAACAATATTATGCCTTGATTAGGTTGTCAATATGTGCTCACATTACCGAGCCAGAGAGAACTGATCAGGGGCAGGAGAAGCAATAGAAAATCCATCCTCAGGAAACTTCCTGGGATTATCTCCCTCCCTCCCTCCCCCTCCCTCCCTTTCTCCCTTCCTCTCTTCCTTCCTTCCTCCCTTCCTCCCTTCCTCCCTCCCTCCCTCCCTCTTGTCACCCCCTTGTCTGTGTCCACAGGTTATACATATAGGCATACAAGTTTTGCATATGGTGGTGTAGGGTTGAACTTTGTTCTTTTGCATTTGTAGTTTTTTTTTTTTTATATGTATTTATTTATTGCTTTCAGAGAGGAAGGGAGAGGGAAAGAGAGATAGAAACATCAATGATGAGAATGAATCATTCATCTGCTGCCTCCTATATGACCCCTACTGGGGATCAAGCTTGCAACCCAGACATGTGCCCTTGATTGGAATCGAACTCAGGACCCTTCAGTCCACAGGTTGATGCCCTATCCACTGACCCAAACTGGCTAGGACTTTTGCATATAGTTTCCACATTACCATTCATTGAAAAAATTGTCCTTTCCCCCCACTGAATGGTCATGATACCCTTGTCAAACACAATTTGACCTTTTGACCTTTTATGCAAGAGTTTATTTCTGAGACAACTATTCTATTCCATTGGTCTATATATCTTTCTGCCAGTACCACACTGTTTTGGTTACTGTAGTTTTGTGGTTAAGTTTTGAAATCAGGACGTTCTCCAACTTTGCTCTTTTCAAGATTGTTTTATGTTTTTGGGGGCCACTTGAGATTCCATATAAGTTCTGTAGTAGAATTTTCTATTTCTGTACAAAAATCATGAGTATTTTAATAAATCTTTCTTTTTGTAGCATTGATATCTTAACAGTTTAAAATTTTTCATTTCATGAACATAGCTATTTTGACATTAATTTATGTCCTTAATGTCCTTCAGTAATATTTTGTAGTTTTCCTTGTACAGGTCTTTTATTTCCTTTGTTAAATGAATTCCTAAGTATTTTATTCTCTCTGATGCTATGGCTTTTATTACATTGAGGTAGTTTTCTTGTATTCCTAGTTGGCTGAGTCTATTTTTTTAAATTATAAAAGGGCATTTATTATGTCACATTTTTTTTTGCATCAACTGATATAATTGTGTGTGTTTTTCCTTCATGTTTTAAATGAAGTGTATTACATTGATTGATTTGCATGTGCTGAACTATCCAGGGTTAAATCCTACTTGCCTTTGGTCTAGCATTGTTTAATTTCTTTCCTTCATGTTTTTAGTTATTTGTTTGCTTGTTTTTACTTATATGAAATATTAATTAAAAAATGTCTCTAAAGACAAAACATTGGCTATTACCTGTGGTAAGGAGAAGAATGAAGTTAAGTACACACTTATTCAACACAAGTTACCATTTGTTAGTTTTGAGTCATAAACAAATGAGTAAAATAATTTGGGGAGTAGTTAATCTTTAACTTTGTTGGTCCTTTATATTTTATTTGAAGTCTCATCTGTTTAACATTATTTAAAAAGTTGTAAATTGCGGAAACCAGTTTGGCTCAGTGGATAGAGCGTCAGCCCGCAGACTGAAAGGTTCCAGGTTCGATTCCAGTCAAGGGCATGTACCTTGGTTTCGGGCACATCTCCAGTAGGAGGTGTGCAGGAGGCAGCTGATGGGTGTTTCTAACTCTCTATCCCTCTTTCTTCCTCTCTGTAAAAATCAATAAAATATATTAAAAAATAATAATAAAAAATAAAAAGTTGTACATTATTATTTTATTTTTAATTCTAGCTTTTATTTTTAATCATTTCTTTTCTTTTTTATTTAGATATTTTAGTATTAAATGTCTTAATAATTTGTTACATTGAAAAATACTATTTTTTCTCTTTTATTCTAGTTCTCTTTTGTATTTTACTGATTTCTGATTTGCTTCTCTAGTAGGCAGCAAGAAGCATAGCCTAGGGAGACAGCAGAGGGACAACTCTCCCCATAAGTAAGAGGATCAGGTCCTTTTCTCAGTTGAATCCTCAGATGCTTCCTAATCTTTCTCTCAGACCTTTCAAGCTCAGATGTTCAAAAAGTCTCATCCTTAAAGACTAGGGAGACCCATATCCTATCTTGTCTCAGTTATAATTTTTGTACAGATCATGTAATCAGTATTTTACACTATCTTCATCTTATACGACCATTTTCTAGTTTAAAATTTCAGGTTCTTGTCTTTTGCTCTATATTTCTGGATGTGTGAACACACACACACACACACACACACACACACACACCATGAGTCTCTCCCCTGAAGACATTGCTTCCCCAATAGCCCTTTCAACACAAACATTTAAACAACTTGGCCTAAATGTGAGAAAGGCATTCTTCTGCACTCTTCTCTTCCTTACTCTCATTTTGATGCTGTGTCATCAAATTATATTAACCACCATTTCATCTATTGCTACTATTTCCTGACACTGGTGTTAGTTTTCCTTATATCTAGATAGTTTTGTCCCTATGTCACCACCACTTTCTAATGTAATTGTTTTCTTTATTCTTTGTTGCAAGCCCAGTTATATAATTTGTGAACTTAATGCAAAATGAAAATATGATCCCTGCTAAAAAATGTATTAAGAATTTTAAGACAGGGACAAACAAGATATTAAATGCAGTACAGGAGCTTTCTGAGCATAGGCCCTTGTGTGTTTGTACAGGTTACACACCCGTAAAGCTGACTGCTTCGTTGGGAACTATTATTCCCTTTCCCTCTCATTTTCATGAAGGAGGAATTTCTTTTGCTGTCTCTCTGTGAGGGAAGAGTATTTGAACTTTCACTTCTTTAGGATGGGAAGAACAGCAGAGTTGACTAAGAAGAATTTTCATCATTGGACCACATTTCATAGGGATTAGTGTGCTAAAGGTGACCGTCCTCACCTTTTCCTTGCTCTTTTGGATTGCTTCTGGTTGTGCTCAGGGAAGTCTCCTTTCTATTACAGGTGAGTCAGATCTTTTAGCTCATTGCCCCCTACATATCAGTTCAATCATTGTGGCCCAACTAAGCTGTTCATGCCTGGTTTGCCAGCACAGCTTACCCAACAATCCCCTACGTTGACATCTATTGGGCACTTGCTTAGCCCACAAGTAAAGCTGACACTTAGATCCTTATGTGGCTTCTATTTTTTTGTGAATGTTTTCTGTTATTCTTAGAGTATCGAAGCTTGCTAATGTAATACTTTCAATCTAGGTTTCTCAGTGAAGTATTATGGTCAAATGGTTTTCCAATTGTTGTTTTTCTCCCCTAATACCATTCTCCTTTAAGAGACTTAGAAAAAAAAAAAAGGCGTGTCTGCCCACATTTATAGTTTTAGACCTTGCTATCTTTGACTGGCAGGAAAAACAATTTTGACAGAGGTGAGCATGAGTTGACCTCCTTTGTTTCTGACAACCTCAGGGAAGGAAAAACATGGCTGATAATAAGAGGTGTTTGCTTCAGGGGCAGCCCAGCTGACAGCCTCAGTCAAGCAATGACTTCAGTTTTGGTCCTTTTTTTTTTTTTTTTGACAAGTAATATTCTCTGAGTAAGCAGGAGAGACACCAGCCATTTTGATTTTATAAAGTAAAGAAAATTTTCTATATTATTTCCTAAAATTTCAATGTATTAGATTGAGGAACTTTCAAGGATCCACACTATAAAACGTGTCGTGTTTATGTGCAGGATGTTGTTGGGGTGGCAGTTCATTATATCACAGATAGTCTCCTTTATGTGGGATGCAGGCAGGCAGTTTCCTTCAGGTGTTAGTCAATAATAACTGTGCTCCTTATGAACATCGAGTTTGTTTTTATATCCTGGACACTGATTATTTCTTCGCATTGGCCACAAAAAACCAAAACTTGGCAATCTGTGTCATACCTCGCAAGTCTTACATTGTGTAAACGAATTTGATCCTAACTTTATCTCACCTTTTCTCCCTTTTTCTCACCTGCAGCTTCTTATTTCATGCCATTTTATATTTCATTTACCATGTCAGTTTAAATCCTTATTGGAATTGAGAAAGTTATGTTTAAATAAATAGAAGAGGAATTATGAAAATACAGCATAAGATCATTTGATCTATACACATAGACTTTAAGTCACAATGATTTGAAATCAAGGATATGAAATGAGGCATTGGAAATTTAAATTTTATTCTAAGCTCCATCACTTGTCATTTCTGTGGTCTTATAAATGTCTTATAAAATACAGATTTCTGCTCAGAGAAAAATTTAGGACTTTGACACGATGTTTGGAGGCAATGTGAGGACTAATTTGTTCCTGTGCAGCATAAATCATAAAGTTGAGAGTGTGTTATTATTGTTAATCATGTCTTTGGGAGACAGGCGGGCTAGTTCTCCATTCAAAATTCACAAGCTGATTAGTAAATCTGCCCCAGTAAGTGTCCCTCACCTATAACATGTCATTCACCAGTTAGAGCTGTGTTGGAATGACTAGTGCTGTGACTTTTCTGATCTAATTAAAAATTTACAATGACTTTTATTGAAGTATTTTATTCTTAATTTTAGCTCTTCTTCAAAGGTATTATTTAACAACATAATATTTACACAGAATTGAACACTATCTAAATTATTACAGTTTTATAATGCCTTGATATCTGAAGTATAAACTTCTAACTTTGTTTTTCTTCTTCTTCAAAAGAATATTGCTTTGGGTACTTTTGGCCTTTGGCATTTTCAAATAAATATTCAAATCAACTTGACAATTTCTTTAAAAAAATCTGCTAAAATATTGATTTGAATTACAGTGAATCTTTACATAAATTTGAGATTTGAAATTATTGAATATTCCAGCCCATGAACATGCTTATATCTCTCTATATAGGTCTTCTATATAGTTTTCCTAACAATGTTTTACAGTTATTTTTATTTATTTTTTAAAGGGTAGGAGAGAGAGCGAATGTAGTCCTCCATGATCACAATTATACGGTTGAGATTCCACATCTGGGGAAATTGCATATCTATAGTGCAATGGATAAGCCTTCTTTAGGGATAACCACCTTCTTAATCATGGTATCTCTCCTACCTGTAAGTGGATATTGTTATTTTTACTAAAGTCTTGCATATTAAATTTACTTTATACTTATTCATAGGTATTTGGTGCTATATTAAATAATATTATGAAGTTTTATTATACATTCATTTGTTGCTTGTATGTAAAACTAAATGGATGTTTTTATATGGATTCAGTTTCTAGTGACCTTAGTAAACTTATTTATTAATCTAATAATTTATCTGAAGATTATTTTCAATTTTCCATCTATATAATCATGTTGTCTCTAAATAATATGGCAGTTATATGTCTTCCTTTTTATTTTTTAATTCTTCTTTTTCTCAATGCCTTGCTGAGATTTCTCACAATGCTAAATAGAAGTGGCAATAGCAGTAAGCTTTGTTTAATTTTTGTACAAATTTTGCATCATAATTAAATAGGATATTTGCTGCTAGTCTTTTGTAGATACTCTTTTTAAAATGAATATATTTGTATTGATTTCAGAGAATAAGGGAGAGAGAGATAGAAACATCAATGATGAGAGAGAATCATTGATTGGCTGCCTCCTGCATGCCCCCTATTGGGGATCCAGCCCATAACCCAGGCATGTGCCCTTGACTGGAATTGAACTGGGACCCTTCAGTCTACAAGCCTACCCTCTATCCACTGAGCCAAACCAGCTAGGGCTATACCTACTCGCTATTAAATTACAGATATTATCTTCTATTACTAATTTGCTAAGAGCTTTCATCATGAATAGATATTAAATTTGTCAAATGCTTTCTCTGCATCTGTGAAGATAATCACATGTTTTTTTTCATGTACTGTGTGAATGTGTTGAATACATTGATTAATTGCCTAATGTAAAACACAAACTTTCACTCTTGAAATAAATCCAACTTGGGCATAATGTATTATTATTTTTATTTATTGCCAGATTCATTTTGTTGATATTTTATCTAGGATTTTTACAGTTTTGTTGAGAGAGAATGACCTCTAACTTGCTTTCTTGTACATCCTTTTCAGGTTTAGTGTCATGTTTCTTCTAAATTCAAAGTATGAGTTGGGAAGTATTTCCTTTTCTTTCTGGAAAAAATTAATGAAGATTGCTGTTACTTTTTCCTTAAATACTTGGTAAAATTTGTAAGTTCTGGGGATATACCCTAAGTATACTAATACTTAGGGTATATTTTCTTATCTGTTTATATTTTTGACACAGATCTATTGTCAAATAAAGAAAACAGAGGATTTATAAACATAGTAGGTATACAATGTTTAAGGTAAAAGTGAGTGGAGCTATTTCTAGAACTTTCTTAGGAATATGTAATATCTAATAAAGAGGGAATATGCTAATTGACCCTCACACCATCACAAAGATGGCAGTGAACACAGCCAAATAAGGAGGGAATATACTAATTGTCTGCCCTGCCCTCAAAGATGGCAGTGCCTACTGCCACAAGATGGCAGTGCCCAGACCCCTCAGCCCTGCTGGGGGATCAGATGTTCAGTAAGGCTGCTTCACACTCTTGCCTCCAGAGTCTCCCAGTCCCCTCAGTCCCCCAGCCACCCAGGGCCCGCCCAAGGTGCAGGCAAGCCTCAGATGCCAGCTGCCCAGCTGCCCAGGGCCGCCTGAGGCTCAGGTAACCAGGGCTGGCCGAAGCTTGCACTGCCAGCAGTGGCAGCAGCAGAAGTGTGATAGGGGCATTGTCTTCCCCTGATCGCCAGGTCATCTCCTGCTCCTGAGGGCTCCCAGATTGGGGGGGGGGGGCAGGCCAGGCTGAGGGACCTCCCAGTGCATGAATTTTACATACATATATATATTAATAATATATAATGTATGTAAATATATTTATGTTAAAATTCATATAATATATATATATATAATTCATATATATTCATGCATCTATTATATATATAAACTCTGAAGAATCATTGATGATTTTTGATCAAGGATGTGATGTGTTCAAAATGACATTTTATGTAGGTTAATTTAGTGATGATGAGTCCAAAGAACTGGACAGGGCAGAAATTAGAGGTAAGAGCACCAATGGAAAGCTGTTGCAATAATTCAGACATAACGCACCAAGGACTTGACTTTAGATAACAAGTATAGAAATAATTAGGCAGACAGAAAGTTGGTAAAGAAAGAAGTAATAGGATCTATGGGCTGATTGAAAGTCAAAGGTGAGGAAGAAGGACAGATTCCTTCTCTTTGACAAGGAGTCTTGAGTCTAAGTGATAAGAAACCAAGAAGGTGAAAATGACTATCTAAGACATGATAGAAAACAAGCCTTTAATGGGAATATATATTTTTTTCATTTTCATAAAGTTGGTAATATTTATCAAATTCCACTCATTGCATTTCCTTGCTGTTTATTTTTATTCCAGAACTTTGGTATTAGGCAGAGACTTTCAGTCTCAGACCCAGGTCATTATAATGTATAGCAGGGAAACTACATTTCAATCAAATGCAGGTGGACAAGACTGTGTTAGAAGGCAATTACCCTTTTAACTGTCATCTTCTCTACTTGGATGGTTTTTCATTCTGAACTTCACAAGCAGAAATCATTAGTGGCTTATCTCCTTCTTATGTCTATACAAAGGAAGAAAAACTGATAAAAATTTAAAATTGTGGTGGGCTAATTATAGCAACTAAGTATGGAATTGGTAATTAAAATCCACATAACTAAATAAGCATATCAGAATGTAATTGCAAATGGGGATGATTACTTTGAAAGTAAATCTATTCATCTGGAACATGGTATTATCAGAAGAAAAAAATAATAAAGTGTAATTGATATAAGCTACATTCAATATCTAAATTTACTTATTTGAGACATAAGTAATGACCAATGATAAACTCATGTCAATATTTTATTTGTTCAGTGTGCGGTACATTTTTATATTAGCTATTACACAAGTCATTTATCACTGTGCTATATGCCATATCTTTTGAGGGTGTGTGATTAATATACAATGAAAAAAGCTAAAATATTTAGTTTATAACTGCTAATTTGCCACTGTATAACAATGAACATAGTCTAGCTTTCTGGTCCACAGATTTAAAAGTGGTGAATCCTTTTATTATCACTGTCCTGAGGAATGGCAACTCTCTCACCAGTAACTTCATTTGAATTTTCAACTTGCAAGGCACTTAAGTGTCCATTGTACACTAAATTAGCTTAAGTGAACATAATAAAAACTCTTTTTTATTCTTCAGTGCTCACTACATACCCAGTATCCATAGAGTCATTTCATTTAGTCCTCAAAGATATTTGAATTTTCAGGCACGGAAGTTGAGACTTGGCATGCCTCCATAACCTGTCCATGGTCCTAGTGTAGCAGAGGAAATGTATGAACTGGAATCTTCTCAACTCTAGAGTCTGTGTTCTCACTGTTGTTTTCCATATTCCATCCCATCTCTCTATATGGTCAGTTTTGAAAAATTAACATTTATTTTTCTCAACTTTAGAGTAAGGTTATAGGCTCGCTGACAACAGGGATATGTTTTATTCAGTTTTGTAAAACAGAGGGGCTGGTGTTGGATATTAGAAAGTTATGGCTCAATCTATATGCCTTCTGTGAGTTCAGAAATGTCTGACATATCAGATGAATAGGCCATGACACACGGGAGGATGTGTAGGACCATGAGGTGCTGAGAAGACTCTTGGTAAGGTCCTCCTATACTTGGAAAATGAGAATGAAGATTTGCAAACTTGGTCCAAAAACAATGACAATGGAGAGACTATTTTATTTTACTTTTATTTATTAAAAATATATATTTTATTGATGTTTTACAGAGAGGAAGAGAGCTGGTAGAGATACCTCTCATTGCAGGGATGCTGTCCAGCAGAGACAGACAGAAAGGCAGAAAGGTGGCCTCTACCTCACTGCTGCCTTGTAACCTCTCAGTGTGGGCTCCCCTCACACCACAAGGAGTCCAGGAAAGGTAGCTTGTGGTTTTCCAACATCTCCAAACAGAAGGAGGTGCAAATAGATGTTGAGTGAACCCACTCACAGTGTAGAGACCAAAGAGCAAGCCACTTGACTTCCCAGGCTCCATTTCTTCATCCAATATAATTATCCAATGAAGATAATTATAATAGCACCTGTCATCAAAAGTTGAAATAAAATTAGGTAAAAAAAGGGTAATATATACTATTCTGTCAAATTTAGTAGTGCTTATTCAGCTATGATTTGTGAGTCATTAATTCAACAAATATTGAACTTGCAGTCATGGTTCTAAGCACATGATATGGATCACTAAACAAAACAGACAATCTTTGCCTTGAGGAGCTTAGCTTGCAATGGGGAGAGAGGGCTAACAAAACTAAATAGTATTAACACTTAAGTTGCATAGTATTTTAGAAGGATAAAGGTTTGGGGAAATGATGGAGAGAGCATATATAGGGAATGTCAGCAGTGGAAGAGGCAGATTCTAAGCTAAATAGGGTGGCAGGTCTCACGGGGAAGGTAGGAGTTGAGCAAAGGCTCAAAGAGGAGCAGGAATGAGCCAAGTGGATGATGAGAACTTTGGGGAAAGAATTCTAGCAAAGGCCTTGATGAAGCAGTAAGGCATGTTCAAAAACAAAAACAAAACCTCAAATCAGCAAGGAAGTCACTGTGGCTGGAGAGGAGGGTAAAACCAGGAGAATTCTAAGATATGTGGCCAGGAAGGTGGTGGAAGGTAAATTACCCACTGGGGCAGGGGCTTGAATACCTATTCTGAATGAGATAGGAAGACAGTAGAGAGTTTTATCAGAGGAAACATAATCCTATTTATGTGTTAAAGGATTACTCTGGCTGCTTAGTTGGGAATATAGATCCTTAGCCAATTATCTATCTATCTATCTATCATCTATCTATCTATATAAAGTGGTAATATGCAAATTAACCAGGCATCACTACTGGCTCAGGAGAAGGCTACATCATGACCACTCAGGAGGACCTGCACATGCAGATGAGTGGGAGGAGACTGCTTGCCATCCCCAGCCCCAGCAGACACACCAGGGGTGGGGGCATGCTCCGAGAGGCCAAGGTGTGGCTCCAGTGTGCCCCCGATGGGTGGCAGTGATGGCTGGAGCAAAGCAGCCCAGGTCCAGAGTGCCTGGCGGTGGCCAGAGCAAAACAGCCTGGGTTCTGGATGCCTGGCAGTGGCAGGAGCGAAGCAGCCTGGGTCCTGGGTGCCGCCGGCAGCCAGGGGAAGGAAGGCCTATTCTTGCATGAATCTTCCTGCATCGGGTCTCTAGGATATAATAACAGTCATCAATGCATAATTTGTTCTCAGATACTTACTAAGAATCTACGTGCCAGATATGGTGGTGTGTGTTGGAGTACCATGGTCAGCAAGATAAATGCCAGCACCACCAATGAGGTTTATAATACAGTGAAGCAGGTTCCTGAGGGTGTAGGACAGAAGGCCTGGAGGTATGGGGATGTAGGCTTTTGGAATCAAAGGAGAGCTGTAAGAATGAAGGCTTTGTGGGTGTAGGCGGGCTATGAGGATGCAGGATTGAGGGTGTAGGGGGGCTATGAAGATGCAGGATTGAGGGTGTAGGCGGGCTATGAGGATGCAGGACTGAGGGTATAGGGGGGCTATAAGGATGCAGGATTGAGGATGTCGAGGGTTCATGGGGGAAGGGTGGAGACTTCATTGTAAGGGACTACAGTGATAAGTTAAATATAGGCCCCAAAACATCAAAATTTTCTGGAAACAATATCCTATATACACATCAAAATGTTGATGAGCACTTAAACTGTTAAGAAACAAAGTTTGAATAGTGTCAAATTTGAATAATAGCTCCATTAACAAATCACTGATGTTCAATGGAGTGAGCTGGAAAACTTGTAGACGCCTCACAAGATTGTTGTTAGGCAATTATGGCATAGGATTAGCTGAAGAATGGAAATGAAATATCACGTTTGTTATCCCACTGGGCGGAACGAGAGCACTCCTATAGCATTACACATCTGTTATTATCATCATTCACATTTACTCTGCAATTACCTAATTGTGTGATTTCTCCTCATTCAGTAATCTTATCTTACAAGACTATCATGCTCAATTTACTCTGCCTAAGCCACTGAGATAATTATGTCTCGATATACAGGCTTGCACAACAGCAGACTCGTCACCATTCTCCCCACCACGCTGTTGCCATTTTGGAGTTGCTTCACAGATATGTCCTTTTATTGTCTCTTCTATAAAATCTCTCTTTTTAGTCACAAGAATAAAGGGCTTCATTAAATATTTTGTGCTTTAGAGCTTTGTACCAAATCACCCTCTTCCCACAGATAATTTAGAATATCCAGCTATGAATAGTTCTTCGGGTGTTAGGAAAATATTGGATGATTGTAATACATCATATATAAAATGACTGGGGCTGTGGGTTTTGGAAGTTTAATTTTCTTTGCCCCATTTCCCTAGCGCTAACTCCACTGATAGGGTTAGCCGGGGTCAGGCACAATCTTTATTACTGAGGGGAGTGTAAGAACTAATTGTTTAGAGAATTGATTACCTCTGGGTTTAAATAAATCAGAGGACACTTAGAGTATTATAACATTGCTTTAGCAATGTACAGGTTTTGTTGACACACAAATTCTTATTTATATTAGGGCCAGACTAGGGTGAAGCAAGTTTAATGCCCAGGGAGAAATATTTAAAGAGACACTCAACTCTCTGAGTGGAGCAAGTATGGTGCCATTTCTGAAGGCTTTTGGCCATCCCTGAACTTGCAGTGCCTCCTTAAATATTCACCCTGGTGCCTTACTTACAAGAACCTAGTCTTAGCATTTGACTGCCAACTTATCAGCTTGGGTAAGGATATGAAACCTCATACTTTTGTTTATGCTCCTCTGTCTAGAACAGTGGTTCTCAACCTTTCTAATGCCGAGACCCTTTAATATAGTTCCTTATGTTGTGGTGACCCGCAACCCATAAAATTATTTTCATTGGTACTTCATAACTGTAATTTTGCTACTGTTAGGAATTTTAATATAAATATCTGTGTTTTCCGATGGTCATAGGCTCTACAGCAATGGTTCTCAACCTGTGGGTCGTGACCCACAGATTGAGAACTGCTAGCAGGGTCTGCTCATGGATTTGTCTCTGAATGCTTACTCCCCCATTAACATCGCCACAGCACTTGGCTTGGACATCTGCTTGTTTGATACCAAACTGTTCAAATTTCAAAAAAAATGTTTAAATTACATTTATTGGGCAAACCAATTAATAACACTATGCAAACTTCAGGTATACAACTTTATAATAGGACCTCTGTGCACGCTATTGTGTGCTCACTCCCTGTAGTCTAATTTTCTTCCATCATCATGTTTTAGATCCTCTTTATCCCTTTCCTCTCTGATAACCATCCTTTTCTTGTCTGCGTCTATGAATTTGATTTTTTATTTCTTTGTTGTTTTTTTGTTTTATATGCCAAATATGAGGGAAAGCATGTGGTCTTGTTCTTTTCCATCTGACTTTATTTCACTTAGCTTGAGGAAAGGGATGAGGTCATATATTTGTTTGAGTCCCTAGCACCTAGCCCAGGGCCCTATACATAGTAGGTCTTCAATAAATGTTTAGTGAATAAATGGAAAAGTACTACATTCAAAAACTACTGTATGTGTAGAAGCAGTCATTCTGAATTAAAAAAAAAAAAAAAAAAAAAAAAAAGCAGATCTCTTTCCAAATGCAAATGAATCCTAATTGTGTTCCACTTAGGGTCAATTTACCATTACTGTCCGTTGACTGTTCAGTGAAATAAAGTAAAAAAAATATATATTTCTAGGAAAGAGATACCTATTATAAAATGTCAGACACATTATTATCGAAAACTTAGCCAGCTGCCAGCTAATTACCTAAGCCACAGGTTCTAAAGTAAACACAGATGCAGCAGAAGTAATTACCACCAGCAAGAAAAACACTTCCACTGCAGACTGGAAGGCAGCCTTGGGAGGTTCTTTGTAAGAGAACTCGGACAGGCTGGAGAGAGCCAGAGATGGGGTGGAGCAGTGAGGGACTCAGGAATCTTGGTAAGAGTCTGGGAAAGGGGCACAATCTAAGAGAGAGGAATTATTTGATGAAAAACTGTGGGCGAGTCGCAGTAGCTTCCCAAGCATATTTGAAGGGTTGCCATGTGAAAGGGGATTTAGAGTTATCCTGGGTTATTACAGAGACCACTACCAGCAATTATAAAACAAAATCAAAATAACAACAAAAGAAGCAAAACATGTACTGAACATCAATTGTATAGTTCTGCACAGCCCCTACCCAACTCAGGTACTATAACCCTGATTATACAAAGGAGCAGACTAAGGGTGAAGGGAGTTACATCACTTGTCCAAGGTCACATAGGGAGTAAATGGAGATACAAATTATTTGTGGTGGAGCCTGTGCTCTGTCCTCTCTGTTACTCTGGACATCATTAAGCATCTGAAGGGAATGCCCACAAGAAATGGAACTCCAAGTCCACACTTACTTTGTGAAGTCTCTTACACTTTTGTACATATTACAACAACAAGCCCCTGAAACAGGTATAAGAAGGAACTAAATCCAGCTACCAAGAGGGAGGCTGGTCTGGTAACAAGCAAACAACCCAAGATTCTGTTATCTTCAATCATTCAGTTAACTCCTCTTTAAATAAACTTTTTTTTTTAAAAAAATATGTTTTTTATTGATATCAGAGAGAGGAAGGAGGAGGGAGAGAAGGATAGAAACATCAATGATGAAAGAGAGCCATTGATTGGCTGTCTCCTGCATGCTCCTTACTGGGGATGGAGCCCACAATCTGGGCATGTGCCCTGACTGGGAATCAAACCATGATCTCCTGGTTTATGGGCTGATTTTCAACCACTGAGCAACACAAGTCAGGCTAACTCCTCTTTTTATAGCACTCATCACACACACACCATAGGAGAATATAATGAGCTATTTTAGCAAGGGAGGGTATAGCTTAATAGTATTGAGTGTAGGTGACTTGAGATGGAGTAATTGCTTGCAGGTATCAGCAGCAGGTCTATAAAAAAGAAAGCGGCAATATAAATTTGTACAAAATAACAACAACAAAAAAACAAAACTAAAAAATTATGTGGAAAATGATGTTAAAAGTGTTGTAAAAATGATTCCCTGCAAAATGGAATGTAAATTAATTCTAGATGGTAGAGCACACATTTCACTTAACTTTTAAGACCAGGAGGATTTTATGATCAAAGGAATGTTATCTAATATTTATGAATTTTAAATTAATGGCATCTTCAGTCAAATATACAAGTGTATAAATAAAAATAAATGCTATATATTTATATATTCTCTCTCAGAGCTGTTTTCTATTGCATTTAATTTTTGCAAATGAAATTCAATAGAAACTTCTCTTGTGATATCTTGGAAAGAGTTTAGTTATGTAAGAAATGTAGATTTCAAAACTGCTAAAAAAAAAATGCCAAGAGGGAGATTGTCTATTAACATGAATTTTTGAGGTCAAGCAATCCAGATGAGGCCCACAGGCTTACTGTCCAGAAATGTAGTGACTGGTTATCCTGGAGGTGGTTGGGCTCTGGAGGACTGATGCATAGCTACCGAATTTGTGAGACTAATAGGGCAGCCCCTTCGCTGTATCAGGGGAAAACAGAAATGAATATTTATGTAAATAATTAGTGCATTCCTACCTCATTAAAGGAGTCAACCTAAGGATCAAAATTACATTCAGAAGTTTGTTTAATATGACTAAAAAAAGAGATTGGGATACTGTCAGTCATTGTACTTTGGGGCTTTATTGGGTGATCCGTTCTTTAAGTTTTGCCTCTCTACTTGCTGCTGTCTATACAGTGGCTAGCATATGGATGGACATGTAGCATTTAATAAACATGTGTCAAATGAGCACATGCATGATCTCATTAAACAATGATGGTTTTGGGCAGTCACCCATCCTGGGGACTGGAATTCTCTTAAGCACTGGTCAACATACTGTCTACCCTGAGCAGTTTAGGAGACAGATGACATGTGTACTCTCTGGTTCCTTTTTTAATACACTCATCATTACTTCATATCTAGCAGATTATTATTATACAACTATTATATTATTCTACAATTGAATAAATTATAGGTGCTGTCACATCATTTACTTTCCAGAACTCTGGGATCCCTGAGGGTAGGAGCTGTGTGTTCATTTCTGCATATCCTGTCCTCCGGTGCTTAGCAACAGTGCCAGCTGTGTGATGAATACTTGTTGAGTGAGTAAATGGTACCTTACTGAGAATGCAACCTAGTCCAGGGATAAGAAATGATTGTGCTGTCCCTGTGCCTCTAATGCCCTGGCAACCTACTGGATCTAACTACTGGATCAGGAACCTCTTTCTCACTGAGGTGAGATGGGATCATGTCTTCCTTCCCCACCAAAGCTCCAAGCAGCATTAAATTACTGGAGTTGATAGGTTGAAACTTGTTTCTTATACTACTGGTATCTTATTTATTAAGTTGGCCTGAGGGTGAAGGGTGGGGTCACCCACTTAGGGATAAGACACTGCTTATGATTTAACAACTAACATTTATCTAATGTTGGCTATTTGTGTGCTACATGTATGGGAGATGAAAATGTGCAATATGAGAATATTCTTCCCACCTTAAAAAACAAAAACAAAAAACCTCATTCTACCCAACCCCAAATGATACTATAGTATGGCATACGCTACAGTAGAAGCGCATATGATATGGGAAGATAGGAAAAGTGAAATGTATTATCTCAGGGAAAGTGTGTGTGTGTTGGGCAGGAACATAACAAAAGTTCAAGGAAATATGTGGAGAGAAAGTGACAACTGAGCTGGCTTTTTGAATAATGAGACAAAGCTCATTATTCAAAAAGTACATTATTCCAAAAGGGAAAGAATATTTCAGATAGGAAAGAGCAGGAATAAAGACACACAGACTATGAATACACATTCCCACCATTAATATACACATTAGCATTGTGGTATGTTTGCAGGATGACCTTGTTTGGAACAAATAAATGGGTTTATTCATGTTGGAATTTTAGCCTCTGAAGAAGATATTTGGGTAGACTTCCTTCCTGATTTATCTGAGATCAAATCACATAAAACTGTCTATGCATGAGCTGGCCCTGCTTATAATCCACACTGGAAGTGGCTTTATGGCATTTGTATCTTATGAGGCAGAAAGATTTTTGTACAAGCTATGGCAAAGCCAATTAAGAGGCTACAATCCAACAAAATAAACAGCACCAGCAACCTGCTGTTTGACATCATGCAAACTTGTTACTCAGTAGTCACAGAAGGTTACACTTTTCTACCTGTGGTTTTCAGGATTTGAGAATCAAGACTTACATATTGGGTTCTGGTCCCCTTCCACACACACCCTAATTCTGTTTACACTCCCCACCTTCCCAAAGCTCTTGGGTCAAGGAAAATAAAGGGTAAAAGTGAAGAGAAGGAAGGGAAAAGGTGGCATTTAGGCTTCGGGCAGTTTAATTCAATACCTATAGAAGTTCTGAGGGTCACTTTCAAACTTAATAAATTCATAAATGAACTCCGTTTCTTCCAAAATGAACCTGTTCCTCATCCATTCATTCCCCGTCTCTTCCCATTCATTCTGTCTTCCACACCAAAAATCTCAGGGATTTCCTCACTTTGTTTCACTGTACCTCTAAGGCCACATCTATTTAGATAATCATACTATTAATTCTACTTCAGAAATGTACCTCAAATCTAACCTTTCTTTCCCACCTCCCATCACTGCCTTGTTAAGCCTTCATCTAGTTATTACTTTGAATTTTGTTTGCCATTACCACAGCCCTCTAGCTGGTGTCCCAGCTCCTGGAAAATCCAAAGCACCACTGCCAGCATTATGATCCAATAAAATTTTGATCTAGTGAAGCCAATAGTAAAGTCATTGAGTTATGTATGACCCAGTAAAGACTGGCAAGTCATCCCCACAGAGGTTCAAGGTCAAACTTCCTCATAACATATATGGATCCTAAACTCCTGAAGGAGGGCATGTGACTGGCTTGTTCACTAAATGCAGTGCACATGGTAGGTCCTCCATGTATATTTTTGAATAAATGGATGACTATAAAGTCTTCACAATCTTGTTTGATATACTCACTCCCTACCATGCATACTAACCTCCAGCCATACTCAGTTTCTTATCCTTCTCTGAACATGCTATGTCCTTGCATGGTACCATGTGTTCCCTTTGATTGGATTTCTCTTCATTTCTTCTCCATCTAGAAAAATGGTGCTAATTTTTCAAGATATAGCAAAAATCCACCCTGGCTGGGTTGCTCAGTTGGTTGGAGCATGGTCCAAAAGGTTGTGGGTTTGATCCCTGGTCTGGGTGTGTATGGGAGGCAATCAATCGATGTTTCTCATATCGATGTATTTCCGCTTTTTCTCTCTCTTTTTCTCTTCCTTCCTTCTTCTAAAATCAGTGGAAACATACTCTCAGGTGAAGATTTAAAAGAAAACCACAAAGACACAGCACAAATCCCTAAGTAAAGTAATATAATAAGCCTGCTGTACTATTGCCTTATGGTTTTCTGTCATTTATACAAATCTAATCTATTTTATTAAAATGTCTACATGTTAGATCTTTTTACCATTTTTACTCTTTGAGCCTCTTCTTTCTATTTAATACTGTTTATGAATATTTTATGAAGGTAAAGAGTTTAAGAAAGCTGTTTACCTAATAAGTTCTTGAGGACACAAATGACCCAGTAAAGGCAGATTTAGAGAAAATAATGAAGTCAAACACAATCTTCATATGTCTACTAGTATATAGCTCTAGCCCTGAGAAAATCTAAACAAACTATCCAGAAAGATTACTTTGTATTAGTTACTAAAGAGAAATGGGTAGAGAATGCAACCTCTTCTCTGGCCCCACTCTGCATATCTTTGTCAAATTCTTCACTCTTATATTTTTGATATTATTACTACTAATAATTCTAAACCTGGGCTATCAGCAATTTTCAACCACCTTACTCTCACTTTTCCTCTTTCTCAAATATTTGAAACAGAGAAGTCAGCTGTCAATGATGAAAAATAAATACTGAATACTAGATTAGGAAGTGCAATGAACAAATACATATACAGAAGATAAAACCATCCACCAGTAGATGCCAACTCTATTTTAGACAATAGAAAAATGTCAGAAAAATATATTACAGTGGGCATTTGGAGAACATTGAAATTCTAAAAGATGCATAAATATACAGTCAGGTATGGGGCAATGATGAACTCAGCTGGCGGGGTGAATATGAGCACACATTAAGTGCTAACTTCACAGAAAGAGGGCAGTAACACTGCCTATATATTTCTACTCTGTCAACATGATAGTCAAAGAAAAAAAGAAAGGGGGGACTCAATGAAATTGTGTCCCTGGAGCAAAAGTGTATTCGGGAGTGTATTTAGAAGGCATGAGAATGCTATGACCATGCCTCTTCTTGCGAGGTCCTTTTTATATAACTCCCTGAATGCTGGCTGCTGCTCTTCTATTTTTCTATGCAGTTTTGACATATAAGGCTCTTCTCAAAAGCAGAAAGTAAGATGCTAGGGGGAAAGGAGCATGGAGAGAAGACAATAAATGCAATACTACATAATTTTACTGAGCCAAGCACTAGGGTAAAAAAAGCATGTAAAAGAAAAAAAAAATAACTTCCACAATTGAAGGAGTCTATAATCTTGTTTGAGAGACAAGCATGACATCCTATCTAATAAAATAGTAATATGCAAATTAACAATCACTCTGCTACACACAGGCCACATACATCAGCCAATCAGGAGTGAATATGCAAATAAACTCAACCAAGATGGCTACCACCACAGAGAGCAGGAGGGAGGCTTGGGTTTCCCTGGCAATGGAGGAAGCCAAGCTTTCCACCTTCCCTTGCCGGCCTAGGCCTCCACTCAAGGCTACAAAGTTTAAATTATGGAAAGTAAACAAATCCAAACAGAAATGGCAGCTGCCACAGAGCTGGAAAGAACAGGAGGCTAGGGTTGCCCCTGGCCATGGAGGAAGCCAAGATTTTCACACACCCTAGCTGTCCCAGGCTTCCGCTTAAGGCTACAAAGTTTCAATTATAGAAGATAGATAAACCCCAGATACCAGGGCCTCTGCTTGGGACACCAGAGGGTGTGGCCAGCCTGCAAAACACCACAGGCCCCTTGCCACCCTGATCCAGGACACCCTTCAGGGCAAGCCAGCCAGCCCCAACCCATGTACCAGGCCTCTATCCTATCTATTGTAATAAGAGAGTAATATGCAGATTAACCATCACTCCAACATACAAGATTGCTGCCCCCATGTGGTCAAAGATCCTGCCCCCATGTGGGCACAAGATGGCCTTCAGGGAATGGCAGTTGGGAGGGACTAGGCCTGCAAGGGAGGGCAGTTGGGGGTGATCAAGCCTGCAGGGTAGAGCAGTTAGGGGTGACCAAGCCAGCAGAGGAGGGAAGTTGGGGGAGACCAGGTCTGCAGGGAAGAGTAGTTGGGAGGGACCCAGGCCTGCAGGAGGAAAGCAGTTAGGGGTGACCAGGCCTATGGGGGAGGGCAGTTAGGGTCAAACAGCTGTCAGGGAAGCAGTTAGGCATCAATCAGGCTGGCAGGGGAGTGATTAGGGGTGATCAGGCTGGCAGGCAGAAGCAATTAGGGCCAGTGAGAAAGGCAGTCAGGCCAGCAGTTGGGAACCAGCAGTCCTAGATTGTGAGAAGGATGTCTGACTGCTCATTTAGGCCCTATCCTAAATGGACAGTCGGACATCCCTTGAGGCAGGCGTCTTCAAACTACGGCCTGCGGGCCACATGCGGCCCGCAGAGGAGTCTGATCCGGCCCGCCAGGTTTTTTTGGGCAGTGAGCGCAGCCGAGGTGTTACAGTAGAAATTAGTAGTTCATATAGTCCGGCCCTCCAGCTCTCTGAGGGACCGTGATCTGGCCCCCACTTTAAAAAGTTTGAGGACGCCTGCCTTGAGGGGTCCCAGATTGGAGAGGGTGCAGGCTGGGCTGAGGGATACTCCCCTCTCACTGTGCCTGAATTTTGTGCACTGAGCCTCTAGTAGTTGGATAATTGGAGATTGATGTGAATAATACTGTATTTTGCTTTTAAGGAGCTACTTAATAAGATCAGTTGAAGTGATGAAAAGGGAGGAGGTGGTGCTGGCTGGAGGGATAGAATAAAACATTAGGAAAGAAGGCGAAGAGGGAGGGTAATTGAAAAGAACAAAATGTAGAATTGCACAGAGAATAAAAGGTCAAGTAAATGAATCACTGTAGAATGGATAGATGAATAAAGCACATGTCTTTATTCAGTGACATACATTAGGTTTATCACACTATACCAGATTTAAATGTACAAAGAGAAGAGTTACAGGATGCCAAATGGAATTAAGAACATCTGACCTTAGGAGTGGCATGGCACATGAAATTTAGGGTCATGGAGACCTGGCTTTGAATCTGTTTCTCAGTTTGGTTCATTGCATGGCAATTGGCTGGACACTTAATCTGTCTCCAAGCCTCAGATCTCTCAATTATTAAAAAAAGAAAAAAAAAGAAAAAAAAGTGTGTTTTGTGGGAGAAAGCAATAAGACCTTCCTTGGAGGTGAGTTAGAAGGACTTGCAACATAGTAATTACTCAATAAGTGGTAGCTATTATGATAACACATCAACATTTCAAAGGAGAATAAATCAGCCCCAGATAGTCTTAGGAATGAAATAAAATATTATGGCCCTAGCAGTTTTGGCTCAGTGGATAGAACATCAGCCTGTGGAATGAAGGGTCCCGGGTTCGATTACGGTCAAGTGCACATGCCTAGGTTGTGGGCTCAATCCTAGGAGGCATGCAGGAGGCAGCCTATCAATGATTCTCTCTCATCATTAATGTTTCACTCTCTCCCTCTCCCTTTTTCTCTGAAATCAATAATAACATATTTTTAAAAAATACTTTGTCTACTTTTTAGTTTTATTTTAGTTATGTATTTCCTTTTTAATTTCATAGGAGTGTCTTATGCAGAATATAGCTGTGCAAGCTGTGAGTTTTTAGTGACCATTGCCAGAAACATCCTTGTCTGTTGCTTTGGGCTGGGGATGTGTGTTCTAAGTGAAATGTCTGCAAGAGGCAGGAGAAGGGACATTAATGCTGCATTCCTTCCTTTTTCTCTCAGGGGAAGCACAAGGATTTCCTGAGGAGAGGCAGCTGCAGGGCACGGGGAGACCCCCTCAGGTAAGATGTGACTTGTGGGTACACCCAGCAGCCCAGGACCTAAGCCACTGGGTATGCTTTGCGAAGTTGGGGTTTGCTATCACTCTCCAAACTCTTTCCTTGGAGGCAACAGACACTGTTCTCTATTACTTTACTTGCCCTACTGCTGTTCTAGGGCAGTATCACACCTGTTATGTGATGCCCCATTGCACGGGCGTTCTTGACCCCAAATCATTTCATCTAAGAACACTTCATTCAGAACGAAAGCCAAAATTTTATTTTATAGCTTTAAGGCATTGTAAACCTCAGTTTTCTTTAAGCCCTGGCCTGCTAATGTTTGTTGAAATATTATGTACACAGGTTTGTTCATATTTGGAAGAGTTCATTTTCCCCACAATTCATCTCTGCTGGCTCCATTTCATGTGGGCACAAGACTAGGTGAAGATGCTGCTGGTCTAACATATATAGTGTGAAAGTCTATGGGAAAGAAACCCTGTTGTTTCTCACACCAAACTGACTGCCATGGAAAACCTGCCGAGCAATATATTTCACTTATTCTAATAAGCACATTATAAAATGGCACTGAATGTCTTCCTCTCAGAGACAAAGAAGGTTTGGGGTATTAAAAACATCAAAAGCAGAAAAAGTGAAGTAGTTGCAACAGGTACAGATCTAAGGCAAAGAACTACATCGAGCTGCGGAATCTCAGATCAAATATGCCTGCTTTTCCCTTTCGCCCTTCGGGGTCATTCCTCTGATAAATAATTCACAGACTGCGGTGAAAAGTAGTTTGCATACTGACAAGATTAAAAAGAGTGCTTTGTCTGGGCTAAATTTACAATCTGAAACCTTCCTTTAAACCGTCAGAAAGGTAATTAATTTAAGAGGGTTCCGCCAGCAGAGTCTCCGACCCTGTCAGAAAAATTTCATTTCCTGAGGGTGAAAAGATGTTGCATTTATCTTTCCCAAATGCCTGTTTTGGTTTCCATTTTAAGACCCTTTTATCCCTTCCTAATGTGCTTTGTACAACCCTTTTCTTTCTTAGCAAAAATTAATCCAGTATTCTCTCCTGGTGGATTTTTTGGAAGATTTTCTAACATAGTCTGCAAATTACCTCTGAGTGGGGGCTGGAGGAGAGGTCAGGCCTTTTGACACAAACAGAAGAGGAACATTTTTCTGCAGAGAGCACTTCCCGCTACCTGAACATTCAGACAGGCCTTGGGAGTATAATATTAACAGGAAATGCATGAATTCAGCAGCATGGAAATTTGCTTGTGGCAGAGCAAGACATCCTGTCCCATGTATGCTCAGTAGTGTGCACTCTCATGAATTAATGCTTATGACAGTCAGTGGGTTTTTACAGCAGCTCTTCAAGCCAAGTTTACTGGTGTAAAAATTTATTAGCAACTGTGTCCCTTTAGCTGATCCCTGGAGGCATAGCAGATGACATGAAACAATGCACTGTGTTCAGAAACCTTATCCAAAATCTGGGTGTCACAGATGCACACAGTGGCACGTAACTGTGCATTGGAATCATGTTGCATTCTCCCTGCGAGGTTGGGTTGGCCAGAGTAGTAAAGCTAAAGAGATATCATTTCATTGATGCTAATCAGGGAGAAATCATTTAATATCTAATATACTTCAAGAAACAAAGGTCAGCTGAGATGTGTCACAA
Organism: Pipistrellus kuhlii; assembly: GCF_014108245.1. Lineage (NCBI taxonomy): Eukaryota > Metazoa > Chordata > Mammalia > Chiroptera > Vespertilionidae > Pipistrellus > Pipistrellus kuhlii. The sequence continues at coordinate 49,878,293 of NW_023425529.1, forward strand.
TGCTAAGTGAAAAGAAAAATAGCCCCCAATATATAAAACTCTGAATAAGAACGTCACGACTTTAATGAAAATCTAAATGAGAAAAGTGTTCAATATTGGTACTTTTGGATGCTTAGCTGTCTTCCCTAGTTACAGCTCTTGAACCTGGTGAGTGAAATGCTGTGTTGCAACATTTCAGTTTCCTGACATTTTCCTTCTACATTTTATGTCATCTTGGTGTGGTCAGGATGTGCTACACCAGTTTGACAGCTGTGTTCTCTGAGGCTCTAGAAAAGCAGCCACTGGACAAATTGTTTTGCAAATTGCTCACTGCCATCACACCTCACAAAAAGGGGTATCTTAAGGGCACATATTGTGTTCTGTCTGGAGTCCACACCATTACCATGCCAATGCTCAGCATTAGTCTCTAATCTTTTGATTTGGGCATTTTAATCACCTTCAAAGTTTTTGGGAAGTTGTATAAATTAAAACAAATAAAATATGGTCTAGTATGAGTTAGTATAAAAGCAATTAATCTCACAGCTAAAACTGCAACTTCAGTTTAAGAACACTCATATTTTTCCATTAATATAAGGATTGTTATTGAAAATATCCTGCCATCACTCTAGTTTTTTCAAATAAATGGGTTGAGAAGATCCTCAGAAACCAGTTTTGGAGGAATGTTTCATTTGGAGGTGATAGTGCAGGAGTAGGAAGAAATGTGTGTTGGGGAAGGGTGTAAATTTAGCTCATATCACACCATCAGGAGGTTGGTCTAAGTTAGGGGTGTCGAACTCAATCAGAGAAGGGGCCAAAATCTAAAATCCAGCCTAATTCGCGGGCCGAATGGTTTACTGAACAGTCATAAACTGTCATTGTGATGGAAACGCAGCGGAGTGCAGTGATGACAGCGCGGTGCGGGCCACATTGCAAGGCCTGGTGGGACGGATTTGGCCCGCGGGCCTTGTGTTTGACACATGTGGTCTAAGTGTTTGTTTTATTTTTAAGCAACAGCAGGCTGAACTTGCTATAGTCAGTAACATCCAGAATAGTCTTGGTTAGAATCCTTGGGTTTCAACTAGACCTTCATTCCCTATATATCAGTAGAACCTCAGTTCAAGGAAATAGAATGACATCCTCATGATATATACTACTAGAGGCCTGATGCATGAAATTCGTGCAAGAGTTCCTGTCCCTGGTTGCTGGCACTGGTTTTCCTCTGGCACCCAGGATTGGACTTGCTTCCCAGTAGGTGCCTGAGACCTGGGCTGGCTTCCCTCGAGCTGGGCTTCCCTTGCAGCCCTGGCTTCATCTGGAAGGACTTCCGGTCTAATTAGCATATTACACTTTTATTATTATAGATGATTTTCCAATCCTTCTCACTTCCAGGACTTTTCAATCTGTACCTTCCCATCATTCTGCGGTGGGATACAAACTCAGACATCATCCCACTGAAGAGCATAAGGGTTGATTCCAACCACATTTCCACCCGTTATCTCTTAACACTAGTCATTAAATAATTTTGTAGAAAGTTACTGATGGGAGGCACATGAAATTTAGCAGAAGCTGGAGGAGAATTAAACGGGTAGGGGAATATCTAGGTCCTGAGACTATTTACCAATAAGCCTATTGAATTACCTATAGAATATTTGAAAAAGGAAAAACATATCCATAATAGGAAAAATAAAAAAATATTCTGTTGCAGACATGCTCAGTTTATGGGGGTCTGCATAGATGAATAATGGAAGCTACCAGCAAACACTTGAGACTGGGAATGGATGCCCTACTGTGAGGCTTTGTATTGCCAGGCATAATTTATTGGTGAAGAGTAGGAATTTACGATTTTGGAATGATTGTTGCACTTGAGGAGAACCTCCAGTGGTGAAACTAGCTACAGACCAATAATACTGACAATACAGGCCTCAGCGAGCGTGATGATTGTGGGAAGGGAAGGGGCCAGCTATTTGATAGAGCTTGTTGGTTTTATGAGATTTGGCAACTGATTAATGGAGGAAGTAAAAGGAAAAAAGAGTGAAAGATGACTGATTTCTGGCTCTGCTCAGCACCCTATGAGGTACTCTAATCAGCACCCAAGAGAGTTAACAGGCTCTGCTCATTCATTCTTTAGGTTTCCCCCCTCATGGCTTTACTTTGTCTCAACTCTTGTCCCTGAGTTGTTCAGTGACAAAATTATAACTTATTTCCTGGCTCCATTCCTGCTTTGTCCTTCCACTAAAAAGAACGACTGGTCCCTCTTTTAGGCTTTTGACATTTTTTTTCCTTTCCTCCTTCCTTACATCTTCAATTTCATCTGGCATATTTCTTCCTGATTGGGCAGTTATGTATATTACAAGCACGACAAAAACGCGTTCTTGTGGCACAGTCCAAAGGACTCCTTCCACCCTCCAGGTACACCTGCTACTGTTCATAAGTGCAGCGCATGGCTATCAACTTGTGCTCAGATAGGAGCCCACTGCCCTGACCTCTCACCTCCCCAGCAGGGAGGAAACAGGAGGAGCAGAATGCGAGTGCCTCTAAGGACAATTAATCCTGTCATCTTTAACACACTGGGCTGTGCAGCGGGGAGGTGGTTCAAATGCATTTGGATTCAAAACCCGGCTTTTCCACTTATTAACCATGTGGATTTTGACGAGTGGTTTAGATTCCAGGTGTCACAGTGTTCTCACAAACGAAATGGAAACAATGCCTGCTTTAAAAGGCTCTTATGAGAATAGTGTAAGTGCCAAACAGAGTGCCTGGCCCATTCCAATGAACACGCAATGAAGGCGAATTCCTTCTATTTTGTTTTCCTCAGATTTTGCCTAGGAGACCAGGATGTAGATTTCTGAAAGTGATCCCAGGCATTCTGAACCCCCACCATTCCTGGCACAAGCACTGGCCCATGCAGTCACTCCAAATCCAGCCCACATGCCGTGAAACAGGATGGAAAACTGAGTTTGGTAATTCCCCAAAACTGGAGAACATTACATGGCATGCCCTGTGCTTTGTTTGCTCCATGTCACTGTGTGTTTCTACATTTCAAAGAATCATACCGTCTTACCACTGGAAGATCTTTTTGTGGTAGCGCAGAAACAACACTGAGCCTGGGGTCAGGAGGTAAGGATTCAAGGCCTGGATTTGCAGCAAAATAGCTACACATACACTAGAGCCTGCCCTGACTCATCCACCTGGTGGCTAAGTCTTTGGCAGGTGAATCGGACTCTCCATGAGAGTCAATGGGTGGTTATTGTTTTGACCAACCATCAGTTTCTGTGCAGTGATTTTAGATTTTTTTTTAAATTTTTTAATTTTTAATAATGAGACCAGGGCTGTCTGTGTAAGAGGTGAGAGGGTGTGTCTGGACAAGCCAAGGGGTTTGCACAAGAAAGACAGTGAGCAAGGGAGGCTGTGTGACAGAACCACCTCCCTCGCCCTCAAGAGAATGTCAGCGAAACTACTTAACATGGCAGGAATCTGGGAAGTTGATTTGTATATGTTCAGGTGCTATGATGTGGCTTGGCCCCCAGAATAGTCTCTAGCAAATTCAGGGGTATTCCCATGAAATTCAATTAAATGTGGGTAACTCGATCGATGAGTTAGATAATATTTATGAAAGCACATTCGAAATGCATGTGGTAATCAGCTGTAGGTTGTTACTGCCTGCTTCGACACTTGGACTTTGCAGATGAAAAGTCTGGTCAGAAAGTTTATGTGATTTAAATGAGGGTACCTTAAATCTATTTCGTAAAGATTTTTTGTGATGGCCAAATGAGAGGTAAGGCACATGACTGAGGGCTTGGCACATAGTAGCCATTCCATAAATGCTACCAATCACTATTGTTGTTATGCTGCTGCTGTGGATGATGCTGCCAATGGGTGAAGGCCTGCTTGGGAGACTGTTTACTGATTCCCAGGCCAGTGCGCTTTCTACTGCACCCTCTTTCTTTCTCAATGCCATGTAATTTTGGATGGCATAGATTATGATAAAATAAGTCTGTAGTAAGATTATGCAATTTTTAAAAAGCAGCAGAAAAATTAACATATATATAATATTTTTATTGATTTCAGAGAGGAAGGGAGAGGGAGAGAGAGATAGAAACATCAGCGATGAGAGAAAAATTATTGACTGGCTGCTCCTGTATGCCCCACACTAGGGCTTGAGACTGCAACCTGGGGAATTGAACCCTAACCTTCTGGTTTATAGGTTGATGCTCAGCCTCTGAACCATGCCAGCTGGGCAAAATTAACACTCTTGATTTAACTAAAAGGATTATCTCTGGGAGACTGGGAACTAGAATTTACAAATGAGATATTAAATTGAATATTTATCAAGCTTTACTATTCTGAGTGCCCAAACTATTCCAGGCCCTATGGAGGCATTTAGTTAGGGTTTGGTGAAATGCTGTTCATTCATGTTTGCTCATTCTTCTTTCAGAAACTCATTACTGAATACATCTTACTTATCAGGCACAGTTCTAGCTAACATTAATGGAGTACTTCTTTTTTCTAGAACCATTTTGTCAGAGAACATGGAAGAAAACCTTCTAGAAGAGGAGACATGGATCTGTGTACAAAACATACACATGAAAGGCCATACAAACAATGACAAAATATCCTGTTAATGGAAGAAACGGGAGATCCTGGAAGGAGGCAGAATCAAGGAGTGTTCAGGAATGTCTAGAGTTAATCCCCAAAGTCTTCCTGGAGGAGGAGGAAGCTATTCCATGATGCTTTACAGTTAAGTGGTAATGGGCATGAAACAGGAGAGATGGGTTTCCAAAACAGAGGTATTGAAAGGCTAGCAGGTATATGGCTGCTAGTTTTCTTTTTTTCCAGCACCACAGGGAGTTTTCCTTAGAAATGTATCCTTACTATACAGATGATGTGTTGTAGAATTATATACCAGGAACCTGTATAATTTTATTAACCAATATCACTCCAATAAATTCAATAAAAATAGTGAAATGTGGTCTCAGGAACATATCACCCAGTTTTACATATCTCCCCACCTTTTCTCCTAATCACTTATGCTTCTATGAGAATTTGCCAAGAACCTACCAAAGAAAAGCCTTCAGCACTGACTAATTCTAACACTACTCATCAGCCCCTCAGGGTCTCACAGGAAAATTCCTGGTTAAAATAGAAAGTTCCCTTTGGAACTGGGTTCTGATCACTATCCTTTCATGTTCTCTACTTTGTGAGTCACCCAAATTATAAATGCTGGACTGCTTGGCTACACAGGCTGAGAATCACCACATATAATCTGTAGATCATAAGACATGGTAGTAGTACTCCAGCATCTAATTGTTATTAATATAAGGATGTTAGAGCCATATAAAAATATACCAGAAAGTTCCTTCATGTGCATTTTCAATAAATACCTCTTCCTTGAAAAGGTGACCACTACTTTCTGACTTTCCCCGCCATTGCACAGTGGTTCCTATTCTTAAACTCCACATTAACATAATCATGCACCACATTCTTTTTATGTTCATTCAAATTGGTGTATATGGCAATAATTCTTTATTTTCATTGTTTGCAGTACCTTATTATTTGAACATTTCACAGTTGATTTATCATTCAACTGCTGACAGATATTTAGATCTAGGTGGTTTCTACATTTGTCCCATTATGAGTTGAGTTGTTATAGACATTCTTGTTCATCTATTTTAGTGGCTAGGCCCTCATTCCTCTGAACATATTCCTAGGAGTAGAATTGTGGGAATTCCAGTTCATGTCTTTGAAAATACCTGGTATTGTCCATGTTTTTAATTTTACCAATTCTGATGAGTGTGTGGTGGCAAGCCAGCAACAAATAAAATAAAGAATTGGATCAAAAAATAAGGAAGATAGTAGTAGGTTTGGGGAAAGGGAACTAAGCAGTGTGACTGACGAAAGATGGGAAGGAGCTTGAGAAAGACACTGAGTTTGATTGTAAAAGGCAGCCTGACACAGGGTAGCACAAAACCTTGTCCTCTTATTCTTACTAATTTTAGCCATAAAACATTTTTCTCTCTGCTAAGCCTGGTTGGGGTGCAGGTTGGTGGTGGATGTGTAGAGCTAGTTTAGCTGTAACCCCTGATTCCAGCATGCATTTAGTTCCTGTATTTTAGTCTCTATTGTGTAAACTTGACAATTCCCTGAGCCAATCCAGCCCTGACAATGACAATCTATGCTTTCTCTCATGCCCCTCATATATATGTAGTACACACACACACACACACACACACACACACACACACACACAGTATATATATATATATATATATATATATATATATATATATATATACACTAATAAAAGAGTAAGATGCAAATTGACTGTACCTTCGCAATGCCCACCCGCCAATCAGGAGTTAGTATGCAAATTAACCCAACAAAGATGGCACATTAATTTGCACACACAGGCACTCAGCAGCTGGGGGTGAGGTGGGACACTTGAGTCATCACTATGGCGACAATGCAGGGATTTCACACTGCCCCAGCCACTCTGGGCTTCTAGGCAGCATGGGAAGGCGGAAAGACAGCTCCAGCGAGAGCTAATGTGGTGCCAGAAGCCAGGGGAAGGAAGGCCCATTCTTGCATGAATCTTTGTGCATTGGGCCTGTAAAAAAAAAAAAAAATCTATCTATCTATCTATCTATCTATCTATCTATCTATCTACACACACACACACACACACACACACACACAAATGCACACAAATGCACACACATATGTTTTATGCAACTTGAAAGCCCAGTTTGACTTCAAAATAGGGACCTTCTAAATTCCATCCCATCTTTCTTAATTATAACTGCTTAATTCCCTGTCTCAAACCTACCATTCTCTTCCTTATTTTTGATCCAATCTCATCTTTTATTAATTATAAAAATTAATAAATTGGCACCTCTCCTAAAACTTATTCTTCCGATTCTTTTCTTATCTCGGTCAGGCACCTACTCCAGAATGGTACTGAGTTCTTTCCCATTGCTTTGGAAACTGTAAAGGCCTTTTTAAAGTTCCTCCACTGTGACATCTCTGTGACATTCACACATTCCTGAAACTCCCTCCCCCTTGGAATTCATGAGAGGATTGTTTCCCCCCTGTCTTCCCTTCCTCCCTCCCCTTTTTCCTGCTGGTACCTGATTGTTATCTACTCAGCATCATCCTGGTCCCTTTCCAAACTCTCTTCTGCATCTCACAGTACAAGCAGCTAAACCTTGCAAAATTTCTTTCCCAGCAGAGTTCTGGGTTAGATTCTGCTAAAAAAAAGAAGCATTTCCCAAGACTTTGGAGACAGAAGGAAGGAAAGACCATTTTTCTCTGGTGGCAGTTGCAGTCCTACACATGTGGGCAGTTGGCAAATGTGAGATTTACAGCAGTTTCTCAGAGAGCACCTGCAAATCTCCAACTTGGGGGCTGGAGTCAGGGGAGATTATCAAGAGGAGCTTCCCTGGATTCCTACCATTCAAATGTCCTGAAGGCCTGTTGTGGGCTTCTTTCACATTGGTATCCTTGCTCTTCAAATAGCTGTGTAATTCCCTAATGATTAATATTATACTGTCACTTGAAGTAAAAATTTTTTGAATTCTCCATGCTCAGCTAAGTCTTATTATAAATTTCAGTGCTTTAACATAAGTTTATTTCTTGAGCATATTGTAGGGTAATGGATATGATGGTAGTGAGGGTAGTAGATGGGGGGCAGGGAGAGCCTCTGTTTCAAAAAGCCATTGGAGACTCTGCCATCTGCAGTGTGACTCAGGAAGCTTGGCCATTGATATGCAGCCCAGAGACAAAGAAAGTGAAAAAAGGTGTATTCATGTATCCACCAGCCGTTCACAAGAGCCAATCTAATTTCAAGAACAGTTGGAAATGTTGTCATTTACTTCAGCTCAATTTATTGGTCCAAGACTTACATATTAGTGTTTCTTGGAATCCTGAAACCAGATATCTTTTTTTCTCATTCTTCCCATTCACTTCAAAGAGATCTTTCCCCAGTTTCTGGTTTCCTCTCTATCCGGAATGTCTTCTCCCTTTGTGCCCTTCTGGTGAATGTCCTTCAAGGCACAAATAGTATCTCCTTTTTGAAATTGCCTCTGAGTGTCCATTGGCAGCTTCCCAGCTCTCTCTTACATGTAGTTAAAACACTCAAATTCAATTAACAGTACAGCCAGTTATTTGTTAGACATAGTTGTGTCAGTGTAAGGCAAGGAAAACAGGTCATGCATCAACTTCTCAAAATGTAGAAGGTACTCATTAAATACTGCTGGTATAAATCGATAGATTTGGCTGTCAAATATTTACAAATTTGGGTAACTGAACTATGTTTTTCTGAAACATAATGCAAATATTAATACAAATTAAAATAAATTCTCCATGGTCTGCAATCAGTATTTAATATGCAGGATGAATTAATTAAAAACAATTAATACTTTAATAAGAAATTTGTACACACATGCTAAAATAATTACCCCATCTTTTTTTCCTACAACTTTCAAGATTTTTGTAGGTGTTTTTGGGCAGTTGGCTTTCATTGCAATAGGTCATTGACAAGGTACACACTTGGTACAAATCTTCGGGGCTCATAGATTTCCTGCCATATTCATCTGCTCTCATGTGGATTCCATCTTTTTACATTCTGTTCTCTTCTCCTCTCCCCCAGTGTCCCTCCTGCTATCTCCCCTTCTCTAATTTATCACCGTCTTTACTGAGCTTGCAGAGTTGTGACAACAAGAAGAGAGAAAGAGATAGGAGAAATCCATGGAGGAACAGACATTTCCCCTCCATAAATTTTGACTTGTGAGTACTCTTCTCTACCCAAGGCTGGGGTTTTTAACAGCATTGGGTTTATTTAGGCAAGACATCAATGAGAAATATAATTGTGACATAAACAATGTCTAGGGGTCATTATCTTTTCTCTGAATTAGTACTAGATCAATACCCTAGTAAGTTATCAGGGGAATTTCATTAAAGTGATCGTCTTTGTAAACAAATAAACTTACATTTAATCTTCCCTGTTTCCCTGAAAATAAGACAGTATCTTATGTTAATTTTTTCTCCCAAAGTTGCACTAGGTCTTATTTTCAGGGGATGTCTTATCTTTCCATGTGCTAGGTCTTATTTTTGGAGGATGTCTTATTTTCAGGGAAACACGGTACTTTCTCTAGGTATTTTATTTGGCAATGAGAAAGGGGTATACAAAGAGGCAAAGGTATGTTCTTTTTCCTCAAATAGCTTACAAAATACATATATCAATTTGAGATATTAATAACTTATGCCTATGGTAAAATTCACAGAACTTTCTTTACAAAATTGTGAAATTCTGATTTAGGGTTCATTTCAGATCAAATACTTTCTTATTCATCTTTATTGCTTCTCTGACTTCCATTGCATCTTATCCTTAGGCTTTCTCCTTTAATTCCTATGCTTCTCATTGCACATCTGTTCACTCATTCTACAGGTATTTAATGGGCACCTACTATGCGTGGGTCATTATATCCTTTAGGACCACAGCAGAGGACAAAATCCTAGTCTCAAAGAGCTTGTATTCAAGTGGGAGAGAGTTGGAAGATAAACAAGCATAATATGGTCAAAAAGTGCTATCAGTAAAAACAACTGGCTAAAATGATGAAAGGGCCAGGGATGCTATTTTAGTGAGAATGGTGAGGTAAGTTATCTATGAGGAAGTGATATTTGAGTAGACATGATTGAGGTAGGAATTAGTCAGCTAGAGAACTAGTAAACAGCATTCTAAGAAAAACAAATAGCAGGTGCAAAGGGCCTGTGGCAGGAATGAGTTTGATGCCTTAATGGAATAGATAGAAGGCCTCTGTGACTGGATTACTAACAGCGTAACTTTTTAACTCATCTAGTGTTTTATTTGTTCCTCACAACAATAGTTATTTCCCTTTTACTGGTGAGGAAACTGAGGTTTACAGCTTAACTAAGGATTTGTACAAACTAGTCGAGTTCGGTTTTGAACTGTAGTCTTTAGACTCCAAATCAAGTACTCTTCCCATACACTAGATTATGATATTATGAACACTTGTTTGGCTCTGGGATGCCCTTAGGATACTGGAAATTCTTTGAAATAATTTCCAGAAAAAAGAGTAGCCACCACGAGTTGTCATATTCAAATCATAAAGTGATCTGGAGACAGGTTAAGGCTTTTTCCTTCCTATATTAGGGTTTCCTTGGGCAGTGGAGTAATCGCTAGGACATCATCCTGTCAAAGAAAGAAGCTTCAACCAGCTATTGTAGATGGCCAAAGGAGATCTAGGGAGGAGACCTCAAAAATTCACCTTGGAACCTTGTGTACACCTGGCCTGGAAAGGAAGCTGAGTGAAGATATCTTGATCAGGGTCCCAATGGACTTCGATGCTCACAAGATGCTCAGGAACTTTAGGGCAGGATGAGTCCTTAGAAATCACTGAATTTACAGTCTCTCCCCACTTCTTCGCTATTTAAATAAAGTCAAAATGTAGGTGATACGATAACACATGTAGATGGAGACAGTCCTGGCATATCATCAGCATTTATTGAGGCCTACTGCCAAACAGTGTGATGGTGCTAGAGATGAACATAATCTGTCCACTTAGAAAAGTTGAGATCTAGAGGGAAACCAAACATCTATAATAAGAAAAGCGTAATATGCTAATTATACCGGATGTCCTTCTGGATGACCTTCTGGATGACCTTCCGGATGAAGCCGGGACTGCAAGGGAAGCCTGGGTCCCAGTTGCCTGCTGGGGGCTGGAGGGAAGCCTGGGTCCTGAGTGACAGAGGGAAGCTGGTGCCTGCAGCTGGAGGAAGGAAGGCCTACTCTTGCATGAATTTTGTGCATCTGGCATCTAGTACAAACATAATTGTCAAACAAAAAAAAACTGTCATGGAGGAGTCTAGAGAACACTTTAGAATAACAAGGAAGAAACCTGGCCTCTGTTCTGTGCTGTCTAGTTGAGAAAGAAAACCTTTCTGGCAAAGAAAATAAAAATAAAAAGCATGAAGTGGGGGTTATTATTGTGATAATTATATCATTACTAGAGGCCCAGTGCATGAAATTTGTGCACGGGGTAGGGTGGGGTGGGGTGGTGGTATCCTTCAGCCCGGCCTGCACCCTCTCCAATCTGGGACCATTGAACATCCCTCTCACAATCTGGTCTGCTGTCTCCTAACTGCTCACCTGCCTGCCGGCCTGATCTTGCCCCCAAGTGCCCTCCCCTGCGGGCCTGGTCACACCCAACTACCCTCTTCTACAGGCCTGATCTCATCCCTAACTGCCCTCCCCTGCTGGCCTGATCACCCACAACTGCCCTCCCCAGCAGGCCATCTTGTGACCACCTGAGAGCAGCCTTCTTGTGGCAGCCATCTTGTGGAGGCCATCTTATGATGAAATCGCACGAAGGCATCACGAGATACCACCTAGGCTTTTATTATATAGGATTGTGATAAAGCCACAGAGATGGGCTTTATCACATCAGTTGGTTAAGTTTCAATTTTTGGTAATATGTAGGAATAAAATAGACATATATCTGTGCAGAGTGGTTGAGAAGCTGAGGGTGTGACAGATGATTCTTAGATATCTATTCTAGCTTTATGATTTTTACCATTATTTGTGGTAAATTGTTACCTCAGAGACAAAATACAGATTGTACCTCCTGAAGTTAGACAGGTGAGATTCTGTTAAGCATGAGCATGACTTAATGCTTTTCAAATAATATTGCTCTTCAGATTTGCATGATTCTTCCTAAATAAATTCCCCTAGTCTGGGACTCATATGCCAAACCCCTCAGAGAATGTAAATCCCTGAACTTTTTTCTTGACGTCTAAATGCTGTCCTGGAAACTCCTCAAATTCTTGCCTTCCTGCTGTATATCCTTTCAACTCCCGCCTAATTTTTCTCATTTTTTACCTTCTCCTTATTCTCTAACCTGACCCCCTGGGTGGTTATCTGAGTGACTCCCTGGACCTCACTGCACTGAGATGAAGGCTCTGTGTTACCTTGCCTCAGAATATGGTCCAAACTTCTAACCAGAAGCTTCCTGCACACCCCCGCCCCCGCCCCCGCCCAGGTATGACAGGCATCCCAGCCAGGTTCTGTTCACTCCTATCAGGTCAGACAGTTTTCAGTCTTGCCTGGGGAAACTGCAGAACAAGGGGGAGTGAGTAAAGATAACTTTTAGTATAAGACTATCCAGAGACTCTGGAAATAGAATGAAAATAAAAATTGTCATAAATCTCACAATAGGTGGGTGGGCTTTCCTCCTTAATGTCCTAACAGCTGACTACTATTCTGAAGCAAAAAATTGTTTCCAAGCTGAGAGATGGATCAGATGCATACATATACAGTTGATGTTTATTATTTGTGGGTTTCTTAAACGCAGCGGGGCTATGCTGTGTCTCACGGAGAAATTATGTGTGTTAATAAGCTTTATTCAGGCATAAGTTATGGAGCTGTGGATTGTGAGTCCATTGTTAGCGCAGTAAATTAACAATATATATTAAACAGGGTATCTTTAAAGGTAGACACACATAAAACAAGTTTTGCGCTGCTTGGTTGACAAAAAAATGTGTCCAGAGGCTTGCTGGCAAGAACCTAACCCTACTTTTTCCCTAAGAGCAATGGGGTCAGTATTCACTAATTTGGTGTTTGTGGTGAATTTATAGACCATAACTACAAGGAATAACGAGAATCAATTGTGTATTTTTTATTTGCCCCTAAAAGGAGTCACGTATGAATCTATTTCACTATCACATTAAGCACACTTTGGAGATGAAACGTGTGCAATCTTCTCTAATGAATAAAATGAATGTAATTCTTTGTGAGATAAAAATCATTTTTTACAACAAATTACAACAAATTAGAGCCTATTTACCTACCAAAATGTATTTTCTCTAACTCTCTGCAGAGAATGCTACATTTCAAGTCAGAGAAATAAAGGAGGGCCACTCCTCGCCCGCCCCTGCATTTGTGGAGAACAAGGCGAGTGCACTTACCACCGCGCTTTGTGAAACTTTCATAATTCACAGAAGGGGCCATCTGAAAGCATTTCCCAGAATTGTCACAAAATTCTGCCAGCTCCTGCAGCGATGAAAAAGTACAGTCTTGTGAATATGATTAAGGTGCACTGGAATCTAAGAAAATCATAGCCACTCCAGCTCTCTTCACGCTTTCGGAATGGAGTCTCCAGAAGAAAGTCTGTTCTGACAGATGATTTCATGGCATTTTACTCAGTGTGGGCTGCATTTTAGAAGCAATGTATCAAAACCTTGACCTTTGCTTTATTTATTTTTTCTTTATTGTTGATTTTTGGAGGATTAGAAGCATTCCAAACTTTTTTCCTAAATGTCTTCCTATACATACAACAAAAAGAATTCAATGAGGATTTGACACACATTGTAGGAGCATGAGTTAGCAAAGGGGAGACTATTTCTAAATTGCTCCCGCCTTTATAATTTTGTCTCATTAGAGGAAAAGGGACAGGTGAGGAGACTAGCAGTGACAAATCAGGAGCAGTGAGTAACTTGTGGTATGAAACCTCCTTCTGAGAAAACTATGAAGGTTTTTATTGGGCATAAGATTTTTTCCCCCCCTCTGGTGGATTTTTGTAATTTACAGAAAATGCATAAACCAAAATTAGAAACTGCTTAGGTTTTAAATTTTATTGATTTAGGTTTAGTGTAAAAGTAATGAAGGGATTCCACAATAAATTTTTATTTTCTTGTTGGATTAAGATGAATACGTGAAGTTGATTAGTGAAATATTAGGTCTAGTAATAATTAATGTCGTTTTCTAATACTTTTTTAAAATCGAATTTATTTAAACAATACAACAAAATTTAATCAACAATATAGTTGCCGTTGTTTTCTACTACTTGTGCCCAATGCTCAGGAAGCATTTTAATCCCTCTGTTGTAAAATTCTTGTGATTTTGATGCAAAAAATTCGGTCAATGCATTTTTGAGGCATTCTTCATTATTAAATTTTTTTCCAAAAAGAAAGTTTTGCAAAGAACGAAACAAATGGTAATCAGAAGGGGCAATATCAGGAGAATATGCAGGTTGAGGGAGAACTTCCCATTCCAACTGGCGCAGTTTTTCAGCAGTGATTCTTGCAGTATGCGGTCGTGCGTTATCATGGTGAAGAATTACGCCCTTCCGATTAATCAGCGCGGGTTCTTTTTCTCTTAAAGCTTGGGCTAACCTTTCCAATTGGGCACTATACACTGCACTTGTAATGGTTTGGTTAGATGGTAAAAGTTCATAATGAAGAATTCCTTTAAAATTCCACCAAACACACAATATCACTTTTTTCGCATGCAAGTCAGGTTTTGGCATGGGCTGCGGAGCCTCATTTTTGTCCAACCATTGAGGCTGCCTTTTCAAATTAACACACAGCACCCATTCTTCATCTCCGGTAACAATTTGCTCTAAAAACGGCAAACGGTTTTGATGAGAGAGGAGCGAACTGCAAATTGTGACTCTTTGATTATGGTTGTTGTCGGTCAACTCATGAGGAACCCATTTTCCAAACTTTTGGACTTTGCCAAGTGCACGCAATTGATTGGAAATTGTTTTTTTGTGAACAATTTAAAGTTGTCACAAGCTCTTGTTGGGTAATTTGAGGATTTTGCACCAAAAGAGCTTGAAGAGCTTCTTGATCAAAATTGGACACATGGCCTCGACCACTCTTGTCATCTAACGAAAAATTTCCCTCGCGAAATTTCTCAAACCAACGCTCGCATTTTCTGGCGCTAACTGCATCTTGACCAAGAGCACTACAGATGTTTTTTGCAGCCTCACTTGCTTTTCTTCCTAATTGGAACTCGTAAAGCATGCAGTGCCGAATATGCTCTTCATCCGCCATCTTCTTAGCCCTAGTTTTGCAACAAAAACCAAACCAAACACAAACTTTTTCAAGCAAAACTTGTTAATTGCACTTCACACATTCTGTAGATACCATGTGTTTGAAGGTTATGTCAATACAAGTCAACGCCAAGCAAGATTTTAAACGAATGTTTAAAAACGACATTAATTATTACTAGTCCCAATATACCGTACTCATTTAGTCACTGAAATGCAATGTATTTGGTAGACCACAGATAAAGAAGTTCCAAGGACTTGTGAATAATATTTGTGGCTGCATTTGCATAATCCTAATGTTAATAAAGCCTGCTTTCTAAATCAGACATTTTGTGTTTCAATTCCAAGGTTTGCCACTAATGCAGATGGTAAATGTATGATATTTATAAATATGATATTCAGGTTATGCAATAATAATAATGGTAATGAGTAGTTGCGGTCATTTTATATGTTATATTATTTCTTCTTTATAAGAACTCTGTGGAGTCATCAGTAAACAAGTATTTATTCAATGCTCTTAGATATTAACAATTTTTAACATCTTTTATTGTGGCAAAACGAAACATAAAACTTTTAGCCGTGTGAAGGGTACATTTCTGTGGCTTCCAGAGTTTTCACAATGCTGTGGAACCATCCTCACTATCCAGTTCCAGAATGTTTTCATCATCCCACGTGGAAACTCAGTACCCATTAAACACTAACGCCCATTTACCTCTCCCCCAGCTTCTAGTAACTTCTGTTATACTTTCTGTCTCCACCAATTTGCCTGTTCTAGATAAATTATGTAAGTGGAACCATACAATATTTGTTCTTTTGTGACTGGCTTATTTTATCTAGCATGATATTTTCAATATTTACCCATGTTGTAGTATGTATCAGAATTTCATTCCCTTTTAAGGCTGAATAATTTCTCAGGACCAACTAATGTTCCAGATGCTATTCAAGACCTGACTTTTTCTAGTCAGCCCCTGCCTCTTGCCCCAGGCCTTCACCACCCTGTTGTCTGTGTCCAAGAGTTATGCATACAAGTTCTTAGGTTGATTCCTTCCCACTCACCCTCAGGGCTTTTTAACCCACCCTGCCCTTGGTTACCCCAAACTTCCCCCACCTACTCTTTGCCTGGCTAGTTCTTTCTCTTCCACCAGGTGTCAAAACTTAAATATCTTCATCTCAGACTTCCCTTTTTTATCATCCACACTTAAAGTAGGTCCCTCCTTTTATCCTGCTTCTTGTAACAGCCCATCATCATCATTCGTAGCCTTCATCCCAATTTGTAATTGCCTACTTATTTGTTTACTATCCTTAGATTCTAAGTTGCCTGAGAATGGGACCACATCAGCACAGTGCCTGAGAGATGGCATGTGGTCAACTTATCTTCGGAGAGGGTAGAGCCAGGCAAGATTGATTTAGTATGATATTTCTTTTTTGTTCACCTACACCCTTTAGAGTAAGAAGTCTCATGCTTGCTTTGTTACTTCAATTAATGCTACTTGATGCCTTAGCTCTGAATCACAGTCATTCCTTATTTGATTGCTGAAACTTTTAGTGGCCTGCTTCAGCCTGGTTAGTGACTAGACACAAGGTTTGGCATCAGTTCTTCTCTTCTACCCATGTGCTATTCCAGAGTCTCCTGACAGGGATGCCAAAGGAGCTGAGGACATTGAAATATGCTTTAATTAAATAATTGGAGTGTTCCCAGATCAAGGGAAGAAATAGTCACTAGGCAGTTTATATTGCATCACAGATCATTTTTAGTGATTGTATTTAGTTTGGAATATCACCTTTTTAAAAGGGAAAAGCTGGAGTAGTTCAGAAGAGGGCATCCGATAGAGTCCATAATTTGAGAAGACTATCACAGGAACAATAGTTAATGAACTCAGGAGAAACCTATGGAAGGAGAAGCTGCCATCTTGGAAAAGAATGAAGCTTGCTCTAATTTGTCTCAGGGAGGATGACAAATTCCAGACAAAAGTTACATGAAAGCAGATTTTGGGTGAACACAGGGAAGAGTTTCCCAACAAGTAGAGCTGTTGAAAAATAGGCTGGACTTATTACTCTATTCTATACACTAAATGTGAGTGGATGAGCCCTGCTCATTACTGGAAGTGTTTAGGCAGAGTTAGTGAGGAAGTTGGGAGGCAGGAAGAAAGAAATTAACATTTATTGTGAACTAGCCATGCTGCCTATAGAATTATATGGAGGAGACTTTGCTTTCTTGGCAGTAGACTTTTCCAACCCCCTACCAACTTTTTTGGGAAGGGGTTATCTTGAAAAGACTTTGGGTGAGGGTGATTTGAAATACTACTAAGAGTTTAAGTTGTACCTAATCTGTTATACTTTATTTACTCATTCAATGAACATCTACTAAGGTTGCATAATACGTAGAACACTGTAATAGATTTTATGGGAGATGAAAAAATGAATAAACATCAAGTGGATAGAATAATCTTTTATTTCTCTGTCTCTCAGTGGAAACTCTGTTTTGAATCTGCTCAAGTCAAATAATTACTTGGTATTGCTCTGAATTGTCTCCGAACATGTCTTTTCCTGTTAGCTTTGCCCTCTCTATAAGCTTTCACTAGCTTCTCTGGCTTATTGAGGGAGTAGGAGAGAAAACAGGGTGCTACTCAGTCTCCTGAAGCAATAGGAAAAGAATGAGAAGAAGATGGCATGAGTGGGATTCTAAGGAGGGCCCAGGGTAGACAACCTGAAAGAGCTGTTGGGTTTTCTAGTCTCTAGCAAGTATCGGGCAACGTAACATTTCTGTACCACACCTCCAGCCCACTCACTCTCCCACTATGAGTATCAGATAATTAGTGCATCTGCTCATCTTGTGTAGAAAAGTATTTTGCTTAATATATGTTAATGTAATATCTTGGTCATTTAAAAATATGCAAACTATTAAAAGTAAACCAATAAAGCTTTCCTTAGAACGAAACACAAAAATAAGAACCAAAAGGGCAATATGAACTTGAGCTCCTGCTAGATCATTCATCACTGCGGACAAGGTTATGAGAAGTGAATTTGCACCTAGTATTGCTTTTCATCGCCCTGCATACTTGTCACAACAGCTCTCTGAGGCCGGCATTACTATGCCAGACTTACACATGCGTGCCCCTGACTCAGAGAATAAACGTGAGGGGGGGAAGTGCACTGGGTGGAATGGTGTCCTCCTAGAGTCATACCCGCTTGTTACCTCAACATGCAACTTTATTTGGAAATAAGTCTTTGTGTGTATATTCAAGTGAAAAGGGGTCACACTGAGTTATAAAAAAAAACAAACTCTAGTCCAATTGGATATGGATACAGAGAGGAGAATGCTATGGGAAGATGGAGGTAAAGACTGGATTGCTGCATCTACAAGCAAAAGAGCATCAAGGATGCTGGCAACACCAGAAGCTAGATGGGACATTGAAGGGTCCTCCCTAGAGTCTTCAGAGAGGGCATGGCCCTACAGACACCTTGATTTCTGACTTCTGCCTCCAGAACTGAGAGAATAAATTCTCATTGTGATGAGCCACACAGTTTGTGGTCACTAGTTTGGCAGCCAGGAAAGTAGTGCACAGGTGAAGAGACTCCATTTTCAAAAGTCTTGCTGGAGCCCTTACACTGGGGCCATGGTGAGCCAGCCCCAGGCTTTTTGCCTGGGCAAGGAAAGCTGCACAGTGAACCACACAGGGCCAGTTTGGGGAAGGGACTGGACTTATACTTGGATTTGTCCATTTGGACAAATTTGTAGGATTCCAGAGAAAGAGTAAGAGTGAAAAGTGGGAGGATGTTCATGAATTTCAGCAGTAAAATAGATATACCTATTTTTCAAATTATCACTTTATTGTAAAACAGATTTAGAGTTCATTTCAAAGATGCAAACAATAGAACAAGATAAAGTAAATTAAAAAAATAAGAGAGATGAGCTTGGCCAGCATGGCTTAAGTGGTTGAGCATCGACCTGTGAATTAGGAGGTCACAGTTTAATTCCAGGTCAGGGCATATGCCTGGATTGCAGGCTCGATCCACAATGTAGGGCGTGCAGGAGGCAGCCGATCAATGATTCTCTCTCATCATTTGTGTTTCTATGTCTCTCTCCCTCACTCTTCCTCTCTGAAATAAATCAATATATACCAAATCGATATATTTATTCATACACACACACACACACACACACACACACACACACACACACATATACTGAGTGGCCAGATTATTATACATTTAGAGGTCATAATAATCTGGCTACTCAGTGTATATTTAGAAAAAAAAACAAAAACAAGAAATGAAACAGATAAGAAAAATGAAGGTGAAAAACAGCAGCAATAAACTTCCATGACATCCAGCCCCTTCTGTACTTTTTCATCCTGTCCAGCTGAGAAGATGGGACCCTCTTTGGTAAGAGCAAGATATTTCAGGATGAGGTAATTCCAAGTTTGATTTTTTCCCTAACTGGTGTAAATTCAGTAAAAATTTCAGGCTCTTGCTTCAAGTAGAAACGAACTCTTAACTATCTTGGTTTTCATATCATTTTCAGTGAGTCAGCATTGCTACTGCATTTGATGAACCAAACAGCAAGGAAAGAAATCTCACCTTTACTTTGTCCCGTACATCCTTTTAAACATGCTTCTGAACTGCTTTTACATCATCATCTTTGGAGCATTTGTTTGAAAAAAGGAGAGAATGTGGAATAGTTTAGCAGACTGTTGTTTGTGGTTTATCAAACCACACACAGATCTACTATCGGAGCAGAGACAGTGCTGTCTAACCAGCCTGGGAATCATTGTTTGATTTGGTGCTGAGTTTTTCTGTGTTTATTGGCCATCTCTGGCCACATATGAAGTGTTTATCCTGCTCTGTCTAAGGGACTAATGAGAGTAGGGAGTAGGAATAAATACTGGACATACCTATGTAGGAGCCGCAAGTCTAGAATAATTCAGTATTGCTCTGCATTGGGCATTACCCCCAAAATCATCATTTGGGGACTAACTGTATGTAAACTTTCTTGGGTTGTGCTGTGCTGTAGCATTAGGAACTTCTAATCATATTTCAAATATCAAATGTATCAAATATGTGTGTGTGTGTGTGTGTGTGTGTGTGTGTGTGTGTGTTACAGGGAATTCTATTCACAAGGCTCTCTACATTCTGGAAAATAAATGAACTTGCAAATTTGGAGACTATTTTAGAAACTAAGGTCAAGGAAAATGTTCTGCTTCTCACAAGTGCTCACTGCTTGAATAACCGTACTTTGACAGCGAAGAACAATATAGTGGCTGTATTACGGATTAATTTTTTTTTTTAAAGGAAGTCTTTTAGATTTAAAAATAGCTTCCCCTCCAAACAAGAAAATGTGCCCATTTTAAGACGTAGCTCCTTTATTGCTGATGTTAATTAAACTTTTCACAGTTAAGGTGATTACACTTAATGAAACATTAACTATAGTCTCCCAGTGAAGACAGCACACAAAGTGAGACACGCTGGGTGGCGGGATCTGACCCAGCATGTCGTGCTGGGGTGTGACCGTCCTGTAGATGGCACTGTAGCACTTCCACAAACGCTCTGGCGGGTGTTCCAAGGCAGGGGTTGAGGGATGCAGAGGATAAAAGCTGCAGGGAGATCAGGCTTTGCCCTCCAGCCAGCAATTTAACTAAGTCCTGGTTCGCTACTCGATTTCATAGTTGCCCTCTAAATGAATCTTTTCTGAACTCAGCAAAAGTACAAACTGTTTCTCCATACACCCAAATTGTCTTCCTGGTGAAGTAGGTTTTTATTTTTTGTGCCTCCTATTTTTTTTTCATTTTTTTTTCAGAGTTATTTTGAGGAGGAGATCTGACTTAGACATTCCTCTTCTTAATTGTAAAAGCAGTTAGGTTAGCTGTTGAATACTCTTTAAGAGAGAATGAAAATCTCCTAAATTGGGATGATCATAAACTAAATTTATCATAGAAGTCAACACAGCACAATCCAAAATAAAGATCTTTCTGCATAAACACCATGACTGGATTCTACAATTCTTTTTCTCTTGGTCTGATTATTTTCCTTTATTCTTTCTTTCTTTCTTTTCTTTCTTTCTTTCTTTCTTTCTTTCTTTCTTTCTTTCTTTCTTTCTTTCTTTCTTTCTTTCAAGTCTTTATTATTGAAAGTATTATATATGTCTCCTGTGCTTCCCCATTGACTTTTTCTAGCTCCAGGCCTTCACCACCGTATTGTCTGTGTCCAAAGGTTATGCACAGGCATTCAAGTTCTTTGGTTGATCTCTTCCCATCCACCTACCCACCCTCCCTCCCCTCCTCTCTGTGGTTCTATAGTCTTAAATCTTTTATTAAAAAATTGATCTCCACTTTGCTTAGAGGACCTGGATGACTGAGAAATTGAAATACAATCTAGCCATCATAAATTTAGATAATTTATAATGAAATGACGGTGCGATGTCAATTATTTTTCTAATTGTGTTGACCTTTAAAACTAGATAAAGGTTAAATTCTACTGTAGAGTAATGGTAGTTCCGAAAGAATTTGTGGCTTTGTGTTAGTCACTTCAAACTAAAATTTTCCCTCCCACCTCCGCAAACATTCCTCTTCCCTTCAGCAAGCAGCTGTGCATATTTCACATTTCACACATTTATGATATATTTGCTCTGTTAACAGAGCTATGTTTCAGTGAATTGGAATATCTGTTGTATCTGGGAGAAGGGCTTTCTTTCTATAACTTTTTACTACATATGCACAAAGTGTATGTATATATATATCAAGAAATGTTAAATTTAGAAATGAATGGTGCATAGGAATCTGTTGTTGGCATAATTGGGAATTTTATAGTCAGGCTCCTGTACATTTTGTTGTATAAATGATAGCTTAAATGGAAGTGAAAATGAAGTAAATATGGTGAATAAACTAGGGCCGTGGTCAGCAAACTGCGGCTTGCGAGCCACATGCGGCTCTTTGGCCCCTTGAGTGTGGCTCTTCTACAAAATAACATGGCCTGGGCGAGTCTATTTTGAAGAAGTGGCGTTAGAAGAAGTTTAAGTTTAAAAAATTTGGCTCTCAAAAGAAATTTCAATCGTTGTACTGTTGATATTTGGCTCTGTTGACTAATGAATTTGCCAACCACTGAACTAGGGGAAGAAGAGACATCGACTAGCTATTTTAAAGCCCAGAAAAAATATCAGGAAGGTTTAAGAGAAATGGAAATTCAGAGGAGGCCAAAGCAGGTAGAAAGACGGTGCCTGGGCTTATGTTCTTACAGTTATAGGACTAGGGCTAAGGAAGAGATCAAAGAACCTAGAAAGGATGAAGGAAGGGCATGTCAATATGCATCAGAGGAGATTAACAAAAAGCTGATGGTACAACCTTGACTGGAAGAAAGAAAGATTAGGGAATCTGGAAAGTAGGGAAGAACATCAACAGGAAGCAATTACACAGCTGACAAATGGATCCTAGAGGAGGGAAGGGTTGAGGGATATAATAGTGGGAACAGTGTGTAACTCCTCATTTAGATACCTTAGCAGGTCTTTTATGGCAAAGCCAATGCTTTCTTTTTAAGACTTCAGATGAAGGTGCATTTGTGTGCAACAGCTCATAAAAGGGACGAGTGCATTTTTTATTCTGTGATAAAGAACAATAACAACAACCAACTGTCAATTGCTCTGAAGTACTAAAATAAATATTACCTTCTGTGAGTCAAAGGCCTGATTATATTGAAACTAATCTAGAGTTATTGATCAAGAGAAAGCTAATGAGAGATTGTCAGGGCTTCCTTCAAACTATGATGCAAGGTTGAGTTGTCTCTGTTGGACATTGATGGCAAAATCTGATCCCTGTAGAAAACAAGAGACCCTCAATAATAGGTACTAGATAACTGGAAGCAGCCAATTTAATGATGCCATTTAAGTGTGGGAGGAGGAGCATTTGATATCAAGACAGTTTAATATAATTTTTCTTCTTTTTAAAGACCTTTTTTTAATATAAAAAACTAAACTACTAAGCAAGGGGGTTAATTAACATTCTCACATCGCTTTACCACTTCACTCAATATTTAGCTGAAGCTCAGAGACAAGGTAAGACTTCAGAATGAAATCAGGATAAGGCATTGAATAAAAGCCAATACGAAGTGAAAATAGGGTAAAGAAGGAGTGAAGAAAGAAATTGATTGAGGCTCATGGTGGAATAAGTTTAAGAAATGTTCACTATATTCACAGATCTATATCAAAATGGATGACTCAAAAAGACCTTATCCAAATGCACTGCTTTGATTCTAGGATGTTAGATTGACTACAGAGAGAGAAGTTATACCAGGTCATTTTATACCTGGGTTCAAACTACTTTCTTGATTGATTACTTAAGGTGGCATTTCTTTAACATTCTGTGTGCTATGAGTTTTCTCTTCTCTTTCTCTCCTTCCTCAATTCTTTCCTTTCTTTTTCTCTTCATCCCATCTCTATTTCCACCCTCTCTCTTAGCTTCCCTCCTTCCTATATCTTTCTTTCATTCTTCCTTCCCCTCTCTCTATTCTTTTTTCTTTCTTCACTCCTTCCCTTGTTCTTTCTCTTTTCCCCCTTTCTTTTTCCTTCCTTTTCTTTTCTTCCTTCTTTTATTCTCTTCTCCCTCCTTCCTTTTATTTCTTCTCTCCTTTCTTCTTTCTTTGCTTACTTCCTTCTTTCCTCCAGCATTCCCTATCCTTTTCCTTTCTTCCTTCCTTTCTTCTTTGTATTCAACCTTTATTATTATACACTATGTGGTAGGTCCATTGTTAAGCATCTAAGAGAATTTTACATCTTTTGAGTAATACCAAACGAAATTTGTAGACAAGTCAACTTTCCCCCCCCCCAAACCACTACACTGTGCTTATTTCACACATTTAAAAAAATAATTAAAAAGGTGATTCTTGTTTAATATTTCCATAAAAGCTTCCCCCCCCCCATTTATATTAATGAAAAAGGTGCTATTTGTATTTAGATAAAAGGACTAAAGTTATTTTCTTGTGATTGTTCATCTGTGTATTCCCAAGATCTCAATGGAAGTAGAAAGACTAAAATAGTAGAGACATTACAGATAGAGAAAGCATCCTTGAGGAGCTTCTGTGCTAAACCTGGTGCTTTAATGTATAAGGATAGGCTTTTAGAAATGAAGACTTGTTAAAAAGTTAATTTAAAAAATTAATTACCTTGGAGTTCCAGAAGCCTATCCACTATACAATCTGAAAATCATAGAGCTCAAACATTACAAACATTATAATTAATCCTCAGATATTTCATCATTATTACACTATTTAAAGAGGATATATGATTAGCTCTAACTCTTTAATTTGGTAGTGTTTTTTTTTAATCATTTTTGCCAAAATAATTTTTGTTTGGCTTATTTTAATGAAAGCTGGAGTGGGGTACAAGATTTTAATTCTGTCATGCCACTAATCCAACAAGACTGTCTTTGTATTACATCTACATAGCAATGATAATAACCATCAATTGTATCATGGGGTGTGAAGCTTTTTTACATATATTAATTCACTTAATACTTAATGCAGTCTGTAAGGTGAGTATTATCATAGACATTTTTAAAGATTATTTAACTAACCCAAGCTCACATAGGAAACAGAGTTGCTGGACCTTGACCACAGATTTATTCTAAGTCAGTATGGTATTTTCTAATTGAATGCCTGTCCCTCACCAGCTTGATTTTTGCCAACTCCAGAATGAATGTTACTGTGACTATTAAACATATGTAAGTCTATTAAATACATATGAACACATCCATAGATTTGGGTTTATGTGATGGTCCTCTTTACTCCTGTCCTGATTCTGGGCCCATGTAGAAGCCACAATAGACCAGGAGTCCTAGACTTCCTGCTGACTCCCTTGGCTGGGATCTTGCAGTGATATTTCTGTCTCTAAGTTCTAGCCATCATCACATTACTAGTTACTTTAAGACTTGAAGACCATTTTAAGATTTGCCATGTCATTATATTTATTTTATACTAGAGGCCCAGTGCACAAAATTCATGCACAGGGCAGGGAGGGTTGTCCCTCAGCCAATCCTGCACCCTCTCCAATCTGGGATCCCTCGAAGGCAGTCGGACACCCCTCTCACAATCCAGTACTGCTGGCTCCCAATTGCTTGACTGCCTGCCTTCCTGATTGCCCCTAACTGCTTCTGCCTGCCAACCTGATCACCCCCTAACCACCCATGCCAGCCTGATTGATGTCTAACTGCTTCCCTGCCAGCCTGTTTGCCCCAAACTTCTATCCTCTGCTGGCTTGGTCACCCCTAACTGCCTCTCCTGCAGGGTTGATCGCATTCAACTGCCCTCCCTTGCAGGCCTGGTGCCTCCCAACTGCCCTCTCCTACTTGCCTGATCACCCACAACTGCCCTCTCCTGCAGCACAGGTCCCTCCCAACTGCCCTGCCCTGCTGGCCATCTTGTGGTGGCCATCTTGTGTCCACATAGGGGCAGGATCTTTGACCACATGGGGGCAGGCATATTGTGTTGGAGTGATGGTCAATCAGCATACTACCCTTTTATTAGATAGGATAGAAGCCTGGTGCATAGGTGGGAGCTAGCTGGTTTGCCCTGAAGGGTGTCCTGGATCAGGGTGCAAGTTCTCTTGGGGTAGGGGATAGCCTGAGCGAGGGGCCTCTGGTGGTTTGCAAGCTGGCCACACCCCTAGCAAGCCAAGCAGAGGTCCTGGAATCTGGAATTTATTTATCTTCTACATTGAAACTTTTTAGCCTGGAGCTGAGCCAAGCCTCCTGCTCGCTCCATGGTGGCAGCCGTTTCTGCTTGAATTTGTTTACCTTCTATAATTGAAACTTTGTAGCCTTGAGTGGAGGGTTAGGCTGCCTAGGGCAGGCAGAAAGCTTGGCTTCCTCCTTTGTTGGGGAAACTCCTCCCTCCTGATCTCTGTGACTGTAGCCATCTTGGTTGGATTTATTTGCATACTCACTCTGACTGTCTGGTGGGTGTGGCTTGTGGAATGAGTGATGGTTAATTTGCAAATTACTCTTTTATTAGGTAGCCTATATGATGTTCATCATCATCCATATATCATTAAGATGATCACCAAGAATACTGGTTGTGTTGGGGAGACAAGGATCAAAATTTGAGGATTAGATTTTGAAATGTTCTGACTTCTTCTCTGAGGGGATAATACAGTATTTCTAAGGAACCACTTTTAGTGGTTACACAAAACCATATTAGGAGAGTTACTCAATTTAACTACCTGCCATTAAGAGAATTCCATAAATCCTGAGATGAGATCTGGGCCTAGGAACTATTTTAACAACTTTCATTGCATACTAATTAACCATTTTTCAGGCAAAAGTTCCCTATTGTAAGACATAATCATAAAATAACTTTTAAGAAAAACTTAATGAAAACTTTAGAGGCTTTGGTACACATGGGTGTCTTCATTAGGATTAGTTTGTTTCTGAATATTAAATTTAATTTTTCCCTAATGTGACATTTTTTACATCTTTAGGTACATTAGTAAATTTTGCTCTGTGATCTGAATTATTTGCTCTTCTATTAGACATTTATCATGCACTTTCTATATGCAGCCTTCTGGGCTATGTTGTTGAGATATAAAGACAAACCAGACCATATTTTCCTTCTAGGTGTTTACACTGTAATTAGAAAAAAAAATGAATTATTGGGGTCTAAACAAATATGTTCTCTCATTAATTAATACATGAACTAGAACAGACTCTGATTGGATACTTCATAATAACTTTCATGCTGAGGACCAATCTCCATTGATCTCTCTGCATGACTTGTTAGCAGAGGCATTAGCAGTCTTGTATTCTGGTGTTTGTTTAGAGAACAGCTTGAGAAAGTAAGAATAATATTTCTCTAGGGACCAGAGAGCTGATTTGTTTACTCTCCAGTATAACAAAGATAATGTGTCCTTCTGGGGCAAAAGTTGGCATAGGTTTGCTTGCAGTGCATTATAAAAGATTTGGGATCCCTAAGCTTGATTTCCCAGCCCCTGTGCAAACCCACTGCATGCTCAGCATCCACTTCAGCTGTGTCATGTCCAGGCAGGAGAGAGAGGAGCACGAACATACCCACAAAACGGTGCTGTGTGCTGTGGTGTGAGTTATAAAGTCCTTTGTCTCTGACCCAGGAATCTCATGTCTTCTGCTAGCCTCTATGAAACTGTGGCTGGGTAACTTGTCACCTCACTTGTCATCTCTGACCTTTCATGGCTCTTGACATGTTAATTCCCTGCATTTGGCATGCATCTGAACACCATACTTTTTTTTTTTTCAAAAGAAAACCTCCTGGAGAAGTATATCTTCCAATCTTTCCTTTATACTTCATCTTTGTCAATATGATGTGAGAGTCTGGGTTGCCGAACTTATCCAAATGGGCTGTAAAACAAACATTTGGAAAGGGAAATTGAATCACATTATAATAATAAATAACTGTAATGTTCTCATTTGCTAATGTTCCCCGTCATTTGTAATTTAGTCTACATTACTGTGAAAAATATCTGCTTTATTCTACTCAGAGGTGAATGATGACAAATTAAATACCTAAAATGCGAGTTTACTAAAGCAAACAGCAAAGTATTACTTTTGCCCTGTTATAATGCATAGTTCAGGAAAATAAAATTGACGTTTTAAAAAGCAAGAGTAATAGTGTAGTACTGGATTTTAGAAATCAGTGCTCAGTAACTTCTGAGCTTTTGTTCTTAATTTATAACCCATGAAGAATATTTTTTTTCATTTTGTTTTGTTTTGCCAGCAGCAGAGAATGTACAGAGTTTCAGATATCTTGGTGTAGAACATAAGAAAATATGCATAAGCTTGCATTTTTAATAAAATTCACAGTCTCTGAGTATTTTAGGGAAAAAATGTGGCTGAACCCAGTGCTTAGAAGTGGTAAACAGATAAGACCAGTCATAATATTTATTTGATTTAGCAATCAAAGCAATAAACTACACGAGTTTTAGTAAACCAAGCAACTTCAGCTGAGCAACAAGGGTGGATAAAGAAGTAATGGTGAAAGCAGAGGGCACCCACATTGATTGCTAATTGTTGCATATTCCATGCTGAGAAATAGAGATGGCCAGGATCCCAATCTCCGCATTTTCAATCAGCATTGCCAGTACAGTACTGTGGTTTTCTGAAGAAGCTCTACAATCACTTTAGCTAGGGATTTGGCCCTACCTCTTTTCTAGTTTCCTCTCATGGGGATCTTGTTTCCAAACGCAGTGAACCAGAATAGACAAAATGGGAGTCTCAATAATTCCATTTGTGATTCTATCTCCAGACCCAGGAGTGGGCCAAAGGATCTATGGGCTTTCCCCAGGGTCACATCTTCATTTTCATTGGAGTTTTATTTTCTTTTGGGTAGCTCAAAAGATGAATCCAAAGGAAAGAAAGTTCTCATTTCAGCCTACAGCAGAACAGCCTTACATCGCCTATTCCAAGCTTCCTTTCCTTCTTTCCTCCTTGAACTTTAGGACTTTGTGTCCTCTCTCTGGAAAGTAAAGTCTCTCTCCCCACCAAAGGGATCTATTCTTCTTGTTGTCTTAAGAAATTAATCACCAAAGGTATGTACAAAACAATGTCCTCTTCAATTTTCTGTTTCTTATTCTTCTCAGTATCAGTTTAAGGAACTTCTGGTTATTCTCTAACTCACCTTTGGCAAGTTCTGCCTGGGGTACCCAATAGAGCTTCTGCAGTTTCTTCCGAATCTCACAAGCTGGACTGATTTTACCCTCACTGTTTCATATGCTTTACTTTTCCAAAGTTCCACAGGGACACCATAGGCATGCACGAATGCAAGTGCCATTCTGGCAACATTTGAAAAACTGAAGTACATTTCCTTAAAACATGTGCTCATGCAACAGTTTATAATATATATATAAACATTAAATATTAATTTCCATAAACCATAGAATGTCCCAAATAAAGTTAGTTTTTCCAAGATCCATTACATGTTACATTTTAGATTCTGGTTCTCAACCTTAGCCACACATTAAAATTTCACAGAGGGATGTTAAAAATATTACCTCCCAGCCCTCATCCCAAACCTAAGGATGGGACCCAGATATTGATAATTCTTTGCAAGGGTTGAAAAATTTATGATAGAGCCTAGCTGGTGTGGTTCAGTGATTGAGCATCAACCCATAAACCAGGAGGTTAAGGTTCGATTCCTGATCAGGGTACTTGCCCAGGTTTTGGGCTCAATCTCCAGTAGGGGGCATGCAGGAGGCAACCCATCAATGATCTTCTCTCATCATTGATGTTTCTATCTTCCTCTCCATTCCTCTCTTTGAAATCAATTTAAAAATACATGAATGATGGAAACACAATCTAAATTTACTTCCAGCTGTAAATCACAACACAGATTCCTGGAGGAAGGGCATAGAATGATAAGAGAATGGGAGAAGAGAGAGAAGTCATGATCTTGATCTGAACTCCTCTAGGATCCCCAAAAATCCATACCAGTTAGCCAGAATGCACCGCCTGCCACCTTAGAAATGAGAACTTATTTGGGATAACCTTTAAAAAAATTTTTTTTTTCAGTGTATATTAAGCTTTTCATACTGCAGAAGGGAACAAACTTCAAGAGCCCTGTGTGTGGAGGGAATTACACACAGGGAAGGCCAGGTCTGCCTGCACAGCCAGGCCCCTCCCTGCATTTCTCCCCTTACCATATTCTCGTTCAGAGAAGGAGGGAGAAAATAAAAAAAGAAGTAAATGAGGTAAATCAAATAAGGTAAGATTCAATCATAAGTGAAATGCATTGATGAGGGATATTTGTTAGGGGAACAAATATTAAAATTCTTCCCTACTTAAAAGTTTGTGCTCAAAGTTAAAAAGATTTCCATGCTTAATGAAAATTGCCTTGCTTTTACACATCACTATGATAATATCATTAATTCTTTTATGGAGGTTCAGAAACAGGATCTTGTTCTCTTTCTCACCCACAAAGAATACATGGATCAGGTTCATTTCCTTGATGTTCTGGGAAAAGAAATATACGAGGCCCTCCTCAGAATGCCTCAGGTCCTCTGTGCCTTGGCCATGTCCCTTACAAAGTTTATACACGGATTCCAAGTGCCTGACTGTGATTTTGTCAACATAATTTTCACGAGTTGGAAACTTATGCTTGCAGAAAAGATGAGATAAAGCAATCATTTCTCATCCTTTTCCTTCAAGAGAAATGGCTCAGAAGCTGCAAAAATCATTCCTGCACAGCTGTACCCCTAGAATACTCTCGATTGGTTTGGTGGATTTATCTGATGACAATCCATAATTGAGAGACACATTGATTAATTGATCTGTTACTAGCTTATAAGGCTCTCTATGGCAGTGAAGAATATGTGGTATGCAGATCAGCTTTTAATTATTGTTATTTAGAGGCCTGTCAGATGAAATGAGTTACTAGGCAGTATCATCATTGATCTGTGGCACAGAAAGGAATAGTTCACATTATATGCTGTAGATTTATAAATGGTTTAAAATATTCATTCTAGAAGTTTAAAATGGCTCTTTGCCCTATAAGGCTTTGGCCTGTGTACAATGCAAATTATTATAACTACTTGCATTTGTTATAATATGCAATTTGTAAATTATCTTCTCATGCATTATATCATTTTACCCTGACAATAAATCTGAGAGGTAGGCCAGAAAGGTGTTATTTTCTCCCTTTTACAAGCAAAGAGACTAAGGCAAAGAGAGATCTTCCATCGACCCCCTTCTTCCTCCCCAGTAATTTGCCCTGTTCAGTCTGCACAGCATGGAGAGCAAAAGAGAGTTTGATATTATTTAGTGAATTCTGGTTGGCCAAACATATTTTATGCATAAATCACCACTCCAAGCAACATCATACTTATCAACACCATCTCTTAATAGGAAATGTGCTGACAGAGAATCTGCATTATAATGTGACATATTATTACATGGATTTGAGGTGCTAAAAGGTCTTATCTCTCCCAATTTGATTACTAAGTATCAGAAAAGCTCAAGATAAAATCCATTAACCAGAGTTATGAAAGATTTTACCACTGTGTTTATAAAACCCATGAAAAAAGACATTGCTATCAACACAGAGCCAGCAAAAAATTAGTGTGACATTTTGACACTCAGGGAAACAGAGGCTGAATATATAGTATTAATGTTGAATGTGCATACCATGTAATCAAATAAGAATTACTGAGTACTCTCTGTGAGCCCAGAGGTATGCTACAGGCCTCCAGATTTAAAACAAGTTCCCCACACACAACCTTTACAATCAAAGTAGGTTTTTTATCACTAAATAACATATGCGATTCCATTCCTCCATGAGAAGTGAAGAGTTGGGAGCATATCCTATCTAATAAAGATTTAATATGCTAATTGACCTTCATGCCATCACAAAGATGGTAGCACCCACAGCCAATAAGGAGGGAATATGCTAATTGACTGCCACACCCTCAAATATGTCAGTGCCTACAGCCATTTACCTGCCTCTGGAGTCCCCCAGTACCCTCAGTCCCCCAGCCTACTAAGGCTTCTTGTGGTGCAGGCAAGCCTCAGATAGTGGATGCCCAGCTGCCCAGGGCAGCCTAAGGCTCAGGTAACCAGGGCCAGCCAAGGCTTGCACTGCTGGCAGTGGCAGCAGCAGAGGTGTGATGGGGCATCACCTTCCCCTGATCACCAGGCCACCTTCCGCCCCTGAGGGCTCCTGAACTGTGAGAGGGGTAAGGCAGGCTGAACGATCCCCCGCAACCCCCCTATCCAGTGTATAAGTTTTTGTGCATTGGGCCTCTAGTGGAATAATAACTGCTCTGGTAATATTAAAAATGATACCAAGTAGAAAGATAGACAGTTCTTTCCTGCCCTGTTTGCTTATTTGTCAGAGCATTATAATCTGAACAAAAGTGGTGTCCATAGCAATCTGCACCAGGGAAGAAATATTTTCATCCTTTCAAATGTAGGTCTACAAGCCAAAGTGACAACAGACAACAGTTCAAGGAAAGGTCAGAAAACAAGTATGCAGCTGAATTTGTTTAGAGTTTACCTTATCTTTCTTTGATAAATGAAGCTATTGGCTTAAATTACATAACCTGAGGCTCTTCACATCTTAACAAATGGCAGCCAGAGTGGAAGATGATTATGATGTGTATTAGTATGTTTTTTTTCTTTCCTTTCATGCCCTTCCCACTGAAATGGCTACATAATTTTCAAAGAGAAGCATAATTTTCAAGGGAAAGTGAGTTTTTTTTCTCATTAGAAAATATGTAGTTTTGTTTTTTTACAGAATTCAAAAAAGATGAATAATAGGGTTGTTCATAAATAAAAATAACTGCCTTTGAAAAGAGAAAAAAAGGAGTCCATCACAGGAAAGGTAGCTTTGACATGATAGTGCTATCCAGACTGCCCATGGAGTTAAGGGGGCTAGAAGTATAATTATAGTTTTGATTCTCCTGGGAATAATTATGGGATTAAAGGTTCCAAGGAGGACAAAGAGACAGTGTCAATAGAGTAATAAAACTCTTTCTTTAATGCCAAGACATTGACAAATAGCTCCTACAAAACACAAGATTTTGTTCTAAATCTTAGCATCCCTGGCCTCAGTGCCTCTTCTCTACTCACCTTCAGGTATGGTTGAGGTTCCTGCTTTCTTGGTCTCACCCTTCCCCTTTCAGACCCTCCTTCTAAAGTGTGCCCATTCTCAAGAGAACACATAATTTTAACTATCCTATAATCTCAGCCCCACCTTGCTCTCTGCCACCTTCATGTAATCTTTCTTTTTTTAATTTTTTTTATTGATTATGGTCCCACATAATTGTCCTTATTCCCCCATTCCCATCCCAATCCCCTCCCTAGAAACACCCCCCTCCCCGCCCCCCATTGTCTAGGGCCACTGGCTAGGCCCATATGTATGCACACAAGTCCTTTGGTTGATCTCTTCCCCATACCCCCACCCTCCCTTACTTTCCCTCTGAGGTTTGAGAGTCTGATCGCTGCTTCTCTTTCTCTGGGACTGTTTGTGTTGTTCATTATTTCCTCTAGATGTGTGAGATCATGTGATCCAAGAAATACCCTTGTAAGAACCTAAACTGCAACAAGCCATAATGGTTATGCTGAGAGGCAAATGAATCAGTCTGTAGTGAGTTCCTTTCTGGGCCAACAGTTCTTTTGCGTCCCAACTTTCTTACCTTCCCTCCTCAATTTCAAATTCATAAGAGAAACTGCAGAACTGTTTCTGAAGCACTTGAGATCTGGCTCTGCAGCACACATTGTCTGGTTCAAATAAACCCATAGAAATTCTCTACAGGTTTGGATGTTTCTTATGTTTGCAAAATGCTTTAGCAGTGGGTTTGGAGGGTCCTGGTCAGAGGCATGGAGAAAATACTATATAAAAAGCTATATAATATAATAAAAAGCTGTCAGGACAATAGATCATTTCTGTCTTAGCTTACCCATCTGGTAGGAATGCCTAGGTAGTGCTGATGGGAGCTTCAACCTGAAATTCTGTGTTGAAAACAATGGAAAGGTTAGGTCTGTAATGTCCAAACAGCTTGTATTAAACTAATTCTCCTGATGGTAGCCTTTGTCTCTCTGTAAGTATATCCAAAAGCTAGCAAGAACTGGAGGGGATTCAATACTTGAAAAAATAAAACTATATTGAGTGAAATCTACAAGCCTCTTCTCCTGAAGGCACTTCTTCCTGTCCTCATGAGGCTTATGGAAAAGTCAAGTCTTATTGACCTGAGAAATTAGAAAACAAAGTTTTGAATGCTGGGTGGCTGGAGATTGAGACAAAATATTCCTGAAAGGAAAGAGACAAACAACCTATACTTACCCTATTAGATTTTATAAATCACAATACTCAAGATAGGGTAAAATCAGCATAAGGAGGAAAAAAAGACACTAGAACAGACTAGAGTCCAGAAGTGTGTGTGTGTATATATAGTCAATGGATTTTAACTAAGGAGTAAATTAATTTAATTGGAGAAGATATTTTTCAGTAAGTGTGTGGAACAACTGGAAAATAACACCAACATATGGAAAAAATAAATCTTGATCTCTACTTCATATTATGCACAAAAATAAATTTGAGACGAATTGTAATCTAAATGTAAATTCTAAAACTCTAAAATTTCCAAAAGCAAATACATGAGAATATATTTGTTACCTAGAAATAGGCAAAGATAGATTATTTATTAGAGGCACATGGATTTTTGTTTTACTCAGTGATTTATAATTCATTAAGCCAATATTGAGTTTCATGCTCAATGATCAGATTTGGCCAGAGGGAGCCTTTAAATGGGATCCTGTGTCCTTTTGATGTGTTCTCATTATTCTCTGAACACATCTTCATTTTCTGATGCAGAAAGAGGTTCCAGACTAATTTTATTCTTTCCTTCCCTAAGCTTTAGAATCAGCTATTTCTCTAAGAAAATCTGGTTTCTTTTCATTGAGAATGCTATAAATCTAGGCCTTTACTTTGACCAGATAAATAGATGTCATATTTAATTGCATAGGTGGGACAATGGATATCAAAATATATTAAAGTATAGCCTCTGTAGGGTGTCCACCATACTCTCAAATTCATTTAGAATACGACTCCCTTGAAAAAAACTACATTTCATTAGAGAGACAAAAACAACATAGCTAAGAGATAACTAGAATAGAAATATATTTGCTTGCTCAATGTACAGCCTCGCGTTGCCATGGGATTCTGTAAAAGAGGCATTGATTAACTTTTAGAATGGAGAGCAGGTGTGATCAGAGCCTGGAGGGAATACAGAGCCCCCTGGAGACAGTGAGGAGATTAGATTAGTGGGTGAATGATGAAGAAGGCTAGACAGGGTGATGAGAATAATTTTATTTTATCAGAAAAAATGTGAGAATTACCTGTTAGATAGCCAGCTTGTTTTACCCCATCAGCCTGCCTTCTACCTAGAGTGGTTGGCTGCCCATCTATTTTTAGCAAAATGGGTTGTTTCACTAGAACACTGAGACACACTGATAAGAAAATAGTGAAACTCCCTATTTTGATTCCTTCCAAAGACAGCTTTGTGGCTCTGGGATTAAGAACTGAGTGCCCAGAATTGGACATTCATTTTCCTAAGGTCAATAAAGGCCCCCAAATTCTCATTTTACAGTCTGTAAACATATACTATAATCAAATTAGACATAATTTGAAAATCATTTCTCTTTCAGATCTAGGTCTGATAATTTCCCTTCATTCTGTCATAGCCTTAGAGAATTTTTCCTTGCATTGCCAAGGAGATAGGCCACAGATGTCACAAAATCTTTTAGAAGCTTAGAATTAAAACCAAGAGTCTCAGGCTCAAAGAAGCACTACAATTGCAGAGAGGACAGAGGAAATGTGATAGGTCCTCTTGCAGCTTCAGTTTCAGGAGGTGCCAAAGGACTTCTAGATTCCAGTGACTGTGTACTATTGACATGCAAATCAATAAGTAATCTGTAAGTGGAACACAGGAGAATGAGCACTTACTTAATTTTGCCTGAACCTTATGGTAAAAGTTTTACAAGTAGTTTTGCTTTTAATCGTCATAGCAAGCCGGTGTTGGGATGAGTTTTATAAATGCAGAAACCAAGGCACATGAGATTGTCTTAGTTCAGGTCCCCCTGGAAACAGATTCTGTGATTTGTGCACAGATTTATGAGGATCCGTAGAAGAGCAAAGGAAGCACAGCTGGGCAGAGAAAACAGCTGGATTGTGACGATGTGATAGATGCCTCAGCCAATCCTCTGTGGAGCTCTGTCACTGAGGTGGCCTTTTAGAGTTGCATCTTATCAAAGTGAAGGGGCTGTTTTTGTTTTTGTTTTTGTTTTTTTAATGTCTTATGGCCCAGTCATCCCAAGGAGAGGCAGCTCCATTTGGCTGAGATCTTCATTAGCACATTCTCAGAAGGTAGCAGCATGAGTTCCTCAGTCTTAAAGGGGGAATCTAGATGACACAGGACACCACCCACACAGTCTATCCCCAGGATTCACTTGTTTCATATAGTAAGGTCCCCTCTTAGGGGAACAATTCCTCCAAAATTCTAATTGAACCTGTTTTATTAAGAAACTGGAAAGGGGAAGGTTAGTGAGTCCAGCCCAGTTTCTTGACACCATAGCTGTCTGAAAGTCACTGCTGGTACTCATCTTCTCCTTCCTGTACTACCCATTTTAGATTCCCTTCACCCAGGGTCGACACTTCTGCCAGACTCTGTGGCTTACCTGCAGGGCTACCCAGGCTCTCATCCCTGAAGGTTCTGAGCCCCTGGACATCATGCCTCTTAGGCCATGGCTGTTGTACTTCTCCATTTCCCATCAAAATTGAGCAGGGTAGTACCAAGAGAAACCCGCGGGTTACCTGGTGCCAACCATGCTCTTTCCTGCCCCATTGTATAAAAGCAGTCCTGCTTCCTCCTTATTAATCTTGCATATCTCATGATACTTTTCTTTACCTACTGGTCTCTTAGCACAAAGGACTCAAAAGAAACTGGGAGGTAGTTTTACCTTAAGTTAAGTAAGATTCTAACCAGGTTCCCTTCTGGGAACCAAGACCTTTGGATGCCAGAACCTAAAGATGCAGGATTAGGAAGCACATATTCCCCAGGTAGTCACTGGAAATGATGATAAGAAGGGCCTCTACTGCTCTACCCCTTGCTTCCTGGGCTTATTGGAACACCACACACCACACAATGGTTGTTGCTTAAGGATTTACATTGCCTCCTGGATGATGCTCATCATTCTTACAGGATCATCTCCAAGATGTTCCATTGCTCTATCAGGACAGCTATTGCTGAAGCGATGTTATTCAGTATGCAATGTCAGTGGAATAAACATTACGTAAACCCTCAATAACGGTGTTTGACAAAGTCCTGTGGGCAGAAAGGACTTATAATCTGTAATGGCGCCCTATGTCTGGGAGCATAAAAGGGGATTTTATCTACTCAGTGAGAGCAGTAGAAGTTGTGATACGAGGAAAGGAATAGGGGTGGCAGCAGGCTGAATCCCAGCAGCAATACATTTGAGGAGAAATCTCGGATAGATGCAATGGAAGCAGGAACTACCTGAAGACAGCATCACTCAAGCCATTAGGTGGAAGATGGCAAGACCACTGCAGCAAGTTGAAGGTGAAGGACACCACGGAGAACATGTGGTCTGGAGGAGGAATTTGAGTTTCCCTGTCAGGAAAAGAGAAGAGACCCAGTCATTCCCTTCCAGTCAGAAACAAGGCTATTTTTGTTAACACTGTTATTGTTTTTATTAGTCATATCCTTTGATTATTCTCATCTGTGTGTGTGTGTGTTTCCCCCAGAAACATGGGTTATACAAGGTCATATTATATTTCAAATTTAGCCTCAATAGTATTGTTGAGAGAGCTGATGTTTAGTGTGACTTTGGACCTGGTGTGAGAATTCACAGAAATTCTACTCCTTTTATTTGTAATTCAGTTTCCAAAGTTTGAAAAATCACATGGAAATAAATCAGATGCCATTTGGTGAGGCTGAAAGGTC
Source organism: Pipistrellus kuhlii (assembly GCF_014108245.1). Lineage (NCBI taxonomy): Eukaryota > Metazoa > Chordata > Mammalia > Chiroptera > Vespertilionidae > Pipistrellus > Pipistrellus kuhlii. The sequence goes on from NW_023425529.1 coordinate 49,915,580, forward strand.
TGATTCTAACACAAGTATTTTCAGAAGGAACCTGGGAAATGTCAAAAATTGTCAGTTCAGCGAGTATCTTTTGGTGACATTGCTTTCCACAGTAAATTTCCCCTGGTTCTCTTATTGTCAGTTGAACAAAACACTTACATGCTTTGCTGGTTTCTAACTAATGAGTTGGCTTTGCTCTTTTAAAACAGTAATATATATTGGAGAGCATCTATTGAGTCAATAAACTTTTACTCAGAACTGTCTTAATGACAAATAGCACAACATCACATGAAATAAGGTTAAAGGTTCTTAAACTGAATCATATCTCTGGTTTTGAATCTTCCCACAGGCTTGCAAGAATAATAAAAGGAATCACACTATATTTTCTGTGCCTGAGGAAGTACAAAGATATTTGTCTGACACTTTCTTCTTTTTAGAATTTTAAAGTAAAATGGGCCAAAACATAAGTTTTTAAAAATGGCATTTAAATATGTAATTTTCAATACTGGAAATGGAAAGGTCCACTTGTAGCTATTTTTTAAAAATTTCGTCATTAGATTAATTCTTGAACACTTTTATGATTTCTTTGATGGTTATTTAAATATTTTTATAACAAGCACACTGGCATCTTGTTTTATTTAAAACATGAATAATTTGCTACCGTCTCAGATATTTGATATTTATTAAACGAAGTGTCCCGCCTTTTCCAGTCTGCCTTTATTCCATAGGGACATGTGGGATTTTAATATCTTGTTGGATTTAATAGTATTTTAATGTCACAAGTCACCTAAAGGTTTTATATTTTGCACATTGCTTAGATTAAGCATCAACATCAAAGCTCTGTGTTGTCATCATCATCATATTAGCACCCTACTCTTTCTCTTAGACAGATGCTCTTCTAATAATGTATACATGTCAAAACCAGCTCAATGCTACCTTTTCCTTGATGTGTGGAAAAGTTGGCCAAGTCATAGTGACACATCAGTTACATTGAATAGAGGTCTCAAGACTGCTTCCTCTTCTCTGGTCTTCCCTTAGTTCACAAAATGTCTTCTAATCTCAAAATGACCTGTTGACTAGCAGTCTACTTTCTAGTCTCTCTTTCTCATCCTTTATTCCTGTACTCACTACTACAAGAACTAGCTTTCCCAAACATTTCCAACCAGGAATCTTTAAAGTACTTGGGGAAAATTTAATATTGCTGTGTTTTCAAACTATTTTAATATTGTTTGCATGATACTTTTCTGAAAGAAGACTAATTGGAATACCAGAAAAGAACAGAGGATGTTGCCTGAGCAATCCTTAGCTCAGCATATTCTAGTTCTTTCTATTCTTCTAATGGGGTGGAATCCTAGAAAGTCAAGGGCATGTTCAATGGTTCATAAGCTTTCAAAAGAAAATTTAAGCCAATCTTTGATAAGGTACTTAGAAAATATCCATATAGTAGGCCCCATATACAACTAGATCTATGTGCTGTCCTAGAGAAACCTGTAAGGAAATTAAACCTCTTTGAAGGGTGAAAGCAGTTTTAGAATCTCTATGGTTAATATGCATAAAAATAAATAAAATAACAACACCAATAAAAGAAATTGTTTAAGGCATAAAAATTAACTTCTCTGGCCTAAGATCAGAGAAATCTCTAGTAGTGATGAAGGCAAAATCTGCGAGGTTTGTGTAGGAAAATATGATGGCAAAGAACATGCCTGTCCTTACAGCCAGAATAGAAATGCCTTCTGGTCGAAACCAGTTTGGCTCAGTGGTAGAGCCTCGGTCTGTGGACTGAAAGGTCCCAGGTTCGATTCCGGTCAGGGGCATGTACGCTGGTTGCAGGCACATCCCCAGTAGGGGGTGTGCAAGAGGCAGCTGGTCCATGTTTCTCTCTCATTGACATTTCTAGCTCTCTATCTCTCTCCCTTCCTCTCTGTAAAAAATTAATAAAATATATTTTAAAAAAAGAAAAAGAAAAGAAAAAGAAAAAAGAAAAAGAAATGCCTTCTGCACATGATGAGGGACAGCAGGACTGAGAAAGTTAGGGCCACTTCAGAGCTGAAGCATAGGTTTGATCGTGGGTTTTAGGATTAAGCCTGAAAGAAGTTGAAGGGAGTCCTGGAAGGGACTGAGATCTCCAGAAATGTGACCTTATTTGGAAATAGGGTCTTTGTAGGTGTAATTAACTAAGATGATGTCATATTAGATAAAGTAAGCCTTAAGTCCAATGACTGCTGTTTTATAGAAGGTCATGTGAGCACATAGAAACATAGACACACAGGGAATAAGGTCATGTGATAAGAAAGGCAGAGATTGGAGTGGTGAATCAACAAGCCAAGCAATCCAAAGATTGCCAGAAATCCCCTGAAGCTAGGAGGAGACACAGAAGGAGCTTTCAAAGAGAGCATGGCCCTGATGACATTTTGTTTTGTGACTTGTGTTTTCTTGAATTATAAAAGAATATATTTCTATTTTTAAAAATCTATTTTGAAATGGTGGTAAAAAGCAAGTAGCAAGTAGCAAGTAACATTTTTTTTTTTTAAGTTTAGAGAACAATGTTATAACTACCAGCACAAAGTTTCCCAGCAGATCTCTAGAACTTTTTCATCTTGCATGAACACCAACTTCTCATTTTTGCCTTTTCCCAGTTCCTGGCACCTAACATTCTACTTTGTGTTTCAATGAGTCTGAATACTTTAGATACCTCATATTAGTGGAAGGATCCAGTGACTGACTTATTTCACTTAACATAATATAGTCAAGATTTACATCTCAGATATGGCACCAGCCTGTTGGCTCTGTGTGGGAAGGGCTTAGAAAAGGAACAATGGTCTCTCTCAGCATTTCTGTCTAGGGAGAAGCTTGACCCTCCAAGTCTCACCCTGGAGAGTTGTCAGACAGTTCTTCCTCATATTCATGCAGATGGCAACCGGCAGTGGCAGGGGGCTAGGGGTAGGGAGCCATCCTCGATCAATTGCCTAGCAGGCAGGATGGTAGAACAGGTGAGGGGGTGGCACCAGGCCAAGGTGGGGTGCCAGGCAGGGCTGTGGGGCTGCAGGGCTGCAAGGCCGGAAGTGTGAGCTGGGGCTGTGAGCCTGGGGACGTGAGCTGGGATCCAATCCTTGCTGGCCACCCTGAGGGACCCCACCCATGCACAAATTCATGCACTGGGCCTCTAGTTGATTATATTTCCCTTGCTGTACTTTATATCCTTATGACTATTCTGCAATTACTAATTTATACTTTCTTGTGCCTTCACCTTTTTCACTCATTCCCATAATCTCTCTCTTACCTGGCAACTGTCCAAATGTTCTCTGTATGTATGAGTCTGTTTCAGTTCTGCTTGTTTATTTATTTTGTAATTTTAGATTCAATTGTTGATAGATATATATTTATTGCCATTTTGATCTTTTTTTTTCTTCTTTTTAAAGAAGACCCTTTAATATTTCATGTTATATTGGTATGGCAGTGATAAACTCTTTTAGGTTTTTCTTGTCTGGGAAGCTCTTTATATGTTCTTCAATTCTATATGAAGAGTGTGAGTGAGGGAGGGAGCAAAAGAGGAGTGTGTGTACATGTGGTGTGTGTGTGTACGACACAGTTAGATCCAGCAGGGCCTTCAGGAACAGGCTGACCAGGCCCACCTAACTAGGCAGCCTTTGCTAACATTGAATACAGTCCCAGAGCAGCTGGTTCTTCTGCAGAGACCACGACATTTTGAAGGAAAGAGCTGCTGTGATGTGGAGCCCAGCCTCACCTCCACCCAGGGTGCTCTCAGATATAGCCAGTCTTTCCCTTACAACCGCCTTCTTCCTGCTTATGTAGTTAGGTCTAGACTATTACTGATCCGTTAGTAGATGGGGTCTGGTTAAATGATTCACTCTGTACCACATTGGCCAATCAGAATAAAATTCACCTAGATAAGACACAACATAAAGGGAACAAAACATGAATGTACTTACAACATCAATAACCCCAATATAAGTGACCACTAGAGAAAAGAGAATTAGGGGAGAGAAAAGAGAGCACAAATAATATCAAAAAGAGAAAAAAATTATATGAGAGAAAAAGAAAAGAAGAAAAAGGAAGAAAAAAAATATATATGGGGAGAAAACACCAGAGAACAAACAGATAAAACAAAATACGTATACAAACACCAAATACCCAGTAAAGAGGGTGGGGGCAGAATCTTATATATAAAAAATAAGGTTAAGGAATTGGATGAATATGGGGAGGACCTCAGTTCAGTATAGAGGAAGTAGAAAGAGGATGAGTGGATAAGATAAAAAGAGAAAGAGAAAAAAAAGAAAAGAAAATTAATTTAGAAAAGTAGGATTAAATAAAAAATTAGAATGATGAAAAAATGTGGAAAGAAATAGAAAGTAAAGAAACAAATGGAAAAAAGGAAAACAAAGAAAAAAAGAGATAACAAAATAAAAATAAATAAAAATGTGGGCTGGTTTAAGATCCCACTCATCTGTACTGTCTTCTGCTTCTCAGTTTCCTGTTTCTGGGACTGTAGGCCTCTCTTTAGACCATTCCCTGTGGGCTCTCAGGGACTATTCAGGTTTTTTTTTTTTTTTTTTTTTTTGTTTTTTTTTTTTGTATGTTTTGTACCACTCAGGGGGGTAGTTATATTGGTTTCCTGGAGACTGCAGGAAGAAGCTATCTCCTTAGGAGAAAATGGCTGCCTACATCCAAAATGTTATGTGTGACTCAGCACCAGACTTGCAGCCACCTCTTCCTGACTCTCTGCTCTCCTTGGCCTCTCCCCAGACTCCACAAGTCTGCACCTCCAGCTGCACCTCAGCCATGGGTGAGGGTCTGTATTTGAAAGGTCCTATGAACTAGGTTCAGTGAACAAAAGCAAAGACCAAAAAGAGGGGAAAGAGCTGGGCCACTGGGAGCCCCTCTCCCTCCAGTTTGGCGTGGCCTGGGCAGCCATCCAGGCTGCCCTCGCTGGGCTCAGTTTCTCTTGGCTATGGGCCCAGATCTAGAATCCCCTGCCACCAGCAGTCCTGCAGACCTCCTTTCCACAGTCAGACGCTGTGCCTGTCCCAAGGGATGTGGCCTTGGTGCCATGTGGTTTCCCTATGGCCCTCTAGGCTTGGCATTCTCACAGTTCTCTCTAGCCCAGATCCCCGATTTTATCATTCTTTGGGCGTCCTCTGCCTTTCCTGGCTGCAAATTGTCTCACCAGCTGTGTCCACTCTGTCAATTCGGGGTGGATGTTATTCAATTTAGTTGCTCATTCTATCTGCTCTGGGACAAGGCTTGGGACATATCCATCTATTCTGCCACCATTTTTTTTTCTCTCTCTCATATTTTTTTATAATAATCACTTTGATAGGTTCATGAGGTGACCTCAGTGTGGTTTTTATTTGCATTTCCTTGATGATTAATGATGATGGGCTTTTTTCATTGGCCATTTGTATGTCTACTTTGGAGATATAATTATTCAAGTGCTTTTTAAATTTTTAATTGGTTTATTTGGGGTTTGTTTTGCTTTATTGCCCATGAATTGTAGGAATTTCTTATATATTTTGGATATTGACCTACTTTCAGATATATGATTTGTAAATATTTTCTCCCATTCAGCAAGTTGCCTATTCCTATTATTTTAAGCCTCCAGTTTGCCGTAATTTGTAAAAGGAGTTCTAGGAAACTAATACATTATATAACATGAATTTACATAATCTCATTATGCAAAATGGATCTCTCTATGTTCCAAAGAAAAAAAATGCAGTAAGAAAATAGATAAAATTGTTCAAAGTACATATCCCTGGGTGTGGAAAGAAAGGTAATTGTTGTTTTTTTTCCTTTGTAATCTTTTGTATCTTCCAAGTTATCTCAAATAAGAATTCATTGCTTTCTTTTAGAAGATAAATAATTTCTGCTTTAAAATTAAAACTTCATAAAAATGTTCAAAAATATTTTGAAAGTGTCATTTAGTGATTATATTATTGAATATCTCTGATGTTCTTGGTACTATTCTAAATGTAGAGGTAATAGAGAATTCCTACCCTCAAGTTATTTAAATTCACATTCACATATGAGAGAATAGACAATATTCAGTTAAGGGAATAAATCTATGAAATAATTTCCCTTACATGTGAGAACCAAGTAAGTAAAAGATAAAATGAGAAAATATGGTAGACAGGGCTTCATATGGTCAGGGAAGTGGGACACTGATGATTTTATTGAGACATCAAAAGTGAGAGGGAGACAGAAATGTGAAGTTCTAAAGGAAGATTGTTTAAAGCAGGAGGAACAGCAAGTGCAAAGGTCCCCAAACAGAAAGGAGCTGGATTATCTGAGTGGTAGTAGCCTATCATTGTGCTTGGAGTGGTGATTCACTGTATCTCCCTGTGACAGGCAGGACAGGTCATATGGAGATACAGGATGTAGCAGAGATCTCTCTTCGTGGTCAGGATCTGGGCCTACAGTCCTGATAAGAAGTTTGAGAGCTAATGTAGTGGCAATGGAAAATCTGTTGTAAGGTTTTGATCAAGGAGTGCCATGTATTGATGTGTAAAAATCACACTCTGGCCATTACATAAAGAATGCACTTTCTTTGTGTCTCTGTGTGAAGATGTTAAAAAAAAAAAAAAAAAAAAAAAAAAAAAAAAAGGTTGGTATTGGCAGTTTAAACAGAAAAAGGGGTGGATTAAAGAATCCTAAAGAGCTCACAGGAACTGTGCCAAAGAATTAGCCTTGAGGTTGTACATGTAGACCATTCTTCAATGACATTATTAAACCCTCCAGTTGAAATCTGACTGGATCTCAGTGACACAGGTCCCACAGCCTGCACTTGATGCTAGACCCAGGACTTATGAAAATCTACCTAGTTCCGTGCTTTAAAAATAATAAAAAATGCATATTCTAATTTGAGGCAAACCATTGATATAGTTTGGAATTTCTTCTGCTGACTAAGAAACCCAGAAGTAACATTTTTTTTTCCTTGAAAAACTATTGTAGAGTCTTACATTTATAATCAATGTTATTTTTGAAATATTTGCCATTTTTCAGATTGCCTGCTTTTTATCTTTAAGGGAAGAGGAATATAATATATATATTCTTCTGGATTTTATTCTTTTTAATTGAAATATTTATATAAGATATTAATGTTTGATTTTAAGAAGCCTCTAAAAATAATCTGACATAAGCTATTGATGGTTATATTAGCTAACCAGCATTTCAAGGTGGGTATGTGGCTATATTTCTAAACATGCATAGCTATCAATGGTAGAAACAATGTAGAAACAATAGTAAGAAGGTAATGGGTTTGTGCATCCTATACAAAAGTATACTGTGCTGATTATTTTCTCTCTCTCTCTCTCTTCTTTCTCTCTCTCTCTCTCTCTCTCTCTCTCTCTCTCTCTCTCTCTCTCTCTCTCTACTGGTAGTGTAGTAGGAAGACTGTAGGACTTAGAGGCTTGTTTTAATGCTCACTCTATTACCTACATACCTATACTTCCAGAATGGTTTTGAATAGGTATTTTCACCTTCCTAAACCTCTGCTCTTTTAAGCATTGCTTTCAATCTCAATATATTGTTGAAAGGTATGATAGATCTTGAATTTAAAAGTGCTTTTTTTTTATATAATGTATTTTCCTATTCAATTATATTTTTTGGTAGGCCTACTCTCCTTACATTTCTACTGTTTATCCACAAAAGTAAAAGTCTTGCAAGAGCCAGATAACTTCTGTATAGAACCACCTTTCTCGAAGGTCCTGGAACTAAGTATTAGGGAGATTTTAATGGGCATTGACTTTTTTCATCACTTCAAGGTGCCCATGCTATATTTGTTTCTTAGCCTCTATTGATCATGAAACTGGTTTTTCTTGTCTGGGATGATAATAGATTATAACACTCCATCTCTTTCCTCTCCATTTTTTCACACTGATGGGCTGGTGAGATATCACTTACTCTAAAGGCTCAATAAGAAGCAGTCTGTCAGACCACAATAAAACATTTGCTCTATTTTTATTATGGGTTTTTAGAGAGAGAAAGAGAGTGAGAGAACCATTGATTCCATCAATTCGTTGTTACATTTATTTATGCGTTCATTGGTTGATTCTTTTATATGCCCTGACCAAGGATTGAACCCACAACCTTGGTTTATGGGGACAATGCTCTAACCAACTGAGTTATCTGACCAGGGCAGAAGCACTTAACTCTTTTTTTTTTTTTTAATATATTTTATTGATTTTTTTACAGAGAGGAAGAGAGAGAGATAGAGAGCTAGAAACATCAATGAGAGAAAAACATCAACCAGCTGTCTCTTGTACACCTCCTACTGGGGATGTGCCCGCAACCAATGTACTACCCCTGACCGGAATCAAACCTGGAACCTTTCAGTCTGCAGACCGACACTCTACCACTGAGCCAAACCGGTTTCGTCAGAAGCACTTACTCTTGAATCACATCAGAATTACAGGAATTGCCAGAGATAACTGGTGGGAAACCAAAAAGAACAAAGCTGGAAGCGATAGTTATTTTTTGCTTTTCACTCTGAAGTTACCCAAATTAGCTGGGTGGGTGAATATTTAATGCCACCACATTACCTATGAAATTTGTATTGTCTGCTTTTAATCTTCATAGCAGCTTTATAATTTTAATAACAATTTAATTAAAAATAAATGAACTGCATACTCCAACAGAGCATTCTAAATGCAGACCATTGGGCTGGAAGCCCACGCTCAGCTGGAGAGACAAACAAAACTAAAACATTCTAAAAATATATAGCTGAGATGATATCTCTCCCTTACTTCTCAGAGATCATAGCATTTCAGTGACTAGACATCTTAAAAATACTACAGGTAGGTCTCAAGCCACAAACTAAATGAGATCCAGACCTCCCTTTCTAGTTCGGTGTTGGGGAATGTTCCTTGAATGTACAGACTAGGATATTCCCATCTCTCTTGGGTCCTTACTCTTCCAGGGCTCTTTGGCTCATAGCACTTTTTTTTTCTTTGCTGTTCTAAGCAGCCTTTTAAGGTAGCTGACTCAGACTCATCCCTTCTCCTGGTACCTAGTTAGAGACAAGATTCTATGCCCTTATTTGACCAAATTCATAATACACAAATGAGTGTGTATAAATGAATAATGCTCTGTACCTCCTAGAGAAGTTTATTAAAAAAGAAAGAAAGAAAGAAAGAAATGCTTTTGGTTTCAAACACATTTCTCATGGGATTCAAATAGGATCAGAGAGCAAAGTACAAAGTAGGAATTACATCTGATATATCAGGCAGAATTCTGAGTTGAGGGCTCTGATTGCCTCCCATTGCAGAAACACCACTTCTTTATGAAGGTCACTTTCAGATTTCACATGGCTGATCCTAGGAGACCAGATTTCTAACCAGTTCAAGATAAGCTGTGTAAAATTCCAGTGGTTTAGGGTCATTCATCAGACATGCTTGCATGCTCATTTTTGAAGCTTAGCATGGTTGCTTTTTCTTCTTAATAAAAAAGATTATGTTTGGGACACAAGATTGTGCTAAAATAAAAAGTTGTTATGATGGTGATCCTTAGAAAATGTAGACCTCCAGCTTTGACTTAAGCAGTATTAGGGTGGTGTGCTCATTTACTAATTAATTTATTTACTTATTTATTCTTTGTTTCAGAAGTATTTGTTGAGTCCCTACTATGTGTTTGCCATTTCTGGATGCTATGGATAACAAATATAACCTAGATGTCATGTGAGACAAAATTTTCTATTCTAATGTTTTCAACAGGGTTTGTATTTGCTGGTGACTCAGAACTGAAACCTGTAACTTACTCTCTCCATAACTAGGGCATAACTATTCAACCTGCATTAACCTGACTTTATTTTTCCAGGAAACTCTTACTGAGAAGGAATTAGGAACTTTCTGAAAACCACTTATTTCAACAGTAAACTATCTAAGTAGCCTTTATTAAGGTAAATAAATACTTTCTGAGAACAATAAACTATTCAACTGGGTTTATCAAAGGACTATTTATTTTTCAAAACTTGTTCTCACTCTGTCTGCCAATTCTAAAGTAGTATATAACAAACTCTGCTTAATTCTGCTCCCACATTGAAGGACCCATCTTAAACCAGAACCTTATATCTTTCTTTTGTTCTCTCTTTTTCAAGATGGGATTAAGACTCTGTCAAGTGGCAATCTCCTTTATTCCAATGGGCAATAAACTTGGCCTTGCTTAATCTGTAAGTCATTTACTGGTCTTGTTGGCAGTCTACAGAGATTAAATCCTCAAGGTTATTTTGGCTTCTTTTTTTTTTTTAATTTCATTGAACTTTTATTTATAGTCATCTATTCCATTCTCTTGTATCTGTGCTGACCAAGAAATGACTCTCTTCCTTGTTTACCAACCCTCCCATCACCAATTACAATCTCAAAACCCTCCATTTTTATAAAACATTTTTGTGTTGACCACAATTAAAAAATTTGGTGACATGATTGGTGCTTATAGATTAGCAATAACAACTTAGAATTGAATAAGAAGCATTCTTGAGAGTCTTTCAATTACCCTATATTCTAGACCAATGTTACTCAAAGTGTGTTCTGTTATCAGTCTACCAAAGTTCCTGAAATGGAGAGTAGGCATTTATAAACATTGATCTGTGATGATTGAAAATTTATCCCCAAATGTCATAAAACTAAAGAATTGGTCATTCACCACAGATAGCCTGAGAGCCATTCTCTAGAACCTCAGGTTTTCATTTTAGTCCCACCTCTTTAAGTGCCCCATGGAAACTAAATTCTCCCCACTACCTTATGTAGGTCAACTTATTTTCCATCCCTCTGCACTGGATACACCTTTGAAAATGTGGGAGATACACTTAAGGCATTCTGCTAAACAGTGGGATGTATACTCAAGTTCTCACTGTGTAACAGCACAAAACAACTGAAAGAGGTTTTGCAATTTCACTCATTTCTCACTTTTGCAAAAGTGTCTGTGAAGTAAAGAAAACACATAAAAAGTCTTTTTCATCTCATAGAACTTGATGGTTTTCATAATGGGTAGAAGTTGGTACAGCCAGTGTGGTCTTTAAATAGTATTTATTTATTTATTTTTTTGTCTCATTACTTCATAATGGATTAGATATTGTCCCTGGCCTTAAAGAACTCGTCATTTTGTGAAGAAGTAGTTGTGTAACCATATCATGGCAACACTTCAAGATAAGTGCAGAGAGAGCTCCCGAGTGTCAGAGGAAAGCTGAGGGTGGAGGACGACGTGTGCCTGGGGATTGAGGAGACCCACTGCCGCATATCACTGAATGAATGTTGAGTGAATGAAACAGTGAATGAAATTCAGAGGGCAGATATGTCATAGATGTAAAATGAAATTCATGCTATTCACTATCTTTAGATAGTTGTAGTTCACTTTTCAGTAGCGTCAATATGCAGTAAAGATAATACTAAGAATGGAATGATGACAGGAGGTTTGTGGTTATAGAAACTAAGTAGCATTTAACTGAATTTTAAAAATATATATATTTTATTGATTTTGTACAGAGAGGAAGGGAGAGAGATACAGAGTTAGAAACATCGATGAGAGAGAGTTATTGATTAGCTGCCTCTTGCACACCCCCTACTGGGGATATGCCCACAACCAAGGTACATGCCCTTGACCGGAATCGAACCCGGGACCTTTCAGTCCTCAAGCAGATGCTCTATCCATTGAGCCAAACCGGTTTCAGCTTAACTGAATTTTTAATAGATGGGGAATTATTTATTATCTTTTCACAATGAGTTAATTCATAGGTAAATCTGAAATAATCAGATAGTTTTATGTAGTTTGTTGTTAAAGATTTAATATTTTCACCTAATTCAACTCTTCTATTTCCTTGCTCAATTTAATGATTAACATAAGATTAACATTTCTTGTTTATTAAAATCCTATTTGCCACATATTACAGATGGAACCTATTTTAAAGTCATTACTATCGATAAATAAATAGTTTGTATTAATAAACTAACATTGAACAACCATCTTATAAAACCCTAAAGATAAGTTTATTAGGAAATTTTAATTAAAACCATTATCACAGAAGTAAACTTAACTATTTTTTTCTCATTGAAAAATGTTTCAATGTTGAATGATACATCAGATAACTCAATTTGCCAGTAACCTATGGCATTTCCTTCTAAATCACATGAGCAAAGCTGTGTACTTGTCACCAGAACAATCAGGAGATCTAACCATGGTGATTCTGATAGTTCAGTACAACTATCAACATCTTCCCAATGTCCAGCTCCTAGGGCTGACTCTTACCTAGTGTTTCATTCTGTACCACTCATTTATGAGAGTACTTGTAAACCGTTTGACCATAATCAGCATCTTCAAATTGTTCCAATGAAATTGGCCCTTCCCATGGAAGAAATACAGGGGGGTGATGTCCAATGGCACCAATAATCACTGTCTCACATTAAAATATTAAAATAATAATTTCTAAAATGATCCATTTTACTGTAGAGAGATTAAGAATGCAGTAAGGCAAAAACAAACATATAAGTAATATTACTATTCAAGGTGGCCACAGTCAATATTTATTATACATCTGTCTATCACATATTGCATATGCAAATATCAAGGATGGAATGCAAATGTTTAGGTATGCTGTTCTGTAATGTGCTTGCTTCCTTTTCTTTTAATTTTAATAAGTTATTAAGCCATTTTGTGGCTTCAAAATGCTATATACTACTGGTGAGATTAAATCAGGAAACATTGCTTGATCTACCATGTTTCCCCGAAAACAAGACATCTTCCAAAAATAAGACCTAGCACAGGGAAAGATAAGACATCCCCTGAAAATAAGACCTAGCGCAACTTTGGGAGAAAAAATTAATATAAGACACTGTCTTATTTTTGGAGAAACAGGGTAATAGTCAAAAGCCTTCCTCATATTTTTCTTCCCTAGAATTAAATTGCCCTTAGGGCTCAGACCACATATCACATAGAGGAGACAAAAAACTTATCATCATAACCCGTAGTTTAATTAATATGCTTCAGCATCAAAATTTTATATCCTTACACTTTATTTTATTCTGTTATTTTAGTAAGAACCTTTTTGGTTTCAAAAAACAGAATTTTGCTTGAGGATCCTCAATAAAAAATATTTTATTGTAGTAATATATGTGGTCTGGGACTGGACGCAGAAAACCATTGCAGTCTTAAACAGCCCTGGGATAGCTGCTTCTCTCTGTGCACCTATTTCATTCTCTTCTTTTTATGAACAGTCTTCCTCTATTTCCTCATAATTCATGCTTCTGTTATGTCATATCTTTATTAGTGCTTCACAGCAGCCCTTAATCTTTTTTACTCTAGGTTCTTAGTTTCCTGCTGTCTCTTTCTCATCATTTGATGCCTGACAAATCAAACTTCTGTCCAGAGTCTATTGATTACTCACTCTTGGAATGGCGCAGTTCTTGGTCCATTCAACTCTGGCATAATGAGGTCAAGTTTATTTGGTATAAAAAGTTGGTGTTGATTTTCCAGAAGGACTACAGAAGGGCATTTGGTCAAGGCTCGCTATAATTAGCATTTCTAGTGCAAACATCCTGCCAGTTGACTGATAACCCCCAGAAGTAAATTTCCTGACTAAAAAAGTGTACTCATTTTAAAAGGTTTTGATATATTGGCAATCAATCCCTAGAATTGTGGTATTAATTTACATTCTTACCAGCCGATACTTTTTCCTGCACCTTCATCCACATTATATATTTTATTGCCACAATTTTAATTTCACATTTGTTATTTTTGAATATTTAAGAGATAAATTTGTTAGTTAGATAACTATGAACCATAACCTAAATTTTGTTTTACCGATATCACCTAACCCTTAAAAATGGCAAAGAAACATCTTGAATTCACTAAGAAATTCATTTTCCTATTTAGTAGTACTATGGTCTATTTTGCATGTTTATGGACCATCATATTTTTTTCTGTGAGAACTTTGTTCATATTTTTTCCCAATAAGTTGTTTGTATTTTTCTCATTGCTTCATAATTTTTTATGTGTTAAGTAATCTAATTCTTTGTTAGTTATATGTAGGCACATACTTTTCCCAATTTATTGTTTGTATTTTCCTTTCTTTATGTTATCTTTGATGAAAAAGTTCTTGATTTTAATTACTATATTTACTAACCTTTTATTTTATGGCTTATCTATTTAATCTCTGCATGGTTTATAGCTTGGATTTTAGCTTGATAATTACTTTGACAGTTACATTTAAAATGCTCATCTCTACACAGTAACTCTATTCTTAGGTGTAGACTTCAAATAAATTTTTGGATTTTTATAATTGTTCACATAAATGTACATAAAAATGTTCATAAATGATGTTTTGAAAGCAATAAACTGGGAACAATTTAAATATTTAAGAAGAAATGAATGGATTGTTGAAAATTGTGAGTTTAGGCAGCCATGACAACAAATAAATTGCAATTACATTTTAGTTTCTTTTTCTTTAAAATTTTTATTGAATTTATTGGGATGACATTGGTTAATAAAGCTATATAGGTTTGAGATGTACAATCTATGATATATCATCTCTATATTGTATTTTGTGTTCATAACCCCAAGTCAAGGCTCTTTCCATCACCATTTATTTCCCTATTACGCTCTTCTACTTGCCTCCCCCTTTCCCTCTGGAAATTACTATACTATCATCTGTGTCTATAACGTTGTTTTCTTTGCTTAATTCCTTTTCTTTTTTCACTCAGCACCTTAATCTTCCTTCCCTGTGAGAGCTGTCAGTCTGTTTTCTATATTTATAAGTCTGTTCCTATTTTGTTTGTAAGTTTATTTTGTTCATTAGATTCCACATTTAAGTGAAGTAATATACCGTATTTTTCGGACCATAAGACGCACTTTTTTCCCCCCAGAAGTGGGGGGAAAAAGTCCCTGCGTCTTATGGTCCAAATATAGCCTACACATATACTTTAAAAAAAAAGTTTTTTTACTTGCCCGGCTCTGTGTGGTCTCTGTGTGCTTGCCCGGCTCTAAAATGGTTCTAAATGCTGCTGTTTACTTTACAGGGTTGATTACATGTGTTTATGACTGTGATGTTGGGTTTTAATGCACATAAAATATTTTAGGACACTATTTGTTTCAGAATCTTTTTCTCTTCATTTCCCTTCTCTAAAAACTGGTGCGTCTTATGGTCCGGTGCGTCTTATGGTCCGAAAAATACGGTATCTTTCTCTTTCTGGCTTATTTCACTTAGCATAATACTATCCAGGTTCATCCATGCTGTTGAAAATGGTAAGAGTTCCTTCTTTTTTATCAGCTGCATAGTATTTCATTGTGTAAATGTACCACAGTTGTTTTATCCACTCATCTGCTATGGGCACTTGGGTTGCTTCCAAATGTGGGCTATTTTAAATAATGCTGCAATAAACAGAGGGGTGCATATATTCTATCTGATTCACATTTTTGGTTTCTTTGGATATATTACCAGAAATTGAATTGCTGGGTCATAAAGCAGTTCCATTTTTTAAATTTTCAGGTAACATTATACTGCTTTCCACAGTGACTGTACCAAACTGCATTCCCACCAACGATGCATACGGGTTCCCTTTTCTCCACATCCTCGACAACACTTGTTTGATTTACTGAATAAATCAAACTAAAAAGTTTTTGTACAGCAGATGAAACCATCAACAAAATGAAGACAACTCACTGAATATGAGAACATATTCAGCAGTGATACATCTGATAAGGAGTTAATATCCCAAATTTATAAAGAACTTATAAAACATAACACTAAAAAAAATAACACACAGTCTCATTGGAAATTGGCAAATAACTTAATTCACGCTTCTCCAAAGAGAACATACAAATGAACAATAGACATGAAAATATATCAATGTCACTAATCATTAGAAAAATGCAAATTAAAACCACAGTGAGATATCACCTCACACCTGTCAGAATGACTATAGTGTATTTTTTTAAAATAGTTGTACAACATACTACCTCAAAACTTAATGGCTTAAAGCCAGAATTACCCATTTTAAAATAAATCTTTGGTTTGGCTGACCATCTGCTAATTTTGTCTGAGTTTTCTTGTGAGGCTACCCATAGCTGGCAGGTCATGTGTTGGACTGGACTCAACTGCCATCATTGAGACAGCTGGACCTTCCTCTATGTGCCTGGATTTCTTCACTGAATAGTGGGTTTGGTAGTGTTAAGAGGGTCAAAGAAGGAGATGCAAGTCATGAAAGTTTCACATCTATCACATTCTACTGGTCAAAGAGTCACTAGACAACCCCACATTTAAGGGGTGAGGAAATGGGCTCAATCTCTGGATAAGAGGCACAACAGAATGATATGGCAAGTGGGAATGAACAAAAGGAGGCATGATTGACCTGAGGCCATTACTTTAACAAGGTACTACAATAATCTTTCAGTATTTCTTTGATCGCACCCTCCTATCTCTGTCCAAAGTTTCCGAAATTATTAAGTACAGCTAACCCAAAATGCAAGGGATTGTTTGTTTTTCATATGGAATCTCTGAGTTTTGGAAGGGTGTTTTCCAATAATTTCCTAGGTCCTGACATTCTGTAAAAATCACTATAGTCTGTACTTCGTATGTGCCTAGCTTATTTTCTAAGATCTCAATAGTCCCTGTGACGGTTAGTCTTAAGTATTAACTTGGCTAGGCTATGATATCCTAGTATTTGTTCAAACCTATCTAGATGTTGATGTGGAGGTGGTTTTTTTTTATGAGATGAGCATTAAATCAGCAGACTTCTGAGTAGATTATCCTCCATTATGTGGGTGGGCCTTATCCAATCCGTTAAAAGACTTAAGAAAAAGCCCGACCTTCCTGGAAGAAGAGGGGATTCTGCCAACTGAGAGCCTCTGGGCTGGAGCTGCAGCTCTTCCCGGCTTCCTATTGGCCCAGTTCCTCTGGAGAACTAATATATGCTCCTTAGAGAATGGCGCTCTCGTTCCAGTTTAACATACTTGTCCTTATGTATTTTGTTTTCATTCTTCCTCTGCTTCTGTTCTGATAGTTTGAATGGTGGGTATTTTCCCAACCACCCCAGTTCTCCCTCTTTCTCTTTACAAGTCTGATTCTGAGAGACAGTTTCCAGGCACAGGCCCACTTAATTTCCTTTTTAACCTGTGGGTCTGCAATAATTACACAGAGTGGATTTTTTCTTCACAGCAATCCCCCCCAAAATGTTCTATTTCTTTTATAATAAGGAATTTCATTCCTTTTTAAAATCTAGTTATTAATAAACTGACCATTTTTACCTGCAGGAAGCTATAATTTATATATTCAATTCTAAATTCAGCTGGAAAGAAGTTCTTTCCAGCTGAATTATATGACAAAAGTCTATAGGGGATCTTCCTGGAGTGTGCATGCAATTCTGGAGGTGAAGCAGTGATTGTATGATTATGAAGAAGAAAATCAAAGGGACAGGAAGATAGAATTAACCTGGGTCCTTAACAATATTATTGAGCCTTGAACTGCCTACCCACAGGTTTTTAGTTATTTGGAAAAAATAAGTGTTGTTGGTTAGACTATTTTAGTCAGCCTTTCCTTTGGAAGGCATTCTAATAAAACCTCAATGATATAAAAGGTTCAGAATCTAGGAAAACAAATAAACAAAATAAAATCTAAACCAAACATTTTTGTGGGTTTCTTAACATTTATATTTTGAAACCCTTTTAATAATTCATAAGGTTTAATGTCTATTATCTATAATATTAAGATCTTTATAACAGTTGTGGGAAGAAAAAAATAGTTTTTATTATCCCCAGTAGACAGATGAGGAGCATAAGGGCCAGAAAATCATGGTGTTGTTTTTATTGTTTTAAACAACCAAAAAGCGTGGTCTGTTATTATGCAGAGATCAGAGCCTGGCTTCTCAATGATTTATTTGACTACCGCCCCTGGCACATGGTAGGTGCTCAATAAATAAATTAATTAATGGTGCATATAAAACATTTAGTTCAGAACCTGGCATATGCTATGTGTTAAATAAATGGAATTTACTTTCAACAATAAAAACAACACATTAGCTTCTTGCCTCAGGTTGTATAGAACCCTGTGAATTTAATTGTCTTTATCACAGAACTGAAACCTAGCCTCTCATACATAAAGGGTATGTATAAGAACATCCTTGGACAAGAAATAATAGAAATTAATTTATTCATTATTCTAAAGAGAGCAGTAAACAAATGCATAAAACTTAGATAAAAATTTCAAAGATTTGATTTAAGGATAGTTATTATATTAATGAAAAATGTTGATTTAATTAATCCCTATACCTCCCATACCCAGTTTAACTGTTTAAGAAATGATTGTCAGAATATAAAATGGTAATGACTATGGCTAGCTACCTGGCTCAGTTGATGGCAGGCTACATAGCTCTGTGCTTAAAGACAAAGATGTTGGATATAATTTCCTTATAATAATGTCTATACTCAATAGCTACTATTTATTGTGTTATTTTATAAATATGCATGCTAATTCCACAAGGCTGCTTTTGTTAAACTCTGAGTGCTTGGGCTACAGGAACAGTTCCTACCCTGAGCAATTGACCACCAGAGTGATAAGAAAGAGGAAATTGGCTCAGTGACAATTCACCCTTGACTCTATAGAAACAGTTCAGGACTCATGCCCTATTCTGCTGATGACTCAGTTTTGGTATCTTAGTATAGAAAACTTGAGGCTTTTGCATTATCTTTTGGAAATAGTATTGATCATAGAGTAGATCAGGTGCAGACTCTCCTCTTGACTAGCTGAGTTACTTCAAATTTATCAGTTAAGCTCTAAATATCTTGGTCTATACAAACCTATATAATAAAGAAGTAATATGCAAATGGTCATTACACTGTGAGGTGTAATGGCTGACTGTGTAATGACCAGATCATGGATCATCAGGAGGGTGGGTCAGAGAGCTACAGGAGGGGGCAGGGCAGCAAGCTATGAAGGGGGGTGGGGTGGGAGGGAGGTGGAGGGAGCTATAGGAGGGCCTGGTAGTGGGCAAAGAGTAACTGGAAGGTGGCAAGAAGCTACTGGTGAGCTACTGGCACATGAATTCATGCACAGTGCTATAAGTAATAATATAAAATAATAAAATATACCTTTCAGCTATTAGAATGCCCCAAACAGATGTCATGTGAGCAAGCCCTTTAAAAGTGATATTGTATAAATGGGGCAAATTGCTCCTGCTCATCATTTTGTTTTATCCTCACAGCCTCTTTGTATGGCAGATAGGGTGAAAGTCACATACAAGCCTAGGGGCCCTCAGCCACACAACTGTGATAAAACCAGTCACATGCACCAAGGAAATAAGGACATGAAGGGTGCCACAGACATCCCCGTGATACAAAAACTCTCAGTCATCACAATGCAGGCTCAGTCTCATGTAACCACAGGACCATGACACGGCCAGTCAGACACAATGACAGGGCACATGTTTCTCAAAATTGGCACAGCACCCCATTCCCAACATCACAGACAGGACACATATATGTACACCTAAGGACTTCACCTAAGGACCTCATAATCCAGGATATGAAAAAAGGCCTTCTGCTCCAAAGAATTGGGCATTTATTGCATCACCATATGTCCTAATCCTAGTCACTGGTCTCCTGGGAATCGTTATGCCCTTTGTTGATCAGAGTTTACAATGTGAGGTTCTTGCTATAGCCACGCTACTCTCACTCTAAAATACTTTGGACAGTAAAGAGTTTAATGATCTAAGCATTTCAGAGCTTAGAGACAATCTTTAAAACTCCCTCATATTAGAGAAGAATTCAGAGAAGTTAATTGACTGTTCCCAGGTTGCACGGCTGGCCTGTGACAGAGCTAGACCAGATCTAGGTCTTGGAAGCATCATCCTGGGCTCCTCTAGCTGCTCCTTCAGTGGTGAAGTACCCTTAGAATCTCAGCTGATGAGCACAGTGAGGTGAGCCACGTCCTAGATGGGCATGACGAGAGGCAGACCTCTACAGTGCCTATGCAGCATAGGGTGTACATTGCATGACAGGTGAAAACCGAGGACTGTTAGTTATACCCCGAGGACCCGCATAAGTGTCCATTGTGAAGTATTGGTTTGGCTCTTCTGTAATAACAAGGGAAGGATAAACAGAGCCAAGAGGAAAAACTATTTTGTTGCCAAGCCAATAACTCATAAGGTTCGACATTGAAAAGATTAATGCAATATTAAAAAAGAGAAGTTGGAGCCTTGTGCAATGTGATCCATTGGTTAAATAGTCTCCATGACATTTTAAAAAATAAAAAAAGTAGTAATTGTCATACAAGAGGTTTTTAATGGGAGCCCAGCAGGCAGCAGTCAAACCAACACAAGAAGACAGCACCAGCGACCTCAATGCTTTTTATTTTCTTCTCCTGTGTCCTAGGCTAAGATCCAAGTTCATTTTCCTAAACTCACTTCAGATTTGGGGGTTGGCCCCTCTAAGAAGTGACCCAGGTCCAACCCAGCTGAGCTGCTTGGAATACTCACTCATGTTTATAAGAAAAGCCCTAGTCCCTGGTCAGTCTCTTTGACATAAAGCCGCACGCACTGTGCTATTTATCGGGGAAATCCAACTGGCTACTTTTCATAGAGAAAAGACAAAGGGTAGAATTGACTGAAAGAAGAAAGCAATAGTTTTTCTTAGGATACAAGGTTAGGCTGTAAGGATCTGCTTATCCTTAGGTCTGTTGCTGTTTAGTGAAGAGCCTAAGAGAGAAAGGTGAGCTGTGCCCCACACTGTGTATACACAAAAGGCAAGCAGGAAGAATAAATGACCACTTTTGTGGATCAAGTGCTATTTACAGCATTCTAGAACTCTGAAATGGAGCACAAATCTTGCAGTTCAGAAAATTAAGTCTTGGGGGAAAAGAAATAACTTTGCAGGATTCTGGGTGGTTGGTAGTCGATGACGGGAACAAGGTGCCCTGCCTCCCAGCCTGGGACTTTTCTGTAACTCCACCCCAAAATGTGTAAGCTACTAAGGGAAGGAACCTTGTCTTTCCTTCCTTCTCTCCCCTGCTTTCTTTCTTTTCTCCTTATCTTTTATTTTTTATTCAGTATTTGTGAAGAACCTACTATGTGCCAGGCACTGTTCTGAGACCTATAGGTATTGTGTTTAATGCAAAGTTCCCCTTCTCCTGATCTTCACATCCCTAGTACTTAGCATGTGATAACTTCCCATAAATGTTGAATAATATAATATGGCTTATACACAAGAATGAAAAAGTCAGTTATTCTTTTGAATTAACCAATGAAATGTTGGCCAGGTCAAGTTAAATTCTATTAGACAAAATAATTGGATTAAATCACATTGCTATTTAGAATACAGAGAGAAACTGTCATTTTGAAATAACTTTATGTTTAGAAAAAATGATTTACTTTTCAAAAAGTTTTTGAAAATGTAATGTCAGATCTTGGTAAAGTATTGATGTTTCTAATAAGGCTCAAAGGGGGTATTAGCTTGTTGAACACAAGAAAGGCAGCTAGTTAACAATTTAGAAATCATTACCATCCACAGTAACATTTAATGCTTGGTGCATGGATTCTGTAACTTCACAGCACAGAATTTTTTAACAGGGAAGGTACTGTGTCTGCTTAAAATTTCAGGACAAATGACTCATGGAGATCAATTCATAACTTGGATCAGGGCAATATTATCTCTGCCAGCACTTGAAGCTGAGGTGGATACCTTTGGGTGGAAATGTCTCACTTGAAGATGTGATGTAAACCCAAGCTGTGACTGCCAGTACTGTTTCCATATATCAGATTAATATGATCTTGGCAGTTTCAGAGAAAGAATGCTATTTAATTCTCCCAGTTAACTGATCACTTTTATTCTCTTTACTGCCTCCCAATGCCATCACATTCAGCTCTTTAATTTCTGCCTTGAGTTTTTTTTCCCCCTTCTCATCAGAGGCACATTTCTCAGTACTAATTTTAAGTTGATTTAAAAACAAAAAAGCCTTGTGACAGAATGAAAGAGCTGACATATAACCAAGAGCTTTCTCATTGAACCAAGTTTGGTTTAAATTATTGAGTTAAACAACTTAATTTGAGAAAAATAATTTGGATAATAATTGGCAAAAAGAATAGGTCAAAAAGTAAATGCTCAAAGTTCTATATTGATTCCCCCCTAAGTATTTATTTATTATAATTGAGGTCTTATTTAACTTTTTTTTTTTTTTTAACATTTTTGGATTTTAAAATTGTTTTCAAATTTTGCTAACTCTTCCCAGAAATTATGCCTACTCTGCATTATTTCATAAGAGCTTAAAACATCCTAAATGAACAACAATAGGAAATTGATTGAACCATGGCATATCTATCTAATGGAATAGTATTCAGCCATGTGAAAGTATGTTTCAGAAATGTATATCTGTCCCAGCTGGCATGGCTCAGTGCTTGAGCATCAGCCTATGAACCAGGAAGTTACAATTTGATAACCTGTTAGGGCACATGCCCAGATTGCAGGCTTAATTCCCAGTGTGGTGTGTGCAGGAGACAGCCAATCAATGATTCTCTCTCATCATTGATGTTTCTATCTCTTCCTCTCTGAAATCAATAAAAAATATATTTTAAAAATTAAAAAGAAAAAAGAAATGTGTATCTTGACAAAGTATTTATGATGTGTTGTTAGGCTTAAAAAGCAGGTTACAAAGTACTTCCTATGGCATGATTCTATTGAGAATAACATATAATACAAGTATAATATATTGCCAGGGCTGACCAGCAGATCCTGAGCCACAGATAAATGGATTACTCCAACACAAAGTTTGCTGTGAAAGAGAGGACTAAGGGGCTGCCTGGCTAAAGGAACCAGACATCCTTGATCACCTGCCTTGTTAGGCTTTTACTGCAAGAGCAGTTTGAGATAAAGTTTATCTTTAAAATATAATCAGCAGGGTAAGTAATCTTGGGAGGACACATGTTTGTAGTGTCCTTTAAGCAAGGACACATAAAGATTAAGCATGAGGATTCTAGTAAACACCTGGGGGTCTGCACATGCACAGACTTGTTTGGAAAGGCCAGGAAATAATTAGGGTCGCCACTTTTAGCACTCCCCTAAGTCAGAATTCTGATAAACATTAAGTGAGTGGCCTTCAGTATACTTTCCTTTTCTCAGAATTTCCTTCTTACAAACTTTCCAACCAAGCCCCTTGCTTCCCCACATCATATATATCATATAAGATAGAAAAAGTATCTGTAAGAGATTTACTAGGGAGTTAATAAACTGGTCATCTATGAGAAAGGAATGATAAATATATATTTTTTTCTGCTTATCTGTGTCTCTAATTTTTCTATTATGTAAATAAAGAAATAGATTTTTATGTCTGAATTTCTGACTTTTTCTATGATTTTAATAACAAAGTAAAAATATTTAAAACATTGAAAGAAAAGTATAAATTTTTCAACTTGATTTTTTAAATTTCTATTTTTCAAGCAATTTTACCTGTTTTGTTTAATTATTAGTGTAGAAATTGATGGAAAATTATTATTTTTTCATCAGCAGTTTATATTTTATAATTTATTTGCACTGAGTAAATGGTATTAACTGGACTACAGTGACTCTACTGGTGTTGAACATTGAGTTTGCTTCCAAAATTTATTTTTTATTACAAATGATTAAAAAGAGATGCAAAATAAATGAGAAATTTTTAAAAGCCTAAAACACATGAGGAAATTGGGAAATTTCTTAACATAAAAATTTACCAGACTTCCCTACAATGGACCAAAAGTACCAAAAGATTCAACCAAATAGTTGCTTTGGTCGATTTGTTTCTGCCAATCCTGCTACAGAAAGGAACAAGGGTTAAATGATTTTTGGAAATTCTCAGCCTATTTGTATTGCAAATGATGCCTAATTGGGAGATTCAATGTCAGTAAAGCAGGCTTTGGAGAGAAGACTAAGGATGTGCCTGGACATGCTTTTGTTAGTGTTTTAGAAGGTCCAGAAAGAAGGTTGGAATATTCAGTCACACAAAAGGCTCTTTGAAGAGGTTAAGGATGTGACTTATGAATCCTTCAGCTACTCATCAGGAAACAGAAATAGAGATAGGGCTCTGGATGAAATGCATCATCCTGAGGCAACAGGAGAAAAGACCTGGTCAAGGCATGTCTCTTTGGACAGGCAATGGCAGCAGACAGGGAAAGCAGACTTCTGTCTTGGATCGTAGCAGTAGTAGCAAATTTTGGGACAAGTAAAATTTGGCTCAATAGTTGTGAAAGCCTCAGATTTCAAGAAGGTGCACCAGATTTGAGCTTCATTAATAATGGGGAAGTCACCGAAATCAAGCCTTTCCATATGAATCAGTACCTCTTGTTATTGTGGGTTATTACAGGTGATTGAGAGCACTGGGAAAGCTCAGAATTCTCTGCCATTTTGGATAGAGATGTACTCTGGGGTTGTTATCATAGATGACATTGTTTATTCTCCAAACTATAGTAGAGTTGAACATTACATTTCCTGTATTATCATCACCCCTTAACCACTATCATCATTGTTATCATCATCATTGCTTTGTGAAAAGAGCAAATTTGCATTATTTTACTGAGATGCTATTTAGGTCAACATTTCAAAAAAATTTAATTAATGATAAAGTAATGTAATATTTAGCTATATTAAATTAGACTGTTATTTATATTGCTTCATTAGGTCTCCTAGCAATATTGGATATTTCATTTTTAGAGCTATTTCTTCAAGTATTTTCAGAAGGACTGAGAGCTCTACTATTCTAATTCCTTTAATTCCCTTTTGGATCAGAGCTTCAGGTCATAGTTGCTCACTCTCCCTTCCCATGGTGGTGTTCCTGGGAGGCTATTCTTTGTTTTACACCAAATGACAGAAGGCATCAGCTACATACACTAGAGGCTATTCCAGCTGCTTGGTACTCAAAATTACATTTCTCTCCCTTCCATCATATCAGAGAGCTTTGATATTCCCAACAATCATTACTTCTGGCTGCAATTCAAATGTGCCAAATCATAAAATAATGAGCTTTTCTGCCTATCTTAGCTTTTCTAATATTTTATGCTTATTTGTCTTATTGTACTATGATCTTGGGTTGGGACTAATTTTCCCAGTTTTTTTCCTCTGGTATCCATGGCATGTGTTGGAGATTCTATTTGCACAAAGAGGCCTTTATGGGAAATTTTGTGGGCTTACTATCACTTCTGCATTTGCATTGACACCCTCTCCTCCTCATATTGCCTTGAAATAGACTGATGGTGCATTGTAGACAATTAAAGGGGGCACCTTGGAGAATTAGAGGAATAAACCCAAGGCACCTGAGTACCAGCAGACACATACTTTGCTTCAGACAAGAGGGATGGTGCTAAGAGCTGGAAAATTATAACAACAGTAAAAATAATAGAACTACTCTAGCATTTATTAAGTGACTTGTAAGTAGTTGATGTACATTATCTTATTTCATCCACACATTATCTTGTAAATGGGTATTGGTACAGATTGCCTTCTGAAGGTGAGATCAGAGCCCAGGGAAATTATGGAACTTGCCACAGTTCCTCTGTGAGCATGTTGGAGGCAGGATTCAAATCCCGCCTGGCTGATCTGCAGTTTGCTCTCTTAACTGTCATACATGTGTCTCCTCCTGCTTGAAGGACCGTGTCACACCAGCTAATGATAATTCTATTCATGAAGCATTTGGAGCTGTAAAGATCGGCTGCTTTTTAGCTTCGCAATTTCCAAGGGGTTAGTAGGCACAAACCAGAAGAGAAGCCTGTCTACAGGAGTACAAAGGGTTGAAGGACACTAGTGACAAGTAGTAGTGATTCCACAGCAAGACCTGAGCTGGACTTACCAAGAGTGCTAGCAAGTGGTTGTTTCTAATACTCAGGAAGAGAGAAGAAATCTTGTGGTTTCCTAACTGCTCATGTTCCCTGTCTGGGAGAGTGACAAGCAGCTTCCAACAAGACTAATATTCTGGTAAGAGGATCATGAGTAGATGGATGGTCCCAAACCCTTTTATAATCTGATGAAATTTATGAACACCCTTCCCAGATAATATCTATGTATGGGTCATACCACATTCACATCTGAGTCCAGGTGGTTTAGGCTACAGGGACTAAAATATAGCCATCTGAGTTAGGAGTTGGGCTCACATTAAATCATAATCTAACTGGGTCTTTGAATCTTCAGTGTTGGGTGGCAGCATTTCTTTTAAAAATATTTAATTGATTTTTAGAGAGAAGAAGGAGAGAGAGAAAACAACAACATTGACATGAGAGGGAAACATTGATCCACTGCCTCCAGCACAGAATGCTCCCCACCCAGGATTGAGCCTGCAACCTGGGGATGTGTCCAGACTGGGAATCAAACCAACGATCCCCAGGTGCATAGGACAATGCCCAACCCATTTAGCAATACCAGCCAGGGCGGTGGCAGTATTTCCTCAGAAAGAAAGGAAGCATCATTCTTGACTTTGGACAGGTAGCACCATGACATCTGGGGTAGGAAGAATTCCAACGGTCCACCAACATTCCTGACACCTGATATGCATACACTTTTTCCAAGTTATTCAACCAAACATGAATGTAAAGACTGCTGAGAAGGGAATTTGCAGATATAATTAAGGTCACAAAACAATGGCTATTAAGATAGGAAGATTCTCTGGGTGAGCCTGACTTAAGGACATTAGCCCATTAAATATCTTTGAGAAGAGACAGTCAGACTGAGGTGTGAGAAGGATTTGAGGCATCATTGCTACTTTGGCAATAGAGGAGGCCACATAGCAGTCCATATGGGTGGTCTCTAGGGGCCAAAAACAGCCTCTGGCTGATAGGCAGCAAGGAAACAGGAACCTCAGGCCTACAGCTACAAGATGAATTATACCAACAGGAATGAGCTTGGAGCCCTGACTGGTCTGGCTCAGTGGAAAGAGTGTTGGCCTGTGGACCATAGGGTCCCAGGTTTGATTCTGGTCAAGGGCATGTACCTTGGTAATAGGCTCCTCCCCAGCTTGGGCCCTGGTTGGGGCATGTGCAGGTTGGGCCCTGGTTGGGGCATGTGTTTTTCTTACATTGATATTTCTCTCTGTCTTTCCCTTTCTTTTCTCCCTAAAATAAAACAAAACAAAATAAAATAAAATAAATGAAAAAACAACAACAACAACACAAAGATGAGAATTTGCCTATCTGGCATGGCTCAGTGATTGAGCGTTGACCTATGAACCAGGACTGGCTCAGTGATTGAGCATTGACTAATGAACCAGGAGGTCATAGTCCAATTCCTGGTAGGAGTACATGTCCAGGTTGTGTGCTTGATCTCCAGTAGGAAATGTGCAGGAGGCAGCCAATCAATTATTATCTCTCATCACTGATGTTTCTCTCTCTCTCTCTCTCTCTCTCTCTCTCTCTCTCTCTCTCTCTCTCTCTCTCTCTTTCTTTCTTTCTTTCTGAAATCAATAGAAATGATAATATATATAAAACACCAGGGCCCTCATAACCAGATGACCAGACGGGACGACCAAACTATAACAGTAACAACCACACAACAGTTGCTTGGCGTGACCAGGCCAGCAGGGTGTTTAGTGAGGGATGACCAAATGATTGACTAGCAGGCTGTGTGGGGTGACCAGGTTGGTGAGGGGGCAGTTAGGGGTGACCAGGCAGTGAGGAGGCAATTGGGGACAACCAAGCCATTAGGAGGGGCAGTTGGGGGTGACCAGGCCAGCAGGTGGTGCAGTTGGGGGCAATCAGCAGTTAGGGGTGATCAGATTGATGCGGGAGGGGGAGGCACTGTTAGGGGTGGGCAGGCAGGCAGGCAAGTGAGTGGTTAGGAGCCAGGAGTCCTGGATTGTGAGAAGAATGTCCGACTGCTGGTTTAGGCCCAATCCCTGGGATTATGCCTAAACCAGTAGTCAGACATCTTCTGAGAGGTCCCAGATTAGAAAGGTGCAGGCTGGGCTGAGGAGACCCCCCTCCCCATGCACAAATTGTGCAGTGGGCCTCTAGTATATTGTAAAAATAAAAATAAAAGAAAGAATGAGCTTGAAAGCAGATTTTTTCCCTTGGAGTCTCTATATGAGAGCTAAGCCCTACCAGCACTGTTATTTCAGCTTTGTGATACCCTGAGCAGGGGGACCCTCCATGCCCTGTAAGACTTCTTACCTATAGAATTCTGAGCTGATAAATGGGCACTGTTTGAAGCTGCTAAGTTTGTAGTAACTTGCTACATAGCAATAAAAAATGAATACACTATCTCCCTAGGATGTTCATGGGAGCTCCAGAGAGAACATTTGCCACTTCAACAAGTGCCTAAAGAGACAAAACTGATCTCTCTCTGCCTTGTGTACCTGCATGCACAGTAGGCACTTTAGACGTTTTTTTCTTCCCTAAGCTTGGAGAACTAAATTTAAAACAGCTGGTGTGAACCGACCAACTATATAGAAAAAAAAAATTTACTGTAGGAATCTTTGAATTTAATAATGTAATTATATAAACATTGATTTCTTTATTCCCCTTTTCTTATCAAATATGGTAAGAATAAAAAGCTAAATTTTTATTTTAAAATGTGTACTCTAGCCCCCATTTTGCCTCATTTACTGGAATTCTCAAAATGAGACTTATGGCACTCCAGGCATCAACTTCAGCATGACCAACCAGTTACTAGGGAAATTACAGTCATACCCACAGGATTGAATGTTAGTCACAGAGCCTAGGTTATAGTTCTCTCTCTGCTTCAACTTATCATGGCTAAGTCACTAAGTTCTCTCAGCTTCATGTACTCAAATGGCAAGTGAGGGATTTAGTTTAATTATTTCTTCCCTGGTGTCCCGGCCACAGATAACACCTTGAGGTTATAACCTCCCTCCATAGGTCAACCCATAGTTTCTTAAAAACCAATGATGTTTAATAAATATTTGACTTCTGATTTTTTAAGGAAGTTTGTGCACATCTTGAACTATCTCACTCTTCTTTATTTTATTATTTTAAATTTTATTTGATTATTTTATTTTTTTCCATCACTTTCTCCCATCCAAGTACTAACCAAGCCCGACCATGCTTAGCTTCTGAGATCAGACGAGATCAGGAGCGTTCAGGGTGGTATGACCGTAGACTCCATCACTTTCTATTCCCTCTATGACCTCCTCCAACTCCATCCCTCCCTCTCCAACCCTGTAATCACCACACTGCTGTCCACATTCATGAATTCTCCCTTTTTTTCTTCTATATTGTTCAATTCCTAACTGCCTCCCCCCCCCCCCCCCCCCCATCTTCTGAGCTGTTTGCCTTCTCTATCTATGAGTCTGTCTCCATTTTGCTATCTCACTCTCCTAATTTGTTCGCTCGGGAGCTTTCAATCTGATGGCATAGGGATGCATCCTTCCCTACCTTTCCTTAGGGCCTCTAAGGAAAGGGAGCAGTGAGCTTTCCTCCCACCTAGTCACATTTCACAGACTTTATAAT
The DNA here is from genome assembly GCF_014108245.1 of Pipistrellus kuhlii. NCBI lineage: Eukaryota > Metazoa > Chordata > Mammalia > Chiroptera > Vespertilionidae > Pipistrellus > Pipistrellus kuhlii. The sequence goes on from NW_023425529.1 coordinate 49,944,964, forward strand.
AGAGCTCGACAGCTGGCATGACCTTGGTCCAGGAACCCATTCAGAGAGTGTGTGGAACACTTTTTGTAACAGGTGAAAAAGCTGTTGTCTCTTGGTGGAGAAATTCTGTGAGAGACTCTGTCTTCCACCCTGATCCCTTTTCCTATCAAACATTTTTTAAAATGAGAATCAACACATAACTAAATTACACTAGCATACTTATCAGGTTATCTTGAGATGGCAACACATTTATTCCTACAAGGTGCCTAAATTGCAAGCAGGTATTTGGCACCAAAATGCTAAGTCTTTAGTCAGTACATCAAAGTGTGTCCGGGCTCCCAGCCTGATAAAAAGTAAACAATCAATTGCCCTATAATAACAATCTGGATACAAGCGGGATGAAAAATATTATCTAAAGAAGTTCTACCTTCTGATGAACTAACTATTGTTGGGAGTTTTCAGTATTAATTCTTTTCACTTTACTCTTAAAGTTGGAAACCAAATATCCCAACTGTTGAATCTGCCGATCACATCCCACCAGGATAAGAGAGCTCCTAAGAACAAAAAGGAAAATGTTCTGCCACCTGCAAAGAATAATAAAATAAAGCTACACTTCTCACTAATTCCATTCCTAACAGTCCCAAGCTGCTGCTCACATAGAAAATCATGTTGTTCTAAGACAATAATGAATTTGAAAACATCTCATGCTTCAGAAATCTGCTTTCGGAATTATTATAAAATTCTGTATTCTACAAACAAAGCCCCATTAATCCCCCTATCGACTTGCTTCTTGCTGTACTTCCCAGGAGCTGTTTTATGTGCACAACAAAGCATTGAAATATTTTGTATAAACAAATAAAGGAGGCCTGGACACTGAGTAGTGTCAAAGAGCTTTACTTTTGGGCAGTGTTCAATGCCAGCGACAGTTGGGTTAGCCGCAGAAAAATCACTTTAATCATGTACTTGCTAGAAATGTCTCCAGCTGCCTTAAAAAAAAAAAAAACCCAGCTAGAAAAAACCCTCAGTGCCTTGCCTTGTCATGAAAGGAGATAGAATCTTCAGCCAAAAGATGCTTGTAAAACTATGTGCGACATCTGCAGAAAAGGTTCAGAAGTAAGGGAAAATGTCCTGAGTGGAGGGAAAAATTCAGCTAGAGAAACCCAAAGACCAAAGACACTGCTTCAAGGAGGAAGCAGAAATGTGAATCCTTATTTACTCCTCACTCAGCAAACCTGTCAGAATCTTACTATTTACCAGGCACTGCACTAAGATAAAGGTAACAAGACAAATAAGACACAGCCCTCAGAACTTTTGCATTGAAATATTAGAGAAAATCCCAGATTGGGGTGAGTCAGTGGTAGGCAAACTGCGGCTCGAGAGCCACATGCGGCTCTCTGGCTCCTTGAGTGTGGCTCTTCCACAAAATGCCACACTCTGGGCAAGTCTATCTTGAAGAAGTGGTGTTAGAAGAAGTTTAAGTTTAAAAAAATTGGCTCTCAAAAGAAATGTCAATTGTTGTACTGTTGATATTTGGCTCTGTTGACTAATGAGTTTGCCGACCACTGGGGCAGATAAGAGAAGTAAAATAGAAATGAACGTAAACCAGTATTAGGGTCCTACCAAGGGAACACCAGAGCGGGTGCCACTTTTGGGTGTCTCAGTGTGGAACAAGACCTTTTGAAAGTTGTACAGTACATAGAAAACACCAGGTCTGGTATCATTTAACGGGGAACTTTTTGCCTTAGAAGAGTGTGCAAGACATTGACTGGACAAAGCTGAGTGGTGAGAAAAGTCCATGCAGGGTTGGTGGCAGGAAGGATAGTGAAGAGGATGAATTGGGTGATGAGCTTTCCTTCAGTTTCTAAATCTCCAGGGAGGTAAAAAGTTTTGTCAGGATTTGATGCTTTGGTCTTGTACAGTGGGCTCTGACCCCTCAGTCCTGAGGGCTACCACTTAACTAAGTCCCTTTAAGCATCCACTGAAAATACGTATGCAACCAGGTTGAGTCTCCTAATGAAGAGAAAAAGGCTGCGAGCTGCACTGACAGCTCTTGAACCCCATGGCACACTCCTCGCAGAGATCCCCAGAAGCTCGTTCGGAGCAACTCTTTACATTTGCCGTTCGGTTAATGAAAGATAAACTGCAGAGACTTCTCCCTACTGGGTTACTTGATTTAAGAGCTACTGGCTGATTTTGGTTGGGTACGTTCCTTGAAGAGGGAAGAGGAACGGAAAGAGAGGTGATGAAGGTAAAAGGGTGGAGAGCAAAGCAAGACCATTTGGTAGCAGATTTATTTCTTGTTTAATATGTAATTTACTAAGCCGTTGAGCTTAAAATGTCAGTCATCCCTCCATATCCAAGGGAGATTGGTTCCAGGATCCCCCATGGATACCAAAATCTGTGGATGCTCAGTTCCTCATACAAAGTGGCATAGTATTTGCATATAATCTACACATATCCTCCTGTACATATACTTTAAATGATCTCTAGATTACTTATAATTCCTACTATAATGTAAATGCTATGTAAATAGTTGTCATACTGTATCATTTAGGGAATAGTGACAAGAAAAGAATCTCTTAATGTTCAGTACAGTTACAAAAATCAGCAACAATATAACTTTTTCCCCAAATATTTACAATAATAAATAATTGGGTGAATTCACAGATATGGAACCTGTGGATATAGAAGGCCAACTCCTTTCTTATCCCATCCTCACTCCAAGCAAGAGATTGTATTCAATAGTTGATGGTGTATTTTTGTTTTCTTAAAAGCTGGTTTCTCTGATAAACTCTGGGCAAATCTCAACAGGCTATCTCCTATGTATAACATTAGATGTGGTTTGGTTTAATGACATGACTTCAAGGAGCCATGGACCTTTCATCTAATTTTAGCACTAATAAAATAATGGTGAGACCTTGGTGGGGCAAGCTCCTTCACCTATCAGAGCCTCCGTTTCCTACAAGGCTTGGCTTTGATGGTTTCTCACAGATCTAACACTGTATGGCTTCCATTTTGGGGCAATTGGGCATCCATGATATCCTTTGTCTTTCCTATCAATGGTGAGCCTTTGTTTTGGTTACAGCAATCCTTGCAGGTCCCAACAACACATGTTGTTGTCATAATACAATACTGAAAAGAAGCACATAATTCGGGGTAGATTTAGAGTATTTATTTATCATGAAGCTAATTTTGAGTTATTATCTGACTTAGGCCTGTACGTTTTATTTGGCCCAAATGAATCGAGAAGGTGGTGGGAAAATATTTCCCTACTATTTGCATAGGTATGCTTTGATATGATCCATCAGTCTCTCCTGAGCTGAGGTCTGCTTTGTTCAAAACTCACACCCGTTGTTGTCTAATATTCTAAGCCCCCAAACAAAAGCAAGGAAGGAAAGCATGCTCAGGCAAAGGACTTGAGACTGTGTGAGCAGGAATGTGAGACACGGCATGCCAAGAACACATTCAAATGGAAGCATTTGGAGGATTAGTATCCTAGAGAAGAGCTTTTTCATATTCTCCATTTTTGACTAATCAAAATAAACCTTAAAAATTACATGCTAAGAATTGTTATTTTTTTCTTTAGATAAAAATTAAAAGAAAAGTCAAAAGTGTATGTGGCAGATCTATAGCTACAATGACAGTTGTAAATAGGTACCACATAAGGTCCTTCAGGGTGGATTCTGGGAACTGACTACACAGTGCAGGAAGATCCTGGACTTGCAATTAATTATTCAAAAAATTCTCTCTTTGCTGCTAAGTAAACACATAATGTTTGCTGGCAAGGGAATTGTTTAAATTCTCAGCCCTGAAGCTGAGCAGTCAGGCAGGGCTGCTGCACACAATTCTAATTGCATAATGAAGGGGTTCCTAAGAGAGGTGTCCCTGGCTTTGCAGTATGACCCTGCTCTAAAAATTTTAGCCTGAGAAACAGGAAGATGGTTAGACCTTTGGGTTTGATGGGAAAAGAGAATTGATTAGCAAAATCAATGGGAGATGTAAACATGACACATTAACAAATATCTTGCCTTTTCTCAAAGAAGTCATTATTAAGATGGGCAGTACTGGGGATGCTCTCCCTAAGAGGATCCGAGGTTACAAAAGGCAGCCAGGCCTGCAGCCGGCATCCAGGGAAGGAAGGTGCTGGTCAGCAGCTGGAGGAAGGCCCCAGCAGGCAGCAGGAAGGCCCTAATCAGCCTTGATGGCCTGTGCATGAATTTCGTGCACCAGGCCTTAAGTACTATAAATATAGATCTTGAAACCATCCTGGAGACATGATCTAGAGACAGAATTAGAGACATCCTTCATTAAGATGCTAATTGTCATGACTAAAATAATGACATGATCACCATAAGGGAAGGGGAGATGAATGGGGACTGTATTCTGGGAATGGCAACTTGTAGAGAACAGAGAGAGAGGAAGGCAATTCCTGCCGAAAGACAGGGGAGCAGGAGTAGAAAAGTTGTGAATGACAGTTGAACATAAAGCACCGAAGGCCCAAACTTGTGAAATCCAAGGGAGGGGACAGTTTCAAGGAGGATGGATGATGTTCAAGGCCCAAGGGCTGTGGGAATACCAAGGAAGATAGACAGAAGTGAGGTTCTAAAGTAGCCTTAATAATCTTCATAATAGTGGTGTCCATTATGGGCAAAGAGGCTGAAGAGTGGGTGGGGAGTTTAGAAGTAGAAGCATTATGTGTAGTGATTAAAATATAACTCTATTTTCTTTACTTACGGAGAAAATAGGTTTGGAACTCAAAATATTGGGCATTGAAACTCCAGGGTGATAGACAAAGATTTGAGAAAGTAAACATTTGTTCAAAAATGATACCTTTTCTATTCTTATTTCAAACCTGGAAATCCACTTGCTCTCATAAAATCTAAAGTTAAATGGAATTAGTAAACAAAACATGTCTCATTCTGCATGCAAAACCAGAGGTACAGCATTTCCATGGCTAATATTTGTTGAACTTTATGGGCTACATTTTGAAATTTATGAGTAGCAAGGAGAATTAATATTATACAAATATTACCTGAGTAGTTACTACCTTTCTGGGTGACAGTGGGACCAAGCAGTGTGTCTCTTCCTTTGTAGACCTCAAACATTTCCTCCCCTATTTACTAGTAATGGTAAGGCTGCCATTATTACTTCAAATACTTGGGACCACTCTTCAAACACAATACTGGATGGGTCAGAAGTCACGGATCAGGCACCCCCTGTGTTGTCCATCTGCTATTGATCTGCTACTGACTCAGTTAGTTCTTCAGTTTCCAATGTTCCTTTTTCTTTCTCTACTAATGCAGCCCTGTAGTAGCTGCCTGGTACCTTCCAAGGACTCTACAAAATGTCACTTAAATTCCCCAACAAACTTGGAGAAGAAGGCAAACAATCCTTATTTATAAATGGAAAATTAATTAATCAAATCTAAATCCAAATAAGATGTATGGGATTATCTTTTCTTTGGTTCCCTATCTAAAACCTCAACCCCTTCCCAATACTTCCGATATCTTCTTCCTGCAATATTTTTCTATTTAACCTTTATTAGCATATGTTTACTTATCTTGTTTATAGTCTGTCTTCTCCACTAGAATGTAAGCTCTCCACGGAAAGAAGACTTCGCTGTGATTTCAGGAATCATCTAATAGGTGCTCAATGAATATTTGTTGAATGAAAAACTGCATTGAACATAATCATATTCTTATATTGATGATAACAGATGTGAACATGTGTGTTTGATACATATGTATATGTGTGTCTGATATAGCATTGACATAAAATATGACTAGGTTCCCAAGTTTATTTTGTTTGATTTCCTGCAAAGTCTAGAATTGAAAATTTAAAAACAGAACCACCAATATTCTAATATTGTCCCATCATTACTCCTTTGTGGCTATACTACTTTGTCAGTAAACTGGGCAATTCCTTCCTTTTTATTTTCCTCCTAAGTCCATGGAAGGCTGACAGTTGGGAAGCTTGGATCTTTCTTCCAGCTCTGATTGCTCCTGTTTTGCTCCCTGGTTACCTAACAGCTGCTTTCTGTCTTTCTCCCCAGACAATCTCTCTATTACACTCAGGAGTTCAGTGCCTTTTGGCATGAGATCTTTCTATGATCTGAGAGACCAAAATACTGTATCACTTGAGTCATTTGTAGGCATTGAAAATCATAAACATTTAAGACTGAGTGATATTGTAGAGCATTTAGTGCAAGTGGAAGAGGGAAAAAGAGAGAAAAGAGGACCGGAGATATTGTATGGAGGAAGAAAGTGAAACCCAGAGGCTAGCTACCTTGTTCAAGGTCACAGCACAAGTCAGTGCTAGAGCAGGGAGTAGCATCCAATCCTTGGACTTACACTTCTCTGTGCATGATATCAATGGTCCTCGACCTGCACAAGAATACAGCCTAGGGGCTTAGACAAACTAAGAGTAGACTACATTCACATGTTATTATTTAATTGGTCTGGAGTGGTGCCTGGATAGCAACAGTTTCTAAAAATCAAGTGATTCTGATGTGGGTCCAGGGGTGAGAGCCACTGAATTATTTCCTGCCCCTTCTCAGTACATTAGCTACATGTAGACATTTCTGGATCCATTAAAATAACATATTTAACTTGATAATTTATTCTGATGTGAGAAAAGACAACTCTTCAGGTTAACATCTATGGGTGATAGCAGTGTCTTCCAAAGTATGATTGGTTTATGCTGATCACACAGACCAGGAGAAATGTCAGGTTCACTGTCAGTTGATTGTTATTCCCATGGCTACTGGATTTTACTTTTTCTTCTCTTGGAGTTCCAGGGAAAATATGAGGAAGAAAAAAGGTGTGTGTGGGGAAATAACAAGGTCAGGGAGGCAGTTGGGTATTTTGAAAGGCCGTTATGGAGGTGCAGTAATATTTAGAAAAAGAGTTGTAAAAACTCCATTGGGATATATCATAACAGTTATCACCTACCTTCTTTCAAGACAGATAATCTTTTAGAGCTTCCTGAGCATAACTGTGAAATACTCAGGAAGCAACCTTATAGAAGTGTAGAGGAGGCATCTGAAATAGATGTTGATAAGAATGTCAGACAAGCTGGACTCAAGAGGGCTTTGGGCCAGCATCAGGAAGTAGCACCCATCACCAAGCCTCCACAGAAAGACCCACATTGATAGCACTTGTCTTTCAGCATTTCTAGATTTTAGGCTAAGCTTCTTTTTTTTTTTGTCATGTTTTTATCTATTCTCATAGAAAATTCATAGAAAAATTTTGAATTTACCTTATTTCTTGGGACCATGCTCCACTTCTGCATATGCTGAGCTTTTTGGGCAATGCTCCTCAGAGGCAGAACATGAACAATCTAACAGTCATGGGTGATATAATTAATTTAAGACAATGTCAATGATGGACCCACTGTAAACTGAATTCAGATCTAATTGTGAGGTATCTTGAGTTAAATTCAAGAGCCTTTTTCCTCTTCTGGAGTAAGTAAACAGTCTTTTGAAAGTTGCTTTACTATTTTTAGGTCTCTAGAGTACCAATGGGTACACTAAAGCAGACATGTAGCTATCAAAGCCCTTTACTCCTATCAGAGTTATTCCAAAGCTCTTACCTTATTCCCAAGGATCAGCCAAATCCTAGAAGGCTCTGGGTCAATGTGTCATTCTGCCAACTTGAGGCAGCAAAAACATCAGTCATCATTGGAAGGGAAGGACATTTTCTATGAGTCAACATCACTTCTTCCTGTATACTGAGCTTTCAGTATTGACATGTGCTCCCAGAAGAGCCCTTAGGAAAAGTCATTTGGATGACACCACTAAAATGCTGGTAACTGGAGGCCTGAGGTACAAATGTAAATTTGTTAATATAGACTAAAAAGTTTTAACCTAATTGCAAAATAATGTCATGATAGAAAACCTTAAATCTACTTAATTGCTTGTTGCTTTGAGTCTTGAATATAACCTTCATTTGACCCACTCCTGTTATCAACCAATGTCTCCTCCTTTCACCACCAATTCTCAGAGAATTGATCTGGGTGTGCTCTTTTTCTTTCTTCAGAGCATTATGTATTATCTTCAATTAATTTGACTTCTGTTGCCATCATTATTCTTTGAAAATTTCATCTTAGAAAAGAATCATTCTTCATGCTGCTTTTAGCTTAAGTTAGTGCTTTACACATATTAGCAGTTTAATGAATCTTTTAATTTAACAAATATGCAGGTTGATTATTATATTATCAGAGTCTACTCCTAACCACTTAATATATCTCTATATGTCTATGTCTATGTCTATGTCTATGTCTATGTCTATGTCTATGTCTATCTCTATCTCTATCTCTATCTATCATATATCACCTATCATCTATAATTATTTCTCCATACTAGAGGCCCGATGCACAAAAATTTGTGCAAGAGTAGGCCTTCATTCCCCCAGTTGCCTGTACCAGCTTCTGGCATCTGGGACCCGGGCTTCCCTCTGGCCACCTGCAGGCACTTGGGACCTGGCTGGCTTCCCTCTGGTCCCAGCTTCGTCAGGAAGGACGTCTGGAATGATGTCTGGTCTAATTAGCATATTATCCTTTTATTTTAGACTAGAGGCCTGGTGCACAAAATACGTAAAAAGAGGGGCGGGAGGGAGTGTCCTCAGCCAGGCCTGCATCCTCTCGCAATCCAGGACTGCTGATTCCTATCCAGTTGCCTGCTTACTGGCTTGATCACTGTCTAACCACTCCCCTGCCAGCCTGATGGCCCCCAACTGCCCTCCCCTGCCAGCCTCACAGCCCCCAATTGTCCTTCCTGCTGGCCTCATGAACTCCAACTGCCCTCCCCTGAATGGCCTGATTGTCCCTAACCACCTCTGCCTCGGCCCCCACCACTGTGTCTTTGACTGGAAGGAAGTTGGCCATTAGGAAGATGTCCATCCTCCTGGTCTAATTAGCATATTACCCTTTTATTAGTATAGATACATGTTGACTCTCTAAGATGCTATTACTTTTTCACACATTCTTTTTTATTTTAATATGTTTTTATTGATTTCAGAAAGGAAGGGAGAGGGAAAGAGACATCAAGGATGAGAGAGAATCATTGATCAACTGCCTCCTATAGACCCCTTTCTGGGGATCAAGCCTGCAACCCAGTCATATGCCCTAACCGGGAATAAAATCATGACCCCCTGGTTTATAAGTCCATGCTCAACCATTCATGCAACATTGGCTGAACTCCTCACTTTCTTGAAACTATATTTACTTCATGGGATATAAAATATAAATGGCACTAGATTTTGAAGTCAAATTACATTCTTGAATCCTTGATCTAGCACTTACAACCTGCATGTGACTTTGATGGAACCACATCTTTGTAACCCCATTTTTCCTCCTCTATAAATATGTTTCTACCTGACAGAATTGGGGTGAGGATCAAATAGACTAATGTTTGTAAACTAATCAATGCACATATATGTAAATACATATATACATATATACACTTTAAATTGACTCTGGCTCACTTTACCTACCTCACTGTGTTAGCATTACTCCTAATGTGTTAGCATTACTCCTTTGTGTATAAGAAAGTGCCTAGCACAGAGTAGGCCTGGCTGATGAGAAGGGATAAGGCATGCATCCATGGGGAGGAACTTTCAAACAGAGGGCATAGCTAGTGCAATAATGCTAAGGAAGGAAAGAGTTTTCCTGTATAAGGAGAAATAAAAAGATTGGCTTGAATGTAGGGATCAAGGGCAGGATTTTTCTTAATCACTTTTTTTATATATATATATATATATATATATATATATATATATATATATATATATATATATATATATATTTTGCTATAGGATGAGTCTGGAAAAGCAGGCAGGGGAAAGATTGTAAAGAAACTAGTAAAAAATTGAATTTTATTCTAAGTGCAAAGGTGTATCATTGGAAGCTTTTGAGCATGGAAGTAGAGGTATTTCATTTCTGTTTTTAAAATATCACATTGGCTACTGTGTGGGGAGTAGACAGCCATGAAGTCAGCATGGAATCAGGGAGATGAGTTAGGAAGCATTTTAGTCATCAAGAAGCTAACTCATGGGAAGGCAATCATGGAGATAAAAACAATGACACAGGGACATATGGTTGAGGAATGGTCAACAATCAAGTACAAATGCTTCTACTGGTATTTAATGCTTCTCATAATTTGACTACAACTGTCTGACCTAACCTTAACTTACACTTTATTCCTATATTCACCTTTGTGCGGTCCAAGGTGGAAAACAAGAATGTCCCTTTTTGCATTTCTGCACTCATGCCTTGTTCCTACATCCTCATTAAAATGCTTTCTTTACAGAAATAATCTTTAAACTTTCTGATTGTGAACATGTTCCCATAATATGTGCATATTGTTTGTTTTAATAAATTATATGTACATACATTATTAATTAATGTGGTAAATATTAGTAAAGACTAATTTTTAAAACACTTAAAAAGTGAATACAAATAAAAGTTTTAATAATTGCACCCTCCACTCTGGGAGATGTGAGCCTCCATTCCCACCTCATCCCCATCACCTTGGAACCACATGTGAGCATATCTCTAAGCTATCAATTTCTACAGACACTTTAACCCAAGATACTTTTCCTATGAAAATTATCTAATAACTTATTTTATTTTGCTCTAAAGTTTTATAAACACTTGAAAATTCTACCACCTTATTTAAATTTAGCAATTATCATTCACCATTTTTAGTGCTTCAACTCTATCATGTTTTATGTTTCTTCATCTGGATAATAGGCTCTTGAGGACACTGACTAATATCTTATACTTATTTTTAGTAATATTAACATTTGTTGACTGGAGGAAGATTCTAATGGTAATAAAAAGATCTCTTTAGTCGTAGACATCAAAGGCCATCTAGTTATTCAACAGAAATTATCCATGGAGTGTCTAAAATAGATCAAGTGTTTAAGTTACTGGATATCAAGAAGTAACAGGGCCAGCAAAGCTTCTTCTTTCACAGAGCTGACATTCAAGAGGGAGGGTTGTAGAAAATAAATAAATAATAGTCCAGGATAATTTACAAGGATGAGTGATTAGTACTATGGAGAAAACCATGTAGTGAGGATGCTGGTTGGGGTTAATGCAATGAAGGACGGTCTCTGAGGAGGTATCATTGTGTTTTTCTGTCTTATATGATGGGAAGACTCAGAAGAGTTAAGCTTAACTGAGATGAGTTATAGATGTTTGCCATTCCAAGTATATGGTTTACCTTTCACCATCTATTAGGCTATATACATACTTCTATGATCATTAACTTTATTCAGAATTCCTTTGCCATAGTAACCAATTCTAACTTTGAAAGGCTAGTCAGTAACTTGTAAGTAAGTATAACAAGTAAGGCTAATGCTAGCTGCTATGACAAGCAAATCCTCAAATCTCAGTGGCTGGACATTAGAGAAATGTAATCTTACTAATGCAACAGTTCAATGTGAGTCTTCCTTGTTAGTTCATGGCCTTTTGAAATCCAGACTCCTTTCATCTTCTGTCTCCATTCTCCTCTAGTCCCTCAGATGATGGGGGGAAGTAAGGGAAGGATCACACATGGGAGAATTTTGTGAGCATGTAATGAAAGTGGTGATGTGTGCATTCTAATATAAGGCTCTGGCTCCTTGCAGAAGTGCCTGGGAAGTGTAGCCTTGGTGTGGTTCTCAAAGAAGAAGAAATGAGTTTTGTGTAAGCCTGCCCAGTTTCTGCCACAGTTTGCTTCCCCAGAATTCCTTTTTCTAAGGTCTGAAACATATCCACATTTAGATCACCATAAAGCCAGAAAAAACTGCATATAATTTGATTGAGTGAATTTATCTCCAGTGATTATTTTCACTCACTTATTTTAACTTGCTACTGTTAATATCATCCATCCTATTTATCCCCACAAACTGGCCCCTTTTCACAAATATAAGCAATAAATCAGATTCAATCTTGAATTACAAATGCAGTACTTCACTTCAGAGTTTCTTGCTATGTGTAGAAATCCACAGAACATATTTCCCATCTCATTAATCTCAATGCCTCAAAATGACCCAGAGCAACACCTCTTCTTCATAAGGAAATGGTTGGTTACACTAGCTGCTGGAATGACTAACAATAAAGTGTGCAATTTTATTCAATCATAAGCTCTTTGCCTGACAGTGCTACAGTAATTTTTGCTGCTCTCTTTACTTGTTACATGTAATCTAAAAAAAATCAGGCTTAATTATTTTGACTTATTAATGTACATAAATATTTATCACTTATTTTAATTTGTGTGGGAAGGTGATGGGGCAGTGTTTTGACTCTGTTTTGCTTAGAGTCACCATGGCTCTTGCATATTAGGCACTATTTATGCTTTTTGAAGACTGAAAATAAAATGGTGATGCATTAAGCTTACCCCTATCCCAAGGCTGAGGATAATTATTATACGAATATTATTAGGGTTAAATATGTATTGAGAAAACCTAGGCAAAAATATATACAAATGTGTCCAATTCTTATGTATTGAGCTGGGGCAAGGATTGCTGCACAGCTTGGAAAGGCAGCATCAAGGAACAGACTCGGGATTGCATTTAGCTAGAGGTGGAGTCAACTAAGGAAACCCAAGTCAGGGAAGTTGAGGTAAGAAACCAGACTGTAGCCGCCTAAATGAAATCAAGCAAGAAGTTCACAGCAGAGAAGAGATGACCAATACAGTGTAGAAGGTGCAAGACAGACATGGAATTTCCTGTAAGGAAAGGTTGAGGAGAGCAGTTGAGAATTAATTCTCCCTCTGCTTCTCATCTCGCCTCCTCCCTGACCACCCTCAGCACCCTTGTTGGAGCTCTCATAAAATCTGCTTTCTTTATAAAGTTCCCCTCTTTGCACAGCATAATGGAAGTGCAATGGACATGATAAAGATTTCCTTCCCTATCTTTCTGTGGCAAGCTCAAGAGATGACTATTTTCTATGACTTACTCATGTACATTTAATGTAATGATATATCTGTTTATAGCCACCCTACCTAATTTAAGCAATTATTTATTATGTAAACTCTAAGAACATATTTGTGAGACTTCTTAGTAAAAGTAAAGAGAAAATTTTATAAGTTAAGGGACAGAGAAACTTGCTTACAAAAAGCAAGAAGCAGGTTAACATCAGAATACTGTTGCCACACGAATGCTAACATATAATTATATAATGTCTACAAAGTTCTGAAGCAAAAGTGTTTTGAACTGAGAACCCTACATTTACCAACTTATCATTCAAGTACTAAGGCAAAAAGAAAGCCTTCAAATGTGTTACTCACGTCTCCTTCCTTTCATTTTTCCTTCCTTCAAGCTTTTCTTCTTCCTTTCTTCTTTCGCCATCTCTCTTTGTCTCCCATTCATTCATCCATTCATCCATCTCAAAGAATATATAAAAAATATGAGTATTTTTCTCTGTGTGGAAGTATTATAGGGCATTTAAATTTTTCTTTTACTTTTCATATTTTCTTTTCTTTCTTCCTCTCTCCCCACCCCCCTTACAACTCATTACTGTTGTTGCTACTTCTATTTCTAGCACAGCTACTAATTATTAAATATATTTTGTTTTCCAGGTTCTGGTCTATAATATAAATAATCTTTATAGTGATTTTTTTTTAGAAAAATAAAACTCAAGTATATTATTTATAAAATTAAAGTAGTGATATTTGTAATTTAGTCCCCTATTCAACCAAATAACCATTCTCTGGAACCCCTCTTACTGCATCAGTCTTTAAGAATAGGGAAACATATTGCTTCCCCAGGCAACTCAATCTTTGATGGAATTTCTAAGATTCTCTTGGTTATTCTGTGTTGTAGTTTGTAGTTTGTTCTCGAGGCTGCCCTGCACTAAATCACAGACCATATCCACTCATTGTTAACATGCACTATTTGAAGATGATAAAAATCATATTGATATTCAGATTTATAACAGAGTGTGATGAAATGAATATAATAGACATCTACAAAAAAAAGAGATGCTTTAACATTTTGAGAAATGAAAGTAAATGGATAGTTCAGGCAAGACTATTTCATACAAAAAGAGTAATAAACATAAAATGAATACTCAAGGAAAGGAATTGGAGAAAGAGATTGTAAATGGCTTTGAGTCACTTAGATTTATTTTTCAATGATCTATTTTTCAAAGAGCATATGATTAGTGAAAACTGAGAACAATAAAATTAAAGTCAAATAGCAAGATGGGGCCAGCGAGATGATACCACTGCTTTTTTTTTTTTTTGCTTTTTTTTTTTTTCTTCAGGTCCCAGTCAAGGCTGGGCCAGACTGTGCCTCAGCAAACTTTGAAAACACCCATGGCAAAGGAAGTGATGAGGAAAATCAATGAGTTTAGGGAAATGTCTGCATTTCAACTCAGCCAGAAATGTCAATGGCAAGTGGTAAAAGATTAGCACTTACAAATAAAGAAAGAATAAATAATCCTTATTGTCAAGGGAGGTGTTTCGTTTGGTTTTTCATTTTCCCATTCAGGTAAATTTGTTAGTAATTGCTCTCCAGATAAGGTACACTGAATCTATGACAATTTACACCAGGACAAAGTCACATTTGAGAATTTGAAAATCTATACCATAGTTTTAAGGAGATAGGAGAAAGTGTTGCAGTATAATTTTTTGTGTGTTCTTCCAAGAAAAATAAACCCAAACTTGCCCTATCAGATGTCTAACCATCTCAGTGAAGTGCAGCTCAATCCTTTCAGGTGCTCAGGACAAAACTTTAGGAATCACCTGATATTTTTCCTCTTATACCTCACCTTTAACCCTAGGGCAAAGTCTGCTGGATCTTCCTCTAAAATTAATGCTGACAATAATTTTAAAAAATTAATCTTAAATCTGACCTCTGAATACTACTTCAACCACCACCATCAGACCTCCAACATCTCTTGCCTGACCTCCTAACCAGTTTCTGTGTCCACTCTTACCACCCTACCAAGTGTCCTCAATACAGCAGCCACAGGGAGAGCAGAGTATACCCTGCTCAAAACCATTCAAGGTCTTCTGTCTTAGAATAAGAGCTGGATGGTCTTCCATGGTGTGTAGAGTCCCACACAATCTGGCCCTAATTGCCTTCACTCTAGCCACGGACCTCCTTGGAACTCCTTGAATGTGCCAGGACAGCTCAAGGCCTTTCTACTAAGTGTTTCCTCTGCCTGGAACACTTCTGCAGATAAACACATAGCTTTTTCTCTGTTTTCCTCCAAATATTTGCTTAAGGACCATCTTCTCATAATCCAGTTTAAAATAGCAACACCATGTTTGCATTCTCTACTCTTTAATCTGCTTTATTTTTCCTGACAGTTCTTATCACTTCCTGATATTCTGTATAATTTGTTTTATTTATTTATTTATTCATTTTCTCCTCCCAAGTAAAATACTACAAACTTGGTTGTTTTATTGTCTTAAGTCTTTTTTGCTTATTTTTTTAAGACAGTTCCTGGCAAGTAGTAGGTGCTCAGCAAATCCTTTTGGAATAAATGTTATTGTTTATGAAAAGCCTATGTTCCGTTTTGTAAAAACCAACAAGTGTTGTTTCTTTGGTTTCTTTTTGGCAGAAAAAATGGGTGCATCATAAGTTAGGGTGGTAAGATTTGTCACACTGTTCAGAATGACAAATAATGACTAGTTTTTTCATTAATGAAGTCCTGGAGAAACAACTTTAAAAATTAAAAAAATAAAGTTATATTTACTCACTGTCTTTTAAAAAATATTCTAACTATATATTTCATAAATATGTGCTTCCTGAAACAAGGATGTTAACTGAAAGGAACTTTACATATTCTGGGGGGGAAATCATAATGGCATATAACATTTTTTGGTATATATACTTTTAATTGCATTGAAATTTGTTTAGCAAATAGGTGTGAAATGGAATGTAAGGACCTAAGGAATCTGGCACAGGGAGAATTTCAAGGGATGGGAACCTTCAGTTCAAGGTTGGAGAAGCCTCCTGATTCCACTCGTGGGGGTTTTCAGGACTGCCTTTTGGCAGGTCCCAAGGTTGGAACTCCAAGAGTTTAAATGGCTCTGGTCATGGAACCCTCTGGTCAGAGATGCAGACTTGGGTTTCTCGTCTTAACAGTGTTAGAGGGAGCAAGCCAACAGAGCATCACACCCAATCACTTGGTGGGAATTAGAGAAGGCCTTCTAGAGAAAGTCATCGAGACTTCCTATTTAGAATCCACAGGTAGAGAATGACTAAGTAGTTGTTCCTTCTCCATAAAGTACATTATTTATCTTTCCCACATGCCATTGTTTGTGCTCCTGTTGGTTTTTAGGTCTTGTGATAGTTGTCTTTTCTTCAAGAAAATGTTTTCCATTTTCTCCAACTTTGAGGTAAATGCTTTTCCTCTGGGCTTCCATAGTACCCTATACGTCCCAAATCAGAGCACATGCATTTGTTAACTCTGTTCCCCAAGAGTGCACGCAGCTGGCTATGAAGGCAGGGATAGAGTTGGTGTTGCTTCTGGGTGGATCCTCAGTACTGGGAGCACTGTCCAGCAGGTTTGGTTGTTCTGTCAGTAGGATATGCTAATGTCTTCCGAACTGGATCAGCTTATACAAATAACAAATAGAAACGGGGAAAAGGGATCATAAAATATTAAGCAGCAAACTATTTAAAATTCTAAAAGTGATATTTTTAAAAAATTGCTTTTTCTGTCAATAGGACTAAATCCCCAAAGTAATACTTATTCTTCCTTCTCCTTGCCCCCAACACTCAGAAGCAATCTCAGAAACAATTTATTTTAGGAAGAAAATCTTTGACATGTAAGCTACTGGCTTTGTGTTATAAGATACAAAATGAAATTAAAGTTATTTGTTTTGTGTTCCTTGGTCCTCACTGCCACCTATTGCTGATAAGATATACCTATCAGGTATTGTTGAGAGTTTGATTTCACCTTCAGATACCCTTTTCTGAATGCATTCAGGTTGTTCTCTTCCCCTTTTGTTTTGTGCTTTTAGCTTCCACTGGCTTACATGAAGTCTTACGTAGAAGCAGAAAAAAAGAGCAAGAATTCAAAGAAATGTGTCTCCGGTGTGCGATTGATTCTCAGCAGTTTGTTATTAAATCTCTAAATAATTAAATACAAGAGAAAACATTAAAGCAACATTCAAAAGCCGACCATATGTTGAAAATATAAATGGAGAGGAGGGGTGTGGAGATGCCATAGAAGTAAAAGTGCTCTTCATTAACCTTGCTACACGGATCACTTCTACGCACGGCCTGCATGCAGGATCCTCCGCCAGGGTGGGCTGAGCTTAGGGAGCAGGAAATCTCTTTGTCTAAAGGCCTTTGCCAAGAGGAAAGATTGGCAAGTAAGGAGACATAAACCAAGACAGCATGGGTGTAGGAATGATGAGTGTGTCATCAAAGGATCCTTCAAACAAGTTGTTCTGATGGTTGTTTTTTTTTTAATTTTTTATTATCTGGAATATTTCCAAGATAGAGAACTTGCTTCCTTTGCAGAGCACAAGGCCTGAAATGCAAGGTGGCGAGCCAGCTGTGCTAAGAATACTGAGAGCTGCCATGGCTCCATAGCTGTGGCGTGGGTGTGGATTATTAAACTCTAGGTAAAACATTGCGATGTAAGGAAGAGGAGAGCGGGAGAAAGCCAGGGTCTTGGATGCAGAAAGCATGCCAGTGGCAAGCAGCACAATCCTGTTAGGCTGTGCTGGAGTCCTCACTCCTCGAGTCTCAGAATGTGACCTTATTTGGAAACGGGGCTGTTGCAGATGTGATTACTCAAGATGAGATCATACTGGAAGAGAGTGGGCCCCTGATCCAGGATGACTGTGTCCTTATAAAAATGGGAAATGTGGACATAGATACACACAGGGAGACTGCCACGTGCAGATGAAAGCAGAGATTGGGGTGATGCTTTTACAAGCCAAGGAAAGCCTAAGGTTGCCAGAAAGCCACCAGAAAATGAGAGAGGCAGGGGCCATGTTCTTCTCCACAGCCCTCAGAAGGAACATTTTGGACCTCCAGCCTCCAGAACTGAGATAATAAGTGTCTGCTGGGTTAACCACTCAGTCTATCAATGCTTTGTATGGTAGCTGTTCCAAACTCATAAACGGAGAAGTCCGTGTCCTTTTTCACCGCTTGTACAATGTAGGTAGCATTTTTCCTTGTACCACATTGCCGCTCAAGCAGCAAGCGCCCCCATGCAGTACCGTTGCTCGTCAATTAGCAAGCACCTTCATACTTCACTGCTTAGTGTCAATTAGCAAACACATCTTCCACTTCTTCCAGCACTTGGCAAAGTGCCATCCCTGCTCCACCAAATGTAATATCATACTCTTCCACCCAAACCAGGTTCTGTTCCCAACACTGCCTCAGTTTATTTCTTAGCACTTATCTTATTGTTTGTCTCTCTCCACATTTAAGTTCCATGAGGGCAAGGGCTTTGTTTTATTTACTTCTATATCCCCAATGCCTAGAACACTAGTTGGGCAGTTCGTTTCTTAAAACATATTTGTTGGTTAATTGAATGAGTGAAAGAAGGAAGACAGGTCCTGACCCATTTGTCTCAGTGGATAGAGCATCGGCCTGCAGACTCAAGGGTCCCAGGTTCAATTCCAGTCAAGGGCATGTACCTTGGTTGTGGGCACATCCCCAATAGGAGGTGTGCAAGAGGCAGGTGATGGATGTTTCTCTTCCATAGATGTTTTTAACTCTTTATCCCTCTCCTTTCCTCTCTATACAAAATCAATAAAATATATATATATTTTTAAAAAAAGAAGGAAGACAGTTCTGTAGTGACAGGACTGCTGTTTCATCTCTATGAATATCACAGGAGAACCCCTGCCTCATATATAGGTAGTGTTTCAAGGCAGTTTCATTAACACATAATGAAAAGTCTGAGAGTTTGTAGGACATGTTCTCTCTGAAGACGGAGGGATAGAAGCAGGTGAAATGACTTGCACTTGGTCACACAGTTAACAAGTCACTTTTCAGGTTTGTAAACAAGGTCTGCTCTTTCCTTTAATCCAAGAGTCTTTTAACAAAGCCACACTGACCTTATAAGTCCTGACACGTCTGGTGAGCTCCTTTACTGTCTTGGTGTATGATGCTAGTGTAGAAGTTGAGGCACTGAGCATGGGTTGAAAAAACATAGCCCACTTTGAAGATTTGGGTAGGGACACCAGTTTCAAGTGGAGTGTCCTTCAGGCTTGGTGAAGGCTTTTCATTCTTGCTGACAATGCCAATCAAATGTACTTTGGGCTACTCTGAAAGAGACCCATGTCCTCAGAAAGGTTGATGTGCCTTTGAACATCTTTAAGCATGCCAACTCTGAGGGCATCGCTTCAGATTGAGACTTCTCTTTGAGGGGTGGGGGAGACAAAAAAAGTAAAAATCCAAAAACAAAACACAACCTTTCCCTGTTAATTATTCCAAAGCATATAAGATATTAATAAAGGGGCAGAAAGTGGCCTACTATATTTTCAAGCAACTTTTACAGAGCCAGCCAATAGGCTTATCATTCCAGAAGGGCTCGGCCAGAGGAGGAAAAGACTGGGAAAGGATACTCATGTATGTTTAGTTTCTATTTCCCATCAGGCACTGTTCCATTACCCCGGCAATGTCAAAGTGGAGGTATGAATCAATAAGAGGCAGCTGGACAGAGAGAAGGTAATAGAAACAGCAGAAACAGATATGCCTCAAGGCCCAACAGGAAGCCCAAGCCATATTTTTTCTTGGTACTTGTGAGTTTGCTATGTGCATTGACATCAAGGGATCTTCTTGACTATTTTCTTCCTATTCTTGATTAGTTAATAAGCATGAATCAAGTGTGCTCAGAAGCATGTAGGAGTTATGGAGGAAACACAACATGTATGAGCTACACAGACCGGAGCAAAAGTAGGTTTATAGCCGGTAGTATGTGAAACACAGAGTTTGCTCTTATATTATTATGTATTATTACCGTATTTTTCAGACCATAAGACGCACTTTTTCCCCCCCAGAAGTGGGGGGGAAAAGTCCCTGCATCTTATGGTCCAAATATAGCCTACACATATACTTTTAAAAAAAAGTTTTTTTACTTGCCCGGCTCTGTGTGGTCTCTGTGTGCTTGTCCGGCTCTAAAATGGTTCTAAATGCTGCTGTTTACTTTACAGGGTTGATTACATGTGTTTATGACTGTGATGTTGGGTTTTAATGCACATAAAATATTTTAGGACACTATTTGTTTCAGAATCTTTTTTTCTTCATTTCCCTTCTCTAAAAACTGGTGCGTCTTATGGTCCGGAGCATCTTATGGTCCGAAAAATACGGTAATTAATTATTTTCCATATGTACAACTTTTGCCCTTCCCTGGACATCTTTCCTGAAGAATCTTATCATTGCTAATATAATAATGTATTTCTAAAAATATTGGAGAAGAGATGTTGATAATTATGTTGAGCTGTGTTTCTCTGGACTTCTTCTAAAGCCTTATCACTTGAATTCCCCCATGAAAGAGTTTCATAGGTTTATAAGGTGTCTTCCCAGCATCTGAACTAGCTTCTGTACGTTCCAGAATAAGAGGCTAGGATTCATTCAGCATCCACCTGTCAGCAAGCATTGAGTGTTTGTCATTTGCCCAACATAATGATGGGCACAGAAGCACAGTGTGTAGGCAGAACCTTTTTCTGAGTAGAGAGGTTTCCCAGGTTTTCCCTTCATTGGCTCTCTGCCTTTCAATGGGAACTCTGTCTTTTAATCTTTTAGTAAACACAGGAGACCAATCACTGGGTACCCACAGAACAACATTTCATGTTCCTCAGGGGTATGACCACTTGACAACTCGCCTGGGAGCCGGAAAACAGATCTGTCCAGCAGCCTGCATAAAGGAGAGAAATTTATTACTATCTTCTATTTTCTTCACAGGATAAAAAAAAAGAGCTATGTAGTCTGTATTTTGACATTTTAAGAAGACTTACAAGAGTTATGTTACATCAAATGAGCTGATGTTGTGACATGCTGACACTAATGTTGAACAAAGCACATTTATTGTAGAATTTAGAGGCTAGTCACATACCCCCAAGGCTTTTTTATTACTATTACTTCTTTTTGAACCTACCTCGCTTGAGGTCTTCAAGGAAGGAAACTCCTCAGCGTTATTTCTGAGAATTAAGCTGACATGAGCACCTTGTGCATATTCTCTTATCTTGGTTCAGCAAGGTGGCTGATAAATCATACATGGGCTTATAATTATTTCAGTGCCTTCCTCTGAAGGGTAATTCAAAGCATTATACCTTCAGAGTCTAATAGTAAGGACATTTTGAGAAAAGCATTTATCCATACAAGTTTAATATTAATTTAGTTGTTTTGCTCTGCTTTTGTATCCATAAGCATATTTTATCTATTGCAGAGAACAGTCCTCAGTAGTTGAAGTGCCTGATGTCAATCAATATTGAGCATCTACTCTGTGCTCATTCCTGTGGAAGAATTTAATTCAGTCCAATGACACTTTGATGAGCACCAGCAATGTGTATAACCCTATGGCAGATGCTGCAGGGCACAATAGATGAATTTACAGTTTAAAGGAGGACATGGGACATGCATGCAAATAACTTATACAAGGTCAATGTCATAAGAAAAGTATGAACCAAGTGCTAGAAGGGTTCAAAGGCATAAGTCTGCTAGACTGGCTTTATTTTTTGAGGCACTGTAT
Organism: Pipistrellus kuhlii; assembly: GCF_014108245.1. NCBI lineage: Eukaryota > Metazoa > Chordata > Mammalia > Chiroptera > Vespertilionidae > Pipistrellus > Pipistrellus kuhlii. Next base: position 49,966,600 of record NW_023425529.1, read on the forward strand.
CACCAGTGCCTTCCTCACCACCAGACACTTGATTGCTTCTCAGTAAATACTTGTTGACTAAATGAATAAGATTCCATCTGGGGTGAAGGTGGAAGATGAAGATTAGGCAAGACTCTGATGTAGAGATTGATTTGACTCTTAAAAGATAGGAAGGATTTCAACAGTTGATGATAGGAAGATGATATTCCAAATGGTGGGCAAGGCATTTGTCAAATCATAGAGGCTGGAAAAACTGTGGAGTAAATGACACATTCATGGGAACAATGAAAAGAAAAGTTAATGGTTTGGGGGGACCAATTTTGGTGTTCTTAGATATTAGGTTGAGGATTTTGAATTTAATTTGCAGGCATTGGAGAAACATTAAAAATATTTTGAGTAGGAACTTGTCATGATTGGAACCTTGATTTAGGAAACTGATGTGGCAATGATATATAAAACATAGCCCCCAAACTTAGAAGTACATCAGGATTAACTGGGAAACTTTTTGGTCATATAGACTTCTATACCCCACCCAAGACTTTATGAGGGCTTAGTGCATGAGTCCCTCAGCCCAGCCTGCACCCTCTCCAATCTGGGACATCCCTCTCACAATAGAGAACTACTGGCTCCCAACCACTTGCCTGCCTGCCTGCCTGATTGCCCCTAACCCTTTCTGCTTGCCAGCCTGATCACCCCCTAACCACTCACCTGCCATCCTGATCAATGCCTAACTGTGCCCCTGCCAGCCCAATTGCCCCTAACAGCCCTCCCCTACTGGTCTGGTCACCCCTAACAGCCCTCCCCTGTCAGCCTGGTAGCCCTTAATTGTATTCCTCTTCTGGCCTGATCACCCCCAACTGCCCTCACCTGATGGCCCAGTCACCCCAAACTGCCCTCCCTTGCCAGCTGGGTCACTCCTAACTGCCCTTCCCTGCTGACCTGGTCTCCCCCAACTGCCCTTTCCTGTTGGCCTGGTTCCCCCCAACTGCCCTCCTCTGCCAGCCTGGTTGCTCCTAACTGTCCTCCCAGTAGGCCTGGTCCCTCCCAACTGCTCTCCCCTACTGGCCATCTTGTGGCAGCCATCATGTGTCCACATGAGAGTGGCCATCTTATGTGGTGGAGTGATGGTCAGTTTGCATAATACCTTTTTATTACATAGGATATTTATGCCAAATTCCCAAGATAATAGCCAATCAAATAGTTCATAGAATTCTATGGTCTGAGGTCAGTTCTTCTGGGATCCAGGCTTGGGAAGAAGGAAGTAAAGAGAGAGATAGGACAAGTTAATAGGCTCACATGGGTCAATCTGCAAGAAAAGGTCAAAAGAAAGAGGGAGTTCTGAGATTAAGAGAATCTAAAAATCCCTGTAGCAGAAAGATGGGGGTCAAGCTTGAGTGAGAAGCCAAGGAAATCTGAAAAGAATCAGAGCCAAAGAGAAGCTGTAGACAGGAGCTTCTCCAGAAACATGAGCAAGTGTCCTGATGAGCAAGAAGAGGTGTGATGTATGGCTGCCAGGAGCATAGGCACACCATTCTTCTCATCCTCATCTGCTAGGCAAGCCCCAGGGAAGAACTCCCAGCATGCATTGAGTACATCAATCATTATTACCCCAGATAGAAACTTTCATTTGTATATGGCATCTTAGTTGAGTTTTTTTTTTGTGTGTGTGCGTGTGTGTGTGTGTGTGTGTGTGTGTGTGTGTGTGTGATAATTCATAAGTACTCAGAGTATTGGGAAGAGGTGGTGGTAAGGGCCCTTAAATACACTGATAACAATGTAACAATAACAATGTAAAAAGAGCCTTATTTCAAAGGCAACTGAAGCCTGAAGAATTAACAGCAGCACTGTTTTAAAGTCATAACATGATTTTCTACATATAATAAAAGAAATCTGAAACACAATTAGGAAAATAAATGGCAGGCTTCAAAGACTTACAAAGTCTTTAGAGTGGTATACTTAAACAGTATTATTCAACAGTCTAATGTAGGGAAAAGTATAAAAATTGGGTTGGGGGAATACACATTAAATTTTTTTCTTTTCTTAAAAAAACCACAGATTTATTTAAGCACTGATGGCCAAGTAGTTGGTTTTGAAGAGAGATCTGGATAACATAAAATAATGGCAAGAACGATGCATCAGGAATAAAAAGTACTGAAAATTGTTATGAATAACAACAACAATGCTATACCTAATTTAGTGGTGTCTGTGTATCTATTGTGTGGTGCTTTACATGCATCCTCTTGAGTGACTCTCATAATAACCTTGTGAAGTTGGTCTGATTATAGTGAGGAAATTTGGGTTCAGAATTGATAGATGGTTTGCTTACACTCAGCTGACTCAGAAATGGTGAGTGGTAGCAAAACCTGAATCTAAGTGCCATGCCCCCAACAAGCACTTCTTAGCTTTAATCACCAATCAGCTGTCACATCTTGCTCTACATAAAGCACTTATTTAATTTTCATAAAAACCATAGGAACCAGTATTATTATTATTTTATTCCCATGGTATGTTATTCCTGTTTTATAAATGAGGTTACTGGGACACAGGGAACTTGATTAACTTCCCCCAAATCATGCAGTTAACAAGTAGAGAAGCTGCAAATGGAACCAGTGATACATACGTATTTCCTGTCTTCTCACTCCCCCACCCCAAAAGGCTCTCCAATTCTCTCATTCCTGTCCTGAACAATATTTTTACTAACACTGTATTAAAGTGTTAATATCACAAACCTGTAGAATTGTAGCAAGTGCATTGGATGATTGATTTTGTGATTCAAGTAAAATCTAAGAGTCAGGGAAGATTGAATCTAACAAAAGGATATGCAAGTGAGATAAATATCTGAACTTACTCTTGGCTCTAGACGCATAACTGCTTGATTTGCTGAAATGATGCCAAGAAAGAAGGGGATCTTTGTGTTGGTGATAACAAGGGAATTTTAGGTTAAACATGGCTGCCAGTAGCTTTAGATTTACACCTTTGTGTTTATTACTTGTCAGTCTTTATTGAGAATTTCCTTGCAAACACCAGTTGAAAAATTCTGAGAAAGTCTTTTTATTGGCTGGCCTTGAATCCTGTGTTCATCCTTAAAAGAATCACTGTGTTGGGCAGGGGAGGTGGGGGATTCTATGATGGACTCAAAGAGGACCACTTTTCTGGAAACATAGTTAGGGGCCAGGCCTGTTACATAGGTTGGAAGGGAGAGAAGAGCTCCTGGGCAAAGACATGGCTATTTCAAACAACAAACTTTATCCTTAACAGTGATCCATTAGGGGCTGTGTGATAAGATTTGAGAAAAAGGCACAGATGTTCTCTGGCAGTGCTACTATTCAACATCTTAATACATAAAAACCCTGGGTCCTAACTACTAGGCTCCACCAACCAGAAGTCAGTCCTGCAGTCAGTGCTGGGGCACCACCTGCAACCCAGCACTGACTGCTAAGGGGACTGTGAGTCAGAGCCAGAGAGAGGCCTGAAGAGAGAAGCAGGGATTGATCCATTGCCTCTGTGGCAGCTTTTGATCAGCACTTGCCTCTCTCTTTCTCTCCCAGTCTGGCCAGCAGCCATGCCTCCATTTCTCTCCAGGCTTCCATCAGGCTGCTGATCAGCCCTGCCTTTCTTATCAGGCCCTGTTGATAGGCCTGGAAATGCTGACTGGCATAGAAACCAACCAATCAGAACCAAATTTGGCTGAAGTGTGAGGAACCAATGGTTGCCTGGGAAGCAGAGCTTTTGATTCTGACTGGCATAGAAACCAACCAATCAGAACCAAATTGGCTGGCAGGGAAGGGCAGTTGGGGGTGAGATCAAGTTGGCAGGAGAGAGCTGTTAGGTGTGATTATGCAGGCAGGCCAAGGCAGTTAGGAGCAATCAGGCAGGCAGGCAGTTGAGCAGTTAGGAGCCAGTTGCCTCAGATTGTGAGAGGGTTTTATGACAGTCAGACATACCCCAATTGGAGAAGGTGCAGACTGGGCTGAGGGAATCCCCTCTCTGTGCACAAACTTTGTGCACCAAGCCACTAGTTATTTTGAAAGTTCTATCAAATTGGCTAAGACAATGCAAAAGAGAAATATGAGGTGTAGGTATTGAAGGAATATAGAAAATATAATTTTTAAAAGACCAATAAAGGGAGATATGTCTTAAAAATATTAAATAATAGCACCAGGGTACATTATTAAAATAGTGTGGTAGTGGTATCAGAATGGGTTGCAGAACAGGTTCTTCTGTCTGACAGAAGTGATATTTCAGGTTGATAGAAAAACAATAGATTATTCAGTAAATGGTTACTTCAGTAAATGGGGTTTTCCCAAATTGGGGAGAGGTAGGAGGGTAAAAAAATATATCTTACACAGAAATATTAAAAATCTATAATTTTCACTGAAAACATATAGAAACTTCTTTAAACTTTAGGAGTGAGGATAGATTAAACAGGGAAATCTCAAGCCTAAAAGCTATAAAAGAAAAAAAAAAAAAGGAAAGCTCAAAACTTCTTTATAGGAAAAGATATTATATGCAAAACATCAAGAAGAGATTGGGATAAAATATATATAATTTCTACTCCTCCAAATAATATTTTTAACACATTATAAATAAGTCTGAGAAACCACAAATGACCGAAAATTTTAAGTCTGCAAAAAGTAACAACAGGTAATACACAGACATAATACATGTGATAATCATAATTTTAAAATTAATATAATTTTGCAATGGTTAAGGGTGAAGGGTCCATGACACACTGTGGGTTCTTGGCTTCACACAAGAAAAATCAGCCAGCATAAAGTTTAAACTGATTTTATTAGTGAAGCAGTGAGACAAGAATTGGCTGCTCCAGTGTTTTCCAAAGTGTGGTACGCGTACCCCCAGTGGTACGGGAAGAGTTTGGTGGGGATATGCACTGCACCGTGTTTAGCTGTGCCTAATTCTACGTTCTCATGAGTAAGAGGAATACTCAGCGTTACGAAAATTATAGAAGGGGTACACATATGTCAAAAGTTTGGGAAACACTGGGCTACTCCATGGACAGAGCAGCCTTCCTTGGATAAATTTGCTTCCTTTGCAGAGGTTCATTTAAACACTCATTCAATGAAGGGGAGAAATAGTGAGCATCTTCTCGGGGGGGAAAGGGGTGGAGATTTCTCAGAGGGCGCTCCAGTGGCCATGTTGTGTCCTAATATGGGCTTTCCATTTCTGATCGCTGTGGCATGGGGTGTGTATCTCCAGCTTATAAGGGGGCTTCGGGTTACCTTTAGGTGAAATGAGTTGCCATGTTGGATTGAGCTGTCTCGGCTAGTTTTGAACCATAAATCCAGTAAGGGTATGGTTTTACTATCTTATTGACAGTTCATGTGGCTTTTACGGTTTGCAGCTGTTTTGGGACATACCTTATCTCAAATGGAACTCTTATACTCTTAGAGGAAGTGGTCTTTGATACAGTTCATTGGAGGACAACTTAGTGATATTGCTCAACATTTATAATGTGCTTACTTTTTAATCTAGCAATTCAATTTTAGGAATCTATAATTGTATGTGTAAGGGTAAAATAAAAGGTCATGGGGGGGTCTTCAGAACATTATTTAGAGATAATGTAAATATTCATTAAGGAAAATAGGTAAAACAGTTACAGTATTTCCATCTTATGTACTACTGTGAAAAAATTTTAAAGGAATAAAGCAAGCCTAATGCAGTGGTATGGAAAGTTATTGATGATATATTGCAGAATATGTGTAGTATGATACAATATTATTTTAGAAATAGAAAACCTATAGATGCACATATCCATATATTTGTATGCGTGTATTACTGGTATGAGGTCTTGTTAAACACACAGGAAACCCTAGTAGTTTTTCCTGGTAGGGAATGAGAGTGGATTTCGATTTCACTTTTTTTTTTTAATATATATATTTTATTGATTTTTTACAGAGAGGAAGAGAGAGGGATAGAGAGTTAGAAACATCGATGAGAGAGAATCATCGATCAGCTGCCTCCTGCACACCCCCTACTGGGGATGTGCCCGCAACCAATGTACATGCCCTTGACCGGAATCGAACCCGGGACCTTTCAGTCGCCAAAGCGGTCTCGGCTCGATTTCACTTTTTAAAAAATGTGCATGCAAGTAGCCTTTGGAAAAAAAAAAATTAAAGTTAATAACTTTTCTTATGAGTTTTACAAATAAAATTACCTTCAAGTTTTATTTGGCTGTTTTCTTTGATGTTTATAACAACAGATCCTTAAATCAATTGAGAGCTTTACATGTAAATATACTATTTTGACATGTATGAGAAAAATATGTGCTTTGAGAATATAACAGAAAGAAGAGGTTTGGGGCACTTCATCAGAATGTAGAATTTGTTTTTAAATCTCAGTGAAGCTGGTGGAAATATATATTTAGCTCCAGGCAAAAAGGAATTCAGAGACCATTATATTCTAACCTGCTCTATCCGCTAGAGACCATCTTGCAAACGTCTGACAGAGTGATACCTATGAGAAGTTATGCAACATCAGTGTTCATTAAGATGGATCAGTCAGTTCAAAGTGAGCTCATTTTACCAATATAAATGTGCAGGGACTGATGATGGGAAATCAAAGATGAAGAAAATTCTAAAGTATGACCTTGAGCCACCGCCTGGGGATATAGTCTTGTTTCATTAATATCAATGAAGGCAAAGAAAACTTTTAAGTTATCCTGGAGCATCAGAGTACGCAAATTATCCTACAGTTCTCTCCTCCAATGAGAAATTAAACAAATACCCACCTGCCTCTTTCTTACAGAAACATAATTCCTCATCTCACACTAATGACAGAGCCCAAGTTTGAGCTCAGAAAGCATGAAAAGAAAAATGACAAGCAAGAGTCAAGCACAACACATGACAGGATTGTGCTAATTGACTCTGACAGAATGGCTTGTTATTTACAGACATTAAGGTGCCATAGATGAATCCAAAGGGAGAATGGTGGGGAGAATGTGAATGAAGTGTAGTGATTTGAACTTACCCCTGTCCATCTAAGGAAGTACCTTGGCCTCCCTGGATGCTGGGGCTAATAGGTTCATGGTAAAGTTTCCCTAAGTGGCAAGCAAGGTAGCTAGGGAAAATTAAAATAGGTATCAGATGAAACATCTGGTATTTTCTAGATTCTTCTAATTTCATGTGGACCTATATCAGTGTTCCATTTAGACCTCTTGTAACCCTTCCTGCTTTACTGTTCCTTTCTTTCTATTTTCTCTCTTCCTCTCTCTATTTTTCTCTACCTCTTTCCCTCCCCCCTTCTCTCTCTTTTATAGTCTATTCCTTTTCTGTCTTTCTCTCTCCTTTGTCTCTCTTTAAAAAAAAAAAAAAAAATATATATATATATATATATATATATATATATATATATATATATATATATATATGCTCCAATTTGAATAGTCATCACCTGTGTTCAGTTAATTTTATATTTATCTGGTGACTGGCTCCCAGATCTCAATGCTGTCAGATTTAGTTAACGGCTATTTTATAAAAATGTTTTCACTGATGTTCAGCTGCATATATGATATAGTTGCTATGTGAGCGTGGCTGGTTTGGGAACAAGCTGAGCTGTGTGGAGTTGCTATGGCGTAAATAGCATTCTTAGAGAGTTGCATCCTCCCGCGTCAGTCTTTGAAAGTCATGCCTAAGTTTGCAAAGCACTAGTTGTCTGGCTTCAGCTGGGCATTTCATCTTCTGGTTTCTATGACTGAAGCAAGTAGTCCTGAAGGACAGCTTCCAATATACTTAATAATTCTACTACTAATAAAAATTTGGAATGACCCTTAGGATGAAGTTGACTATACCAGTGGGTAGGCAGAATATGGGATGACTTATCAAATTCCTAATTTTTGATTTTACATTGAAATGCCATTTAGAAAGGACACTTTGCATTTTATTATATTGTCTAAAATTTACTAGGCATGTCAAGGGGAAAATGAGGGACATTTTAAAAATTGGAACTTTTACCATTTTATGTCCTTTATCATAGATGCGGGTCTGTCACTGAAAGCAAAGCAATCATTTTGCCTTTGTAAAGTAGAGAGAGACATTAAGAGTATTGTTTTCAAACACTGCCAATCAACTATCTGAGTCATGGCTTTTTTTTCTTAAAGATATTAATTGTTGTTAATTAACTGTGCTCTGAGAACTATACCAAATGCTTTTCATAGATTATCTCATTTAATACCCTCTGTAACTTTATGAGGCAGGTCCAAATGGAATCTTCATTTTATAGATGAATAAAACCAGCTTAATTAACCTGTCCAAGCCACATAGCTGGTCAATGAAACGATGGGATATAACTCCAGGCAACTTAGTTCTAGGACTTATGCTCACTGTTACCTCGTATTTATTTATGCTTTTAGGAAAATTCTCAGTAGTAACAACTCTAATGATGTAGTTAAAGTGGTAGATGTACAGGCCTAGTGGAAAGTTTGGTTGGGTCAGTTTTTTGGCATTCCCAGTACTGGGACACCTGGTCTTTAAAGATGTATTCCTAACTTTATAGGCTTAGCAACTGATTCACATCAGCCAAGCTCAAGAGAGATGAGCTCATCACACAGAACAGGTTCCAGTGGGGGTTATGCCTCTTGTGTGGCAGGAACAAACAGTGGTTGATAGTATGAGTGTTAGGGTCTATCAGTCTTATATTTAAATGAATACCCACCACGTTGTAGCTGTGTAACCTTACACAATTTACTAAGCCTTGGCGTTTCTACTTGTAAAATAAAGATATTAGTCCCATTTCATCAAATTGTCCTGATCTAATTCACATAAAGTGGTTTTAATGGGGCTGGAGTCAAAATCAACCTTCAATCAGTAGTAAGTACTAATGGAAATCATGGGAACAGAATCTTTTCTGTCATCCTAGTATATCAAACATCAAAGGAATAGTCAATTGCTAGTTTGATGAACACCACATTTGATAAAAGAGAGTACTGTTCTTGTGGAATATTTTACTCCAGTTTGCAAAAGTATTCTTCCATTACGATGTTTATAATATTAGGCACTAAAATACTCATGTCTGCCAGAATCGGTTTCCCTCCTTTAAATAGTACTGAATAAACATGAGTACATTCCTAAGCTTTAACTCTACTTTTACAAAAATTGCTGTTGGAGCAAACTTTCTGTTGAAAGGAAACTTGTATTTTCTTAATTCTTAGCTGCCATTTCTAGTACAATGGCACCATGGATTAAATAACAGTTTTATTGAGTGCACATGATTAAAAAATAAAAACTAGCTTATATTGATCTATACTACTACATGCTTTCTTCCTAAATCTTTTAAAATATATCTTGATGTTCACATTTCAAAATCTAAATTTTTTTCACCTTAGCCAGTTTGGCTCAGTGGATAGAGCATTGGCCCTGGGCTTGATTTCAATCAAGTGCACATACCTCAGTTGCATGCTGGATCCCCAGCTCCAGGCAGACACATAGGAGAGGCAACGAATTGATGTGAGAGTCGCTGTTTCTGTCTCTCCCCCTCCCTTCCACTCTCTCTAAACATCATTACCTCTTTAGTACTTTGGGGATTTACAGTATGATCATTACCTCTTTAGTACTTTGAGGATTTACAGTTTGATGCCAAGCCATATTTAAAGTATATAAGGGTTTACTAGTATATTTTTTGCTACTTGGTTTGACTCAGAGTTTGATATTTCTTATTTGAATTATCTATCCCTACAGTTAAGTATTTTCTTTTGAAAGTCAGCCAAAAGCTTTTAACTAAAAAGTATTTGATCTTTCAAATTGCATGATTTTGTTACACAAAACTCTTCTAGATTTGGAAATCCTATGAGCCAATTCAGGTCCTCACAAACCACAACACACAGGTCAAACCTGACCCACAGATTTTTTTCTAAATAAAGTTTTATTGGAACACAATAAATACCCATTTGTTCATATATTGTCTATAGTTGCTTACTGCTACTTCGGCAGAATTGAGTAGTTACCTCAGAGTCCATATGACCTGCAAAACCAACTGGCCCTTCACAGAAAAGCATAGTCTTTCAAACAGGTGCCTTTGTTTAACTTAAGCCTTTTAGTAGTGTGTGTGTGTGTGTGTGTGTGTGTGTGTGTGTGTGTGTGTGTGTGATCATAATTATTCCTGGATAACATTCTTTGACCTTTGACTCATAGCTCTTCTTAGTGGCCCCATATTCAAATTGTAGGGGCAATTATTAAAGAGCAAATATTTCTTTTAGAGTATTTAAGTCAGAAAATAAGTCTTTTTTTTTTTTAAATGTAATCCTTATAATTATGTTAATTTTATGGTTTTTGCAATTTTTTTTAATTGAATTTATTGGGGTAACACTGTTTAACAAAATTACACAGGTTTTAGGTGCACAATTCCACTACACATCATCTAAAAAGTCTTGAGATTAGTAATTTAATCCACTAGGTCTAGGAACAGTCCTTGCATCCTGGTGATGGTGTTGGAAATAGCAGGTGGCATTGAGATGCTACATCTTCTCTGCAGATTTATTATTTGACATGAATCAAAAATAAAAGGATTCTATTAAAAATTTTGATTGGGTGGCCCAGGATTTGAACTATTAATCTTGGCACTAAATAATCTTTGCAAGTTAAAAGAATAGAATAATCTTGCTTAAAATCAAAAGGGGCTTTCCTTATTAACAAAACAATTTATAGAAATCAGTTAAAAATCCTGCTTCCTACCCCATTTTTTTTTTAAAGAAAACTGTAAATATTTGCTTCGGGGTGAGTTATTAGGAAACCTAAAGCATTGTCAATAAGAGTTAAAATCTGAAGCTGTTTGCTTTAAATCAATAAAGCCAATCATTAAACTCAAAGCCTTGTCTTCATTCTGCATTGTAATATAAGCATTAAAAAAGAAACATAACCATAGGTATTTATATTTTCAAAGAAAATAGTTTATATTGTAAAATAAGATATTCAGACGTATACACATTATATAAATAAAACGCTTACTGACTGTGTGTGAAAAGATGGAGCATTTATTTAATAAATCTGAAAATGCACGAAGGGTGATATAAAATGCATTTAAAATTAAACCAAACAGATACATTAATCACTGCCACCAGGACAAATGTATTTAAGCAGCAAAACTTATTTAAATGACCTGAGGCAAGATGGTGGAGGCTGACAGGAGATAAAAAGCACTGGAAAAAGTTTATAGGTTTTTCACTCACCGAACACCCCAGGGGTCAGGGGAGAAACAATGGGAATTGAGCAGACTGACTTGGTCCCCTTTTTGACAAAGACAGAGAAAAGGGTTGGGCTGGGTGGCCATCTTCTTAATGACCTAATTGTAAATCCATTTGTTTTAGAAGGCTAATCTGCTTTTATTGTGAGAGTGTAGATGACTTGTGCAATTGCTGGCCCTGTGGCTCTGGAGTGATCAGATGGCACATTATAAATTGGAAGGTGGCCAGGTCTTGCCCAATATAGAGTTGGTTAAAACCTTTGATGACATGAGTGTCTGATAAATGAAATACAACTCATCAGCTAAAGCTTAGTTTGATCATTAGATTGGAGAGCAGGTTGTTTCATGTTTGAAATCCTACAAGCTTTGAGTTGAATCAAACTCTAGAACAAATTCTAGTCAGTTTGGGTAAAGCCTGGTTTCTTCGCACTCAAAGAATTACCTTTTAAAGTGGGTTAACAAAGAGGCCTGTAGTTTGCCTGCTATCTGAGAATTATCTGAAAAATGTGGGTTTGATAAAGTAAGTGCAAGTGAGTCATAAATGCATCATAAGTTGTAGGATTACTTTTCCCTTGAAAGATAAACAGATTCCAGAACTGAAGATGAAAAAAAAAAATGTTTTAGCAATTATTATCCCTGTCTTGGGTTTTCTAAAGTAGTTTTACGATGGCTGTGTCTACCTCTCAGTCCTTTTCGTCTCAGGGGACCTGTATACCTAAGGAGAGTGGGGACCTCTGGTAGGGCTGTAAAATGATAAAATACCACTTAAATCAGCATTCAGGAGGAATAATAAGACATCAGCTTTCACCTTCTTTAAAACAGCATATACACTTTCCATAAACTAACCCCTCTACCCTCTTTTTAAGCTCTTTCCACTGTCCCTGAATGGAGGTGGTTAAGGGGAAACAAACGTCACCCTCAAGTAGGTATCTTCATCTCCAAACCTCCCAACTCCATACACATTCACTGTCTGACATCACAGGACCCTCACATAGTCGCTCCAGAGAGGAAGGGAAAGGGGGAGAGAGAAACATCAATGATGAGAGAGAATCATTGATTGGCTGTCTCCTGCACACTCCATACTGGTGATTGAGCCCGCAATTCGAACTTGTGCCCTGACCAGGAATCAAACTGTGATCTTCTGGTTTAACCACTGAGCCATGCTGGGTGGGCTTGTTTTATTCTCCCTCCTTCCCCCCTGACCTTGGCTTTAACTTTAGTATTTAGACACTATGCTCTGAAAAATGATATATAATTTTTACCTTTGCAAATCCTCGTATAATATGAGACTGAGATACTTGAAAGAAAGAAGTATGCTTTACCCATTTTTGAGCATTTCTTTTGTATCTCTAACAGCAGTCCTTAACAAATGCGTGATTACTTTTGTTTATAATATTTAGAAAACCTCCTTTTACTTGGTGAAGGAATTAGAGCTGTGGGAAATGGATTATCCCACTCCTCCTTAACCTGCATAAAGCAGTGGAATAAAGCATTCTTAATACCAGGCACTTGAGTAAAGAGAAGAGGATAAATGTGAGGAAAGGAGAAGAAAATAAACCTCCTAACAAGCAGGTATCTCTTACCTCTGGTCATCCAGCCAAATGCATACCACTGCAGTTTCACTCCTTGTCTGGAGATTCGCACTGTTATTTATTTCCTCCCCAACCCCGTTTCTCACTAAGCTATAACCCTCACTATTACACTAGGACCTGGAACTTAAGTCTTATTGTCTTAATTATTATTTAATCAATTGCTTGATCTGGTTGCTGTGATAGACTTTATACATATCTGGTGCCCTTCCAGGCAAAAGGATTATATAATACATCGCCTTTCTGTGGAGTTTGAGCAGCCATGTGACCTGTTTTGGCCAATGACCTTTGAGCAGCGTGACCTGTGTCACTTCCAGGTAGACCTTTATGAGCCAGCATGTTCGTCCATTTTATTCTTTTTTCCCTGATTTCCAGTTGTGGAATCCTATGTCAAGATGAAGCCTTCATCAGCCTCAATTCCTGAGTGATTATCAGGAAGTATCCTTTGTCAAAGATGAAGCGCCTATGAGCAAAAATAGACTTCGTTGTTTTTAAACCACTGAGGTTTTCAGGTTGTTTGTTACTACGGTTAACTCAGCCTATTCTGCTTGATGCAATTATGCAGCAAAAATTAGAAATAATAAAAGCTGAAGAATTTATGTTCTAGTCCGCATGATTAGTGTAGAATTACATTTAAATCATACACTCATAGCAATCCATTTGAAACATAAAAATATATTCAATGTGATATTTACTTCTTCTAATAAGGTAAGAAAGTCATGAATCATCAACTTCAGGAGATTCCCATGAGAAAACACTTTCTGCTCATCTTTCCTTTTTTGAGATGAGATAGTTATAAGCACATCTCTAAGAAAACTGTAAAACATTTCTTCACCAGTTTTCCTTGTTGAATGAGTCCACATCAGATTGTATTGCTATTTTCCCCACACAGCTTCTGATACATAATAAAATTTTTTTAAATGTACGCTCAGTAAATTAATCACTATAGCAACAATATAAAACTTTACCCAGAACAGGTGTTACATAAACATTGAATTCTAAAATATTTGTAAAATTTAAGCATTTTGTACCTTTGTGATCAATCCAACACATATTAGATTATTCTTCCCTCCTCCATCAAAATTTATAAATACATCATTTAATGTTTATACATATTTGTATGTTATTTATTTTAAAATAAAGACCTGGTGCATGAAATCTGTGCACAGGGGGCAGATGTCCCTCAGCCCTGCCTTCGCCCTATTGCAATCCGGGACCCCTCAGATCCCTAGGCCTGGCCAGTGATCAGGGCCTAGCGGGGCTTTCCTTTCCCTGGCTGTCAGCAGCTGGCCCCATTCCCGTCACTGCCTCTACTTGCCATCTGTGAGGCACTACCCCCCCGCCCCCACCGCTCCCCTTCCCCTTCCCTCCCCCCACTCCCCCTGCCACCAGTCGCCTCCCTCTATGAGCTAGACTAAAGGCATAAAGTGCAATTGCTTGGCTGGCCTGAGCATCCCTCTGCAGGGTGATCGCTGGCCAGCCCCGCACACCTGCCACAGCGTCACTGGTTGGTGGCTGGGCCTCCCTCTCCAGGGTGATAGTGGGGCAATGCCTCCGCCCCCCCTCCCCCAACCAATTGCATTGCATCCCCCCCAGGCTGGCCTGGCACTAGTGCGTGTCATAGTGTGGTCATCCAGAAGGTTGTCAGGACAGTTATTCTGCTGTTTAGCCTTTTGGTTGTTTTGCATATTATGCATTTATTATTATTATAGATTAGCAATTCCATAATTACTTAAACTTACCTTATTTCTAGGGGTTGTGAAAAAGGTTTTCAAATGTCATATAGTTTATGTCCCACCTGGGGCTTTACTAGTATATAACTGCAATTTCCAGGTTGAATGTTCAGAAATTATGATTTCATAGGTCTTGGCTGCATCTGTGTCTTAACTAGTGCCCCCAGGTGATCCAATGCAGGAAATCTGTGAACTCCTTTGGAAAATATTCTACCAGAGCAATGCTGCAAAAACTGTAACATGCATACTGATGGGGACCTTGATAAAGCAGATTCGGATTTAGTGGTTCCAGGAACATGCATGGGTGGCTGCATTTTAACAAGCTTCTGGCTGATGCTGGTGCTGTTAGTGGTTCTCAGATCATACCTGGAGTAAAGAAAAAATATATTTCATATTCTCCAAAGTTTGTGGAGAGAGATTTGTACCTGCTACATAACTATGTCGATTTTTAAAATCAATTCCTACATGATGTCAGTTAAGCCTCCTTAACCAGACTTCGCTCTCTAGGGCATGGCACATACCAGTAACAAATTGAACAAACACGCCTGTTTGAAAATGAAGGTTTTTCATTTTGATGTAGTCCCATTTGTTTATTTTCTCTTTAGTTTCCATTGCCCTAAGAGTAGACTAGGTGAAGATATGGCTTCGACATATGGCTTCGACATATGTCTGAGATTTTGCTGCCTATGGATTCCTCTAATATTTTTTATGGTTTCCCATCTTATGTTTAAGTTTTTTTTTTATCTACTGAGTTTATTTTTGTGTATGGTGGAAGTTGGTGGTCTAGTTTCTTTCTTTCTTTCTTTCTTTTTTTTTTTTTTTTTAGGTATCTGTCCAATTTTCCCAACACCATTTATTGAAGAGACTGTCTTGACTCCATTGTATGCTCTTGCCTCCTTTGTCAAATATTAATTGAGCATAGTGGTTTGGGTCAATTTTGGGTTCTCTATTCTATTCCATTGGTCTCTATGTCTGTTTTTGTGCCAGTACCAGGCTGTTTTGAGAACAGTGGCTTTGTAATACAGCTTGAAATCTGGTATTGAGATTCCACCTATTTTGTTCTTCTTTCTCAGGATTGCTACAGCTATTTGGGGTCTCACATCAAAATAAAAAGCTTCTGTACTGCATAATAAACCATCAA
Organism: Pipistrellus kuhlii; assembly: GCF_014108245.1. NCBI lineage: Eukaryota > Metazoa > Chordata > Mammalia > Chiroptera > Vespertilionidae > Pipistrellus > Pipistrellus kuhlii. Next base: position 49,982,235 of record NW_023425529.1, read on the forward strand.
CAAAACAACAAGAAAGCCCATTGCATGGCTTTTGCCAATATTTCCACTGTTAAGGATTTAATTTCCAACATTTGCAGAGAACTCATACAACTTACAAAAGGAAGATAAACAACCCAATAAAAAAATGGGCAATGGACATAAATAGATACTTTTCTAAAGAAGACATAAGAAAGGCCGAGAGACATATGAAAACATGCTCAAAATCACCAATCATCCAAGGGTTGCAAATCAAAACAACAATAAGGTACCATGTCACACCTGTCAGAATTGTTATCATCAACAAATGACAAGTGCTGGCGAGGATGCGGAGAAAAAGGATCCCTCGTGTACTGCTGGTGGAAATGCAGACTGGTGTAGCCACTGTGGAGAACAGTATGGAGTTTCTTCAAAAAACTGAAAATGGAACTCCCATTTGACCCAGTGATCCCACTTCTAGAAATATATCCTAAGAAACTAGAAACACCAATCAGAAAGGATATATGCATCCCTATGTTCATAGAATCACAATTTACCATAGCAAAGATTTGGAAACAGCCTAAGTGCCCATCAGCAGATGAGTGGATTAAAAACCTGTGGTACATCTATACAATGGAATACTATGCTATGGTAAAAAAAAAAAAAAAAAAAAAAAAAAAAAAAAAAAGAAGAAAAAAAAAGGAACTCTTACCATTTGCAACAGCATGGATGGAACTGGACAGCATTATGCTAAGTGAAATAAGCCAGACAGAGAAAGATAAATATCACATGATTTCACTCATTTATGGAATATAATGAACAACATAATTTGATGAACAAAAACAGATACAGAGATAGAGAAGCATCAAACCTCAGAAGGAAGGTAGGGGTGGTTGTGGGTAAAGGGGAGAGATCAACCAAAGGACTTATATGCATGCGTATAAGCCCAACCAATTGACTCAGACACCAGGGGGGTGAGGGCATGAGTAAGGGGGGGGGGGCGGGCAATGGGACAATAAGACACATATGTAATATCTTAATCAATGAAGAAGAAAAAAAGAAAAAATCATAAGAAAGAGAAAAAAATATTATAAAATAAAAAAATAAAAAGTGAAGGCTTTTTGGTCTTTCTCATTACACATATTCAGTATGTGGGTACTGAATAAATTCTCACTGACTATAAAATGGAGGATGGTGCTAAATAAAATTTAGGAATAGGAAATAGTAACAGATCTTCCCCATAATCACGGGAGGAAAGAATGCCATTTAATTTAAACCCTCCTGTCTTGAGGTGGGGAGTCACACTTCAAAGTTGCTGTAAATAATATAAAGTAAACATGGTGTGCCCAACTCAAAACAGTTTCACATCCATCCTACAAACCCGGTTCAATTTTTCCTTTTGTCTGGCCTGGCAGGAAATTAACCAGACAAACCATTAGGATTTGTTACAATAATACTTCTCAGCATTTATATGGTTCTTTCTGGTTGCAATGAACTTTACACACATTAATTACTTAATTAGAAAGACCATTGTGAGGTGGAGAAACAAATATAGTTATCCCCATTTCCCGGGTAAGGAAATTAAAAATGCAAAAGGGTAGCTGGCTGCAGATTGGTCTGCCAGTCCACAGCAAACTCAGGATCAACTCCCAGGGGGCCATTTCACAGTCCATTAGTCCAAATTACCTCAAGATGAAAACTATTCCTGGATTCCTGAAAGAGAAAAAGCTCTGCACTACCATAAGGGAAAGCATATATTGTAGCCCATATTGTTCCCTGGTTTCTCCTTTTCCAAACCTCGAGCACAGAAACAATTTTACAGATCCTCCAGACAATATGTTAACCTTGGGGCTGGCTCCCATGCATGAGTAACCTGTTCCCCAAGTGTCAATAAACATTTTTTTTTTTTATTTTTTTTTTGCAGGTGTGCCTTCATTTCTTGAGGATACCAGCGTACAATTTATCAGGTTCTGTTTCTGAGTTCTAAATGGTACCTTGTGGTTTGGAACTTGGCCTTTGACAGGATCTTGCCCCAGGGATCATTTCTCTAACCCAGGAGGGACTGCTGAATAGTAGAAATTAGAAGCTGCCATTCTTCCCTTTTATGTCACCTGTTGCTGCATGCTGTGGCAGTGTTTATTTCAGAGTGGGCTTTGGAAGAAAGGCTCACGCGAGGCTCAATGTACTGGAAAGCTCAGAGAGACTAGTTGGGTAAATTAGTATCTATCACACGTACAGCTACAGCCTCCAGGTGTCTGGAAAACAACCAGGAGTTAAAAAGGCAGTCCCAAATGACGACTTCCAGCAGGATGCATTTATTGTAGACGTGTGATAGGCAACCTGGGATAGCAGCTGATGCTCGCTGCTTTAGGCCTGGGAGCATGGTCTCATTAAGCATAGAGAATTGAACCCAGGGAGTTGTAGCAGGCACTTCTCTTGGTGTCCTCGGGCACAGCTAACTGAATACTTCACATTTTCTGTCCCTTAGGTGACTAGAAGCTTTCAGGAAATCCCCAGAAACTCATTTGACCTCTTTAATTAATTTGAGTAGCGAAATATTAAAATATTTCTCTTTATTTTCTTATTTTTTTTTATCACGAGATTTCTCTCGTTAGGGACACCTTAGAATCTCCCCGCCCCATGCCTTCAGAGCTCCCCAGCTTCCCTTATTCAAGCCTCTCCTGCCTCTGCTTTGCACTTCCAGTTCAGAGAGAGGAAAATGCTAGGGCCCAACTAGGCTGCAAGGTGAGTCCAAGTCCTGAGGGAACTAGCCTGGGAGACATTTTGGCAAAGGATAAAAATATTCCTGCTTCCCTGGAGTAAATGAGGGTATTAAGGAGCTACGATGAACTGAGCATAAGGCATTTTTAGGTTTTCATACACATTCTCATTTAATAATTACATCAATCATCACAAAAGGATTAGAAGACAAAACATAGCATGTTGCACTTTTAAAAACAAAAATGTCTTCTATAAATCAAAAATATGCAACTTTCTGCCTAGAACACAAAGACTTTCACTACTAGAAAAGACTTTAAAGTCATCCATTCTAAGCCTGGCTGGTGTGGCTCTGTGGCTGAGCACTGAGTTCACAATTTGATTCCTGGGCACATGCCCATGTTGCAGGCCTTATTCCCAGTGGGGTGCATGCAGGAGACAGGCGATCAATTATTTTCTCTCATCATTGATGCTTCTATTTCTCTCTCCAGTCCTCTCTGAAATAAATAAAAATCTATATATCTATCATGTATATACACATCCTATCTAATAAAAGAGTAATATGCAAATTAACTATCACTCTGTTACACCCACAAGCCACACCCACAAGCCACACCCTCCACCCAATCAGGAGAAAATATGCAAATGGCTACAGCCACAGAGAATAGGAGGGAGGATTGGGTTTCCCTAGCAATGGAGGAAGCCAAGCATTCTGCCTGCCTTTGCTGGCCTAGGTCTTCACTGAAGGCTACAAAGTTTCATGATAGAAGATACATAAATCCAAACAGAAATGGCAGCAGCCACAGAGCTGGAAAGAGAAGGAGCCTAAGGTTGCCTCTGGCAATGGAGGAAGCCAAGCTTTCCACACACCTTGGCTGGTCCAGGCCTCCGCTTAAGGCTACAAAGTTTCAATTGTAGAAGATAAATAAACCCCAGATACCAGGGCCTTTGCTTGGTTTACCAGGGGGTGTGGCCGGCCTGCAAACCACCACAGGCCCCTCACCCAGGACTCCCCCCACCCTAAGGGAATCCCCACCCTGATCCAGAACACCCTTTAGGGTAAACCAGCTGGCCTCCTCCCATGCACCAGGCCTCTATCCTATCTAATAAAAGAGTAATATGCAGATTGACCATCACTCCAACACGCAAGATGGCTGCCCCCATGTGGACACCAGATGGCCGCCACAGATGGCCAGCAGGGGAGGACAGTTGGGAGAGATAAGGCCTGCAAGGGGAGCAGTTGTGGGTGATCAAGCCTGCAGGAGAGAGCAGTTAGCTGTGACTAGGCCTGCAGAGAAGTTTGGGGCAACCAGGGCCTGCAGTGAGGGCAGTTGGGAGGGACACTGGCCTGCAGTGGAGGACATTTGGGGGTGGGGGGCAGGCCTTCAGGGGAAGGCAGTTAGGGGTGACCAGGCCTTCAGTGGAGGGCAGTTAAGGGCTAACAGGCTGGCAGGGGAGCAGTTAGACATCAATTAGGCTGGCAGGGGAGTGTTTAGGGTGTGATCAGGCTGGCAGGCAGAAGCAGTTAGGGGCAATCAGGAAGGCAAGCAGGTGAGCAGTTGGGAGCTAGCAGTCCTGAATTGTGAGAGGGATGTCTGACTGCCTGTATAGGCCCAATCCCGGTGGGATTGGACATCCCTCGAGGGGTCCCAGATTAGAGAGGGTGCAGGGTGGGCTGAGGGACACCCCACCATGCATGAAGTTTGTACACCAGGCCCCTCATGTGTGTGTGTGTGTGTGTGTGTGTGTGTGTGTGTGTATGCCTAAGAAACTGTTACAACCAGTTGACCGAATGACCAGTAGGCTGGTCCCTATACCATGCACTGACCATCAGGGGGCAAATGCTCAATGCAGGAGCCGCCCTCTGGTGATCAGTGCATTCCCACAGGCAACCTCCACATGGTCCCTCCCCCAACTGGCCAGCCAATCTCCTGGCCCCTATGGGGACTAGGTAAGACAGACTTTATTAGCCCGATGGCCAGCCAGGCTAAGGGATCCCATCCATGCATGAATTCATGCACCAGGCCTCTAGTATATAATATTATTTTTTTTAAAAAGTCATCCTGTCTAACTCCCCTCATTTTATAGAGTGTAGAAAGGTGTTTGATAATGAGGGGAAATCAGTGCTAAAGAGCAGAAAGCACACTATAGCACAATGCTAGAAACCACTAAACCCTAGAAAGGTCATGCTGTTGTTGGAATACTAATCACACTTTCTGCCTCCCTATCCAGGTAGTGGAATGGAAAGGTCAACAGGTATAGATTCAGAACCTGGGGCCCAGTTGTCCCCATTTGCTGGTGCTTAGGGAAATTGTCCAACCTTGCAGGGCTGCCCCTGTGCATGAAGGGATATATCTTCATGCTGACTGAGGCCACTTGCAGCCTGGAAGACTTTATGTCATCTCTCTACTGGACTACACTGCCTCTTATAATTGCAATGATTTGTTTTAAAACTATGCTTAAAACTAACTCCTGTCATTTCACTATATGCAATATAATATGCACTTACCTCACACATTTTTACTCTCTCCACCCCCACCAAGACTTTCAAATTCTTATTAGAAATGAAAAGACTGTTTTAAAAATGTGCACAAAACATATTATCTCAGAAGCTAAAACTGCAGGCTCTTATAAAATGAAAACTACCAAGTCATGTGCCTTTGATGTGCAGCTTGTGCAAAATAAAAAGTTTTAGGGTATGGGAAACTTCTGATTTTTTGGCTTTGAGAATAAATACCAAGAATTCTTGCTGAAATAGGAGACTCTGGTTCTGAAGTATTACAGAGACTGAAACTGTATTCCCAAGCAGTACAATCAGGTCTTTTTGAGAAACTCCCAGGGCTGTTTTGGAAAGAGGAGGATCCGAAGGAGAAGCTTGGGCTGGAACCAGCTGGGCTGGCTGGTTGCTGTCCCAGGCTGACCGCAGTTCCCCCCATTTGCTCTGTGGTGGCTGTGTGGCTTCTCGCTCCAGTAGTTAGTAGGATGCGAGTGGGTCTGAAAACAATGGCAAAGCCTGAGTTTCAACAAAGCACTGGCTGCTACAGACAACCCTGTCTGCAGAATTTTAGTAAATATACTGAGTTTGTTTGCTTTCGTTGCCTCTTTCAATTTTATACGTTGTCAACGTATGCTCCATCTTCTATTTTGTTACCAGAAATTTTCAAAGTGCAGAATATATACTTGACACTACAGTAAATTAGTGATTTACACTCAAACACCACACTGAATAGACCACATAATTAGTGGTTAAACTTCCCTGACATAAAAATGCTAGAATCTTTTTCATAAGGTATAGTTGGCATTAGAGAGACATGAGATAAATATTATCACACCAGAAAATATGGTTCATTGGTGAACATACACATGTTTATTATGTTGGGAATTTGTGTTCTTTGATAATTTTCACTATTAAATATTTCAGGCGGTTTTACATGGTGGCACTAAAAATAAAGCAGTGGGCACTGAACAGATGGACTAAATTAAGAATGGGTTTAATGCCAAGTACATTCATGTCTGAATGGTGAAAAGAGGTATTCATTTAAAAGTCCTATTAGTACCTTTTTAAAAAAAACACACACAAAAAACCAGTGATTTTTCCCCTTCTTTTTTTTTTTCCATTTTGACAACAAAAGCCACTTTTAATAGCTCTGATATACGTATTCTAAAGGATTCTGAAAAATATAAAATAAAATCACTTTATCTAAATAGCACATAAGGAGTTGGAAAAATTTTAAATGGAGCCTAAGTTTGCTTTAATAAAAGTGAGCAATTTCTGTTAAGTTTGGAATCTAATAAAATATCATGAAAACTAGTTTTGAGGCATACATAATGTTTTAGGGGTGAATTAATTTAATCTTAATGAACTATGATTTCTACTTTTAAGAGAAACTATATTGAAGGCACAATAAAGTATCTAAGCATCAAATGACTATTGTAATATAAAAAGGTTGAATTAATTGTAAATGAATCAGAAACATATGTTTTAATTCTCCCTTAAAATATATATAACAACATTGCAAATTAAAATAAAATGTTTTTCATAACTATGATTTATATCAAAGCAAACCTCAGATATTTGAAAAGTAGTTCAAGCTATTTGACAAAGTTAGAACTGAACTGGACAAACTCGAAATTAAATATGTATTACAAAGAAAGAGAGGCATGGCAAGTCTATTTGCATGGGCAGAATTAATGTGATCTACTCATTGATCTTGAGTCATAACCTTTTGGTTCTGATATTAATTACCTAAGCAAGTCACAGTGTCTCTGGTGAAGGAGGTGATCTCTGAATCTCTTTCAGCTGGAAATTTCTGAAATACTGTGAAACAACTGAGATAACATATACAACCCAAATGCTTATCAATAGATGAGTGGAATAAAAAAAAATTGTGGTACATTCCTGCAATGGAATATTACTTGACTATAAGAAAGAATGAAATCTGCCTGGCTTATGTGATTCAGCAGTTGAGCATCGACCCAGGAACCAGGAGGTTGCTAGTTTGATTCCCATTCAGGGCACATGCCCAGGCTGTGTGGGCTTGATCCCCAATGGGGGTGTGTACAGGAGGCAGCCAATCAATGATGTTTCTATTTCTCTCTCTCTCTCTCTCTCTCTCTCTCTCTCTCTCTCTCTCTCTCTCTCTCTCTCTCTCTCTCAAAAAAAAAAAAAAAAAAAAAAAGAATGAAAACATACCATTTGCAACAGCATGCCTAAAGGGTATTACAGTAAGGAATATAAATCAGCCAGAGAAAGACAAATACCATACAATTTCACAAATATATGGAATCTAAGAACAATATAAGTGAGCAAACAAAACAGAAACAGACTCAAAGATACAGAGAATTATCTGATGATTGCTAGATGGAAGGAGTATGGGGATGAAAAAGGTGAGTGAATTAAGAAGTACAGATTAGTAGTTACAAAACAGTCACAGGGACATAAAGTACAGCATAGAGAATATGGTCAATAATACCTATGCATGGTGCCAGGTGGATAGTGGAAATATCAGTGGAACACTTACTATAGTATACTAGAAGCCTGATGCACAGATTCGTGCACTGGTGGGGTGCCTTGGCCTGGCCTGCAGGGATCAGGCCGTAAAACCAGCTCTCCTATATCCCCTGAAGTGTTCTGGATTGAGAGAGGGTGGTTTTTGGATGACACATCCCAGAACCAGGTACCCTCCTCTGGTTCTGGGTGTGTCACCCGAGGACTTGAGCTGTCAATTGCCAAGTCACTGCAACTCTGCAGCTCCTGTGTTGAGCACCTGCTCCCTGGTGGTCAGTGTGCGTCATAGCTACTGGTCAGATGGTCGAATGGTCAGACAGTCATTTAGGCTTTTATATATGTAGACGATTATTTTGCCATTATGCTGTACACTTGAAACTCATACAAAATAGTGTTGAATATAAACAGTAATTGAAAAACAAAATTTAAAAATAGCATAAAGCTACTGCATAAAAGTATATATTGTGTGCTACTCAGCAACATTATAATTCCCTTACATACAGAAGTCATTCACTACATGTAAAGCAGTACTTAGCACAGTGGAGATCTACTAATAGATAATTAATGAATGATTACTTAATGAATACATGTATTCTCTTTAAAATAAAAAGATAGTTATCTAACTATGTAGTCATATATGAAATACATACACACACACACACACACACACACACACACATATATATATATATATATATATATATATATATATATATATATATATATATATATTGCAGCTTTTGTGTCTTTAAATGACTTCTAAGGGTATTATTTATATAGATGGAGATGAATAAGCCAATGGATTAGGAACATCAACATCCTAAAAGCAAGTGCCTTCTTAATTGTCTTGCTTTTGTTAGAACATCAAGGACTGTGTCTGTGCTGCCCTGGAAATAACACTGTGGCTTGAGCTTGATTTCCCCCATTCCCAGCTTCATAATGGAAGAGAAGCTGATCTCCAAGTTTCTCCTCATATCAGCACACTAGACTCTCCTACTCCAAAGGACACCATGTGCTCATAAGCCAAGCAAATTTTAAAGACTTAACCAGACCAACCAACAATAATTTCTATGCATACTTAATTGCTTATAAAGCTGCCCATTCACAAAGTGTTAGTATCAGAGATGCTTTACTCTGTCTCTGCATCTTCATGTCATCAAAACCAGGACCTTTTAACCTATAATTTTGAGCTCCATAGCACATCCTTTGGGAGTAAGATCTAGCTTTGGCAGGAAGGAGAGTAAGATTTTCTGTTTTGTACAAAATTGGCGTCAAAACACTCCACTTTCTTTCTTGTTGGTACCTTTCCCTGCCATCAATACACACAAACTGGATTTCAAGTCATTATCTTTGGCTTTTGATTACTGCTCCCTGGCTCAGGCCCCCATGCCACACTTGCTAATTTGAACTCTTTATTTGAGAATGAATGCAAACTCACTCTAGCTTCCTCTTGATCCCAAGTTCACGACCTGCCTCAATCTGACTGACAATACTCCACACACACTCAGCAATTGTTACAATTTCTGTCAATAGATGCATCACTACATAAGATTGAGTATCATTCAAAAAATTGGCTCACCCTTAGTGGGGAGGGGACAAAAGTGGCAAGGGGGTCAATCAGGAAAAACAGAGACATGTGTAATACTTTAAACAATTAAATAAAAAAGACTTAATGCCAGAAGAAGAAGAGAAAAGAAACTGGCTCATACAGATATAACTCTTCCAAAATTTCACCAAAATGTAAAATCTTAGAACCAGCAAGGTCCTTTAGGGGCAGCTTGTGTACTCTTTCCGTCTTCATTTCACTAAACCGTATAACTGCAGAGATTGTTCAAGTACTCTAATTGATTGATTCAAAATAAATTTTCAAACTATATTTTATGTATTTGTAAATTATTAAAGATAAAGAGCTCCCCAAATATGTCATACTAGTGGACCCATGCACAAAATCTGTGCAGGAGTAGGCCTTCCTTCCCACAGCTGTTGGCAGCAGCTTCCTCTGGCACCTGGGACCCAGGCTTCCCTTGCTGCCCCAGCTTCATCCGGAAGGTTGTCCAGAAGGATGTTCGGCCTAATTAGCATATTACACTTTTATTATTACAGATACCTAAGTTTTAAACATATTAGAGACAATCAGTTTTAACATTTTCTCATTGTGTGACTTCGTAATAAGTAAGTGTTAAAAGTGCAGATATTTAGGCTAATAAATTGCTGTTCTTATTTACTAGTACATAGGATTCACCTAAGTTTGCAGAAAAGTTTCCACTTTTAAAACAAACAAAACATTTGAAAAAGTCTAATTTAATCTATTTCCTAACCAGAGAAAGAACCCTTCTAAAGATCACTCACAGATGTCTTTCCAGCCCCTGCTTGGATCCCAGGGACCTGAACTCATCGCTCTACAGGTCAGCCTATTTCATTGCTTCAAAGTCACCTGTTGAATGGATATTGCTCCCTCGTAACTGTAACTTCTCACCATTGGCTCTGCCCTTGAAAACATAGAACCATTATAAATCCTCTTCCATGTGACAGCCCTTTGAATGTTTTCTGTCATTTCCATAAAAGAGCACCTCCAGTAAAAGCTGCAGAGAAAGAAAAACACGATGCTTGGCAAATAGGTGGGTGCCTGGTTGGTGAATTTACTCTGGAGGAAATGGCAGGAAGGCTGCTTGGGAATATTAAAAGTGAAATCAATTTCAAGATATATGTCTCTTCTTAATGTTCATTACAGCATTGCTTGTAGCAACAAAGCAGGTGGACATAACATAAATGTCCAGTAGAATGAGACTGTTCAAGTAAATTACAATTTAGGATTGTAATTATATTGGATTATACCAGAATATCATGTGCCATTACAAATGAAGCAAGAGAGAAGCAATATCATGTGAAAATGATCACAATGTTTTGGGTGAGGAAAAATAAAATCAGGTTGTATCTTTTTATATAGATACTTTGTCTTATGTATATTTTAAATTAATCATATATACATACATTGAAAGGAGACTCACAGGATATTTATTAATTGAACTTTGACAGGGTTTATCTGAGATGGGGAGGATGGCAAGTGATTTTTATACCCATTTTTTTATTTTTGCTTTTTAATTTCTTTAATCCTTTCCTGAGGACATGTTCATTGATTTTTAGAGAGAGAGGGTGAGAGAGAGAGAGAGAGAGAGAGAAGAAGAAGAAGAAGAAGAAGAAGAAGAAGAAGAAGAAGAAGAAGAAGGGAGGTCAATGTGAGAGAGGAACATCGATCAATTGGCTGCCATATGCAACTTGACCAGCGATCAAACCTCCAATGTGCCCTGATTGGGAATTGAACCCGTGACCTTAGGTGAGTGGGAGGCTGCTACAACCAACTGAGCCACCCCACCAAGGCATGCATTTAAATTTTTTTAACATAACTGTGTCTCTTTTATAATAATAATAATAAAAAAATAAACATTTTTCTGTTCTATTTTTTTTGAAGCTGATAAGGAAAGCTCGATTCCCTTCATAGTCAGAAAATACTTTTCCTCACAATTCTGCCATGGTTATTCCACAGCTAGTCAAATAAAGAAGTATTTGGCTCCATAGATAGTCCTGAAAGTCTTTGGATCTGGGGCGAACTGCAGATGCCAGTTTCATATTAAGCTGGCCGTGCCTCGTAGAGATAAAATCCCTTCCCCTGACACGCATGGGCACACTCCAATTCCGCCTCAGATACCTGGCTGTGTTTTTCCTGCTGAGGATTGCACATGGTTAGCACACATAATCCATAAACCATTCTTGGCTTCCGAATGTGTTGATTCCTTTTTGTAAGCCTCGGCACTCCAGGGAGGTCTCCACTGAGATGGCGTGTGTCGCGCATTCTAGTCATTAATCCAACTCCTGTTATTTGCGACAGTGGTGAGTTTAGACCAAACCGTAAATGTCAAGTGCGTTCATTACCTCGGGTAGCCCACGGTACCTAAAGCACCAGCTGGAAGGACTGCCTTCTGTGCCAGGCTCTGGCTGCAGGAGGGACGACATGAAAGAAAGTTAAAACTGTGAAGCCCTGTTATGTGCTTGGCAGGCACATGCCCTTCTAGGAATAACTTGCAATCACTGTGATATTGGGCCGTGGTGTTGACATACTAACAGAGGCTCCTTTTGGTGACATACCAGCTTCTGCTGGGCGGATACAAACAAGCACTAAAACACCAGACCGGACAACCCATCCGATTCATGAGCAACCTTCCATGCTATCCCCCGCCTCTGGGACACCACGACCCCCATACCCACAAAGGGCAAATGTCTCCCTTTGTGATGTCCAAGCCACTTAGTACGCTGAAAGACAGCACCATGCAACATCTCAATAGTTGAATATAAAATGACCGTGCAAACTCTGCAAGGGAAATAATCATGAAGATTGTTGCATCAACAGAGCAGCTAAAAGAAATAGGCATGAACCATAAGCATTGTAAAACATTTTAAGACTATGTTTGAAGATATGGCAAATCTTGATGAGTCTGGAAGGGTTAGTATGAGCCAACATATTTCTGTGTGCCTTAGTTAAAAATCATGATATAAAAGTCAGGCAGCCTAGAATCTTCAACTATTCAACCTTCAAGCCTATTGAATCAACAGGGTTTCGGTTGTTTTCACCACTCAGTGCTCACCTATCAGAGCTCCCAGGCACTCTGGCTCACTGTGACGTCTGTACAACAATTAATTTTGTTCAAGGTGAAAAATGTACTTTGGCTGCAAGTGAGCATACACACTGCCACAGGGATGCTGTGGGATGACTGGGGTTGAGAGGTTTATGTATTCAGCTCTAGAGGAGAGTACACAGCGGTGGGATTGCAAGTAGAGGTTTGGCTTTCGGATAAGCCAGGGCCAAATCTAGAGGTCTAATTTATTGAAGCATCGGAGAAGAGAACTCAGCCTCTTAAATACGTAAGAGTGAGGTCAAGGCAAGAAACGGTTCTACTTGCACTGACTCAGTGTGGTGCTAATGGCCCACCATGTGAGTGATAGGGTAACTCGTGGATTCTTTCAGAGATGATGTGAGTTATTGTTGGACTATAATCATTTTGTCATTATTGATGAAGTCTCAAGCTTTTCTATTTTTTTTTTTAATGAGTTTTCACAAATTCTAGTTTTGAGAGTGTGCCACAAAGACCAATAAGCTGGGATCAGCAGAAGCTGGGCTATGAGGCTTACCTGCATGTCCCCTGGGCTATTGAGTGGGTCACCCTTCATTTTGAGCACTGCCATGCCATTTAGAGGCTTCTGGAATAGCAGGTACATTGCTTAACCAGAGGTCTTTTCCCCAGATAAAGATATGAACAAGAAGACTTTTCCGTATTTATCACCAATTCTTTGCAAAATCACCCTCCCCAACATATTCCAAATGAAAGAATCTCAATATCCTCTTTTGAAAGGGGCATTATAAATTCACTTGTAAAGACTCAATTACTGAATTTTATAAATTACAAAAACAAAAGACAAGTTTTAAATTTTATTTCTCTCTTCTTCATTATAAATGAATTAAACAAGAGTGATAAAACTCTTGAAATAGCATCTGAGAAATATAGTCTTTAACATGTCACAAATCAATATAGCCCATCAGCATAGTCCATAAACACGTTCTTAAAGAATTCTTTATAACATTTAGGGCTGAATACTTGTGCTTAAGACATTCATTATTTATTCAAAAGTGGAATTTGAGGAATGTCTCTCCCAAACCAAAATTTAATACTTTTAATCCTGTTCTCTTGAAATGGACTTAAATAAAGACTTCTCATAATGCATCAGAAATAATTTTTATATTATTAAAATTCAAACATTATTTTCATTTTTTAAATCATGTCATATTTTCCTTTCTTCATACAAATGAACAGTCTTTAATCTTTGCCCCCAAATTTAGTCTTTGGAAGTCTGTCTTCTTTTCTTTTCACTTTTATTGAAGTTATTGCATTGACTAAATCTGACATTTAAACTCCTTCAATATACTGTCAAATATATTTTCTCTGCCAGGAGCCTACAGGCTTATATTAAAATATGGCTTGGAGTGTAGAAATTATTGCTAAGAAAAGTAATTTCTTTTTCTTTGTAGGGAACTGTTGGTCTGAGTCTGAAATGACTATGCAAACTATTTTTTCTTCTCTACCATTTTGAACCTGTTTGCCATAAAGGGGATGTCCAGTAACCCCTTTCCCTAAGACAATGATCACTGTGTCAATAGCCCAGTCAGCTGAGGGTCTTAACTGCCTAAAGCAACTATATTTGGGTAAGTTTTCTTTTAATATATTTTATTGATTTTTTTTTTTACAGAGAGAAAGGGAGTGGGATAGAAACATTGATGAGAGAGAAACATTGATCAGCTGCCTCCTGCACCCCCCCCCCGCCCCCCCACTGGAATGTGCCCGCAACCAAGGTACTTGCCCTTGACCGGAATCAAACCCGGGACTCTTCAGTCAGCAGGCCAATGCACTATCCAATGAGTCAAACCGGTTTTGGCTATTTGAGTAAGTTTTAAGTGTGCCTTACAATAGTCATTTCAATTTATATAGCATCATATAACTCCTAAAGCTATAAGTGTACTTGGAAATTATTTATTGTGCCTGATTTTGGGGCAAGGAGAGGAAGATACAGAAAAGTTAAAGAGATGGCTTAAAGTCATGAAGCGATTTTGAGTAGAGCCAGAACTAAACTCCAGGCACCTCCCCATCCCATTGCACGGCATTTCCATGGACACACACAGATGCCTCAGTACTCTCAGCTAGAGAGGACAATGGAAATGGTATATGGACAATTCAAGTAGCAGACCCCTAGGCAACAGTAAGTCTCCAGGGAGAGCGAAGCCAGCGGGGCGTGCAATGTGGGACCCCCAGAAACTGTGTTGGTAACTTTCGCTCCCAAGAAACACTTCCCCTAGAAGAGGCTAGAATTTGAAAGCTTAGTGTGAGGTCACAGCTTCTGGTTTTGTGTGGCAGGACAGCTGGAATTCCATCCTGAACTGCTAGTTCCTGAGATTCCCATTTTAGTGCAACAGAGATGAAGGTGGAGAGTGGCCAAAAAATAGCAATAATCGAGCGGCAATGGGAGTAGTGGCCACAGAGGACACAATATAAGCACATCGGAGTTCAGCAGGTGTGCCAGGGTTTTAGAGCAAATGGAATGTGAACCTCAGCAGTCTGGTCCTGAAGTCTGCACCCTTACTGTTAAGCTGATTCACACTCCGAAATGAAATGTCAGAAGAAGTGGAGAATGGAGAAACAAAAATGGAAGTAGAACTAGAGTTCCTGAATTTCTCTGTAAACTACACAGGTTATGGGTTGGCAATTTTTTCTCCCTGTAAATTTTCAGATAGTAAATATTTTGGGCTTTGTGGGTCACATGGTCTCTATCACAATTGCTTTCTTAATGCAAAAGCAGCTATAGACAATACCTAAAGGGATGGCCGTGGCTATCTTCCAATAACTTTAGTTACAGAAACAGGCAGCAAACCAGAGTTTACTAACCTCCAAAACTGATCCTTGTAGCTCCAATGGCAAGAGCTGGAAGAAAGAATCAAAAGTCTTGAAAAAGTGAATCAAAAGTCTTGAAAAAATGAAGTTTTCTAATTTTTTATTAAAGAAACGATTTTTATTTTTATCAGAAGAATTTCAAAACAGTCCTTTTCTTCATACTATTTTTTAAGTATGTTTTTTGTTTTGTTTTGTTAATCCTCACTCTAAGATATTTTTCCATTGATTTTTTTTTTTTTTTTTTTTTTTTTTTTTTTTTTTTTTTTTTTTTTAGAGAGAGAGAGTGGAAGGGAGGGGGAGAGACACACAGAGAGAATCCTTGACTGCAATTGAATCTGTGACCCTTTAGTCCATGGGCTGATGTTCGATCCACTGAGCCAAACTGGATAAGGCTAAGTATTTTATTTTATTTTATTTATTTTGTTAATCCTCTCCTAAGGATATATTTTTTTCCCCATTGCTTTTCAGAGAATGGAAGGAAGGGAGGGAGAAGAGAAAAGGAGAAACACCAGTATGAGAGAGGGACATCTACTTATTGACTCCTGCACGTGCTTTACTGGAGGGGGCGGGGGGGGGGGGAGAGATGTGAGTGAACCCACAACCCAGGTATGTTCCCTTGACTAGGAATCCAACCTGAGACCCTTCAGTCTGAGGGCCAATGCTTTAGCCATTTAGGAACACCAACTAGGGCTAAAGTATGTTCTTTTAAAAATTGATTTTAGAGAGAAAGGGAGAGACAAATATCAATTGGAGATGGAGCCTGCAACCCAGGCATGTGCCCTGACAGGGAATCAAACTGGTGACCTCTTGGTGCATGGGATGATTATCAATCCACTGAGCCTCTCAGGCCTTGGCTCTTCATATTAATTTAGAGGTAAAATAGCAACTTTACTCCAAGAACATCTTATTTTATAATTTTAGACTTTTTATCCCAAATGCCCTTTTTCCTTTTCAATTAAAATTGTTTGGATAAGAGTTCCTTCTGTGTCTTTTAGCTTCACTGAGTCTTCTTTCCTTATATTGAGACCATGTTTAAAGTCCTCAGCATCTGAGAGTTCAAATTCTAAGTATTACTTTTTTATTTTGTTAAGTCTATAGATTGAAAATGCAAATATAACAGGTATTATCTAATATTTTTGGTCATCTTGATGAATCAAGTAGTTTGATTAGGTTATTTTTAAGTGAGAACAATATACTTTATTAGTGGAATTCATGACATCTAGTTTCTTTAGCAGATAGTCTGAGCTCAAATCTCAGGTCCACCTTTTATAAGTGTGATCTTGAGCAATTCATTCAGCTCTTGGAATCTCAATTTCCTTATCTGTAAACAGTCATAATACTACCTACCCCATGGATTTGCTATGAAATTGTGCACATGTAATATTTTGTTCTTTGTAGGGTATAAATGATAAATAAATGA
Source organism: Pipistrellus kuhlii (assembly GCF_014108245.1). NCBI lineage: Eukaryota > Metazoa > Chordata > Mammalia > Chiroptera > Vespertilionidae > Pipistrellus > Pipistrellus kuhlii. Next base: position 49,998,829 of record NW_023425529.1, read on the forward strand.
AAACTTAAGATAACAGCAGTATTTATAATGCCTAACACAAGTCACCACATTAATGACTCAATACCAAAATAGATACACCTAATGAACTGGTTCAAGAATGCCAGCATGGTGTTTATTTCTTTTTCACCAATTATGGATATTTCCCTTTGAGGTAGAATTTTTAAAAATACTTTACAGATACTCTTTCATATGATGCTCCCAAAATTTGTAAGAGGCAGAGTTGAAATCTCTTAGTAGGTTTACCCTGGAGGCTTTATCTGTTCATTTTGGCATTAATCTCAGAAACTGATCCCCAAATAGCAAGGCAATATAGTAATCCAAATACAAGTTGTATATTTTTTACCTGAAACATTATGTCTTTCAAACATACTTTGGTTGAGGAGTCAAATTTCCAATTCATGGTGATTCCTTCATCCAATGTTATTGTAAAGAACTGGCAGGGTACATATCATAAATAAGTAAAATTTTACAGTCTACCACATAGAATGAATGTTTAGGCTGCCTCAGTATTAATATAAACACATTAATAAACTTTAGAGACTTTCCCAGTGCTTCCATCGAGTTCTAAGACCTTAGTAATAATGGACTGATTTCATAGACAACTGAGACCTGAGTGGTAATCTGGAAGAAAGACAAAGTAGTTCTATTTTTCTCTTCCCTAAATTTCCAGATACATAAGCTAAAAAGCTAAGTCCAGTTTTAAGTAGGACTGAAGAAACCACAATTTTTTTTAAACAAAGAAACAATACATTGTGGCATAAGAGAATCCCTCTAGAAGTTTAATTACCATGTCTATATTGGCTGAGCATAAAATGTTTGAGGAACTGAGTCAATATTGCAATGAAAGCTGGTTAACCATGCTTTAGAAAATGTCAACATCTATGAAAATATGTCTGTCATTACTAACACCAACCTGAACCACATTTTAGTTTGTTTGAAAATCCCTACAACTATTTTGCATTTTGGGTGATGAGAACAATTTAGAGATATTTTTTATCTTGAGCAGTGTGGATCTTGAAGATAAGATAAATTTAGGTGCCTGGTCACATACAACCGTCACTGACACACGTTTTGTTTGGCATAGTGTCTTGGACCAACTCCCTTATTTATAGATGAGAAATGAGGCCAGAGATGGAGGAAAGTAACATCTTAGAGGTCATTTACTTATAGTTAGTAGTGCCAGGATGGAATTCTGAACATTCTTATTTATTATTATCACTCTTAATTTATTTTAAAAAAATATTTGTTACCCCCCTCCAAAATACACATGCATACACATACACTCATTTAGTATTATTTTTCTATTTTTATCCTTGGATAAAGACCTTCAATGCTCACCTTTTTAAAAAATATTGGTAAGAACAATTAATATGGCATCTAGCCCCTTAACAATTTTTTAAGTATAAAATACAGTGTTGCTAATTATAGACATTGTGTTTTACAGCAGATATCTAGAACTTATTTATCTTATAGAGCTGAAACTTTATACTCAGTAAATCATAGTTATCCTATTTCTCCCCTTCCTCAATCCCTGCCAGCCACCATTCTACAACCTTCTTCTATGAGTCTGACTATTTTAGATCTCTCATATAAGTGGAGTCATGCAGCATTTATCCTTCTGTAACTGGCTTATTTCACCTAGCACAATGCCTTCCAGGTTCATCCATATTGTCACATCTGGCAGATTTCCTTCTTTTTTTTTTAAGGCTGAATAATATTTCATTATGTATATCACATTTTCCTTATCAATTCATCCATTGATTAACTTTGAGGTTGTTACCATACCATGTCTATTGTGAATAATGCAGCAATAAACATTAGTTCTTTTGGTTATATACCCAGAAGTGGGATTACTGAATCCTATATTAGTCCTATTTTTATTTATTGAGGAATCTCTATGCTGTTTTACATAGTGGTTGTTTTCCATTTTCATCCACACTAACTGTGTACAAAGGACTCCAATTTCTCCTTGCCAATACTTTTCTTTTTTGTAATAGTCATTCTAAAAGGCATGAGGTAACACCTCATTGTGGTTTTTATTTGTATTTTTCTATTAATTGGTGATGTTCAACATCTTTCCATATACCTGTTGCCCATTGGTATATCTTCTATGAATACTAGTAAATGTTTATTTAAGTCCTTTGCCCATTTTGTTTGTTTTTTTCCTATTGAATTGTATAAGTTTCTTAGCTATTCTGAATATTAACATGTTGTCAGATACAAGGTTTGCAAATACTTTCTCCCATTTCATAGCTTTTTTCATTTTATTCATTGTTTCCTTTGCTGTGCAGAATCCAATGACTAAGAGGAAATGAAAACAAAAACAAAAACAGAACACTAAGTTAGAATTTCCATAAGATGAAATATTTCATTTTCTTTCTTTTTTTATAAATGGGAATCTTACCTAATAATAGAGAAACATGTAAATTGACTATACCTCCACTATGTCCACAGCCAATTAGAGTACATATGCAAATTAATCCAAGAAAGATAGCAGTTAATTTGCATACATACCTGGGTCTCTGGAACCTCCTTGGCACCCAGCTGGCCATCTGGCAGAGGCTTTAGGCTTGGAAGAGGCCGAGCCTATGATCAGAGGGAAGGGGGGGAAATCAATGGAGACATATCCTCAGATGAAGATAAAAAGAAAAATAAAGAAAGAAATGTCATAGCTTATGAAAGACACATCTTGAAAATGCTTAAAGAAAGTTGTTGTTTTTTCATGGTGAAGGGACTGGAGTCAGTGTTGATGAAAACACCTTGGCAGCTGTGGTGACTGGCAGTGGCTGCAGTTGTGGGGTGATGGGGCTGTCACCTTCCCCTGATCAGCCCGGTCGCCTCCTGTAAAGACAGGTCAGATTTTGGCTTAGGTCTGCTCCCAATAGGGAACAGGCCTAAGCCATCAGTAGGACATCCCCTAAGACTCCAAGTATGTGAGAGGGGGCAGGCTGGGTTGAGGGACCCCTCCCCAGTGCACACATTTTGTGCACCAGGCTCCTAGTTATAACATAAAAAGCCTGAGATACCCATACCAAGTAATCAGTGCATTCTCTCCCTGGTTAGAAAATTCGTATGAGAAGATGAGCCACCACCAACAGGTTGTTGAGTAAACATGGTCTCGGAGGATGAAAAGCAAGCTGGGAGGTCCAGGGGTTGGGGGCAGTAATTAATGATAACTTGAATGACCTCTTTGGATGGGCCGGATGTTAGCATTTTCTCCTCTGAACAATACCAAAGGAACCTCGGAAAGTAAGATAAATTGTTTTAACCAACTCCACAGATATCAAGGGCTCCTTTCTTTTAGATTTTTTTTTTTATTGAGTATTACCAGTTAAGATCACTGCTACTATTACCAGGCTATTGGTAGTTACCAGTTAGTATAAGCAGAGAGCATAGATAACACTGCACTGCTGTTCTTACATTTTATCCTTACAGTTGCAGGGAAGGATAATGTTTTCCTGGGATTACCTAACAGTAGAAATTTGGAGGAAGAGATTTACCCTTGAGAGAGGAGACCAAATTGACTCAAGTACAGGAAATACAGCCTCGATGAACTAAGAGTCGTGCACACAGTTTGAGTGCAAGCACCAAGGGAGGTGGAAAGCATTCAATCAGTTACCTTGGCAGTTGATTTTTAACAGGATCAGATTATCAGTAGCAGTAAAGGAGCAATTATCACAGTTAATAAAATCACATTAAAACATATGACAGGTAAAGAAAGCACAATGGGAGATATTTAATGAGCTGTATTTCCTGCCAGACTTTATATTGGATGTTAGATTATTTATAGGACATACGTTTTAGAAAAACAAGTGGTTAAATTGGAAACAAGCAAGTCTGAAGACATTTACTTCTTTGAAGCATCGTAGTCGTACATTGTTCCGGTAATTTATTTGCCCTAGAAAAATATGCTAAGTTTCTTTCATTAAGGTATATGTGGCCTTCTAAATATATATATATTTTTATATGGCATTGTTTTATTTTGTAAGTAGAATTTTTCCATTTGAATTTAAAATCAACCATTTTCATAGTACTACTGATACATGTTACATCATCCCATGATACCTTCTCTCTGCCCACCTCCGCCCCACTCTCTTGCCTTGTTTGTTTACTTGTTGCTTGCCACCAGCCCTCACTGTCTGGTCAAGGCCCTTTCCCCACAGCACTCTGTTATCTGCTCCTCCACACACTGCTTTAGCTGTTGCACTTGCTATATTATTGTTGTTATTGTTCACTCATCTTTCCTCATCCTTTGCGTCTACCATTTCCATGTACACGCACTGTAGTGGAGAATCTAAGTGGTGCTATGATTGAAACTGAGTTTTCAAACTGAGTTTGTCCAGATGAAAAGCCCTGCTCAATTACTTATCAGGTGCATACCACTAAACAGTCCACTATTCTGGACATGGGGTTCCTCACGTATAAAATGAGGATAATAATAATAACTGTTTTTGCAGAACTACTGTAGGATAAAATTAAATTCATGCTTCATACAGAACAGGTGCTCCACAAACAGCAGCTAATAAAACTGCTGAAGAATTAAGTTGTCTTTCTGGATGGCAAGAAGGTCCTACATCTCATCCGGAGTCCCTGGTGCTCCACGCGGGTCTGCGCTGGCAGCTTGCCCCATACTCCTTCCTGGGTTATTCTTTGTTTATTTCACAAGTCAGCCCAGGATTTTTCCAGCTTTACTGTGCACCCCTCACCTGGAGTGGGAGGAAAAGTGTAGATCCCATTGGTGCTGCAGAGATCCAAAAGCTGCGTTTTGAGCACAGATGTTTCTGGCTCCAAGCCAGCATTAAGGACTGCTCTGTTAAAGAGCACCGCCCTGGCCACAGAATCAGCGATTTCCGGTCACATCACTCTGACCTTGCTGACCACTGTGGCAGCATGCTGCTCTTCCCACATTGATCTTGAGGCTAACACCGGTTTAGCTTTAAGACGAGTCTCTCTCTCCAGTGCTGCTTCTTTCTTTTGCTTCTGGACTTAGCACTCTAGAAGGAACCGTTTGTAATGATATCTTGGTTTGGACTGAGACAAAAGAATTTCTGGGTAGAATTCCTTCTGTGGGCTTTTTCCTGGAGACAGACACCCCTCTTTGTCTGAGATAGTGGTTCCCTCAAAGTGTGGTGGTTCCTTTCCATGAGCGGTATCAGCAGCACATGGGAACAGTGTAGAAATGCAGATTACCAGGTGCCACTCTAGACCTACTAAATCAAAACTCTGTCAGAGGAGCCTAGCAATCTTCAATTTTTAAACTTTTGGTTTGGGGATAATTGTATTGTAGCTTCATATGCACTTGTAAGAAACAATACAGAGTGATCCCCTGCACCCTTTACTCCGTTTTCCCTGGTGGTAACATCCGGTACAATTACAGTGCAATATCACAATCGTGATGTTGGCACTGACCCCCTTTATAGTCAAACATACTTCCTATCTGCCCTCACCCCCTCCTTAACTCATAGCTACCACTAATCTGTTATGAATTCTCATTTGTCATTTCAAGGATCCGATATAATAAAAGGGTAATATGCAAACAGACTGAATGGTAGAACAACTAAACAACCAATCAAAGCATAATATGCTAATGATATGCTAAGGCTGCTCAACCGCTTCCTATGATGTGCACTGACCACCAAGGGCCAGACAGTTGACTGTTCGATCAGTCACTATGATGTGCACTAACCACCAGGGGACAGATGCTGTGACCAGTAGGTTAGTTTGCTGCTGGGGTCCAGCCTATTGGAACTAAGCAAGATGTACTGGGCATGCCCTGGAGCCCTTCCATGGTTCCTCCCCAGCCTGATCATGCACCAATGGGATCCCTCAACCTGGCCTGCTCCCTCTTATAATCCGGGACACCTTGGGGACTATTGAAGAGCAGGTTTAAGCCAGATCCCACAGGCCACTCCTCTTGGAAGAGCTCCTGACACAGGGCTCATGGCTGGTGAGTGCTGCTGTGGCTGCATGAGCCTCTCCAGATTGAGACTAATTGGGTGCAAGCCTGAGGCAAGCACAGTGGGGCCAGGATGAATGGAGCAGTAGGTAGAAGCTGCAGTCAGCATTGGACTGCGGTTTCCTCCCGATTCCTGCAGGCCACCCAGAAGGACCCCACCCATGCACAAATTCATGTACCAGGCTTCTGGTGATATATAAATGGAATCATCTACCATATTTTCTGGCGTATAAGACAACCCCCTAATTTTACAGTTAAAACATAGGTTTAGGCCTATATTCGCTGTATAAAACTACCCCCCACTTCAAAGAAAATACTTACTTTGCCATCAAGATCTGCAGGTAATTTTTGTGCAATTTTGGTCTTCTGCCCCCAATTTTCGGTTGACTTTTTTTCATTTCAAAAGTCATCTTATACGCTGTAAATTACGGTAATCTAATTACGGTAATATGCAAATTAACCATCACTCCATCACAAAGGTGGTTTACCCATAGTGGTAGGGGCAGGATGCTGGTGTCATCAACCTGGTGATGAAGTCAGCATCCTGTGCACCAGCCACAGAGGGAAGGAGGATGTATGGGCAGGCAGCATGTCCCAGCCCAACAGACACAATACATAGGAGTCTCTGATCATGAGCTGAAGAAGAAACACCTTTTCTGACCACTCATTGGCTAAGCTACCTTTACACTGCCACTCACAGTGTTCTTGGTAACTTGGGTAATAAGAATCCAAGAAGGTGATTTACGATTTTCCACCGCACTCCGAAGGAAAAAAAAACTAAGGTTTGCTGCTGGAGGGGCTAAGAAATGTCATGTCCTGCCCTAGCCAGTTTGGCTCAGTGGATAGAGCCTCAGCCTGCCAACTGCAGGGTCTGGATTTAATTCTGATCAAGGGCATATACCAGGCTGCAGGCTTCTCCCTGGCTGGGGCCCAGGTCAGGGCTCATGCAGGAGGCAACCAATCGAAGTGTCCCTCTCACATTGATGTTTCTCTCTGTCTTTCCCTCTCTCTTCCAAGATCTCTAAAAATCAAAGGAAACATATTCTCAATAAATAAAAAGAAAAGAACTAAATGTAGTATCCTGTGAAAGACACACCTTGAAAATACTTAAAGTTGCTTTTTTTTTTGGTGAAGGGACTAGAGTTCGGATTGATGAAAATACTTCGGCAGCTGCAGCAGCTGGCAGTGGCAACAGCATCAGGGTGATGGGGCTGGCACCTTCCCCTGATCAGCCAGGTCACCTCCTACAGAAGGAAGCCAGACTGCACCTTAGGCCTGCTTCTGACTGGGAGGGGGCCTAAGCCATCAATAGGACACCCCTGAGGACTTCCAGTCTGTGAGAGAGGGCAGGCTGGGCTGAGGGACCCCTCCCTCCCCATGCAGGAATTTTATGTACCAGGCTTCTAATACAGTATATAAACTTTTGCAGGTTTTTTTTTTTTTTCCTCTCTGGAGATTTATCCAGATTGTTGCATCAATAGTTCATTTATTTTCATTGCTGATCACATGAATGGATCACAGTTTATTTAATTATTCATCCATTAAACACATCTGGGTTTTCTTTTTTGACTCTCACAAATAAAATAAATATAAACATTTGTGAACAGGTTTTTGTGTGAACATAAATTTTCACTTCTCTGAGATAAATACCCACAGGTACAGTTGCTGGCTTGTGTAGTAGTTGCATATTAAAATTTAAAAGGAATTTACAAACTACTTTCTTGAGTGATTATATCATTTTACATTCTTAAAGTCTATTGGCATCATTTTAACAATTTAAGTAAAGGATAGAAAACATACTTCCTTCTATGTTCTTTTACCTTTCTTATTTATAATTGTTTTAATTATTTCTTCTACATATGTCAAGAACTATATCTTACAACAAAGATGATGTTATAATTTTTGCTTTAATCATTAAAAATAATTTAGAAAATTTGAGATGAGGAGAAAAGCTTATTGTGTTTATCTATAATTTTTGCTTATTTTGTTCTTTTTCCCTTTTCAATGTTCTAAGATTCCTTCTTTTATAGGCTTCTTTCTTTTATAGAGATAGATCTTCCTTTAAGCATTCTTTGTAGGTCTGTTCAAAACAAATTATCTCAATTTTCTATCATTTGAGAATATGTTTATTTTCTCTTATTTACTGAAGGATATTTTCTCTGAGTAGAGGATTCTTTTCCTGAAAAATATTATGTTACTTCTTCCCCACCTTCATGTTTTCTGATGAGAAACTTACAGTCATTTGAATTGATTTACCCCCATAGATAAGGTGTAGTTTTTCCCTAGCTGCTATCAAAATATTTTCTCTGATTGTAGTTTTCAGAAGTTTACTTATGATGTGTTTCAGCATGGATGTCTTTGGGTTTATCTTGTTTGGAATTCTTGCCAAATTTGGGAAATTTTCAGCTATTATTATTACTCTTGTTAGCTTCTTCGTGTTTCTCCTCTTCTCTGGGACACAAAAATTTGATCTTTTGGTTTATTTCCATAGTTCTTGAGGCACTGTTCATTTATTTCCTTCTTTCTCTCTCCTTTGTTCCTTCCTTCATTCCTTTCTTTGTTCCTTCCTACCCTTTCCTTTCAGTTCCTCTTTGTTGTTCATATTGGGTAATTTCTATTGCCCTAACATCCAGTTCACTGATTCTTCCTCTGTCCCCTTCTTTCTACTATTGACCCTATCCACTGAACTCTTTAATTTCAGCTATTATGATCTCCACTTCTACAATTTCCATTTGGTTCTTCCTTTATTATTGATATTTTGCTGACTTTTTCTGTTTCTTTGCTGAGGCTTTTGTAGAGGCAGTGTGTCACCTTGTTACTGACAGGTGAGAGCAGAATTCATGTTCTCTGCTTGGTCTCCATTGACACTCTTGGGAGTGGGGCGTCTCTTTAGTTCTGGGCAGGAGTGGGAATACAAGCTCCTCGCATGGTTTCCTATGACGCTGTGGTGAGAATGATCTCATCACTGTGTGTAATGGGCAATGTCTTGACTCTCTACTAGGTCTCCTCTAAAAACATCTCAGTGAAGAGAGGAAACATCTCCTTACTGTTAGATGGTGATGGAAGCCAATATCTCCACGTGTTCTCCATTGACATGGAATGGGAGCTCATTATTGGATGGAGGGAAAGGAAGTCTGGTTGACCTTCTATAATACCACCCAGCAGGGGCTTGAGATGGTTTATTATAACCTTGCTAAGATGAAGGTCTAGGTTCCCCACTCAGTCTTTGCTTGCCTGGGTGAAGGTGTGGCCACAAATTTTTTTTCTGTGGTGTTTTGCTATAATAGAATTAAGCTGTACTTTTCTAAAAGTTTCTGTTTTTCTAGGTTGCCTCTTTCTGAATCCTTTTGTTGAAGCTTTTCTTTTGTCTGCGACATAGGCATTTCCTGGTTCCTGATTTCTTTCCCTCCAAGTCTGGGCTATGTGAGGCAAAAAGGAAACTCAGGGAACTCACTCACCACAGTGTCCTTGCTTGGATCCTAAGATCTTATTCCTCCACCATTGAGAGATAGAGAGAGAGAGAGAGAAAGAGAGAGAGAGAGAGAGAGAGAGAGAGAGAGAGAGAGAGAGGGAGAGAGAATTCCAGTGGGAGGGTGGCAGAAATAGGGAAAAGAATGTTAACTCCATCATCGTTGAAGTAAAAGTCACCCAGTATGCATTTTAATAAGCCCCTCCAGGTGACTGTGATGCATACTAACATTCTCTCAAGACCCTCTTTTTGTTTTCATACCTCCTTTTTTTCTATCACAGTTGTGGATAAAGAAATGAGTATCTGTGTTTAACATGAAAAGTTTTGGTCACTATCTTAGTAGAAAAACTCTTCAGTTTAAACTGAAGAATTTGACTAGTTTCAGAGGTGACTAGAAGGATTAGTTAGGGTGGACTTCAGCGGCCCAGGTCAGAGAGAGAACACAGTCAAGAGTGGCCTTTAAGTGCAGTGCCCTAGGCAAGAGTTTGTGGTTCATACTGTACTTGAAAAGACAGGCAGAAAATGTGGTTCTTATTTGAAAATTATTCAGAAATGTGGCTGAGCCTTCTCAAAAACAAAAGGGGAATGCAATAGTTATTCCCATCATGGGCATGCTTACCCCATGCTTCTTTCCTTCCCAACAAGGGTAGATTTGAAATTAGCAACTACTGGGAATCTTCTAGGGAAGCTGTTTAGTTGGAACAACATTATAGAATATAGAAATGACATTTTTAATCATTGGCCTTAGACATTCTGTCAATAGATCAATAACATTGCCTTAACAATATTTTTTTTTCAGATTACAATGCCATAGTTATTATTGGAATTTTCCAATAATTCCTTTATTTTTTTAAAATCAAGATTAGTCATTACGATATTCCTTTGCTGTTAACACTGTCATGTTGTCTTCCTTAATAGATAGAGAAACAAAGGAAGTGAGGTAAAGATATTTAGTTATCAACAATTACTTGTTTTCATGTGCCTCTTGGCCTTCCTTCTGTCTTCTTTTGAAAATATTCTATTTAGGTCCATTGCCCATTTTTTAATTGGATCATTCATTTTCCTTTTATTTAGTTGTATAAGCTGTCTATAGATGTTGGAGATTAAACCTTTATCAGTGATAACGTTTGCAAATATGTTCTCCCTTACAGTAGGCTTTCTTGTTGTTTTGTTAATGGTTTCTTTTGCTGTAAAAAAAGCTTTTTATTTTGATGTAGTCCCATTTGTTTATTTTCTCTTTAGCTTCCATTGCCCTAGGGGCAGTATCAGTGAAGCAGTTCTTTTGGCACATGTCTGAGATTTTGCTGCCTGTGGATGCCTCTAATTATCCTAGAGATGCAAATCAAAACAACAATGCGGTACCATCTCACTCTTGTCAGAATGGCCAATATCAACAAATCAACAAACAACAAGTGTTGGCAAGGTTGCTGAGAAAAAGGAACCCTCGTGCACTGCTGGTAGGAATGCAGACTGGTGCAACCACTGTGGAGAACAGTGTGGAGTTTCCTCAAAAAACTGAAAATGGAACTCCCATTTGACCCAGTAATCCCACTCCTAGGAATATATCCCAAGAAACTAGAAACACCAATCAGAAAAGATATATGCACCCCTATGTTTATAGCAGCACAATCTACAATAGCTATAATCTGGAAACAGCCTAGGTGCTCGTCAGCAGATGATTGGATCAGAAAACAATGGTACATTTACACAATGGAATACTATGCTGCCATAAAAAGAAGGAATTCTCATCATTTGCAGCAACCTGGGTAGAATTGGAGAACATCATGCTGAGTGAAATAAGCCAGTCAATGAAAGAGAAATACCACATGACCTCATTCATATGGATAATAAAGAACATTATAAAATGATGAACCAAAAGATAGATATAAAGACAGTAAAGCAACAAGCAGACTGTCAAATTACAGCGGGGAGGGTAGGGAGATCTGGGGGAGATAAGAGATCAACCGAAGGACTTGTATACATGCATGTAAGTACAAACAATGGACACAAAACTCTGGGGAGGGAGGGCATGTATGGGAGGGGGAGGCAATGTTAAAATATGTACATAGATAATAATTTAATTAAAAAATTTTAAAAAACAACAATTACTTGTTAAAGTTTGTTTAAAATAACTGTGCAGCAAGTAATGTTCATATGCCTTTATATACATGTTCACATTGTTGGCCTTATAATGCTTGTGGTAACCTATTACTATTATCCTAATTTTTTAAGATTGTCTTATTTGTGCCCATGGGATTTTAATGTATGGAAGAGACTGAGGGATAACACAGAGAGGCCAATGCCAATGAAAGAAGAAATTATTTCTTACATTTCTCAGAGGTGGAGGCATGCCTTGCCACATAGGGCTACAGAAAAAGAACAGTATTGGTCAGGAAGCAAAAGCAGGAGTGAGAGGAAAGCCTAGGATGGAGCATTTATTGGAGTTTCCACAGGAAAGGTAAGAGGGCAGAGTAAAAAGTTTTGGGTTGGTAAATTTGAATAATTTTAGTGGGTTTTGGGCTATAGCGGTGGTCTCTAGCTGTTTGGACCTGAGATTAGGGCAGGGGAAATATTGGCCTGGTGTGGGAGTTAGATAAAGAGGGTGGTTGGGGGTATAAATTTCAGAACTGGTTAGTTTGCATATGAAAGGCAGGTTCCCAAATAAGTTGTTTACTATCTTTAGGAATTAACTAGCCCTGAGAGAAACAGTCTTTCCCCAGGTCTGTAAGGCCCACCAAGATGTCAAAACATGATTAACACAAAGGTGGACAGTAACTGACTGGGAAGTGGCAGAGCCCAGACATGTACCAGCTCCTGTACCTCTGAAGATCCCTCACAGCTTCAGCTTGGATGTTCCCTGGTTTTTGTCATTATGACACACTCTCTTTAATGATCTCAGGCACAATGGCTGATGGGATATGAAAATAGAGGTGCTTTTAAAGAGTGCAAAGAAAAGAGCATTACCCTTGAGCCTACATGCTGAAAGACAAAGCTAATAGACTGGCATAATTTTGCCTGGCAAAGAGAAGTGGGAGGTGTGGTTATGGTTTGTGAAGGAGAGTGATGCACTGAGCAGTGAGGAATTGGGGTTTATCCCTACCTTCACATGAAGAGCTCAGAACAGAAATGAAATGTGTCTAGGAAGACTGATTATAAAACAGTGGTGGACTGCCAATTAAGGGAATTAATCTACTTCTCAGGAAATAGTACTTCTCCTTCCCCCTTCTCATCAGTGCTTATCTACTATATACAATATATTATTGATTTCAGAGAGAAAGGAAGAGGGGAGAGAGGTAAAAACTTCAATGATGAGAATCATTGATCGGCTGCCTCCTGCACGCTCCCCTACTGGGTATAGAACCCATAACTCCAGCATGTGCCCTGACAAGGAATTGAACTGTGACCTCCTGGTTCATAGATCAATGCTCAACCACTGAACCACACTGGCTGGGCTCATTGCCATTCTTATTTAACACAATCTACACTAATAAAAGAAAACCATGCAAATTGACTATCACTCCACTTTGCCCACCAGCCAATGGGGGGGGGGGTATACAAATTAGAAGGCCAAATATGGCAGCCACCCAGCTGCTCTAAATATGAAGGGAAGGGATCTACAGGAGTGGCACTCTGACCGCAGCTAAGACGAAGGCTGAAGACAAAGGCCGGAATCTGCAGCAAAGACTGGCAGACTCCTGCCAGAGTGAAGGCCTGGGTCCCAGGTGCCAGAGGAAAACTGGTGCTAGAAGCCAAGGGGAGGGAGGCCTATTACACAAATCTCTTTGTGCAATGGGCCCTTAGTTACTATAATTATTAAAGTGCAGAATGATCTTGAATCATATCTTCACACCTTTTGTTTTTATAGCCATGTGCTACTTAATGATGGGGATATGTTCTGAGAAATGTGTTTTTTACAATTTCATCATGTGTGAACCTAAGTGCACTTACATAAACTTAGATGGTACGGCCTCCTATACATGTAGCCTGTATGGTTCAGACTATTGCTGCTAAGCTACAAGCCTATATATCATGTTACTGCACAAAACAAGATTTTAAATGAAGCACAAGAGAAAATGATGCAATCAAGAGACATGATAAACATGAGATGGCTGAGGCATAACACAGCATACTATTTTAAAGCAAAAGTTTTTAATAAAGTACACTGTAAAATAATGATTAAAAAGTATAGTATAATAAATACATAAATTAATAACATAGTTGTTTATTATGATTATCAAGTATCATGTACTGTACATAATTGTATGTGCTATACTTTTATACAACTGGCATTGCAGTAATTTTGTTTACACGAGCATCACCACAAACAAAATTTGCACTATAATACTGTGATAGCTATGAAATCACTAGGTGACAGGAATTTTTCAGCTCTATTACAATCTTACGGAGCTATCATGGTGAATATGAGAATCATCATTGACTGGAACCTTGTTATGAGCTATACGACTACACTGTATATTAGTTTACTGTCTTCTCACATTTGTGAAGGGTTTGGATTTTACTCTATTAAACTCATTCTAAATAATTTTTAACTAGATTCCAAATTTCTAATCATTGAGAGAGTGAGAAATGCATTACCAGTCATAGGATATGGGATTGGGTAGACGTGGTCACAGTCCTGCATGTCCAAGGTCACACAAGAGAATAGTTTCCTGTTTCCAATGTGATAATGACAAACATCATTACAAAAGCAGAGGTTTCTGTTTCTGTGTGGCCCCATTACACCTGCATAGCTTTGCTATATCTGCACCAAGCCAGGCACAGAAGTGGCAGTCTCAGTGCCTAGTGCACAGACTTTCAAGAAGTCAGGGTCAATCCTGCTATCTCATCAGGTACCACTTTCTTCTTCCCTGGTTTGCAGAATCTCCCTGCCAAAGCTATAACATTATTCTTCCAACTTCCCAAACCCAAAGACCTTTCCCTTCTTCCTCCTCTCATTCATTTCCAGAATCTATTAAAATTTTCAAAAACAAGTCAATAGGAGGCATTGTCTTGGAGTAACTTCTACCTTTGGTTTTGGAACTCAAATTCAGCGAACCCCAAAGCCTTCCTTATTTTAATGAGAAAAGAAAAAATGCACTGAGAACACAATGTAAATTAGTGTCTCAACAAATCACTCTACCATCATTTTCATAAACTCAGAGAAAGGTTATATATCCCACATCAATAAGGTGCTGCAAATCTATTCTTGGTGAGACTTAAACCTCAAATTGCCATCTGCCATCAACCTGCTGCCTCCAGTAAAGGGCTTTGTAACTGCTAGAGACCAGCTGGTCATTTCTCTCATTATTCAATGCAAATATATTATACAAAGAGAGGATAACATGAATTAACATTTCCAAAATACAATGCCACATTAAAAAAAAAAATCCTAAATACCAACAGAATGCAGTTTTGGCCAGGGGACTAAGCACAGCTTGTTGGAACTCATTTTGTTTGTTATAACTAAGCCACTGTGGAATGATTTCTTCTTTTCCAGTGTGTAATGGTTCATTTCATGCATGGAACAACTGTAATGAAAACAGCTCTTTCCTAAGTCTTCCCCCTTTTGGCTTTAAATTACAATTAAAATAACATTACTCTGATCTCAGTTGTCCCCCATCTTTACCTCTTGTATGTATGTTATGGTATATGTCTAAAATGCTTTTCCACATCTAGAATACACGAGAAACTGAGAAACATTAATTTTAATGAAAGTGTGCGGATGGGAGAGGAACAGTATTTCAAAAAAAACTCAGTGATTGCAAAAGCTTTTAAGCAGAAGCAACAGCCATCATGAAATGCATCAATAAAGGAATTAAATACCTGGGAGGCAGCCAACATATATAGTTGCAGGCAAGTGACTGAAGGGTGTTCATAAATTTACATCCTATTATGGGGGACAGTCAAGGTTAGGTGTTACGGCCAAACACCTTGTTAGGTGTTTGAAAACAAAACAGATGGCTTCCACACTGTTGGAAGTGAGGGTGGTGGGCAGTTCTCTTTTGTGGACCCTCAGGCCAAACGGGAGAAGGCGGCAGCAAACTCTCCACTCTCCAACTCCACCCTTATCTGGGATTTTTCTTCTTCCCCTTCATGAAAGCCAAGCCACCGAAACCATGACTGTCCAAAGTACGTAGAAACACAGGTCAGCAATGGCAAATATGGAAGAACACCCATTCCCTGCTACCATTCTTTCTTTCCCCACCACAACTTAGGTCAAGATCATCAGTCATATGAAGGTCAGAGTTCTCAATCTCCTCTTCCTCACTTTGATGAAAACACTCCTGCAAGAACCGTCTATCTAAAATGCAAATCTGAACCTATCAATCCATTTTATGACTCCTGATTGCCTACAGAATGAAATCCAACTTTTTAGAATGTGTTTCCATTTTGTTCTCTTTTTAAATCTTATTTGTTTTATATCTACATCTGGTCCCCTACTTTATTTTGGGAAACCTACAAGTGTGTGCTATTGGTGGGATGCAGTGCATGGCCTCTCTCTGATAGTTTTCCAAAAGATTTTATCTTTTTATGTGATCCGGGTTCATTTATGTTGCTTGCAGTACAACTTGGACCTGCAGAAAAAACAAATTCCTTCATGATTTGTTACTTGTTTTTTCCCTTCAATAATTTCTTACCACTCTCAACACTTTGTTTAACCCTGTTCTCCAAATCTACTTGAAGCTCAGTGAATGCCTTATGCTCTTTCTCCTCCAGGCATTTGTATATGCTAGTCTATGCTCAGGATTCTTACACATTCTTCAGCTTAAATGTCGGCTCCTTTGGTAAGCTTTTGTTGCTATTCAACCAATAGGGTATCTTCTGTAATAGGATTTTATCCTTACTCCTCTATCAATACAAAAGCCACCTGCTCACCTTGTCAAATTGTCCTTTGACTGTAAGTTCCATGAGGATATGGACTTTTAAATATATATATATATATATATATATATATATATATATATGTATATATAATTGATTTTTTTTTTCAGAGAGGAAGGGAGAGGAAGAGAGAGCTAAAAACATAGACAGAGAGAAACATCAGCTGCCTTCTGCACACCCTCTACAGGGGATGTGCCCTCAACCAAGGTACATGCCCTTGACCGGAATCAAACCTGGGACCCTTGAGTCCACAGGTCATCGCTCTATCCACTGAGTAAAACCGGTTAAGGTGGGATACAGACTTTATACTTAAAAATGTATTCATTCATTCAATATTTTTGCTATTATTTCAAAGTGGGACACAGGGAAAATAGTAATTATCCCTCAACAAGTAGGTTGTCAAATTAATTGCAAGTGACCTAAACGTGTATATTTTCTTTCTTTTTAAAAAAAATAGTAATGTAGACTTGAATATTATGTACAGGATGAGATTTTATAGATTCCAGTTATTCACATATCATCTTTACAACCCTTGCCTACTCTAAATACTGCCTGTACTATTATCTACTTAAGTGTTTCCTTTAAATAAATTCATTTTTATTAAAATAAGTTCATTTAAAAAAGGCAACATTATGTCACTACTATAAGTGAAAAACAGAATTATTTGCCAGCAATAAAAGATGCAGGTTAATGCAAATTAAAAGTGAGACAAAAATGTGCAAAAATACTAATATTAAAAATATGTATGAGCTTTGAAATTTGTCTTGTGTTCAATCAATGGAATGCATGCCACACTTTGGAGCCAATGTGTTATATTGTATAAACCATCTATAGTCTTGTTTTGAGCTAATCTTTGCCTGCATACTTCACAGGGTTGTTAAGGTAAACATGTGAGGTCAAATTAATCTCTTCTTACAAACTGTAAAATTCTACCCAAGGGTAAATGGTTATTAGTTTTATTTCATTTCTATTGAGAAAGGTAAGCAGACGAAGAAATAAGATCAGGAAAAAGTCTGTGGGGAGAGTCATATTTCATTCCTATAGTTGCTTGTAAAGAACTAACTCAAGGTTTACTTAGACTTTCAAAGCTATTCCAGGAAGTTGTTCATGTCACTTATTCATTATCAAAGTGATTTTTAAGATTATAAAGTTGAAAATGTTGCATTATAAACTAAGTCATAACTTCAGTCTCAGGGAGTGTGTTAGTGTGATACAAAGTTATTAGTACATTAACTCTACCACCAATATAACTCTTTATTTAAAAATAGAGCAAATATGCGCACAAAGTAAAAGCTCACAAAAATACATACACATTATACTTTTAAAAAACAAGCCCTGATTCTATTACAAAGATGTTGCAGTCCCATCTATGTTATTCATATGTCTGGTTTTGAATGCTCTTATTAAAAATATGATGGGAGTCTCTCCTATGTATACTCGTTGTTAAACATTTGTGTATTCACTCCTGTTAAAAACAGAAATAAAAGCAGAGGGAAGGTGGGTGTGGAAGGTAGGTGGGGAGTGATTAAAGAGGGCATAACCCATGGACACAGACAATAGAGTATCAAAGGCCTGGGTGCGGTGGGTGCAGGATGGAGGAGGTTAATGGAAAAAACAAACAAACAGGACATCTATAGTACTTTCAACAATGAAGATAAATTTAGAAAAATAAATAAATAATATAAATTTAAAACACGATAAATACCCACAAACCCAGTATCCTTAACAATTCCTTAGATCTACCTGCTTTCTCTTATTCCTCTTCTTGAATTTTGTCCCTTTATCTGTAGCTTCGTCTTCCTTATGTTTTTTTAAACATTTTAAATTTTTAAAATTATTTATTTTTTTAATTGAATTTATTGGGGTGACATTGGTTCACAGAATCCTACAGGTTTCAAGTGTACAACTCAACAAAACATCACCTGCACACTGCATCTTTTGCCCATCGCCAAAGGCAAAGTTGCCTCTGTCCCAATCTACCCATCCCCCCCTCTCCTTTGCCCACCTCTACCTAATCCCCAACTTCCTTTCCCTCTGGCTCTCACCCCACTGTTGCCTAGGCCACTCTAAAATCCAATTAAATCAGACTTTGGGTTGGGGGTGGGGTGGGGTGGGGAGGAGCAGGCATCAGTGTTATTTTAAAATCTCCCTATGCTAGGGCCAAAAATAAAATACTGGGGACTAGCTATAGTTCTAAGAAATATGAATCATGCCCTGTTAACTGATGTTGCCTTGTTCTGAATAAAGAAAGGACATTCTAACCTGGCTGCGAGTTGTACACTCCAGGACCCAGGAGTCAAACTTGGAACGCGGTCCATTCTCATTCAAGATCTGCCTATTATTATGGCAAGATTAACAACCTTGTTGCCCAAATAATGGAGTCCAGCCCCAGCCCACATTGCCTATTCCCCATACCTGTAAACCCTGCTTCCCCATGTAATCTCTGTCCTACCCAATATAAGCAGCTGGTTTGTGGGGGGCTGCAGAGCAGATTTTTGTGGATGATCTGCTGCTCCCCCATTCCTCTTGCATTGTTGGAATTAACACTCATGTATGATTCAACCTTGTCTCTGCTGAATTGGTTCAAGTAGTGACAGGCCGCCTGGACCCATTGGTCATCCGATTACCCATGAGGATTACAATATACAGCCAAGACTGAAAACCACTGCTCTAAGTCATGTGACCTAACCTGTATGTTAATCACTCACTCTTAAAATGAGCATAATATCTGGGCTGACTACTTTTAATGCAGCAGAGGGAAGTCATTCAGAAAACAATATCAAACAAACATTTAAAATAGGCATGAAGTAAAAAAATGAAAATCCACAATCATTTAAAAAACAGGAGTCCACTAAGCAAAACAGTTTACCAGAAGCCACACAACCCCACAAATCGCCTTTTTAAGAGGAAGATACAGCTGCTTCTACTTGAAACTGTTGGCTTTCTTGTTTCATCTCTATTTTCAAAGTACTATTTTGAAGGCTTCTTCCTCAATCCACCAATAAACCCCCTCTAAACCTACCCCCATATACCAGCCTAGCTGTGGCCAGTGAGCTCTAGAAAGAATTAGAAAATGAATGACAACTAGAACTAAGATTTTTGTACTGGAATCTATTTTCTTATCTTCTAAGGCACTTCTCTACTGTTCCTTCCAGTCCTTTCTACAGAATGCCACTCCCCCGCAGTGCATATATCAAATAGAACTCTATTTGAAAACTATAGGAGGGTGTTCGCCCTTCCTTTAAGGAAGTTTAATCTACAGCAGCTTATTACTCAGTATTTATTTAGTAAATATTTGTTGATCAGGTGCTGTGTGTTGTGCCCTTAGCTAAGTAATGAGATTGTGGAAACAAGGCATAGGCCGCAATCTGGTGGGAAACATGGATTTCCAAACAAATACATTCTTTTAAGAAATCAGTTTAATTTTTGAAATCATGATACGGCTTATATGTTTTAAAATCCAAAAAGTATGAAAGTAAAAAGTCTTCCTTCCACCATCGTCCAGTTCACAAACTTCCTGTCAGAGACAGCTGGAGCACAGCGCAGCACTGCCGCAGCACTGCAGCTCTGAGTCCATATATTCTTCTGAATTCTCCTTGACTACCCCAGCTATCAGAGCAGGTTCCTTCCTAAACCCTGCCCACTGAAATAACTGTCGAGGCTGAGACCTTCTGCCAAGGGCTGGACCTTCTTAGGTTCTGGGTGACAGGCGTAGCAGCCATGAGAAGTTGTGGGGGTATGAGAAGGAGTCTTTATTGTAGAAGCCAGTGGCCATATAGCCATCAGACAAAACAATCCTGTAAGCAGTCCTTAAAACAGGCAGCCACACACCGGTATATAAACCAAATACACCTTTCTCACAAAGCATCATTAGTCTCCGTGCCCACAGTTATTACTGTCACTAGTCACATAGTTTGGTGACATTTTCACTACTACTCTTTTTTATATGGTGATTTTAAAAGTTCAAATACTTATATTATATGCTTAATTATTACAAATATAACTATAATGTTTTTCTGACTTGTGTAGCATCTTAGAGTTTACAAAGTGCCTTAGGGTACATTATCTCACTCAACGCACCTAACAGCTCTATCATTTACTCTTGAGACTTTGCCTCCCATTTAACATAGGTAAATTAAATTACTTGCTGTTAGTCTCACAGCCAGCCTAATTGGGGTCATGTTGGAATCCATATGACAGAATTCAAACCTCAAATCCAGTACATTTTCTATCGAGGCTCAAGGAAGTTGACTATGACAAAATAATCTTTGAATCTCCTTTGCCTCTGTCTGCGTCTGCCTCCTGCATCCACAGAGAGGTCATTAGCAGCCTGGCTTTCATCCCTGACTTCCCTCCCCGGACCTCCCTCCCATTGACTTTTCTCTGGGCCTCGCTGTCAGAACACACATTCCAATGAGAGTGACTTAAGAGGCTGACTTCATAGGCCAGTTGCAGAATTGATTGGGAATTTCTTCCAGCCTTTTCCTGCCCTGGTCTTTCTACAGGGCTTGTCACTGCCGTCAGAAGCACTGAATCACCTACCTTGTCAATTGGGATGTTTGTCCTTTGGTCTAAAATAAATTAACACAGCCCTGAAAGAAAACTTGTATCCCTTTGGTGTCCCTCATCACCATCCTTTGAAGTGTTTTTGAAAGGAGCAGTTGAGTCAGATCCTTTTGCGAAATTGTCAGTCTGATTCCTTGGAGGTCCAGACCTAAGCAGCATATGCTAAAGAGCCGACACACACATTACTTTCTTCTGCCTCAGAGTCTTTCATCCTCGACACAGAGAGCTGTGTGTGGTTTCCTTCTTTGTACAAGGATTTGGCCTCTATAGCATCAACAGATAACTTTGTAAAAGATTCTGACTCGGTTGAATGAAGAAATGTTGACCTACATCAGGTGCAGAGTGTGGCCTGCTCCCCATTCTTCTTCTTCTTTTTTTTTTTTGGCTTTGTAACTGTTCCTGCTCTGATAATATTAGTGATTTGCAATGAGCTCTCTTGGTCACATCCCTGTGGAGGTTTAAGAAACAAATTCAGCTGAGTAGTGAGTCCTGCCTTTCATAAAACCAAGAAGAAAACACACTGGGTTGATTAACTCCTTCAGGGGTTATAATCTGACTTCAGATTCAACAGACATGGAAGGTTATAAAGACACAGAAATGATTTTGGAGGGAGCTATCCCAAACAGAGCACAATAAAGGGGATTAATCTGAAAAACAAAACAAAACAAAAAACACCGCTATTAAATTGAATGCCTCTTAAATTAATGCTTTCATTTAATAACAAATTCCAATTTTGCCATGTTCACCTTCAGTTTCTCTGTTTCACCTTTTCCTCCACAAAGCTTACGGTATTTACTTTCTCCCACATTCATCTCCTTTTACTTCCGTATTTTCAGAACAGAGTCAATAGTCAATAACTATCTGTTGAGTCAATGACTGAATGGATCTGAGGTTAAAACATCTTTACCTGGCTCTAGTTCCTCTCCTACTTCTTTCAGTTGAGTATCTTCTCTGTCTTATAACTTCCTACTTTCTATTTCTGTTATGTTCGTTCTTCCCTTTCAGTATTTAAAATTACTCAGGTCTCTCTCATCTTGAAAAAAAAGGGGGGAAGTAAGATGTCAATCTAATGTCCCCCCTGCAACTGTCATTCTATCATTCTACTCCCTTTATAGTCAAACTTCATAAAATGTCTATCCATAATTACTGCCTTCCTTTTTTCACTTCCACATTTTCCAATTCATTGCAATATTGCTTCTGCACCTTACAGAGCTCCAGTGAACCCAATTGACCCCTTTCCAAAGCTTTGAACTGATTCCTTTAGTAGCATTTATGACTACTAGTCAATAATTTTTTTAAATCAAAAATTTGTATTTTTTAATTACAGTTTACATTCAATATCATTTTGTGTTAGGTTCATCTGTACAGCACCCCTTCTCAGAACTACTTACAGAACTGAATAGAAATATGACTGGATATCTGCATCGACATGCCTTTCAGCACTTCACTCTCAAAATGCCCCAAACTTCTGTCATATCTTTCAGAATTCTGTTTCTCTTCCTTATTTCTCAATTTTAATGAGTGATGCTGTCATCCTTCCTGCAGTCTAATCCCAATCAGAAACAAAGGTATCATCCATACCTCCTCTTCTTCCTTCCCCTCTGTCAAATTACAAGAGTTTTTACTTGAACACGTAAAATGTTTCTTCTTTCAGTCCCCACTAGCTCTGCCCTAGTATAGGCCACCATCCCTCTTCACATTTGTTACTAAGACTTTCTCCCAAGTGTTCCATCCAGCCTTCGCTCTTGCAGGCCTTCAGTCCATTTCCACATTGATCTTCCCATAATGCACATTTGGCTATATCCCTCTCTGCTTAAAGTCTCCCATTTTCCTTTTTATTAAGTTGAAATGCCCATTGCATGTCACACAAGGTCCTACAGAAGTCTCAGATATTGCTTCTATACATCTCATACTCTATCCAGAAATATTTGTTTAGGTCCCACCTTAGCTGTTACTGTCTCCAGGAAGTCTATCCTGACTATTAGAGGCTACATTGAATCCTTATTGTGTTTTTCCATAGCACAGTAATATCACATTTTTAGTGCATGGTAATGTTTTTTATTCATAATTCATCTAAAGTAAAAGTTTCTAGAGAGTAGTGATCACTTTTATTTTGCACATCATTATGTCCCAAGGATATTTCCTGGTGTATACTAGATGCTCATTTAGAATCTATAAGACCAAAAAACAAACAAACAAAAACAACAACAAAAAAACACAAAAGGAGTCTGTCTAAATTACTTGACATAGGTCTTGCTATTCAATAAAAGGTCATGACAGAATAATGTATATAAAATAGTCAAGATAGTCCTGCAATAAATATTATTTATTTTCTCTTTCTTATTTGGTAACTAGGGAACCTTCACTTAGAGTTTTTGAGTGAGTTAACTTAGTCTTACAATGACTTCAATTTTTGTACTAAACTCTATTGCTGTTTAGTGCCAATAGAAGTATAGAGTTTTATGTCTGCAATTGTCTTATCTATAGTTCAATGCCCCATGAAAGTACTATTCAATAGAATCATATTTCTGGAATAAATTGAAGTCTATTGAGAATGAACAATAGTCATAGGGTAGCTGTTCCATAGAGTGACACTTGGGTTGGTTCCTGATTTTCTCATTTGGAAATTCAGTCAATTATCAGATGACTTTACAAAAGGAAATAATAAGGAATGTTATTAGCAATGATAAAACTATGTCATGGATGGATGTATCTAAACTATTTACTAAACACATAAATGCAAATGTAGATTCAATTCAATTAGTATTTACTGAGAATCACAGACCCAGTGTCAGATAATATAGCCATACTAACCACAGCAAGGTGTATAAAAAAATGCTATACTAAATGATACTTTTTTTCCTTACTTTAACATTTAAAAATTGATGATAAAAAACAATGCATGCCTCATAAACAAAGGATAACATTTATATAAACTTTTTTTTTTATTATCCTACATAACCCTCACAACAAGACTGAAACAACTGAGCAGATATTATCATTTTCACTTTAGATATAAGGAAATTGAGGCAAGTCTCTTTTTCATCTGTTTATTCACCTATTCACTTATACCTCCATTCCTCAGTTGTTTAATTTATGTTATAAAGCAGGGTGTAAGCAGGTTAGGGGTGGAAGGGAGAGGTGAGAGGGAAAGGAAGAGAAAGAAAAAAAAAGAGAGAGAGAGAAAGAAGAGCAGGAAAAAAATAAAGATAAAAATGCACATCCCTTAGGAAAAAAATGATTACCCTAAAGCCATTCACTTAATTACTCTGTCCAGTTCTTATTTGAATATACTCACTTGCATCTTCATTTTCTGTTCTTCAAGTCTACAAAGTTCTGTACAGCCTTATAAACCCCCTTCTGTCAGCACTCTCCAGGTTGAGAGATATGGTTAATAGGCATTCGGCTTCTTTCTCACCTCCTTTGATGTGCCTGCTCAAATTTCAGAGCCTGGAAAGCCAAATTCTATATTTCT
The DNA here is from genome assembly GCF_014108245.1 of Pipistrellus kuhlii. Lineage (NCBI taxonomy): Eukaryota > Metazoa > Chordata > Mammalia > Chiroptera > Vespertilionidae > Pipistrellus > Pipistrellus kuhlii. Next base: position 50,023,177 of record NW_023425529.1, read on the forward strand.
AGACTCTTTTGTAGCTACTTTGGGATACCAGCTAGATATACAGATGCAAGATTTGGAAACAGGTAGATCTGGAAGATGCTATCATCTTTTTGCTGTTTTTCTCTGTTATCTGCTTTTTTTTTTCTTTTTAAAAATATACTTTTATTGATTACAAAGAGAAAAGAAGAGGGAGAGAGAGATAGATACATCAATGATGAGAGAGAATTATTGATCATCTGCCTCCTGCACAACCCACACTGGGACTGGAGCTTCAATTTGGGCATGTGCAGCATGTGCCCTGACCAGGAATCAAACTATAACCTCCTGGTTCATAGATTGACCGTTCAATAATTGTGCCACACCAACTGGGCTAAAAACATTTAATTCTTGTATTAAATCCCTTTCTGCTTAAAATATTTATAGGGATTTCTATTTCCTCTATGGAACTCTGAACAATATACAAATTAGAGAATTTCTGTGCTTTCAACTAAATTAGTACTGGCAGAAACAGGGAATGTTCCAAGAAAATACTATTGCCCTTGCTGATGTGACTCAGTCTGTTGGAGCATCCTCCTGTGTATCAGAAAGTTGAGGGTTCAATTCCTGGTGGGGGTGCTGTGTATCAGAAAGTGGCGGGTGCTGTATGGAAACCAACCAATTCATTTTTCTCTACCATCAATGTTTCTCTCTCTCTCTCTCTCTCTCTCTCTCTCTCTCTCTCTCTCTCTCTCTCTCTCTCTCATCTAAAATAAATGAACATGTCCTTAAGTGAAGATTTTTTTTTTTTAAAAAAAGGAAAATACTACCAAAAGAAAGTCCTTAGAGAACATATGTTCAAGGACTTGTGGGATTCATGAAGCTTGTAATGGGAAAGTCTAGGTTTGAGTACAGATCTTACAATCCTAGATTCCAGAGTGTTTTACTTATATCACACTATCAATTTCCTAAAGCAGTTAGAATATTACTTCAGTACCTGGCAACAAGTAGAAAATGAGCATATGGTTTTCCAAGTGAGTTGAATTTTCAACATCTCACAGGATATATTTTATTTTATTTTTAGGATATATTTTAAATATAAGCACAGGAATCACTATGTGAGAACCATTTCTCTTTTTTTGGAAACAGGTGAAGAAAATCGTTATCTTTAGAAATGCAGAGTAGAAGTGAGAAAAAATTATGATAAAAGTATTTCTATTAAAAGGTAGGGTAATTTCTCCTATTATAGTAAAAAAATAAGTTTTGATTGTGAAATAAAATAATTCAATTTTCAAAGATTTAAAATTCATGGGAAAGTCATTCATGAAAATTACTTCTGACTCAGATTTTATTTAAATCTCTTCTTATACTAGAGTCTATTGAATTGTTCAATTAAACTTCTAATATCGATACTTCACAGCAATATAGCTGGGCAGCTAACATGAGCCTAATAAATGTTGCCTATGTCACTGGAATAACTACTGCCCTGATAGAATAATGTATATTGCTTTGTACCCATTTAACTATATTTTGTTGATATTTTATGTAACCTGAGAAGCCCAAATATAAGATCTATGATAAATTTTATATAACATCCATATACAGTGAATTATGAATAATTTAAGTACATATACTGCTATATTAGTTTTAATATCATTTAACCTCAATCTAGAAATAATACCTTAGACTAGCTAAATCCACCAAATACTGTTGTTCAGCCATTACAGAAGTAAATGTTATTTAAGTTCATTGTTTTATTAGCATTTCATAATAAAGCATGTGCCACAACACTTTTATAATCTATAGCTTTTTAATACTTACCATAATTTAATAGATTTATCTTTGCAAGTTTACCTGAGAAAAATGTTTATTCTTAGATATATTATGATTACAATTTAAATAGCACATAGGATGATTACTGTGAGTGAGTATTATGCGTGCCTTTGATTCGCTGGGTGGACTATTACCAATAATCTAGCCAGATATAACTGGGTGAGATGCTGGGTTAAAAATGGGGGTAAAATGAAAGTTAGCATATTGACCAGTGAGATCATCTCCAGCTATGTTCCCCACCAAAATGATGACAACCGGGCTTTTATTCCTCTATCCATTCCCAAGCTCTCGCAAAAGATACTTTTATCCTCTGAGAAACTTAACTATTCCAAAGAAACCACTAAAATTCTTAAATCTAGGGCTTTCTTGTAAAAAACTCAGTTGTTCATTTGATCAGCCTAGAGTGAAACCTACAAGTTAAAATAGTTAATAATAAACTGTATTCATGCAGATATATTTCTCCATTAGCTTTTCAGAATGCCATCATTAAGAATGAATAAGTAGCCAAAGACCACTTGATATTTTAGGAAAAAAACTGACATCAAAAGGGTACATTAAAACAAGTAAAAATGAAGTCAGAAAAAGAAGTTTAAAAAGTAGGGAACAGAACACAATTTTAAAGAAAATAAAATCAATATAACTCAGAGATAGATGGGAGAAGGTACTGGAATAATTATAGAACAATGTAATCATAAATGTCCAGAACACTAGTAATAAAATCCAGAACCGTTTTTCAAAGAAAATAAATAAGTCACATAGGAAGGACTAAGAATAGTAATGATTTCAGACTTTTCACACATTTGATGTTACAAAACAATAGCTTCATTTATGAGTGAAAATTATTGCCAATCTAGAATTCTGTATCCAGCCAATCTATCAATTTAGTGTGGAGATAAAATAAAGATATTTTTAGATAAACACCATTTCAAATAATTATCTCATGTATTTTTCTAGTAAAACTTCTTGAAATATGTGCTCTACCAAGATAAGGGAGAAAAGAAAAAGAAGCAGTACATAAGAAGCAAAGGAACAGAAAGGCAAAGGGAATTCTTAGAATGAAAACTGTTGAATAGGCCTAGAGAACACATGGCAAAGACTAGAACAAATGGGTGAAGTTCTAATATGGATTCTTCCAGAAAATTACCTAGTAGGTTTGTAGATTATCTAATAGCTTTGACTGTGTCAAAATATTGTATTCATCCAATTACAAAGTTATTGGATGAAGTGGAAAAACTTAGCTGTAAGTTCAAAGAAAACTAAGAAAATAAAAAATAAGGCAATTTCAACTTTAATAAAAACAAAATGTTACTCAAGTAATAAAATAAAATACCAAAATACTTTACTTGATGTAGCTGTGAAGAATATTTATCTATCTACTAGAAGCCCAGTGTGTGAAATTATGTGGCCCCACCCATTTGTGCCAGTCTTTGGTCCTTATGGCATTAGGGTCACAGGCCTTTTAAAACCTTACTAATAAAAGCCTAGGTGGTCCTCACACCGTCATGCCATGGTGCCCTCATGTCATCACAAGATGGCTGTGAGCACAGCAGGTGCATGCAGGTGGGCAGGGCTGGGCTTGATGGAAGTTTACCAGGAAGTGCATACGAGGAGTCCTATGGGATGCCAGCCATGGGGCAGTTCTCCGGGACTTGGGGGAGTTGCCCCATGATGCTGCGTCCCATGGAGACCATCATAGACTCCGACAGGAGGGAGGAGAGAGCTGGATACCCACAACCAGGACTTGGCAAATAGTGATATTAAAATATTTCTTCTAATTAATTTCTTTTCAATGTGCATGAATTTGTGCACTGGGCAACTAGTATAGATATAAAAGCCTAAGTGACCAAACAACCCAATGACTGAACTACTGGTCAACTAGTTGCTATGATGTGCACTGACCACCAGGGGGGCATATGCTCAATGCAGGAGCTGCCCCCTGATGGTCAGTGTGCTCCCACAGCCAATCTCCCTCGGCTGGCCAACCACTCACAGTCCCTCCCCCCTGCTGGCTGGGTGATCAGTGTGCTCTCACAGCCAACTTCTCACAGCTGGTGGCCAACTTCCCATGGTCCCTCCTCCTGCCCGGCTCTGATCACCCTGATTACCCTGCTCAGGACTGGGTGAGACAGCCCCCATTGGCCCTGATCACCAGCCAGGCTGAGGGACCCCGCTTGTGCATGTATTCACGCACCAGGCCTCTAGTATAGTCATAGTAAGAAAAGTATCAAATAGTAATTTTAAAAGCTTTATTACAAAAATGTCAAACATATACAAAATTAGAAAGAATGGTGTAATAAATCTCTGTATACTTTTCATTCAACTTCAACAATTACAAATCCTTTGATAATTATCACTCCTTTAAAAATTAATCATATTACCACCATTCCATTCCCCAAAATCAATAATAATTTATTTTTATTTGTATTTTTTTTATTGTCTAAAGTTTTACATTATGTCTTCTTTTTTCCCAGTTGACCCTCCCCTAGACATTCCCACCCTGGGCAAGCCCTACTACCCCAGTGTCTGTGTTCATTGGTTATGCTAATGTGCATACATACAAGTCCTTTGGCTGCTTTCTAACCCCCCCTCCATTTGTCTCTAGATATATTCTTATTCATCAGAGCATGTTGATCATTATATTCCACATCTGAGTGAGATCATGTGATATTATCTTTCTCCAACTGGCTTATTTCGTTTAGCATGATGCTTTCTATGCTGTTGCAAATGGTAAAAGTTCCTTCTTTTTTTTATAGTGGCATCATATCTCATTGTGTAGATGTACCACAGTTTTTTAATCCACTCATCTGCTGATGGGCACTCAGGCTGCTTCCAAATCTTAGCTATTGTAAATTGTGCTGCTATGAACATAGGGATGCATATATCCTTTTTGATTGGTGTTCCTGTTTTCTTGGGATATATTCCTAGAAGTGGGATTGCTGGGCCAAATGGGAGTTCCATTTTTAACTTTTTGAGGAAATGCCATACTGTCCTCTACAGTGGCTGCACCAGTCTGTATTCCCACCAGCAGTGCAAGAGGGTTCCCTTTTCTCCACATCATCACCAGCACTTTTTGTTTGTTGATATTTTGATGATAGCCATTCTGACAGGTGTGAGATGGTATCTCATTATTGTCTTGATTTGCATCTCTTGGATGATTAGTGACTTTGAGCATGTTTTCATGTGTTTTGGGACCTTCTGTAAATAATTATTTCTTAATAGCATTAGCTATAAATGTAGTGTATTCATTTCTTCATTTTTCTTTCCCTCACCACAATATTTTTAGTTGAATAAGGATCCAAACAATCATTCTTTACAACTTGGGTTTCCCCTACATTTACTATATTTTTTTTTTCCTTGTGCAATTTATAAAAAATAGGAAACAGATCATTCTCTTTTCTGTTTAAACTTTTCTGATTGCATCCCAGGGCATTTTTAAACACAATTGAAATACATCAAATATATTTAAATCTATGCACCCATAATTATACCTGATGGAGATACATTACTTATAAGATAGTCTTACTATTTAAAAGGTCAAACCTGAATCTGATTGAGCCTTACAGTTCTATTTATAAACATATAAAGGGAGAAAGGAGTAGAATTTTAATTTAACCAAAAATTATAATAAAAGCATATATGGAGACTAGAGAGGGTATAGAAAAATATTAAAAACATTCTGTTGTCCTGATTAAAAGGAAACAATACTACCAAACTAAGCAACCTGGATGTATATATTACTCAGAGGTATGATCTTAAGTATTAACCTCTAAAAGAGACTAGGTAAAGCAGGGAGAGGTCAGAGTTTAATTTATTTTTTTGAAACCACATATTACTTTGATAAAATAATCTTAAAATTAAAGAAATAAAAAGAAAAAAGAGAGAAACATTTAAATTTAGTGACTTCTCCCAAAATTGAGTGTCTTTTCCAACAGAGTCAAATGCTTTTACTTACTGTTTTTCCTGTATACATTTTATGTATGCTACTGTTGTTATTTAGTAGAAGCTTACTTTTGTTTTTCTAATTGCTCTCAATTTTGCTTGTAAGATTTGCCTCATTATGTTGCTCCATAGTTCTTCAGTTTCCTTCACTCACCCTCTTAAGACTGTCCTGACTTGGACAATGAATTTCAGTCATTCCCTAAACGCCTTACTATCTCTCCCTCGCCCCCCCGCCCCCCAATTTGGACCTATTCCAAACCACTCTAGCCCCTTAGATATTTCAGAATGTAATTGGAAAGAAGCTCTTAACCACCAGTTATTGGGGGAGGTTCATAGGAGAAGGCTGTGCCTTCGTAATTTTAACTTAGTACTTCAACTCAAACTGATTAGGTTGGAGGTGGAGGGATTGGGTAGAGATTTCTCTAAACAAAGGTCAATACTTCATATTTGATCTCCCTAGGCAAGCACAAAAGTACAATGGTCACAAAGATATAAACTTTATTTTTAATATCTTTCTAGATTACTTCTTCATAAGGGTTCTTTTCCAGAATTAGCAGAGATCTTTGGAAATAGTTATTATTTCACATTGATTTTTTTCTTAATCAATTTGTGAAGCTCAGAATTATAGAAAATATTCTTCTGCATAGAACCAAATGACCACTCATTTAATACCCTTTTATTACCCTCCAAGATATAAAATAATTACATCAAATAAAAATATGTATAAAAGGTCTTCTGCAACTTAGGAAACTGTTAAGAGATGTAACTCTCTTTTTTTAAAATTAATTTAATTTTTCCCATCACATTTATCCCCTCAATGCCCTCTTTGGCCTCCACTCATCGCTCCCCCCTAATCATCATACTGTTGTCCATGTCCATCAATTCTTTCTTTTTCTTTTTCTTTTTTTTTCTTTTTTTTTGCTCAATCCCTCCCCCTCAACCTTCTCCCCCTTGCCCCTTCCCTCCCACCCAGCAGCTGTCTGTCTGCTCTCTATCTATAAATATGTCTCTATTTTGCTTGTTATTCCAGTTTGTTCATTAAATTCCACATGTGAGTGAAATCATATGATACTTGTCTTTCTCTGACTAGCTTATTTCACTTAGCATAATGTAAGAGATGCAAGTCTTATTTTTTTCTTCTCAAACACATGTAAGAGATGCAAGGAGAAAAGTTTGCTAGTTCATGCACTTTCCATGACCTACCCAAAAGACCCATAGAGATTTCAGGGCAATCTACATATTGGGAAATTTGTTAAAGATTAGGTAATCTTTTCATAATTTATTGCTCCTAGCTTTATATTAGTTATATCAATTTTGCTAACATAGCTTTTTAAAAACTCAGTAGAAAAAGACCATTGTTCAAAATGGGGAAAGAGAAAAATATGTGAGTCACAGAAGATGTCATAAAGTAATGAGTTACATCAGTGAAATTTGATAAACAGCAGGGATTTTTAGCAGACTATGACTTCACTGAAATCATTATGATCCACAGCCAATAAAGAATGGTAGTAAATGGATAGAATGTTTTTAGTTGAAATCTCTCCCTTTCTCTCTTTTGTTATCAGGTACATTTCAAGTTCCTTTTTACATCTATGGTTCCTGTTTACCCATAGTTTAAGAAGTGAGCTATAATTATCTTTCAAACCAAATGTGATTTTATTTTTGTGAATTTTATTGTTTTGGCAATCTGACTTTTATTTTTAAAGCTCAAGGAAGGTTCTTGTTTTATTTGAAAGACATTTACAGAACTTCTCTGAAAATGTAACCCTGTTCCTGTCACTTGGCTTAATGTTCCACACATGTTTTCTCACTTAAACTTTGCCTCATTTGGCTGTGGTTTTTTATGCAGCCTTTGAAACCATCTCTAATGGAAAAATGCAGCTGTGAGCAAGATTTCCTAAAATGTACATGGAATTAATTTTCCAGGCATTTCATGCAAGAACCCTGATATATCTAAAGAAGAGATTTGGCCAAAAGGAGTTTTCATGTCACCAAATGAAAGAGGGAAATACCCGGAAAAGACATTAAGGAAGCAAACAAAGCCCTCATGCAGAAAGGAAACAAGAAAAGGCCAGCAGGAAAGGAAGAGGAGGAGATGAGAAGAACATGAACAATGGATTAAGAAAGGAAAAAGCAAACACATTCTATGGGAGAGAAGGAGGAAAGGAAGAAGAGTGAGTGAGAGTTAGAGGCAGGGGCAATCTTGTTAGAAGGAAAATAATGTCTTTAGTAATTTCTACGAGAGCATTTGCCTAAACTGCTCAACACCTCAGACTCTGACACTAAAAAGATTATTTTACATTTTATGAATTCAAGTGGACTAATTTCAGTTAAAAGAACACATTATTTAAAAAAATAACCAATATTTTAAAATGACACTGTCGAGATTTTTGTTTCATAAAAAACCTCTCCATATTGTGTTTTTATTGGCGCTGTAAGGTTAAAACCTGAAACTACAATTGTGAATTTATTAATGCACAGCTGGTGAGCTTTTCATGCCAGGGGATTGTAAAACTATAGAATTCTGAGGTTCACTTTAGATTATCAACATAAAAACTTTGTCTTGTCAATGCCTTCTATCTGTTTTTCACCAATTATTTACCGTAAGCTCTCAAGATAGATGATGAAAATCACAGAAGAATCAGAATGTATTTTTAATATGCATGTGGGAGCTCAGCAATATATTTTCCAGGATTGTTCCCAGGAAGCACATAAACTTCAAATGTATATGTAACATATTTTCCATAGTATAAAATATTTAACATATTAATATAACGTAAAGAAATTAGCAATTTGTAACTATGTGGGGTTACAGAGTTTGTTTATGTAAGTTTCTGCTCATTTTAACATATACTCTGCTGATATAAAGGTTTTATAAAGGACTTAGTGATCACAGTTTCTTGGGTACAGTATGAGTAACATTCACCTTATGGGAATGAACACTGCAGTCTAGCTACAAGAATTATTTCAATATGAAAAGATTGTTCATATGGAACAGATAATGAAGTGATCAGTGTTACATGATAGGTTTAATGTTCGACAAACACAAAATACAGTATTTTCCTAATATTCCAAAGTCATTTAAGAAAGCATCATAAAAGCATCATGAAAAAAATGTAAAATGTAACTAAAATATAGCAATATAGTAATGTCAAATGTAAAAACATGATTCTATTATATATGCATTGCAGTTGAAATGTTTTTATAATTCTAGCATAATTAAATTATCATAAAATGTAATAATTTGCCATTATATACACTTTGAAAAATTTGGAGATTCTGAAGTTAGTTTGATAATTTTGTTTAAAATAATTAGGCTAAAAACATAAGATTTCCTCTTCCTCTCTTTTTGTCTGTTACTATGTTCTTCCTGAAACTTGACTCTGCAATTTCTTTAGTGTATGTGTTTTGTTTTTGTTTGTTTGTTTTTTGTGTTTTATTTGGTTTGGTTGTTTGATTAAATTGTAGCTTTTCTATTGAAAGTAATCTATCTATACAAAAGGCTAAGCGACTGTTGTCACAACCAAACGAACGACTGAACAGGGTGTATGGGGCAACCAGGCTGGCAGGGGGTGGCAGTTGGGGAATACCAAGCTAGCATGGGGGGCAGTGAGGGACAATCAGGCAGGCAGACAGGTGAGCAATTAGGAGCAATCCAGGATTGTGAGAGGGATGTCCAACTGCTGGTTTAGGCCTGATCACTGGGACATCCCCTGAGGGGTTCTGGACTGAAGAGGGTGCAGGCTGGACTGAGGGGACCCTCAACCGTGTCCCCCAACCCTGTGCACAAATTTTGTGCACCAGGCCTCTAGTCTATATAATATTATCACAATGTGTGAAACATTCTTGGACATGACTGACCCTCTTTAAAAAAATGTTATCTGATACTATAGCAATAATTTGAATTGTAACCTTAGAAAACATCAATGCAGTAAATGCTATGTAGAATCCTTTTAAATTTTATTCTTACTTGGTAGAGACAGTCAGTAAAAGAGCAGTCACTTTGGGCCACTGTTGGGTTTCTTTTTTTCCCAGTTTTATAGAGCTCTGCTTGACATATAACATTGTATTAGTTTAAGGTGTTTATGGCCCTTGGAATCATAGAACTGATTGTCAGACTTTCTGGATGTCTTGAGAGAATGTGAGACAGTGGAAGGAACTCTTGATTGAAGAACAGGACACAGGGATTTCATTCTATTTCTGCTATATTGGTTCATTAGTTATCTCAAGAAAAACAAGAATAGGAAATTTTTTTTGCTCTTAAAAATAGGGCGCATATTAAGAAAAAAAACAAAAAAGCAGAAAGAGCACTGCTCTTATTAGAATCATATTTAATTTTCACTAGCCCATGGCAAAGTCAATGACAGTAAAATGTGCTTTATAATTACAAAAACAAAATATTGAATATTAAAACATTTACCTACAACAATGAATTCCCCTCTGACCACTCTCTGAATTTCTTTACTTAGTACTTGCCACATGATATAGTAGCAACTTCATTCATTATCTCGTTCAATTATTTATTTATTTTTTCATTCAATTATTAATTCATTATCTCATTTAACTTAAAGTCCTTTAAGTTAAGATCTGTCCCTTATTTTCCTCTCTGATCTCCTCTACACCCTGCTTTCTCTGATCCCAGCCCAGAATGGTACTAGTTTCTCTGATGTGCCAGGCATACTCCTGACTTACTTCCTGTGGTCTAGCTGTTCTCTTTTCCTGGAATTCCCTGCCACCAAACATCTACTAGATTCACTTTCTCACCTTCTTCAAGTCCTTGCTCAAATATTACCTTCGTTAGGAGGCCTCATTTGACACATGAGTTAACGGAGCTCTTTGCCTTCTCTTACTATGCTTATTCTTTATTGTCGCCTCCTCCCTCTTCCTGTAAGTAAGCCACATGAAAATAAGGATTTCTGTCTAGAACAGTGTCTGGCTCATAGAAGACCAATATTTTCAAATATTTGTGGAATGTTGAAGTTACCAAGCAGGTATTTAGTGTCTGCTCTGCCAGGATTTGTGCTTAGCACCAAGAATAAAATGAAGAAGAAGAGACAATCTCCACCCCACAAAAGTCCATTTGGGAGAATTCCCAGGCCACTTACACATATTCTGATCCAGTGAATGTTGGGTGGAACCTAGATATTTGAAACTCTGCCAGGTACACCAGAGGTTTCACATATGGCCTGTTCTCACTGAGTCCTCAAGACAATCAGTGAAGCTGTCTTGTCATTGGATCTTTAAGACTTAAAACACACTGAATGTTGAATAAGTCTTTCTCAGTCATGAAAGGGACATTTCCATAACTAACAGGTACTTTTTGCCTTCCACAATCTCATATCATAGACGAAATATCTACTGGGCAATTGCCTTTTTTTTTCCCCCTCAAAAGTACTTCTACCAATGATGAACTGAATATTCTACATTCAGACCAGTAAATTATGAAACAAAGAAGTGTGTGAACAAGGGATTTCAGAGGTGAAAGCACCTCAAAAACATTCCACTAAGTTTTACATTACTCTGATCTTGAAAGCCTTATTTATAATTGATGTAAATGTTATCTTTAGATATTATTTAAAAAGGCAACAAATGTAGTGTTTACTACATGGGAAAATGATGACTTTTTTGATAGCATGTCACATTTATTAGGAGAGTGGGGCAGTGCTGGTGATCCTGAAGGTACAAGTTGTCAATGGACAGGTTGCTAATACCAGGTTCATAATACATATATATGTCATTACCAGATTCACATCTCTAAAGTATAGATGTGCAGGTGAAACTCACTTGTGATTGACTGATAACAAATGCTTGAGTTGTTCCTAACATGAACTCAAATTTCCCTCTTATCATTTGACTAGAGGCCTGGTGCATGAAAATTCATGTACTGAAACGGGGGTCACTCAGCCTGGCCTGCCCCCTCTCACAGTCTGGGAGCCCTCAGGGATAGAAGGGAACCTGGCAATCAGGGGAAGGCGACACCCCATCACACCTCTGCTGCTGCCACTGTTAGCAGTGCAAGGCTTGGCCAGCCCTGGTTACCTGAGCCTTGGGCAGCCCTGGACGGCTGAGCAGCCACCATCCAAGGCTTGCCTGTGCCTTGGGCCAACCCTGGGTGACTGGGGGCTGAGGGGACTGGGGGACTCTGGAGGCAGGCATGTGGAGTGGGTGGGCCCACCTGGGGGTGGGCCCGGCCTTGCCATGTCTGCTGCCCCAGTGGGGCTAAGGGACTGGGCTCCACTATCTTGTGACTGTGGGTGCTGCCATATTTGTGACTGTGTGAGGGTCAATTAGCATATTCCCTCTTTATTAGATAGGATACCTGGCCCAGGGATTGACTAATTGACTCCAAAGAGACTTTTTTTTTTTAAATAAATTTTTATTGTTCATATTATTACAGATGTTCCTTCCCCCCCCCTTCTCACCCCACCCTCTGCCCTTTCCCCACCCCCATTGTCCTCATCCATAGGTGCACAGTTTATGTTCAGTCTCTTCCCACATCCCCCTCTCCCCTTTTCCCCAAGAATAAACAGTTCACTCCCCTTCCATACCTCTGATTCTATTATATTCAACAGTTAATATTGTTCCTCAGACTTTTTTTTTTAGTTTCCTTGGTTTTTAGATTCACTTGTTGATAGTTACGTATTTGTTGTTCATAATTTTTATCTTTATTTACTTTCTCTTCTGAAAGAACCCCCTTCAGCAATTCATATAATTCTGGTTTGGTGGTGATGAACTCCTTTAGCTTTTTTTTATTAGTGAAGCTCTTTATCTGACCTTCGAATCTGAGTGATAGCTTTGCTGGATAGATTATCTTTGGCTGTAGGTTCTTGCTATTCATCACCTTGAATATTTCTTGCCATTCCCTTCTGGCCTGCATGGTTTCTGTTGAGAAATCAGCTGACAATCATATAGGTGCTCCTTTATAGGTAACTACCTTCTTTGCTCTTGCTTCTTTTAATATTCTCTCTTTGTCTTTTGCTCTTGGAATCTTAATTATGATTTGTCTTGGTGTGGTCCTCTTTGGATTCCTTTTGTTTGGAGTTCTGTGCACTTCCTGGACTTGTAAGTCTAATTCTTTCACCGGGTGGGGAAAGTTTTCTGTCACTATTTCTTTCAGTATGTTTTCGATATCTTGCTCTCTCTCATCTTCTGGGACCCCCATAATTCTGATGTTGGTTCGCTTGAAGTTGTCCCAGAGGTTTCTTACATTATCTTCAACTTTCTGGATTCTCTGGTCTTCTTGCGTCTGCGGAGGAGTGTCTTCTGGCTCTTTATGTTCCAAATCTTTGACTTGATTCTTGCGATCTTCCATTCTGTTTTTAGGACTCCTTAAAATATTTTTTATTTCAGACAATGTATTCTTTATTTCTTGTTGATCCCTTATTATTTCTAGTTGATCCCTTTTCATATCCTCATAGGTCTTGTTTATTTTATCGGCCTTTTCTAGGAGATTATTGAACAACCTTATAAGTGTGGTTTTGAACTCTATATCCAGTCGCTTTTTGTCCTCCATTTCTTTCGTTTGTGATCTATTTGGTTTAGGCATTTTCCCAGGCAGCTTTCCTGATGGGGCGGGGTTTCAGGGTGGAGCCTACAGCCTTGGCTTCCGTCAGCCCCGCCCTATGCGACTCCTGAGACTCAGGGTCCTTCAGTACTTGTTGCGAGCGCCTCTGAGAGAAAGGTGCCCTCGATTTTCGCCTGCTGCCAAACTGTCTATGCTCTCCCCCAATGAGTCCGGTATTGGGGTTCAGTTCAGTTGGTAGTGGGATTGGAGGTGGCGTTCAGAGCAGTCTGGAGCCCCTGTCTCCTTCCCGTCAGGGCAATCCCGCGGCACAGCCGGCCGGCCCTTCTCTGCGTGCAGTGTGCGTGCCTCCGGGACCTCCTTTCGCCGCTTCCCCGGAGTCCTGCCTTACAGCCCGGCTCCCTATGGATGAGCCTGGGTCCCCGGGGTCTGGCCTAGAATTGGGGTTCAGAGCAGTTGGAGCTGGGCCCAGCACAGTCGGAGCTTTTCTCTCCTTCCCGCTTGGGACCGCCAGCCAGGCACTCGGCCTCCCTCCTCTCTGGCTCTGTCCTCTCCGCGCGCGCCACGTGTCTCCGTACCTTGGGCTTTTACAGCTCCTCCGTGCTTCCTTCTGGTTTTCTCCTTGCTTCTTGTTGTAGAATTTCCAGTCAGTCGACTTTCCTGTAGTTCTGGGTAATGTCCATTTTATATTTTAGTTGTATTTTGAAATTGTTGTGTGCGGCTGGGGCTAGTTGCCTACCCAAGCAGTCATCTTGGATTCTCCCCACCCCAAAGAGACTTTGATTATACTTTGGAAAGGGGAAGGTTTCATATACCACAATAAAGTTTATAATACAACTTGTTCCATAGAATTCAGAATAAAGTTTGTGTTCATTATTAGGAGTAAAAGAAAAGCCTTATTACATAGCACACATTCATTTATAATATGGTTGATGAACATAATATGCTGTCCAAAGACCAAAATCCCACACGAATAGTATTATAAGCTAGACTCTGAGACACACAACCATTTTCAGATAAGAAGTTAAAGTGGATAAAGCTTATTTTTAGTGGACTCAGTGTTCTCTTCTTAGGTATATTTACCTCTATTCCTTCTTTTCCTACTTCAGACATCCAGGACTCTAATCTTTCTTTCACTCTTTCTTCTAATAAATCCTCATTTTCTGAAAAGAGGCTTAAATCAGTAAACAATGCCTCAGTGTGAATTTGTTAATGGGTTGGTAATCCCAAGCATAACTCACCCCACGTGTATGCACCTTGTAGGATGTATCTTCACTTGTGGAGTCAAGAAATTTTGATATCAGGAATTGGAAACAATGAAGGTTTTGAAGAGTATGGAGGAATTGGTTATTGAGTATCTATATGTGCCAGGCCTTGTGCTAGACATTTGATATTCATTATCCCACTTAATCATAGTGAAGAATCATATGAGGTGGGTAATATTATGCCCTTTTTACAGATTAGAAAACAGACTTCTGAGGTTAATTTACTTGCCCAAACTCATGAGATTCAATCTAGGTCTTTCTGGCTTCAGAAACTCACAAGCTCCACCTTTACACATCCCACACAGCCACAGAGACATGAGGATGTGGGTGGTATATACTGGTGGGAAGTAGGAAAGAAAGCAAGGATTAAAGAGGAAAAGGGAAAGAGAAATACATTACATGATTACACACACCTTTGACCAAATTTATGAAATTGAAGTTATTAGATTGGAAATATTACTCTTCATAATGTTGTCAAAAAGGCATCTAGAATTTATGGTGGGGAAAATGAACACTCACCGTGTATTAAGAGCCTACTCTGGACCTGGCCTTTTCACATCCTCTCTCTAACCCTGATAATAATGGTTGTATTGTTATATTAATTTTGTGTTTTTTGACCCACTGATTCTTTTTTCAGCCATATCCATCTTACTCTTTATCCCATCTAGTGTGAACTTTATTTCAACTATTTTATTATATTTCTACTTTGTTCCTTTAATAATCTCTTGCTTTTTCCCTCACATTGCTAATACCTTTTATCTCTCTCTCTCTCTCTCTCTCTCTCTCTCTCTCTCTCTCTCTCTCTATATATATATATATATATATATATATATATATATATATATATATATGTTTTGTTTGCTCTGTTCTAATACTTGTGGTTCAGATTACATATACTATTGAGCTGTTGGTTTTCTTTTATGTTATTATATTTCTTAGGTGTTGAATTATTTAGCCTGTGAGAGCATGTACTTGAGGCTCTAGCTACTCTGGCAGGTAGATATATTAGAGAAGGGCCAACAGGCAGGGCCAAATAAAAGTTCCAGTTGAAAACCTCAGTCACTATTGGCAACTCCTACTTACAGATTCATTTTTTAAAGGAAAATGTCTTGATTAAGGTAAAGTGTAGCACTATACAATTATTAGAATGCCCAAAATAATAATAAAAAAAATTAATGAAAATACCAAGTGCTGGTGAATATGTAGAGAATCTGGATTTTTCATACTTTCCTGTATGGAACACAAATGATACAGCCTCTTTGGAAGACAGCTTGTATGTTTCTTATCAAGTTAAATGTACACTTAATGTTTTACCTAACAATCTGCTTTTTAGTGGTTTACCCAAGAAAATTAAAAACTTATTTCACACAAATGCCCATCTGTAAATATTTATGGTAGTCTTTTCATAATTGCACCAAATTGGAAAGAATTCAGATTTTCTTCAACCAGGGAATGGACAAACTATTATATATTAATACAATTTCACACTAGTCAGAAACACAAAGAAATATATTACGGATGTAGCACGGACAAATCTCAAATGAATTATGGTATATAAAAAGAAGTCAGATAAAAAGGCTACGTACTGCATGACTGCATATGTATATCATGCTTTTAAAAAATGATATAGCTGACCAGGCTGGTGTGGCTCAGTGTTTGAGCATCAACCCATGAACCAGGAGGTCACAGTTCAATTCCAAGATTGGGTTTTGGGCTTGATCCCCAGTGTGGGGCATACAAGAGGCAGCCAATCAATGATTCTCTCTCATTATTGATGTTTCTCTCTCTCTCTCTCTACCTTCTCTGAAATTAATGCAAATATATATACATATATATATATATATATATATATATATATATATATATATTTTTTTTTTTTTTTAAGTTACAACTGAGAGTGGAAAAGGTGCAAACTATAAAGGTAGCATGAGACAACTTTGGGGTTGATGGGTCAAAACTCATTGAAGCATATACCAAAAAGAGTGAATTTGTATGTATTGTAAAAATAAATGTAATTTTTTTACAAAATAAAATCTATCATATTTGGATAATTCTCTTTCATACTCACTCTCCAGACAATAAAGTGGGATAAAAAATAAGCTGAAATATTTTGTGTATAAAGTTTAAGAAACAATCTCATGGTTTTACCACAAAGTCACACCTGAACTATTTCCATTGGCTTTATTTTAAAAGTTTAATAAGTACTAGATTCTGAAGAAAAGCGTTACCAGCTTTATTATTTTTTTATGTTGTGCCAAATCTTGCTTCCATATGTGTGCATGTGTGTGTGTTTTAAGACCACTTTATTTTCTTAACAAGTTCCTTTTGAAGAGAAAAACTTTCAGCTCCATTAATGGATTCTCTCCTTCCCTCAGCTTATTAAACTTGATGGAGATGAATGAGTTCAAATGCAGGTGGCCACACACACAAAAAAAGAGTAAATTTTGAGGTCAATTCCCGCTTGGAGTTGGCTGGCCCTTTATTCAAAATTACAGGCGGAAAATGCTAAGGTGATCTCATGCTCATAAAGGTGGGTAAGTGTTCTCTGACACAGGTGTTAAAAAGGAATTCAGACAATCAGAGAACTGTTGAAACCACATCTGTCCCCTTTAGTGTGCACAGCTGTATGAATATATATTAAAACTCTCAGACCGTGTTTGCACTAATTTGCTTGAAATGATGGATGAACAAAGCACATTTAGAATTGTGAGTGGCTGAAATGGCCATTCAAATATAGAAAGCAAATCTCTCCCTAACCTCTATTGCCCCAGTGCCTTGGATAGTGCCTAGGAATTATTGGATGTCCAGTAAATAACTGATGCATGAATAAAATAAAACTTTCTAGGTCTACTAAATATGTGACTTTTCTCACATTCATCACCTTTTTTGTGTGTATCTTCTATAGTACGAAAGTCATATTGCATATTTTAACATTCAAAATAGCGTATTGAATCTGTGGTGAGAATTTAACATTATAACAGACTCAATTCTGGATTGTCTCCTTTGAGTCCTTCATTTTATTTAAATAAGTTTTCAAAAACATGTTTGGGTTTCAGCACATCCAAGAGGTGAATCTTATAGGATCTGTTGATAGAGCCATAGCATGTTTCAAAAGAAAGAAAGGAAGGATGAAAGAAAGCACGAAAGAATGAAAGAAAGCATTAAATAAAGCAAAAAAGTAAGAGAGAAAGAAAGAAAGAAAGAAAGAAAGAAAGAAAGAAAGAAAGAAAGAAAGAAAGAAAGAAAGAAAGGAAGAAAGAAAGAAAGAAAAAGTGAGCGCCATCAGATCCAAGACTCTTTATTTTACAACACTCAAACTTTCCTTGGTAATAGAATCCTTGTTTCAACTTGGGTGGGAGGTAGAGAGAGGGAGAAAAAAAGAGGCAGACTAAGAATAATAACTTAATTATTTATAAATGTCTATGTCTAAGCATTTATCCTTGTGGTGAATATTTCTCAACATTCTGATCCACCCACTGTCTATCCACCACTTGCTTTTTTTCCTTTTGAGGGTAAGTTAGCTGATTACTTGAAATATCCCCAGTGCTACGGGCTTAAGAAGAAAAAGAACAACCACAGTGTACCTTGGGTTGAATCCACTTGAGAGCAGGATGGCTGCCATGACCACGAAACATTTTTTCTGTGGTCTTTGTCTTGGGCTAGCATAGTTTGGAAGAGGAGGTAGTTAAATATTATTTACTATCTTCAAGCCATCAGTAAATGCTACTGCTTCTTTTTTGTTTGAGCAATCTTACCTGGAATATTAGAAAATAAATAATTTCAATTTGATTAAATTGGGAATAATTGGGACCTGCAATTAGCATATATATATATATATATATATATATATATATGAGAGATAATTCATAATTTTTTCTTCAATTTTTTAAAAATATTACCTTAAGTTTGGTTCAAAAAGCATTTTTAGGCTGGTCCTTAATATAATGGTCTGGTATACAAAAATCAATAAACTGTGTTTTCATCTTATGGAGAAGTAAATAAGCTGATAATTCATGAGAACAAGAGGTTGATGGCCATTTCTTTCTACCTGCCATATTTCTAAGTTTCTCTTCTTTTAGTGATTATTAACTGGACTTTCTAGATTTAATATTGAGGCCAGAGTGATTTTTTAAATGAAATATGATTTTATTCCTTTTTTAGTTAAAAACTTTTCAAGTCCTTCTGTGTTTATCTGCCAAGCCTTCAGAGTAAACTCTCTAGTAGATACTTTCTCATCCTGAAAGAACCTCTGTGCTGGCACCTGTCAGATCTATTATTTACTGTCTGTCTTATCATCCACATGTTACCTTGTTAAAGAAAGAAGTGACAACTTTTATCTTTGTATTCTCAGCACCTTACCGGCACTTAGAAGGCACTTAGTAAATGTTTGTTGAATGGAAGATGGAATGAATACTGAAAACACAACACATTGTGGATTGTGAAAAGTCAGCCAAAGTAGAGTGTTGTTGATGTGAACAAGCAATATGGGTATATATAAATGGTAATAGATGAGTATTTAGAATTTAGAAGTATTTTTGTTTTGGCAAACTTTTCGGAAAATACTTTCTAGGGGTGTAGGATACTTTGAGAAGACTGTCTTACATACTAAGTTGAAATATTAGTCACTGGGGAATAGACTAATAGTCTGTGGTTAGACGGAGAATGTTCATAGTCCATTAGAAATATATTGCAAGGCACATGTTGCATTTATTTTCCTGTCAAATAAATTCTAGCAATTTTTATGGAAAGAGTATTATTGGCAATTCCTAACTGGGCTAATTCTGATATTTAGAGGTATTGGATGATAGCATTGCTACATTTAATTGCTGTTACTATACACACACACACAACAAAAATAGTATCTACTATTATGGAGATTTCTCAATTATACTTGGACAGTTTTACTATATATATGAAATATTTCTCCAATATAAAAATTGTCTTTAAAATATAATGTACTTTAAAATTTATGTTTTCAAACTAAAGGATAGTAAAGGTTAATGCACAAACATTTAAATTAGAGTTGGTAGGACCTGTAGGGGGAGCTCTCACACACTATGTCAGTCCCAAAGCCCTACAAGTGGAACTCTGTTTATTGTAGTTGTTCCAACTTCCTGTTCTTCTCTGTAATAGACTTGTTTCTCCTTTGTTTCTGGGAACATACATGTGGTTTGCCAGTAGACCTCATGTCCTGAATTGCAATTCTTTGTTGTTCTCAAATAAACCCATTTTTGTTGGAGGAATATCTGGCTATTTGTTTAAGGTCAAAAGAACAAATCAAGAAAATAGAAAGTTACATAAATATGACTTAGTATTTGTTTAAATAGTACCTTTTGCAAGCATTTGGTTTTATTAAAATTCAGTTATTTGTTACTGGATGATTATTTACACAGCAGTTATATTAGTGTAATTAAAAGATCAAAGTGCAAATTTTTAGTAGGATTCAAAAAACACAGAATAAACATTTGTATCTTCTGTTTTTTTTGTTTTTGTTTTTTTGTCCTGCAGTAACTTGGAGAAAACTTATAGTTGTTTGCACTATAGTTGTGAAATCAGCAGCTGGTTCTTAGTTATTCTAAATTCTTTAAAAATACTTGGACTGGGTACTTCACCACAAGAAACAACATGGATTCACTGAAACTCACAAAATAAAAAAATAACCAAACAGCCAATGAAAAGAGTAATGTTTGAATGCCTCAATTCAAGTGTCACTAAGAACCAGACACTTGTTCTAGAGCAATGGACCAAATAATGTCTTTCAGTCATTTTCTTTAATTTTTTCAGAAAAAAGCTCTAGAATAGTTTATCAAATATAATATAAATTTTTCTGTTAAAGATATTTAATGAAAAATTTTCAACTCTGAAGACATTTAAAAGTTGCTAATAGAAACAAAGATAGTATTGGAATTTCTTAATTCATAGTGAATGGGAATTTTTTAAAAATCCTCACCTGAGAATATTTTTTTATTTTATTTTAGAGAGAGAAAAGGGGAGAGAGAGAAACATTGATGTAAGAAAGAACATTAATTGTCTCCCTTAGGCACCAGGACTGGGGATCAGACTTGCAACCTGGGTATGTGCCCTGATTGGGAATTGAACCTGCAAACTTTCAGTGTATTAAAACCACAATAAACTAAACCACACTTTCTCATTGAACTGGAAATGTTCACCTTTAATCTGAAAAGATTAATTTCTTCTGTTAGTCAAATTTCTTATCAAATCACCAGGAACCACTAGCAAAATAGCAATATCATAATAAATTAATTATATTCTTAATTGTTTGTCTTGTATCAGATCTTGATTTTAGTCTTTACTAGTCTTTCTATCTCTGAATATACAATATATATGTCAGCATTATCATCATCATCTCTCTCATATTGATTCTTACAACATTTTCTTTCTCTTCCTCGTTGTCAGTGCTTATAAAACACTAGAGACCCAGTGCACAAAATTCATGCGGGGGGGGGGGGGGGGGGGGGGGGGGGGGAGAGAGGGCCCTCAGCCTGGCATGCACCTTGGCCTGCAACCTGGGAACCCTCGGGCATCCCTCTCACAATCTGGGACCGCTGGCTCCTAACTGCTAGCCTGCCTGCCTGATTGCCCCTCACTGCCTCCTGCCTGCCTGCCTGATCACCCCTAACCACTTCTGCCTAGGCCCCTGCCACAGTGCCTTTGTCCAGAAGGAAGTCAGACATCAGGAAGATGTCTGGTCAAACCAGTCTAATTAGCATATTACCCTTTCATTAGCATAGATTATTCATTGTTGTCTTTTAGTTCTGCTTATTTAAATCTTGTGTTGTTTTAGCATAGAAACTTTTAAGATGTAAATTTGCATTTCTACCAAATTTTTGTTAACTACACACAATGTTGAAGGATATAATAATATTGCAGCAATTCTAACTGATATTCTGAGAAATATTAAGCATTTAATACCAAGTTCTGATTTGAACTTATGAATAATCATTCTCTGATTCTTTGCAGAAACCATTTTGATGGAAATATTTCTTTAGGAGTGTCATTTTGAGGATCTTTGAGGAAAAATTATTTATTCTTTTTGGTCTCACTTCATTATTGTAAAATGCTGCAAGAATGAAGGTATAACCATGAAAAGACTTCCAGACAAGCTGCGATGCTCATTATTTAACAGTGCATGTAGTTCAGACACATTTTGAAAAGTTAATCTCAACCTTTGAAGCACTGTGTGATCTAATTGGAAATATGGATCCTAGCAGATCAGCTTATATTTTGCTCTCTGATGAATCAGGTTTTTATTTTCTGAGTTATCTTTCTTTCTTGTTTGAAGTTTTAGGTGAAGTTAACCAAACACAAATGTATTTTCAACCATCTGGAATCAGACTTTAACAATGTACAGTGAAACACAAGTTTCAGAGTGGTTCTTTGAAGATCAGCACTTACTGGTAGACATTGAGAAGTCAGTCATCTGTGAAAGAATAAAGTGTAAGAAAATGAATATTTTACAGAAAACGAAACAAATGGGAAGAATGATGCCAGACAATATGATTTTTAAAAATGATTGTTTTTCATTGTCGGAAAAATCTAAAAAACAATTTTTGAATGCCTCAATTGTTTTCACTAAAAACTGGACACTCATTCTAAATTAATGAATCAAATAATGCGAATGTTCATGTCTTTCTGCTGTGTTCTCTTATTTTTGAAGTAAGAAAGTTCCAGAAGATCTTACCAAATGTTGTATAAATTTATTACAAATGTCATAAAGATAGTGGGAATTTTTCAAGTGTGGAGATATTTTGATAGAAAAAGACATGGATAGAATTGAAATTTCTGAAAAGTATAGTAAGTGGGATTTTTATGAATTGATACCAAATTTCTCCTTATAGCCAGGCAGTAGAAGTGATGTAAAAGAGGAGAGAAAATGGAACTGAGAAATATATAAGAGCTGGAGTCAATAAGACTTGGGTGTGGAGAACATGGAATCTAATATGACTTACTGTGATTGAATGAATGTTAGAATAATTGTCTGAGAGAGCACTGAGCACACAAGCTGGTCAAGGGCATAAATGAGGCAATGACTAAAGATGAAATGCTGGAGATTTGTAGTAGAAAAGTTTACTAGGCAGACCAGACTAAAATCCTGGAGTTTGGAAGTGAGGCCTAGGCCACAGTTTTGGAGGTTGGATCATTGTGAAAAAGAGGAAGCTGAACCCATTGAAGTGTAAGAGTTCACTGGACAGTGATAAGAGGGACACGTGTGGGACCCAGAGGAATGGTAACATTTATGGGGTGGGAGAAGCAGACTATTCAAGTAAAGACCATGTTTAATTAGGTATCAGATACCAAAGAATGAAGTGGCCAAAACTGATCAAGGGCCACAGAGAAGTGACACTGTGATGGTTTCGGCAAAACTGAATGGGACATGAGGATGTTAGGACATCAAGTGGCCACTACTCCTCAAGAGCTTTGCTCAAAGTAAAGCAGAAAATAATAATTATAATAAGAGATAGTTCTGGTCAAGGGTAGGTTTGATTATTTTTAATGGAAACCTCCCCCCTGCATTTTCTGATTATAAAAGGAGTATATATTTTTATAGTAAATATTCTGAAAAGGTCTACATTAAAATGTGAAAGGCATTGATCAGACCAACATCTAGTAATAGCATTACAATTGCTAGAAACCATCCCCTATTTTTAGTTTTCAAGAGCTCTTTGAATTTCTAGGGTAACTTAACAAAAGAGACAGAAAAAATGTTTGTTCAAGAGGAGGTTTTAACATGTCATTTCTTATGGGAGAGCTCAGTCAAATCTGACTCAAGAGAGGAAAACTTACAAAGTTTACCAAAGCATAACTGGTACAATGTTAATCCACCACCTACCAGTAACTGCCACCCTCTATCACGCTAGGTCAATAAGAGAGCTGGTAGGAAACATCATCCAGTGGTTTTGACTCAACCTTGGAATGTTCAAGACTTAAGTCTGGGTTTGTATTGGAATTTATTCCTACCTGAGAGATACAAGAAATAGTAAACCAAAAGCCCTATGATGGGCCAAAAGGCACACAACGCCAACACAGAGAAACAAAAAGAACTAATACAAAAGCTCTGAATTTAATTTTGGAGAAACATCAAACCCAAATTGAGAAACAGTCTACTTGATAACTGAGGAGTGCTCTTCAAAAATATCATGTCATAAAAAGCAAGGACAAGCTCTGTAACTGTTCCAGATGGAGGAGATAAATATACATGCAGTCTGACTAATAATACAACCCAATAGAGTGTTTGTCTCTGAAGAACATTATTGGGCAAATGAAGAGACCTGAAAAGGGCCTGAGGATTAGATAATAGAGGTAAATCAATATTAATATTTTGGTAAGTATACTGTTATTATGTAAGAGGTTATATTTAGGATTTGTTGTGATCACTGCTTGTTTGTAGGATGGACTCTCGTCCAAGGTTCTGTGAGTGAGATTTATGATGACAAACACATCTAAAGATGGTATTTGGAGGATTATTACTTACATAATTGATATATTGTGGGAGAACAGGGAAAGCTTCCCAAGCAGGTCCAGGAGGTCAGGGGTAGGAGACTGGCTCAGGATTTTCACTGAGGCTTAGTGGGTGGGGCCAGACTGAGGCTTCCCCTATATAGGTAGGACTTTCATGGTTTGAATATCCTGATGGCACCGAAGGAAGGAGGATCAGGCTTTCTCATCAGCTGGTTCAGAGGGGAAAGAGGGAATGAGGTTTAAAAACTGTCAGTAGTCAAACTTGAGAAAATGGAGGCAGATTATTTATCATAGGTTTAAAGAAAGGGGTAGTATGTCTGCAGCCTACCCATAAACAGATCATATATACCATATATCATACAATATATATATATATATATATATATATATATATATATATATATAGAGAGAGAGAGAGAGAGAGAGAGAGAGAGAGAGAGAGAGAGAGAGAGAGAGAGAGAGCGCGCAAATGTAAAATGTTAACATTTGGATAATCTGGATAAAGACTATATGTAATTTTTTGTACTATATTTGCAATTATTTTTGTGTCTGAAATTATGTCAAAACAAGTAGTTCTTGGTGGGTTTTTTTTAAGTAAGGGATTACTAGGCCATTTAAAACTTCCTTCTTGAGAAGAAAATGTCAGGTTCCTAGTAGAGAAGAAGCAACAAGGAGGCAGAGAAAGCATTCTAGGTAAATTTTTCTGAGTGAATTTCCAATTCTATTTTAATGATAGACCTCCTCATGTTTAAAAATAGACTACAGTACTAGCCACTGACTACATTTTGTTATATTTTCTTCTCACTATTTTTATATGCCTCTGTATACATGCATCTAAGATGTAAAATTTGTACATCTTTTAATTCAAGAATCCCCCATTAGAAAGTAACCCCAAGTAAAAATTATAAGTATACAAACATATGTTGTTGGTATGTTTATCACAGTATTGCTTATAGTAGCAAAAGGGGAAAGGGATAGGAATAATGTAAATGTCCTTACAAGAGAAATATGATGAGTTTCTCTGTCTGCTTATGAGCTATAAGAAGTGGGGATTGCAATGAAAATACATGCATCTTTTTAGAATTTGGCATGAACTAAAATGTTTAATGATTACTTTAAAGGATGTGAATCTAGTGTCATCAGTTGTTTTAATTTATCCAGCATCAATTCTCCAGTCTTTGGTTAACTGCACTCTCAAATTGGTTTTGAGAAACAATTAGTCCACCAAAGGATATAGTCTTGAAGAGCATTTCTATGAAGGTGCTGCTTACCCTGGCCAAGAAGAGCTGGGCATGTTGTATATTCCTAAACTACTCCAATCTCCTCTCCCACTCTCGCTCTCGCTCTCGCTCTCGCTCTCTCGCTCCCTCGCTCTCATACACACACACATTCAGAGTACATTCATACAGTGTTTCCCAAAGTGTGGTACGCGTACTCCCAGGGGTACAGGAAGAGTTTGGTGGGGGTATGCGCTGCACCATGCTTAGCTGCGCCTAATTTTACGTTCTCATGAGTACAAGGGGTACTCAGCGTTACAAAAATTATAGAAGGGGTATACATATGTCAAAAGTTTGAGAAACACTATCAGTAACCTAAAGAAAATATAATACCTGCTTTCCTCTCTAGATCATTAAAAAGACTCTACTCTTGAGTTATAAAAAAGAAAGACTGGTTTATCATCTTTCCTTTGATTTTGTGAGCTATGTCATGCCTATGCACTAATTCATATATTGCTTCATTTATGCCCTGTTATTTAAGATTCATTTCTGTAGATTGTAACCAAAGATAGCTAACAGCAACAGAGAATGAACAAGTGAATGAATGAAATAATGAACTACCAAACACCAAGGAAGTACACATCGGGGATTACCAAAATGATTACATTACAATACAGTCATAGAGGCAAGTTAAAAAAAATAGGAGCACAAATGAATTTAGAAGTAATGAAATTCACCTAGCTAGCATTTTCCTTAATCTCTTAACTTATGAAACTTTCTTTAAAGTCCTTTAGTTTTTATGAAGGTAGAATGAGATTTTTCTGGCAGAAGCTCATTTGCCTATTTAATAGTAATTACTAATCCCAACGGTTAATGTGGAATTGCTATTAATTTATTTTAATTTTTATATTCTTCTATAAAGGACATAACAAATGCATATATTCAGATAATCATTAGCTTCACTATTCTAGGCAAGTGAAATATTAAATAGCTATAGCATTTAAAAACTTGAAATAATATTTAGATTCTCACATTTATTATATTCTATTTATATTTTATTTCCTCAGAGAACAGTGAAAAAATGCTCATTTTGAAAGATGTTTCAACCTCCCATCATCATTAGATTTCCACAGTATAATTAGAGCATAATATTTAGAGTTCAGAGGGCAAATCGTTGAAATGAACAATTTGATCTCATCAATGACACCCTTTTGCACAATATATGTGACCTTTTCCCCCAATTTTTAAATGTTTTTAGAGTAGGTAACTTTTTCTGAAAGAATTACCATTACATCTAGGTTTACATTAGAGTCATAATTTTAGAGAATGTCAAAGCAAAGAGTTTAGAGATAAAATGTGTAGGCCAAACACATTTGTGGTTAGCAAATTGCTAGTTGGATGTGTGGGCTGAATTATGGTATCTAAAATGCAACATATCCTCTAATTATCACACAATTCCTGCTTGAAAGTGTAGGGAAAGATGGATTCAGTTTTAACTGAAGCATCTTGTCATGAACTGTAATGAGTAATGGAGAGACCAGCTTGGAGGACTGCCCTTATAGACACCTTCTGAGGCAAGGATTGGGGGAAGCGAAAAGCAGTTGTCCACCTGGAACTTATTCCTGCCTCCTCTTACAGGCACACCAGAGAGGGACTCTTTCTTGCATAGTCATGTTTCTTTTCCTCCACTGGTGGTTGCATTTCAATGGGCCCTAGAGAGAAAAAAAAAAAAAAAGAAAAAAAAAAAGAAAGAAAGAAAGAAAGGAAGGAAGGAAGGAAGGAAGGAAGGAAGGAAGGAAGGAAGGAAGGAAGGAAGGAAGGAAGGAAGGAAGGAAGGAAGGAAGAAAGAAAGAAATCAAGGAGTCCAGTCTCTGGCTAGCCTTTGTGCTAGGCTTCCACTAAGCATTCTCTTAAGAACATAACCATTTGGAAAATCAAAGTACATTTAAATGATTATATTCTGCCACTTAAAATATATCTGTAACCACAAAGCTCAAGCTGTTGACTGTAGAAGAAGATACATATTTTTTCATGGGTTGGGAATGAGCACACTTACTTTTCAGTCTGAAATCATCTTGGGCTGACGTATTTACATTGTAGAATGTGTGGTAGACTTTGAAAAAAGAATTATCCTGTGTGATGTGGAGAAAGGATTTTCCAGGTTAAATTTTAAAGGTGTCTCTCTTGTATTTGACATGGGTAATTCTACAGTAGTAGTAATTTAATGCCGATTAGCTATGGTAAGTGTCTATCCACTTACCAGATGACTGTGTGTGTGTTGCATGCAGACAAAACCATAAACATAATACAGAATCAACAAATAGTCAGACTTCCATTAAAAATAGCTCATGGCTCTAATTTATTGAGCTCTTGTTGTGAATATATTATCTAATTTGATTCACATTTGATATTTACTTTCATCCTGCCCTCAGACTTGAAACTGGCATATTTGAGACCTCATGTATCCATTCTATGGTTCAAAATCTCCAAGGTTCACTCAAAATATGCAATTCAAATATAGGCTCCTAACTACCCCTCAGAGTCCCTGGTTGTTGTTGCTTTTTGTTTTCTTTTTAAATAACACTAAGGTTGAAAGAAAAACTTTAGTTTAGTACCAACACTTTCTTTCTTTTTTTTTTTTTTTAGTACCAACACTTTCAAATTTCCAAAATATATAAAGAACTTAACGTTAAACAAACAACCCAATCAAAAAGTAAGCTGAGAACCTGAACATACACCTCATCCAAGAAGATGTACAAACAGCCAATCCTAAATAATAAAGAGGGAACATGCAAATTGACCATCACTTTGCCACAAAGATGGATGTGCTCACAGCGGAGGCCAAGTTCCCGAAAAGCGCCTTAACTTTTCGGAAAATGCAACATATCCTCTAATTATCTAGAGGATATGTTGATAATTATCCTCTATCAATTAGGATAATTACCGTACTACCCAGCAATCCCTCTCCTGGGGATGTAACTGAAAAACCCAAATTCATGTATTCACAAAGATTTATGCGTTCTTGTGTCCATTGCAGCACCATTTATGGTGGCCAAGACATAGAAATACCCAAAGTGTCCTGTGATAAAGAATTGGATAAAAAAAGATGTGGTGCATATACACAATGGAATACTATTCAGCCATAAGAAAGAATGAAATACTGCCATTTGCAACAACATAGATGGACCTTGAGAATATTATGCTATGTGAAATAAGTCAGTCAGAAAAACCTAAGAACCATATGATTTCACTCATGTGGGATATAAAACCAAAACTTGTGAACGTGAACACAGACAGCAGTGTGGTGGTTGCCAGAGAGAAAGGAGGGGAGAAGGAGATTCTAATATAGGGTCAGAGGAGAATATTTGACTTTGGGTGGTGGGCACACAGTGGTGGGCATGCAGATCTTGTAACATAGAAACCCACACCAGAAACCTGTATGATCATGTTGACCAATGTCACCCCAATACATTAAATTTTTAAAAAGTATGGCTCTCCTTTCTTTGGTACTGAAATTATTTGTCATTTTTATCATTATTATTAATTTAAAATATAAAATTAATTTTTATTGAACATCTATTGTGTGCCAAGAAGTGTCCTGGTCAAAACAAATAAAAATTCCTGACCTCATTACATTCTAGTAAAGGAAGGTAGACAATAAAATAAAAATATAAGTTAATCATAAAGCATGTTAGATGGTTATTAAGGTAAGAGAGCAGAATAAAGCAGGAAAAGTTTGTGTGAGGCATTCATAATTTTAAATAGGGAAGTCAGAAAAGCTTTGTCAGAAGAATGTCAAGGAAGTTAGTGTGCTGAAGCTGAGTGAGCAATAATAGCAGAAGATACTGTACGAGATGAGATGAGGTCAGAGAGGGACCAGGTCATGGGGATTTTAAGTCATTAAATTGACTTTAGATTTTATTCAGTGAAAAAGGACCCATTAAAGTGTTTGGAACGGGAACTGATATGATTTAACTTATGTTTCATAGGCTCACTCTGGCTGCCCTATTGGGAATAAAAGCAAGGGACTAGAAAGGCAGAATCAAGAAAACCACTGCTAAGGATAGCAGTGGGGGCAGTAAGAAGTTGTCAGATCTGAGATATTTTCAAATAAGAGATAATAATATTTGCTGACAAATTGGATATGGGATGTGGGAGAAAGAACAACTCCTAGGTTTTGGTCTATGCCTGCAGTGTGGACTTGCTGTTGCCTGAGCAGATTTTGGTGGACTTGAAATTGGGTCTTTTATTTTAGACATGTTAAGTTGAAGATGCCATTAGACACCTAAGTACTGATGTGCGGTAGGCAACTGCATTTGTGTGTCTGAGGTTCTGGGAAACAGTCTGGGCTGAAGTTACACACTTCTGGGTCATTAGTGTTATTTAAAACCATGAAACTAAGTAAGACCTTCAAAGACTTATTTGTTGATAGGAAAGAGGAGATCTAAGGATTAAGTATGGAAACATTCCAACCTTAAGAAAACCAGGTGATGTGTAGGAGTGAGCAGAGAAGACAGAGAAGAAACATCTAGTGAAGTAGAAACTGGTGCACAGCAATCCAAGTGAAACAAATGTTTTCCATTCCCCCATTTGGGATTGGTAGGAGTTGATTCTTGAAGTTTATTTATTCTTCCTGTGAACAATTATGAGCAGTTATTTTGACCAGGCACTGTGCTAGCCACTATAGATACAGAGATGAATGACTTCCAATCCCATGTCAAGGAAGACAGATATCAATAAATGAGTCACAGTGCCACGGGAAAATCCTGTGACAGAAATATACAGACTGCTTCTGGAAGTCAGAGGAAAGGCATCTCAATCATAAGCATGGTCCTAAGGCCTTGACTCAAGAGAAGATTCCAGCTAAGTGAGGAAAGGAGGAAAAGAAATTTCTAAGATTAGTTTCTGTCTCTCTTACTTGTTTCTTTTGTATGAATATGTTACTCTACTGGATTATTTTCTTCTGTTTTATTTAGTTGATGCTATGTTTCTTCTCTGAGTCTTAATGCTTGATTTTAACTTAAATTATTTTATTCCATTCCACTTACATAACTGTCTTTTGGGATATTTTACAACTATGAATTGTTCTTTATTTTGACCAAATGTTATACCCGAAAACTATTTTTATATTCTCTTTCTAAACTTGTTTTTTAAAAATACTTCTTCCTTTTGAAACTCTATTATAGTCTATAGTTATGGCACAAACAAAACACAGTTCTAAGTCTAGGTAACTCCAAGAAATGTGGTGATTCCTATGAGTATGTTAAGAGACAAAATTTCAAAAGTTTGGAAATAGAAACAATACTACTGGGGGGGAAAAAATCAAATATCACAGTTTTCTCTTCTCATATCCATTTTCTCAAAAACAATCATAAGGCATTAGTTAGCCAATCTGTAGTACAGACAAATGTATTATTTCTATATTTGGTGAAATCAATTTTAACTTGCCCTGTGATTGATTTTATTTGTTCTTTTATTTTTTATTTTTTAAATACACTTTGCAGAGAAAACCTCCTACCAATAGGTGGCGTTTGGACTTTAGAAAAATATTACATACAGGTATATCTTGACCCAGGAAACAGTACACGTTGAGTAATTTAATTTCCTCATTTTAACATAACTTGCCAAGACATTATCTAATGTGTGGTTAGTGCCGTCACTGTTTTACATATCAGCCTGGTGAGCATTAACATATCTTGCAACAAGAATAAAATGATGAGGTAAATATTTTTATATCATATCCTTACATTAATAACTAAATTACTCACAATGTTCTCCCCAACAACTTATTTTCAACAGAGAGATGAAAAAAAGATGGTATAAGATTTGAAATTAAAAATATACAAACAAGCTGCTTAAATATGAGTTTATGTGAGGTAATTGAGATTTAATAGATCTACTGGTAAATATGGAAAAGAATATTTACATCATAAAGTAACTGACAACAAACTTTGCTTATATATTGAAATTCTCTCCAAAGATTTATAACAAATAACTTATTTGTAAAGCTGTCTGTGTTTTTTAAAGATTAAAGAAAATAATGGTGTTACAGAGAGTTACAACAATGGTATTTAGAAGGAACTGGGATGACTTAAAGAAAATAAATGCAGCTGAGAATGGCAGTTCATGTGAATATAAATTAAGTTAGTAAATCAAATCTGATGCAAGAGTGTTCTTTAAGCAATGCAGCCATAAAAATACAGTTTTATTCACTATAACCTTTTACAGAGAACAACAAAATCATGATGTTTAGCCAATCGATCTGTTGTTTCACAGAAATGTTTTACTACGTAGAGAAGGCAATTGATTTATTGTAAATCATTGAATAAATCGAGGAGTAGAGTTTTAAAGTTCCTTCCATACACCAACATGTGCTCTGAATTAATTTATCCATCTCCATCTAAATTGTTTGGAGATGCTTGAGGTAGGAAGTCACTTTTGGCCTTTGATAGGATTCTAATTTGTTTTGCCTTTTCCAGGGGGAAAGTTAATCATGAGATGGAACTATATTATTTTTTTTTGTATTGCAGTATTATCATTTTAAATATAATACACTGTTTTACAGTTTATAGACTGTTATAAAACATTAACAATTAGATCAATCCAAGTCCCCAAAATGTAACTCTTCGGATGTATTGGTTAGGACTTCTTTAGTTGCACCTAATGAAGATAACTCTAGCTAATTTAATATAAAAGAGGAATTGATTAGAATCATGACTTGTAGAAACTATTTGAACAAATATGGATATGATTCTTTTCTAATTAAGCTCTTGGGCTATTCTCTGTGCACATTAATAGGAAATCCAATCTGTCTTCAAAGGAATGCTCTGCTCTGTGAATTGGGCTTCCTCCATTCATACCTGTTTCCAAAAGCTAGACAGAGGGAGAGTTGGAGAGTTGGGTCATTCTGTATTATGCTCCAACTGAAAAGTGACAGCTTAGGTCAGTTGCCCATCGGACAGCCAATGCACCTTTGTCTATTACACCATCATTGGTGACCCAGCTCCTGTTTCATGCAACATGCTTGCATACTTGGGTTCTTCAGGTAAGAAGATTATTTTTAATTCATGCTAAGATCCTCACCCATTGTTCCCAGGCAAAGCCACAAGCTGGAATGTATAGGTCTAGGGGAGTGCCCAGCCTTGCAACATACTGCTCCAGAATGCCATTTCTTATGAGCTCAAGGTGTTGGTACTGTTCCTAGAACAGACCCTTCCCATCTTCTTGGTGAGTTTCATTTAGGAGTCTTTGAGATCCTATCCTTCCATTGGAACTCACGTGGGACCATCACAATCCATCAGAAAGCCTCTAGTTATATTAGATTTCAAAAGGGTATGAACTGCAATCTCAAGCCCTTTCTTCCACAAGGCACCTTGCTTCTTCAGCCTGCTTCTAGCAATAGCACCTTAGAGTAGCAGCCTTGATTTGGGCACACATGTTTGTTTGTTTTTTTTGTCTGTTTGTTCAAGGTCTTTGGTATCTTGTCATCTGACATTTTTATGATTAAGAGGCAGTACTCAAGCATTTTTGGAAAAAGTCAGAAAAAAATATACTACCAAGTGATTTTCTATGTCTACATAGATAAAGCAATAATGGCTGGCAACTTCTCATTTAAAAACAAACAAGTGTGTGTGTGTGTGTGTGTGTGTGTGTGTGTGTGTGTGTGTGTGTGGTGTGTTTCTATGTTTTCAAATACCCCTCCCTCTACCAATGGATAGAGGGTTGATTTATGGACCCAGAGTCAGACCTATAACCAGGTTTATAACAAATAACTTATTTGCCTATAACTAGGCACTTGAATGATATCAATACTCTCTTTGCCTTTCCCCACCTTCTCTACAGATTAGGGTTTCCTATCCATTCTATGAGACCTGGTTACTGGCATCTGATTTTTAATGTTTCTTTCTACCTACCCCCAAAATGAATAAAATCTTGGTTCTAGTCCTAAGTAAGAAACGATGATTAGTCCTGCTTAAGTGAATTGTCCATCTGAATTCCAATCATTGTGATCAAAGGGTCAAGGATATATAATATTTAATGATTGCCGGTCATTCAGAACTTTTTTTTTTTTTTAATTCAGAACTTTTAATTAAAGGACAGATTCAAACCTTAGGGCTGTCATGCTCAACTGTTTAGGCTGTGAACTATTCAAGAGCATCATCTGAGAACACTATGCACATCACAAATATCTATTTTGTATTTTGTAACAATGTCAGTAGTTTTATTGTAACTATTGACTTCAAGGATAAACTCCATATTTATATTGACAATTTCTGACTATGGTAGTCTTGTTCCATAGAAATGAATATATTATGACAATTTTATGACCAATGGGAATAAAATGTGTTATTTTAACATATTAAATATTATATAATTATATATACACATAATATTATGTCACATTAACTTATGAAAGAGGAACAAGTTTGATAATTGAAAGACTTTTTAAACTGATCACATCTAAAATATACTTTGATGCTAAACAAGATCCTGTTTTTACAACTGATATATTTAGTGATCAGCAAATATCTAATTTTATAAGTTTCCTAAGAATATTAGAACATGGCTACATTTGCATTCTATATTTTAGTTCACTTAATTTGCCATTATTTACCAGTGGTATTAATGAGTTCTTGATTTAAATTTATAAGTGTTTTCATTATTATATTAATCACTATGCAATAAGCAATATCCATATGCCTTCAAAAACCTCTAAAGTATTTCATACATATAAATGAGAGATTACCACAAAATGAGCCACAAAATAAGCAACTGTTGATTATTTTTTAATAAAAATTTTACAAATACAAAAATTAACTCCTAAAAAATGTAGCAACTTATTACATTAAATATATTTGAAATTGTTTTGAATGATAAAGTGCTGAGCAGTTACTAGATATACAAAAAGTTTTTTAAATCATGGCCATAAAAGACAGAAAGCTATTATAAAGAAAAACAAAACCATTATAATTATTCAATAAAATTTTGGAGAGGAAAAGGTAGAAAAAAAAAAGGAAAGCATTTTAAAGTGCCTAATGTGTGCAGATTGTGGCCACAGTTGGGGTACAGATGAAGCATGGGCAATGTACTGATGAAAGCCATTACTAAAGAATTTCAAGGAAAACCAGGAGCAAAAAATTACAAAGAACATATTACACCCAGCATACTTTCTGCTGATCCAGGTACAGAGCCTACATAAGTAATAAATGTTCTAAAAGATAGCACTAATATGACATTTTCAGAAATTTATTCTGAAAACAAATTCTTCAAAATAGTGAAAAACCATTGACCCCTGTTTAATTCATTATCTATCTCTGATAATTATGTAATTTTAAAAATTATTTTGAACACCAGGGATGTGAAAATCAAATGAGGATTGAGACTAATTATATAATTGTTGGCAGCATTCACATTTTTGTGAACAACCATTTTTGTAAACAATCAAAGTGAAATACTTATTAATAATAGTAGTGTTTTTAGCTGAAATCAGTTTAATGGATATCATTATCAATGATACAATGAAGACATTATATACTAATGATAAAAATACTGATAGGCTTTTTTGAACTCATAATACATAATTTAGTATTTGGCAAGCTAGTACCCATCATCCAAAACATCATCCAAGAAACTTTGTGTATGATAATGGGACTTTTTATGTAGCAGAAATGAAAACAAAATTTGAAAGCATCATGGAAGAACTTCTATAATATAAATATTGAGAATAAATGATCGTGCACATTATTTAGGGGATGAGATATGGAGAAGGGTTATATACACTGAGTGGCCAGATTATTATGATCTCTGAATGCATAATAATCTGGCCACTCAGTGAATAGCCTATATAATATGCAATTTTCCCCCTCAACTAGGAGTTCAATGTCCATGTCCCCTCCCCCTGGCCAGGCTGGTCAGACCCCACCCATACATGAATTTATGCACTGGGCCTCTAATACACACACTCATACACACACACACACACACACACACACACACACACACACACACACACTGAGTGGCCAGATTATTGTGCAATTAGAGATCATAGTAATCTGGCCATTCAGTGTATATATTTTGGTAAATAAATAAATGATAGACTAGACTTAAAAAAGAATAGATCTAAGCCAAAAATATTTTTAGAATTGGTTTGAAAACATGGAAAACATAGTGATTTATTACAACAGATCCTTAAAAAAATTCTAAGCCACTCTATAAAATTTTTCTTCTGTAACAATGAGGCAAAAAGCTCTTTTATTATCACTTAGGTTTTTAAAATATGTTGTATGTTTCTGTTGATTTCAGAGAGAGGAAGGGAAAGAGAGGGATAGAAACATCAATAATGAGAAAGAATCACTGATGGGCTAATTCCTGTGCTCCCGGTACTGGGGATCAGGCCTTCCACCTGGGTCTGTGCTCTGACTGGGATTCGAAGGGTTCCTTCCTGGCTCCTGGGTCAATGCTCAACTGCTGAGCCATACCAGCAAGGCACTTAGGTTTTTAAAAAATCTTTTGAAACATTATCTAAGGGTTAAATAATTACTGCTCTTTGGCTTCAGTGAAATAATGAAATGTTTTGAAAACACATTTAACAAACACAATTTTAAAAACCATTGCAGAATCCACAATGAGAAATTCAAGTCATTTCCATTGAGCCATGAAAACTCAATTAGAAGCAGTGTGTGCTCTTCTACAAACTGTTGGTGATATTAATAAAGATGTAAATTATAGAACATGGGCCAAAAGTATTGCAAAATTGTCTTTTTTTATATTTAATTTCTAAGTAATAATTTAGCTCAATGTTTTAAGTGAAATGATGTGTAAACCAAAATTCAATATACATAATGTCCTTAAAAGCATAAAAACCATTCATAATTTTAAAAAATTACATAAAAGTGATAGTACTTACAAAGTCTAAATCATTAATGCCCAATAAATAGTATCTTCACATTGATACCAATTTCTCCAACATAGAAAATACTAGGAAGAGGAAGACTTATTTGGACCTCAAACCCCATGATCAGTTCATAATTTAAAATTAAGTTTCAAAGTCAATGTTTTCTAATTTTATGTAAAAAATACTATGTTGGAAAAATAGATTTATGATTATAAAAATTTCATGGCCCCCTTAATATTTTTGTTACATTATCTTGAAGAATTATGATCAAGCTAATAATAAAAAGGACTCTGAGAATGAGTGAGTGCTCTGCTATGGTTTCTACCTGAGAGGACAGTGAGAATCTGACCACACCCAGAGAGATTAGGTCTCTGGATTAGCTGTCAAAGAATAGCTCTGAGATCAGTTTAAAACATTGAGGATTTACTCATATAAAAGAAAACACAAAAACTATTGATAGTACAGAACTCATAAAAGCGAAATCCACAAAGATTTACCAGAAAAAAGTGATTATTTGATTTAAATAAAATCTTGGCATGTGAGTTCAGAATTGGTTGGTTAGTGTAGACCAGCTGTTGAACTTCAAATCCCTTTGTATATTTTTTAAAGAAGAATGCTACAAGACAGACTGTTGAATCTAGTAACTATTTCTGTATAGAAATAGAACAAGTGAACATTGAAGCAGTTACAGTCTCATTTTCTATGGAAGTAAAATGTATGATTATTTTATAACAAATTATATTATATCCTGTAACTTTGAGTTTCTAATTTTTTCTTTGTTTTCATAACCATTTATCTCCCCTATACCCTTCCACTTCCACCCAAACCCCTCCTCTTAGTTTCTAATTTTTGTGATTAAAATTTCAATGTTTTATAATATTTTTACTAGTTTTACTTGTATAATTTGCATAAAAGTCATCTTATATTTGTTTTACTTGCTATTATATATTAAATTATACTAACTTTAAGTCCTGGTCAGGTAGTTCAGTTGGTTAGAGTGCCATCTGATACACCAAAGTTTTGGGTTTGATCCCCAGTCAGGGCACATACAATGTATAAATAAGTGGAACAACAGATCAATATCTCTACCTATTTAGATCAATAAATAAAGTTAAAAATTATATATACTATTTTTTAAAAATTCTTACTTAAATTCAAAGGAGCCTTTTCTAATTCACATTTAAATAATTGTTTTGGCTGTCAGTGGTTCTGCTGATTGATATATTCTCCAAAAAAAAAAAAAAATAGATTTCAGAAAAATTTTAAGTATTTTCATGAAAACAATCTAAGTGTTCATCAGATGAATGGATAAAGAAGATGTGCTATATATACAATATAATACTATTTGAAATGGAATCTTTTTTTAAATTTGTTTTTATTGTTGAAAGTTTTACAGATGTCCCATTTTTTTCTCATTGGCCCCCTCCACCCTGCACCTACCCCTTCTAGGCCTTCACCATACTATTGTTTTTGTCTGTGGGCTATGCATATATGCATATAAGTTCCCCAGTTAATCTCTCCCCATGCCATCCCAACTTTTCCTTCCCTCTGAGATTCGTCAGTCTGCCCTATGTTTCTACGTCTCTGGACTTATTTTGTTCATCAGCTTATTTTGTACATTAGATTCCACATCTGAGTGAGATCATTTGATACTTGCTTTTCTCTGACTGGCTTATTTCCCATAGCATAACACTCTTTAGGTCCTTGCATGCTATCTCAAAGGGAAATAATATATTCACCCTAATGTTCATAGTAGCACAATTTAAAATAGCTAAGATCTGGAAACAAGTGCCCCTCAGTAGGTGAGTGGATAAAAAAGCTGTGGTACATTTACATCATGGAATACTATGCAGCTGTGAAAAAGAAGGATCTCTTACCCTTAAAATTGAGGGTGGGACAGAGGGCTACAAATGGTGGAGGGGGGTGGTGAGAGCTATGATTGGTGATGGGTGGGAGGCCGCCAGCTGAGGCAAATGGAAGTGAGCTAGCTGGCCTCTAGTAGTTAATAATACTGTATCGTATATTTGAAAGTCTGAGTTGTGCAAGAGACTTTTTTTAGATGGTGGAAATGTTCTATATCTGTGCTGTCCGAAATGATAGCCTTTGGCCATGTTTAATTTAAATTTAACTTAATTTAAATTTAATTGTAAATAGTCACATGTGGGTAGCTCTAAGCTACTCAGTGGGTAGGAGAAGGAGAAATTTCTCCAGGGAAGAGAAATTAAGACTTTATAGAGTAAGTTTACAGGAAAACATTTTAAACCCTGTGGGTTTTTTTGTTTTGTTTGTTTTTTTTAATTTCACTTAAAGGAACAGATTAAACAATGAGTACAAATGGCATTTTAAACATCTTAACTGAATGATGACGGATATTAAAAAATTAATTTTCAATTGCCTTTGCCCCTGAGATGCTACTGCTGGCTTGATTACCACAGTGGCCACGAAGACAAGGCGAGGAGAAAGAAAAGATGCTGGTGGGTTGGTTACAGCAGAGCAGTGGGGCCTTTTCCTGTGTGTGCTCTATTAGGCCAATTTCCTAGCCAGCCGTTTGTATAATTCTATATAATGTTTTGGATTCTTGTAATTATTTTATTTATTTATTTATTTATTTATTTATTTATTTATTTATTGGTTAAGAAAAACAAACCAAAACAAAATATAAATGATTTTTGTCAAAGCCTCACTGTGTATCTTTCCAAGATTGCAGTGAATCATCTAGCAACTAACAGTTATGTGCCTAGCACATGGGAGGTGTTCAATACACGTTTGTTGCATAGATTTGAGATTAAATTTTATTCCTGAAGAAAGATCAGTTTTTACTCTGACAATCTAGTTTTGAAGTTTAGGCTGAAAGCATGCTCCCTTTCATTATCTTTGTTTCAACCTTGCAAATATGATGCTTTCCAG
Source organism: Pipistrellus kuhlii (assembly GCF_014108245.1). Classification (NCBI taxonomy): domain Eukaryota; kingdom Metazoa; phylum Chordata; class Mammalia; order Chiroptera; family Vespertilionidae; genus Pipistrellus; species Pipistrellus kuhlii. The sequence goes on from NW_023425529.1 coordinate 50,062,189, forward strand.
CATTGTTGGAAGGTACAATTGAGATTATCTCACCTCCCAGCCAAGAGGTAAACCTAGTGTTTGATAATGTGGGTTTACTCAAGGCCATTGACTCCTTCAACTAAATATTTTCTGAAGTTGTTTGAATTTTTTTTTATCATCTATTAAAATAAAACCTGAAAAAAAAAATCAGTTACAATCTCATTGTAAAGCTCCCATAAGGCATATCAAGGGTGAGTTATTTCATTCCTGCTATTGACTTATATTATGGTTATAATGCAAGAATGTTTACAGCGATTCCATGTTTCCTTTGATGTAGATTGGAATTACCTTTGCTTCAGGTGCAGTGACTCTTGAATGCTGGGATATGTTCTGAGAACAAACTTGTTAAGCACAGGGATGTGGGAACACTTCTGCTTTCTGGTCTGTCATCTGTGATGAGCCCTCCTGTGAGCTAGTCCTTCTGCTGCTTGTTCCTGCAACTGTCTGCCCCTCCAATCCCTGCTCTGCCACATGTGACTGCTTAACCCCCTTGCTGACCCAAGGCTTCTTTTAGACTTAATCTTTCAGAATACATGGAACCAACAGCTTCCCATAGGAGAGATCTCATATGACACAAATCTTTGTTGAAACCCCTGTGTGTGCTTCCTAAGACTTTATTCTTCAAAAGCAAAATGAGAAAGAAAGAGAAGGAAGAGGAAACAGAGAAAAATAGGGAGGGGGAGGGGGAGACAACTTTCTCCCCAGCTAATGTTGAGCAAAACAGCCTAAGCTTCTTGCAGCCCCAGTGAGAAACAACAGGGGTGACTCATTAAATCTCAGCGTACTTAATTTTCGTGTAAGAGGAATTCACCATGGGTGAAGGATTACTATAGGTCTTTGTAATTGCTACAGATCTAACACAATGACTCCCACACAGCAATTGTCAAATGCTGGTGGATTAACCAGAAGGCAAGTACAGCATCTTCCCTCCCAAATCAGCATTCACAGGAATCCATAGTTTCATTTTTTATCTCTCAAACAGAATAGAAATGTTATTAGAATATTGATGTTCTAATGTGGCTTAGAAATAAATTTAATCTTTTTGATTCATTGAACAAAAATGCAAATCCAAGGAGCAGCATTGGTAAATGTGGGAGATAAAAATAGTATGGAGCGAGGGAATGAAAGATGAGTACACCTGGAAAAATAGCATTGAATCGCATTGTAATAAAATGTCTATTCTAGATGAAAATGGCATGTTCATGCTCACACATCACTGATTTTAAAAACATAAGAAAATTCAATATCTCTAAATGAGTGATTTGAAAAGAGCACTTGGAAAGGAGGCAACAAACTTTTTGACATTTTTTTATTGAAAAAAAAGTTTATTTCTCCTAGGTAAATGCTCAAAAGTAGTTGGTGACTTATCAAATTCCAAGAGTTAATTTATATTGTCCCCAGTGTTCTGCTTTACCATTTTTTTTTAACTAAAAGCCTATAAAGGAATGAAGTTATTTAATTTGCACTTTTAACTCATCAGTATTTGCAAAAATAACTTTGTAAGGCACACCTGATTCTGTTTCTTCTTGCCTACACCAACACAAATACACAGCCACTGTGAACACATACATACCCTCAGCAGAACTTCACAGAAGCAGTCATAGTATGTAGAAATTATTCTGAGGCCCAATACGTTCCAGCTAACTAAAATAAACACATGCTCAAGCACACACACTCAGAAGTCTAGATTGGAGATCTCTATTTGCATTATATGTAAAGAGTTCAAAGTACTGGATTGAACAATAGACCAATGAAGCTTGGTCTGCATCTCTGAAGTAATCAAAGAGTTAATTTTTATAGTTTCCTTGATTACTTAGGAAAATTGTCTAACCATAGAGCTCTCTGCCATTGTCATTCATTTATTGCCTTTGACTCTTCCTCTGAGTTCTCTCCAGAAAGTAGAGCCTAAGACAAAAAATTTTGTGCAGGCAGTTTATTTTGGGAAGTGATCCCAGGAAACAGCATAGGGAGTTCAGGGTAAGAGGCAAACCCAATGTAAGGGTGTGTTCTCAAATGGTTCACTGTTGTGAGCAATGGGAACTCAATGACACAGGGCCTTTCTGACAAGCCATATAGAGCTCGCCTCAGAATTAACACCTGAAGAAAGGGTGTGTTTATCATCCACCTCCAACTTTCACTGGTCCAAAGCTGCCCGTTGGAAGCCCAGGGGCTGCTGAGGGATGGCACAGGATACAGCAGAAGCAGGTTGCTGTCAGGTTATATCTGCAAAACTGGCTGCCACAGAAATGGATGGATTAAACAGTGGTCTGAGAGGTGTTCCATACAATTATTTAGCCTCTACTGAGATCACACTAAAGAGACTATAGAGAGAGCAAACCCACACATGCCAGTACTAAAACAGGCAGAGGAAACAGAAAAAAAAAGAGGGAGGGGAGGCAGATAATAGACATAACAAGGATAAGAGGAAACAACACGATGAAAAACTCTCTGTATAGTTGGTTGGTTCAGTGAAATGGCATCTCAACTCAACTATGTTCATAGTGCAAAATTTGGTATTAGTAGTATCAATACATGGAATATAAATATATATATATATATATATTTAAATTTCTTTATTGATTAAGGTATCACATAATTGTCCTCATCCCCCCATTCCCATCCCAAACCCCTCCCCATATATGCCCCCACCCCCCTGTTGTCCATGACTACGGGTTAGGCTTATATGCATATATATAACATAATTTTTTGTCATTGTTCTTCCTCAATATGCTATAATAATTTGTAGTAAAAGAAATCAAAATTTATTCTTGTTTTTCATTTTATCCTCTGTTTAGAATCACTAGGACTCCATCTGAATGCTTATTGCAATCAGTACATCACCTCACTGCCTCTCACATGTACCATGCTCACTACTGCATCTGTCTCTTGCTCACATAGTTCTCTTTTCTCTAGACCCAAATTTCTTCCCCAGTTTATCAAAATTCTGCTCATTCTTTATGACCCACTTCACATTACCTCCTCTGTGATTCATTTTATGACTTTACTTTCCTGGATTTATTTTATTCTCTGGAATTATACAGTAACCCTCCCCTATGCTGTGCAATAGCACATCATTGTGTTTGGGGGTTTTATTTATTTATGTGTACATCTACTTATTTAAACTAGATGGTAAAATTTTGGGTCAGAGCCCAATGTTGGTTCTTCTTTGTATTCACTGAAACATCTCAATAACTACCCTTATAATCCTGTCCATATATTATAATATAATGCTGTCCATATATTAAACCATTTAATTTACAAATACCTAGTGAGGTGTATGCAATTATTATCCTTCTTTTGCACTTGAGGAAACTGAGTCTTAAATTGAGGAACTGCTTGGGAAGTTGGAAAGACTGATATGGATCTATTTTATGCCAAGCTTTGGTTCTGAACCACTCTGTTACAAGTTCCCTATATATTCCTATAAAATCAAGCAAGTGTATGGACATACCAGCATAGAACTAAATTCCAAAGTATGGGTTTTATTTGTGAAGGCCTGAGGACAAGATGAAACTTTCCTCCCCTAGGATACATCATTTATATCTCAGTGGCATGTTTAATAGCAACAACAAGGAAACAGCTGTGAGCAATAATAATTGCTAATACATGACTTCTTGCCAGCTCTTCTCTGTACTACATTCGGCATCAAATCATTCATTTATTCCCCAAATATAACTTGGCATCACTACACACATTTTAGCCATCATGAGAAACATGAATATCTTAGTCATGTCCCTCAAGGAGCTTACATTATAAATACAGGCAACATGGAACTAAAGGTTCCTAGAAGAAATGCAATGCTGGAATCATGACTCATGCATATAGAAATCACAGATGCCATTAAATTCATCAATGCTTTTTCACATTTGCTATTTCTGAGATCCAATCAGGGTTTACCAAAGAAGAAAATGCAACAGCCTGAAGAAAGTCTTCAGAAAAACATCATGCTCAAATTATCATACATCTGTGGCCTACTTGTGATGGTGACATTTGTGTCACCTCAGGCTATAAAACAGATCTTGTCCAGTTCTAAATAATAATAGCTCAAAGCATCCAAGCCAAAACAAAACAAGTCTTTGAGATCTGTATTTTACCTTAAAAATTCATTTAGTTTCAGTTCTCCATGTGTGTTTTAAAATTTTTTTTAGAAATTTTAAATTACCACAAAAGAAACAAATAGATCCCAAATTGAAGTCATGCTCAAGTCATTATTTAATTGGTAATTTGCTGTTTTACTAAATTGTAATTGATTTTGAAAAACAAAACAAAAATCCAAAGGCCCAAAGGCAACTCACACTGCATGTCAGATTCAATGCCTATGTGAATACCACTTTTACCATGGTGTCACAGTATTTTTATATATATATAAATATAAATGGCAAATGTGTTTTTTTTAAATATTCACTCTTGTTAGCCATGCCAGCTATGGATGAGGAGAAAATCCCGAGTGTCACTAATAGTAGGAAGGTCTTATATTTAAGAACACTCTTGGGGGAAATTTTGGTAATTGGATCTTTTTGCTATGAAGTTGCATCTCTTATCCAAAGCAAGAATTGAAAGGATATCTGATCTACTGGTCAGTCTCTTTTTGTATCTCAAGGAAATAAACCTCAAGTAACTATTTTAATGAAGAAATATGTCTGATGTTAGTATCCTTCATCTCTAATACTATAATCTTCATCACAGGTAAATGAACTGAGATTTTTAAGTAACTTAGAGTTTCCACAATCAAGTCTTTTCATTGCATGCTCACATTCAGTTTACTTCACCATGATCTTGTCAGAGCCTGTGAAAACTTTCACAATTTTGACTTTCAGTGGTTGATGGAGCAATTGGTTCACAATTCAACTTTGTGAACAAATCTCTGTCCTCAGGATAAATAATATATTCACACATCCAGATTTTTGTTCTTTTTCTTGGTGTCATTTTGGTCAGGATCTTTCCTTTTTCCCAGCTGAACCAGTAAACATCTTTCCTGTAGAGCAAGCTTCCAAAATCATTTGTTTTACTTCACATTTGTCATAGAAAATGCTGGCCACTTTTGTTTGATTTATCATGAATTAAATTTATCATTAATTTACCATTTACCAATCCACTTAATGCCATAGCTCAGACTCTTGAGTGAATTTAGTGGCTAATTTAGTAGTGTGTTTATTTCACATATAACACACACACACACACATGGCTGCATGCACAAACATCAGTAAAAATATAATTCCAATTCAGATATATTTTAACAATACTATTTTGATAAAATATACACATTCATTGACCCATTTGTGGATATCCAGGTTTTAAGACAAGAAAGATGAATTCAGGTTTATAATAATAGTATGATAATAATAGTAATAATTAAATTTTTTCTTTTATAAATTAGTTTAACAATTTATAATTTATATCTATTATCTCAATTGATGCCAAAAGCTTTAGCTTTTCTCTGATCCCTTTGAACCAACAACACAATATTCACTATTTTATAATTCTGATAAATGTAATTGGGAACTTCTAATATCTGCTTCACTTCCTGGACTTTGTAAAAACACAGAGCAAGATCCTTCAAAGTCAATAAGTACTTTCTGAGTGCCTATGATGTGTTAGACCCTATCCTTGGTGGTAAGGGTAGAGTGAAAACAAAACAGATACATCCTTTGCTTTCAAGGAATAAAAGCTCATAAAGAAACTACAGTGTTTTCTCTTCCTCTGTGAAAATGGTCCTTTCTACCTGGTGGTAGTAATGTGACTTGCTATAGAGTAAAGTGGTTGTTACCTATTGCTTAAAGTGACAGAATCTACAGAAAATTTTACCAATTTAATAAAGGCCAATATAAAAAATAAACTACTAAATAAGTAATATGTCCATACCATGGAATACTACACAGCAGTTAAAATGAATGAATTAGATCTATAGGTACCAATATAGGAAGGTCTCAATGACACAATGGTAATACAAAAGTAAGCTTTCAAAAATTCATATAGTTTGCTGTCACTTATCCAGTCCAAAGTCATATTAAATAAATGAATAGAAAAATATTGATAAGAGTTACTTTGGAGAAAATTGGAACTGGGGTGGTATAAGAAGTCTAATTTTATTTGATCACTTAAATTTTCAGAATGAAAACTATTTATATATTACTGATAATAATTAAAAATACATCTTAGACACACCATGTTCAATCTAGTAAATAGGTCAATTCTCACCAAATTCATCTGTAGGTTTAATACAATTCCTATCAAACGCCAGAAATATTTTTATCAGATTTAGACAAGCATACTCTAAAATGTATATGCATAACTACCCCATTTGAGACTTACTATATAGCTACAATAATGAAGATTCTATGATTTTGATGGAGGGACAGACACATAGACCAGTGGAACAGGATAAAGAAGCCAGAAATAGACCTACACAAATATTTCCAACTAATGTTTGACAAAGATGCAAAAGCAATTCAATGAAGAAAGAATATCCTTTTCAAGAAATGGTGATAGAATAATTGGACATCTCTAGGAAAAAAAATGACCTTAGACTAAGCACCACACTTTATACAGATTAACTCAATGTGGACCATGAAATTAAATACAAGATATAAAATACAAAATTTTTAGAAAAAAAATATAGAGAAAACCTCCAAAATCTAGGGTTAGACAAAGAGTTCTGAGATTTGATACAAAAGTAGTCATAAAAGAATTGAAATATTGGACCTCGTCAAAATTAAAACCTTTTTTCTCTGTGAAGTCCTATGTGAAGAGGATAAACATAAAAGCTATAATTTTGGATAATATATTTATAACCCATACATTTTATAAAGAACTAGTATCTAGGGTTTATAAAGAACTCTCAAAACTTAAGTATTAAGCTTGTCATTTTTGAAACTCATAACAAAACCAAATAGCAAAATTACAAAATGAGCAAATGACATCAAAAGACATTTCACTGAGGATATACAGATGTCAAATAAACACTGTGGAAACAGTTATGTCTTTTCTTAATAAATTAAACATGCACCTTCCATATGACCCAACATTATACTCCCGGGCATTCATCCCAGAGAAATGGAAATTAATGTTTACACAAAAGCTTGTACATGAATGTTCATAGAAGCTTTATTTATAATACTTCCAAATTGGAAGCAAGGCAGATTTACTTCGGTGGATGAACAGTTAAATTAACCGTTGTGCATCCATATCATGGATTTTTAATCAGCAACAAAAAGGGACAAACTGTTGATTTACAGAATGACTTGGATAGATCTCAAAGGCAATATGCTGAATGAAATAAGCAAATTTCAAAAGGTTACATGGTATATTCTTCCATTTTTATAACTTTTATGGTAATAAAGACATTTTAGAAATGAACCAATTAGTGGCTCACATGGGTTAGGGAGAGAGAAGAGAAGGAGGAAAGTTAGTGTGGTCATAAAAGCAATCTGGTGTCCCTGTGTGATGATACTTGTTTAGTATCTTGATTGTGGTGATTGATATGTGAAGCCACAAATGTGATAATATTTCACAAACTAAATACACAAAGTTAAAGAGAGAGGGAGAGGACAAGAGAGGAAGAGAAAGAAATGAGTAAAAGTAAAACTAGGAACATCTAAATAAGTTGGGTGGATTTTTTCAATGTAAATATCCTGGTTGTGATATTATACCACAGTTTTACAAAACATCATTGGTGAGGGAAACTGGGAAAACTGTACACATATTTTCTCTGTATTATTTAGTACAACTGAATGTGAAGCTACAAATAATTTCAAATAAAATACATTTTAGAAAACAGTGAAAGCATTTGCAATGTTTTAGCTATAAGGATTGCCTCCACATAGTGCTGAATTGGTGATTCATCCATGTGAGAGTCTTGGTTATATTTTTACAAGTGGCCCAGTGCATGAAATTTGTGCACTGGGCAGGGTAGAAAGTGTCCCTCAGCCCAGCCTGCACTCTCTCCAATCTGAGACCCCTCTGGGGATGCACCACAGGGATTGAACCTGAACCAGAAGTTGGACATCCCTCTCACAATCTGGGACTGCTGGCTCCTAGCCACTCACCTGCCTGCCATCCTGATCACCCCCTAACTGCTCTCCTGCCAAACTGATTGAGGACACCTAATTACTCCCCTGCTGGTCTGATTACCCCCAACTGCCCTCCCCTGCCCTAACCCGCCTCCTCTGCTGGGACCTGCCTCCTCTGTGCAAGGTGGCAGAGATGCCACCTCTGGGCCGTGTGGAGCCATGGACCACCAGGCCTCACCATGTGGACCAGCCACAGGGCCCCGAATCCACTGTGCATGTGGCCATCTTGTGGCGGCCATCTTGTGATGACATCGTATGTGAGAGTTACCTAGGTTTCATTAGTATAGATATTATGTAAAATTATATACAGTACTTCTTATTGTCCACTTATTAGATTCCCAAAGTATATGTGTATTTCCAGAACAATATAAAATACCTTTACTACAGGTTCTCACAAGAAAAAATAATCCTAAACTATCTGCTGTTCATGATACCTTTTGGAATTACAATCCCTTCTCAAAATATAAAGAAAATATTGACCCCCATCACTATAAAGAATACATTTGTGAATGAGCACACACACACACACATACACGTACAAATACATGTTAGCATGTAATTAAAGGGAGGTCACAGACACTGTCCCTTCTTAAAGATTCCTCTTCTAAATATTCTGACTTTTGTCTTTGGCTCAGACAAAGCCATTAGAAAGTTCCCTACTTATACACCTGGACACTATGGTAGGTTGCATAGGTGAGTCATCCTATTCCATTCAGGTTTTCACTGAAATTATGACTGATCATTGAGTAGTACCAGTCCCCAAAACTAGTTATTAATTACTGCTATACAGGAAAATAGAATTTAAAGAAATTTTTATTATTTTAGTGCAGATAGTTTCAGATTGACCCATGACTTAAACATTTCATTTGGAAACTGAGTAGAAGAAACTATGAAACAACTTCCCCCAGTAACTCCTCAGAGGGGCAAGCCACGGGGTTGAGGACAGAATGTCAGGCAGTCAGAAGGCACATCTTGATTCCAGCAGAGCTCTGAGAAGCATGCCCCTGGCCAGAGTCAAAGCCCAAGGCGATGCCTGCCTCCAGCTTACACTTGTCTGAGACTTCCCCAGTTATACTGAGGGCATGGCCCTGCTAACACACACTGATAATGAGGGCAGTCTTGTCAGGAGAACGAGCACTCTGCCTCAGCTTAAGGCTAATTAAAAACAAAAACAAACAAAAAAAACCCACAGATTTTTCTTGAAAAGCCAAATAAAAAGCATCTTCCATAGAAGCTCTAATTCCATTCTTCCTCTCTTCTCCTTTTCTCCAGGCAAGGTAAGAATTACAGTACATTTTAACTTTCATTCCTTTTACCTGAAAGATTTGTATGGGACAAACTCCAACGCAGTCCTCAGTGTTACTAAAGGGTAAATTCTTAGTTTTTCACTTATTTTGACCTCTTGACAGCACTGGACATTCACTGACATTTTCCTCATTCTCAAAACATTTGTTAATAGTCTTCAGGGCTTCACAATCTCCTATTCCTCCTCTTTCTTCATTGTTCACTTCATCCCAGATTCCTTTGATGGTCTTTTTCCTTTACCTGAGCTCTTATTATTACTTCTCCCCAGGGCTCCAGCCTCTCTGCTGCCTCTCCATTTCTAGGTTTCCACCTTGATGACTCCCACATGTACATCTCCAGCACTGCCTCTCCCTGAGCTCCAGATTCTTATCTAAACTTCCACATGCAGAAGCATGGACACATAGGACAAATAAGCTGTAACCAGCACTGATAGACCAGGGGCTGACAGTAGCATAGGGGAGGGCAGAACAACAATAGGAAAGATGAGGTCCTGGAATGAGCTCTGCAGCAAAGCCAACCTGAAATGGCTGCAACAATGAGCAGAAAAATAAACTCTCATCTTATTAATTTGGAAGGTTATTTGTTACATCTGCATATATTTTACCCTAACTCAACTGCTCCCAACCTAGGGGAGATAGGGCACCGGATTTGCTGACTGGCCATAACAGGATGTAACTATCTCTCCCCAAAGAACTGGGCTGCTTAAAGACTCCCAAAGTGGAATTAATTCTGAGCAGTCAAAGCAACAAACGCCTAATATACTGTAGCTTTCACAAATGCATTGTACAGCTCTCATAGAAGCAAGCAATTTAAACTTATTACTGTGTTTGCTCTACATCACTCCCTATATATAGTAAAGTGTCCCTTAAAATACTTCATTTAGAATCAAATGCCCAGAAAAGCTTTTTCCCCTCTGGGGGTAGGATCTGATTTTGATTTTGAATGAAAAACTATGTGCATAAAAATGCTTTCACCTTTATTTGGTGCCAGAAAGTTTCAAGCCAAATTTATAGTTTGCATAATGTTTAGATTTGACCTTTTTGGGTTTTAATCTTGCTTTCTTAATCCACTTTTTCTTTTCCTGGATTTTGACCTTTAAACTTTTCTTTATTATCTAGTACTAGAGGCCCGATGAATGAAATTTGTGCAAAAGTACGCCTTCCTTCCCCCAGCTGCTGGCACTGGCTTTCATCTGGCACCTGGGACCCAGGCTAGCTTCCCTCTGGTGGCCAGCAGGCACCAGGGACTGGGGGCTTCCCTTGCAGCCCTGGCTTGATCTGGAAGGACATCCAGTCTAATTAGCATATTACACTTATAGTATTACAGATTTTGTTTTACATACTTTTATTATCACCAGACTAAACTACTAAATAAATTGGCAGACCATCTATCTACATTATAAAAGGCCAGGGGCCATCACGACCTAAACAACCATATAGACAATTGGTCACCAGGAAGTGCATGGAGCACCACTCAGTCCCACAGGCTCCTATCAAAGCAAGGCTGGTGAGCAGGCAGAGCTGCAGGTCAGTGGGTGGGGCAAGGTGGGCACAGCGAGGTCATTAGCCTCTGGCCCGGGGCCAGGCTGGATGCCTAACAACCTTGCTGCTGCCTTGGTGGCTATGGCTCAGGCCCAGAGAAGCCTGGAGAGAGAGGCAGGGCCTTATCTGTAGCCACTGTGGCTGCTGGCAAGGCCCGGAAAGAGAAAAAGGTGGGGCCTGATCAGCAGCTGCCACAGCTGCTAGTGAGGCCCGGAGAGAGAGAGGCAAGGCCTGATCAGCAGCTGCTGCAGAGCCTACAGATCAGGCCTGGAGATAGGCTCGGAGATGCTGAGTGGCATAGAAACCGACCAATCAGAACCAAATCTGGGTGAACTGCAAGGAGCCAATGGCTGCCTACGAGGCCAAGCTTTTGATGCTGACTGGCATAGAAACTAACCAATCAGAATCTAATCTGGGTGAACTGCAAAGGCAGAATCTAAGGTGTGGATGAGGAGGGGTTTTAAGGGCAACAGCTGTTTGGTGTAAGGTGTAAGATAGCAGTTCAATTTTTTAATGACCAGTTTGGAAGTATAGTGCATATGGCTGGCTATCAGTCCAGATATAGGGATTATGTATTTTTGTCTGCCAAGAGCATTTCCTCCTGCTAAAACCTCCTCCCCCCCCTTCAATTTAAGCAATCCTATCCTATGTAATCCATCTATACTAATAAAAGAGTAATATGCTAATTATAACGGGTTGACTGGCCATCTTTCAGATGTCTGACTTCCTTCCAGACAAATCCATAGAGTTGAAGGCTAAGGCAGAGGCATTTAGGGGCAATCAGGCCAGCAGCGAGGGCAGTTGGGGTGAGATAAGGCTGGCAGGGGAGCAGTTAGGGGTGATCAGGAAGGAAGGCAGAAGTGATCAGGGGTGAGCAGGCAGGCAGGCAGAGTGATTAGGGACAATCAGACAGGCAGGCAGGCGAGTGATTAAGACCCAGTGGTCCCAGATTGCAAGAGGGATGTCCCCAATTGGAGAGAGTATAGGTTGGGCTGAGGGAACCTCCCTATGCACAAATTTCATGCACTGGGCCTTTAGTACATATATAAAAGGCCAAAAGCAAAGTGTCCCCTCTGGAGTTTGACCAGGAGACCAGGAGTTAGATCGTTCACTATAACGTGTGCTGACCACCAGGGGGTGGTGCGAAATGAAAGAAGGCCCATAGCTGGAGGGCCCTGATTGGACCTGGTTGCCAACCAGGCTTAGGGACACTACCCATGCATGAATTTCATGCACCAGGCCTCTAGTAAGTAAATAAGAAAGTAATTCAACAGAATATTCATGATTCTAAAACATATACATTCAACTTTATCTAATTTTTCACAGAACTCTTATCTAACTTTTACAGTCCTATGACATTTCTATTCTCCTTCAAGGTTTCTGTGTATTTTACCTTCTTCTTTCCCTCAATCTTCCAAACCAGGCCTTACATATTTAATTATGACCAAATATTATGTTAAGAATACAGTGGGAACCAGGCTTTGTGTGGCCTAAAGTATATACAATATCTGGAGAAAAGCTAATATTATTAAACTGATTAACATACCTCTACAATACTTGTTTTCTAATATTTTGGGAGTTTATATATTTTCAATCACATTTCCCCATACTAACAAATTTCTGATACTATCTTTTATAGGTAAAATATAAAAATATTTTACTCTATTTTATAGTTTATAATTCAGAAGATTACTTGTATCTTTATTAGTAATTTCATATAAAGTTTTAGAATATTGTTAAATTGAAAAAATATCAATGATCAATAAATACCAATATAGGAAACTTACGCTTTCAGGGAATTTTTTCTAGTGTAGTAACTAACCTTAAATACTTTTGGAATCTTGACACTTTTTAAACAGATTCCTCTTTATATGTGCTTTATAGTGATATATTGTAAGAATTTTAAATCAATGCCAGTATTTAGTGTCTAATCATCATGGGAAAAAAATTTACTACTATGTTTATTAATTCATTAATTAGAATTAAAAAACAAACAAAATGTTTGTACTTTAATTCAAAATTTTGATCTTCTGATTAATGGATAACTATTTTTGATGCAGTGAAAACAATTTTATAAATTCCCTCTTAATGTAAGATTTCTATTGACTTCATTATTTTTCTTTGCCACTTTTGTTTCATATTCCATTAATTTTATGATATTTTCTTTGGCATTTTTAAGTAACTTTAAATATATTGAAAGTACTCTTCATTTATATTACATGAATATGTAATTTCTCATTGATTTTATTACAACATTCCAAAGCATCTTTTCAAATTTCAGTTAGCAGCACTTTTTTTTAGCTTATTCAATACATTATTCATATTTTTAAAAGGGGGAAATGGTATGTTTATAATATGATATGCTGCACTATTTAGTATATTCTTGACAGAAGAGACTGTCTTTTTTACTGATAACCAATGAAAAATAAATCTTTAGTTTACAGTGATATCTATCTATCTATCTATCTATCTATCTTACAATATTTTCCTCCAGACTAGCATCTTGCACCTTACATTACAGACCTTATGTTTCAAACACTGCCCCGTACTTCCAATGCTGTGCAATAGTTCATAGTATTTTTACCACACTGCCACCCCTGGCTGTGTACTTTGGTTCACAGGGTACTGTAAGTCAGCCCAGCATGTACTAGGAGTACCTCTGGAAGCTGTCCTTTCACTGGGGCAGCTGGTAATAAGTTGAAAATGACAGCAAAGTGGCTAAATATATTCTACAAAATCTAAACCAATGATCTCTCAAAAGCAACTACCCTGAATCAGATCCCAGAAATGCCTGTGGCCACTCCAATGCCACCTGACAAAGGCTACAAGGAAGGTCAGAGTGGGAAGAGACAGCAATCTGAATGTGATTAAAATTCTTTTGCAAACTAACATAGCATATGACCATGTGAGCACATGACTAGCATCCTGAAATGCTGATGCCCTGAAGCTTAAGCTTTATTTGCTTTGTGGTAAATCATTAGGTTGAGAGTAGTTTGCAACTTTGTACAAATAGAGAAATAATTCATATCATTGTTAGAGATCATTTTTTTGAAGGTTGTTCTTAGAAAATTACTTTAAAAACTACTTTTTAGTGGTAATTATTTCAAAAAGTAGAAGAATATATTCTTGAATGGAAAACTTCAAGGTAAAATTATATTTTAAAATAACTTCCTGTTTATTTTGTAAGTAATGTATGCAGATGATTCAAAATTTCACCTGAATCACATCTTCCATAGAGAACCGCTGCCAACATCTTAGTCTGTTTCCTTGCAGTATTTTTCTTCAAGTATATTTTTAGATAGTTGACTTCCATAAACAACACTGTGCTTGTCTTTTCTCACATAATATTTCATCATTATGTTTCTATGACAATTAAATTTTATTTTTAAGCAGAAAGAATTAACTATTAAATACTGCACATGAAGTATACTATTTATGCATTTAAAAGTAAACTAAGTAAAAAACTAAAAATTGAAAATAAACTGAAATGAGATCCTGACAGGGTAGCTCAGTTAATTGTTTGAAGTATTGTCATGATATTCTAAGGTTGTGGGCTTGATCCAGAGTCTGGGAGCATACAAGAAGTAACCAATGAGTGTGCAAGTAAGTAAAACAACAAATTAATGTTTTTCTCTCTCTTTTACTCTCTCTCTCTCAAATCAATCAATAAAAAGTAAAATAAAAAATAAACTGAAATGAATCTTTTTATCAAATGTACAATATAGTCACATGCCAAAGATAATTAAATTTGATTTAGTAGTCTAATTGTTGAGATAAATATTAATTTAATATTATAAAGCTATTTTATACATAAAACTTCTTTAATTTACAAATCAAGATTTCTAATATAATATGAAAGAAATTAATTGAAAGTCTTAGAGATAAATTTTATTTATTAATATCAATATGGATTAATTTTTCTTTTCTTTTCAAAGGCATGTGTTCTCTAGCTCTGTCCACTGAAAAGGCCTAGAAACAATAAAACCCCAATGATGAACATACCTGGCACCCAGACTCTGATGTCTGAATTTCAGATCCCATTAAAAAGAACCAGGGCTCCTTGAAGAAATGGCTAATTCTAGGTCTGAAACTGAGAGAATGGAACATGAAGATAGGACATCTTATGCCTAAAAGAAAAATGAAAACAAATGGTGTTTGTCAATTGATCACAGAAGCAAACATGAAGGGGTGACTGTTGATCAAAGATGGAACAATTTCAGCAAAACTAATGAGAGTAATTAGCTAAAAACATATAGAATATACCAAGTCTTTTGTTCATCGTTATGGAGGGAGAGAGAGAAATTAAAACTCGGTGGACACCATTGGAAGTATCTATAGTACCAACTTCTAACTTTATGAATTGGTAATTAAAAGGAAAGATTGAGTATTTACCTTACCTTGAGTATGAACTAAATTTCAAGGAAACTACATAGTCCTAGTTGATGAGAGAAAACCCTTCTTTACCAAAGAATTCCAACTAAAGATGCATCTTTCAGACTGTCAAACCTCAGAGAGAAGGTAGGAGAGGTTAAGGATAAGGAGAAGAGATCAGCCAAAGGGTATGCATACATATGAGCTTAACCGATGGACACAGACAACAAGGGGATAAGGGCATAAGTGGGGGGGGTTGAGGGCAATGGGGAGATAGGACACATATGTAATACCTTAATGAATAAAACAAAAAAAGAATCCCAATTAATAAAATTTAAAGCATAAAATAATTTAAAATCACCATTTTGAAAACCCCTAATAAAGTAATTAATTTGGGTAACGATAATTAACTAGAATCCTCGTTCATGAAATTTATGCACAGGGGTTCTCCTTAGCCCAGCCTGCACTCTCTCCAATCTGGGACCCCTTAGGGGATGTCCAACTGCCGGTTTAGACCCAATCCTGGGGACTGAGGCCTCAACTGGCAGCACCCCTCTCACAATCTGGAACCGCTGGCTCCTAACTTGTCACCTGCCTGCCAGCCTGATCACCCCTAACGCCTCTGCCTGCTGACCTGATCATCCCCAACTGCCCCTGCTTGCTTGCCTGGTTGCCTCCAACTGCTCCCCACTCAGCCAGCATGGTCACCTCTAATTTCTCTCCCTACTGGCCTGGTTGCCCCATGCAACCTGCTGATCAGTCTTTTAGTCATCCCTCACTAACCTAGTTGCCCAACACAGCCTGCTGTTCAGTTGTTTGGTTGTCCCTCACTAATTCCCTTTAGCCTTGTTGCCCCATGTAGCCTGCTGTTCGGTCGTCCATCTAGTTGTTTCGGTGGTGATGGCCCCTGGCTTTTTATATATTAGGATGAGTACTAGTATAATAATTTAAAATCACCATTTTGAAAACCCCTAATAAAGTAATTAATTTGGGTAACGATAATTAACATTAGATGAAAAGATTGATGTGGAGCTTCACAATAGAGGGACCAGATGTCACCGTCTGAAATCACTGACTTATCTCAGCATCACCAAAAGTGGGAAGACTAGATATTTTCAGGTTGTGATGCAAATTGGCACTGCAGAAAATCATTCTTGCCAAAAATGTTCAATTTACATCTAATCAGGACTCCAGGAGTAACTTCCATTTTAAAAAAAAAACATGGGGAGGGGGAAATAAATTAAGTGAACCCCCCTGAGGAAACAAGTAGACTAATACTGTGTGTAGAACATCCTGCAAAGAAATTAGCAGGGTCATTTATGCTGAATTTTGAAAGATGGTCAATACACGGGATGGGAATCATAGTGAAACTATAACCTGCCCCTCTATTCTTTTAATATTGTTTCTGTTAAAAATGTTTTTAACTAATTATTAAAAGATGAGTTATTTTCCAATATGTAACTCATGAATAAGGAGCATATTTGTGTAAGAGTTTCAGGATCTGGCTTCAAGATTGAGGCTGACTCCAACAACCGAACATCCTGGCTCTGGGAAACTGGCTGACTCTCAACCATAAAAACTGGACCTCCGCCTGACTAGTTTCAAGATAATTATTGGAATAAACTCTGCTGAGTACTTGTAGAATATTTTTGAACCCCCTCCCTCTGCTTTCTTTGTTCTGCTTTCCCTCTCCCTCCTAATAACAACCTCTGTCTGTTCTGAGATGTAATGGTGGTCTTTAGGACGAGAGTCCCCATCTTCTCAGGCTGCAGGACCTGAAATAAACCATCTTTCCTTACATCAGCACCTATCTCTTGAGTACTGGCCTTCGAAGCAGCAGGCATCTGAACCTGAGTTTGGTATCAAAATGGCACCCAAAGTAAAGACAGCAGAGACAACAAAGACGAGGTGCCATCAATCCAAGTTGTATGGGGACACCACAGTGCAGGGAGTTCATGATGACTGCAGAGAAATGAGTGGAGTGAGGGTGAAGGGCATGGAAAAGGAGAAGATGGGTCTTTGATTAAAAGGCAAGACACAGCCAAAACCAGTTTGGCTCAGTGGATAGAGTGTCAGCCTGCGGACTGAAAGGTCTCGGGTTTGATTCCGGTCAAGGGCATGTACGTTGGTTGCGGGCACATCCCTGGTAGGGGGTGTGCAAGAGGCAGCTGACTGATGATTCTCTCTCATTGATGTTTCTAACTCTCTATCCCTCTCTCTTCCTATCTGTAAAAAATCAATAAAATATATTAAAAAATAAAAAAGGCAAGACCCAAAGGTAGTCACAGCCAGATGGAGAATATAGCATAAAAGCTGAATAAAACATTGTATCATTACAAATTCACACTTAATACAATATTACACAAAAGCTAACTTAAAATTATTTTCTTAGACTATTCATCTTTATTTTTCCCATCCTTAAAATTTGGACATCACAGTATTTTATTTCCACTACTCATGAAGAAGGCAGAAGTAGATTAAAAAAACATGATCAAGTAAGCCGGACACAGACAACCCAATAAATGCATGCATGTGATTGTTTAATTCTGTAAAGTGAGTCCTGGAGTCCTTCACGGCCAGTGTCCATTTGGCAGCAACTAAAGAACCAACAGAACCATGAAAGGCAAATAGAGCTTGCTTGCAGGAGCTCATGGTGAGTCTCATGACAGATTTTGGATGTCAGTGTTTCTTCTAATAAGATAAAGTCACTCATTTGAATCAAGGATTAAATTTCATCAAAAGAAAGAATTCATTTGACAAGTCCAAAATTACAAAACACTTGTTTTCTATTTCTACAGCAATGTCCTTGTTTGAAAATAGAGCTGGTCTACTTATTTATTTACTTGGTAAAGCATTCTGAGACCTCACAGAGGCACCCTGAGAATCTGATCAACTTTCCAAAAAGTTGACTATTCAAATTTCCCAAAGTTCAAATTTTAGGACTGACAACAAATCATCTCAATAAATACTGGCATTTTCTCTCCTCCCATTTATTGGAAATCAGGGACAAAATTTTGGACACACAGAATTGTGTTTATTTAGTTTCTGATTTTTTACATTTTAAAGATTAAAGAACTAGCTCTATCCTTCCTTCTTTTTGAAGGAAAAGACAAAAAAAATATTTCGGTTCCAAGTTGATGGAATGTTAAATTGTCAGTTCTAGCTTTCTTCTTTCTTTCAGCTTATGAAAAACATCACTTCAAATAAATTGCACAAGTCATCCATTTAAATGACATATACGTATCTCATTTCCAGAGATGAAACAATATTCCTGCAAAACTGAAAGATATGTTATGGGGAAAATGCAGTGCAGAGCTTCTTGGCATCAAGAACATAGAAGTGCAGCTTGTACCTTGGGACCACTCCATGCCTTTTGATTGGAGTGATTATGGTGTCTTGTAAACAATCCATACGGATTCTTTTTGCTCCAGCAATTTCAAAACAAATTGTTGTCAGACACTGGACATCTTTTCATGTGCCCTCTTAATATGAAAAATCATCAGAGGTCACATATTTCTGTAGCATTTGGACAAGGTAAACTATGTGAAGAAAAACAAATGGAAAATATGCTGCATAACAATCTTCATAGAGCGAAGACGTTGCCAGCTACATCTGGTTATAAATATGTGTGAAGTTTCTCCCTTATAGCAGTTTCATAAGGGTTTTCAGAGTTCAAGAAGTTAAAGCATAAAAAAATGATTTTTTAAAAAAACCTTTAAACGTAGTTGAGCTGCAGGCAAGATAGTGACAGTTGTGAGTAAACCAAAGGCAATTGGAATTTGAAAACTGTTTCTTTCAGGAACCTGGCAATCAAACAATAGAGAAATATGTCAAACCTCCTGCATACTATTTTAGGAGGCATCTTTGCAACAATTAGGAACAAACATAAGAATGACTGACAGCTTTGTACAGCCACTCTGAAATTTTATGTGGCTCATAAAATGTATTTGTGAGCCTGGAAAATCATAACATTTCCAAGAAAGACATAGATATGTATTCCAAGTGCCCTTTCCCTGAAACATAGGTGTGGGCATGCGCACACTCAACACTTCAAGATGCTCGCCTCTCCTTCATGCTACTACCCTCCTCCACATGCCAGAGTCAGCTTTGCTCTCCACTCGGGGGCTGCATTCCAGAGCAAACGTCTAAGGACCGATGAATGAAAAAGAAAAACCTACCTGTTACTAGGATACAAGGTCCTTTATATTCTGGCATTCCATAGTAAACTGGAAGCAAGACAAGAGGACTCACTATTGCAAAAAGCGACAATTCAAGCTGTGTCCATAGACATTTCATTACACGCTGACTTAAAGAAAGCTGTCCATATTAAATGCATTGCTGGAATCTCCCATAAGGTAAAAGAGCCACTAAACTGTAGATTAGACACAGTGGAGAAATTTCATTAGAAAGAGCCACATGAAGTTTGTGTCATATGGCAAAGCAGAAGACACTGCACCTGCTTTCAATCTCAAGGCTTCAGCTGAGCTAAATGAGAAAAATATTTGAATCTGTTCAAAATCCTGGAAATAATTTTGTGCTTTACATGGGCTCTGTTATTGTACCTATCAGGGAGGGACTATATGAATACTCTATGAATGTGGTTATGAGATTACCCTCCAGATTTGTCTTTCTTGTTCTCAAGAATATAATTTTCTTTAACATATTGTCATAGTTCCCGTTTCTCAACTCTTTATTTTCATTACTTATTATAAGACTCCTCCAGCTCTTTTTCTATCCCACCTCCATTTGCCACATTGGAAAAATTTGGTCAAATGGCTTAACAGTCTGGCTATTGGTATTAAAATCTGTGAAAGTTGTACAAACAGAGCAATCACGGTGATTTTCATATGACACATTGACATGCAGATAATATTAATATTTTCTACTCATTGTAGCATTTATGTGAAGCATCTAGGAAATTTCTGTATGATTAATTACATTGATATAATTTGAGAGTCATAAGACAATTTAAGTGGTTATCTTGTCACTGCAGTAAGATAGCATGATAAAAATGTAAAATAAATCCTGATATACATTTTGTGCACTATTTCAAGGACAATAATTACTAACTTTGCAAATGCCTCACTTTTTTTAAAAAAGATAAGTAAGAAAGGATGTTTTGGGCAACATTAGTCGAAAGAGTACATTCTGTTTAATTTGCATAGCAGTTGTGTCTTGGTTCTTGGCTCTATTCTCTGAACAGTATAGTACTAAGAGACTACCACTTAAAAGGACTCTTGAGACCAGGTCATGTATGTCAGCAGTGTTTTGTGAAATTAACACATTGTACTTGTCATAGGGTTATTGTAATGGAAATCTATTCTTCTGCAGCAGACTCGAGACCACAGGTCATTTTCCCACCCAAAGACATGTTTTTAAGAAAAAAAAAGTCAAAAGATAGCTGTAGGCTGTTATGGAGTTGACATTGTAGCAAAGATGAGCTAAAATACATGAGCCAGAGCTATAGTTAAGCAAACCTCATTTCTAAAAGTGCCAGCTACAATCATTAAAAATATATTATAATAAGATATTTTTAAAAATCCATAAATTTCCCATACTCTTTACCTTACAACTTTTTGATGAATGAGCTGTGGGACTCTGGATCCTGTAGGCAAGATTCTCTGAGTGATTAGTATCTCTTCTGACTATGGTGTGGTGTCCCTTTCCTCAGAGTCAGGAGGCCTGTGTTTGAGTCCAGCACTGCCATTAGTTGGCCATGTAACCCTGAAAATACCACTTAATCCTTATGGGCCTTAAGTAATTTATTTCTAAAATGAAGTGATTGGATCAACATTCCCTTTATACCATCAGAAATCAATTTTGCTTTGTAAATTGTTGGTTTCTACATATTAAATTATATTTAGATTCGTTTAAGAAAACAATTGATCACAAAGGTACACATCCCACATCCTATGAGGCAAGCAGGCAGCTTCTTGAACATTTGAGGGTTTCCTCACATTTCACAGGCCTTGAAAGAGACTTTATAAAAAACCCAAATCAAGAATGCAATGCTAGGATTTCTATAGCAAACAAGTGTTTCTGCATCATTTCCACAAATTTGGTTTGTAAAAACTATACAAAATAGATGGATTTTCAGCTATTTGTAGGGGAGACATGATATCTTGGGATATTTTATCCAGAACCCTCTGTGAATTGACTATTGTTATATCTGTATTAGAAAAAAATAGACATAGTTAACATAACATAAAATATGGACATGATCAAGTAAGAGCAGATACTTTAATCTACGTTCTTATGAATCTCTAAAATTGCTGTTCTGATTAGTTGGACAAAACAGAACTCAGCCATTCCGTTCCCCCACACACAGTATAGCTGTGATTACCTCTCAGACCTCACAAACAAAGGACAGTAATTATTGATGTTGTAGTTTATAAGCAATACAGATTGAGATAAGTTACTCATTGTTTCTAACTACTAGTAATGTTGGGACCACTCAAAAGTTGTTTATGAACAGCAGGAACAGAAATTGAGTTACATAAAAGGCACATGTATATAATTTTGTAGGTCTATTACAACTTTTGCCTTATAATTACTTTAATGTATGACTTTGTTCCTTTACTCCTGTCTCTGCTTGACCATTAAACCAGGTTAACAAACCAGTGAGATAATTGTCGTGGTGCTTGTTTTATTATTCACTGAGGCAACTTAATATTTTTTATTTATTTTATTTTAAATCAATATTTTGTTTTGCTGATTATTAATACATCCTTACAAGACATTTAAATAATGAAGAAATGAATAAAGTATCAGTTATGTTTTCTGCATTGGAGAGGAAGGTTAGAGATTGGATTAAAGCTCAGTGATGTTTGTTTTTGTATATTACTTATAAGATACTATGTCCAATGAGAAAGAGAAAAATTTTGATTTAAAAAAACTCTGAAAAAATATATGGAAGACCGTATCCATTTCCAAATATGATCATTCAAACATCAAATAAACTTTCTAAAATACAAAGACAGCCATGAGAAGAGTGAGCCATAGCACATTAACTATTTGGAAAACAAGTTTTCCATTCTGTTTTCTAACAGTACAAACACTTAAATGTGTCCTTTCTTGGACAACAAAGTAGAACGCAACACAGCAAAATAGTTTGTGTAGTACTCTGAAAGTGGAGTTAATAAAACATGATGAATTAAATAAAGTTGTATTAAAAGATTGATTTTTAAACTCTTTTACATTGAGAAGAATGAACAACTTGACCACAATATCCTTTCCTTATCTATATCATAAAAGGCCATTATGGCATCATGATCAAACAATTGGTCACCAGGAGATGCATGGAGCACCTCTCACAAGCTGGGACTTGGTGTTTGCATGGTAAGGCGGGGCTTGCACAGGGCTGTTGGGGGGACTGTGTGGCAAAAATGGGAGGAGGGCAGGCTTGCAGCATCACCGAGCGGCAGACATGGTCCTGATGGCAAGCTAGGCCTAGAGAACACTACACAGGCACAATTTAATCATGCGCTGGGCGTCTAGTCCTATCTAATAAGAGAGAAATATGCAAATTGACCATACCTTTGCTATGCCCACAAGCCACGCCCACTAACCAATCAGGGCAAGTATGCAAATTCACCCAATCAAGATGGTGGCTAATTTGCATATCCAAGTGCAGAGAGAAGACTGAAGACATTGTAGAAAGAAGCCAAGCACTGCAGAAGGGAGCAAAACTTGAGAAGCAAGTTGTGTGGGGGAGAAGGGAGGGAAGCAGGCAGGGCAGCAGAAACTGCAGCAGGAAGCCCTATTGCAGGAATCTTCCTGCAACAGGCCTCTAGTATTTTAATAAACACACTTATAAGTAGAGAATGAGAAGGTTTTCCTTAATATAGAAAAGATATCTATTTTAAATCTAAAGCAAATATTATAATTAACCATAGAACACTAGAAGAGTTATTACAATCTATTAAAAAATAAAATGAAGATTAGGCTGCTAAATATAATGTATGAATATAAAGCTCATGGAAGTCTCAGCTTCTTTTAACTTCATTCAATAACAAATATTAAATTATTTATTAGGCTTCAATGATGTGCCAATAAATTGGTTAAGTATCAGAAATTCTTGTGGTAAGTAAATAAAAGTGCCCTATTTGAGGAATTCTTAGTCTAGAGAGGAGACAGACAAGTCTACAAGTACTTTTAGATGGTTAGGGAATCTGATGTGATAAAGGTGAAGAGTTGATTGCTGAGAAAACATTTAAAGGGTTCCTCCATAACTAAATCCTAATAAATAAGTAGGGCATAGGAGAGTAAATTGAAGAGGAAGTGCAGATTATAGGTAAAAAGAAGGAAATGCAAAAAACATTGGCATGCTACACAGCATGATTTATTTAAAGAATTGTAAATACTCAGGATAGTTTTCAAGAGACTTATTAAAATAGTTTCCAATAAGTCAAGTCCTACCAATTTTGAATTTTGATATGTTTTTAAAGTAACCAAAACATTACATAATTTCTTCACTTATGACAGTGAGTTGATATTGATTATTCTTGCAGGAAAACCCTTCCTTACTATTAGTTTGACCAGATTCCTAGTCATAGTGAAGACTTCATAGGAGCCAATTCTTTCATTGTCCATTGCTTTTAGTAATTCATTTAGTCAAATACCAATGCCTAATCTCTGTTTATATTTAATATCCGCCTCCAAAATTCCAGACTATTTCCAATTTCTCAAAATCACAGGGCTAGCCACATGAATTGTCTTGGGAAACCTTACACAATTTATTATTTAGGTAGAAGTGTCTGGTTAAATCATGTCTGGAAGCCAGGCAGGGTTCACATCCAATCTGGAAATCATTTTCAAAAAGTTGTTCATTTCTCTCCCATTTTTATATCTTTAAAATACTTAATAATGCTCTGGAATTTTCTGTGTGCTCTACTGGGATGAACTATTCTGTCCACAAACAAGTACTCAAATTTTATTTCAGCAATAGCTTCACCTTTTGTTTTCAGATAGAAGTCCATTTTGAGTGAGAGACGAGTTTCTACAGTACCAGAAATCTTGCAATCTTGGACTATTGACTTTAGAAAGTAATACCTATGTCTAGAACATATCAACCCACAAATAAATACATATTGAATAAATGAATGAATATCAATGGGTCTGCATTCAAATTATTGGATAGATAGTCTCTGAGGTCCATTTTAGCACTAACTTTGTAAGATTCTGGAGAAAACAATGTGAGTGATGATCCATGTCTTCTTGAAATTTTGAAGAAGGAGAAGGTGAGAAAACCTGCCATGGGAGATATAATACAGAGTGCGGAATTTGAAGTCACCCATGATCTGCAGAGTCAGTCAGCACTGCTCAAATCATTACTCTCTGCTTCCGTAGTCAGGAATTTGGTAGGTTAAGGTTGAGGTCTATTTAATCCATTTGGAGTACACATCCCAGATAACACAAGTGTCCAAACCAGCTAGAGAGATTTTGAAGACTCCAAGACTCTTGCATTTAGTTGGGCAATGTTATTTGCCTACTGTATCAGAAGCTTTGGAAATTTATTAAAAAAAGAAAGGCTTATTTTAATGAAAATAGACAAAAATGTATGTATACCTTAGGAAACATTCACTTCCTTCTTATGTCCTTAGTAACACACAGAGAGAATGTTATGTTTCTAAGACATGTCTTAAATTTAGTTCATGCCTATATTTAAGCACAATTGCTATTGTTCCACTGAAGCTTTACTCAGAATTTAGGTGGGTGGCATGATAGGATGATGGAATGGTTACAGTTCTAAAATGATACCACCAGAGGGAATTTATTGTATTATTCTGGTGACATACTCATGAATTTTAAATTGAGGTGGCTTCTTTTATCCAAGACAACTTTGAAAGTGACTTATCCCTCTAAAAAATGGAATTATACCGGCATGCTCTGAATATTGCAGCAAAACAGAGGCATGAGCAGTAAGACAATCTATCTAATTAGCTAATAAAGTAACCCTTGGATTACAGAAGGAGAGAAGGAAAGAGAAAAAAATTCCATTTGTTTGTTCATTTAATCACTCATTCATACATTAATGATTTGAGTGCCTACTACTATGTGCCAAGTGCTATTCTAGGTACTTACAATAATAGAGTAGTGGGTGAAACAGACAAAATACTGTTGGGGAGCACATGAGACTTGGTTGGAAAGTTTGGAAGGAGGACATTCTGAGAAAAGGGAAGTGTGTGGAAGGCCACCTGCTCTGTTTATTGGAATTCTGACTTAGGCAAGACTTAGGGGTGTGTTGAATTGGTGCCCTAATTATCCCTTGACCTTTCCATACAAGTCTGTGCATGTCCAAACCCCTGGGTGTTTACTGGGATCCTTGTACATAATCTTTGGGTGCCCTTGCCTAAAAGACATTATAAACACAAATGTCTTCCAAATATTACTTACCCTGTCGATTTTATCTAAAAGTTACACTTGATCTCAAACTGCTGTTACCATAAAAGGCTAAGGAGGCAGGCAATCGAGGCTGCCTGGTTGCTATAGCCAGCCTGTCCCATAGCCCTCTATTTCCCAGCAAATGTTGAGTCGGAGTCATCCATTCATCCATTGCTCAGGGTCTGCTGGCCCGCCCTGGCAAAACACCTCTGCCCACTTGAATTTTACATTCTTATAGAAGCCAATAAAAATAAATAAATAAATAAATAAATAAATAAATAAAAATAAACTGAACAGAGACTTTCAAAACATGACAATACTTCAGAGAAAAACTAGTCAGAAAAGGCAAGATAGGGACAGGTAGTTGAAGAGCAGGGGCAGATGTTACCATTTTTAGACAGGCAGGTCTGGAAAGGCCTCCCTCAGAAGATTAATTTAAGCAAAATGTGAAGCAGGTGAAAGTGAACATTAATATATTTGGGGAAGACATTTCAGCAGAGGAGCTTTTTCTATGTAATAAGAAATTGGTTTAGATATTTTATTAGCATATTGAAGAAAAGCCAGTGTTTCTTAGAACTATAAATGATGAGGACTCTCAAGTCTCTGAGCAAGCTTCAGAAATTTTGAATAATTGGTATGAAACATCCTACACAAGGAAGTAACGGGTTGACAAAGACTAGCATGAATTTAGAGAAACATAGAACCTATGGATTATGCAGTCAGGTTTTTATAAAATATAATGTAGAAGGCATTTTTTTAGTTGCATCTGGTTCAGAGCTTTAACAGTGCTTTGGTTAATGCCAAAATCACCTGGTTGAGATTTTATAGTTTATTGCGACTAACACTTATTAAATGTTCATTATGTGTCATCCAGAGTACCAAGAACTTGGCAAGCACCAACTTTTATAATCCTCACAATAACCTTAAGTGATCGGTGGGGCTATTATCTTCATTTTATGAAGAATAAAATTAAGGCAGAGAGAGATTAAACAGTTTGCCTACAATGCTAATAAGTTTGGAGCCAGCACTTGAACCCAAGTACTTTAAGTTATAGATAGAGAAAAGGGTATTTGTGTTTAACTGTATGGAAAAATAACATAAAATTCGTACTCCTTCTGTTGTTTTTAATTAAATATTTTTAAAAGTAACACGCCAAGAATAAGAATTTAAGGTATCTTCATTTATCACTACAGACATATAAACAAGGTGGGAACCCTATCAGTTGCTATCATGATAAACTTTCTCCCCCCAGGAAGCTGTCCTTTAACACAGCATAGCTCTGCAAGGGCTATTGTTCAGCCCACTGAATGTGGTCCTTGAACACTGGCTGAAGAGACTGAATGAGGAAAAGGAAACAATAGGGAATTTCTTCCTTATCACTGCAGTCGGCCAGAACACAAGGTGATTACATTATACAACACATATATGAATGAACAGAGGGGCAGTAGATTTTTGTCTAGTAACTTAGTGAATTTGTAAACTGCAAACTTTATTAGTGCCACACCTCTTTAGCAAGCTTCATTTGATTTTTCTTCCCACCCTTATTCCCTTTTGTGTGCCATAATTTTCTGAAAAACATTGGACTAATGCAGAGACTTTGGAAACAAAAATACAATTTTCTCGTATCGAAACAAATTGTGTGATTTTACCTAGGAATTTAAAATACTAAAATATGAGCTGAAACCGGTTTGGCTCAGCGGTAGAGCGTGGGTCTGAGGACTGAAAGGTCCCAGGTTCGAATCCGGCCAAGGGCATGTATGTTGGTTGCGGGCACATCCCCAATAGGGGGTGTGCAAGAGGCAGCTGACGGATGTTTCTCTCTCATTGATGTTTCTAGCTCTCTATCTCTTTCCCTTCCTCTCTGTAAGAAAATCAATAAAATATATATATTTTTAAAAATGGCCAAAACCGGTTTGGCTCAATGGATAGAGCATCTGCTTGGGGACTGAAAGGTCCCGGGTTCGATTCCGGTCAAGGACATGTACCTTGATTGCGGGCATATCCCCAGTAGGGGGTGTTCAAGAGGCAGCTGATCGATGACTCTCTCATCGATGTTTCTAACTCTCTATCTCTCTTCCTCTCTGTACAAAATCAATAAAAAATATATTTAAAATACTAAAATACTCTCCAGGTCTGGGACATGGTTGGGGGGTGGACTAGAAGGGGTCAATCGGGGAAAAGGGCGACATATGTAATATTTCCAACAATAATAATCTAAAAAAATAAGATAATAAAAATAAAATACTAAAAGAAGTGATTATAGAACTTAAAAAACACAACTAAAAGCTTTAACTTTAAAAGAGATGTTAATGATAAAATATATTTTTAAAGAACTATTTTCAAGTGTTAATACATGATCATTGGAATGTTTCCTAGGAAAATATTCACATAAGGGTCCCTTTGTTATTGACAAACAAATAATAATTAGCATCATTACTTGTCTATTTGGATTTTCTCCAAAGCTGTTGTACTTCTTAAGTAATCCACCATATGTATGCCTTTTCCAAAATATCTAGCCAATTACCTCTAATTTTTACCTTATTCTTCAAGACAAAGACTTGGTACTTTAGTTTCTTGAAAATGCACACACTTATTAAAAGTCATTAGTTGGAAGATTTTGTTTTGTTGTTCACTACTTCTCTTAACTAGTGAATCTTAATGATAAGGTCAACAAACTGGGTAGTTCATCAGAGGCATACTATCTGTATCTGTGTTTATATATATAACTATTAACTGGCAATTTCCTCAGTGAAAGAAATAATTCTGAAATGATTTGAACATAATGCATCTTTACCATTTTCAGAAAGCCATGATTTCTGAGTAATGGGAATATCAACAGAAAAAAAGGATCAACCATTTTCAAGGCAGAGCTTACCTTTCAATAATTATAAGATCAAATCACTAAGCTATAGAAACTTCACTCCCATACTCTAATTGACTCAAACAACTTAATTAAACTTATCAGTCTTGGGTTCTTCAGAGATATCACTGGATTCATGAAAAATAGCAACTTGTAAAGTTGTTTCCTTATAGATAGGTCTCTCAGTCTTAGACAGAGAAACCACACCTCCTTGTTGTTCTTTACACACTATATCTTTGGACTTTGTTATGTGTACCATAATTATGTAATTACCAGACTAAAGGATTTATCCCTCTGATGGCTTCTTTCATCCTATGCATTTAAGATCTTGAAGCATGCTTCAATATTGCTATGTGTGCTGTGATATTTGAGCTTCGCTCTGCTCTCATGGCCAAGACAGAGACCCTTTTGAATGTTTTTCTTTGAATCTACTGTAATAATGAATGGTGGCATAGTATTCACTTATTTCTCAGTATTTTCATTTGCATAGTGATTTTTTACTTATTATATAATACTCAACAACTCAAATTTTCTATTGGTTATTGCAATTACATTGTTAATGTTCTTTTTATTTATGATGAAAAAAATACAATTGACTGACAATGGGACATTTTCCCCTCATAAGTGAGTTTTAACTTCTTATTAGAAGGTTTAGTAACTTGGCTCTTTCAAGGTGCTTGGTAGTCATCATCTTAGTTTAGACTTATTGGGGGTGAGGGTTAAATAAGGTGTATTTCATTACAAACTGTAGCCCCAATGTCTACTTCTCTAAACTTCAAGAAAAGTTCAGCTAATATGTCTAATATTTAAACCCAACCTTATCTTTTGGCTTTTTTAAAACTTTGTTGGGCAAATCAATATTTGCTCAAGTTCATAGAAATTCCATTCAACTTATTTTTTTTGGCCAAATATGTCAGCAGTTTTTCATTTTGTTCTTCAACTGTTCCCCAACCTTGAAAGTCTTAGAGACAATGCCAGCTGCCAACACTAGTTATTGATTCCCCAAGAGACTTCTTCACACAAATGAAAGTGCAGGCATTCAGCCACTCTTGACCTCTTATTTACATATCAATATAGAAACTCCTTATTTTACACTGAATAGCCAGAGGCTACAGTTACAAATACAATACGCAAACAGCAAGTTGGCATTTGAGGATTTGATCAGCTAACCAGTTCTTTAGGTCATAAGCCTGTCATAGCCTGTCAAATAACCTCATGGCAAATATTTATTCCAAATTGAGTATTTAGTCTTTTCATACTGTCCATAACCAGAATGTTTAAATTAAATCAACTCTAAAATACTATGACAATGCATTAATAAAGATAGATTAACTGATACAACACTCAATCCCCAAATGTCAGTAACTCAGCACCATGCAAGAAAAGGACCCAGGTTCTTATCCTCTTAAGATTTTTTTTTTCCCCCTGGGTCCGCAAACTCCTCCCTATTTAGCTGGAAGATAGAGAAAAAGCACAAGAATTATACATGAAAGCATTTTAAAGTCCAGACCTGGAAGTGGGTTATATCACTTCTGCACACATTCTGGAATTCGGCTCCATGTATCTCCTAACAGCAAGGCAACTGAGAAATGGTCTGACTGTGTCCCCAAGAAGAAAGGAAACCAGTTTGGTAAATGCTTGGCACTGCCTGCCACAAATGATTCCATATAAACTTGCCTGTTCCTTATATATTCTTTGTTCACACTATTGGAATGGTAGTGAAAATAATGATAGTGGAAATAACCAGTGTCAAATAAAGCTAAAAAAATTTCAGATTGAAATATAAGGAAAAATCAACTTACATTTCTAGTACAGAGGGATGGTAATGCTATGACCCAGGAATCACACTTTGAAAACCCTTAAGTAAAGGAACAATTGATCATTTAGATTGGCACCATGGGATCTATTAGAGTAAAATACAAGTGTGGAACTTCAGTTTTGTGTCATTCAGTTTCAATCTGTCCTTAAATACATCACCTCTTTTCAGCGCTTACATCACAAGAACAGGGAAGTGAAAGGAAGTAAAAATGATGTTCACTATCCTATTATGTCCCTATTTTATAGATCGAGTAGGTTCAGAAGATGAATTTTTGCTGGCTAAATTAAAATGGGCAACTCATTTGTATTTTTTTATTCTTCTCTTGAACAGCTTTATTATGGTGACTGTAGGACTATAGGGTTGTGTTGCTTCCCTCAAAACTTCTTACCTACGATAAATGTCATTTTCAGAATTGCCAAGGAAAACCCTCACATTTTTAGTATTTTGTTTAATTCCGTGTTAAAGATCCAAGTAGACTAAATAGTTTAGACCAGTGCTCACATTTAAGTTTCCACCTTACTCCTTTGGGGATTGCCTATTTATGATATAGAAGAGAACACACAGGAATGTGCACATCTACTAGTAATACTGCCTAAAGTGTTTTTGAAATGATTATAATAAGTCTATCCAGTGGATCTCTCCAGTGAAATGTAAATTTTTCTCTAAATATTAAAGTATTTCTTACAAATGCTCATCTTGCAATAAAAGTCAGAAAGCAAATAGATTCTTAGTTGATTGGAAATAAAGATGCTTACCACCAAGATGGGAAAATGGGATTAAGAAGGATAGGGGAGAAAATGTGTCCAGGCCCACCCACTGTGAGAAGAGTTTCAGCTGGATCCAATAGCAGGAGTCTAAAACCAACATGACAAGAAACAGAAAAAGGAATGAAAACTTGGACTGCCTTCTTGCCCACACACATGCAACTGCAATGGAAAGAATCAGCAAACTAATTGGCATCTGATAGTTTTCATATTAAGAAAATCAGAAAATGCTTTCTTCCTTATATTTGGTTTAAATACTGCTTTCTAAGCCCACAATAAAGAATTATGAAAATATTAGTCAAAAGAATTTGGACTATTTATATTCATGCAGAAATGCTAGCAAGTATGGGAATAAATGAAAGCAGTAAATAAACATCAATGGGAAGGTTACTTTTTTGCCGTCTTAATAAAAATTATATGCACTGAATTATAAATTTAAAAATTACAATGCAAAAAATATTTTTAATCATTAAGACCTGTCATAGCATTTTAAAACGTACTTTAACAAAAAAGGCACCAGATTTATTGACTTATCTATAATAACAAATCTCATATGTTTAAATACTGGTGACTGATGACTATAATGATTAATAATGTAATGGAATCTGTTGTATTGAACTATAAATATAGTCTGATTTGCTTTGTATTTTTCCCCCAAAATAGTATTGGATATTTCACATAGCTAAAGCTCAATACATAGTTGTTGCAATCAATAATAATAATCATAAGTCTAATAATGGTAACTGTGCCTCAGATCATTATTTTATTTTTGATCTAATGGTTTTTAAGCCAACTCATTATTTGGAGGTCTATGCATACTAAGATATTATATCTAAAAGTTATTAAATGTATTTAAATTATATTGTCAAAACATATCAAAAGTTTTATTTTAAAAATAGTTTTAAATTTCAACATGTATTTGTATTAGGAACAAAGAAGTAAATACAAACACCCATCAGAAAGGACATATGCACCCCCATGTTCACAGCAGCACAATTTATAATAGTTAAGATTTGGAAACAGCCTAAGTGCCCATCAGCGGGTGAATAGATTAAAAAAAAAAAAACCAAACCTGTGGTACATCTATACAATGGAATATTACACTGTGGTTAAAAAAAAAAAAGAAAAAGAAAAAGAAAAAATTCTTACCATTTGCAGCAGCATGGATGGAACTAGAGAACATGATGCTAAGTGAGTAAGCCAGTCAGAGAAAGATAAGTATCACATTATTTCATTCACATATGGAATCTAATGAACAACATAAAGTAATGAACAAAAATAGACACAGAGACACAGAGACATCAATCAGACTGTCAAACCTCAAGAGGGAATGTAGGGGATGGTGGAGGAGAGGAGAGCTTCAGAGGGAGGGAGGTTGGATAGGGCAATGAGGGGAAATAAGGGACATAGATGATACTTTCAACAATTAAGATTTATTTAAAAAACATTTGGTATGTTAATATAGTGTTTTATATTGAGCTCTCAAAGTAAAACTCTAAAACTATAATTTGTTTTAGATAAAAACCTCTGGAAAAGAAAAAGAATGCCATCTCAAGAGCTGATGCTGAATGGCAATGGAAATGGCAGAGTAAGGATCTCCAAAAATCCTCTCTTCCATAAAAGCAATAAGTACAGTGGCAAAAAAAAAAAAAAAAAAAAAAAAAAAGGTTTAAATGAACATTTTAAGAACTCTGGAAATTAACCAGAGACTTACAACAAATGGGGTCATTTAAGAAAAATGGTTAAATCTCAGTAAGGACAGGAAATTTTGTGGTATTCACCTTGTCCTAGTTCCACCCACCTTCCCCATTTGTGTCAATCTGAAAAACTAACGACCATGCAATTATGGTGAAAGCCAGCAGCCTAGCAGACACTAGAGAGGAAAAAAAGGGTTGGAGTTCCTCCAAGGCCTCCTTCCCTGATAACTGTCATTGCTTGGCCTTCCTGGCAGTTCTCTGGAAAATCCCTCTCACAAAGCTTGTCTTTATTTGACCTGACTCAGAGTTCTTTCAGTGTGAACAGCCTTTTCCCTGGGGCATCTGTCAAAACTAATCAGTGACAGTTGCATAATGTCACAACTACTTGAAGAGGTGATAACAGTTAGTGCAAACAAGTGGAACAAAACACTTAAACAGTATACCTGGAGGATGAATGTCCAGAGAATGTTTTGAAAAGTTCTGACTTTTCAAAGAATCTACAAAGCAATGGGTATGAGTTGAGCTCTGAACAAGCCCAGGAAAAACCTGAGAATGCCCTAACGTCCCACCTCTGAGTGACTTAGAGGCTCTGTGCAATCAGGAAGTGGAGACTAAGACTAAGAAATGTAAACTGCCTGCCTGAGCATATGAGGCATGTCTTCAAACACGCACTGAGCCTGTAACCAAAGGCTGGGAGACTTATTGGTTTTAGGCATTTAAAAAAATATTGCCCTAGCCAGTTTGGCTATGTGGATAGTGTTAACTGAAGGGCCCTGGGTTCAATTCCAGTCAAGAGCACATAACTTGGTTGCGAGCTCAATCCCTAGGTCCAGTCTGTGACATGTTTGAGAGGCAAGCAACCAATCTATCTCTCTCCCATCAATGTTTCTCTCTCTGTCTCTCTCCCTCCCTTCCACTGCCTCTAAAACTCAATGGAAAAATATCCTTGGGTGAGGATTAACAGTGAAAACAAACAAACAAACAAAATCTCAGTTCAATCATTAGCTGACCATGAGATAATTCAGCAATGACGCCAGTGGCTACACACAACAAACAATGCAGACATTACAAGATTTGTTTAAGAAATGAATTAAACAAATAAGAACAAAAAACAATAGATGCTGGGAAGGAGGAAGAGTTTGATTTCCAGGGTTGTCACATTATAACATTAAAACGTCCAGTTTCAAAAATAATTACAGGACATTTAAAGTAACAAGAAAGTATGGCTGTATACACAGGGGGGGGAAAGAAGAAAAAGAAATTGTATGTGGAGAATCCTAACGTTGGATTTAGAATTAGGCTACACAAAAATGAGTTTTTGTCTAGCCTAAAATAAGCTATTTAAAATATATTCAAAGAACTATGTAAAATAACAATATTACATCAAATAGTGAATTATAAGAATAGATATAGAAATGAATTAAAAGAAGAAAAAAGGAATTCTGAGGTATAATGTACAAAGACTAAAATAAAATATTCAGTTGAGAAGCTGAACAGAAGATTTAGCTGGCAGAATGATCAGTGAACTTTAAAATATGTCAAAGGAGATTATCTAACTTAAGGAACAGAAAGAAAAATTAATGAAGAAAAATGAGCAAAGCCTGAGTCCTGTGAGATACAATCAACATACATGTAATGAAAATTCAGAAAAAAGGAAGCAGAAAATATATTTTAAAAATTGATGGTCAAACTTTCCAAATTTGGTGCTAAACATTAGTTTATACATCCAAAAGTCTCAATGAAATTCAAATAGGATAAAATCAATGAAATCCACCTCTAGATATATCATAATCAAAGTTTTAAAAGCAAAGAAAGAACTATAATAGTGAGAAGTGATTATCACATACAAAAGATTCTTAAGAAGATTAACAGCAATTTCTCATCAGAAACCATGGAGATCTAAAGAGGGTTTAACTATTAGTACATTTCCAAAAATACATAAAGAAAAAACTGCTAACCAAGAATTCTATATCTAGCATACTACTCTTAAAAAAATAAACTTTTAAGACATTCCCATATAATCAAAACTGAAAAATAAAAGTTATTAAAAGATCTGACCTGTAGAAAATATTAAACCCTAAAAGATTTGGCTCAGTGGATAGAGCGTTGGCCTGTGGACTGAAAGGTCCCAGGTTCAATTCTGGTTAAGGGGATGTACCTTAATTGTAGGCACATCCTCACTAGGGAGTGTGCAGGAGGCAGCTGATCAATGTTTCTCTCTCATCGATGTTTCTAACTCTTTATCCCAGACAGACAAACAATTAAAATTGACCTAAGAAAATCTAAATAGATCTACATCAAATAAAGAGATTCAACCAATAATCAATAAATTTCCCACAAAGAAAATCCTAGGATTGAGGGTTTTACTGGTGAAATCTACCAACATTTAAAGGAGAATTAATAACGCTTCACAATTTTTTCTTAAAAAATAGAAGAGGTGGGTACACTTTTCAAGTAATTTCATTAGGCCAGTACTACACTGATACCAAAAACAGATAAAGACATCACAAGAAGAGTAAATTATAGAGCAATATCTTTTATGAATATAAATGCAAACATCCTTAACAAAATATGAGAAAACTAATCCACCAATGCATGAAGAGGATTATACAAAATGACCTAGGAATGAAAGTTTACTTCAACATATGAAAACCTAACATACCAATTGATAAAATAAAAGTAAAAACCACATGATTATTTTAATGTATCTTTTTCGAACATTTGACAAAATCCAACTCCATTTTATGATTAAAAACATTCAACACACTGGGATAGAAGGGTATTTTCCCATTTTGATAAAAGGCTTGTATAAAATCCCCACAGCTAACATAATTAATGGTGAAAGAGTGAATACTTTCCCCTAAGAATAAGGATGTTCATTCTTGCCACTTCTATTCACAATTTTATTAGAGGTTCCAACCAGAGAAATTAGGCTAGAACAGAAAACTAGTGTCTTTTATATTTGAAAGGATCTCTATTTATAGTATATGACATGATATTATACATAGAAAATCCTAAGAAATGCCTACTCTCCCCACAAAGTGAGTTGAACAAGTTTATAGGATAAAAAAAGATTAATATAAAAATCACTTCAGAGGGAAGGATGTGGGTGGGGGGGTGGTAAAGGGGAGAGATGAACCCAAAGGTTCATGCATATAAGCCTAACCAATGGACACAGACAACAGGGGGGTGAGGGCATATAAAATATAAATAAAAATTAGTTCAAAGAAATCAAAAGCTAAATACAAGGATTAAAACTATAAAATTCTTAGAAGAAATCATAGACATATATTTTTGTGACTTTAGAGTAGGTAATGGTTTCTTACATATAACAAAAGCACAAGTAACTAAAATAGATAAATTGTACTTCATCAAAATTAAAAAGTTTGTGCTTTGAAGAACACTATCAAGAAAGTCAAAAGATAACTTATACAATGAGAGGAAATATTTTTAAATTATATATTTGATAAGAACTTTTTATCCTGAATATGTAAAATAGTCTTGTAACTCAATAATCAAAATTGAAAAGTAGGCAAAGGATTTGAATCCCTATTTCTGAATAGAATATTATCAAGTGTCCAATAATCATAGGAAAAGATGCTCAACATCACTGGTCAATAGGGAAATGTAAATAAAAACCACAATGAAACACACTTGTGCTTAGATGAAGTGCTGATATATTCTACAATATGAATGCACCTTGAAACATTATGCTAAGAGAAAGGAGCTGGAGATAAAATAAATGTAACGTGTTGTATGATTCCATTTATATGAAATGTCCAGAATAGGCAAATAAGAAACAAATAGTAGTTACTAAAGGCTAGAGGGAGCGAAGAATGGGGAGTAAATGGTTAACAGGCATGAGGTTCCTTTTGTGGGTGATGGAAATGTTCTGAAATTTCAAAATGGTGATGGCTGAACAACTTTATAAGTCTACTAAAATCCACTAAGTTGTACACTTTATTTATTTATTTTTTAAATATATTTTTATTGATTTTTTACAGAGAGGAAGGGAGAGAAATAGAGAGAAACATCGATCAGCTGCCTCTTGCATCCCCCCTCCTCCACTGGGGACGTGTCCTCAACCAAGGTACATGCCCTTGACAGGAATCGAACTGGGACCCCTCAATCCGCAGGCTGATGCTCTATCCACTGAGCCAAAGCGATTTCTGCTTTGTTGTACACTTTACAAGGGTGAATTTTATTCTGTATAAATTCTATCTCAATTAGAAAATTATAAATGCTAGTTTTCATAAAACTTTATGTTGCCATAATTTAGTTGAGATATAGCTAATAAATTTTATTTTATATAATTTTCATAGAAGGCGTATTTTTTATGGTTGTTTTTTTGCTTTTGATAAGAAAACATGTTTAATGTAATCATTGATATTATATCTAATACAATCATTTCATTATGTGAGAGGTATAAAGAAATCTCTACAGTCAGCAGACTATCTGAAACAAACAAAATTGACAAAACAATATGGAAATTATAAGAGATAGAAAGCAAAATGTTTATAGATATAAGTGATGTTTGGGGCTAGGATTCTCTATATGTATGGCTGTGTGTGTGTGTGTGTGTGTGTGTGTGTGTGTATGGAAAGATCATGAATAAATGATAACTTTCTCATTAATTTGAAGGCTATACACAACTATAGTAACTGGTAGATTAGTTCCAAAATGGAAGATTCTTTGGTACTATTTTTTTTTAAAAATGATCTGTGATTAAGCAGTTTTCAATTGTGTACCACATTCATAGGGGTCCATGAGCTCATGAAAAAATAAATGGTAAAGAGAATAACTGCTTAAATTTTATATTGAATTACTCAGTTGTACTAAGAAAGTTTTTTTTCTTTAATGATTTCTCTTAGATAATATGATGATTAATACATTCACAGCAATTACTTCCATACTTTTTCCACCCACACAATGCCCACTTTTTAAAAAAATCATATAACTTGAGTTAATAAAATATTCTTTTAAATTAACCAGTCTTTATATGCAGCACCAAATATAAATAAAGAAATAGGAATAATTTTATAGTTATATTAGTTCTAAAAATGATACTAACAAGTTAATGCAAAATTTCCATGTTGTCACAAAGATTTCTCAGTAATTTATTATTGACTATTTTGTTTTTCTTATTAGGTATAATTGTAGTCATGCTCCATTCTTCATTAACTTATTCTTACTTATTCATGTTAAAATTTTGGTACTAAGCTGTTTGGGATTCTAATGTTTATTGTGGAGAAATTGTTTTATTCTTGTATCTGTTGGAGAAGGTATCCAAGAGGAACTGACCCTCAAATTGGACTCAGGCAATTGGAGGCTTCTCACCACATTACCTGTCCTTGGAATGTACGTATGCTCTGTCCTCCGCTCCTGCATTAGGGACTGTTGAAAGGCACAACCCTGAGAGAGTAAGGTGTTGTTGAGACTGTCGGGATGGTATACAGTTCTAAACTCAGTTAAGACCTTTTATAAACTTTTAAGATTCTGGTGAGCCCATGCAAAGATCTATTACTCTACAATTTCAAATATTGCTGAGGGGGTCAAATAACAGAAAGACAAAAACGCCCACTGGCTTCATTGTAGGAGCCACATAGATGAAGAAGAGGGAGAGGAGCACAGATGGGAATGGGATGAGGAGTGAGTGGCAGGTAAGGGCATCAGTGAATGCAGCCAACTTGTTCAAGGCTTTGTAAAAAAGGGGAAAATACAGCATCAATAAAAAGGGAAGTAGAGTTCAAAGATGGTGGTTTTCTTTTCATATGAGTGTAGATTACATGTGCTTAAATGCTTGTGGGAAGCATGAGGTTGAATGAAATGAAAAGAACAAGAAAGAGAAAATAGTGGATAGTGTGAGGTTCTAGAGAAACTGTGGGGGATGTGGGAACTGTAACAGATGGAGGGTTATTTCCAGAACTATAATAAGAGACGAGAGGTAAGGAGCAGGAAGGTTTATAGATCTGCTGGCAGAAGAGTGAAGCCTTTTCCAGTCTGCTGGTTTTATTTTCTCTGTGAACGAGGAGAAGAGGTTGTGTATGTATGTGCTTGTATGTGAGTGTGTGCCTGGAATGACATTGAAGAAAGTGCACAGGTAAGGCAGTTGCTGGTAAGTCTTCAGGTAAGCTGGGGTAGGAGGCAATGAGTAAAACTTTTCACTGACATAGCCTAATCCTTCACAGAAAGCCAATTCCAGGATAGACTGTGAAGTTGGAATATGGACCATGCTGTTCTCATTTCCAACCTTTTCTCCTCCTTCAGTTCTTTTGTGCATTTCCAGATCCTTCAGTCATAATGAAAGAAATCTAATAAAGCGTGGTTCTCAACCTTTCCAATGCCACAACCCTTTAATACAGTTCCTCATGTTGTGGTGACCCCCAACCATAAAATTACTTTTGTTGCTACTTCATAACTGTAATTTTGCTACTGTTAATGAATCACAATGTAAATATCTGTGTTTTCCAGTGGTCTTAGGCTCTAAGCCAGCAGGATCACCTAAGACCATCGGACATCCCTCTCACAATTCAGAACCGCTGGCTCCCAACTGCTCGCCTGCCTGCCAACCTGATCACCCCATAAGAACTCCCCTTCCAGCCTGATCAATGCATAACTGCTCCCCTGCTGGCTCTATTGCCCCTAAATGCCTGCCCCTTCAACCTGGTCACTCCTGACTGTCCTCTCCTGCAGGCCCGGTCACCCCTAACTTCCCACCCTTGCCAGCCTGGTTGCCCTTCCCTACTGACCATCTTGTAGCAGCCATCTTGTGTCCACATGGGGGTGGCCATCTTTGACCACATGGAGGCAGCCATCTTATGTGTTGGAGTGACGGTCAAGTTGCATATTACCTCTGTTATATAGGGTTATTATATAGGATAGTATTTAAGCAACTGTTTTTAAAAACAACTTTAACCAAATCATTCTTTAACTAACACATCAATCTGATCTAATAAAGAGAGAATATGCTAATTGACCCTCACACCATAGCAAGGATGGCAACACCCACAGCCAATAAAAAGGAAATATGCTAATTGACTGCCTCGCCCTCAAAGATGGCAGAGCCCACAGCCAATAGGAGGGAATATGCTAATTGGCTATCACACCCTCAAAGATGGTGGCATCCACAGCCACAAGATGGCAGTGCCCAGTTTCCGCAGTGCACAGGCAAACCTCAGATGGTAGCTGCCCAGCTGCCCAGGGCTGCCAGAGGCTCAAGTAACCAGAACTGGATGAGGCTTGCACTGCTGGCAGTGGCAGCAGCAGAGGTGTGATGATGGGGCATCACCTTCCCCTGATTGCTGGGTCACCTCCCACCCCTGAGGGCTCACTGACTGTGAGAGGGGGCAGGCCAGGCTGAGGGGCCTCCCCACCTCCCACCCCTGCTGCCTCCAGCCAGCGCATGAATATTCATGTACCAGCCTCTAGTTACTTGATAAGAACAAATAGGAGTTCTACATAAAAAAAAAAAAAAAAAAAAAAAAAAAAAAAAAATTAAGATGTGTTTCTTACCCTGAACTTTTCTAAAGTTGTAATTACCTGCCTGGTTACCCAACTTGAATATGCCAGCATCCTAGTTAAGTTCTTTTCCTGGATTAACTCATTTAGGCCTCCCAATAGCTCTATGAAGTAGCTGCTATTTTCAGCCCCATTTTTAAGCAGCTCATGGAAGCTAAATTGACTAATGCCTCACCGTTGGGAAGGGATGGGCTCAGGCTTTTGGCCCAGGCAGTCTGACTCCACAGCTTAGCTAGTAAATGGTACTCTTACCCCTACACAGGCCTGGGCAGTCCTAGAGAGTCTGCACTTGGGCCCTGCCCTTGGAAGGAAAAATGTAAGTTGAAACAGGCAAATAAATAACTTGGCACGAGACTTCTTGCTGATCTATTTCTTAGTTCTTAGATTTCCTTGCTTGTTTCTGAGATAGTCACAGGCTGAATTCCTATTTTGCCCAGGTGACTGAATTTTCTGCTCCTCACCCTGAAGTGTTTCTGTAACCCTGCTCTGCATGGCCAGACACCTGGGACCTGACATATTTTGGACCCTTTGCTGTGCAGCAGTGTCTTCTTTCCATTTTCCTTGGATGACCCTGCCACTCTTAGTCTTAACTTCAGAGTCCTGTTCTCTTTCTTTCGCTCTCTGGAAAAGCCAGTCTCTGGTTTGGAACTTTTGTTCTAATTCCACACTTTGCCTGGCTTTTGAATCTGAATAGATTTTTATTGCCTCTTGACCTTATTTGCAGACCCAAATTTTAGACACTTAGGACCAAGAACACTGAACATGGCAGATTGTCTGATTCTACACTAAAAGTACTGTTTCCGTTAGCAATGTTAGTCACCACAGTACATCCACTGGTGGGATGCCTTCAGCCCTTTCTAAAGCAAACATTCATTAAGCACTAGTCATGTGCCAGGCATTGTGCTGTATGCTGAGATAAGGCCATGAGTAAGTTGGTTCCTGCTCTTATAGAATAGTTACAATAGTAAACAGTAGTTACCATAGTAAGCAGTGGCACATATGTGTCTGAGAATAAACAGAAGTTATCAAACTGGGAGGAGAGGGTAGAATAAGAAAGTTATCAACTGTCTGTTGCGAGTGGAGGTGGAGCTGAGTTTCAAAAAGTATATGGTTCACCAGGTTGGCAAGGGGAGGGAGGGGATTACAACCAAAGGAGCAGAACTCCCAAAGGCACAGGGCATAGCTGAGAGCTCAGGACAGGACAAAGAGAACAGTCAGAGCCCATATGGAAGAGGAGTTTAGAGTTACACCAGGAAATGCCTCATATGCCATGCAAAGGAGTTTGGGCTTTGAAGGGATTTGGACAAGCCAATAAAATGATGAGATTGGCCAGG
This sequence comes from Pipistrellus kuhlii, assembly GCF_014108245.1. Lineage (NCBI taxonomy): Eukaryota > Metazoa > Chordata > Mammalia > Chiroptera > Vespertilionidae > Pipistrellus > Pipistrellus kuhlii. Next base: position 50,103,871 of record NW_023425529.1, read on the forward strand.
TTTACCCACTCGTTTAGGCTTCTGCACATCAACCTGCCACCAGGCTAGGAGAGACAGAGAAGTGATTAATGAGCTCTGTGACCACCCAGAAAGCATTCCTGGCAGCTGCAGGACCCAAGATGCATCTTGGAGTCTGCTTCTCTGGCAACATTTAGGTCAAAAATAAGTGTATTTTTTGAGAGTTCTGCTGCTGCCTTAGTCACATCTCTTTTTATCTGCCCTGTCACTGGAGTATAGCTGGTTGCTTCTTCTTCCTACTGATTATTTTCAGAGGTAGAAGTAAATTTACTTGATACAAAGAAGGTTTGTATTTCCTCAGTTTTGAGGTGGACTGGGATTGTGCAAATGAAAGAGAAAAAAAAGAATTTGATAGCACACACAATCCCTGTTTGCAAGAATTGCAAGAAGGAACTATTCCCTGTGAACTAGCAATATTTTATTAAGATGGTAAATGACAATGTGTACTTAAGAATGGCTTGCTAATGGGCCTTCAGATCCCTTTAGCCGAGGGCTCACTTTCTGATGATGCCAGCAAGGGACACACCTAGGGAAGTCCTGGAATTACCCTCCCTTCCTGCAAACCTCAGGGTTGCTGGATAAAGCCAACCACGGTTGGGAAGCCCAGCAGGTTTATTTCCATGAGTATTTAACCTAATATGTCATTTTGCCTCTTCTGGCAGCACTGAAATATGTAATCCCAGGGATTTGTCAAGACAGTGTTGTTAATATAGAATCATTCAGAACACGTGGAAATACCCAAGTCTGACTTTTGGAAGTTGGAGAAATGGTGTGGTTCTGGAACATCAGATAACTGAACAATCCTCTGTTCATTTGGTGCTTTCTAATCTAGATTAAGGGAGCTGCTCCCTGTTGCCATCTTCTCAAATATGAGCACAGTTTTTCCCTCACATTTGAGACTCATTGAAATTCCCAATACCTCCATTCAGGCCAAAGAAAAGAGTATAAGCAAGAAAATAATGTCCCAGGGACAAGATACACATTTTTGCTTGATGCAGCAATAGCAAGAATTGAGTATCAAGACAAGGGTTAGCTCTCTGGATTTTAAAAATATAATAAATGCAGAGGTAGTTACAAGAGGAAATGAAATGTTGGCCCTGCAGAAGCAGCAGGGAAGATTTCACATTGGGTAATAACTATTTCTGAGCCATTTTTGGATGTCTTCTTGCACCAGTAATTGGAAATTAAATACGCCCATATAAAAGAGAGGCACCTGCTTGCAGCTTTATGTTCTATTATTTCTGCTTCTATCCTTTGATGTCTGATTTCCATGTGCTTGGAATAATTCATGAGAATTGCTTTAAAGTTTCAGAGGAAAACATAATGGGTAAGAGCTGGCACTATCCGCTATAAACCTGGTATCATAAAAAAGCGATGAGTTTTAGAAGTCAGAGTCTGAGCACAGGACCCCAATTCCATTTCTTTGTATCTTTGGACAATTCATTCACCTTTCTGAAAGTCATGTGCTCTGTAAAATAATGTGGCGGGGTACCTCATAATCAGTAAGGACCCTGCTAAATTTAATGTTCTATGATCATTTATTATGTTTTAAATCAGATGCACATAAACTTTTTTTTTAAGGCAGAAATGAAGGGTACTGCCATGAATAGCTTCGGAGGTATGTGGAGTCACACATGAAAAAGTGGAGTTGCTCTTTCCCTACGCCCTGGGCTGGAATAAGCAAGCATGCAGCTAAAAATGAAACTTTGGAACATAGTGAAGCTAATATGCAGGACTAGAAAAGAAACGGAGCCACAGATTTGGGGGCAGCGTAGGTTCTGACGCAATGTGCCTTGTGGGGCTTGCAGAGGGAGATTATGATTCACAAGGGAGACCCTTTCTTCCATCCCACAGACCTCAATCTCACTAATGCTCCAGGTCAGTGGGTGCCCACTTTGTCTGCCTTGGAGAAACAAACCATTTTCAGTCTGGGAAGATAAAGGTATCTAACATGGGCTTGTGTAATGAAAAAAATATATATCCTCTAAGGTGCTGGGACCTGGAGTTTTAAGGAGGTCCAAGGATAGGATTCGGGTTGTTCTAAATGAATTTCCTTTCATTTTATTTGTATTACATTGAAAATTACTCTTTAAATGAATTGTTGTCAAATTAACAAGGTCTAATTATTAAAGTATTTATTAAGGCAACTGGTCAGTGGCTGAGACTCTCTTGTAGACAGCTTCATGACAGATGCTTGTTATTGTTGCCGTGTGATGTCTAGAATAATTTTTCTTCAGTAAATATTAGGAGAATATATATCTTACCGTGGAGACTATAAATATCTCATTACAGATTGCTCCTATGAGGCACAGCTCAAGTCAGAAAATGTCTAAGAAAAAAGAGGTACAATGAAAAGTACAGATCATTTGGTTTTACACTCATTGCCAAACATTCTGGGACATAACAGTGCTTTTTGAGGAGTAGTGCTCTCGCCAAAAGAAGCATAAACTCCATTAAGCATGTTTCCAATGTATATTAATCAATGTGGGTTTCAGGAGGAAAAAAGCCCAATTTGAAAATGTTGAAATTTTACACTTTTCTTTCCCATTTACAACCATCAGAAACTTAACTAGTTCATGCACAAAAAGAAAATTTTTACCATGGTATTGGATTATCTCACTAAGTTAAAGGGAAAAAAATTACCTGGGCCTCAGAAAACTAGAACAACTCTATTAACTCTATTTGAGCTCTTTTTTTCTTCTTACTGTGCTCACTCTGTCCATTTAACTTCATTCTACTGTCTCTGCAGACCAGCTTCCGTAAGTTTTCTGGTCTATGTTCTACATGATGGAAAATATTGTCCCAAAATTATTTTTCATAATATGAGTAAGTTCAGCAACCTAGAAAAGATCTGATTTCTCTGATAGTACCAGTTCCCAAATTCCCATATAGGGAATCCAATTGATCCAATGTGGAGTAGGTGAGCATGCCTAGACAATTGTGACCAGCATTAATATTGTAGAAGCATAGCTATTTCTGATGCCACTAGTGGATGAAAGGGATAATCTAAGCCTTAGATTCTAAGGTTTTAGAAAAGAATAATGTACTGATATTTCTGCATAAAAATGTATTATACACCCTTACCATGTATAGTATTCTTCTCTATACATAACTCCAAAAATGTCCTGCTTAAAATTCTCTAACTTTCCCAGGTAAAAACCCAAACAGTAGGTTGTTAGCCCCAAGTCACACTTTCCTTGCATTCTGATTAATGACTTGGGTAATGATTCTCTGTGCCCAGGTGTTTTGAGTGCTACCCGTTCTATTCTATCTCAAGCACTTATTTATATGGTTCCTCACAACATGTAACATATCCAATAAACAATGGCGGGGAAGAAATAGTGAAACTTATATTTGGTAAAAAAAAAAAAAAAAAAAAAAAAAGAATGAAAGCATTGCATTGTAAATTGGTCATATCTTTTTTTTTTTTAATATATTTTATTGATTTTATACAGAGAGGAAGGGAGAGAGATAGAGAGTTAGAAACATCGATGAGAGAGAGAGTCATCGATCAGCTGCCTCTTGCACACCCCCTACTGGGGATATGCCTGCAACCAAGGTACATGCCCTTGACCGGAATTGAACCCGGGTCCCTTCAGTCCCCAAGCCGACGCTCTATCCATTGAGCCAAACTGGTCCTGGCAAATTGGTCATATCTTGATAGAAATGGATCTGAGGTAAATTATATGATGAGCAAATAAATATCTTGGGCATTCAATTTAATGCTCTTCTTTGGAAGTGAAGTGAATTCCTTAATTATCCCACCCAGTGTTTGGGAGGGATTCCTATAAGTGTTCTTCAGGAGTTGCATCTGAGGTTGGTTAAATCGCCTCTGTAATTCACTTACTAGTGTCTGTATTGGGTCCTGCCTTTCAGAAACTGGATTTTCTGGAAACACAGCTTGGTCTATTTCATCTGAGAGAATTCTATTTTCAAATAACCAATGAAAGAAATATTGTTTCATTGTACTCTTTTAGAATTTATCCCATCCCTTTTTCAGTTTAAGGATCTTTCTCATGCCTGGAAAACAATAGGTTGGGACAATAAAGTTTGTGCCTTATTCTCTAATGAGCCTCCTAAACCCAGGGTGTATTCTAGCCCTAACCAAATGTCCTTTCAAAGAGAGGGGTCCTCAATGTGTCAGCTCCTGCAGTATTGGTGTTTTGGATGGGAACCTTAAGTTTTCTGGGACCTCCAAGATAATTTGCCTCTGATTTCTATAGTTTAACTTATTTTGTTTTAATTACAAAATAGAATGCAACTGAGGATTTGGTTCCTGCAATTCAGGAAGATAGAAGGTTATCTAAACCCAAAGCTGGCCAAAGATAGGGGGCACAAATACAGATTATCAGCCTTGAGCTGCTCTCAGTTGAGCCACTTTGAACTGAACATTATTCCTTCTTTGAAAAACCCTTAATGAAGCCTGAATAATGTAGTCAACATACTAAAATATCCTGACACTTACCACAAAACCCCCTAAAAGTCCTAAATACAAGCTAAAAAAAAAAAAAAAGAAAGAAAATATGGGATAGATAACCAACTGCTGTGCTACCATAGCTATATTGGATCTAGATAAAGGATTCCCACTATCCTTGCCTTACTTTCATTCAGCATTTACAATTCTTTCTTGGGTAAACAAGTGATGTATATCCACACAATGGAAAAATACTCAACAATACTCAACAATTTTTTTAAAAGCACCTGAATGGAGATTTGACTCAATGCTCCAAAAGTATGAATGTGAAGAACATTATGTAAATAGAATATATAAAACATGGAAATACAAACTGCAAGATTTCATTTATATTAATTACAAGTGGAGGCAAAACTCATCTATGGTTATGCCAGTCTGAAGGTGATCGCCTCCGAGTGGGGAGTGAACTTCCTGGAAGGACATAAGCAAAATCCTGAGGCGGTGAAAAGGTTAAATGTCATGTTTTGGGTAGTTGTGACATAGATGCTTACAAACATGAAAGCTTATCAAACTGAACACTTAAGATCTGTGAATTTGTAAAAATGTAAGTTATACCTCAATTAAAAAAAAAAGCAACAAGCTTTTTCATTAAAGGTAACAGAAATCTTAAGTTAGCTTCAGAAAACAACAAAAAGAATTGATTATAGGGATTTGAGAGCATTTCAAGGGAGTTAAGAGGAATGTGGTTGAGTGTAATGAATGAATTGGAACCAGGGGTTGGAATGATCTCAGGACTCTCAGTCTCCAACTAAAGCTAACTTTTAAAAAATTAAATTTATTATGGTGACATTGGATAATAGGATCCTATAGGTTTCATATATACATTTCTATGATACAAGGTTGCATTTTGCACTGTGTGCCCACAACCCAAAGTCAAATCATCTCCCATCACCATATATTAGGTCCCTTTTACCCTCCACCCCCACTACCCTGCTTCTTTATGTTCCTTTTTGTTCTGTATCTTTCTCTACTCCTCAGAACCAACTAGGAAAACAAAGACAACAGCAATTCCAAAATGTTTTATGTTACAGGATCATTCAACCCTTCAAACATTCAGCAATTACATTTCAATATCGATTGACATCATATATCAAGTACTCTCATAGGCCTTGGGGTTATAGCAGTGAACTTGTCAGACAAAAGTACATTCTAATTGAGGGGAAAGGATGTAAAGAATGGGCAAACACACCATAATAATATAATTTCAGGTAATAAGGATACTAAAGAAAATGAAAAGGGTTGAGTGCTGCTTTAGATACAGTTGTGAAGGAAGGCTGAAAATTGAGTGATGGAGAGGAGACTGTCATGGGAAAATTGGAGGACATTTATTTCAGTTTTGGGGAGGAGCAAATGTAAAGTCTTTGAGACTGAAAAACACAGGCCATATTTTAGAACTAGAAGGATTAGTGAGACAATGAGGGAAAAAGTGGTAACAACGGAGGTCAAGAGGATAGGCAGAAGCTGTCCTAGAGAGTCGTGCAGACACAGGTAAAGAATTAATTGCTATTTTAAGAACAGTGCAAAATCACTGCATGGTTTTAATCAGGAGACAAATAGCTTCTGATTACATTTTTAAACCGAAGATAATGGTCTCTCGTTAGGTAGTTCTGATATCTTTTTTCCCCCTTAAATTGTTGCTTTTAAGTTCTTAATTATAGATCCAAATTCACCCAGAGAAAAGGTTAATTTTTTCCAGTCTGAATCAGGTGTCCATCCCTTAGCTCAATGGCTTTGGCTATCGAATAGAATCATGTTACAGAATCATGGTAGTGCCTGTGGAACCATATGTCTAGAGAAAGGGAAATTTTTAGAAAAAGTGTGATAGACACACAGTCCTATAAGTGCTCACTCTACGTCCCAATGTGAAATTTGAAGTTCCCTTTGAGTGTTTTGTTGTACTGCCAAAGAGAGATGTGACACAAATTGGACAGGCTTGAAGGAATCCATGCTTTGGAAATAGAAGTGGTTTGTGCCTTGGTTTGTGGTTTGTGCCTCTGTCTACATCATCCACTCCAGCCATGTGGCTACTTCACTTAATATCTTAGAGGAATTGGCAGATACGCCATTTTCCTTTAGTCTGAATTGGATGGAATTACTGATGTCGCCAAATGCAGATAGCTGCTAGCTTTCTTCCTTCTCAATTTACTCGAGGGCATGGGATCAGGTCTGTGTTGTTAACTGTGCAGCCACAGTGAATGGCATGCAGTAGGTGCTCCTTACATTTGTTGAATATGTAAATTATGCCGTCAAAAATCCATTGCTCAATTTTATTTTATGTCTGCTCTGGAAACTGCAAGGAAATTGATGTCTCTGGATTGTTACAAAGAAAAATACAGTGTCTTTGACTGGAAGGAAAACGTTGGGACATTATGGTTTGAAATGTTTGGCAGCACATCTGGGTTTTTTGTTGGCTGAAGATAGAAGCTCTACACATCATCATGGGTCATTGGAGTAATTATCTTTCTTATTCCCTGCTGCATCTCTACAGCCTAATAGGGGTCCTGATACATAGCTGGTGCCTAAGAAGCATTTGCTAAATTACTTATTACAAACACATCAAAATGTACTGACATCAAAGATTTTTGCCAATTACCTTGAAATAAGCCTCATCCACTGCTATGATGTTGTCACCTTCATGGAAAATAGAATTTCTTCAAGAAGCTTATAAGAAGTTGGAAACAACATGAATTTCTTTTTTTTTTTTAACTATGTGCAAAAATCTATGCCTTTCCAGAGGACAAGTCTCAAGGGCCTTAATTGAACCAGAGGGGAAAAGTCTCATTTTTAGTGAGCATTAAAGAAAGGCCACGCTAAGTTTGACCACGAGGGGTTCATTACAGACCTGGCTTGATCGGTGGATAATTTTAGCCATGCTCACTCCGTAGCTCTCTGTTTCAATGCCCTGCAGTAACTAACAGGCTGTTACTGCCATCTCCTCCCACCAAACTGTTCCAGTAGAAAATGAAGGCAGAGTGCTATGTGAGCTGCCTAATACCAAAATGAATGCTCCGGTGAAGTGTACGTGCCAAAGCAGCAAAATAAATGGCCAAATTTTCCGTGTATTAGTCTGACACATTTCAAGCAAGGTGATCCAAGCTTCCAAAGGATTCTCAGTAAGCCTCTGACTCTAGAATGTTAAGAACCACGGTTACCCCAGCATTCAATTTACAGATGGCACCGCCCAAAGTTAAAAAATACTCTGTTACAGCTTTTGTTGATCATGTTTATTTTCCTGTCTTCTAAGGGCTTTTAAATGAGGGTGAAGGAGGAAGAAAAATAGGCTTTGGGCTAGGTATCCTGCCAGAGCTTCACATTTATGTGTGTGTGTGTGTGTGTGTGTGTGTGTGTGTGTGTGTGTGTGTGTTATGTGCTCAATGCCTGTCATGACCCAGTTTTGAGGTCCTGGCTAGAGGTTGGTCAGTTTGTTCTTGAGCAGCTGATTAAGCCCACACCTCAACCACTCCCCTTAAGCTCTTATAAGCCAGGCCACTGTGCATCAATCAGCCCTAATCACCTAGGGGCCAGATTAGGAGGAGTGGTGCTTTCCTCCTCGCCAGTGTCATCAAGCTGTGTCCCACCATCAAGAGTTGTTAAGTCTTAAACAACACCTTCAGGATAACCCTGTGAAAGCAAGCCATGGTTTCTGTGTTGCAGATGAGGAAAGGGCCTCAGAGAAGTTAGCAAAATAGCCTAAATTTAGTAATCTGTAATTGGTAGAGCAGGCACCACAACCCATATCCATCTGTTACAACTCTGAAACTAGCCCTGAGAATGAGTTCTACATTTACACATTCAAGTAACCCCTAAAGAGTATGTATGTATTTTAATATTTATCATTAAATAACTTTTAATTCATCTTGCTCTTTATGAAACAAAAAACAAAGAAGTAAAAGATATGAAAAAGGTTTAACTAAAAGTATTCATCCCATCCAGGCAGAGGTGAGCTGGAGGCAGCACTTAAGAGTTTGCAACCTAAATGTTATCACTGATAAAGGTCTAATCTCCAACATCTACAGACAGCTTACACAACTTAATAAAAGGAAGATAAATGACCCAATTAAAAAATGGGCAATGGATCTAAATAGAATCTTCTCAAAAGAAGACAGAAGGAAGGCCAAGAGGCACATGAAAACATGCTCAAAGTCACTAATTATCTGAGAAATGCAAATCAAAACAACAATGCGGTACCATCTCACACCTGTCAGGATGGCCAACATCAACAAATCAACAAACGACAAGTGTTGGTGAGGTTGCGGAGAAAAAGGAACCCTCGTGCATTGCTGGTGGGAATATAGACTGGTGCAACCACTGTGGAGAACAGTATGGAGCTTCCTCAAAAAACTGAAAATGGAACTCCCATTTGACCCAGTATTCCCACTCCTAGGAATATATCCCAAGAAGCTAGAAACATCAACCAGAAAGGATATATGCACCCCTATGTTCATAGCAGCACAATTTACAATAGCTAGGATTTGGAAACAGCCTAGGTGCCCATCAGCAGATGATTGGATCCAAAAACTATGGTACATTTACACAATGGAATATTATGCAGCCATTAAAAAAAATTCTCATCGTTTGCAGCAACCTGGATGGAATTGGAGAACATTATGCTGAGTGAAACAAGCCAGTCAATGAAAGAGAGACACCACATGACCTCACTTATTTATGTATGATAAAGAACATTATAAACTGAAGAACCAAAAGATAGATATAGAGACAGTAAAGCAACAAGCAGACTGTCAAATTACAGCGGGGAGGCTGGGGAGATCTGGGGGAGATAAGAGATCAACTGAAGGACTTGTATACATGCATATAAGTACAACCAATGGACACAAAACTCTGGGGAGGGAGGGTATGTACGGGGGGGGCATTGGTATATGCACAAAAATAATAACTTAATAAAAAATATATATGAAAAAGGGAGTTTGCCTACCTATACTAATAAAAGGGTAATATGCTAATTCGATCAGGAGACCTTCCAAGAGACCTTCCGGACATCCTTCTGGACTAAACCATGGTGGTGGGGCCGAGGCAGAGGTGGTTAAGGGTGATCTGGCCAGGAGAGGAGGTCAGTTGGGGATAATTAGACCAGCGGAGGGAGGAAGGGGGAGTTCTTGGGGGTGAGCAGACCAGCATGCAGAGTGGTTAGGGGCAATCAGGCAGGTGAGCAGTTGGGAGCCAGCGGTCCCAGATTGTGAGAAGGATCAGACCTAAACTGAAAGTGGGACATCCCTTGAGGGGTCTCAGATTAGAGAGAGAGTGCAGGCTGGGCTGAGGAACAGCCCTCTCCCTTCCCCCCACCCCCACATGCACGAATTTAGTGCATTAGGCCACTAGTTGTTAAATATTTAGGAAGTTTGCAAGCCAGTTACACAGTTGGAGACTTGTCACTGGCCATGGTGAAAGTACTTACACCATGAAATTTGGCAAATATTACAAATCAGGGCTTTCTTTCTAAGGAAATATATAAGCATGCCACTGCCACCATGTACATATTGGCAGAAAAAGGGAAAGATTGGCACCTAACAAATGGAATTGGCTAAATAAATATATTAATTAGTGTACTTCCTGCAAAAGAAATATGATAGCCTTAAAATGACAGTGAAGAGAAATATTAATAGGGTGGAATGTATAAAATATATATTGCTAATTTTAAACTGTAGTTTGCTAAGTAGAAGTATTATACAACCTTTTTTTTTTTTTAATACAATCCCTTTTCATCAAAAAATAAGGTGCAGGAAAAAAGATTAGAAGGATATATATATTACTTATATTTAACTGATGGAATAATGAGTGGTTTTTGTTGTTTCTCTAGAATATTTTTTCTAGATATTCTTCATTTGACTTGAATTACTTTTGCAAAACCCCTGAAATACCCTCTAAAAGTAGGGAGGTCTTGATAGCTATGACCTTGATCCCACTGTGGAGCATGGAGACTCCCTAGAGCAGTCAAACACATGCAGCCATGCAGGTGAAGGGACGGTGTTGCCATGGAGTAGACTCAGAGCAGACTTGACCCAGAATACCCGAGTCCCAGTCTCAGCATGGCTCCATAGTAGCCGGGGAACATTAGACAAGGCTTAAACTTCCCCGTGAAGCCATCAGGGCCACACTTGCCCTGATCGTCCCTGAAGGTCACCGTGAGGACAAAGTAACGTAAAGAATGAGAAACTGTGAGCACAAGTGAAGGAGGTCTAATTAGGAGGCACTTTAGAGGGCCCCTGATGTGACTTTATACTAACTCAGCTCTTAGCTGCGTGTCTTCCAAGGTCCACCACTCCAATTAGAAACCTCCCCTTCTGTCCCATCACCTTCATTGCTTAATTACCTATCACCATAATGAACTCTCTTCTGCTGTCCTATATTCCTCATTGCATTGTGTTACTCACAGGCTCCTGTAATTTTATGTTTTTGAAATGTTCTGGTAAAAACTTACCTTTAAAAACTTATTTCAAAACATCATATCCACATCGTGATAAGTCTGAATTATGAGAAATGGAATTCCACTATGTATTACAAAGTAGGAAGTAGGGATTAATTGTTTAATTTAACACCAGCAAATTGCTGTGTAAAGTGATCATAAATGTACTTGCCTGAAGGACGGAGAACAATGAGCACGCGCAGTGGAACTTTGGGAAATCACCTGGCCTTCTGTGCTTTAACTCCATTACCCGCAAACCTGAAAAAACCTGTTATGCAAGAGAAGTGCTTCAAAAGAAAACACTCTGTCCAGCATGCGATTTACTGTAAGGTGCATTAATTTATTGCCGCGATTGTGATTCACATTTGAAGTTGTAATTTATTTCTCATTTAATGTCTAAGTTTCTCACAATAGACTGTAAGCTTCCTGAGATGGAGCCTGGAGCATTCTCTAGCACCTAATTCAGTTTGTGGCACCTAGTAGCCACTCAATAAATACTTAACAACACCGAATGGGTTTATAGAGATAAAGAAATTGGTCTACCCAAAGGAAAGTATTTTTGTTTATGCCAATATGGTTAATTATCTGTTTCAATGCATGGAGGATACCATCTACTTCCTTTCAAAGAGGGAAGAGATAAGGTTTGACCTGGAGGAGGAGGCATTAATGGACATAAGACATGCCAGATCAATATGGCAAGTCAACATTGAAAGGTTTTCCAGCAGAAGCAGCCACATCCAGCTGGAAGGGAAATAAGCGCTCCATCTGTGGTAGCCTGTACCTCCAGAATTCCCCACCAGACACTGTCTTCCTTCCACATCACATCCCTGACTGTTCTGCCTTCCTCTGCCACCACCAGCCACCCCTCCAGTCTCGGGAAGGTCATCACAAAAAATCGTTGTTCTACGACCTGCCTTCTGCTTCTATAGCCTTGCCCCCTCCCAAGTAATTTTAATGGAAACCATTTTATCTGAAAGTATTTTTCCATTTCAACTTAGGAGATTTGGTTTCTTAACTAAGGTGTTTTCTTAGCAAGAACAGTATGCGTGCACGTATGTTAGTGACTAAATCACTTCCTTATGAAATTATGTCCATCTGTTGCATGAGAAGCATAGTACCCTTTAGAGAGCGCTGAAGAAAACCAGGGGAAAGAGAGGGAACTGCAGCAGCTATTTAAAAGAGGTAAATGCTGCCAGTGAGTCTAAGTGATAAAAAGCAATTAATTAAGCTCTAAGTGTAGAGTAGGGAATATATGGTGTGGCATACATTATAGCCACAACTCGTGTTTCCTTTGTTCCTAAAACTTAACACACAAACCCCAAGGCCTCCCCAGACAGTAAATTATTCAGTTCTATTTATGATGCTTGTTTCCTTGTAGATGGAGCAGATGTCTCTCCGAGTGACTCGATGGCACGGGTATTATTAAAGTTAGGTCACACAGCCAGCCGTGAGCAGGAGCAATGAAGTGCAAGGGTGTGGAGGAATAGGATTTGGGCAATTAGGGCTGCAGAAAGGAGATTATACAGTTAAAGCCATACTGTCTTTTCCAAAGCTCCTTAACGTTTATCAGCAAAAACTATCTCTCTGCCTGCACTTTCACATAGCAATTATAACAATTTCCTAATCTCAGGAGGATGCCAGTATCTTCTAAAGCAATAAAACCTGTTCTAGAATGATGTTATGGGCTTGCAAAATACCCTTTTTAAGCCTTCCTAACAATGCCATTTCAAGGATTTTCCACTTTAGAGGTGATACCATATCGCATATACTTGACATATTTAAGGAGAGCAGGGATTTAAAGGACAATTTATTTCTGGGGAAGACAAGGCGGAAAGTGTGTCACATGTTGATTGAAAGGCAGTCTCGAAAATAGGTTTGTTTCAGTACTTTTTGTTGTTATTAGAAACCATAAAGCTCTGAAAAAAGACATATAATCTTAAATCTGAGTAGGGCCAAATAAATCTGATGGCTTTCTCTGAGAGCTAGTGAGGCGATGTTTTGTGTGACATGGCGAGATAGATCATACCAATTTAATTGGTATAAAGATTGAATGGTTGTACAAAATTATCCCTCTGGGGTGATTTTACTGCCAGGATATTATAGATTTCCACCCAACTGGATAAAGCTTCTTAAAAAGGGCAATTTCGGTCCTGAACACAAAGTCTCAAAAGAGTTAAGAAAGAATGAATGCAAGCAAACTTAGAGTTGAAAAAATTTTTTTTTTAATATATCTATTAATATATCTACAGAGAATAAAGTGGCCCTTGCTAATCGGATACAAACTCTGTAAACTTCTCCAGCATGGATCCCATCTCAATCAGCTACTAAAATGCAGAGTCAGATAAAAATAAAACAGAAAAGAGATCTTTAAGGCATTGCATTCCCTGAGGTCGTGTGATGAATCTCTGAAGGTAAGCCAGATCCATTCCCTTTGCATAAGATCAGCAGAATCTACGGAGGAAATGTGAAAGATTAATGGCATTATAATTCAACGGTATAGGGATTGCCAGCCATATTTCATTCATTATCCACTGAATTAGCGAGACAACGGACTGCCAACAGGCAGCAAGACAATGCAGAGGGAGACAGAGCTGAGCAGAGTTACCTGCTCACTAATAATGCTATAAAGAAACCTGTCACTGGACAGCTCAACACAAACATCGGAGTGAGACATTTTGCCAGAGGATCCTAAAATAACTTAAGACACAAAACATTTTTATGACGTATTATTTCCCATAAAACAGCAGACATTCTTCCCTTAATCATGCACAGAACAGCCTGGTCCACTTGGGATTGTGTCTTCTTTATTGGGAGCCTATCAATTTGCAATCCCTTATTCTATTTCACCCCCACAGCAGCACTCCCAGCTATGAGTTGTTGTCCTCATGATGAAGACATGAAGTCTTAGAGAAATTAAATGTGTTCTTGGCTGGTAGGCAGGGGTTACAACCCAAGTCTTCTCAAGGCTTCTCAGAGCTCCTATAGAAGGCCCTCTAACTTATCCAGGGTGAAGAACTTTTTAAAAAATCCAATTTGTCACTTTTGTGATGATGCATTGGTTAATACAAAAAAATGGACTTACCAGGAAAATGAATTTAAAAAAAAAAAAAAAAAGCAGACATAACATACAGACTCAAATATTTTAGGATTAGGTTCAAAAGATATAAAGATACTATGTCGAATTGCTATACAAATAAATGCTTAACTTTAATGACCATCGCAGACTAGTAACAAATGGTTCCTGCACCAACATCAGTCCACACTTTGGATGAAAAACGTTGTGATGAAGTGCTGGTTCAATCTGATGTTGCCAAATCACTGGAAATATATGGAAAAAAGTCCTACCAGCTTCAAAATGAACAGAAAGACCAACTGAGCCCAATCTCAATCCGTCACTCAGTTTTCACCAGGATTGTCCTCCAAGGAACATTTCCAGGTGTCAACATTTGGCTATTACTTGATGTAAAAGAAGGACTTGAGCTCATCCTTGTTCTCTAGACAACTGCTCTGCATATCTTCCTCATGTGCTGGGCTGAAATGGAGCCTGAGAAGGACAGGAACAAGGATGGCAGCCAGAGTGGCCTTATTCTCCACCTGTGTTCTCAGCAGGTAATGGCTCAGAACTCTAGGACTGCACTGCAGACCCTGACTCAAAGCTGTTCTTACATGGAGGACACTTCATCTTTACTTAGCTTATGTAGTAGAGATCAATAAAAATATATTTTTTATTAATTTTATTTTGGCTGATGTGAGAGAATTAAAAAAAAAACATGCACACAACAAAAACAAACATGTCTTTCAACTTTACTTCCTTCTCTTGTCACCATCCTGTTTTGTTCCTCTTTCCAATGTCAAATTTTTAAAAATAATTATCTACACCTGTTATCACCTTCTATTACTCTTAAACTCATCAACTTCTCTCTTTTGAATTGCCATATTTTTTCCAAAACTGTGATAGCTAAAAATTATCAATGATCTCTTTACTTCTAAATGCATGGATATATCTTAGACACCTCTTATTTAATATTTCTGAAATATTTGGTATTGTTGACCAGTACCACATTTAGAAAAATTATATGGAATAGAAAGAACTCAAATAATCAGCAAAAAACTTGACCCATCTCTGCTGAGCCTTTTCTCTTTTTCATTTTTCTAATAGTTATGTCCATACCTATTTCACAAACACTTAGGAAGTGTTCATAAATGTTAAGACACTGTTTTAAACACTTTAAAAATATTGACGTTAGTCTTTGTAATATTATGAAGTAGGTTCTACTATGGTCATTTAGGGTGGAAGAATTGAGGTTTCTATTAAAGCCTTTTTTCTTTTTCTTCAATCTAGACTGCAGTTATCTATACCTGCTAATCTTAGATGTTCCCTTCACTGTTCTTTTATATAATGAATCTAGTGTCATCATCTTTCTTGATTTTCTATCTTTAACACTTAAAAAATAGCACATGGGAAATAAGTTCTATAACTCTTTACCTATTTGAAAATCTCTTTATTTTGCCTATATACTGGAGTGATAAAATGGCTAGGAATATAATATTGAATTGAAAAGAATAAATTCCCTTAGAAATTTGAAAGGGTTTGTTATTATCTCCTAAAAATGATTGTTGCTGATAATAATTTTGATACTTGTCTGTTTCTTATTCCATTGTAGGAGATAAGCATTTTCTATTCTGGAATCTTTTAAACACCATGATATTTTAAATTGTTGTGTGAAAGATTTAGTGTAGGCAGAATTCTAAGATACCTCCCAAGATTTTCTACCACCCTAAACTACATGTTTTATATAATCCCAGGGTCTGTATGTGATGGGTTTTACTCATTAACTACATCATGTTTATGGCACAGTTGATTTTAAGATGTTAAGATTACTAAGGACTTGAATTAATTACAAGCTCTTTAAAAACAGGGAGGTTATTTTTTGTTTGTTTATTTGTTCTTCCTGATCACAGAAAAGGAAGTCAGAGATTGGAAGTGCAAAAATAATTCAATATGACATTGTTAGCTTAAAGATGGAGGTGTCACTTAGTAAGAAGGCAAGTGGTCTCTAGATGCTGGGAGTGGCCTAAGCTGAGAGCTAGCAAGGAAGTGATGATGGACCTCAGTCATACAACTACAAAAAACTGAAATCTGCAAACAAAAATGAACTTGGAAGAATATTTTTTTCATGAAAGCTTCCGGATGAAAATTCAACCTGGCCAATATCTTGTTTCCAAGCTTTCAGATACCCTGAGGAAAGAAGCAAGTTAGACTACATTTTATTCAAGTTTATGAAAAAATGTTGGTCCTTCTTTTTCACAACAGTTTTTTTTTTTTTACACATATAGTAAGCCTTTTAATATTGTATATTACATGAAGACAGACTTTGTTTTCACTCCACTATCTACTAAAAGCTCAATTTGTTGAGATGAATGGAGGATGGATAAATGAATGAACGAAGAGATGGAACTTTGTGTACATGGGAAGAACTTTGATGAAAAAGTTCTGTTTTATGGTGAACAGAATAACTTCTCCTGGAGATGAATCCTCCAATATTTTGCCTAGTCAGTATGTGCTTAGTCATTATGAACACAGGGGTGATTAAAGGGAATTCGGAAAAATCAAGCTTCTGTGTATATCTTTATTCTGTTCCCTTCTTCTCATTGCTCCTGGGCTTCATTATACCCACCACCTAACCGTATCTTAATGCAAAGCCTCAACAAGGATGTGTTGAACACACAGGCACCCTTCTTGTCTATAGCCCTTTTTTTATTTCACATATTGAGGTAATTCTAGCTTCCTCTACGCTGCTTCATTAGTAAACACCTTTTTATCTGCTCTCCAGAAATTTGTGCATGTCTTTGTCTGTTGAAGAGTCTCTTCATTCTCTTCATTGTTGAGAATTTATAATATTTTTATTCCATTATGTTAACTTAAATATAGTATCACGTTGGGAGAGGAAGAGAGGAGATAAACATTTATACTCAGTTCACAATCTTGAACCAGAAACCCCCACTGGTATCTCTCACTACTTTTTATTCCTGTGACACCACATAGCTCTTATTGGAGTTTGGGGAGAAAACAAAATCAACCAATTTAAGTTGATATGTGTCAAGCTTGTCATTAATGATATGACTCTTAATTTCAAAAATGGTGTCTTATTGGTAATTCAAAAGAATCTAATTGCTGGATTGATAGACCGAGTAAAAGAGAATCTTTCGAGCAGCAACTCTTTCCTTAAAAGAACTCTCAAGTATATTTTCTTACAGAGGTCTTGAGAAAGAACAATGGGCAAATGAGTGTTGGGATTCTCCAGTGCCTTCCTTCAGTGGAAAAAAAAAAAAAAAAAGTAGAAAAACAAGGTTGAGCAGGAAGCTCAGAACTCACAGAAGATCTCTAAATTCTTGGGCATGACCCTGGAGCAAAGAAACAAAAGAGAAATGTTTGTACCCAAACAGATTTCTCAGGTGTTCCAGACACAGTCAGAAGTAAATGCCAACTGCTCTAAGGCAGGGCTCAACAACCTATGTTCCTTTTCAAATCTGTGCTGTTTTTATAGTTTTCTTGAAGCACGGCCATGACTACTTGTTTGTGTTGCATATATTAATTTGCACTGCAACAGCAGAGGTGAGTACTCTGAGAATTATGCTGCCCTATTTATATCTCCACCTTTTAAGGAGGGGAGGGCATTTCCCTGAATCAGATGCTCCTCAGAATTTCAGCATCATGTCTGTCTTTTTCATATAGGCCCCTTTGTCTGCTGGAAGTTTCTAGAGCATTAGTGCCATGGAGGAAAACACTTGCTTTAGAAGTTAAAGAAGGATGCATGTCTGGACTCTTTAACATGTCTAAGTTGCTTTTTTTATTGAGGATTAAATAGAAAAGATATGGCACTTAAATGCAAACATCAAATGTACCAGCTTTTCTAGTTTCTATAAATTTTTAATGCAGTTACAGATTTCAATTCATATTATGTATATATGGGTCTTAAATATTTTTTTTTCTCCAGGTAATGGTATAAAATTTTGGTTTCTAAAAGCACAAGTGACTATTTTTTATTTTTGTCTTACTAATAAATACTTACTAAGTGAAGCTTTCTATACACTATCCCAAAGTAGTACCTTAAATTGAATTTAGTAAATCCAGTACCTCAAACTCCTTCGATTCACCACCTAATCTACATAAATCAAGGTTCCTCAGAGAACTAATTGGAGCTATTTTCCCATTTGTAGTTGAATCAATTAGTTTTGCTGTGCAACCCCATTTCATAATAAAATCTTGCCAGCAAATCCTCTCCTCGTATGTATGTAATCATGATAGTCCTAAAAGCACTTTTAATTTTATTATGGCCAAAATGCTACAGGATGTAGAAATCATAAAACAAAGGTGAAATCCTCCAAACACACAGAGAAATTTTGGATCTTGTTATTTCTATTGCTGTATTTTGTCTGTTTAATTTTTTATAAAGCTTCATTTTGTTCCAAGAGGAAAAATAGACTCTGATACACTTTTAAGAGGGAGTTTTGAAGCACATGGTAAATGCTGGTTAAAGAAATATATTATGTTTTTACATGAAATATTTTCTTTTTTTTTTCATTTAAATATTTTCTTTTTTTTCACTTAAATTCTAAGTTTTTCTATTCCTCACTCTAATTACTGCAGTAAAAGAATGCAGTTTTGGTATAATATCTTAATCTCTATTAGGGATTAAATATATAAATTCATTTACACTTAGTCTCAACATGGTTATATCATATTATATTAATACCATTATCTTTCATAAAAAGAAACTGAGGTTTTTAGGGTAAGTAAGGTGTCCAAGGATACATGCTCTTCAGTGACTGCCATACTATAAAGTCTGCTCTGCCTGGCTAGGGAGACACCCTGCAATATTCACAAGACACTCAAAATCAACAAAAAGAAAGAAATCACTGATGATAATTTAAATTAATAAGAATTTTTTTAATGAGCAATATTTTTCATAATCATGTCTGTAAAATGTCTGGATCAGTCAGTGTTAGGAGAGAAAATTTAGTTACTAGATAATAGAGTTTCCACTTAATCCTCTTATTCTAATTAAAAATAATAACAATGGTGAAATAATACCTATTTATTTGGAACATCAAAGGAGACAAAGCCTTTTATTCAAATTCTTTAAGACCAATAGGAACCCATTTAACTCAATAGCAAATAGCAAATAACTACAACCAAATAATGATTTTAAAATGGGCAGAGACCTGAATAGACATTTTTTCAAAAAAGACATATACATGATATGTCAACAGATACATGAGAAGATGCTCAACATTACTAATCATTAGGGAAATGCAAATCATAGCCACAATGAGATATCACCTCACACCTGTTAGAATAGCTATCATCAAAAAGACAAAAGATAACAAATGTTGGTGAGAAAATGGAGAAAGAGAACCCTTGTGAACTATTGGTGGGAATGTAAATTAGTGCAGCCACAATGGAAAACAGTATGGTTGTTCCTCAAAAAATTAATAATAAATCTACCATATGATTCAATGACCCAACAATTTCATTTCTATGTATGTATCTCTAGGAATTGAAATTATTATCTCAAAGAGATTTCTGCACCTCCCCCCTTTCAAGTTCATTGAGGTATTATTTACAACAAGTTTATGCACTGGAGGGGGGTCCCTCAGCTTTGCTGTGCCTGCCACCCCAATGGGGCTAAAGGGGACTGGGTACAACGCTCTTATGGCTGTGGGCACCGCCATCTTTGAGAGGATGGAAATTAGCACATTCCCTCCTTATTGGCTGTGGGAGTCGCCACTTTGTGATGGTGTGGGGGTCAATTTGCATATTGATTCTTTATTAGGTAAGATAGCCAAGATATGAGAATAACCTAAATGTCCATTAATGGATGAATGAATAATGAAAAAGTAGTATTCATCTACAGCAAAATATTATTCTGCCTTAAAAAAAGAACAAAATGCAAAGTAAGTCAAATAAATGAAATAGTAAAGGCAGAGTGGAAT
This sequence comes from Pipistrellus kuhlii, assembly GCF_014108245.1. NCBI lineage: Eukaryota > Metazoa > Chordata > Mammalia > Chiroptera > Vespertilionidae > Pipistrellus > Pipistrellus kuhlii. The sequence goes on from NW_023425529.1 coordinate 50,123,781, forward strand.
TCAATAAAATAGAAAAAATGAGAAAATTAATGAAATCTGAATTATTTTTTGAGAAGCTCAATAAAATTGAAAAACCACTAGATGAAATCATTATAACAAAAGTGAGAAGGCAAAAATTAACAGTGGTACGAATAAGAAAGCTAATATCACTATATTAGCTTTAGGTTAGGTTCTGTAGTTATTTAAGAAATAATAAGAGAATATCATTTAAAAAACCTTATGGTAATAAATTCAACAACTTAGATAAAATAGACAAATTTTTTGAAAAATATAATTTGACTAATTCAGCATTCACTTCTAATTTTTTTAAAATTCTCTGAAAATAATGAAAAGAAACTTTCTTAATCTAATAAAAGGTAACTATGAAAAACCTATAGCAAACATATTTAATGATGTAACACTGAATTATTCTTCCCTAAGATCAGAACAGTGTAAGGATGTCTTCTGTCAATAGTACTATACTGGAGGTCACAATAGTGTAATAAGGCAATAAAATCAAATCAAAGGCATCTTTCTCATCTTGGAAAGGAAGAAGTAAATTGTCTTTATTTGCAGATGTCATTATTGCCTATGTAGAAAATGCTTTGTAATCCAGACAAATCTCCTATAATTAATAAGTTAGTTTAACAAAGTTATATGATAAATGGTCAATATACAAAGTCCATTATATTTCACTTTGATAACAATGAACAATCATAAATTGAATATTTAAAACATAAGACCATTTTCAATGTAATAAAAAATATAAAATACTTAAAGGGTACATTGATTAAAAATATGCAAGCCTTATACTCTAAAACATATAGAAACATTCCTTGGAGAACTTAATGAAAACCAAAAAAGTAGGCAGCTATACCAATATTGAAAGACTCAATATTGTTAAAATGCTAATTATTCTTAAACTGAGCTACAGAGTCAATTAAATCCCAGTCAAAGTTCCTGCCTCCTTTTATTTTGTAGCCATTAATAAGCTCTTTCTAAAATTTATAAGGATATATAAAGCACAAAGAATGGCCAAAAACAATTTTGAAAGGGAAAAATATAGTTGAAGTGTGTATTAGTTTCCTGTGGCTGCCTTAACAAATTACAGTAAACTAGGTTACTTAAAACCACGGAAATCATTCTCTCGCAGTTCCAGAGGCCAGAAGTCTGAAATCGGGTGTCAGTAGGGTTTCCTCTAGAAGCTCTAGGGGAGAAACCATTTTTTGCCTTTTATATCTTCTATAATAGTTGTCAGAATCTTATCTAATAAAAGAGCAAATTAACCATCACTTCACAATAAATATGGCGGCACCCATAGTTGAAAATGAAGGAATATGCAAATTGACACAACAAAGATGGTGGCACCAGCGGAACAGTGGACGGAGGGCTTGGCTTCCTTGGTCACTCCAGCCTAGCTCCATGGCCGCTGCCCAAACAAAGCCATATTGGCAGGGCCAAGGAAGAGGTGGTTAGGGTCAATCAGGCCAGGAGGGGAGGGCAGTGGAGGTGATCAAGCCAGTGGTGGGGGAAGTTGGGGATGAGCAGGCCAGCAGGGGGGTGTCAATTGGGGCCAAACAGGCTGGCAAGTCAGTGGGGTCGGGGGGCAATAGGGAATGAGCAGGCCAGCAAGGGGGCAGTTGGGGTAGCAGGCCAGTGGGAGGGGCAGTTTGGGGCAAGCATGCTGATGGGGGGGCAGTTGGGGGCAATCAGGCTGGCAAGTAGAATGGTTAGGGGTAATCAGGCAGGCAGGCAGGCAGGTGAGCAGTTAGGAGCCAGCGGTCCAGGATTGCAAGAGGGTGCAGACTGGGCTGAGAGACACCTCCCCTCACCCTGCACAAATTTTGTGCATCGGGGCAATAGTTCCTTAATATGTAGTCTTGTGGCCACATCACTCCAATTCCTATCTCTATGATCACAATACTTCCCTATGTTTGGCTTCACCTCTGTGAGTCGTTTCTATATACAGTCTTAAGGACTTAGGGCACATTCGAATAATCAAGCATAATCAATTCCCTTATCTCAAAATCTTAACATAATTGCATCTTCACTGATTCCCTTTTTCCCAAATAAAGTAATACTTACAGGTTCCTCCTAGATACACCATTTAACCCACTGCATAGCATTTATATTATCTAACTTCAGTACTTCTTACAAAGCTGACAAAGCTGTAGTATTCAAGACAGTGTGGTGTTAAAATTAATGGAGAGATCAATGGAACATAATAGATAATACAGAAATAGACCCACATCTATAGGATCAATTGACTTTCAATGGCAAAGGCAATTCAGTGAAGCAAAGATAATCTCTTTAACAAATGGTACTGGAACTAATGCATAGTCATAAGGAAAACAAATAAATAAAATAATTGATTCATATGCCATATTATCACATATATTTGAATTTTTGTGTCCTGTACAAAAATAAAAATTACTCAAAGACCAAAATATAAAACCTAAAAATGTCAAACTTACAGAAAAAAATATAGAAGAAAATCTTTATGACCTTGGGTTAGACAAATATTTCTTACATATAATAGAAAAAGCATAATTATACAAGAAAAAATTGTGATCAAATTTTATTAAAGCTAAAAATGTCTGCTCTTTAATTAATAGACATAACACTAAGAGATTAAAAAGTTAAGCCACAAGCCCCAAGAAAATATTTGCAAATCATATATCTGACAAAGGATATAAACATACAGTTCACTAAAGGAATTATGTGAACAGCAAATAGGCATGTGAAAAGATTCTCAACATCATTCATTATTGGAGATATGCAAATTCAAATTTTAATGAAATGCCATTGCACACCTATCAGAATGTCTAAAATTATTAAGACTGGCTCTATGAAGTACTAGTGAGGTTGTGGAGCAACTGAGACTCTCATACATTGCTATTCAGAATGTAAAATGTGCCATAAAATTTAAAACTTTCATTTAAAAAAAAAATTACAGAGGTACAATTTTATCCAAAGAAGTCATATTTCACCAGGTACTCTTATTAGAATTACTCCTTCATAATTCATAGTTTTCCTTACTAATTTAAAAAACATGCCTTTGTTGTATTTTTATGTACCTCTTTTTCCATCTTTAATGACGTGCTGCTTAAGTGAGCATGGATTAAAATATGGTTGCTGACAAATGCGTGAACTGCAAATAAACTTCACAAACCAAAAGCTGCTGGTATAAGATGTCCATTGCTACAAAGGGCCGGCAAGTACCCCTTAGCACGGGAGATGCTATTATTGATGGCTCTTACTGTGGACACAGGCAGGAATAAGCATCTCCAGAACACTATTTGCTGTGGAGGAGCTAAGGAGTTTGGTTTTGCCATTCACTGTTTGTAGATATTGTCTTCATAAGTCAAGTCTTTTATTAGCATAGATATTGTAGAAAAGATAGACAAGATATGGTCTTCCTTGTCTTTTATAGACCATGATCACCCCTTACGAATTGCTGATTGAAAAGATCATGATCATGAACACTTGTTGAGCAGCCCCCTGGGTTCCAAGGCTGTAACAAAAAGGAGAGAAAGGAGAAATGAATGACAAAGTGAAGCAGAAGGGCAGGTTCCAGAGAAAGTTTTAAAGTTGCCTATCAAGATTCTAAGACATGTGGCTTGTGCTAGAAAGGTAATTTAATTAAGTAAATTTTGTTTAGTATTAACTGAAGCACTGAGATGGTTTTAAAAAGATGATTTTAAAAGGCTCAGACTTGGTATGCTCCCTCAAAGAATTAATGGTCCAGCCAAACAGACAGAAGAAACATGTAAAAAGTAAAAAACAAAAAACAAAAAACTATTCAGTAAATTAGGTTCAAATGAGTAATGAAGAGTAAATAGCTGTGGATGTGGACCGCTGTATAAGGAATAATATATGATTTCTCAGAAGAAATACATTTAAGAACAGGCAACCTTTGATGCCTGGAGGAGAGAAAGGGAGGCTGCACAGAGAGTCGGTGTTAGGCCCTACAACTCCTGTCCATGAGGCTTTGGTGAAAAGGACATAGAAGTTGTGGCAGACTAATTAGAGGCAACCCCCTGAAGATGGTTTGGGGCATGACTCTAGAAAACCTTGAGTAATAATAAGTACACTTTTCTCTAGTAGATTCAACAAGCCCAAACCATTGGGTGGCAAAACATTTATCTTCCTTTTTGTACTTGGGAAGGGGTTGTTTTCCTACAGCTTTTAATAACTTCCCCAAACACTGACTTTTATTTCAACCAAACCACATATATTGGGTTACTGTGATAGGCACTGGGCTAGGTAAAAAAAAAACAAAACAAACAAACAAATAAGCAAACAAAAAAAAACTGTGTCCAAGAGCTCACTCTGGGAAAAGAGAGACCTAGAACACCAATACCTCAAATCTAGGACAGCATATACTTACCTTTGTAAGAGAGGTTTCGGGTGAGATGGGTTCTGATAAGGAAGAATTTGCATCTGGCTGAAGGCATCAGCAGGCATGTGGGTTGGATGGCTCTTCCAAAGAGTCTTTGCACAACCAGGAAAGATGTCAAAACCCAAGATGAGGTGCAATGTTAGGCTCTCTGATAAAAAATTGGGGAGATATTTAAGGTGAAACTATCTCCAGGATATTTTTTATTTTACTTTATCAGGTGACTGCCACCCTACCTGAGACTCATTGGAGAATGAAGGATCTTTACCTCTGCTCACCATAAACAGTATGCTGCAGAAATGTGAACAAACCTACGGGCCTCTGAACCATGCACATGGGTAAGACCCTGGGGCTCAGCTCACTGGGTCGGAGAGTCTGCATAGACATCTCTCGGGGCTGGTAATGACATTCCAGCATCAATATCTATGTTTGGGGAAAATGTCTACATCTGCTTTCATGTTTAGAAGAAAGATACTTCACTGACTTTTCAAAGAAAACATGTATTATTTAAGAGAAGGAACAGGAGGACTGGCTATCAAAAGAGTCTTTGTGGCAAAGGACTTTCTCCCTTGCAAAGAATTAAAATACTGACTTGGTTTATTTTTTAAAATTTCTTTATTGATTATGCTAACACATAATTGTCCTCATTCCCCCCATTCTCATCCCAAACCCCTCTCACGTATGGCCACACCCTCCTGTTGTCCATGACCACTGGTTAGGCCCATATGCATGCACACAAGTCCTTTGGTTGATCTCTCCCCCTTACCTTCATCTTCCCCTGCCTTCCCTCTGAGGTTTGACAGTCTGATCGCTGCTTCTCTTTCTCTGGGTCTCTTTTTGTTCATCAGTTTATGCTGTTTGTTATTTCCCCTAGATGTGTGAGATCATGTGATACATGAAATACCCTTATAAGAACTGAAACTGAGACAAGCCATAATAGTTATTCTGAGAGGCAAATGAATCAGTCTGTAGTGAGTTCCTTTCTGGGCCAACAGTTCTTTTGAGATCCAATTTCAATGTCAAACAGTTCCTCATGTGTCAGCCATGATATTTCAGATCTGATTGGTGGACAAATGGTGGTGATGCAGGTTTAGAAATAGCACAAAAAATGTGAATTTACAAAATAATGTGTCTTTTATTCAAGTTTATTTGAGTAAGGAAATTGTTTTCTATCATGAATGTTTTAAAATGGTGATCCAATGCTTATCATATATCATGGCAGCTGAACAACATCTACATAGTGATTTTTGAGTAACTAAACGTTGTTTCATTACAATTTGTTTTGCTGCATAATAACTTTAGCTACAGGTTGAGCAAATATGCTTTTTCTTTGTTTTACAAAAAAAAAGAGGACCAAAGTAATTGCTTGGCTAGAATTATATATCTAGTAAGTCCCAAATACATGTTCTTTTTCTATGACAACACTGTAAAATCCATAAAATGGTGTTTTGAAATATGCTCTTCCAAAATTAAGGGAGGTTCAAAAGATTTAGACATAAGATCTGAATAGATTAAAGAATATGTATAATAGTATATGATAAAGAAAGCATTGTGTTATCAATAGAAAAGAAATGGATGATTTAATAAATGGACTTGGAAAATTGTTAAATCATCTGGAAAAAAAAAAGTTTAGGTTCCTTCCTCACAACAAAATAAATGGCAGCAAAACGTGATCCCAAGAAAGAGAAAGAACTAGAAGAAAATATAGGTGGCTATTTCTATACCTCTGATATGAAGATGCATTAAATATTACAGCAAAGCAACAGCCATGAAGGAAGCAAATAATTTGATTGTATAAAATATAAAATGTCTTTAAGCCAATGTACTAAATACAGAAGACAAACAACTCACCTGAGAAACATTTTCGAACTGTATCACAAATTTCTATAGCGATTAGGTAAATATTTCTTACATGTCAATAAAAGAACAATAGGAAAATGTCTTGAATAGTAAATTTACAAAAGCAAGAAAAAGAACCAATAAACATGAAATAATTCAGCCTAACTCTCATAGGTATTAAGTAATGAGACTCAAAACTGCACTGTGTATGTTCAAACTCAGGCTTGGTGACAAGCTAAGATATTTTTTAACCTAGGGTAAATTATTTAGTTTAACATTTTAACTTAGGTAAAAGGACTTTAAACTTCTCTGAGCCTCATTTTCCTTGCCTATAATATGATGGCATAAATAGGATACTTCATAATGCATACTTTGTAGATATATTGTGGGGATCAATTATTTATTTTATGTGCTCTAAAAATTGACATACAACAAGTACTAAATACCTTTTACATAAATTAAAATAATAATAATCAATCTTTTATTTCTCAGATTGTCAAAAATGTATAGACATAATACTTCTTATAAGGACTGTGGGACTAGTTTTCAAATATCCTGCTAGTTGAGTGTGAGTTGATGGAGTCTTTCAAAAGAACAAAATACATCAAGCTTTACAATGTACCTATCCTTTGATCTAATAGTTCCTCTTCTCGATATTTGTTCTGAGCAAATAAATAACATTTATAAGCATGTTATTTTTATTAGGGGAAAATTAAGTAATTTAAATGTCCAATAATATGAAAATAGTTAGATAAAATATCATTTACATATATTTCATTGAGGTATAATTGACATAACATATTAGTTTTATGTGTACAACATAGTGATTCAATATTTGTACATATTGTGAAATGATCACCACAATAAGTTTATTCTTTAAAAGTATGCCTGTAAGGACTTATGTGTTATAAATGTACATACATATTATATTTAATGCTATATGTATTTGTATATATGGTGTTTTACCTGGTAAATAAAATATAAAAGTGTGGCACACCCGAAACTCCTTTTGACCTTAAACTCCCCTTTGGAAGCCAATAAAAATAAATAAATAAATAAATAAATAAATAAATAAATAAATAAATACCAAGAGAATTAAAAAACCTGATGAACAATATTACTGTTGAATATGGTAGGACCGGAGGTATGGAAGGGGAGTGGACTGATGATTCTTAGGGAAAAGAGTGGGGGATGCGGGAAGAGACTGAACATAAACTGTGCACCTATGGATGAGGACAATAGGGGGTGGGTAAAGGGCAGAGGGTGAGGTGGGAACCTGGTGGAGGGAAAAAAAAATGAGGAACTTTTGTAATAATATGAACAATAAAGGTTTATTAAAAAAAAAAGTGTGATCAGATTACATGCAGGCGTCCTCAAACTTTTTAAAGTGGGGGCCAGATCACGGTCCCTCAGAGAGCTGGAGGGCCGGACTATATGAACTACTAATTCCTACTGTAACACCTCGGCTGCGCTCACTGCCCAAAAAACCTGGCGGGCCGGATCAGACTCCTCTGCGGGCCGCATGTGGCCCGCGGGCCGTAGTTTGAAGACGCCTGGATTACGGTGATAACAAATTTACACAGAAAAGAGAGATAACAGATGATTTGAATTTTCTTTAGTTTCCTAACTGTTATCACTAAAGCTTTAGTGTCATTACTTTTATAATAAGAACTAGAGGCCCAGTGCACGAATTCATGCATGGGTGGGGTCTGGCTGGCCTGGCCCCAATTGGGGCTGATTGGGGCTGGGCCTGTCAGGAGGAAGAGATGACAGGCAGTTGGCTGGCTGGCCCACCCCAATCTGGGCCAATCAGAGCCAGCTGGCTGGGGCAAGGGGCTGCAGGTGATTGGCCAGCGGCTCACACCTATTGGAGTTGGGAGTCCATTGGGGTCAGGGCCAGCCATGGAGAGGGGCTGTGGGTGGTGAGCCACTGGCCACACCCCAGAATGGGGTGGGGGTACTGATCAGGGGCCAGTGGCCTGGGGGCAGGGCCATGGGTGGTTGGCCACTGGGGTGGGGGGGTGATTAGGGGTGCGGCTGGCCAGAGGGAAGGGCTTTAGCCGGATCAGGGTTGTAGGGGCCCATTAGGGACACTGCCAGCCAGGGGCAGGGGCTGCAAGAGGTTGGCTGCCCAGCCTGGCCCCCTCTTGGGATGAAGGGAAAGGGCTGGATTCTGGGCTGATGTCTGCTGGCTTCACTTCCTCCCCCTCCGCAGGCCCACTCCTCTCCTCGCCAACTCTGCTGTGCTCCCTGGAGGCCTGTGGTCCCTGTCCCTGCTTGCCAGGCACCTCTACTCTCTGGGCAGGACATCAGAATTCTCAGGGGCTGCCAGGAGGGGTCCAGGCTCTGTGCGGCCCCACTCTTGATATGAATGGGAGAGTCCAATCAGGGACAGACTAGCAGAGGGGAGGGGCTGGGAGGTTGGCTGGCCTGTCCCACCCCCTAACCCGGTGGTTCGCTGGCCGCAGTGGGCATCATAGTGACTGGTCATTTGGTCATCATAGTCATCACAGACACTGACTTTTTATATATAGAGACAGTAATTGTTGTTTTCTTTAAGGGTCAAAGAAGAAATGGGAGCTGGAGAAACATTGCATAGGCATTTAGGGGAAGTTGGTTTTAAATAGCCATATGATTCAAATTCTAACATGGTAAATGGGGCCTTTATCTCTAGGAGTGCATCCCATCTAAGTGATGACTGCCACCCAAATATTGCTAATGTGTTTGTAACTAACAAGATTGAATGTTTCTTAAAACCAAGGCAGAAACTGTGAATGTCCTGAGCTTGCAAAAGCCAAGTTTTTGACTATCCCATTGACATCACTTAAATTTAGCAAATCAGTCATCTAAATGCATCTAAATTAGTAACTCGTGTGGATAATAGAAAAATTGCATTCAGTTTTCTGACGTATTTATTGAGCATCTCATTCTGCACCAGTGCTCTGCTAGGCCTTGCGAATGCTGTAGAAAAAAATAGACTCTGACCCAGCTCATAAACTGTCACCCAGGTGTGAGAGAGACATTTAACAAACACTGTAGCGTCAGTCAGAGGCTGTGATGAGGAAAGGGCAGATATTCACTGAATGAGTGTCTACTGTGTGCAAGGTGCTACCACACACACTGAGGATAAAGTCATGAACCTACTGATTTGTGCCTTTATAGGGTTTACATCCTAGTGAAAGGAGAGAGAAAATAAAATAAATAAACTATAGGGTAGGTTAGATAGTGAGAATGTGTAAGAAAATTGTAACACAGGTAGGGGAATGTTAAACAATTGAAATTAGAGGGCAAAGGGAACCTGCGGGTGCGGGGGGGGGGGTGGGGCATCTGACTGAAGACCTGATCAAGTAAAAGGAGTGGGTGTCATGTGACATTTAGGTTAAGGTCATTTCAGAAGAGGCAAAGGAAGAGCAACAAGGGTTCATCAGAAGCAGAGGACCCAGCAAGGGGAAAAGTTTTGAGGTGAGAACATGGCTGATGCTTTCCAGGAGCAATAGGTTGTCCATGTGGTTGGAGGTAGTGAGAGGGAAGAGAATATAGTAGGCTATGTATGGTGTCAGATATTTATTTATTTATTTATTTAGGTTTTAATTCTTAATATGAGAGAAATAACACTGATCTGTATCCTTATTTTAGAAAAAAAATAATCCAGAATAGAGGTAAAAATGGATAATGTAAGAGAGAGAAAATTACTGGATCAGTGGCCTTGACTAGGCAAGGGAGGATCTAGTACACAATAAAAAAAAAGTCTTATGGTGATTGCCTAGATCAGTGTTTCCCAACCTTCTCTCATGATGAGAATCACCTGGTGGAGTTGTTAAAACACAGATTCCTGAATCCCAACTAAGAAGTGCTAAACTAGAATTTTTGGGAACATATAGGTAAAATTGCATACCTAACTTAGTGCTCTGTATATAAAATCTGTCTTAGAGCACTAGTTAAGTATACAATTTTACCTATATGTTCCCAAAAATTCTAGTTTAGCACTTCTTAGTTGGGATTCAGAAATCTGTGTTTTAACAACTCCACCAGGTGATTCTCATCATGAGAGAAGGTTGGGAAACACTGGCCTAGATGAACAAGGTCCTATGTGTTAACATAGTTCAATATGTTAAAGTTTCACATTTGATTGGGAGGGTGACATTATGAGGAAGCAGAAATGAGGGTAAAGGGAGAGTGGTGGGAAGGGATGAGAGGCAAAAAAGAGAATATTAATGATTTGATCTTCATTTCGTGACAAACTAATTGTCCAGTCTGGTAGGATGTCTTCAGAGATGCCGTATCTGAGAAATCGGTAAGCTGCCAACCGGTCCAGAACCTGTTCCAGCAGTTCACCCCTCTCATCTGTCAAAGTTGCCCCCCTTCAGGAAGACCCGGAGTGGGAGGCAAGAGGTATGTAGGTATGCACAGCAGAGGACAAGAGGGATGGTAAATTCTTCGGGCTTGGATGCAGATAGGTGGGTAGTATGGACTTTGTGAAGTTTCTCTTTTGTTTTCTTCTATTTTCTCAATAAAATTAGCTGAGTGAGAACAGGTGATGAGGAGGTTTGGGATACTTGTGGACAGAGGAGGTTAAAATGATTATCTGGGTCAATTGGAGGCATAAAAGGACCACAGAGCCCAGGAGCACCCGCTTTGTCTAGGGCTGTGGTCGGCAAACTGCGGCTCTCGAGCCACATGTGGGTCTTTGGCCCATGGAGTGTGGCTCTTCCACAAAATGCCACGGCCTGGGCGAGTCTATTTTGAAGAAGTGGCGTTAGAAGAAGTTTAAGTTTAAAAAATTTGGCTCTCAAAAAATTTCAATCATTGGACTGTTGATATTTGGCTCTGTTGACTAATGAGTTTGCCAACCACTCGTCTAGGGAATCTGCAAGGGAAAGGGACCTTGAAGCTGAGACTTAAGAATGAGCTATAGTTCATGGGATGGACAGGAGACTTATCATCTGGAAAAGGAAACAGTGTGTGTTAACACCTGGAGTCTATGAAGTACAGCACAGTTGAATGTAAGTATTACTGAGTGTAGACCATGATGAGCAGAGAATAGGAAAAGAGTTTGTAGAAATAGCTCGTTGGAAGATTTGCCCTTCAGGTCTTATATTTCATAATATATAAATAATATCTATAATAGAAATATTAAAATACAATGCATTAACAAAATATATTTAAAAAGGTAATGATTCCTAACTGCTTAATTAGTTTTGATTAAGAAGGGGCTTGGTCTTTTCTGACAACATTCATAATAAAAATACTTGATGAATTAAGGTCATGAAAGTGCAAGTCAAGAGTTAAGACATTTATAAATATTGTGAAATTCAGCAACAATGGGAATTACTGACGTTCCCAATGAAAGTCGCAGTTGGTCCCAGGAACAGAGAAGTAAGCATAACTACGGTTCACAAATATGAAAAGTATTCACTTCACAGATAATAGATATTATCTTTGGCTCCTCTGTAATATCTTCATAGCTATTACATCAGAGAGGAATTTAATGATATACTTATGAGGCTTAGAATCTTTAGTAGAATTATCCTAAGAGCCTACTCAGAATTAGACAAACACACATCTGTGCACATACATAGATATTCTTAACTTGGCAGAGAAGCTAGATAAAATGTGAAATGAAAGACATAAAAATAAAACCAATTACTATCTTGGCAACAAGGGTTCTTTCACGCTACTTAGCCATCTCTCTGAAAATAAAAGTATGCATTAACAGCAATTCAGATAGCAATATGTTTCGATACTTATGTCTCTATGAATCCAATAAATAATCAGATATACTTGGACATGATAACATCTAAAACTATAGAGAATTAAGAATAAAATTGACAGGGTAATGAGACTCCATTTTTTTAAAAAGTCAGACTTGGAGTGCTTTCAAATTTTAGGTCTTCAACTAAACTTGCCAATACGGCCCCGCTTATCTTGTGTATCGTGAAAGAATGCATCTTCGAGAGCGACCCTTTGATTTTGTTCAGTCTTCCCTGTATCATCGGTATGTCTACTATGTCCTTGAAGTTAAATGCTCAAAGTTCGGAGGATACTAAAAGAAGAAGTATCTACCCTGGGAGAGATTCCCAAAGAAAACCCATGAGAACTATAGTTCTCCCTTCATCCCTCACTCAATAAGGTAATTGGCTTAGTCCATGGGGCTTCTCCAAATGGAAGAACCACATTAATCACAAGTGCTTCCATCGTTAGGCATTAAACTGCAGTGGAAAAGTTAAGTCACTGCACGCATGACATGCTGTGGTCCACGGAGGGGGAGAAACAGTGTGCCTCCTTTAATTACTCCCCTGGAACTGAGCACATGTCTAGCCGTGGTCTTTTCTTTTACTGTTTCCCGAATAATGAGCGCTCTAATTGCTTCAGCTGCAGCAGCCCTTGCTCATTTTAATACCTGGCTGCCAGCGTTCTTTCGCTTTCTTTCCTCTGTTCTCTCCCCATTCTCTCCCTTCCTCCCCCCTTTTCTGGTCTGAATTAGATGAAGGTCTGGTTTTTACTCCCCGAACGTTTAAGTGGTCGAGTTAAATCACGACTTTCTTTGGTCGATCACCTAGGGAGCTTTTTAGGAATTGGGGAAACATTTTATTTATGACTCAACTTTCCACCTGTGCTGACATGGCATGGAATTTACAGCTGTATTGAAAGCGTTATAACCATCACCTCAGAAATTCCACATTCTCTGGAGCTGCATTATTATGGAACATTTGTCAGGCTGCCAATTGCTGTGTCAGCCCCTAATTGATTTATATTAGCATCGGTAAGAACGAAGTGGAGTGAGTGTGGGGGTGAGCCCGGGACCACTTTAGACTGCCCAGTTGCCGAGCTTCCTGGGGACTTGAGAGATTTCCAAACAGAACTGAACACAAGACACCATGGTTGTCTCTTTTGCTTTATTGTTATGCCTCACCTTTCAAATTACATATATTAACAAAACCAGTAGAAGCTTTACTTTGTGAAAAGTGGAGTGAGCTTACCTTCTCTCTGCCATGCTGTTCCTTAACCGTAAAAAACACCTGGCCCTAAAAGGTCGGATTCATTTTCCCCTGGGGAGAAGGTGAATAAAGAAACCAAGAAATACCTTCAAAATGTTTTCCTCTGACAGCCTTCATTTACAAAATAGAGTAGTTAGCTTTAATAGCTCTCTTTTACACTTAGATTTCACTCCTCCTGGATTAGAGACATAAATCTAAATTATTCATTTAGAAACACCTGGTCTGAGGCTAGGTCCGCATTGAGGAAACCTGAAGAAATCAGCAAAAGGGGATCATGGTGAGAATGCTCAAGACACCCATTCGCTATAACATTGGTTCTTGAATGCATTTATGGTTTATCCAAGAGCTCCCAAACAATGGAGCTCCCACAGTGTCTTGGCCAACCTGATTTTAGCTGTTGGCATCTTTGATGGATATGCCATTCCCTGCCATTCCCCAATGCATTGTATCTGGCCCAGTTCACACATGTAGGGAATGTGCCTGGCCTCTGTTGGTACATGAGTTTTGTAACAGAATAATTATACTCTGAGCACTTTTTATATGTCAAGCATTGTTCCAGTTGCATTGTTCCTGTTGCCTAGAAGCTCGATAAGAGGTATAGGACAAGGGCATGGTGTGAGTGTGGAAACAGAGTGATACGATGAAAGAAAGGAGTGCCTTTGGTTTATTTGGGCCTCTTGCTATGGGACAACCATAGCTGAGATGACCTCTGGGGAATGGGTGGCTTCCTTCTACTGCCCCCAGAGAACTGGCTAGTCAGTGGAGGTCCTAGTGGCAATGCCAGGCCTGGGGCACAGTATGCCTGGGGCATAAAGCTCCAGGCTACGGCAGACCTGGAATATAGTGTTCCTTGATCTCCATACCCTATATCTAATCCATCAGCAAAATCTGTTGACGTCAAAGTCAAAACAATTATAATCCTCACTACCTTCACAGCTGAAATTGGCATTAAAGCCTGAAAAAGGATTTTCAGGAAGGCAAAAGAAAAATAAAGAGTGAAAAAGAGATTGATAATGTATTAATTTCCTAAATATTTATTCATTCGTTGAACAGTCACGCACTGAGCACTTTTTATATGCCAAGCATTGTTCCTGTTGCAGGAAATAAAAGGATAAACAATAAATGAGGATGACAGACAATAAGCAAAATAAATGAGCTGAATATATGGTATGTTACACTGTGACAAATGCTAAAAAGAAAAATAAAGCAAAAAAAAAAAATGTGCTTAGTGATATCAGGGGTGGGGACTGCAATTTTATATGAGGTGGCCACAGAAGATTCAATCATTTGAGCTATCGCCTGAAAAAAAGGGAAGGATCCAGCAATGTTGACATCCAGAGGCAGAGCACTCCATGCAGAGTAGAAGTTGAAGCATGTGGCTTGGGGGAGGGGCCCGGTGGGGGATGAGTAGATGATACAGGAGAGGTCACACAGGGATCAGAGCCTAGGGCCTTAGAGGCGATTGCAAGAACATGGGCCTTTTCTCAGTGGCGCAGGCCAGGGTACTGAGGGGTTTTTATCCAAGGAAAGACTTTCATGTTAACAAGTTCATTTAGTGGCTATGTTGTTAAATAGGGTGAGGTTGGAAGTAAAGAAATTAATTACATGACCATTATAATAATGCAGTTAAGATGTGATGGTCCTTTTTTTAGGCTTTATTGCTAATTCCACTTCCTCTTTTGTCCCCTACACTTTTGGCTTCCTTATTTATTCACTCACCAACTCTCTTATCTCATACCTTCTCAAGACTTAGATGGACACACAGTCTAATGATTCACCTCCCTTGGTCAGGAACATGGTTTACTCTCCCGTGCGTTATACTCTTCAATAGTTTATTAAAATTGCCACTTGGTCCTCAAATTGTAGAAAATAGAGTTTATTATCTTCTCTCACCAAACTTACCATGTTCTATGTTTCAGTTAATCGGTGCTATCATCCACCTAAATCACAAAACCTAGAACGTTGGTATCTTCGCTTTCTCCTTCACAGTCACGTCCCACTTCATTTAGGTCTTTTTCCGGTGAGAAGGACATTCTGATTTCTTGCTTCTATCTTTACCTAGCAAATATAAACATGTCTGCATGTATAGGTGTATGTGTGTTGTTATGTATACTGTATGTGATATAGCCACACTCAAAAATGAGATGAACAAAACTATTGACTAGACTCAAGTAACAAGACAACAACACAGGCTTCCTTATTAATTTTTTTCACGATGATTCATATAAAATTCTAAGGGGAAAAGTTGTAAAAGGAAAGGTTTGGTGTTGAAAGAGGAGTAGATTCTGCCAGATGAGAGAAGAGAAAGAGCATTTCAGGAAAATAATTTTGTCATTTGTCTAGGACAGTGGTTGGCCAACTGCAGCTTGAGCCACATGCGGCTCTTTGGCCCCTTGAGTGTGGCTCTTCCACAAAATACCACGTGCAGGTGCACACGTACAGTACATTTGAAACTTTATGGCCCATGCACAGAAAAGTCAGTTTTCAGCTCTCAAAAGAAATTTCAATCGTTGTACTGTTGATATTTGGCTCTGTTGACTAATGAGTTTGCCAACCCCTGGTCTAGGAGCTTCTTGGGGGAAGAATCATTGTTTTAATGGTATAGTATAGCCTAAGCATCTAAGACAGCACCTAGCACAGTAGCCACTCAGTCAATCAATGTTTGCTGAACTAAAAATGAGAAAATATGCATGACAACCAACAGTATGTTGCTAACAAATTTCAACTCTGAGCTGTACATATGTCAATATAAAGCCATAGAAGCTCATAGGGGCTGGGCAGGGGTACTGTATTAACCTGTTAAAAAGCTGGGAGTGTGTGTATGGGTGGGGGGAAACTGGGGAAGGGACATGCATGATTCAAGGGATGGGCTGGAATCAGTGCGTGGAAAATTTTACGTTATACCTGGGGCTTAAACTTTAGCTGTTGAGGGTTTTTAAACAGGCAAGTGACCCATTTAGATCCATTTTAGGAAAACAAATCTAGCAACAGTGAAACAGGGAGTTGGTTGAGAGAGATACAAGGGGCAAGAAGACACTGCTTCAAGGGACAGATAATGATCTGAACTTGGCTGTGGTAATGGGATAAGAGAAAAGACATGAACAGCCTTGAGACAATTCAGATGCAAAAGCAACAGGAATGGTGATAATTGCTAATTAAACAAAGGGAGTACCAGAACTGGACCAGAGAATCAGCTTGTTTAGAACCTAGGACATTCTGAGTGAAATATATTCAACAGTTGTAGGTAGCGCAGGTAGAATTAATTACAGAAACAGAGGCCCTACTAAGTTACAGCATTTAACTCATTGTATTGTAAGTATTTATTTACATACCTGTTTCCTATCCCACTGATAATAATTAGGATAAGGGTAATTTACTCAATTCATGTCACCTAAGCAACCAAGTGTATATAAAAAAAAGGTTGACAACTGATAGTGTATTGTTACCAAATGTCAACTCTGAGCTATAGATACGTCAAAATAAAGCCATATGGAGAAATATCATATAATTACAAAAAATGACAATAATTTCATGAAGGCATTGGTGTTATGCTCAAATATGATTTAAGAAAAAAAAGTTGGACATCTTAAAATAAAAGCCCAAATCAATCATGAAACTCAACAAAGATATGTGAAAGAGGAAATAATTGTAGAAGAAATCCGAGAAAAAAATTGTAATGGTCTTGAGTTGCTCAGCCTTACTCTTTAAAATGTATTTTCAAAAACTCTTTAATTAAAAAAAAATGTAAATCTAATAAAAATCTACATGTGAATATTAGTTACCATTTCTTTTAAAAATAAGTTTTATTGATTTTAGAGAGAGGAAGAGAGAGGGAGAGATAGGAAAGTCAATGAGAGAGAAGCATTGATCTGCTGCCTCCTGCAAGCCCCCCGTCAGGACTGAGCCTGCAGCCCAGGCATGTGCCCTGACCGGGAATCGAAGCAGTGACCTCTTGGTGCGTGGGATGGCACTTAACCAACTGAGCTACACCGGCCAGGTTGGTTATAATTTGTGTTCATGGGTATAAACCATCATATGGGAGGATATGGAATTCAGGATAAAGAATTCAGATCCTTGACAGGAAATAGAGTAAAAATGGGAGATGAACTTACAATTTTTGCAACAGTAACAATGTATTTGATAAATTGTACACATTTCAATCTATAACATATATTTTCTACCTCAAGTGCAATCAAACATCTGTATTATAAAAACACCCCACCACAATCAAATGTCTCAAAAAACAAACAAAAACCCCAAAAAACAAATAGCCCAAAATATTGGAATAATTCAGTAAATATCCGTGGACAGACTTCCTCTCTGTTAAAATACTAACTAAAGTACCTCTGAGCCATTTTAGGTCAAACTTGAAAACTCTCAAGATTGTTTCAGTACCCCCTTATTATATATTAAAATGCCTCATGGAAAAGAGAAATTCTGGTAACTGGATATTTCTGAAATACTGCAATTATTCATTATGTGAAGAAAACTGTACCCCTCTTTAAAGACTCTAATAATTTTTGGCAGGATATTGTGTTATTCAATGTGTTAATAAAATGCTGTTTTTAAAAAGTATTTCTAAATTACTAGTATGCTAACAACAGCTCTGACAAGGAGTTAATATCCAAAGTATGCAAAGAACTTATACAACTCAACAAAAAAATCCAGTAAAAAAAAAAAAAAAAGAAAAAAAAGATAAATGGGCAGAAGACCTGAACAGACACCTCTATCAATGAGACAAGTAATAACAAGTGTTGGAGAGGTTGTGGAGAAAAAGGATCCCTCATTCACTGCTGGTGGGAATGTAAACTGGTACAGCCACTATAGAAAATAGTGTGGAGGTTCCTCAAACTATTAAGAACAGAGTTACCATATCACCCAGCAATCCCTCTTCTATCTTCCTGAGAAATTTGAAAACATATGCACACCTTTTCATTGTATAGTATTATTCGTGGTGGCCAAGACATGGAAAAAACCAAAGTGTCCTTCAATAGGTAATTGGATAACGAAGGTATAGTACATATATACTATGGAATACTACAGCCATAAAAGATGCAAGAGTGCTATTTGAGACAACATGGATGGACTTTGAGACTATCCTGCTAAGTGAAAATAAGTCAATCAGAAAAAGCTAAGAACCATGATTTCACTCATATGTTGGATATAAAACTGAAACTCAGACACAGACAACAGTATGGTGGTGACCAGGGCAAAGGGGGCCAAGTTCATGGTGAAGGAAGATGATTTGACTTCGGGTGATGGGCACACAATGTATCATATAAATGTACACTTGAAACCTACCTTATTTTCCGGCGTATAAGAGGACCCCCTAATTTTAGTTAAAACATAGGTTTAGGCCTATTTTCGCTGTATAAGACTACCCTCCACTTCCGAGGCAACACCAGTTCTCTTTTTAATAGACCGCCTCTCTGACTCTGGCCAATCTGAGCAGGCTTTTTACTAGAACACAGTGTAGCTTCGGGTACAGAACATGTATACTTTGCATGCATAAAAAGCCTGCTTGGATTGGCTGAGTTAAAGAGGCAGTCTATTAAAAAAAAGAACTGGTGTTGCCTCGGAAGTGGGGGGTAGTCTGATACAGCGAATATAGGCCTAAACCTTTGTTTTAACTGTAAAAATTAGGGGGTCGTCTTATACGCCAGAAAATACAGTATATGATCCTATTCACCAATGTCACCCCAATAAATTTAATTAAAAATATAATTTTAAAAAGAATTTATTTAAAAAAATAAAAATAAATTATCTTATTACACAAGCCCAATTACTGCTGGTTCCAAGAGTGGGAGGGACGGGGCAGGCATTTTGCAATGACATTTGGTTCTCATTCTCTTAGAAAAATACCAGCATAGCACATCTACTGCAATATTGATTATGAATTACTTCCTATCACATTAAATTGAAAGGACTAAAACCTCTCAAGTGTGTGAAAAGATCAAAACACTTTCCAGTCAAGTTTTAAACCATAGTCCCATTGGTTTTATTCTGATAAATAATAGTTTCTTTCTGTAGGAACACTGTGAAAATAAATTGTAAAAGTTCTACAGATATTTAATCTTTAGAAAATGTTGTCTGCCATAAGGAATATTTCCCACAATATCTTTAAAAAACAGACAAAAATTATGCACAATAACTATCTTATCGTGTCAATAGTAAACAAAAAAATACAAGTTGTGTGAAATCTGTTAGGATATGTTGTACATGGATTGGTCTTGTATCAGAAAGCATAAACATTTTAAACATCCCTCCTCATAAATAAGGCAGGTAATTTGATATATATTCACATTAGTTTTTTTTTCTTAAGTCTGTGTTATTTTGGGATTTCTTAAGACCTACTAGACTCATTCTGTTAATTGAACATGAAGTCTCAAAATTATATTATTTTCCTGCAAGTGTCCAAAAGAA
Organism: Pipistrellus kuhlii; assembly: GCF_014108245.1. Classification (NCBI taxonomy): domain Eukaryota; kingdom Metazoa; phylum Chordata; class Mammalia; order Chiroptera; family Vespertilionidae; genus Pipistrellus; species Pipistrellus kuhlii. The sequence goes on from NW_023425529.1 coordinate 50,143,419, forward strand.
ATTGAGCTGCTCCTGTTTCTCTAGCAGCTAAGATTATATGCAATTCATAATTTCAGCATATGAGCAGAGTAAAAGGGAAAATCATACTGATGCAGAATGAATCTAAGTTTTGAATTTCAGGCATTAATGACTTGAATGTCCCTCTGTGCTTCAGTCTGGAAACGTCAAATGCTTTAAATAAGTTCATAATTATTGAAGAGGTCCCTAGCGATGCTTGCGTCACATCTGGCAATAATGAAGACAAATCAACAATAAGATTTGAAAATCTGGCAATATGATAAAGGCAAGGCATCTGAGATCACTTCTTCGCACTTTAGTCTCTGTGGTCCAAGGGAGAACCAACTTCCTGCCTTGGACTCGGTGTCCAAATTAAAGAAGGAAAATCTTACTGCGATCTGGGATCCAGGCTCCTGGCTCACAAACAACAGAGCGGGAAAACTTTACCCAACATCTCCTCAGAGAAGAATCTGCTTTTTTCTAAAAGCTGTTTTCAATTTACTTCAAAGCACTGACAGGGACATACAGTCACACTTTCAATTGGTTCAATTTTAAAGTTGAAAGTGCTATGTTAACTCCTTCCATACCAATTTAATTTTTCTTGGGCAAGAGAAGATTGTTTTAATTACAGATGTGAACAAGAATTTACTGGGGGGGGGAGGGGAATCCAACTTCATCATCCACATTATTTTTTTAAAATACATTTTTATTCATTTCAGAGAAGTAGGGAGAAGGAGAGACAGAAACATCCATGATGATGATAGAATCATTGATTGGCTCCCTCTTGCATCCTCTCTACTGGGGATAGAGCCTGCAACCTGGACATGTGGCCTTGACCAGAATTGAACCTGGGACCTTTTACTCTGCAGGCTAACACTCGGTCCATTGAGCCAAATCAGTTAGGGCATTATTTGTGTTATTAAACTTACAGTAAGTGTATTGCATTCTATTGCTTCCAACTATGTCACTTCACCACCGTTTAAAACAAATATTTAAATTATGTTGTGTTTAACAGGTCTGATACTCAGTTTTTAACTAGAGAGCTATGATGATCAAATTAGAAAAACATTTTAATTATTAAAGAAGGTTGCAGGATGGCTTAGAATAGCTTTTTCTATAAGAAAGTCAGTAAGAACAGCCTAGAAGTCTGCCGGCATCCTATTATAACCTGGAACAGTGGATGAAAATCCACATCTCCTTTAGCTGTTTTAACTATAAGAAATGTGCAAAAACCACCCTTGTTATAATTAAAGGGATGGTGAATGTGAAACTATTTGGGAAAACACAACGCATCAGACCACATAAGGCATTATTATAATTAAGGACTCATGGCTCCAGTGGTGACTTGAGCTATGGTGGTTGGACTATATTACACCAGAGTATAACAAATCTTTTGTTTGAAGAGTTAGAAGCACATTAATGTACCTTGAATCTCTGCAGCCCCTTCTTACTTACTATGTGCTTTCACATACACTAATCTGATTTGCGTCTGTATTACAACCCCGGGAGGTAAGCAAAATGGTTGAATTTACTCATATTTTTATGTGCTTATAATTTTCATCCATTTGAGACATGATAGTAGGAAATAATTAAGCCTACACAGTGTTGAAAACAATAAAAATGCTATTATATAGGTGGCACTTGGGATCAAAACGATACATTTTATTAAATGTAATGTGCAAAGTAAAATGAAGTGACCTCTATTCAAAAAAGTACAAGACAGGTATTATTTAAATTGCTTTAGTACTTATTTTCAATAAAAAGAAATCTGGCATTATAAAAATACATAAAATAGTCATGGATTTATTCCCTTAATTTACACAAGATTTTTTTTATTGTTGCATAAAACAAAGTTATAAAATAGTTTAACAAGAAATTCTTATATGAAAGTTACTCCCAGCATAAAATTTTTATAAATTTTGGTAATTTTGGCCCATCTGTATAAATAAGACATCTTATCCTTTTAAAATTCATAACTCCATTTAAAAACATAGGATTCTCTTTCTTTTAAATAAAAGTCCACTTGAGGTAGTAGTATATTAGAACTCTTTGGTCCCATTCAGTCTATGTGTCCAAGTCATAAGACTGAAAATGTGGAGTCCTGTGGTTTTCTAAGGTCTGTTTATAGGTACATGTGTGATTTTCTTGCTGAAAATCTGTCCTTTCTTTCCCATCTTCCTCTGACTCAGAGTCCAAGTCTGGGGAAGAATGAGCTTTCAAGTGAAAGGCTCTTGGCTGACAGTCCGATGGCTGTCCGAAGCTTGAAAAGGCATCCAGGGGAGGTCTCCTCAGAGGCTTTCCGAACGTTCCTGAAAGAGAGAGACCCGTTGAGCGTGTGGCACCTTTGGCTAACAGGAAGTCATCAGAGAGCACCTCAAATGGAGCACCTCGCCCCAGGAACTCGAACGAACATTTTCTACAAGTCCACATGGTGGTGCTTGGAGGTATGTGTGTCTCGTGTTACGGGGACTAAACTTACAGAATTCCTAGTGGAATTTCCAGTCTAGAGGTCTCTCAGGACCAGTCTAGTTTAAAGAGATCCCACTTGGGGTGCATGCCTGAGATCCCTGGGCAAGCCCTTTGAAGTGTTAAATGACAGGATTCTTACACCCCTCATATATATGTGTGTGTGTGTGTGTGTGTGTGTGTGTGTGTGTGTATACTCAATACATGTGTCTATTAATTATCATTTCTATGATTTATAGTAATATTCATCATTGAGCAAAGAAGTCCCCCAATATAAGTTCTCCAAAACCCCGCTTTAGGACTGAAAAGCCCCCAGTCTCCAAAGAAGGGCACGTTTACACAATAACATACAAGTAAACCGTGCCTGAATAAAGCATCTTTTAAAATAATCCTTATGGCGGAAACCGGTTTGGCTCAGTGGATAGAGCATTGGCCTGTGAACTGAAAGGTCCCAGGTTCGATTCTGGTCAAGGGCATGTACCCTGGTTGCGGGCACATCCCCAGTAGGGGGTGTGCAGGAGGCAGCTGATCGATGTTTCTCTCTCATCGATGTTTCTAGCTTTCCATCCCTCTCTCTTCCTCTCCGTAAAAATGCAGTAAAATATTTAAAAAATAATAATAAAATAAAATAATCCTTATGTCATGTTCTTTCCTTTTTAGTAGCACAATATTATCCAACTGACTCAAATCCTTGCCTGAGTTTTACACAAGATATTATTTTCATGTTTTCCCCCCCAAAAAAGGAATATAAATAATTATACTGTGACAAAATATAAAATGTCTTAATAGCCGGGTAAAATATTTTAAAATTCTACTGCTGAACCAACGAGACATGCTGTGGTTTCTTTCCCCTCTATCTCCGCTCGGCGAACAGATGACCTCAGCCCTTCCATCGCGCTGGTTCCAGGCACCAGACGAGAGCCGTCTGTCTGCACACGCATCCCGGTGCCAGCAGCGCCGACCACCGCGCCGGGGGCTCTCAGGCCCCGCTGGGCTCCTCTGCCAAAGGCCGTCCGGCCTGGCTGGTGCGCCGTGAGCCGCTGCCAGGTAGGACGCCGTCCACCCTTCGGCTGCAGGCCTCGTTATAAACCACCAGACGTCCAAACCACAACCATGCAGTGCACACAGCCCCACCCCGAAGGCTGTTGTAGCCCAAAACCACTCTTTCCACATGGCCGACCAACTGCGCTCCTCAGCCACTCCTGAGACTCGTGCGTTCCGGAGGATGCCCACACACAGCGCGGCCCAGAAAGCTCCCGGAGCTCCGTTTGTTATGGACTGAATGCATAACGAAGCGAGATCCCCCGTGTCTGACTCTGCTTTCAGAAACATGTAAACCGGCCCACAGAACGGTCCTAGCAGCAGCACGAAAAATCAGAAACATGTTCCCCTCGGCTCAGCATCTCAAGTTCTCTCTCACTGTGCCCCCTCCCGCACGCAACGTGGACGAGGGGTCCCACGTCAAGGCGTCTCCTCGAGGAATACACTTACCCAGGAACGAGCTGCTTGAAGTCACGGACGCCGGCTCTGAACCTGGACCGAAATCTAGAGAGGACTTGTTCGGAGACACGCTTTTCGGGCCGGGCCCTTCGCGTGGAGCGTGAGCGGAGCCGATTAGCTTCCTCGCGTGGGGGGGCCAGCCTGGGTCACCGGCGCTCTGCTCGCAGGCTTCTTCGGAAGGATGGGGGCAGGGGCAGCACTCCTCCTTCTTCCTGTAGCCGGGCTCGCAGTGCTCCAGGAAAGCCGCTCGAGGGTCCGGGCCGCAACCTTTCTCACGTTGGGACAGGAGGAGGGGAGAGAGGATCAGAGGGAGAGCGCGCTGGTAGGAACCGTGCAGGAAACAGAACCCAAGCAGGAAGACCACATACCTGGGTGACAGGCGTCGAAGGGATCCGGCCCGTACACGCTCCCCTTCACATACACGGGGCCCGGGGGGCCCAGGAAGGGACACAGGAATGGATCCGTGGCAGCTTCTAGGTCGGTTTCACTGCTGTTGTCAGTGTGACACGTCCCTTTAAAAACAAGATACCTCAGTCACTGAACCCATTTGATTCAAGGACCATTCAGTACTCTCTCCACTTGGGGCACTTTCCGCGTTTACAGACTTCGGATAGAGCAGCATATAAAGGGGAAAAAATTACAGAAACTTAGGGTTTTTTTTATTTTATTTTATTTTTATGAACATTCTATTAGGTATGTGGTTATTTATTTTTTATATATTTTTATTGATTTTTTTACAGAGAGGAAGAGAGAGGGATAGAGAGTTAGAAACATCGATGAGAGAGAAGCATCAATCAGCTGCCTCTTGCACACCGCCTACTGGGGATGTGCCCACAACCAAGGTACATGCCCTTGACCGGAATCGAACGGGGCACCTTTCAGTCCGCAGACCGAGGCTCTATCCTAGGGGTGTCGAACTCAATCAGAGAAGGGGCCAAAATCTAAAATCCAGCCTAAATCACGGGCCGAATGGTTTACTGAACAGTCATAAACTGTCATTGTGATGGAAACGCAGCGGAGTGCAGTGATGACAGTGCGGTGCGGGCCACATTGCAAGGCCTGGCGGGACGGATTTGGCCCGCGGGCCTTGTGTTTGACACATGTGCTCTATCCACTGCGCCAAACCGGTTTCGGCGAAACTTAGGGTTTTTTAAAAAAATGCATGGAAGCCTAGGGATTGGGTAAACGGATGACATCTCACTCACAGGAACTTGATTAACCATTAATCGCTGGCCCCACCTGTTGGCAAGAGAAACTGGTCTGTGTGTGAGTTCTGCAGCAAAGTGCTGGGACCTGAACCACAGGATGTCAGCGGCACTGTCCCTTCCTCCACCGCCACGGTGATCGGGACCATAGACTGGCACTTAACCAATGGCCTCTTTGTGCCGAGCAAACATGGGCCTAGCCAAAACCAAATCCTATCGTGAGCATCTGAGCTAAACAACCCAGAAACGAGGTGCCAGTTAGCAGAGGACACAGCAGGTGAGAGGCAGGAGGCGTGGTGAGGGTTGGAGGTGCCATGATGAGCCACCAGCCTGGATGCGGGAATAGGACAGTCAGAGGGTGGCTGTGACTCGGTGATGCTGGTGACCCCTCGAGGGCCCTGAGAGCAGATTATGCTCCATGCCGCCTCTGGAGCCTTTCATGTAGACTTTCATGAATGTCCTTTCAGCAAACCCTGCTACCTGTGAACAAAACTGGGCCTCTGCTCCTTGCAACCAAATGAGTCTAAGCAGAGCATCCATTTTTATCTCTATGCCCTCTGTTACTGCCTTACCAAGCCCTCTGTCATTGTCAGTTGAATTTTTGCTCACTCCTAACTAAACTGTAATACTGAAAACAAACACTCTTCTTCCCCAAGTGCGGCAGCCCCCACCGAGCAGACACTCAATAAACGCTTGCTGGAAAAGGTGCCAAAATGTTTGAAAATAATGTCAATAGCTTCCACTTGTTAGGCCCTTAATATGTGCCAAGTAGTTTTCCATTACCATTTCATTTAATTTTCACAGCAACCTAACAGGAAGCATTGTAGCTGCCCAGGGAGACACAGGGAATGTCGGAAGTGGTCCTTGAACTGAGGCTGTGATCTTACTTATTCTGCCTCCACTTTTTTTCTTAAAAACCATAGTTCTTTTTAAAAATATATATTTTTATTGATTTCTGAGAAGAAGGGAGAGGGATAGAGAGATAGAAACATCAATGAGGAGAGAGAATCATTGATCGACTGCCTCCTGCACGCTACTGAGGATCAAGCCCCAAAACCCAGGCATGTGCCCTTGGCCAGAATCGAACCCGGGACCCTTCAGTCCACAGGCGGATGCTCTATCTACTGGCCAAACCTGCTATGGCAAAACCATACAGTTTTTAAAGCAAAGAGTCAGAGTTAGATTTCTCTAATAAAAAGATGTTTAAATCATTTGACTTTTAAGACCACGCACAAAGCTAGCCAATGCCATTTAATAAGAAGAACAATTCAGAGCACCAAAGAATATTTATAATGTACAGAAAATACTTACCTTGCATGGAGGAATTAAATTTTACTTAACCTACTTGTCTCCTTTTATTGTCAGAAACAAAGATTTTTCTAGTATGTAAGAAAATGTATTTAATTTTAGCTTTACTAGTGTGACCTTAGGCCACGTCCTAAGATCCGTTTCTGGTGAAAATTAATATTACATGTGAATCTTCCATAAGGTTATTTCAAAACGACCATCTCAAAGAGCCCTGAGCAAAGATCTTCACCTCAAACACTTACCGTTGCTGTCGTGTGGTGGTAAGAAAAATCCGCCCCCCGAGGAAGTGACGAACTGGTGGTGGCTTCCGCTTTCTGAGGAGACGTACCCATCCTGCCTGTCAGCTAACGTCCCCTGAGACGACAAGTAACTGGGGATATCTGCTGGCAAATTGGTCTCATCTGCAATCAAACAGCGGCACTCTCTTAGCCGGGAAGGATCCCAAAGGCCCCTGGCTTCCCCGATGAACAGTACGCTCTGCTTTGGTGTCTGTGCATGCGAGTCGCCGAGTCCTGCAAAACCAGCTGGCTGTGCAGCATGCAGGCGGGCAAGTCAGGACTGCTCGGGGGAGCCTGAGCGGATGGCCTGCCTTAACGCCCGTGGGACGCCCCTCCCAGATTTCACAAACAACAAATGTTTAAAAGGAAAGCCATTTCATGGGGTGGCATCCAAGCTCTGGAACCAAGCTTGACATCTGCAATCGTCCTGACGTAGTATTACTCACAGGAGTTTGCATGCAGGCCTCTCCCTAATAACTCGAGTCCTCCCTAGATTCTTGCACACACAGGACAAAACCGAACACCTCCTAGCGAAGGGGCTGGTCCTGGTTCTCCATCGGCATCCTTTGAAGAAGTCAGGCTACTGAGCGCTTATGATGGCCACTGGATCTCACAGCCAACGGGATGTTCTGATGAGGTTTTCACAGAACGTATTAATCTTTAAACATGGGCTGTATTTTGGGGACGGGGTGCTATTTTTAGCTAACCCTATTTCTGCAGCTTGAAACAAATGAGTCACCCATCTTCTGACATGGCCTCAGACTCCAAGACACACATTCTGGAAGAGAACTGCCCCAGGATCATGCACACACACGTGCGAACACACACACACACACACACACACACACACACACACACAAAGACTGCTACGCCCCGTGCCAGGCTTGTTTACACACCTGTGTTGGTGATGCTGCAGTCTTCGTTCCTCCGCCGTGTGTGGTATATGATGACCACCCACACGAGCGATGTGCCCACCACGCAGCAAACCACGGCGATGATCACGATGCCCACCGTGGCCCACCCGTCGTCATCCAGGGACGAGGCCGTCATCTGCGGGGAGTCGCAGGTCGGGGTGGGGATCACGCTGAGGCGCACGTGGCCCCGCTCGGTGCCCAGCGTGTTGGACATCTCACAGGTGTACTTCCCGGCGTCGCCGACATCCGAGTCCACGATGATCAGCAGCTGATTGCCCGCTGCGAAGAAGTGCCTCTCGGTGACCACCAGAGGGCTGTCGTCCTTGGTCCAGTTCAGCCTGGGGGGCGGGCTCCCGCCTGCGATGCACTGCAGGACGGCCGTCTCCCCCTTGGTGACAGTTCGGTCCAACAGGGGCCGCAGAAATGACGGCGTTTCTGAAATGACAAGTTAGGCCTTCAGTCTCGTCAGTGACGTCAGGTTTCACGTAAGACCCAGCCCCTGAATTTGTCCAAAGTGGGAGGTAAAACTTTATTCTCCCACAAACGAATAGTACCCGTGTTTCTTTGAAAGCCTAAACGTCTGCAACAGGTGGGATTCCACTTTATTGTCCAGGTGTCATTTACTCCTAACACCAAGTAAGGATGACACTTACTGTTTTTTAACCTCGATCCTCCCTCCCCTCTTGACAAGGTTGGGGGACGGTGGAAGAGGCGCAAAGCAAAATACATCAGACATTTTCCAGAAACAGAAAACGCATAAACATAATTTCGAGCACAAGAGTGTGCTGATGCATAAAAATAAATCAAAACATTTAATGTTTTTTAAAGAGAAACTTTCTAGTGCCAGGTGTCCAGGCCTATATTAAAAATTCTGGAAATGATTTACTTTTCTCATGTGGTTTTGAGAGGTTATTTTAACTCCTTTGCAGATACACACATGACTAACATGTTCACATGTTTAAAAAAGTGTTTGTTTAGGTAACAGATAAACACAAACTCTGATTTCTAGAGTGGCAGGTAAGCTGAGAAAAGATACTAGGTCCTTCCCAGTTTGTTCATGTATGTATTGCATCATACATTCTTTGTCGTGCTGAGACGCTGGTGGAGGCGGCATGAGGAGGAGCGCAGGGGCGGGTGAACCCTGCAATACAGAGAAGGAGTCTCCCGCTCCTGGGAACAGAGAGAGCGGATTGACTCGCTGGCCACGGCCTGGGAAGGTGTTGAAAAGCACTCCTGACTTCAAAGAGTCTGAGAAGCCATTTGCCGTTCCCAGCAAAGGGCAGTGTCCTCACCCTCTCGGCTCTGACACGGAGGGTCTCTGGGTGAGCAAGCACCTTCACAATGAAGTGACAGAACAGACTCTGAACACACCCACTCACCCAGGACAGTGAGAGTGGCGTTGGCAGAAATGCTGCCGGCGCTGTTCTGGGCGGTGCAGCTGTACACCCCGATGTCCTCTATCTTCACGTCCACGATGAAGAACACGTCGTCCTCGGGCATCACGTGCATGCGCCTCTCCCTGGCGGCCGGGAAGTCGGTGCCCCCGTCCTTCTGCCAGGCGATCTGCGGGGCCGGGTGGCCCAGGGCGGCGCACTCCAGGCGCGCCATGGCCCCCGCGCGGATGGTGAGGTCCATGGGCGTCTTGGTGAAAGACGGGAGCACTGAAGTGAGAGAAACCACGCGGGCATCAGCACTGAGGCACGCGAGAGGCTCGTTCTCACGCCCGTTGTTTTTGATGCTCACAAATGTCCCTGACCTAGATAGGTAAGGCAGGGTGATTTTTTCTAATTACAAGACAAGGAACCTGACGTTGAGATGGAAAGATTAAGTGACTCCCTCCAGGTTACAGACTTTTGGCTATTGTCTAGTTTCCTCAATAATTATCTGCGAGATCTTGGGCCAATCAATGTATCTCTTTTATCTCTTTGTACCCTGACCACTCCAACTTTTTTTTCCTTTTAAGTTTCTCCTGACTCTAATACTCCATGACTTTAAATGTGTTTTGTCCTACAATTTGAACTCAAAATCATCCCATGTCAGGCTTTAGGGTCATTTGTGGAATGCATTAATAAAGCATATACAAGATCTTGTACCAGGGAAGATACAAATGATTCAATGATAAAGTGGCAAGGATCTCACTGTAAACTGTATACCCGCTACACAAAGCCAGCAATGATACTTTTTTTTTTTATTAATAGCAGCTAACTTTTATTAATAGCAGCTAACTCACTGCTTGTACTGAGTACTTACTGTATTCTAGGCGGTCTGCCAAGTGCTTTACACAAATCCTTTTACTTAATGATTATCATACCTATATAAGGTAGGTACTATTATCCCCAACTGACCGATGTAGGAATGGAGGCACAGAGAGGTTAAGTGACTTGCTCAGAGTCACACAGCTGTGAGCAGGCCTGGCAGAATTCACACCCAGATCTTTGCATTAAAGGAGTTAACGCTTTTAACCCTATGCTTAGGGTCTCCCCGATCAAAGTAGTGTGCTGTGAACTCCAAAGGGCACAAGCTGTCTAGTTCATCTCTGGGTTACCTACCCATCATGCTATATATGGGTTGACATAAACGATGCTTCCTTAGACACAAATAACCAAGAATCTTCATGTTAAGTGGAGGGAGAGGTAGAGAAGAAAGGGTTAGGCGGAGAACTGAGAACAAAGGACAGGATGAGGAGTAAGAGAAGGAACAGACCAGGTGCTTGGTTTCTGAAAGGTGCCGTAAATAGCGGAAGGCAGAGTCGGATCACATACTGTTCACGGTGAGCTTGGCTTTGACGGAGTAGGAGGAACCGAAGTGGTTGGAGATGACGCACTGGTATTTCCCTTCGCTGGCGAATTCCACACTGCGCAGCCGAAGGATGGTGGTGTACTCCATCACCTCCCCGCCCTGGGCCCGGAGGTGTGCGTAGTTTTCCATCTCGGCGTCCTGCAGGAGCTCGTTGTCCTTCTTCCAAGCGAACGTCATCGGGGAGTCACTGCTGCTGGCCGCCGAGCAGATAAAGCTCAGGTTGGAACCTCTGATGGCCGACTGTGTTTCCGGCTGAACCGTGATCTGGGGTTTAGGGAAATCATCTGTTCAAAATGGAGAGGGGGAAATAAAACCATCTTAGAGGCTTGAGAGTCCACATGCTGCTCAGAGTTGGTGTATGTTTCCCAGAAGGACTGGCCGCCCCAGTGCTGCTGAAATGAGAGCCTGGGAGTGTTTACGAAGGAACTCGTTCTCCAAACGGAGACAGAGATCTAGTTATCAGTCACTGGCTGAGAGGAGACTGCTGCTTGGGAATACAGTGTATCCCAGACCCCTGGAGCTTTTTAGTTATGAAAACAAGAAAAAAAAAATCCGTTAAGAAACGTCCGGGCCTTACGGGCCACTTTGAAAGGCCACTATCAGGAAAACTGCACTTCTTCCCATGACCTCCACATACAAGGAGCAGCAAAATGAAAAAAAAAAAAATCAATCAATCAATCATCAATAATGATAATCAATATCACTAACAATAGCGATGAACAGAACCAAAAGCAGAGCCCGTATTAAACATAGCCCTTTGCACGTGGAGCAGAAAAGGCTGCAGTGAGAGAGGCGGCGCCTCCCCCGCCCACTGGGAGCCCTGCTTCCCGGGGCCCATCCATCACGCCGCTGTGCGACATGTCAGGGCTACACTGTAATTACAGCCCAGCGACTCTCTCATTCCGAACGGCTATTCTTAGTTCTCTGTTACTTTTTGGACAAGTCACCTTTTTGAACTTCGGTTTCTCAGAGATGGCCTAAACCCAGAAGAAGGAAACATCTTGGATCTACCAGGATGTGTTGTGTGGGTTCTCTGAAAGACTGCGTGTGGGGGAGAGGGCTGGGGGGCGGGGGAGAGGGATGGGGGGGCGGAGGAGAGGGCTGGGGGGCGGGGGGAGAGGGATGGGGGGGCGGAGGAGAGGGATGGGGGGCTGGGGAGAGGTTTGGGGGGCGGGGGGAGAGGGATGGGGGGCGGAGGAGAGGGCTGGGGGGCGGGGGGAGAGGGATGGGGGGCGGGGGGAGAGGGATGGGGGGGCGGAGGAGAGGGATGGGGGGCGGGGGAGAGGGATGGGGGGCGGGGGAGAGGGATGGAGGGGCGGAGGAGAGGGCTGGGGGGCTGGGGAGAGGTTTGGGGGGCGGGGGAGAGGGATGGGGGGCGGGAGATGCTCTGGGAAGGCCAATGCTGCTGATTTCCAACGCCATGGCTGGACGCTATGCTCGGGACAGTTTCTTCTTTTGTGTGATTATTCTGAAATCCTCACCTGGTAAATCAATGTTCACTCCCCACTAGGGAGGTTAACATTATAGCTACTGTATATTCAGGTGGGCAAAAGTAGGCCTGCAGTTGTGAGTATGCAGTTTACTCTTGCATTATTTGTTAATTATTATATCATTGCCTATATGAACTGTAGACCTAATTTTGCCCACCACGGTAGGCCTCGGAGTAATAAACAGCTCATATCTGCGAACTTGAGAACTGTGAGAACAGCTCCGGTCCTTACAGAAGAAGGCCAAAAGCGTATTTAGATCCAAAAGCTACATCAGTCGTTTTATTCCCAGAAACTGTTGGCACCGTTTCACGCGGCAACCTAAAAAAATGTAGGCATTTTCTGTTGTATGTATCTAAAGTCATAGGCAAAGCAGTTTTAAATAAAAAAAATGTTAAAGGTCAATGTAACGTTCGGTTCTGTAATATATTCACACACGCGCTCAAATTTCAGCAAACTGTGACTTCACGTTCTCCACACCCTTTTCACGAAGGTCTCCGTGGCAGCGAGGAGGACACAAAGTCGTGCAGGAGGCCGCAAACTGCGCCAGGGAGATAGGATAGCATGAGGTTTTCCTGCAGATCTACTAACGAGGAGGTGAGCATGCTTCTCGTGCTGAAATGCTTAGATGCTAAAGCAAGAGACCGTAGGTTTATCTGTAATAAATTCCCTACTGCTTGCAATGCTTGACCCACCAGCAGTGAAGTGTTTAGCAGCCTATCGTTCACCGGCTAACGATCTGCTCTTCCTACTCCACATACACAGCCTCTGCCCCAGGTTTAGCAAGGTCTCCTCACTGAGCTCACAGGAGCCTGTCCACACACCCCTGGAGTTGGGACCACAGATCCCAGAGTTCCCGTTTCATGCGTAGAGACCGTACGGACCGAGGCTCGAGGCATTAAAGTTACACCGAGGGGCTGGCCCTACACCCTCCCCCCCTCTCCGGAGCTCCAGTGCCATTCTCTTCCCACCACGCCGCCCTCATGCCAACACAAAGACGACGGGAACTCCTTCTCATCTGTAAAATTCAAGTACAAGCCAACTCTAGGTCCATTTTCACCTATCTCAGCAGAAATAAGTGCTTTATTAAAAGAGCATTCACTTATTGGAAACCATTATCTGGACAAATGGGAGACATAAAAAGAAGAATGACTAAAAGGCCGGGGCAGCAGTCATACTCACCACACACAAAGCCATCTGGGCTGACGGCAAAAATGCTTCTCCCCTTCAGCAGCTGAGGATGGGCGCAACTGGCATTTACAAAGCTCTGAAAGTGGTTCTCCGCCACCCACTGAGGGAGCCACTTTAGCTGGCAATCACACAAAAGGCTTGATGTATTTAAATGCCTGAGGAGAGTAATTACATTCAATTTGTTTTGTATGAGATGCAGATTTGTACAAGTAAACTGAACTCGAGTAAATATTAACAGCACAATGGATGTGAAAGCAAATACACATATCCTATGTAACAGTATCCTCTGGCCCATCTTGAAATGCGAGAAATGTGACCCGCACAGTTCTATGTGTGTGGGGGGTGTTTTTTTCTTCCCTAACCTAGTGAGACAGAAGTGCTGAGAGATCAAAAACACCTTTCCTGCTGAACACCTGTGACCATAACCGGGCCCTGTACTACAGGAGGGCTCACAAATTTAAAATGCAAATTCATCACGTGAAGTACGAGAATCATCTCTTTGCAGCAAAGGGAATGAATTTTCCTTACGTTGCCTTTTGCTTTTCTTTTGCTTTCTGGTATAAAAGTTAAGGATAGTAAGAAAGGGCCTGACACATTTTGCAGGGACAGGATCTAGGATGAGATGCCCCACGGTGGCCTCCCCTCTGCGCTTGACTGGAAACGCTTAGGAAGCAAAACTTACAATTGTTGCAGTTTCTTCATTTGGGAAAAGGCATTGCCTTGTAATGACATGATGGCGTTGTCACTCAGGTCTCTGAAAACAATCGAACGCACAGATGAGAGGGAAGCACGGGTCACCATGTGCCCTCAGGCAAGGGCTGAGCTCACACTGCCCAGCGCATTCACCGAACGCGCTCTGTGGGGAAATGCCCAAGACCCACGAGGAAGCGTAGGCTGAAGAACACGGATATTTGTCTCAGAGGCAAGTTCCCTCATGGCGACAGCGATTCTCTTTACATTACCCCTTACAGGTTATTTGACTCGTAAGGGCCCAAACTGTCCTGCTGTATAATTTTACTGAAGTAAAATTCATTATTTAAGTTAACCATTTTCGATACACAAATAAAATTGCTCGTAATTATGCTTTTTAAAAAAAAACCAAAAAAAAAAAACCATCATGCATAGAATACTCCGTATGATGCTCACTGTGGTAAGTGGTTTACCTATGTTACGTGAATTCCTCACAGCAACACAAAAGATGGCACTTGCACCTTGCTCAGCAGGAGGAAAAGGGCAATTCGATTTGAACCCAATTATTTTCAATTTCAAACCTATGCTTAATTGCTAGCCCAATTCTGCCACCCACAACCCGCTACTGTAAAGACTCAGGACGGCTAAGTGTTTAGACAAGATGTACTTGCTAAGACAAACAAACACTTGAGGCAGAACATTTATACAATGAGCAAATATTCCGGGCGGGTTTTATTTTTAACTAGTACTTACAAGCAGTTTGAATCAAAGCGCTCTCCACAATGATTACTACTCTGTTTCTCTTTACAAGGGTCAGAGTACACAAACAGGGTTTTGAATGAGACGAGTGGCCGCAGAGGACAGAATGAAGGCACCAAACATGGGCAGAGGGGAAAGAGGCCCGGAGAGCAAGCACACTGAAGCAGAGGTTAATACTCCTCTAATTCCACTTTCCCAGAAACGGAATGGGTTGGATGACAAACCCTTTTGGCTGGTTTCCCTTTGAAAATAACTTGTTTCAGTAAGTCCAGCAATCCTGGCCTGGCCTTCCAAATTCTGCTTTGCACAATCATTCCACCACAACCTGAACTGCTGCCCTGTCAGCATGGCTAGCCACCCACAGCCCCCTCCCCCCACCCCACCTCGCAGGTAAGCCAGGCCATGGCAGCAAGATGGCCCAGAGAAAACAGCGCCGTCTCCCCTCTCAACACAGGGCAAACGAGGGCATAAACCAAATGTACACTGTCAGTGACAACTGCTCCTGTCTAAGTTAACAGACACTAAGTTCCTGGCTATGAGCCTTCCTTAGCAGTGAGAGTAGACATGTCCAATGACTTTATGCTTCTGTCCAAGAATAAGCCATATACTCATGGTTATAAGCAGCTGGCTGGTTCAGTGCTCATGCAAGTTTTGACTCCTCTCATGGTTGGCTAACCCATTCTCCTAAAGCTGTCAACAGGTTAGCCCCTAAGTGCCATGTCAACATTGTGCGCTGGGAGTTACGGAGAATGGCCAGTGGCTGAGACTGTGAAGGCAAAAGCTTGTGTGATGCGGGGACACCGTGAAGGCAGAGGCAGCCCTGGTTCGAGTCCTGAGTCTGCCCATGGCTAACTGATGGGTTAGTGGCAAGAGAACAAGAAAAAGGACAATAAAGGGGGGGGGGGAGATAAGTTTTATGTTTTATAATTAAAAAACACACCAACAAAAACTCTCAACGTAGTGTTTATACCTTCCAAATGTCACTCTCAAGAACTGTGGGGACTATTTTTTTCCAATATCCAAATCACCTTCTAAACTGTACAATGGAATTAATAAACCCTCAGAATCTACACTTCTTTGTTTAGAAATAAAGATAATAACAACCACTGAATAGTCTTCTCATAGGATTA
This sequence comes from Pipistrellus kuhlii, assembly GCF_014108245.1. Classification (NCBI taxonomy): domain Eukaryota; kingdom Metazoa; phylum Chordata; class Mammalia; order Chiroptera; family Vespertilionidae; genus Pipistrellus; species Pipistrellus kuhlii. Next base: position 50,159,143 of record NW_023425529.1, read on the forward strand.
ATGAGACAATATACCAGGCATCATGCCTAACATGTTGTGGGTGCATAATAAATGATTGTTTTAAAATTATGCTTTATTTTTATTTTATTATTTTCCATCACCATTTAGCCCCTCTTCCAACTCCTTCTCCCTCCCTCCCCCCTCCAATCACCATACTGTTGTCCATGTCCATAGTTCTCTTTTTACCTCAGTCTCTCTACCGTGCCTCGCCACCAGCCCCACGTCCTCCCCGCCATCGCCATCCCCTACAAGAGCTGTATGCCCGCTCTCCATCTATGAGTCTGTGTCTGTTCTGCTTGGTAGTTCCATTTGTTCATTAAATTCCACATATGAGTGAAATCATATGGTACTTGTCTTTCTCTGACTTATTTCACTTGACCTGGAGAACACTGTGCTAAGTGAAATGGATGTTTAACATATATATACCACTTGAGAAAAATAACTAAATAAAGCCCAACATAATCTTCCGTAATGACCCTAAAATGGCAAGGAAAATATACACCTGTATACTTCTAGACAGATACAGATGGATGGATGGATGAATAAATAGGTAGGTAGGTAGGTAGGGAGATAGATAGATAGATAATGGATAAGTAGGTAGGTAGAAAGGTAGACAGAGATAAACAGATGTGCAAATGTACTTTATGGTATGAAGAGGATGTCAACAAGATTACATTTTAGTTTGTCTTATCTTTACTGACACATAAGAAAATGCCTATCTTAGTCTACCAAGAAGAACTAAATTCCAGCTACTCACAGATGTTCCAATGCATCCAAACCAGTGAAGGCTTTTTTGGTAATAGATCGAATCCGGTTTCCCTGGAGGATTCTAGAAAAAACAAAACAAAAACAAACACACAAAATTTACATCAGAATAGTTAATAAAAACCATTCTTGGGAGTAAAATTCTCATGACAAGAACTGCTTTTGAAATCACTTGTGAGTACTTTATTTCCTTGAACAATATATTCTGTAAAAATGTATCTGTGCCATCTACTTCAATAATAAAGTTCAGCATGGTTTGCACAGCATTCAACAGAGAATCCAGCAAAAATAGGTATTCAGTAAATGACTCTGATGATTAAATCAAAGCAGTGATTCTCAAAGTCTCTTTAGGAATGGAGAGGCATTCCTACGGGTAGAAACTTTATTCCAAGGACACTTTCTCAGCACTTTAAAAAATAAAGCAGATAACAGTGGAGATGTTCTCTTTAGCCTCCCCACAGACATTCAGGACTATATGAAACTCAATTTGAAAACCACCGGCTAACAGGACAGAATTTGGCCACCTGCAAGGCCGTTTTATGGCTACAGATAAGTATGTTTTGATCCATTTTATGGCTACAGATAAATGTAGGACTGCTTGGAACCTACATTTCCATGTTCTCAGCAGATATTGGGGTCACTTCATTTAAACATTTCTCTGAGTGCAACAGTGAAAATTTCAAACGGTTGAAATTTTCACACAATGATCACCTTTGGAGTCTAAGCACTCTCCACAATTTAAAATAAGTGACACACACCAAAGTGTGGAATAGAAACCCTTATACCCAAGGACGAAAAGCAAACTCATCCACATCTTGTGTAATAGCACTCCTTGAAGGAAATGACACAGGGAAGCAACCAGACTAAGCGCCTATTTCTACGCTCCTTGAGCTTGTGGAACTGACTGAGCGGAGACACGCTGTTGCTTTAGGTCCAACAGGGAGTCCAATCATGAAGCACATCATACTCACAGCCGCTGCAGCTTGTCAAGCCCCGAGAAAGCACCATTCATGTCCTCAATAGTCCAGGAAATCTCATTGTTCTTCAGATCCCTAACAGAAAAGAGGGATGTTATGAAACTGGTACTAGGTACTTAACAAAATACACAAGCATTCTCTTTGGGGACACACTCAGAAATCTAAGATCCCCACCCAGGTGGCATGTAATTTGTAATAATTTCCTCATTAATTCCCCACATCATCTCCACCCCTTTCCACACAATAGGAAATTCCCTGCTCTCTCTCCCAACCTAACTCCTACGCCCTGTCCTCTTCTTGCCACAACAGTTTAAGTTTTTGGGGTGTTTTTTTTTTTTTTTTTTTTCCAAAATCAGGACAGCTGACTCGGGCTCTATTAATTCCTCTATCGAGATGACTAAATTCTGAAAGACTTGAATAGTCTGAAAAATACATTAAACTTTAAAACCACTGTTTCCAACCACATAAGCAGGCGTGCGCCAAAGCATACAGCATGTCTTTCAATTATGTAATGTTCAAATAGTGAACAGAGCAAAAGCCTCTGACAGTGCAAAAAAAAAAAAATCAAAAGCCCATTGCGCAACATTAAAATTAACGTTTGCGAGACTTTTTCAAAGGTCAGTTCATCAACTCCCTCTTCTTTCTCTTGAACAGAGATCAAGCCTGGCTATAACTGGTATGAGATCTTTGTGCGCTGGGTAATTTTTTAATCTGCATTTTCTAAAGAAAAAAATTAGTGGATTTGAAATTGTTTCCCTCTTGAGCAGTCAACCAGCTTCCCGGAGATCCTGAGAAAGCTGAGCATAATCACCAACACAAGCTGATCGCTGTCCTTTCTAATCCCTGTAAGGAACACACGTGGGTGAAACAGACCGATTTTAATCAAACTGATCTGGGAAAGATTAAGACACTCCTTCTGAGGCCGCACACATTTCCTTCACAACAAAGGAAATCTGCGGGGAGGAGAGTGGGCACATTTAGGAACCAATTAGGTTCCCCTACAGAGAGCAAAAAATGTGTAACTTACAGAGTCTTTAAACTGGAAAGCCCCCGGAAGGCACAATCAGCAATGTAGCTGACTTTGTTGTTCCCAATGTGCAGCGTATTTAGCAAGCTTAGGCCCAGGAAGCTCGAATCATCTAACCTTGACAAGTGATTGAAAGTGAGGTCCCTGTAGGGGAAAAAAGGAACAAAACAAACAAAAAAAACCTATCATAGCTTTTACTTTCGAATCCAACACAATGATTTGTTTAAAAATACAAAACGGGTTAATAGTAACATAACCACATGAATCCTTATTCCAAAACACCGCCTCCTTAGTTATGCCCAGGTACACATTATTCCTGATCCCAGTAACAGAAGAAAAACACCTCTGTTTGAAAGTAGCCATCGTTGCTTTTCAGCTCAGGTGCCATAGGCCTGAAGCCTCGGTGTGGTCTCCAACTTAGCCCAACAAAAATGTGACCAGGTTACATGTGAAAAAAATGCTGTCACCTTGGATACTGTTATGAAAATTTCACAGATCGGTGGCAAGCTCATGCTCTGGCATGATCCCTTGCTCTCAAACTTTGGGGAGAATAAAAGGCAACTCACAGCTCGCTGAGTTTCTGGCAGAACTCCCAGGCATCGGGGCTGATCCTGTTGATGGCATTTTGGCTGAGATGAAGCTCCTGTAGCATCAGCAGGCCATAAAGCCAGCCTTTGGTGATCTCTGTTAGGTTGTTATGGTCCAGCTGCCTACAATGACAACACACGCATCAAAAGCAGGATCGAGGGGACCTATGATGACAATCTATTACATGTTCCTATTGTTGCTGTTAGCTTCTGTTAAAGACCTCAGGAAAAAACAAAAACAAAAAACAAAAACAAAAAACCAACCATGTGCTTACAAATTCTCAGTCACTTTACCTGAGACAAAACTAAGTTATAAATGATTGTAAGTGATGAGATTTTTAACATGATAGGACTTCAAATAAAAGCTACCGAATGTTTAGTGATAACACCACCTAGATAGGAATTATGATAAACCACACTTACAGGATTTCCATGTTGCTCAGCCCCCAAAAAGCTCCATCCATAAGTCTTGTCACTCCATTTCTTTGCATTTTCAGAGACTTCAAAGCTCCCAGCCCTTGGAACGTGAGCCCGTCTACATTTCTTATCCTGTTCCGGTTCAGTTCGCTGCATTGGATAGTACAGGTACATTGTTAGCTAGTAGGACAAATTCTGGAGGCAGAGGTAGCATGTCACATGACTACAACGTAGTTACCCCAGTGTTAAATTAGATATTGTCTTAAATTTCTACACATTTTTTATCCAGAAAAAAATGTTGATTTATTAACAGTAAAGTGAACTTCCTTCTGAAATGTGTGATGCATGTTTGAAATGATAAAATACTGAAACTAAACTACACTTTTATTTCAAAGCTGCTGTCCAGTATAAAAGTAAACAAATGAATATTTGTTTCTAAACGATCTAGAATAATGAATGTCGCATTCAGACATGAGGTCTTTTTCAGGAACAGGGACAAAAATTTATCCTGTCCAATGTGCTTACAACAGTTGGTTACTCTCATGATCCTTCTCTGTTTAATGCTTTCTCTTTAAGGCAGTCATTCCCAACCGTGGTTGCACACTGGAATCACCTAGAGAGTTTTAAAAATTACTGAGGGCCTGGGTCTCACCCCCAGAGGTTCCAATGTAATTGGTGTAGGGTGTGGCCTGGTCACTGGGATTTTTTTAAAGCTCCCCAAGTGTCTGTAATGTGCAGCCAAGGTTGAAAAAGCACTCTTTTGTAGGAGCCTGTTCGGGGATCATTCCGCCATTATTAACGAGACAGTTCTTTACAGCCACTTAAGCTATCAGAGCCTCCTGGAGTTGTCGGCATTATTCTCATAAACCACAGCTGCTGAGAGTCCCCACGATTCCTCCAGGGCCACAATGGCGCCTTTGTACAGAGGCTGCTCAGTGATTACCCTGTTCCCTCTTTTGGTAACAGCCCGACATGCCTTGTCAGGCAGGAGCTTGTGCTAGGTGACTTCAGGCTCGCTCTGATCCGGGGATTCCACAACTCCAGCTCTCAGAGGGAAGACGGCAGCATCCTTGCTGCTACATGCTTTCTGCCACATCGGGGCTGGCAGGGACAGACACAGGGCGGAGAGGAGGTGAGGAAACATCACCTAAGAGACGTTTTACTTACAGGTGTTGCAGTTGGGGCAGTTTGAACATCTTGGGTGGGATAGCTGAGATCCGGTTCCTGTTCAGCTTCAACGCCAGGAGTGTGCTGGCCAAATTATCAAAACACCCCGGCTCCATGGACGTGATCCGGTTGCTGTTGATGTACCTGTTGAAAGTCTGGAGATGAGCGTCCCTTCCCCGTTTCTTTGGGAAGACAGCGTATGCATCGTCTGTGTTATAAAGAATCCCTACAGAACCTAACCACCAGCTGTAACAATGGACCCTTGAAATAATCGCTCTTTATTTAGGTCCTGGTGGACCAGTACTGACTATGATTCGCACTCTTTGGTGGGGAAAGAGTAACTGGGAAATCTGAAAGTTATAAAAATGTGTTAGAGATGTTTCTCACTCTTTGGAAATGAATTTCCTTTTTATGAACATATTAATAAAACAACAACTGAACAACAATAGTTGAAATCTGATTTTTTTTTTTTTTTTAAAGAAGCAGTCTGCACTCCATAAGTTTTCTAACAGTCAAGGGATGTCTAATTTTTTGTAAGAGTAAAATGAAGATTATGGCCCTTCAGATTTAAAGCAAATTACAAGTCAATAAGAAAGTTATCTTTTTGATCCATCAGCAGTTTTTTTTATATCTTAAAGTTGATTTTTCCTGTTATAACATGTTATTTTCACCAAAACTAAATACTTTTGCCAAAGAAATCTTGACTTACAGATATTTGAGTTGTAGAGATGGAAATACAGTTTTAAGTTCTGAAATATTATTGTTGCTGAGGTCCAAAGTTTCCAGGGACTGAAAGTGTTTCAGCTGTTCAGGTAATATTTCAGCAATCCTGTTTCCAGCTCTGGAATGAAAGGAGAGCAATGATAATAGGAGGAAGGGTGCAGCAATCGGAAAGGTGAATAACATTCTCTATTCCTAACTTGCTCTTTAGGAAAAATGGAAAACTGCTCTAAACAGTACTTTTTAAAAGTTAAACAGCACCTCGCTGGTCACTTTAATTCTGAATTAAATAGTACACTGTAACATTAGACTATGATATGAAGAACATCCCTATGAAAACATGGGTGTATTACCTAAATGCTATGTACTTCCGAACAAAGATGGCTTCACTCTAACAGGAGGCTGAGTGCCCTTCCTCCCAGCCACAGGCTGGATTTACAGCTAAACTACAACGCAGTCAGCTTGCAAAAACAAGAAAAGCACAGCTAATTGGAAGTATTTTGACCGAGGAACACTGAAGACCAACTACGCAGAGACTGTGCCTACACAACAGCTACATGATGTGGTAGCAGCTGAGCCTCAGAGCCTGAAAGGAGAGCCCTCCCATGAACGGGGCAACCGAGTCACAACAGAAGAGTCCAAATGACCCAGAAGAGGGGCACACAGAGAGCACACATCTCCAGGTCCCACAGGACATTCACTACGAAAGCCCACCCCACATGACTGGGAGTCAGAGCAAGCTTATCTAAGACATCAGTGCTATGCACTTCAACTGCTTTCTCTTTGTCATTTTAATATTCATTCTTCCCTTTCCTTTTTATTGAATGGCATGTGAGTGGCAGTCCAGGAACTAATCTGCTACTTGCCTCTTCCTTCTTCTTGATTCCCACTCTACCACTAATTCTTCGCTGGGAAAGTACTCAAACTTCAGGTGCCATGAACTTAAAAATACTCAACAGACTAGAGCTTTTACAAAGATCATTCTAGAAAGATCTCTTTTTCTTTAAGAAATAATAAGTTTTAATACGTTGCCACAGTCTTCAAAACCAGTGGATGTGTTTCAGGGCTCTGAATTTTATACAGTATTACATATGAACACCCCAATTTATGTAATCACTGATAATAATTAGACTTAAAATTTTTGTCATTAAGTCTTGAATACCAAACCAGAAGGCCCAATAGCGTAGCCACATGCGGCTCTTTAAATTTAAGTAAAATCAAATGTTAAAAATTCAATTCCTTACTCATCCGTAGCCACATTTCAAGTCCTCCGTAGCCACGGGTGCCTGGGGCTGTCAAACGGGACAGTACAAACACAGAACATTGCTATTACTGTGAAAGGTTCTACTGGTGAGCACTGTACTGGCCTACAAGTTAAAAAAATAAAAAAGGAGGAGGCCAAGGCAAAGCTCTTAAGAGGACATCAATACTACAGGTTCCAAGGCAAAAGGCAGCATTCAATGGCCATCTTGCTAGAAAAGAGGGATTAACCTGAGGTGAGGGCCATCTTAATTGCTATATTAGATCTTTGTCTTTCCAGACAGTCATTTGCCAGAGGAAATAGCATGTTAAGGTAGAAAGGCTGGAAGGTAACAGTCTACCTACACACAAAAGATCTTCTCTTTGCAACCAACTCAAAACAGTAACACACTCTGAAGGCAGAACTCTGTGTGTAATACAAGACACATGCTGGCATTTCTATACATAGTCTGTAGTTAACTTGTTTATGAGAAAACTTACAAAATGTATCTCATATATGTATACTAGAGGCCCACTGCACAAAGATTCGTGCAAAAATAGACCTTCCTTCCCCAGGCTTCGATCCCAGCCACCTGGGAGCCTGCAATCTTCGCTCCCAGCCAGAATGCCACTCCTGTAGCTCCCTCTGCCCCCACCTTCCCCTTTACACCCTTATAGCAGGCACCCATCATAGACGTCTTCCTGAACGCGTGCCAACCTCAGGTGCTGCTCTCCTCCAGGAAGAGAATACGGCTGTTACGTGTTCTATGTAAACAGCGAGTGAAACTTCTCAGAGCAGTGCTGGAATCCTCCACGTGCCACTTGCAAGGCCTGTGGGGGAATCTTCCTTTTTGATCCAAGCCACCTGAGAATCTAACCCCGTGGTAAAGTAATTCCATGCAAGGTAACAAGGTGCGGCACTTTTGTGATCACCGTAAGGTGGAAAACACACACAACGGAATTGGCATCTCCACGCACAAGACACAAATAGCAAGGCCTCCGATTCCCACAACATCCTACAGACTTTGTTTAGAGTTAAGTCAGCCATGGCCTCTGATTCCGACCATTCCCCACATCTGGATTCACCAGTGTGCATGCGCCCCTTGATCTAGCTGTGAGGTACAGGGCAAGGCGAGCGAGGCAATTAGTCAGTTTCAGGTCCCGGAGATGGACTCGGTCCAAGAGACAAGCCACAGGGCCTTGGGGTTAGTGTGTGTGGGTTAAACAAAACCACGCTATAGGGGACAAAAATGTTCTCTTAAATCCATAAGCCAACTGTTTGCCTTACCAGGATGTCCTCCCACCATCAGCGGAGTAACCCTGAAGTGCCCAAGTCACCTCCCTGCTGCCCCCTCCCCCGCCAGCCACACTCCACCTCCCTCCAGTCCCCAGCCAGTACCTCCCATTAAACTCCGCATCTGGTTTTGGCCCCCAGGCTGTCTGGGGCTAGCACAGCTACACTTCTATTTAACAACAACAAAAAAGAAAAATGCTTGGCTTTAGTTTTCTGCAATAAACGGAGCAAATTGGTGTGTTTTTTTTGGTTTTTTTTTTTTGTGGGAGGGAGCGGGGGACCCACAGGTGTCTGTCTATCCCGTTGGTCAAATAAGGCTACGGGTTAGATAACAGGCCTTACAATCTCTGGTTTTATATATTCGTTTGTTTATAAGGTAATTACGAACAAGGTATTAAAACTGCCAATTACTTGAGTGACGAATAAAATTTTCCTTGCAGTTAAAAGTATGCCCCAGCCAAAGCCAGCAATTTCCTGAGCTGCACACCTCCTGAACGGCCGTGTGAAAGCGCCCAGTGCTGGACGGGGCGGCACAGAGCCGTCTTTGTCCGCGCGGCTCCCGGCACAGAAATCCCTCACAGCCGCCAGGATAATGGTCCCTGTATCACCGAGTCCTGCCTCTGTCCTAATGGAGCTGAACTCCATCCAAATGCCAGCTCCACGTTAGCTCTCAGACTTCACTGGCCCATAACTGCCGGATAGGTACCAGTTTTGTTTTTGCTGTTTGTTTTAAAAGCCACGCTTTATATCATGAAAGGTGTTTTTGTTTTTGTTTTTTAAAGGAGACATCGACATTTAAAACACGAGATTAAAAACTCCTTTTAATCACCTAAAACCCTCAATCTAAACATGCCTGATAACAAGAGTGGGCCACCGTTAGCCACTTCTAGAAGACAAAGATTTAGTTCAAATTCGGTGTTAATTTTTTCTTCCCCCCTCCAAATATGGATACACACCAAAATTGATGAGCTCATGAAAAGCATGGCTATTAAGGTTTTTGGCAGGAAACGGGAAATGCTTTGACAAAACAACAACAACAAAAGCCGAAGTGTGTGAATACCTTTTCCCATTACTTACGCTCATGTGAAAATGCCATCTTTGCATTATTCAAAAACCACGCTATGGTGCTGTACGCATTGGAAGGCGTTTCAAACCCATGCAAATCCCTCTGAAAGACGACTGATGTTTTGGTCTTCCGTGTTTGTTGACAGTACAAGGTGTTCCGTGGTTAAATCACTGCCGAGGTCAAGCATAATCAGTCCCTTGTGGATACACACAGGCCCGGGGTCTTGGTCGGCCGGAATGCACGGGGTTCCCTCAGGCTTCTCAGAGGGAACGGCAAACACAGTCCCAGGCATTCCGGCCCTGGCCTCTCAGGCCCAGCAATAATGGCTTCATTTTGTTGCTAATTCCACCTTTCAGCCTTCTTTGCCAAATGCCTTTAAAAGCAGAGGCAGCCGAAAACCGGTTTGGCTCAGTGGATAGAGCGTCAGCCTATGGACCGAAAGGTCATGGGTTCGATTCCAGTCAAGGGCCTGTACCTTGGTTGCGGGCACATCTCCAGTAGGGGGTGTGCTGGAGGCAGCTGATAGATGTTTCTCTCATCAACGTTTCTAACTCTCTCTCTCTCTCTCCCTTCCTCTCTGTAAAAAAAAAAAAAAAAAAAAAAATCAATAAAATATATATTTTAAAAGCAGAGGCAAACATGACTTACCATTACCATGTTAAAAGATGACATGTGCTCTGAGAGTGCTCAAGATCTAATAATGAAGAAGGTAGATAGGCTCCCCAGCCTCAAGGAGCTTAGATCCAGTGGGGAGAAAAGGCCGGCAAAGGGGAGTGGTCCCTAAAGCGGTAAGTGCTATGAGGAGGAAGCAGTGGAGGGGAAGAGGGAAGAGCAGCCTTCTAGAAGGTGGCGGGAGGGGCACAGGAGGTCAGCAAAACCTCCCACCCAGGAGCCCCCTCCTGTTCCAAGCAGAAGCAAGTGAGAGCGAGGCAAGGCATGATTCCCTCTGAGGAAGTGAAGGGAAAAAGAAAGCCTTGGTGGCTGAAGTGCAGTGCTCCTGGGTGGAGACGGCAGGAAGAGGAAGCTGGAGCGTGAGGTGCTGGAAGGAGGTAACAGTAGGTCAGGTGGGCACGCTGTAAGGCATGTGGGCATGTGGCTTCTATCGGAGGACCAGGGGGGAGGAGGAGGAGGACGACGGAGGATTTCAAATGGCGGGGTGACCATCACAGGTGCATTTTAGAAAGGCTGCTCTGGCAGCGGTGGGTACAAAGACCCGGTGGGAGGCAGGCAAGACGGGGTGCAGGAGCACCACCAGGAGGGGCAGAGGACACAGGATGGCATGCTGGGATGACGCTGACTGTGTGCCCAGATTAAGGCAACCAGACGTCCCAGATTTAACAATTTGTCCCGCGTCCTCCGGCGTTTTAAAACAGTCCCGATTTTTGTAAAAAAAAAAAATCGGGACTGTTTTAAAACGCCGGGGGACGTGGGACAAACTGTTAAACATCGGGACTGTCCCGCCCAAAGCGGGACGCCTGGTCACCTTAGCCTAGATGTCCCCTTTGGGGGTGAAGCACCAGTCTTCCTCCGGTTTCCCAGGGCCCCAGCTGTGCTCTTCTCCTCCCCTGATATTCCATGCAGGGTTTCCAGCTCCGTCGCCTCTGGCACTCCTGGAATTCTCATTCCCTGCAGCCGTGTTTCCACAGTGTTCTGGATCGCTCATCTGGGAGACCTTCTGATGCACAGAGCATGGACTACCGTCCTCTGTCGCTCAGGTGTGAGATACTGGCTGGAAGAGCCAGTGCTGACATTTTATCGTGTGCCCATGGTCACCGGGGAGACCGAGAGATGTATTATTCTCCTCTATCAGGAATGCGCTTACGGGTTCCGATGCTCTCAACACCTACGCTCCATGTAAACCCTGACTGAGTTGGTAACCGTAGAACAGAACTCATGCGGTTGGTGACACACTCACTCGGTTCGGCGACGATGGATTTTACTTTTGGACTCACTGTGACCTCCAGGAAGCGTAAGAGTCTTAAAAGAACCCCATGCACTCATGGGTGGATAGAGGTGCTGTTAGTATACTTCCAGAGTTCGGAAGGCGAGTCACCACGGAGTGAACTACCCTTTGTTGGTGAGGAACCGGAATATCAGGTTTTTTTTTCCACACTGGAATTCCTGGGCCAATTAAACTGTAACTGCTTGATGAATAAGAAGTATCTGCCAATCATTCCAACTGTCTCCCACCTATTGCACAAGACGGCAGGGAGCCTGAGCTGTGCAGCTGGGAGGTGTGAAGATGCTCAGTCTTGACTATCTAGAGGAGGTGTGTGCATGTGGCTCTTTCCGTACAGAGAGGGGGTGCTCAGTGAGGTTCAATTTGGAACGATATTTTCATATGTTGCAATGCCCTCCTTTCTTAGAATGCATTTCTCTAACCACATCCCTGAAGTCCAATTCAGTTATTGCAAGGAACAAATTGCTGAATCTGCGGTCATGCCATACGACCACAGAGCAAGTATATGAACTGTATTGACTGGGAGAGTCGGCCTGGCCCCAAGGAAGTTCTGATTTCTATATATAACTTGCAAGCAACCAGTTTAACGTTCGTTTATAAAGGAATTACAAGTTGTTAAAGAAAACGCTACATTTTGCAAACGCTGTAAAAGGCACTTATACTTCCAACAATAACTCTTTTCCCCTCCCCCCCCCCCAACAAAAAGAAAGCTTCCTTGAAAACTATCTTGGCGAGAATGCTAACACCCCATAATATTAGGCTTCTTTAAACAGAGAGACTTGGCAAGCAAAGATCCTCTTCCATGCAGATAAAAATAAACTCTCTCTGCTCATCTTTTTTTTTTCTAAAAAAGTAATTAAGTTTCATTAAAAGAACACGTGTTTAGACTGGTCCACTGGTACTGTGGCATCAAAGAATAAAGCCAAATGAGGCAACTTAAGCAAGGAGAAAAGGTTCTTGATTGAGAATTAATGATACTAAGCAGCAAATAAGCCAATGTGAGGGGCAAAGAGTCAGTTCTTTCAGCAAAAAGCCAGGTCAATATAAAATATAATTATCTTTTGGACCATGAACATCCTAATGATGGCCACAGTGCCTTAATAAAATCATCGGGGCCCTATTAATATGGCAATTATAACACATGGTAAAAATGAAAAAAAAAAAAAAGAAATGAGTCAAAAAGCCATTCATACCACATACAAAACAGCTCTTTTTGATCCCCAACTGTAAATTCAATTTAGTCCTTTTAAGAGCAAGTTTTTTGTGTGTTTTTTTTGTTTTTGTTTTTTCCATTTAGGATGCTTAAGATACTTACTGAACAATTACTGTAATCTGAAACAATTTAATTAGGTGCAATAAAAATTAACTCTAGTGAAATTTAACATTTCCCCCCTCTTCTGAGGCACAGGCCCTGCCTAGCCATTTCCACATGCCAGACCACATGTTAAGCTGGGAGTGCGAGTCTTCCCAATGGCGTGTGCTTTACTTGTGAGTGGAGAGAACTTCTATAATTCATTTCTGGATCCACCAGGTCAGGCCTAAATGAGTGGGTTCAAGATCCTGAAGCGACCAGCCATGATTGGTCCAGAAACTCTCGATCAAAGTTCAGCGTAGCCCCTAAGGACGTATGTAACTTGAGGTTCTAGATGCACATGGAGGTCAGACCATGTGACGGCCACGATAGCCATCACCCAGCAAAAGGCACATGAACCTCAGGTCCTCTACACTAACCAACCTATTTAACTGGAGGGAGCTCCTTTTTTAAGTAGCGTCTCTTTGAAGCAACAATTCAAACTACAGTTCCCCAGCAAGCGGAGGTTGATTCTGCTCCTATTTACTACACTTTGCGAACCTTGGTTTCCTCAGCTGTCAACAAGAGGAAAAGGAACAGGATGATCTCTTCCAGCTCGAAGAAGCTGAGATTCTGGATGTGGGCGACCAGCACGGAAGGTGACGAGGTTTGCGACAGAGGCTTCACACAGTCATCCTGCCAAAGCTGCAGCCGGTCAGAGAGCTCGGCTCCCTCTGGGGGCTTCCCATCTTTCCTCTGTCCGAGTCCCCCTACCTGGCTGCCCAGTCTTCCCTGGTTTGCTCCCCTGGCAGAGAAAGCCGCTCTTCCAAGAACCACCTGAGTGGAGGTGTTGTGTGTGGTGTGTGAGTGTGATGTGGAGTGTGAGTGGTGTGGTGGTGAGTGTGTGAGTGTGTGTGGGTGGTGGTGTGGAGTGTGGTGTGGTGTGGAGTGTGTGTGTTGAGGGTGTGAGTGTGGTGATGTGAGGTGTGTGGTGGGGTGTGGTGAGTGTGTGTGAGTGTTAGTGTGTTTTGGTGTGTGTTCATTGGTCTGGAATATCTTCATAGGATTGACAGTTTGGGTGTGAACGGAGTTTACATTAGAAATCATTTTCCCTTAGGATTTGAAGACCATGTTTTGTTTGTTCTGTTGCCCTTTTAACTGTAAGTCTGAGGAGCCGAAGGGGTTTCTGATTCTGTCTATTCCAGTGTTTCTTCTACTTCAGCAGGCATCAGAATGAGGGGACAGGGACTTCTTGAAGAAGTTTGTGAGCCCACCTGCAGGGTTTCGTTAGCAGGCCTGGGTGGAGCCTGGGGATCTGCGTTCTACCAGGTTCCCCGGTGAGGAGGATATTGCCAGGAGCACCCGTGGGGGAACCACTGGCAATCCTTACAGCTGATCTGCTTTTCCCCCTCTCCTGTCAGAGCTTTCTCGCTGGTATTCTGCAAATGCACAGCAATGTCCCTTAATGTAGGTTTTGTTTTTGTTTTCTTGTTTGCTGGCTCACTTTCAGCCTACAAATGAGTTTCTCAGTTCTGGGGAATTTCTTGGTATCTTTGATAATTCTCTCCCTTCTATTTACACAGACCTCCCTTGTGGAACACCAATTAGACAGGCATTAGACTTCTCACTGGAGCTCCCCATTTCCTCATTTTTATCTCCCCTCTTCCATTCCTTCCCCAACTCTTCTATTACCTTTTAATAGTGTCTGTTATTGTATTTTTAACGGCTGAACTCCTTATTTTCTGAATATTGTTATTATTATTATTTTTACTATTCTTTTACCTCCAGAGATACTAGGTTGTTTTGAAGTTCCCGCCTCCTTCCATCGGATATTCTTCTCCCTTTTCTTTCGGACTCTGACTTCATTGTTAGAAACTTCCTCAAAAGTCAGCTGATCACTAGCTACCCATTCATATTTGATAAAAAGCAGCTCTAAAAAGCTTATTAAGGGCTGTGAGCAGAATGGACCTATTAACTGTCAGTCTCAGTCATCTCCACATCTTATTGCTCAAATCCTGAAATTTCAAGGCTAGGGCCTGGGAGGGCTAACAGGAAAATAAGCTGAAGGGCAGGGAAGGGGGGAGAGGGTGTCAGTACTGTTAGGACTCAGATTTTACTTCATTTCACTGGTTGTGGAGTATGCTGCCCTCAGTCCCCGGCCCTTGCCCAGCTGGGCCTGTGTCCCAGATTGTTTCAAATCTCCAAAGAGATTTCTTCTGTACACCAGGGCAGGGGCAGTCACGGGGCTTTGAGTTTCAGAGGAGGATCCAGAGGTCTTCCTGCTTCTTAGAAAAGAGGTGTAACCAATTCCCCGTTTCTAGTCTTACTCTGCACCCCACCTTTACAGTCTTGAGTTCCTGAACTATTCTGAGGTTCTGCAGGGGAAGAAAAAAAAAAAATGTTTGCTTCTTTTGGGATCCACTCGTTTCTCTCTGAAGTCATACAGTGTGCCCGTTTGCCTGCAAAACGTTTGTGGCACTTTCATTTGAACTGTCTCCTATTTTCTCTTTGTTCTCATCGGTGTGCAGTCCTTTAATTCCATTGTAAAGGAATTTAGGAAGTTGCAGAGTTAAATGGATGCATTCAGTCCACCATCGGTATTAAAAAGGGTGGAGAGTGAACAGTCCAGGATAGGTGCCGCAGAAGAAAAGTAAAATTCGTCAAATAGATGATTCGTGATCCAAAAACCTCTCGATATGCTAAAATGATGGACTAGAAGCAACCAGATAAATTAAGCTGGGATAAGGTAAGTGTTTTGGATTTTTAATCCATCATTTTAAAAGTCCTATCTGAAAGCAATTTTCATGAAAATGACAACAGACTTAGGGATCTCAGCTGATGACAACTCAATATGAGACAGTATCACAACAGGGTCCATACAATGCCAATAAAATCTTCAGCTTCACTAATTTCCAGTATTTGGGGCAAGAGTGATGATGGTCCAACCACATTCCGTACTAAGACCACAGCTCTAACGTTTGTTCTGGGCACAGTATTTCACACTGCCATGCTAGATGAGGTGTGTGTGGGGAAGGCTTTAAAAACCTGGACCTGCACTGGCCCGTACACTAGCCAGCGCCTGTGTAAATTGTGTAAGTTAAATTGAAAATCCAGCAACACTAGCCACATTTCCCGTGCTCAATACCCAGTGGCCGCCTAGACACGGCCCAGTCCCCTCATGGAGGAGAGCTACTGGAGAGTCCTGGCCTAGACCCCAGCTCCTACAGCAAATCGGAACTGGACTCTGAGCTGGGGGAAAGAAGGCTTTATGAAAACCTTATATTGTGAGTCTTGCTTAGTAATTTAGAAATAGAAGGAAGTTGTTCTCTCCAGCACATAGAGCTAGGACAATAGGTAGAGGAGCCACAGAAGGGCAGAGCTCACAAAAAAAAAGCCTAGCCATTGGAACTATTCACAATGGAAGGGCTCCTCCCCAAGAAGCGGGCTTTTGTCCCTGGATGTGCTCAAGGGAGGCTGGATAACCCCTCTCTCAGAGGCTTCTCCTCAGGGAGAAACGTCTCTTCCAATTCTAAGTTACCAAGATTGAGTACAGACACGCAACACTGACCAAAAATGAGTTATGGACCAGTTATATAATATAGTAAACTCTTTCTAATTCCTCTCTCCTTTTTTTTTTTTTGGATACATAAATGGGGGTGGTGGTGAGGAATTGAAAGCAAGAAAGACAGGAGGAGAATAAAAGAGGGATTTACACAACCAACTGAGTGCTTTCCTGACATCGGCGGAAAAGAGTAACACCCTCCATTCCAAGGCCAATACTTTGTGCGGGATTACATGTCAGTCAGTGACCAAGTTCAAAAGGCATCTTTTTTCCTAAAAAGTTATATGCCAAGTTTGTTTTGTTATGAAAACATTTAAAGCGGCTCGTGCACTGTGAAACTGACAGCCCAGGGACGTACCCCGCGGCTACTCTACGCTGCGTGGTCCTTGCAGCATAAACATTACCTTCCTATTTCATTCTGTGGTCTCCCTCACTCTACAGACTACTGTGTCTTTGGGCTAAAGCTCCGTGAGGGAGAGGGAGACAGCCAGGCAGGTGATTTTAAGTGCTAGAAAGGAGGTGCTTATATTTATAATTGCCTTTCCTTTCATGTTTTGAATTTAGTACTTAAGCAACTTCCAGCCGAAGAAAGAAGTCTTACTGGTTAGAGCCCTCGCTCATTGTTTTAGTCTCTCCACCCAACTGGAGCCCTGAGCCTCTGGTCTGAGGAAGATAAAGGCAGCAGAGATACTAACTGTAAGGAAGAGGAGGAGGAAAAGCAACCAGGCTGGGATACAAACACATGTTGAATCTTGCCACCCCAGTAGCTGTAGCTTCATTGTTTTGTCTGCCTTGGGAGCGCAAGCCTCACTCAGCTTAGAGAAGACTCTGGCAGAAGCTGTACTGGATTCTTCAAAGCAGCAACCCAAAGGGCTAGCTAGCATCAAGTTGGGGGAAGGGATGAGGAAATGGTGTGGGCAGCTCAGGATAAATATTATAATACAGGAGTACTTGTAGTGTGCTACCCTGGGGGGTCACAATTGTACGGGCTCCATGAACCGCCCCGGAATGAAGAAAGCTGCTGAACGGGTCACTGTGCCAAATCTAATCATGTCGTTACCTTGGGAAAACAAAGTTGCATTAATGCAATTTTTAAGTGGGTAGGAACAAGGATGAATGGAATAGTTGCTTCTACAGTGAGCCAGGTACGTTAATTTGGACCGGGCTACCCACGTGGCCATTCCTCTAACAAATACGCACTCAGTGTGTACCATCTGCCAGGTTCTGCACGGATGCCAGGGAGACAACAAGGATGGAAACAGACATGAGCTCAGCTTTTATAAAGTTTCATTCCAACGGGGGAAACAGACAATAAAGTATCACAAACATGCAACTGAAAAACGTGACGGCACATATTGTGAAGGAGATAAGACTACATATAAGGGGAAACCTAAGCTGGGCTTAAAGGTTGGGGCAGGGGGGGGGGGGGTGTTTCCAGGCAGAGGGAGAAAGCATGTGCAACAGGACCTGAGGCAGGAACGAGCTGGCCCAGGGTTCGGCAAACTGATTAGTCAACAGAGCCACATAGCAACAGTACAGTGATTGAAACTTCTTTGGAGAGCCAAGTTTTTCAAACTTAAACTTCTAATGCCACTTCTTCAAAAGACTCGCCCAGGCTGTGTGGTATTTTGTGGAAGAGCCACACTCAAGGGGCCAAAGAGCCGCATGTGGCTCGCGAGCCGCAGTCTGCCGACCCCTGAGCTGGCCCATTCCCAGGAGGAAGGAGTCCAGAGAAGGCTTAGTGGGAAAGGAAGATTCGGCTCCTCCAGAGCACTGTGCACCTGAAGGAGAATTCTGTTCCTGGCCTAAGAGCAATGGGAATTCCTGAAGGGTTAAAGAGCCATGTGTTTCAAAAACAGTCATTCTAAGTGGAGAAATCGGAAACCTGGCAAATGTGTTTTCTGGGGAGTAGTTTCAAGTGAATGGGAAGATAAACTCAGAGAGTGTCACAAACACACCTCTGTGTACAGTGAACTCCTCCATGTGCAAATCACACATAAACATTTTTAAAGCCCAATAAAAGAACACAGCTTATCATATTAACATGTGCCAGTGCTTACTGTGTAAGACTTGGATTTCATGAGCTTATTTCCATAGAAGCACAACAACGTCTGGCTTGTGCGGGTGAGGTCTGCAGCCCTCTAGTGCAATCTCTTTTACCCGTGAAGTCACTGGACCATTCACCCAATGGGCAGAGCATACGTTTTGGAGTAAATGTTTTAGTTAAGGTGATCCCATTCCATGGACTCATCTATACCCAGATGTGGGTAAAGATGGGACATGAGTTATGTCCACTAAATCAGAACAATATTCCCCCATTCCCCAGAAACTTAAGCTCTAATTTTGACTAAAGCTGCTCCCCAATTGCCATAATTAATATGACAAACGGTAACCACTTTTCAAATATCGACTCACATAGGTTTTGGTTTAAAAACAACTAATAACACTTTGAGCTGTGCTGCAGAGACATAAAATTACTCAAGTTACCTCAGCATTTGAAAACGTATATAATGGTTGCTTTCCTTATAGGCAGAGCTTTACCTCTGAGTTGTGAACTATTAAAATATCAATGTTTTAAAAGTTATAAATTGAGTTTGATTATTTAAATAAAGTCTGAGCCAAGCAGCCCATCAATAATCTTTTTTTAAAAAATATATTTTATTGATTTTTTACAGAGAGGAAGAGAGATAGAGAACTAGAAACGTCGATAAGAGAGAAACATCGACCAGCTGCCTCTTGCACCTCCACCAGGGATGTGCCCGCAACCAATGTACATGCCCCCGACCGGAATCGAACCCGGGACCTTTCAGTCCACAGACCGACGCTCTACCACTGAGCCAAACCGGTTTCGGCGCATCAATAATCTTTTAAATCACTATCTCTTAAACTGATTTCCCTCCCTTAGTCTGCTTTTTGGAAGGAAATGGGAAATGCATGCTTATGAATGAAATTGCCTCATTGAATATAGTACTGGGTTCGGTTTCTAAGTAACAGACCACTGTTGATCAGATTTCTAACCCCTAGTTCACATGTACCCTTTTCAGAAGTCCATATGCAAATGACACCCACCCCATGGTCAATTTCCCTTTGTAGGAAAGAGATGTGGCCACAACATAGAGCGGGGCTCAGAGTTCCAAGGATGGATGGGGAACAGGCGCTGAGTAAGTCATAACTGATAAGTAGCAAAGTCACGCTATCTGTCTGTCTTCAGGGCACTCGATTCAGAAAAGGAACACCATTTAGTAATGACTCGAGAAAAAGGAGGAAGGCAGATTCCGTGCTTCCCTGAAGTGTGAGCATTCCACCCCCCCTGCATTAAAAAGTCTGCAGTAACTCTCCCAAACCTGTAAGACATCTGAGCTGATCTGCACCAACTTACCCGAGTCTCTGTCCTCCCCTGGACCTCATACTCCCCCCGTCCACACTTCCTGAAAGCACAGCTCTGCACTGGGGCAGCCCAAGCAACTCTCTATCCCAGGCGGCACTCTCTCAGCAGTCTCTCTCTACTGGCTCTCTTCCCCTTGTTATCATTATTCTAAGTAGAGGCCAAATCTTACTGTTCTTTGTTCCCAACCACTTAGCACTTATTAGGCCTTGTCGATGGGCAATCATTTAAATACGGCTCAAAATCCGCCTTTTAGTACACAAGCCCTTGTTCAATTACCAACTAGAACTGGATGCTCACCCACTTCTTAAAACTATTTGAAGCAAACAAAAGTTTCCTGAAAATTCACCCCGAATGCAAAGTTCTTTCTCCTCCCTTCTCTGTTGCTGTCAGGATAGTGTTTCCAAATCCTGTCTTCTTCTTCCTGTGACCCTCCTGCTGCAGAGCCCACTTTGGCTCACTGCCTCTCGTCTCTGCTGCCCGGCCAAGCCCATTCGCTGCAGCTGTAACAGCAGCAGCTGCTGCTGCTCACTCTGCTCAGGGCCCTTTCCTGTACATCAGGCCATTTGATCCTTCCCCGGCACCAGATGAGAGGTGGAGAAACATCTTACTGTGTTTTCACAGATAAACAAAGAAAAGTTAATTAGCTCTGCCCAAGCCAGACAGGTCATTAGTGTGAGATGAGACGAAAACCTGTGCACCCCACTCCCGGCTCAGGTCTCTCCCCTGCCGCACAGGGGCCTATGGTCGCTCGCCCCCTCATGCTTACGGAGCCTCTCCTACGTGCCAGAGACTGGGCGGGGCTTCTGAGGGGACTGAGAGCTCAGCAGGACGTGAGTCCAACCCCGGAATGAGATGTGTGACAATGGCCAGTGGAGAACGCCACACGTTGTCCTTGTGTGAGTTTCAAAACCAGAGAATAAAAGAAAAGTCACACGCCCTTCTCAGAATCCTACAAGGCCACACAAACCAGTTCCCAATACTCTCTACTCCCCGCCACCCAGGATGCTTCTTTATAAAATGCATCAGATCCTGGAGGCAACTATGATTCTCATACTTTCCTGGCTCCCTAAAGCAGTGGTTAGCAAACTGCGGCTCTTGAGCCACATGTGGCTCTTTGGCCCCTTGAGGGTGGCTCTTCCACAAAATACCACGGCCTGGGCGAGTCTATCTTGAAGAAGTGGTGTTAGAAGAAGTTGAAGTTTAAAAAAAGTGGCCCTCAAAAGAAGTTTCAATCGTCGTACGGTTGATATGTGGCTCTGTGGACTAATGAGTTTGCCGACCACTGCCCCAAAGCATCCCCAACACAGGAGGACAGGACGTGACGGAACCCCATCACACATGGCACTAGGTTCTAAGACCAGTGGAGGGGAGGGGGGGGGCAGTTATCATGAATGATTATCCCTAAAGATCCCTCAACATACTAGCAAATCCTTTTTAGGCAGACATTTTCTTTCGGTCTATCTCAGTGAGTCCCGCATAGGGCTAGTTTGTATTTTGGATTTTTAGTTCGGGACCTGATGATGCAGTTCCCATGTGGGATGGGCAAAGGGGCTAGGAAACATCTGTATCTCTGAAGACCTAAGTCATGCTCAGCGGGTCAAGATGTCCACTTAGAACAGGGGTGGAGAACCTTTTTCCTGCCAAGGGCCATTTGGGTATTTGTAACATCCTTCGCGGGCCATACAAAATGATCAACTTAAAAATTAGCCTGCTGTGTTGGGTCAAACATTTCATTTACTCCCCCCTAATGCCTTGGCAGGGCCAGACCCAATGATTTCCTGGGCCTCGTACAGCCCATGGGCCAGATGTTCCCCAGCCCTGCCTCAGAAGAAGGAGAAACGGGAGAGGGGGGTTTTTAACTTCCCAAACACTTTCATTTTGTACACACTCCGGGCATGTGCTCACTGGCTACAGTGGGGAGCTTAAATCCGTATGCTGCTTAAATTACTTCACTTGTTCTTTTTTCCTTAATTATCATTGCTGTTATTATAATCTTTTTTTTTTTTTTTAAACCAAGCACACATAATGGAACATAAATTAAGAGAAACACAGGTATGCTTTGT
The DNA here is from genome assembly GCF_014108245.1 of Pipistrellus kuhlii. NCBI lineage: Eukaryota > Metazoa > Chordata > Mammalia > Chiroptera > Vespertilionidae > Pipistrellus > Pipistrellus kuhlii. The sequence goes on from NW_023425529.1 coordinate 50,180,666, forward strand.
CTCCACGGTAAGTTTTTAGCCACTGGTACAGACCGAGTTTATAGGAGATCTGTTTGAATTATGCTAACTGCATGCGGCTGTTCCATAAATATCCCTTAATGCATATACTAATTAAGCACCAACGACGGGCTGTACATCTAACATTAGGTGCTGGGAGAAACAAGAGGGAGCCACAGAGGCCTCGCGGCATAGGAGGGGAGAAAATGACAAACAAATTCCAGACAGACAAGGCGAGAGGGCAGAGGACACGAGGCGACCTCCCCCCCAGGTTCCTCCCAGGACGCCCTTCCCCACCTTCAGGCCAATTCAACTGTCACAAGTCCCCACTTAAAACTGTCAACCCCTCTCCCACCTCCTTCTGCTTTAGACTCCTCCCTGGCACGTACCACCTTCTGGCCACATTTCTTATTTATGTTACGTTTTTGTCTTTCTCCTTCCTCGAGAGGGGCGGCTCCTGAGGGCGGAGACTTTTAGCTATTTTGTTCACTGTTGAGTCTCAACCCTAAAGCAAGTGCCAAGCACACAGTAGGGTTTGGTGAATATTCAAAAGGGAGTCTTCCCCTCCCACCTTAAAGGGCAACAGCCAGAGCTCTCCGTCCCTTTGTCCTCTTCCCTTTGGCTTCCGAGTCCTTATGGAGAACTCAAGTTTTCTTTTAAAGCTTGTTCACTTGTTTATTTTTTCTCAACCCTCAGGAGGATGGAGGCTTCCTGACAGGCGGGACCCCGTCTGCTTTGCTCACTGCCCTGTCCCCAGCCCTGGAATGGAGCTTGGCCCTGCTCATCGATCCCACAGATTTTAGGGGAATGAACGATCACGACCATGGCTTCTAGTCACTGAGCATGTGCCAGTGGGTCTTACCCATCTCTCTCCCCAAACCCTCACAACCCCGGGAGGTGGGCATTATTATTTTCATTTCACAGATGGGGAAACACAGACGGACGGTAACGTGTCCGCGGCCCCAAACCCAGCAAAGGGAAGGAAGCGCCAGCAATTAATGCTGAGCCATCTGACGCGCGCCTCGCAGTGTCTGACGGACATGACGGAGCTGCTCTGTGGAAGGACGAAGGACGGCAGCCCCGTCATCCCTCCTGCCCAAACTCAGTATTTCCGCATCACCGGCCCCATGGAAACCACCCTCCTGCCACCTCCAAGCCACGCTCCACACGAAAGCCAGGGTGACGCTTTCAGAAAGCAAATCTGATCCTTTTTTATAACAACTTCTTGGGAAGGACGACAAATGTCATCTCTGGAAAAATAAGTATTATGATGAAAACAATGAACTCGGGAGAAATGCTCTACCTTTGAGATAAGAAATAATGAGAAAAATGCTTATTTGATCATGGTAAACGGGACTCCGTCAGTAATTCTAAAAATATTTACGCAATTTCTGCTTAGAATCAGCCAGGCAGATGTGTTAGAATGGATATTCTTGGGCCCCACCCAAATGCATTAATTTAGAATTTCTAAGGACTGGGTCAGGAAATCTATGATTGTAACAGGTACTCTAGGTACCTCTTGGACATTCCCTCATCTAAACCTTTCCATCTCTAAGATAGCAGGCAAGTATCTGCATGTTGGGCAATCCCATATAAACCATCAATGTCAAGACTAAGGCTCAACTAGCTTTACTCAATGACCAATAGCTCCTCACTTATTCAACAATTACCTATCTATATAATGTATGTATAAAAGGCTATAATATGCTAAGTGTCCCACTGACTCTCTGACCAGTTGCTATGAGACACGCACTGACCACCAGGGGGCACACACACAACACAGGAGCTGCCATGATGCACACTGGCCATTTACAAAAAAACAGCACTTCGGACCTGGTGCCCACAAACCAACACTTGGATTCCCCCAAGTGAGATGCAGGCCCACCACCACCCCGGAGTGACAGCCCACCAAATTGTAGCCAATGCTTCCAGGACCCCATGGCGCAAAATGCAGCCCATAGCCCAGCCCAACCTGGAAACCGAGGCTGTGAGCACCAGGTAATGACGTCACATAGCAACGCCTGGCTTCCTTTCCCTAGCGACTAGCCTCCTTGGAGTTTCTTCAGCCCAGTAACACAGCTTGCTTTATTGGCAAGTGCAAACATTTAACCAAAAGTCTGTGAAGCGTTTTCTCCTGCTTCATCTCATTTGATCCTCACAGAAGTCCTGGAGTAGGTAGATAGGAGACTCGGTGGAATCCTGTTTTCTTTTTATTAGCCAGAAAATGGAGATTTAAAAGTTTATAAGCTTGACCCGACTGAAAACAAGAAATGGTGGAGCTTGAAAATGACTTCAGGTTTTCTCACTGTGCGGAATATAGTCAAACGAACACTGCTGCAGTTAGATATTTTACCCTTTGTTCTCCCTGGTAAGGTGACCAGATTGTCCCACTTTTGGCGGGACAGTCCCGATTTTCAACAATTTTTCCTGCGTTCCGTGGCGTTTTAAAAAAGTCCTGATTTTTGGAAAGAATCTTTCCAATCTTTCCAAAAATAGGGATTTTTTTAAAATGCCGCGGGACGAGGAAAAAATGGTTGAAAATCAGGACTGTCCTGCCAAAAGCGGGATGATCTGGTCACCTTATGACCCTGCATGATCTACAGTAATAATCTGTTTTGTGTTGATATTTACTGCTGTGTTTCTGACAATTACCTGAAAGACAAATTGGGGTGCTTCACTGGGCTGCAAAAAAGTTTAGCTAAATCAGAAAGCAGGTCTAATTAAATAAGTTTATTCCATATACATATATATAAAAGGCTAAGTTGACTCACGCATGACTGAAACATATAAAGCTCTCGCTGGCACCAATTGTGCATGCGTTTTGATCTGTCATTGTGGATCGTGAATTTGGTTGACACTTCTATTATAAAGGGCAAATAGTGGTATTAAAGTGTTTCATCTAATTCATTTCCTTTCAATGTGCACAAATCTGTGCACTGGGCCACGAGTGTTATATAAATCATGGATTCAAACAAGACCCAATCCAGGTCACAAGTTTCAAGTGCCCCATTGCTTAAGCAGCTCACGCACATCACAGGAAGCCAAACCTATCACATCTGGTGAGCACAACTCACTTATGCCAGGTCAACAGTCTTACCACAAAACGTGTTCATTCCAAATACTATTCCATCTCTTTTCCTAAAACATACCACCCTGCCACGGGTGGGAAATAATTGTGAGAGAAAAATGAACAGAAAACAAAAATTGCCCTTAGAATGCCAGTTGACTTCTGAGCTAGTACTGTGTGGGATTCAAAGAAAAGCAAGTCTGTTCAGGCCTTTTATATCCTGAAAAATCCCTAGAAATGTTAGCATGAGGCTTCTGAATGAGCAGATTCAAGGCTCACCCAATGGCCAACTTAAGACAAAAGCCACGTTTTCCGGACATCAGGACTGGTCCTTAAATAAACTCATCCCTGGACATGGGGTGCCATCCGACCCAATATTAGCGCCTGCAGCTGAGAGAGGAAAAGCATCTAACCAGGTCTTCTCTGGTCTTCTCTGAGCCAGCCCCTCGACCTGGGAGGGGTCCCCACTGCACAGAACAGAAGTATAGAGCACTGACACCAAATCTCATGCTCAAGACTCCAACTCACTTTTCCTTTTCTTTGATACGTTTAAAAATTAAACTTGTGCAAATTACCTGGAGAAATGATTTCCTACACAAATTGTTAAAATAAAAAATATATCTTGATAGAATAAAAGTAAAATAATCCCGAGAACTTCTTTAGAAGAAGTTAATTGTGGTGCTACAGATTTCTAATCTGACTCATGCTATGTGTTTCAACAAATTTTTTTTTTGAAATTTCAGAAATAGATGAGAATTAACTTTTAGCTCTGACTACTCTCCAGTGCTTCTATATTAAAAAAGCACACACACACGAGTTCTCCCTACACAAGACAAGGCAGAAAGCAATAGTGCTTTCGAAACAAGGATTGTGTACTACAATAGCCAATGAAGCCTACAGGAAAAAAAACAAAACATCTGTAGAAGAAAACAGGCAGAGAGTGAAGTTGTCAAGGTATTTCACAGGCATAAGAACAAATTTAGCATCCATGTTGAATTAGCAGCCCATCACATAAATTATTTTTCACAGATTCTATGTGATCTAGGTAATAAAAAGGATCTATCACTAGGCAGATGAATAAGGCAGTCTGGTTAGATGTACTGCAACAAGTTGAGGGGAAAGAAAGTGAGATTACCCAAGTTCCCAAAAGATTGGAACTCAGCATTCCCTAAAGTGAAACACAAACAAAACATGACGATGATTTCAAATTCAGAAGGTTTCTACGTTTCCACATTTTCAGTTTTCTAATTACAAATTATGCCTACAAAGTGCAAAATCACTAGGTTATTTATTCCCAATAGAACCTTCTAGTTCCCTTACCAGTTCTTATGCTTTTACCTCTGTAGCAAGCCAAAGAGAAGACTGTTTTCCCTGTCCCACCCACACTCTGAAACTCCGCTGCAAATGCTCTCAGCCATGAAGCATGCACTGACCCCCCTCAAGGCTCTCTTGAACATGCTGATGGAATCTGCCAATACACAGGACAGGAACAGAAGGGTGACGTGGCAGTCCCTGAGATTTAAAAAGGCCCCTGTGGTCAAATGAGAATAGCGAAAGATGTTTCAGATACCAAAGCCAGGGCTTCATTTAGACTCCAAACTTTTAAGCAATGGTGAAAGACAAGAAAGCAGATATTGATGCTAGCATAAAGATATTTCTTAAATTCAGTGTGTTTATTTGTCAAATATCAACTGCTTTTTCTTTCATTCCTTTCTGTTTCTGATCTTTGGAAAAAACCACATCAGTATCAAATGTCACTTAGTTCTTATTCAAACAGAGGAAAGCAGACACAGCGGCTGCACCAGTGACTTGGCTGACCCGGGCCCTAAGTAAAAACAAACCTCTATAAATCACCAGATGTAAGCAATTGGGTAGTGATCACTTTAATTAATTGAACAGCTTTCCTGAAATTTACTGTATAATTTCGACCCTCCCAACACCTTTCCCAGAAGCACCTAACAATGGTGTTATGTTCTTCAGTTGTTTAGAGGAGAAAGACATTCTTAACTTCAGTGGGTTAACTATATTTTTAAGTCATTCAAGATTAAGACGGTAAACTACTTGATTTTAGAAATTAAATCATGCACATTCTAAATGCTGCCTTGAAATGCCCAAGTCAAAATTATCCCAAAATATCATCAATGCATAAATATGCTATCCATCCTAAACATACAGAAAAGCTAACACTATTTTAATTTTATTTGAAAACTTGTATTTGCAAAATAATGAGCAACAATGGTTCTAATTTCAATGGCATGATTTAATGTACCTGAATAAAAGTTCAGATTTTGATTTGATGTTTCTGAACCTTGATTTCCACTGCAGGGCGCCACACTTAAAAGTGGATACTCCAACCGGCACCGGTTTGGCTCACTGGATAGAGCATCGGCCTGGGGACTAGAAGGTCCCGGGTTCGATTCCGGTCAAGGGCATGTACCTTGGTTGCGGGCGCATCCCCAGTGGGGGGTGTGCAAGAGGCAGCTGATTGATGATTCTCTCTCATCGATGTTTCTAACTCTCTATCCCTCTCTCTCCCTCTCTGTGAAAAATCAATAATATGTTAAAAAAAAAAAAAAAAAAAAAAGAGGATACTCCAATGTCTTATTAAAAACTCGCATTTCTCCTCACAAAACAACGCCCATCATCCTCCACTGGTAACCAAGTAATAATACCCAACCCAGAGATCCCATGCCAACCATTAAGCAATACGAGAGGTGAAGTCCCAGTCAACAGGATATAATCAAACACATGTTTCTTTGGGATGCAGGCGGACTCCCTGAATTTTGGAGGCCAATTCAGCAAAGATAGCAAAGTGTAAAAAGTGTGTTGTTACAAGGATACTTCAAATTTAGCAGAGAGAGAGAGAGCAACTGGGGCTGAAAAGCTAGTCAACAGCTTTAAAGAACACCTCGTCACCCACTGAAGGGAGTCTTCCTATTTTGCTTCAAAGGTCTTTACTCCGGCTCATACCCAGCTGTCCCCAGAGCCCCTGCAGACATACATAGGACATCCTGCTGGCATTCACTTACAAGGAGAGAAGTGTAATATTTGCTGAGACAGGTCCTAGATCTGGGATGGTCTCCAATTCATTGTTGTTCAGTTTCCTATAAATGTCCCCAGAAAGAAAGAAAGCGGATTAGGTCATCTATAATTCGTAGAGGTGAAACTCTGTAAAATTATTTTAAATTATTGCTAACTCGTTACCAGTTTTAAATAATTTATTATACTCCAAATGTTTTCACAGTTAAGTAATGTGATGGGTAGTATTTTATTCAAACGTCAAACAGAAGGCAAGTAGGACTCACACTTCTCGAAGGCTCTGGAGGTGGCTCGTGGAACTTGCCTTGATGACAGACAACCTGTTGTGACTTAAGTCCCTATGAGAAAACAAAAATAAAATAAGTCGTTTAAAAAAAAAAAAATCACAGCACTTAACGATGTACAGAACAGAATGGATCTGTGAAATATCTCTATCAACACTGGTGATGACATAAGACATAATTGGTCCATCTTGCCCATAAACTAGATGGTAACCAAAACGCCAAACTAAAAAAAACCCACACACTCTGAGGACAGAATTCGTTTAGGAGGCTGGCAGATTCCAATACTTTGAGCCCACAAGTGTTTCAGGAGATGTTTTTCTGGCACGGGGTGAACAGACCTTTTGTGAGCTGGCTGTTTTGCTTCACCTTCCCCATCCCCTACCATCTCCTCACTTCCAACTTGATATGATGAAGTCATGGCTTATGAAAAGTGGCTAATTAGGTAGGTTGCTAAAACTAAAACCTCTAAAGAAATCTTTTCATTTTATTATCATAAATGGAAGCATCAGTGTCTTATTATATAGTCAAGCAAAGTAGAAATTGCTTTTCACACATTTATTTCTCTGGGCTAAGGCAACAAATTATTTAAAGTATCATTGTGTGTGTGTGGGGGGTGGGTGTGTGGGGTGTGTGTGTGGTGGTGTGTGTGTGTGGTGTGTGTGTGTGTGTGTGTGGTGTGTGTGGTGGTGTGTATGTGGTGTGTGTGTGTGTGTGGTGTGTGTGTTCGTGTGTGTGCACACGCAAGCACTGAGGGTAGAAAAAAAACCTAACCCCTATGCTCTCCTGAATCCCCCAAATCTCAGTATCTGTTAATATAATGTGTAATTTAAACCCCATCAGCCACCTAACAAAGTTAAGCAGAATGTACAGAAGGCTGTGATCACATTTCTTCTCAATCATTAAAATAACTCTGCTCTCTTACTCCAAGACTCAGTCTAACTTGACCTCCCAACTTCCACTGGAAGTTATTGTTTTTTAAAAGAAGCAACACAAAACTTCTCCACGTACAATCCTCCAGGCTAGGAAGTCATCACAGCGCTGAAGATTCAAACTGTGAATTTTAAACCTGCCAAATATTTGCTTATCTTCCCTGTATTTGTCAGCATATTGAATAGGTGCCCTCAAAATGGTGCGATGAAAATAAAATGGCTACGCGGCCACTGAAAACCAGGCTAACCATAGCATGGTTTAAAAAGGTTAACCAACCCTTACTAAATTAATTCTCTCTGTGTTTAAAAGGGAAGATTTTTAAATAACCAAAGTCTCAAATAACCCAATTTGACGGGAGAAAAGCATGAGCCATTTGTTATATGCACACAAGTATGCCACCTCCCCCCCCCAAAAAAAAAAGAAAAAAGGCAGAGAAACCAAGTGTTCCTCAGCGCACATCCACTAGTTCACAATTAGAAATCAGAGAGCCTTTCAGACTTTGAATTTTTGTTTTGAGAATAAACCTGGATTTCTCCATTTCACACACACACAAATCTGCAAAGGTTTCTTTTTTTTTTTTTTTTTTTTTTTTTTAAACATGTTTGCCTAAAGACCTACCAGACAGTCACAGACGTGAGCAGATTTGTTCTGGTAGAGTTATAACATGAAAAAAAAAAAAAAAAAAAAAAAAAAAAAAAAAAAAAAAAAAAAAAAAACCTGGCAGAGTCTTTAAACTATAAAAATCCTGCAATTACAATCACTGCTGTGCATGCTCCCCACGCTGGAGCCAGACACTTTCCCTCACAGGCCCAGCGCAGGTCCATCTGGAGTTCATCAAGGAAACCGTGAGCCCAGCAACGCACGTTAGTGCTCAGACAAAACCTGTGTGCTCTTAGCACCACAGACAGCCCCCGGTTTCCCACAGGGCTGGAAAAACAACCGAGGAAAAGAGCCCTTCGCCTGGGAGGTGGCCTGAATCAACACCAAGTCTCACTTGGACCCCCTTAACTAAACACTGAACCCGCATAAAACCGCATCCCCTATTGTTTCAAGTGTTTCATGTTTTTTTTGTTTTGTTTTTGTGAAGGAGGAGCCAAGCTGGCATTTATATTTAACACAGGTGACTTTTCTTTTCATTAGAAAAACGAAAAAAACCATACCCTCACTGGATGTTAAGGGTTATTCCGCAAGGCAATCCTGTGGGGGAAAGAGATGGAGTGCCTCGCATTTCTCCCAGCCAGTAATGGGATGGGAGCGCCAACAAAAGGCCTTTAACTGGAGAAAAGGGCCTCCAGAGAGCAGGGCACACGCTGAGGGGACCACGCACTTCTGGTTCAGAAGCAGGAGCTGGTAACCTTAAATACTTCAGTTATTGCAACACTCCCACTCCCGAATTCTGTGGGCCACTATTAAAACCACATTCTCTGTGGGAGAAAAAAAGACACCCCTTAAGTGACTTTTACTGCTAACTACTTAAAGCCATGAAACTTTTAATGCACCTAAATTTAGACTTAATACAGTTTATGTTCCAGAAATGCTTATTTTCCAGTTAAAGGATGTCACATTTGCCTAAATCTTCCTTATATTGTTTTTATAGCTAGACCGTTACAAACAAATTCCAGTTGTACAATGTCCATGTTTTGTGAAAACCCCTAAGAACATTCAGATAAGGAAGGCAGATTCATTTTTAGATCCCCCATTAGTGAACATCTTCACCAAGAAACTTTTTTTTTAAAAGAAAAAGAAACTATTTATATTATATTTAGGGGCATATCTTTTCTAAATTTTTTGAAAATTTTTAAAATTTTATTTCAATTGTCGTTTACATTCAATATTATATTGCGTTGTTGGTTTCAGATGTACAGCTACACACAGTGGTTAGACAACCATATACTTTACAAAGGGTTACCAAGAAACCTTAAACACACACACACACACACACACACACACACAAAAAAAAAAACTTTTGGTAGTGAGCTTAATAAAAGGAAAAGGTGGTCAGGCAGGGAGGTGTTCACAATTTACCCAGAATTCAACGGGCCGAATACTTGCAAATCAAACTCTACTTGGTAGAGACAAACCTTCCTGAATAATAGCAAGTGAATAAATATATATGAAAATAATTAATTTACAACAATGGGTCCCAGCTATCATTGTCTTCCTTTCGCCATTTGGAAATCTGACTTCCAAGTCAAATGTTAAAATGCAAATCCAGCACTGCTTCTTAATCAATCCCACTGGGGCCTGCAAGAGCTGCTAATTCAGCAGAAATCTGGAAAGCTGAAACACAAAAAGCCAGGCTGGAGCTGTTTTAAGACACTGATCCAAAGTGACTCATAAATCAGCCTGCTATGTTCAAGTTTGAGTCTGGAAAATACAGAAAAACAGCTGCGAAAACCATAAGGACTAGAACCCCCACCCAGCCCTGACTCTGGTACCAACCCCAGGCTGTGCAACAGGTGGACACTCCGGGACATCCCACCAGCAGAGAGAAGTCCCTTTCGGACTCTTTCCCCCTGAGCCCCACTAACTCAAACACCTCGACGTGTACGATGAATAACTTTGAAATTCCAGCGACATTTTAATAATACTTGAAGCTCCCAATGGCGATTGAGCACCTTTCCCCTCTCTGGCTAAGGAGCATGTCTCTAACAAGCAATCTTTAGGCTCAGGACTCTGTAAGCACAACTCTTCACGTCCACCCAAGGCTGCCTTTTAAGGCAGCTGGTTGTAAGCAGCCTTCAAATAGTTCGTTTTAAGAGCCACTTCCACTAAAATAGTAGAGGTTATTTTTTGAAAGAACTAACTGCAATATCATTCATTACGTTACAGCTCAAACTATTCAACTTTTCACAAGTGAGGTTCCTATGGCAATACATTACAACTGAAGAAACGTGAAGAAAAATAGTAACAAAGAGAAAGACTGATTTTTTTTTTTTTTTTTTAGCTTGCTAATCCAACTAAAAAAGGACACTAAACTTTTTCTGAATAGTGCTTCCATAAGCCAGTCCCTAAGGCAAACTAAGGAAAGGAAGTCAAGCTATGGAAGAACAATGTGCCTTTTTCGACTTATGCCTACCCTCGGAAACAACTCCTTGAAAGCTTTTCTCCTTAGGTACAACTTAGGAAGCAGCTTTCTTAGGCCTCCTGTTACAAACCCCAAGGAACAGAGAAGTTAAAGCTCCATTTCTTGGGTTTTCCCTCTCCTTTCAAAGGTGGAGAGGGGAGACCTAAGCACAAACAAAAGGAACCATTTACAATGAAGAATCCAGACCACATGGTTCGGTGACAAGGACAAAGTTGGTTAAAAGTCACAGGAGTACAAGAATGACAGAGCTGTCCAATGAGGGATCACAGTGGGGCTCCTGACAACAGACCCGGTGCTTATTTATACAAGTGGAACTTATTTTCACATACATTTGAGGAATGTGGACTTGTATTGAGACAATTTACTGCTGGCGGAAATGTAATTAAAGATTGTGCTAACCAAATAAACGGTAATTTGTTTTTAGTGTGCCACCAAATTATCTGCAAAACAAAATCCTAATTAGGTCAGCTACTTTTAAGATAATGTTTAAAGAGGTATCAAGCCCTCTTTGGTTTAACTCAACTTCTAATCAAGAGCAATACAGTTATTTTTTAAAAGACACCCAAATGCACACACAAAAAAAACCATTATATGGCAGGAGATGAGGCAGCTTGATATTGAGAAACTACGGAATATAAATTGGATTTGTGATAGATCCAAGCCTTTCCAAACTCAGCCCAGGAGGCACTACTATATTCATTTTCTTTTCTTTTTTCTCATCCCTCTATTATTCATAGGTGTTCACCCCAGTCAGTTCCATATGTTGTCAATAGAGCCATTCACGTTTCATGAATAAAGCAGCATGACCTCCACAAGAGGCAATTGAGCAGAATTAGCCACAACTAATTGAAAGTCTTCCTGCTTTGGGGGGAAAGCCTTTATCTCCATCTTCAACCGTAATAAAAACTCCTAAATAAGACATCCCGTGATAAGAGGTTAAATATCCATCTAAAACTCTCCAGGTCTACTTTTTTATTAAACCAAGGTTTGCTAACACACCAAGAATATTATTTTGATGGTCAACAACTCTACAAAAGTATTTTGATTGGCACAGGGATTTAAAAACAATTTCCTCCTACCATTATTATTATTATTATTATTATTATTAGGACATTAGGATAGCCTTCTAGAAGTGTTTAGGAATTTAGAATTTCCATTGCAATCCTGCTAGGCCCAAACCTATGAAGTACAGATTTTTACTTCTTTTAAAGAGATAACTTTTTATTTTTTATTTTTAAAGCACCAATTTTGACTGTTTGCATGATCCAGGAGTTCTCCCATTTCAACAAAACGAAGGTTGGGAGAGAATAAAGACATGACATTTGGAAAGAATCAGCCTTTCCAAACTCAACTACTTTTTTTTTTCTCCCTGTTCTTGCACGCAGTTGGCAGTGATTTCGGGTTTTCAGACTTCACAGCGAGCATCCAAAAACTTGCATAACAGCACTCAGCACTCTCCCCTAAACCGTCTGGGCGTGCAGGGAAGCCGCAGAAATCACGCCCTTGGTCCTCACCACGAGCTCCCTTCCCCTCCATAGATCCACGGATCGGTCTTGCCAACTTCTCACTGGGACGAAGATGCTACGATTTGGTCTAGGAGGGGGACTGCCGGAGCACCAGGAGAACGAACAACAAAAGAATGTCTGCACCACAGCCTGGACAGTGCCCAAACTCCAGGGAGAGCCTTCCTAACTGGAAGGAGCGCGTTCAGTCCTGGTGCTGGGGTGCAGGGACGGGGCCTGACCCAGTTAGAAACAACGTTGAACCCCAGGATCCTCCACACTCCTAGGGAGAACCGGGCACTCCGATCGTCCGCTGGGTGCCACCTCTCCCGGCCAGGCAGGGGCGCATCTGACCCCCCTGGGAAAGCTCCAGCCGCAGAAAAGTTGACTCTACTCCCCAGAGTTTTCAGAGGCTCCCTCCCCTCGCCCAAGTGTGGCTAGACGGGTGCGCCTAGGACGCCTCAGTCCCCCCAAACCCTCCAGCGCAGCCCGCCAGGCGCAGGGGAAGGGAGCCCGGGTCCCCGATGGCTCCTCTCCATCCACACCGAGCGCCGCGCGCGGCCTGGGCCAGGAGCAGCTGCCCGGGGAGAGGCTGCTGCGCGCCCGGTGCCAAGGCCCCGGGCCGGCCTCCCCCCTCCGCTCCCGGGAAGGATACTTACAGCCGCGCCACCCAGGGCGGGAGCGGCTCGGGAAGGTGCGCCAGCCGCAGGCGGCTGCAGTCCAGCAGGTCTCCGAGGCAGCGGCAGGGAGCGGGGCACGGGCGCGCGGCGGGGACCCGGCGGCCGGGGGTGCCCTCGGCCGGGCCCGCGCGCGCCAGCAGCGCGCACAGCAGCAGCCCCAGCGCCGCCGCCGCCGCCGCGGGCGCCCGGAGCCTCGGCGCGCCCATCGCCGTCCGTCCCGCGGGGCCTCCCGCCCGGCCCTGCGCTCCGCGGCCGCCGGCGCACGCTCCGAGCCCCGCACACACTCCCGGCCGCCGGGGTGCCGCCCGCGCTCCGGACCGGCCGCGTGTGCGCGCTCCCCTCTCGCGCTCCTTTCCAGGGAAGCTCCTTTCTTTTAAGCTCCGCAAGCGACGCCTTTTCGTGCACTGGAGCCGCGCGAGGGAACCCGAGGAGAAGGGCGACCTGCGGCCGGCAGAGCTGCAGGACGAGCTGCAGGACGAGCAGCGCCGCGCGCCCCAGGCCCCCTGCACCCGCGAAAGAAACTTTTCCGCCGCCGCCTCCCCGCCCGGAGCGCCGGGTCCCGGCCCGGCGGAGTCGGGGGCGGCGCGAGCGGCGGCCGGCGCGCGTCCATTGGCTGGCCAGCCCCCCCCCCCCCTTGGCCACGTGATCAAAACTGGGCTCGGAGCCCAGGGCAGGAGCGCAGGAGAAAGTGGAGCTGAGCTTGTAGGAAACTTGGGGGTTACATTTTCCAGCCTCTTGGGCCAGGAGTTTCCACTACATCCTGGGAAGCATGTATGCGATGGAGGTGGAGAGTAAAAGGTAGAGTCAGCAAGCAAGGATATAAGGTTAGGGCGGCTCGCGGAGCTGGAGGTATTTTAAGGGGAAAAAATCAGGGGAGTCCAGTGAAGTTGGCTCTGTCCCCAGAAAACTTGTCAATGCGAAATGTTAAAAATGTATAAGTTGCCCTACTATCCACAGAGAAGCGATGGTTTCAGTGAAAGCATAATTTTCGTTAACAGTAGTGCTGGTCGGGATTGTCCACATGTTGGCTCCAAAAATAAAAAATAAAAAAACAATAAAATGTAAAAGTCGTGGTATTGGAAATGGTGTATTGAGTTACAAATAGCCAGCTGGATAGACCTGGAAGGAAACTGTGGGAAATGGCCTTCTAATAAACCGCGATGGCCATCCTAGATTGCATGCAATCGGTGGAAATAATGAAAGTAGTCACAGTCATATTTCAGAGCAAAATGAAAACTAAGTGGAAAGAATTAATCCCTGTTCCATGGTCCACCTGGGCTTTGAGTGATGACAAATCCCGATTGAGAATGCTACCAGGCTAGAAGTACTTGCCTGCCTCCGCAGTCTGGGGTGGATGCAGCGCAGAGCATTGCCAGTGAAGTCTGTGCCTTGACTTATGCTTGCAGGTGATCTGGGCCATCTCGGAGATCCCCTGGGAACGCCCTCTTCTCTCTGTGTGATGAAATAGCCCCAGGGAAGGTAACTAACCTGCTTGTGGCAAAAACTGGAAGCTGGTTTTCAATGTCCACTTCTTGCTTGCATGGTTTCTTGCCAAAGCATTCCTCGGGGCCACTTAAGCTTTTCATTATTGAGAAGTGGAGATAGCTTGTAGAGTTGAGACCTTAACTCCAACTCTAATGACCATTGATTCCCACTGTAGCAAATGACCCGCGTAAGCACTTCCATTCATGAGGGAGAGAGTAACTCACTTTGAAGCTGAAGCACCCTGCTTCACATAGCTATCCCATCCTCTTCTTCCCAGCTGCCATTAGCATCAACTCCACCATCTTTGTTGATGGTTTAGAAAAATAGTGATAATGACAGCACATTGGTTTTCAAAGGAACATTTTGCCTACTTGGGAGTGGTCAAGACACACCACAGTCATGCTAAGGATTTTCCATCTCTGCCTCCCTCATCTATTATATATGAAGGAAATTGGGCTTGGTGCCTTGGAGTTTTTAAAAAGGAAAAAAAGTGTGCCATTATATATGTGCCATTATGTATGAGCATGGTGGCATGAGTATGATGGCCTGCTGATTGACACATCACCCACCTGATAGAGTCAGAAATAGATAGGATACCACTTGGGGGGGGGGGGGCTTGTCTCATTTCCGTTCCCCAATCTATACTCCCCTTATATTACTTCACCTTTTGTGAGTTCTATTTACACCCACATGCTGATATTTACCATAACCATGTTAAAGCCCAGATATTTCTCCTAAACTCTAGATTCATATAGTCAACCACCTGTAGGTCATCTCAAATAGATATCCATATGTAACATGTCTGGAATTAAATTTCACTGCCCATGAGCCTACAACTTTTCCTCCTGATTTTGCTATCTCAAGGAAAGACACCTCCCTCCAGCCAGATGGAGGTCCAGAAGCCTGATTTGCTCTTAACAGCTCCTCCTTCTCAGCACTACCTATACATGGAATTAATTAGCAAGTCCTGATGAAGCCAGCAACTAAATATATCTCTTCTCTATCTCCACAGACATTGTGTAAACTCGACCACCATCAGCTCTTGGTTGTATTACTGCCATAGCCTCTTTCCTGGCTGACATTCCAGGCCTTTCTCCACAGTGCAGTCTAATGATGTCCCAAAAGCTCAAATCTGAGCCTTGACTCAGATACCTAATTCCTTTCACAGGCTACCATTGCCCTCAGAGTAAAGTTTCATGTTTTTAGCATGACATACTCAGCCTTTCAGTGTGTGTGTTTGGGCTCTACTGATCTCTCAAACTTTTTTTTTTTTTTAATCCTCTCCCTTTTATTCTAAGAACAACTTGCAATTCTTTTTCCATGATGTGCTCTTTGCCTTTGGTCTTTCTTCACATGCTGGTTCCTTTGTGCAGATCACTCTCTGCGCTTCTTCTGCCTGGTTGATTTGTACTTCAATTAAGCATCCCTCCTTTGGAGGAGGCTCCCTGATATTTTAGGTGTTTCTCCACTCATCCTGGCACATACAGAATTCACTGGAATGTAAATGGCCATTTTCCCTTGACGACTTCCTAGATCAGTGGTCGGCAAACCGCAGCTTTCGAGCCACATGCGGCTCTTTGGCCCCTTGAGTTCTAATGCCACTTATTCAAAATAGACTTGTGCAGGCAAAAAACCGACTTCTGTGCATGGGCCACAAAGTTTCAATCGCACTGCACGTGCATGCCCACATGTGGTATTTTGTGGAAGAGTCAAAGAGCTGCATGTGGCTCCCAAGCTACGGTTTGCTGACCACTGTCCTAGATAATGCTTAGAATTGCCATGTCAGCATGTAACCTGTATGTCCGTTAAGGGTTTCACCAGATATATGATAAGTCATTTAAATTTTCATGCCCTGGCTGGTTTGGCTCAATGGATAGAGTGTTAGCCTGTGGACTGGAGGGTCCTAGGTTTGACTCTGGTCAAGATTTGGGAGGCATACAGTTAAGGTGGATATGTCTCTCTCACACCAATGTTTCTTTATCTTTCCCCCCTTTTTCCAGTCTCTCTAAAAATCAATGGATACCATCAACAAATCAACAAATGACAAGTGTTGGTGAGGATATGAAGAAAAGGGAGCCTTAGTGCACTGCTGGTGGGAATGCAGACTGGTGCAGTCACTATGGAAAATAGTATGGGGTTTCTTCAAAAAATTAAATATGGAACTTCCCATATTTAATTTGACCCAGTGATCCCACTTCTAGGAATATATCTTAAGAAACCCAAAACATCAATCAGAAAGAATGTATACACTCCTATGTTCATAGCAGCACAATTTACAATAGGTAAGTTCTTGAAACAGCTCAAGTGCCCATCAGTAGATGAGTGGATAAAA
This sequence comes from Pipistrellus kuhlii, assembly GCF_014108245.1. Classification (NCBI taxonomy): domain Eukaryota; kingdom Metazoa; phylum Chordata; class Mammalia; order Chiroptera; family Vespertilionidae; genus Pipistrellus; species Pipistrellus kuhlii. Next base: position 50,197,070 of record NW_023425529.1, read on the forward strand.
ATTCTGTGGTACATTTACATTATGGAATACTATGCAGCATAAAAAGGAAGATTCTCTTACCCTTTGAGACAGCATTGAAGGTCTTTGAAAATATCATGCTAAAGTGAAATAATTCAGTCAGAGAAAGACAAGTATTACATGATCTCACTCATATGTGGAATCTAATGAACAAAATAAACTGATCAGCAAGTAGATCCAGAGACATGGAAGCATAGAACAGAATGCAGAATCTCAGAGGGGAGGTGGAGGAGGGCTGGAGGAGGCCAATAGGGGAGGGCTAAAGGGGGTTGATGCGGGGAAAAGGGGGACATATGTAATACTTTCAACAATAAAGATTTAAATAAAGAAATAAATAAATAAATATCAATGGAAAAATATCCTTGGGGGTAGAATTGATTTTTATTGGTGAGCAGGCCTATGCTTTCTACCTTAGACTTGGAAATTAAAAATTGCTAGCCATCCAGAATAAATAAATAAATAAATAAATAAATAAATAAATAAATATCCAGTACCTCAGTTTCTCCTTCTGCAAGTTGGGGAATGCAATAAAAACTTTATCTGCTTCCCATTTATCAGTTCAATGGATTAGCTAATCTCTCTGCAAGATTTATTGACTTATGCCCAGCACTAGCTGAAATCTAGAGGCTCTCAAGCCCTTCCCTGGTACACTATTTACATGTTTGCTCCTACCTGTTGCCCCAAACTAGTTCCAGGCTTGTTTATGTCTACAATTACGAAATTAAATTATTGTGTAAACCTAATGAATACAAGTGCAACCAGAAAGTGACTTCGTTTCTGTGATGATGAGTTGGAAGGTTGGGAAAGATTCTTTAAAGGTAATCACTAACACACAAGGCTGTGAAATTCGATATGGGCAAGACAGTTGTAAACACCAGGGAGAAATTGTAAATCTAGAAAATTGCTTTGCAGGTGTCTTTAAACGCTTGTTTCACTTTAGAGTAATCAGGATTGGGAATCAATCAGCTGAGGATGTGTGATGGGTGTGGCTCATGCTCACTGGACACTTTATTCGGTCATTGAGAGAGCTGGCTAACTAGGATGACATGGAAAGGGTGCAGCACATGTTACATATGGCTGTTTCCACCTCAGCATGGCCGCAGCTATGCAGCCAGTAGAAATATTAATAGAAACTTGTTCCATGTGGGAACTTTAAATCAATGTAATATTTTTACAGACTTCTCACTTCCTTGTGAGCCACAGGACAAAACTTCCACGAGGTATCTGTTTACCTGAGCAGGTGAGGACTGAAGGTCCTTGAGTTCCTTCACAGCCCTGTGCAGCTTCTCTCGAAGTATCTTTTTTTTTTTAAAAAAATATATATATATATATATATTTTATTGATTTTTCACAGAGAGGAAGAGAGAGGGATAGAGAGTTAGAAACATTGATGAGAGAGAATCATCGATCAGCTGCCTCTTGCACACCCCCTACTGGGGATGTGCCCGCAACCAAGGTACATGCCCTTGACCGGAATCGAACCCGGGACCTTTCAATCCCCAGGCCGACGCTCTATCCATTGAGCCAAACCGGTCCCTGCTCGAAGTATCTTAACAATGTGAAGGCAGGATCCCAGGAAAAACGGCCTGTGATTGAGGGGAGAAGAAACATGAACTCCTATTAGTATCAGCAAATTTATCAGTTATGACCCCACACAGTCTTAATGTGTCTTAAATTCTCTGATCTTCTCATGATAGTTTTTCTAGATACACACACACACACACACACACACACACACACACACACACCCTCCCCTGCTGTAGTAGCAAGTGTTGATTCTCAGTTCTTGTGGCTAATGTCTCATAAACAAGGATTTTGTGTAAGATGCTCAAATTCACTTTGGCTGGAAGTCTTTTCACATTTGAATTAAAATGAGATAAATTGATGTTTTCCTCTACTTCTTTAGAGGTTTACACTCGTAGATTCAACCAGGTAGTTGAAAATTACCCTCCACTGGTAATCAGACCTAAATCAGACCCAGATAGCTTCTCGTTTATAGTTTTGTCCTTGTGAGAGGCAGGTCCCATCCCTTTCCCGAACAGCCTCCTGCCATCCATTTTATGGTCAGTATAACCCAGCCCAGTGCTCTCTTCAGTTTTCCTGGTGTGTGTGTGTTTTCCTTTCCTCTGGCAAGTGTGAGACTTTCTTATCTTGAGTGCTGGCAAGGGCAATGACTCACCGATAAAAAGTAATAGAGGTGCTAAGCTGTCAGTTTTAACATCCAAGGACAAGAATGAAAGCTAAACACTTGGTACTTGCTTTATCATTACAATGAATGACACAGTTTGTGTAAGTGCGAACTGTGAAAAGGGAAAGAGATAAGGCCAAGCAGGAAGAAAAGCACAAAAATCCCCAGATAATGATGCCAAAAGCAAATGTTGCTGTACTCTGAAACCTAACCATATCTTTCCCATTCATTAAGGCGTTTTAGAAGAAATAGATAACCCCCTTTTCTCACACACACACACACACACACACACACACACACACACACACAAAATGCAATGCTTCCCTCAGAGAGCAGGAGAATGCAAGTTCTTACTTTACAAAGCCCCTGCCAGGAACATGTCTGAACTCTTTAGAAAATATTTAGTCAGGTGAAGATAGCCACCCTCTGTTGTTCTTTTTTTCCAAGTTGGCCAACTGTGCAATATTGCTTGAATCGAAAGCAATGTTGTCTGAACATTCGCTTCATTACAAATTAAATATATACCATCTTTATTTTACTTATTTCTCAAGTGATCCTCTAGGAACTATATGTGCTCTGAGGAAAATTCATATTATAGACAAAACTGGGTATCCTGGAAATCACGTCAGGGCAACCTGGGATTGCTGGGAGCTGGGAGCCCTCAGGGAGGGGGAAAAACGCTGGCTGAGGGTCAGCTATGGGTGGGTCTGGGACTCCCACATATCTCTCCAGTGGTGAGGGAGTGGCCTTCCCCAGCAACAGATCCTGTTAGTGGGCTCCAGCTTTTTAACCCTTAAAGGACCTTGGGACACTTCCTTCTCTTCTTCCAGTCCCTGTTCCATTTTTTCCTCTCTCTCTCTCTCTCTCTCTCTCTCTCTCTCTCTCTCTCTCTCTCTCTCTCTCTCTCTCTCTCTCTCTCTCTCTCTCTCTCTCCAGCAACAATATGAAGGCACCTCTGGGGATCTTCAACACATAAAATTGCCCCATCCTGTGAGAACTCCAAACGCTTGAGGAGTTGTAGAGGATGGCAAGGTGGTCCGGAGGGAGGTCACAGGCCCTGTGACTAGGGTTTATGGAACAATTGACACTTCACTCTCCTTATCTGTAAAATGGGGTGAAGAGTGACAGTTTGGCTCACAGTAGCGTTGTATAATTCTAAAACCCCACATAGACATTCATCCTCATGACTGAACTCTCAAGTTGCTGTTCTCTCTTCGTTATTCAGGGGATTAGAGTGAGGGAAATGTAGAAAGGTTCTGCCACTGGGATTACTGACCGGTGGGATGCTGGAATTTGGCAATCCCTCAACTACTAGTCCTGAGGAAATAATTAATTCTAAAAATGAAAAAAAAAAACCACCCCACAACCTTTATAACTTTAATACAAGACCCTTAACTTATGTATTATGATGGCATACTATACGTAGTCTGAGATTTTTAATAGCAATTGTATTATGCCATCTCCAACAGTTACTGCATAACTCAATTTGTTGTGATTTATGCCATGAGATCAAGAAAGAATTATCAGGCCTATTTATTAAAAAAGACTCAAATATCCCTCCTGGGAACTTTCCTGTAGAATATTTATCTCCCTCTACTTGATGAAGAGTTGGCTTATGCACCATTCTAAGAGTTAATTTGCATGTCCAAACCACGACAATGCTCAGAGATAAGTTTATGATTACTTTTATTTATAGCTTTATTCTCTTACACCTTTGATATCTGTCCAGACCTGACTAGCAAATTATTTTGTGGCTTTATCAAGGATATTCTCAAAATCAGATGCCCTGCATTAAAACCTCTGCTTCTATTCCTAAACATGTGTCCCTATCAAGCTACAGTGTTTCCATAATCTTCTGCATAAGCATTTTCAATAGAAAATGAAGAAGAATTTTGGTTCTGAGGAGGCAGGTTCAACGTGACATTGTGCTTCTGTCATGGCGAAGGCGGTACAAATGTTTTCCTGCTAAACGTTAAGTTTTTAGCCCCAAGCTTTACACGTGTCCTGCTATGCTTATACGTTCACTGAAAGATTGCCATGGAAATACTGACAGAGAGCTCCAAGAGGCTTTCAAGGACATCTCGCTCATCTGCTTGCCCTGGGGCACAGCCGTGTCTGCAGCAGGCAGCCTCCTGCACTCCCACAGCGGTTATTTCAGACTTGAACAACTTCTTCAGGCAGAGCATTCATCTTTGCAGCCCAGATAAATTCTTCCTGCTCTCTCGAGGCCCTTTGAGCTGCTTTTCTGCCTTTTTTTTTTTTTTTTTTTTTCTGGACAAAATAGAAGCTATTACCAGACACATTCTTTAGCTTTTCTCTTTGCAAATTAAATAACTGCAACTCTTTTTTAACACTTTCTCACAAGCAATACACTTCCTCTATTTTATACCCCCAGGAGGATCAGGCAGGAATGACTCTTTTCTGTTTACTCGCCTTGCATAGGTGAGTATGGTGAAGTGGAAGTAAGACTCCTGCAACTCCACAAATGATGATATTCAGCATTTGTCAAGCTCTCACTATCTTCTAAATGTGTCCTGTATATTAATCTATTTCTTACATCCACCTTTACAACCCACGTTATCAGATAAGGAAGCTGAGGTAGGGAGATGCTACAGAATTTACCTATGGTGGAGTTGTGATTCAAACCCAGTAAATCAGCCTTCACCATGGACCTTCTTAACCACTATGCTACACTGCTTTCCACTAGTCAGAAGAAGCAAGAGTTTCCAAAGCCTTCCTTAAGGGAAGGGGTTTCTAGACAGTAGATTGGGATGAGTAAGGAAAGCATGGACTTGCCTGCTAATTCATGATGGGGGTGACTAGGGGCACTTCCCTCTCTTTTCTTTCTGTTCCCTTCCTTTTCCTTCCCTTCTCTTTTCTTCCCTTTCCTTCCCTTCCCTTCCCTTCCCTTCCCTTCCCTTCCCTTCCCTTCCCTTCCCTTCCTTTCCCTTCCCTTCCTTTTCCTTCCTTTCTTTTCCCTTCCTTCCTTCTTCTCTCATCTCTTCATTGATCTAAGTTTAAGAAAAAAACACGAATCAGTCACTTTAGGTTTTGATTTGTAAAGTTAGATATCCATGCCTAAGTATCAGACAGAGGTTGACTGAATATATTCAGGCCTGATGGTCTCCCTAAAGTTCTGCAATGTCAATTCATCTTCACTGAAGGAGTGTTGCATAAGGCATCAGAGGCACTTTAGGGTCAGTGTTCAATAAAACTACACGTATAATAGCTTGCAGCAGGAGAATCTAGGTGGTTGGCAATCAGAAGAATTAAAAGATGCAAAAGGGGAACCAGAATTTGCATGTTTTACAATTTTGTCTAGGACTGCACCTAATTAAAGGGACCATGATGAGATACATGTGATCCAAGAAGCCCAGGGAATGAAATATTACCATTGGAGATTATATTTCAGCTGTTGAGGTACTTTACTTTACATGTGGTAGGAGAATTTTCTTTTAACTTTTGGTTTGTTAGCTAATGCTAATTTTTATGCTTTTGGAACTCCTGTACAGATAAATAAGAAAAAATGTAAAGTGTTCCAAATTGTCTATTTTTAAATTTTATTTTCCCAGTCAGCTTTTTAAAAGGCTACCCTTAAAGTCCATTGCTGCCGGAACATCCCAAAGGCTACCTCCTTTTTGGAGACTTTGCCCGAGTCCTCTCAGTGATGCTTGAGTTAGTGTCTTTCTCACATTTTCTCACATTTAAAGACCTAATTCAAGTTAAAAGATAGTGACATTTATTATCTTACCGTATTTTCCGGTGTATAAGACGACTTTTGAAACAAACAAACAAAAAGCCTGCTCAGATTGGCCAGAGTCAGAGAGGCAGTCTATTAAAAAAAGAACTGGTGTTGCCTTGGAAGTGGGGGGTAGTCTTATAAGTGAATATAGGCCTAAACCTATGTTTTAACTGTAAAATTAGGGGGTCGTCTTATATGCCGGAAAATACAGTAATCTATATTTATTAAACCATTCATTGTCATGAGAAAACATTTCCATTATGAGTAATACAATAGACATCATAAAAATTAACTTAATGGGATTCTCATAAAAATGTATACTTTCTAATATTATAAGAGAAAGTACCAGAGACACAAGCCTCCCTGTATTAAAAGTTGTAGATACATTTTTAAATTTGTATCACCTAATATTAAGAGCTCTTACCTATGATTTTTAGTCTAAACATAAGATAATTCATATAAAAATATGGATTTTTCAGATATTTCTTAAACATGTTATTGAAATAGAGCTTATTTGAACAGCTTGTCCTAGAATGGTAAATGGTTTAATGTAGTGGTAAAAAATTTTAAAACTAAGACATATTTAAAAAAAAACACAAAACCAACAATGATAAGAAACCAAGATGGCAGCATAGGTAAACACCTAAACTGCTGCCTCCTACAACAATCTCAAAACTACAACTAAAAGACAAAAAGGCTGAAACCAGTTTGGCTCAGTGGATAGAGCGTCAGCCTGTGGACTGAAAGGTCCCAGGTTCGATTCCGGTCAAGGGCATTGGTTGTGGGCACATTCCCAGTGGGGGGAGGGGTGCAGGAGGCAGCTGATCGATGTTTCTCTCTCATCAATGTTTCTAGCTCTTTATCCCTCTCCCTTCTTCTCTGTAAAAAAATCAATAAAATATATATTTTTAAAAAATAATAAAAGACAAAAAGGACACCATCCACAACCACAAGAAAGCTGGCTGGGTGGAAATTTTATAACTAGAAGGAAAGAGAAAAGCACATTGAGACTCAGAGGATCTGCAAAAGGCTGAGGTACATAGATGCACACACAGAGAGGACTGGCAGCTAAGTGCATGGCTGGCTTTCTCAAGTAGGAGGGAGATGGAAGCTCCAGACTGTGCTGAACTCCAGTTCTGGGTGAGACTCTGGGAACCCAGACTTGTTCGGGGAGAAACTGGGCTGTCTGGCAGTGGGCTAAACTCGAGGGTGGCTTTCTCTCAGAGGTGCTTGCAGTGATTACTGAGACCCAGGGGCATCATAGGGAAGGGCTGACAAGAAGCTAAGGTTGTCTGCTCCACCCTGAGACTTTGCCTTATCCAAGCTGAGCACAAAGGCTTTTGCAATTTTGCAAGTGTTATCTCATAAGGGTGTCTTCAGCACAGAAGTTCTCCCAGCGTAGACACAGCTGATCTTCATAGCCAATTAGCCTGGAGGTCAATTCCTCCCAGTGATACCAACAACAATCAAGACTTAACTACAGCAAGGCTGTGGACACAGTCCACAAAGGGGTGCACTACAAGTGTCCACCTCAGGTAACTGGGGAGCTGAGCCACTGGACCCTATAGGACACCTAGCACACAAAGCTACTCTACCAACTCAGGGAAGCGGCAAAAATGTGGAGACAAAGAAACAGATCACAAATGAAAGAAATGGAGGAAAGCAAACAACGATATAAAATTCAAAACCACGGTTATATGGTTTTTCAAGAATTTCCTAGAAAAGGCTGATAAATTTAGTGAGACCCTTGAGGATATGAAAAAGGACCAACTAAAAATTAAACATACACTGACTAAAATAAAAAAATATTATACAGAGACCTAATAGCAGATTAGAGGAATGCAAGAATCAAGTCAAAGATTTGAAATGCAAAAAACACTCAACCAGAAAAGCAAAAAGAAAAAAGAATCCAAAAATTTAGATAGTGTAAGGAGCCTCTTGGACAACTTCAAGCTTACCAAAATAAGAATTATGAGGGTGCCAGTAGAAGAGAGAGAGCAGGACACTGAAAACCTATTTGAAGAAATAATTACCAAAAACTTCCCCCACCTGGTGAAAGAAATAGACTTACAAATTCAGGAAGCGCAGAGAACCCCAAACAAAAGAAATCCAAAGAGGAACACACCAAGACACATCATAATTAAAATGCCAAGAGCAAAAGACAAAGAGAAAATATTAAAAGCAGCAAGAGAAAAACAAGCAGCAAGAGAATTACCTACAAGGGAGCACGCATATGACTGCCAGCTGATTTCTCAACAGAAACTATGCAGGCCAGATAGGAGTGGCAAGAAATATTCAAAGTGATAAATAGCAAGAACCTACAACCAAGATTACTCTACCCAGCAAAGCTATCATTCAGAATTGAAGGTCAGATAAAGAGCTTCACAGATAAGAAAAAGCTAACGGAGTCTATCACCACCAAACCAGTATTACATGAAATGCAGAAAAGTATTCTTTAAGAAGAGGAAAAAGAAGAAAAAGGTAAAGATAAAAATTATGAACAACAAACACATATCTATCAACAAGTGAATCTAAAAATAACGTAAGTAAAAAATCTGATGAACATAATAAACTGGTGAATATAATAGAATCAGGGACATAGAAAGGGAGTGGACTGAGAATTCTCTTGGGGAAAAGGGTGTGGGGGTGCAGGAAGAGGGACAAAAATTATAAACCTATGGATGAGGACAGTGTTGGGGAGGGTAAGGGCAGAGAGTGGGGTGGGAACCAGGTGGAGGGGAGCCATGGGGGAAAAAAGAAATAATTGTGATAATCTAAACAATAAAGATTTATTAAATAAAAAAACAAAAACAAGAATTTGGAAAAAATATTTTACCTAATAAAAGTATGCCATAGGAAGTTAATGGAAACATGAATAATTAATTATCTATAATAATAAAAGCATAATATGCTAATTAGACAAAGTCCTTCTCAATGAAGCCAGGGCTGCAAAGGAAGCCCAGGTCCTCAGTGCCTGCCAATGGCTGGAGAGAAGCCCAGGTCTCGGGTGCTAGAGAAAAGCAGGTGCCATTAGCCAGGGGGGAGGGGTAGAGAGTAGGGGGGGAAGGGGGAGGCCTACTCTTGCATGAATTTCATGCATTGGCCCTCTAGTATTAAATATTGATGGTTCTGTCTTCAAAGGATTCTATAGCATTAGAAGTTGAGCATTTTCCTGAGATTTGCGATTATTCAGTGAAATGGATATTGGTGGGAACAATAAAAATGTACTATTTCCCCCCTTATAACTTTGTTGTTTAGTTATAGTGTTAATGAGAATGCATGCTAAATGTCTCAAGGTGGGGATAGAACTCTCCATCTTCTTTGTAATTATACTTGACTTTTATAAGCCAAGATGAGAATGTTGGAAACAAAATTATGCATAATTTGCACATACTGTTTGCAGTCACAAAAGTTCTTTGTAAAAGATTTTCCCCAGGCAAAAAATAAAAAAATAAAAATTTAAATCAGCTTTTATGAAATCACTCAAATGTAGCATGCTTGCCTCAATTAAAAATAACTAAAATATCCTAAGACAATCCATATTTGTTAACTATAGTTACCATAAGATATGATTTATATGGGCCTAGGTCTGAAATTAAGTGTGATCCACTTTTTAAAACTGATTTAAAAAAAATTGTTATATTATTTGTTTACTTTTAAACTTTTACTGAATTTATTGGGGTGACATTGGTTAATAAAATTATATAGGTTTCAGGTGTACAATTCTATAATACATCATCTGTATATATTGTATTGTGTGTTTACCACCCAAAGTCAAGTCTTCTTCCATCACCATTTATCCTCCTTTTCACTTTTCTACCTTCCGTCACCGCCTTTCCCTATGGTAATCACCACACTGTTGTCAAAGTCTTTGAGTTGTTTTTTTTTTTTTCCCTTAATCCCTTCACAATTTTCATTTATCCTTTCAGTCCCCTCCCTTCTAAGAGTTGTCAGTCTGCTTTCTGAATCTATGAGTCTGCTTTTATTTAATTTGTTTATTTTGTTCATTAGATTCACACATAAGCAAAATTATATGGTACTTGTCTTTTTCAAACTGGTACTTGTCTTATTTCACTTAGCATAATACTCTCCATGGCTATCCATGCTGTCACAAAAGGTAACATTTCCTTCTTTTTTATGGCCAACGAGTATTCCATTGTGTAAATATAGCACTCATCTACTGATGAGCACTTGGGCTGCTTTTAAATCATGGCTATTGTAAATGATGCTGCAATGAACATAGAGTTGCATTAGTGATTCAGGTTTATTTAGATACATCCCCAGAAGTGGAATTATTGAGAGTCATAAGGCAGTTCCATTTTTTATTTTATGAGGAAACTCCACACTGGGGTGACAAGGAGTCCAGATGTTGGGACTATCCTTTTATGACATGCTCAATCTGTAAAGATGGGAGTGTTCCACCCAAGAAAGATGGTATTTGTGGTGTGGGATAGTGACTCAGCACAGGGATCTACATAGTTGTCCTCTAGATCTCTCCCCAAAGGCATAAACCCGTCTCTCCTCACAGGACCCCTGTGAGCTTTCCCCTTCCTCTGCTGGAGCCCAGGGTGAGTGAGTGCGAACAAGATTTTGTACATTGGCCCTTTAGGAGGGTGCCTGTGTCTCTAAGAGACTCCCATCTCTCCCTGCAGGCAGAATCCCCACCGATTTTCACAGCCAGATGTTATGTGGGCCCCTCTTCCTGGCTCAGGGGAGCCTAGCATGGGGTTGAGACCTATGGTTCTCAGAGGGAACCTTTGCAGCTGAGATACCCCTCCAGAATTTTAGCCATCCAGCTGGCCAGGAGTGAGGCCAACACTTTTTGTATTTCCAGCCTTCCTACCAGCCTTGATGTGTCTTCTTCTATAAATCCTTGGTTATAAGATTTTTATTTAGCTAGTCTTTAGTTGTTTATTCAGTCTGACTGTTGTATAATTTAGTCGTAATTCCAGTTTGGTCCTGGGAGGCGGTAAGTGTAACATATACCTACTCTGTTGCCATTTTGTATCCACCCAAAACTCTTATTTTTTAAAACAATAAATGGAAGTTTAGGTCATAAAAATCTTTAAAATAACTCTCATCTTTCATTATCATTAGTTCTAAAACTTTATGCTTATTATTATTCCTCTGTCTACCATTTATAAAGCTCAGGATAAAATGAAATAACTTGGTAGAGTTTCTCCCACAGTGATCTGTATTACTGTAGTATCAAACAAATAAACATAAAGACTATTAGGTTCCTTTCCCAACTTACTGATCAGAAATCCTACAGGTGGACACTGGGGACCTGCATTTTAAAACAACCTCTGGAGTTTGAGAATCTGCAAGTTGCTACTCTGAAACTGTGGGGACGAATTCTCCGCTTACCTTTTTGCATGGTTTCTTTCCATGGGTGATGAAAGTCTTACCAGGAATGCATGAAATTCCTATCTCATCCCATCCTGTTTTGCCAATTATAGATGAATCGTTTGGAGTATGGAAAAAAAAGACACTATGATTCTATCTTGAGTAATCATAGTTGCCTGGGACCAGTATGGAAATTTAGAAAATTGAGGGATGCTTTCTTATATATGGACATGGACAAGAAGAATAGATTCTGAAGTGCAAAGCAAGGGATACTTACATGATATTTAACAATAAAGAATATACTTCTGTACAGACAAATTTGTACAGTCAGCTAGTGCTGAATACCAGATACCTGAGCAGGCCTTAGAATTCAGTTGTCAATTTATGCTAAAGGCAAAAGAAGAGAAACTTAAAAACTGTGGGAAATTCGGAGATCATGGATTCCTGAGTACATTTCTAATACAATACTTTTCAGTGTTGTGTTGTGTGTAGGTGTATGTGTGTGTGTGCACGCACCTGTGTGTTGGCTTCTTCATGATGATGTGAGTTCTTTGGTATTCTCAGATCATTAAGACCATTGTGGGAACCATTAAAGATCCGAGAATACCAACTCAGCCAATGGCATCACCTTTTATCCAATCCCTTACTCCAGCTCCTAGGAGTTACCCTCCTTCTTCCCTTTCTGTCACAGTTCACAACTGGCCTCTGATATCACTAAATCCTGTCAGCTCTGTTTTCAAAGTATAAGGTGATTCTCACCAGTCTCAACACCTCCCTTCACTCCCACTACCCTATCCCAGCTTATTTCACCTGGATTAATAGAAAAACCTTGTACCCAATCTCTGATGACAGTCTTGAATTCCTGAAATCAGTTCTCCACAACCCCATCCCCCACCCCAAATCTTCATTTTAAAACATACTAGTACAATAGATCAGATTCTTCTATTTGCCTCTAAATATTCCTGCAGTTTATCTCACACCTGGAATAAAATTTGAAGTTTTCACCCTGCTCTAAGATTCCCCCCAAAACCTGCTTTTCCCCCCAACCCTGTCTCCCAGCGCTGTGCTCTGTGGCCTGATACCACTCTTCAGCAATCCCACACTTGCTCCCCTTTCTTTGATTTCTGGAACATACCAAGGTTATTCTCACCTGAGGACAGTGTTAACTGCTTGTTCTTTAGGCAGTGTGCTTCTTTGATCACTGCCTTGCTCATTCTCACCTTATTAAGGTGTCTTTTCAAATGTCACCTCCCAGAGAAACTTTTCTCACCACAGTTCCAAAATAATTCCCCTCCCCTTCCTGGCCCCAGGCAATCGTTAGTGCTTTCCCTACTTATTTTTCTTTGTACTATCACTACCTGAATATATACATATATATTGCATATGTTCTCCCTCAGAAAGAATGGCCGTAGGCAGAGTGGAAAGTTGGTCCTGTTTATCTCTCAACCGCCATGTCTGTTGTCTGGAATGGTATAGATATCAGTGAGACTTCATTGAACGTCTGTGTCCCCAAAGCTGTCACATAATCAGAGGTTGGTATACCGGGGCTGAATATCTAAATGAATATTAGACGCTTTGTGTTTCTACTTGGAAATATCCTCCATTGAGCAGGGTGTGCCCCTTGCAGAATGCACTCTTACCTAACCCTCCCCTCTGCCTCCTAGATTATACTATCCCATTGGAACAAATTTATTTTACTTGTTTGGTTGAAAAACATCAAAGAGAAGACTAGCAATTTGGGGCTTATTTTATTCTATAAAATATTTTTCCCCCAAACAAAAGATATAGGGTGACATTCAGTTCTCATGAAGCAAGTCAGTATCAGAGACTTAATCATAAGCCCTAACCAGTTTGGCACAGTGTGGACTGAAAGGTACCAGGTTCAATTCCAGTCAAGGGCATGTACCTTGGTTGCGGCACATAGTCAGTGGGAGGTGAGCAGGAGGCGGCTGATGGATGTTTCTCTCTCATCAATGTTTCTGACTATCCCTCTCCCTTACTCTCTATAAAAAAATCAATAGAATATATTTTTTAAAAATATTTAATCATAAGCCTTTTCTACTTGTTTCGGTCTTATTCTATACCAGTGAGAACCTAAATACCCTATAATAATCCACCTATTATTGGTTTTCTTCCCATTACAATTTCAGATTCCTCTTCTGATTCACAGAGGACACCAGTTTAGTTTTTAGGCACTTAACTGCCTCGCTGTCACATTTCTAAACAAAAAGCCTTTCTTAATGGAACACTTTTGAACATGTATAACTGAGGGCTAAGGAATCTCAGGCAGTCCATGGATCTTGCAGAAATACCACTTAAAACTTTACAAATTATCCGAAATATATCATCTGCTGTCATAGGAGAAGTGTGGCTTCTGATAATATTAAACACAACATTGGAAAATGGCATTAATGATGAATGCAGATGAAACCATAAAATAGTTTTATGTTACATTCTTCTCCCCCCTCCACATGGAATCAGCTTAAGGATAATTTCATATTGGTAGACAACTGTTTCCCACATGTGAATTATGGTTAAATTATACCAATGATGTCATTGATGTGAAATTAAAAGTGCCGTGATTTTTACTGATGGCTATTTCACCGCAGCTGTGAACAATATGTTTCATAAAGACTGGTATAATTCTCCCAGGAGCCACGTGAAAACCTCACTCTTGCAGCTCTTTTGCAACATAATAATGATTAAAAATAGATGCAAAAGTCATTTACCCACAAGGTCACTATTTTATGTATTTCCTAGTTAATAAATTACAAAAGGACTCTGATCTTATTATACACATGATATATTAGGCTAAGGTCCAGCACATACTTTATTATGAAGCAAGTCTGCAAATTAAAATAAGAGGCTGATCGAGTACAATACAGTGATTTTCTTGTTTGAAATAAAAATATAAAAACATGGTTCCTTTGAACTTTAAATATTTGAAGAAAAATAGCGAAGGTCAAAGGTAGAACGAGATTTTATTTTCTTTAAGAGCTTTAAGATGGCCTACTCTTATTTTGGTTGGATTAAAGCAAATCGTTAGCGTTACTTTAACCCGGGTCGGCGCCGTCCTGGGGGGGATGGCTGCATGCCTGGCAGGCCCCCTCTGCTGGGAGCTGTCTTGGTGGCCCTCTTCACAGGTGTCCTCCATGGGGCACAGCTCTTTCCCTGTGGGGTCTCCATGATTCACCACTGAACATTCACTGGAGAGAGAGATTTTCAAAGAATGTGAAAAGAAAAACAACACTCAGCAACTAAAAAAGAAGCAGCTGTGTTTAGCATAGAAGTGAAGTCATGTCTTCTATCCCAAGTCCTTCACCTGTATGCCCAAGGTCTGATGTGAAGTGACCGAGCAGATTGCTCTCGGTCCTGCTTGGCCCCATTTTGCAGAAGGACTGTTTGTATGCGTCATTGCAAAAATAAAGCCTCCTGGGCTGGAGTTGTGTGGGGAAGGGTGGTTATCCAGGATGGCGGAAGGCTAAAGAGTGACTGTGGGTAATGCCTTTGCCATTCATGGTTTAGGCTCCTGTACTTATGAGTCCCGAGAATGCAAAAATTATTTCTAAATTATGTATCATGAATATCTCCTGAACCTCACCAAGTGCTGAACACGGAGCACGTTTTACACGCTCAGAAGAGGTGTGTTTGTGTGTGTGTTGAAATACTTAGAAAGGGAAGAAAGAAATTGAAAATGGGAACATGAAAATGATGTTGAGTACCAGTCTAAAAAGCGATGTATGGCCATTTTCGGAGAACTTCACAGATCCCTAAACTGGAAGAATTAGGCTGTTGAACCCAGGACAGAAAGGTCAATGTGGGTGTTCAGGTTTAAGACGGTGAACTCTGTAAGGTAAGGAGACTTGGTGCCTTTCTAAAAGCTCCTCACAGTGCGGAAACAAGGCTGGCCTGACAATTTATAGAAACTGTTCTTGATAGCAACAGACCCCTCAATGGGCACATTTCCTCACGTGGTAAGTCCCACTCAGGAACAACGGCCCCACAGCCCACTGCATGCCTTCCTTGTTTCCCCTTCTCTGACTGCACTGGAGTGTACATAAACCTCAAGTGCACCACGGATTGGCCTCTAGGCCTGGAAGAGTTAGAATAGTTTCCAAAGACACTTCATTTGCAATCAGGAAGTAGTTCAGACATCAAGCTATTTTGGCTTAATTAAGAGAACAGACCTTCGACAGCTACAAGTGGAAAGTTCTTGGGGATGGGACAACCTTTATAGCTCCAGACTTGGCAACCTTCAAAAGAAATGTTGTTAGCTCTTAATTTTAAAACGAAGGCTATATTTATGCAACGTTTACACAACTGGTTAATTCAGCAAAACGATTGCCCCAATTTAATTTGACGACATATAGATGAAGAGCTTTGATTAGCTAATTCACCTTCCAATCACTTGTCAAGATGTTGCAAGAGGGCTGATTTCTTTCACACAACTGAGATTGATGATATCATTAAAGTGCTAAGGTTCAATGACTTTAGATGTGAATTATGACTTAAAACAATGTCTTACGTTAAAAATGGTGGAGAAGGAATTGCTTTCAAATGATTTCTTTGATTTTAATTCCAGTGACACATTTATTAAGGATAAGTATATGCTGAATACTCAAATGCACCTTTAATCATTCTTTTATCTCATGCTTAAAAAACTACTGTAGCTTCTTGGTTTTGCATTTTATGATGTTAGTCTCTTTTCTCCAATCTATCCCATAGAGTTAAGAAAATCTCTTTAAACATTTTTTTCATAGTATGATTTTTCTCCTAAAAAATTTTCAACCCTGTATATGTGTATAAATCTCACTGTACCCAATCTAATTGAACAAATGAAAAATAATAAAAATCAGGATTGAAATACAAGAAGGTAGTGAATACAGAAAGCTTGATTGCATTTAAAAATTCTTACTCCTTGTGTGTATTTTTCTCTTTTCTCCAATAAGTACATCTTGCCTATGTAAATTTTTTAAAATTTCATTTTAGTTTTAAAATTTCGATAATGGTAATTTCCTTGATTAAAAAAAAAGCTAAAGAAAATGCCGGAGTATAAAATAATGCATACATATATTGCTAATCAAAATTAATGGTAAAAAATTAAACTCCTCAGTTAAAAATCAAATATCAGATTGAATTTTAAAACAAATACAAAAAACCCCAGCTATATTCAGATCAAAGGATATAGACTTAAAATGTTTAAATAAAGATTTAAAATCAAAGGACAGAAAAAAGTTTGTTTACCACTATGTGGTTAACAAAACAAAGTTGGTGTAGTTATTATAAGAAAAAGTAAACTAAATGTTAAGAGGCATTCCTAGAGATGAAGATTTTAAGTCACTCCTACAATATAATAGTTCTAATTTTATATGCATCCATAATATAGTCTCAAATTTCAGTAGAACACCTTATAAAATATCTTTCAGTAACTGACAGATGATTAAGACAAAAACATCAGCAAAGCTATAGAAGATTTCAAGAGTATCATTAACAAGTATGATTTGTTAAATATTACACTCCACAATTGGAAAATAAATATATTCTGTTCAAATAAACAGGGAACATTATGAAAATTGACTGCATTCTAGAGCATAAAGATATCTTCCACAAATGTCAAAAGATTGATATCAGATAGCTCATATTTCTTTTCTTTTTTTTAAATGTTTTCCTTGATTTCAATGAGATGAAGGGAGACGGAGAGAGGAATAGAAACATAAATGATGAGAATCATTGATTGGCTGCCTTCTGAACGACCCCTACTAGGGATCTAGCCAGCAACTTGGGCATGTGCCCTTGACAGGAATCAAACCTGGGACCCTTCAGTCCACAGTCTGACGCTTTCTCCATTGAGCTAAATCAGCTAGGGCATACATAGGCTTACGTGCATTTAGATTAAATTCTGAGATTCTCTTTCCTGTGGGAAACTTAATTAAAAAAAAAATAGAGTAAGTAAAAGGAGGTAAAGTGAGAGCCCTTGCAAAGGAAGGAAGCCTGTCACCATATGGAGTGAATAATTTAAATCCACTGCCTATATAATTCAAATTGTGCTGATAATAGTTGAATTTCCTGCTTTACTTTTATTGGGTATATTTAACTTCTAATGGCTCAAAATGATTTCTTTCCCATTTAATAATAAGAATAATAATGTCATGTCTTAACTACATGACTATGGATTATTTTAGGATTTTTAAAATATGCATTGCCTTGGGAGAAAAACATACAAACTTCCAGGTGAAACTTGAAATATTGCCTTTAAATTATTAATTACATTTTATGGAGATACTATTTCAATCTTACTTGACTTCTGAATTGGATTATTTAATGCTTGGAGCTATACATAGCTACTATGAGAAATTAACTTCAGAAATATCTTAAAAGAAAATAAAGACAAAAAAATGGAAACTTTGCTTCTTTAGGAGTACTTGAAAAATCACTCTAGTAATTTTCTCAAACTAGTCAAGCAGGTGATCTGTTAATTGTCATTTTTGTAATATTTTAGTAGTAAATTGCTAATTACCAAACTAACATATATATAGTGCCTTATTTGTTCATGGTTTTGGCATATTTTACACAAGAGGAAAAGTTAGATTTTCCTAAAGCTGTAGCTAGTCTTTGTAATTTTGGAAAGTGGGCTGGGGGGAAAGGTAGGTTGGTCACTTCTAATTATAATTTATTTTATATACTTGCTCTTCTTAATGACAAAAATAAAAGGTCAATTAAATACACATGG
Organism: Pipistrellus kuhlii; assembly: GCF_014108245.1. NCBI lineage: Eukaryota > Metazoa > Chordata > Mammalia > Chiroptera > Vespertilionidae > Pipistrellus > Pipistrellus kuhlii. Next base: position 50,215,094 of record NW_023425529.1, read on the forward strand.
GCTATCAGAGATAGTCTTGCCAAAGAACCTATTCACTATGGTAGAAAAAATTAACCACAGTATTTCACAGCTTTCTTTAAAAATAGGAGAAAATATGTGATGACAAAAGCAACGTTTACATAGACTAAAAGCCCAGCTAACATTCAAGCATAGTAATTTAAATTTTTTTCATTTTCCTAAAATTCAGTCTGGTAACTTTTTAAACAAAATAAATGATCTGGATGAATGTTTTGCTTTTTGAGATTGTGTGAAGAGGAGCCAGTCTCCATGTCAGTTTGGAAGGATATGCATCATCATAAAAGTGAATCAAGCGGTTACGGAGCCTGCAGCTCTCCCTGATGGGGGACACAGATCTGGTAAGCTGTGGACTGCACTGGAATTCCTGTTCACTCAGACTGTTTACTGCCTCTCAGTGATGAAGGATGGAGGGATAGGACAGGCAGGAAGACCCAAGAGTGTGTTAGTAAATAAAGTGAAAAATGAGAGGTAGGCTCAGTCTTATTAACTCCACAGCAATAAAAACATAAGTGACATTGAGTCCATTCTCAATTCCCAAGGTTGAGAAATGATTGAAATGACCAATACTTTTTAGTGCTTTGACTAGTGCTAGACTTTTGACTAAGAACATCATAAAACTTATTTCTTGATCCTCCTGACAACACTAAAGAGCAATAATTACTGTCACCATGATATGAAAGGGAAACTGAGGCCAAGGGAAGCTAAACAAATCAATTGAAGTGATAAGCTAAGTAATTAAATGGGCTAGGTTTTGAACTTAGGTCTTTGATTCCAGAGCCCGTATTTTTAATCCCTTACTGTGATTCTGGGGGGGAAGGAAGACTAAATGCCTCTCAGTGTCGGAGGTTCTACTGTCCAGGGTTAAGTGTTCATTTGACATTAACATTCTTGATTAGTTTGATTTGAGGATCTAGTAACAATACCTACGGTCTCTGGGTGATCAATGGTAAATGCAAAAGATCTGATAAAAATGTTGCCTGGTGCAACTTATATAAGCTGAAGAAAACATACTTTCAAAGTTCCATCTGTTTACTAGACATTTCCTTAAGAGTATCTGTTAAATTTCTGCCGAAACTGGTTTGGCTCAATGGATAGAGCGTCGGCTTGGGGACTGAAGGGTCCCGGGTTCGATTCCGGTCAAGGGCATGTACCTTGGTTGCGGGCATATCCCCAGTAGGGAGTGTGCAAGAGGCAGCTGGTCGATGTTTCTCTCTCATCGATGTTTCTAGCTCTCTATCCCTCTCTCCTTTCCTCTCTGTACAAAATCAATAAAATATATTAAAAAAAAAAAAGAATATCTGTTAAATTTCTAACTGCTTTTGGAGGTTAAAAAAAATCAGAATAAAGATGCCCCAAAAGTATTTTAGGGAAGCTGTGAAATAAATATGCATAAGGAATGCACTACATTAATTATTGCAGTCTTTTAGGATAATAACATAAGGTCTATGTAGCTCATGAAGAAAAGTGATGAAAATATTATAGGCATATGAATGATATAAGTTACATAAGCACTATAATTATGGTTATATTTTAAAAGCACTCTTAAAAAAAAACCAAAATGCACCAAGTGCTAACAAATGGTGTCAAATTGATGAGATTTTTTTCTTTCTTTAATTATGAGTTTTATATAATGTAGTTAAATTACTTTCATAATAGAAAAGAATAAGAAAATCAAAACAACAATGTATTTGAAAGAGACATTGATGTGGCTGATGATGAAGAAATAGGAGATAAAGGTCATTCCTAGTTTTTCTGAAGAATCAAATGTATTTTCCAAGGTAAGAGGGAGAGAAGGTTTGGGAGAAAGATAATTGATTTCAGTTTAGACATTGTTGAGTGTTGCAGTTAACCCAAATATGGAATGCAGGAGGAGGAGGAGGTGGAGATTTTTTGAGACAAAAACATAACAATTTTATGCTGATGTTTGATGCACAAGTTGAGAAGAGAAACTCTGAGAATGGAAAAGATTCCAGAGAGAAAAACAGAGCCAAGGACAGAACCTTGAGAAACGTAGGTGGGAGGAATGGATTTGAGTGAATGAGGGGGCATAGAATCCATTTCAGAGACTAGTACTATAGTTCTCCCATGAGTTACTGAGGAAATTGGGAATGGAGTTAAACCCTGAAAATAAAAACTATTTAGGTTAAAACGGAGTTTGAGCACTGGCTGGTGTGGCTCAGTTGGTTGGGCATCTTCCAGTGCACTTGAAAGGTTACTGGTTCCATTCCCAGTAAGGGCATATGTCTGGATTTGTAGGCTCAATCCCCAGTAGGGGGCATGCAGGCGGCAGTTGATTGATGTTTTACTCTGACATAAATGTTTCTCTCTCTCTCTCTTTTCCCTTTTCCTACCTCTCTCTCCCTAAAAAATAAAAAATAAAAAATAAATAAATAAATAAATAAATAAAAATTTAAAAACAAAACAAACAAAAAAAGCCGAGTTTAAGAGATGATGAAGAAAGGATATGAGGATGCCTTCCAGGTAACCACTGGTTTGAGTGACTAAGTGAATGATGCATCACAAAGTGAATAAAGAGGATTAACAATTTAGCAAAAATTCATGCATCTAGATTTTTGAGTCACAAATATCTATTGTACATCCAGTGACAAATGGGAAGTCAGCAGATAGGTCTAATTGGAGCTCCTGAGTAAGATCAGGCCAGTGAAACCTCCTGCACAGCCAAAGAAACCATCAACAACATGTAAGGGAAACCCACTGAATGGGAGAACATGTTCACCAGTGATGCATCTGATAAGGGGCTGATTTCCAAAATATGTAAGAACTTATACAACTCAACACCAGAAAGATAAATAATCCTATAAAAAATAGGCAAAGGATATGAATAGACACTTCTCCAAAGAGAACATAGATGGTCAATTGACTTATGAAAAAATGTTCAACTTCACTAATCATCAGAGAGATGCAAATGGAAATTACAATGGGATATCATCTCACACCTGTCAGATGGTTACCATCAATAAATCAACAAACAAATGCTGGCAAGAATGTGGAGAAAAGGGAACTTTGGTGCATGCAGACTGGTGCAGCCACTGTGGAAAGCAGTATGGAGTTTCCTCAAAAAATTAAAAATGAGACTGCCTTCTGACCCAGTGATTCCTCTTCTGGGAATATATCCCAAGAATCCTGAAATACAAAATATATATATATATATCTCCACCTCTATGTTCATGGCAGAATTATTTACAACTAGTGACCTGGAGCACGGAATACGGAATAATGTGAGTCCCAGAACGCCTCCCTGTCCGCGCCTTCCGGCACACACAGCTCCCCCCCCCCCCCCCCCCCCCCCCCCCCCCCGAAAGATTAGCAGCCAAAACAGCTGATGCCTCCACTGCCACCTCGGGAGGCAGGACCCAGAAAACCACCGGTCAAGTCCTCCAGAGTCAAGTCCACGCGCACCTAGCCATGCACGTAGCCCTGCCCACCCACGTGTGCCTGCTGTGCACACAGCCTCCTGCTGACTAGTTCTTATGGCGTAAGGGCGTCATGACCATTAGCATATTAGCTCTTTATTATGTAGGATAGCTAATATCTGGAAAAAGCCCTGGTGCCCAGCAATAGATGAATAGATAAAAAAAAACCTGTAGTACGTACATATACACAATGGAATACTACAAGGCTGTAAAAAAGAAGGAATTAGTACCCTTTTCAATGGTGTGGATGAACCTGGTGACTATTATGCTAAGCAAAATAAACCAGGTGGAGAGAGATAAATGCCATATGATCTCACTTACATGTGGAATCTATGAAGAAAATAAACTGATAAACCGAACAGATCCAGAGGCATGGATACATGAAACAGAGAGATCTCAGATGGGAGGGGTTTGGAGGACTGGATAAAAGAAGGTGAAGAGATTAGCCAAGGAACATATATGCATAGCCCACGGACATAGACAACAGTGTGGGGAAAGTCTCTGGCACTGGGGTAGGGACTAGATGGAGCTGAGCAAAGGTGGGGGAGTAATAGGGGACATCTGTTATAGTGTCAATAATAATAAATAAAAAAAACATTTTAAAGAACAATGTGGAGAGAATGGTGAAAAGCATGGCAATGGGTGCAATATCCTAGAAGGAGCAGGTCAAATAATTTCAAATAGTACAGAGATGGCCAGGAAAAAAACTGAGAGGTTGCGACTGATTTGACTATGGGGAGAGTCATTGATACTTTGGTCAGTTTATAGGATCAAAAGCCCAATTGTAGTAGGTTGAATAGTGAATGAGGATGGGGGAGTGGTGATGGAAAAGACAAACTACTCTTTTAAGAATGTTGGTCTTTTAATGAATTAACCAATTAATTACATTTTGGGAGTAACATGTGATAATTACATACATTTCAGGTGTACAACTTTATAATACAACATCTGTATACTCCATTGTATGCTCACCACCCAAAGTCTAGTCTCTTTCCATCACCGTCTATGGCTCCCTTTACCCTCTTGATCCCCCACTCCTCCACTCAAGTAGTCCCCATTCTGTTGTCTGTTTCTATGAGTTTGTTCCTTTTTTTTCTGGTTTTATACCCAACATATGAGTGAAATCATACATGGGATATAAAACAAAAGGTTGAATCTCTTGACTGGAGAAAAAGATGCATGATGTTTTTAGGATGTGGAGAATGAGACAGAGAAGAAAAAATAGTTGAAAATACTTCAGTGTGGACATATTGGATAAGGTAGGTCCTACAGAAGGTGTTAGAGGTGATGTGGGTGTGGAATTGGAAAGAATAGGGATACCCACTATTCTGAGGACACTGCCCTGAAGTGCTTTGCAAACATATTAAAGCAATAGTTATCTCCCTCCCTCTCTCTCTATGCCAACCTTAGTCTCTGTTACAACTAGGCTGGCATTGTTCCAAAAAAATAATTAGCCATCTCCAAATTAATAAGTTCCTACCACTGTTTACCCTTGAGCTAGATATTGGAGTTACCCAAGTAAGGAGCAGCTCCATTGCTAATCAACTCCTGAAATTTGGATTGTCTGCCCTTTTGACTTTGAAATCACGGTCTTCTTCCTCCCAATCAGTTGGCAGTGGAGACTCTTATTTTTGAGATGCCTCTAACACGAATATTCCATGGAGCTTTTCAGTCAGATCACCCCAAAATGCCTTCCAAATCTGGTAAAAATCCATATATCTTGTTTTCTTAGTTCTTGAAGCAGTAATAGAGAAAGGTTGATTTTTGTTTTACATATCATATATCTTAAGCACATGTTACATATTTTGCATATATTACCTTCAGTTTTGGAATTAAGAAAAAAGACTGAAGGAACTTGTTCAGGGACTTAGAACTTAGATCAATAACACCACAGGAGGCTTCCTGCCTGGAATCCAGTGCTTCCTCCTGTGGCCTGCAGTTAGTGCTTTACTTAAAATAGGTGGGTGGGTTTTCTTGTGGTTTTTTTTTCCCCCCTGCTTCTTTTTCTTTAAAAGTGTACCCTTACTTTATTGTATTTGGCCTCAAACAGTAGGCTCATCCTTTATTACTGTGGATGATCTAATTTGGCTCTGTTTGAATGTTTCGCTAACTACATATGTGATAGGATCTGGCTGCCAAATAAATGAAATACTGTTTCCGCTTGCCTCAACTGTGATCTTATAAAGCAGCTATAATTAGTTTATTTTGCAATTATCCCTTTTGTCAAGAGAATTGGATGGAAGGACTTCAGCTTTACCATTTGCATGGTATATTGTACCGTGTCCTGAGTAATACGTAAGCAATAAAAAAGTAAAAGCAAACAAACCTATATTAGAACTGGTTGTTATTTGTCCCAGAATCCAGTTAGCTCTATAGATTTAAATATAAAACATATGAAAAGATGCTTTTGAAATGGAGCCCTTAAGATTTTCTTAGAAGAGGAGGTTCTGTATGTGTCAGTTGAATTAAACATGACGTGGGATTCCCAGAGTGGAAATTTGAGCTCTTCGGAGAGTGTTAGGAGGCTGGACTGAAGGGACAAATAAATCAGAGACTTGGAAAGCTTATAGGTCTTATCAAATCTAATTTATACACTTGAGGGTGGCAGCATGTAAAACAAATTAAGATGTGTCACTATTGATACCCAAATCCCAGGACAGTTTTTCTGCTCTTTTCTGTGCTAACAATTCTTCTTTGGTTTGGGTGGATGCCACGCTGTTTTGGAATTGGAGGTTCTTTCCTATTCCATGGATCTTTGTCTTTCATCTGAACAATATTTTTTTGATGATAGAGGATGGAGTACAACTAAACAAAACAAACCAATACACATCGCTGACTATGTTATATTTAAGGGTATTCCTTCAAAGACAAGACATAAATAAAGCGTATCAATTAGGAGTGGGTTGGTCTTACGTTGACAATTATGTGGGCAGGAACAGGCTTAAATTATAGCTCAGCACAGTTGGGGAAACCCTTCTTATCCTAAGAAGCTGAAGTCAGTAACTTAGAAATAACACGAGCCTGTTAGAAGTTCAATGAGGGGCATGTGTTCCCGATTTGCAGTGGGTATCCCTATGGTGCATACACTTCGGCATGTCAAGGTTTGAAAATTGTCACAGAAATTTTTTTAATGTTTGCATCATGTGGTTTTATTTTGCTTTAATTTTAAGAGCCTACATGCATCTTGTCCTAAATTCATAAAAAAACAGAAACTAAGTCTCATATTAAACCTACTATGTAGAGGTAACTATTGCAAACATTTGGGTCATCTTTTCTCCTAGATTTAAATAAATATTAATAATAATAACAATAATAATAATATAATAATAATATAATAATAGTAATATAACAGCAGCTAACATTTACTGAGAATTATGAACGAATAAGTACATAGTTTATTTATTGAAATGATCAAATGGGGACTTTTATGTAACCACATAAGAATAGTGCTTTACGTTCTGTGTGCTTTATATAAGTTTCTACTGTATGTGTGTATATACATTTCTTAATTTGATATTCACAAAAATATTATGGGGGTAGGAAATATTACTGTTCCCATATTATAGGGGACTAAAATAAGGAGGAGTTAAGTAACTTGTCCAAAAGCACACAGAGTGAAGTGGTGGAGTATTTACATACAAATTCAAGCAGTCTGACCCCAGAGTCTGAACTTTATTATTACACTCCACTGCCTCATGTTCATGCTCACTTATATTTGATTTAAACCATACTTTAGAAATAATGTACCATTCTGCATTTTTATGAACTTATTATCATCAGGATTTCCCATGTTAATAATTCTTCATTAACCTAATTTAAGTAGTCACCTAATGTATCATTATATGACTGTATCCTATTATATGTAATTATTCCCATTAAGTGAGGCATTTGGATTGTTTGTAGATTTTTGATATTGTAAATAGTACTATGATGAAGTTCTTTTTACATAAATGTTAGCATTTCTAATTATTGTTATACATTTCTAAAAGTAGAATGATTGCTTGCTCTGAGGACATTTTAATGTCACAGTTTTCTAAATAATAATGAGGACAACTCAATTTTTGGGGAAAAAGTTGAATCTAGAAATAAACTCAGACTCTCCTCTAAAAGTTAATTAATGAGAGTGCCTACATTATAGAAGCTTTTGTGATGTGATGAGAGAAGGCAGGGGTTAAGCAATGGGGAAACCATTCTCTAACTCAAGCCTGACCTTTGCTCATTAATAAGCCTCTGCCTTATCTTTGTATGAAACCCCTGGAGCTAATCCACACATAGATTGCTCATTGATTTTGAATAAACTGTGTTCTCCCAGCAGCTTTTTTAGGGAGACACAGCAAGAAGAGAAATTAGGCCAAAGATTGCAATCTTTGCTTTAAAGGTACAACACGTAATGCTGTTTTTAATCACAATTCTTACAGACCTCTGTGCAACACAAACACAAAGGACAAAATAGAATTCTGTTTAAAGTGGTATATATTATGACTATGGAAGCTTTAAGGAACGTAATCAGATAACGGCAGGATAAGCCCCTCTGCAAACGTCTTTATTCTCAAAGTTGAAGCCAGAACCAGGAGCTGAGTAGATCAGAATGGTGGTGGTGTGACTCAGTGAGATGTGGTTTGCTCCCTTTGGTAACTCACCTGATGTTCACTGTTTTTTTTTTTATTGAGGGCTTCCCTTCTGTTTTTCTTTCTGGCCTTATCAATTTCCTCCTAAACCCCAATCTTATTTACTCAACATTCTACCCTCTGCTTGCTGCTGGAAGATTCTCTTATGTTTTCTATCTTTCTTTCCCTGGACTCCAAATTAGAAAACCATTTATTTGGCTTTATCTAGATTTTTATATATACACATACATTTACACATACGCATTTATATATGCATATTTGTATTCTTGTGTATATATATATATATATCATATATGATGTTATAAATACATATTGTCTTCATTAACCCATAAGTTTGGCCCCTAGATAAAAATGTAAATCATCAGCCAATGTCCCCCCTTTATTCCTTGTCTTTACCCAGTATTTTCTTCTTATCCTGTGTCCCAAGCGAGTTTTCCCAAATTTGTCACGACTATTTTATGAAAAATGACAGCTAAGTGATTGAATGAGTGAACTCAAGCAAAGGAAAGGGCATTTTCCTGGCTCTAGTAAACTGAAAAATGAAAGCAAGAGGATTAAATACAAAGTTATTACACTGAGAACACATAAATATGTAACAGCGTTTAGGATCAGCCAGGAGATTAAGTTCTTGCAGTTATACCTCCCCTTAAACAACATACAAATGCCCCTTTTCCAATGCTCCCTCAGGGAAGGTGACTATGTATAGTGTTACCCATTATAAAGGATCCATTGGTCCTTTATTCAGAGACTTGGATTTAAATTCTTGACTTTCAAGGAACACTGCACAAAGAACTCCCCCTTGGTGAGTCTCTAAGTACTAAAGAGCAGGGGCTCTCCCGAACTGGCTGCATATTTGAATCACCTGGGGAGATGTATAAAAAAGCAACGGGACCTGGGAATTTATATTTTTTTCCTAAAGTTCTCCGGTTAATTTTGATGCTCAGCCAGGTTCGGGGACTGCTGTTAAAGTGGCTGCTTGGATATTCGCTAGGTCAGTTTATGTGCCTTCCATTGGGTATTCCATGGGTGGCTGACAGTTATTGGGCGGGTATGCCGTGCCAATCATCATGACCTTTTTTTAGGCAAGGACATTTGTCTAGATTTGTGAGTGGCAGAAACTGGGTTCAAAATAAGACTGAGCACTCATTCTTATGCAGACTCTCGACAAAGTGCTGATTAAGGCCCCGGAAATGTAAGGGACAGAATAAAGTTAAAAATCCTCTCTCTCACATCTTAGTCTCTTTACCATAAAATGGAAATAATCTCCTTGTAGGGTATTTTCACTTAACTTTATTATAAAATAATGTTACACTTAGAGAAGATGTGCGAAGTTAGTACAGAGACTTTCTACATACCCTTCACCAACCTTCCTCTAATGTTAACGTCTTATGTAATGTAATATCTAATATAAACGTTTTATATAACCATGGTATGCTCATCAAAACTAAGATGTTTGAGTTTCCCTAATTTTTCCACTGAAGTATTTTTGGTTCCAATGTCCAGTTTGAATATCATATTGCTTTTAGTCATCACGTCTCCTATAGTCTGTGACAGTTCTTGGCCTTTCCTTGTCTTTCACGACTTTAATACATTTAAAAACCAATAGCCAGGTGTTTTGTAGAATGCCCTTCCTTTTGGGTTTGATGTTTTCTTATGATTAAACTGATCCTACGAATTTTGGGGAAGCATTTCACAGAGGAGATATACCTTTCTTGTTGCATTGTAATGGGGCCTTTGTATGATTTTTGATATGTATCTTTTTCAGTACAGGTATTTAAAACAAAATGCAAGTGACTATTTGCATTGTTGAAGGAGTTCCTGCATTAACAGGATATTATGACCCCTTCTAACTCTAAAAGTCTAAAACTAGTAAGTAAACATTATAGATAAAAAGTCACATATACAAGATGAATACAAGATTTGGGTAGAGTTCATGGACTAGGGCAGAGGTCGGCAAACTCATTAGTCAACAGAGCCAAATATCAACAGTACAACGATTGAAATTTCTTTTGAGAGCCAAATTTTTTAAACTTAAACTTCTTCTAATGCCATTTCTTCAAAATAGACTCGCCCAGGCCATGGTATTTTGTGGAAGAGCCATGCTCAAGAGGGCAAAGAACCGAATGTGGCTTGTGAGCCGCAGTTAGCAAACCATGGTACTAGGGAGAATCAACTCTCTAAGAATGATTTCCATCGTAGAGAGTACTAGGTTTTCCTACAAGGGGGCTGAATTCAGAATGTGATATCTCCATTATATTTTGGGTTTTCCCCAATGTGGAGTCTTTATTATAGGCCCTGATGATGCATCCATCTGTGAGTGAGTTTTGCTATGGGCAATTGAAGCTACTGGGTTGCTCTTGTGGTTTTCCTCTGTGTTACTAACAATTAAATGGATGTGTAGTTAAGTGGAAAGCAATCTAATTTGAAAGAAAGCAGTGACCTGACACTAACTATGACTCTGTGGTTTTGGATATTCTCGTGAGCCGCAATTTGCTGACCACAGTGTTAAGTAATTTCTGTTTGCCTTAATTTCTCTAACTGTGAATCATATTTCTTTCTGAAATATATTGACTTATATTAGACTCATCTTCACACCTGGTAAAATGGGATGAACTATGGTTAACTTACAAGAGTGAATTCTATGTATCAACATATGGATTGTAAAGGTGCTTCATTACAATAAATCATTTTTAGAATGAAAACACCAACCAAAGTAGTTTATTTGAAATGTGCTAAAGTTGCTCTGGAGAAACAGAAGCACAACTGTATCCCTGCAAATGCTATGTTGGAATGTTGTCTGCTTATCTTAGAAAGACTATGGTGTCATGCAAAATCCCCTTCAAAATCAGAATACCTGGTTTAGTACCACCTACCCAAATAAATCATTGAACCTTACCATTTGGCCACTTCATCTGTTACCTTAGACTAGAGAGAGAATCAGACATGATTATTAGGACTCCAGTTCTTAAATTCTGTAGTTCTTTGATTTTCTTTTGAGACTTTGATGTTCATAAAGTCACTGATTCTGATATTGTATGTAAATATATTATACTAATATTTCTTTGAAAATCCAGGAAATGCTTGGCTAAATATTCCTTCCAGCTTGAAAGAGCATTTCGTAAATATCCCAATTGTTTAAGAATTGTTTTTGGAAAATTGATATATTTTTGTTCTTACATTTCTTAACTACATAAAAGGACTGCTTTAAACCTAAGGGAGAGAAAACTTTAGTTATGAGATCTGAATTTTTGAAACAGAAAATAACCTCATAAATAAATACATATACAATTTAATGAGTACATTTTCTATCTGCCAAAGTTGTTCCAAATTATTTTATTGGCATGAATATTGTAAAGTGTTTGGAAAACAATTTCATTGTGATATGTATAATTTCCTGTACTATAGTTGCAGACCTGTTCATAAATAACATTACAAGAAAAGTAAAGTGACATAATGTCTGGGAAATAATTCTCTAATAGAAACAACCTCAAGTCCATGGTTTTTGATTTTGTAAGGGCACAATACTTTCTGGGAGGCCCTCTCAACAGATTTGTCCTGATGATAAAAGGGATGTTATTTGGCTCTACCCAAAGACAGTGTCATTTTATTGTGGTCTGGTCCATTCTGTTATCCTTGCTGACCAAAGAGGGAGAAGCAAACTACTCAACCAAACTGCAAACTATACTACAAACTTCTTAGCTTCTTTCTTTTGGAACTTTTGCCTGCTCTAACTAACCTTTAAAGGTACAGGGGAAGATAGCTTTTGAAGATCTTTAATGACACCTTCCGTAAATCCCCCGTTATGGTGAGAGGCCCATAGAGCTTTGTGATGGGCCAGATGTGTCATGAATAAGTACACATGTCACTTCACATTAAATTCTAGTCTGGGGTCAATCCCCAATTTAAAAGCAAATTGTTTTTTTTGTTTTTTTTTTTAAATAACGAAGAATCAAGCTCTTCATTAATGATTTTCTAAAATGCTCTATAATAAGCCATGTTGAAATAAACATGTGGACTGCTTTGGTGATCACTTTCAGAAGTCAGCAAAGTTACACTCTACATAGAAAATAGCAAAATCAAACACGACTACAGAATCTTTAAAGTTTGTCAGCACACTGTGAATATGAATACCATGCTTTATACTCAGTTGTGTGGTAAATATTCAACAGCTGGCTCTCTGGAGAAAAGCTCTGATTTTTGTAGTTGTTTGCCTGTGTCCATAGTGTAAATACTCCCACCATGGATCAGTTTTAAGCTACCAAGGTTACTGTACGTGGAGTTGGGAAGAGATGTGCATATCAGCTTTTAGAAGCCAGCATGAGCAAACGGTAGCACACCATCGATGATACCCATTCCGTGAATGAAGAAGACCAGGTGGCAATCCAGGGCCAAAGGAAAATGCTTATTTTTCCCAGGTTCAGTTAGGCAAGCCCAGCAATTTCACTGACATTCCCCTCATATTCCATATTCAGAATTTTGTTAATAATAACCTTCTGCACAAAAATATATTGAGATCAAGATATAATTCCTGTTCCATAATGTTTTTTCCTGTTGTATTACAATTGGATCCCTAAGAGTTGTCAATTCCTTCCAAAATGACGTATGTGAGGGTTCTCCCTGCCTGGAATTAGCGGTGCTCTCAGACTGTTGGGCCACATCAAACAGGAGAAATGAAATGAAGAGTGTCTTGTTGCTCGAGTCCTGAATGAAGATAGCTCTGCAGATCTTAGCCAGTTCATCTTCTTGTAACTTTGCAGAAGAGCAATTTGAGAGCTAGGACTTTGCTCCCATGGGCGGTGCAGTGTGATCTGGGTGCATTTTGGGGAATGTTGTGCATAATCAAACCCGCTTCCTTAAGTTTGGGTCCTAATGACCCTTACTTCTATGTGTGTAGTAACTAAAGAGCCGCTAAAACTACTATCCTGGCATTTGACAGGAAAGGCTCTGAAGATAAACTTGATAAATGGTGACCTAATAGTCTTATTTATGGGAGTATTCAGTTGAGTGTTTTATGGTGTTTGCTGTAATCAAAACACATAACCCTCACACCTCTTTGAATGCTGGGTATTCTTTAAATGTCTGCTTAAAATACCTCTTCCTCAGGCTGAGGACTTTCCCCACTCATTTGTGGAGTATTCATTTAATGTTAATTCACAAATCTTTTGAACACTTTCTTTTTTCTTTCCCATTTCTTACTTTCTTTTCTCTTTCTTTACTCCTCACATCCCCCTAATGAGAAGAATAAATCCAGAAAATGAATTACAATTGAAATACAAATACAGGAAACTCCAGGGTTAAGCTTCATGTGGCAGAGTTTATTTGACAATGAATATGCTGCATTTGACATTTTTCTGATGTACTGACTACATAAGGTAACCACATGTCCTTCACTAACCATGAGTGTCTTAGATTTCAGTTTTTGTTGTTGTTGTTGTTTTCTTGACAATATGGTGCTCAAAAATTCCTTCCAGGGCCAGTCTGCTGAGTAGCTTATTTTGACAGTAGAAATGCTAAAAGTCATCCTGACCAACGTTATCTAATGGAGCCTTGAAAGTGGGCATTTGATCTGAGATAAGCTACAATAGTGCTAAAGAAGCAGCAGCTGAGAACTCATTCCCTAGGAGGATCTCTTCATATAATGAATAGCTTTCCATTTATTGCCATCCAGCAGAGAACACAATTCACAGCAAAGAGCCAGGCATTTTTTTTCTCTAGAGGGAGGAGGGAAGTAAAGAAAGGTGTTTGCTTGAGCAGCACCAGGGCAAGCAGCAACTGAAGGCAGCAGAAGAGGGAGGATAGATGTAGGAGGAGTGAGAGAGTAGGAAAAGCAAGAAGATACCTGGACACAATTGACATTTCTGGCTGCCACTTGGTTCTTCCTTCATTCCCATATCTTCTTCATTTCTCCCCTTTCCCCTCCCCCCCTGTACCCCTTAAAAACTTATTTGCTTTTGCTGTTCAGCATAATATTTATTTGTTAATTCTTAGGGCATTTATTTCTCTAATTTCCACAACTAACAGGGGGAAACCTATCCACCTGACAAGACTCATTCTCCATTCTCTGACAAAGCTTACTTACTGATTTTACACATTCCTTCTAAGCTGGGTTTCTTAAAAAAAAAAAAAAAAATAGCAGGCTGGAGGGGTCAATGGAGAAAAAAGGGGGACATATGTAATACTTTCAACAATAAAGAGTTATTAAAAAAAACAGTTTTATTGATTTTGAAGAGGAAAGGAGAGGGAGAAAGGTAGAAGCATCAATGATGACAGAGAATCATTGATTGGCTGCCTCCTGCACACCCCACCACTGGGGATTAAGCCCACAACCCAGGCATGTGCCCTGACAGGGAATTGAACTGTGACCTCTTGGTTGATAATTTGACACTCAACCACTGAGCCATGCTGGCAGGATCTAAGCTGGATTTCTTCACCCAGAGCAAGACTAATTTGTCAGTGAGCAGGCATCCCACATTTTTGCTCAGAGTTTCTATATTTGAAACCATATCTAAAATAGGGTGTCCTGAAAAATGTATGCACACACTTTGAATAATTATAAAGGAAATGTTTATTTAAAATACATTTCATTTTCAAAAGTGAGCTTTCAGCTGTTACAGTGTGGATGCATTTCTTGGGACTCCCTGTATATGATTTTATGCCAGTGATAGTGTTGCTGGTGGAAAGTGGGCTTTTCCGTGGGGTCAATAGGAAAGCATTCCAAAGACCCATGCATGGGAGATTATGATGTGGCAAGATGGATGCTGGCTCCCCCTCTGGTTTCCCAACACCTCATCTCCATCGGTCCTGCCATGGACAAAGTCCAATCTTGTCTTCATCAAGGCCCAAACAAAGGCCAATGTCCGGAGTTTCTGTTTCATATTAATGTTTAGTCCTTTGTCGCCCATGTGGTCTGCCTTGGGCCCAGGTGGCCTAGACACCCAAGTTCATATGTTCCTCAGTGAGAGAGCACGTGAACAAATGGGCAAGTATAGTTCACCCAACGGGAGGTGGAGAGAGGGAGGTAGAGAGTGTAAGAGAAAGAGCGACAGAAAGAGAAAGAGAAAGAGAAGAGAGAAAAAGAGAATTCTTGTTCCCCTGAAATTATAACCCTGGAGCTTTTTCAAAATAACCAATCAGCTTCCCCCGCTTTCCTGGCTTCAAATGGGTCCACCCCCTGACCAATGATCCCTTTCCCAGGTTAGACTGACAGGCCTCTATGATCAAGCACCTCCCCCTGTGCCATTTTGACTTCTACTGTGCATATGCTTACCTCCTGCTGTCCCCCTCAACAATAGGGTACCAGAGTGGGGAAAGGAGGGGTGTTAATGCCTGGAGTGTAAGAAGCTTTAGCTTCCTGGTGAAGCAAACAGACTCATGCTCCCCAGCTGACCATGCTTAACAATGTTTGAGTTCCTTTTCTTCCTTCTTATTAATATTTAGGCAACTATGGTAACAATTGAATTTTAGGTTTAAATTTGTTTCATTACATAGTTAAGTAAATACAATATAGTCAAATTCAACACTGTAATCCTGGAATGTAAGGCCCTCCATTGGCTAACACACTTACACTTGGAGTCCAATCACTTCTCATTTGTAATCATCAAACATACTCTGTGGCTGCCTATTTTCCTGTCTCTGAACAAACTTTACCTTTTTGCTGGAATGTATTCCACTCAATGTAGCTTTTTCACCTCTGTTTGAAAAATGTGTGCCTTTTCATAATGAGGAAGATAAAGTTTTTTTTTTTTTTTATAGAACTGGATAAAAGCATGCTAATTATTATTTAATAAGTAAATAGACAAAAGAAGGTAGATATTTTTTTTTTAAAAGAAAAGCAATGGGGAAGTAATAAAAGATGGCATAGTAGGTATTAATACTATTATTAGATATTTATAATGGAAAATAAATGAATAAAATTAAATTGATCAATTAATTCAAGTATATTTTATGAAGGCTTAGAGAGGCAGATCTCAATAAACATATGAAGACTCAATCATGAAAAATTTTAAATTCTGTTAGTAAAATTATCTCTAAATTAAATACTATTATATTACAATTTCAAAATTAATTTTTATAAAATTAACAAATTGAATCTGATATAGAAGAGAAAATATCCAAGAATAGGCATTCTTCTCAAAGAGGAAAACAAAAGAGGCACGTGCCCTATTCTAGAACAAAACATATAAAAAGTGTTCATTGAAATTAACCTGCATGGGGATTAGACAGATGAATCAATAGGATGCAATAGAATTCCCCAAATGGAGCGTGTGTAAATAAAAATTTGATATATGATAAATGTGGCATTTCTAATTAATTAGAAAAAGTTATAGGACAATGCTATCTTTATTTTGAAAAAATAATTGTTTCTATTTCCCACTATCAACTATAAAAGTCAAATGTATTAAACTTTTGCAAGAAAAAGATGTAGTGTAATATCTTTAATGGCTTGAGGTAAGGAAGGCTTTCATCAGCAAACCAAAACCAATGTTAAAACCAGACCATAAACAAAGTTAAGAACACAAAGGAAGACTGGAAATGCGCATGCACCACCTATAACAAAGGATTGGTATCTACTATGTTGTACATTTAAAAAATCCTGACTTCTCCTTTTTTTTTTTTTTTTTTTTTTTTTTTTTTTTTTTTTTTTTTTTTTTTACCAGAAAGGAACTATAGAGTACTGTAGACATTGTATATCATCAAATGAGAAGAATACACTTAAGTAAAAATAAATATGATATATTTGCTTATATAAATATGATATAATATTTTCTTACATTCTTTGTGATTTCATAGTTGTGGACAAATGTACAGGAAAAAGTTTAGAAGAATCTATATCAAACTGGTAATGGTAGTTGTGCTGGAGGATGTGCCTTGTGGTTGGGAAGGCAAATGGTCAATGGAGGTTTCAGCTTCATCAGAACAAATTGCCTCATCTTTCTGAAACACTGACTCTGAACCTTGGCTATGATGCATACATGAGGGCTTATCTTTACACTTTTATTTTCACTGCTAGTTCCAGGGGACAAAATTGTCCCTTTCTGCAAAGCTGTATGTTAGGTCTTCCTTGCAATAACAGTAGAAGCATGTATTGGCAAGTCAACTTGATAGAAGCACCAGAGAGTAACCAAGAAAGTCCTTCTGGAGTGTCATCCCCTGTAGCTCTTGCTCTGGCAGGAGATGCCCAGAAACAACTTTATGGAGTTTGTTTAGTAGGGTGGGGGGGGAGGTTGTGTCTTCCCATGAGACTGGGGTGCTTGCTGTGCCCCACATCCTCTCAGGAGGCTTTTGGTTTAAGGAAACTTAATGCTAACATGAAACATGATAGGTGTTTGGGGGAAGCTTGAACATGAGATAATGCCACAGGATAAAGGCTGTAACATGTTTGCTGTTACATCGATTGGCATCTCTCTGAGGGGAATCCTTGCTATCAAAAGTAAATTTTTGGAAATGGGAAGGTGAGAAACATTCCTCCCCACCCCGTTCTTCATTTTGTGGTTCTTTGTGACCAGCTTGGTGCTTTGGTAACATTTAGCTTTGAAAGCCACGTGTTTCTACCCCGTAGATCTCGAGGGGGTCGATATTCAGAGCTTTAGTTTTAGGGGATTCATATAGCCATGATCTCCAGGAGATTATTTTCAGACTTCTTTTATTTTCTTTTAAAAAATATTTTTATTGATTTCAGAGAGAAAGAGGAAGAGGGAGACAGAAACATCAATGATGAGAGAGAACCATTGATTGGCTGCCTCCAGCATACCCCCCCACTGGGGATCGAGCCCACAACCCAGGCATGTGCCCTTGACTGGAATTGAACCTGGGACCTGTTTGTCTGCAGGAGAACCAAACCAGGTAGGGACAGACTTCTTAAATGTCCTGGCTTTTTGTTCTGTGCCTAAGTTAATTTGGTGACTGCAATTAATGCTTGGAAAGTATATGTATAGATAATTGTTCATTTTGAGTAATTGATGGTGACTGGGAAAATGGCTACATGGTGATTTTTTTATTGAGAATCCACGTGAATGCTGAAGGCCTTGAGTGTCTGACCTGTGTACACAAGCATTTGAAGTGGGTTTGAACCCAGTTTGTGTGATGTATTCTGCCCCAGGCTGTTAATTTGTGATGTGGTTGAGTCTCTTGAATTTTCCAGGTATGTGCTTTAATTTCTGCTTTTGCTGTATTAACAGAACTGATTTTTATGGATGGAAATGTTATGGCCTTTTTAATTTATTTTCTAGAGCTCAGTGCATGAAATTTGTGCAGTGTGTGTGTGTGTGTGTGTGTGTGTGTGTGTGTGTGTAGGGGGAGGGGCCTCAGTCCAGTCTGCACCCTCTCAGAGTCCAGGAGCCCTTGGGGGATGTCCAATTGACATCCACAGGGAGCAGGCCTAAGCCACCAGGTGGACATCCTTTGCACTGCCATGAAGGAGGGAGATGCTCCCACCACCACCATTGCACTTGCCAGTCATGAGTCTGGCTTCTGGCTGAGTGGTGCTCCCTCTATGGGAGCACACTGACCACCAGGGGCAGCTCCTGCATTGAGTGTCTTCCCCCTGGTGGTCTGTGTGTGTCATATTGACCAGTACTTCCAGCTCTCTAACATCCCTCATCATGGGATCCCAGATTGCGAGAGGGCACAGGCCAGATTGAGGGACCCCACTGGTACATGATCAGGGCAGGGAGGGATGTGGGAGGTTGGCTAGCCAGGGAGGAACTGCAGGAGGCATCCAGAGTGTGTCCAGCCCATCTTGCTTAGTCCCGTTTGACCGGAACCCAGCAACAAGCTAACCTACTGGTTGGAGCATCCGCCTCCTGGTGGTCAGTGCACGTCATAGCAACTGGTCGACCAATTCATTGTCTGCCTCCCCTCCCCCTGTGGTCAGTGCACATCATAGCGAGTAGTTCAGTGCCTTAGCATATCATTAGCATATTATGCTTGGATTGGTTGAATGGATGACCAGATGACTGGACACTTAACATATTAGGCTTTTATTATATAGGACTTGTGGGCCTGATTTAAAGCATCAAAAAGCACATTCTTAAATTTTTGGAGTCCTTAAGCCACCTATGGGAGAGATGAATAACATTGTATTCATTGGAATTTTAACATTTTCATACATAAAATAATATCACACAAGCATCCATTTATATTAGATCCTGGTGATATATTGTGTCAGGGCTTCTTAATCATGGTGAAATTTTAAGTGAGGTGCCAATTTATGTTCAGTATAAATTGAAATGCTTGAGGTGAGAATAAACCCCTTTTTGTTTCTTTAAGTTCTATAACCGATTTGGTAAAGGTTAGGAACTTGGGAAGAAAATGATTTTTTGTGTGTTTTGATTTATCATAAACATCAATTATTCCTTCACCTTTATGTTGACAGTAGCTTGTCTCTCTTTTGTTTGTCTTCCTAGAATTTGTACACGACTGGGGTCTGGCCAGCCTGCCCCAATGGGGGCCAATCAGGCTGGGCCAGCTAGGGGGAGGGGATGCAAGGGAGATTGGCTGGCCTGCCACTGATTAGGGAGGGGGGGGCGATTGGGGCTCCGATTGGGGTCCCAGCTGGGCCCATTGGCTGCTGCAGTGCACATCGTAGCAACCAGTCATTCTGGTTGTTCCAGTTGCTCAGTCATTTGGCTTTTATATATGTAGATAGTACTCATAACTGGATGCTCTGTGGAAAGAGTGTAAACTTTAGTATTGGGAAGGCTGAAGTTCAAACCCTATCTCAGTCACTTCCTAGTTTACTTGTGTGACCTCAGGCACATTTCTTAACCTCCTTGTTCAATTATAGAATGTCATGTGTATTGCAAGGACCTTATGATAATTACAGAAAATTTTATTCATGCACTAATGCATATACATATATGTATATATTTATATACTTACACATATGTGTGTGTGTATATATATATATGAATATACATACATATGTTTATATTTGTGCTTGCAATACAGTAATGATCTATTGATACAAAAGGTGAATTTATTCAGTATAGTTTATTGAATTGAATTTTTTCATGTGTACATTTATCTCTACCACTGGACTCTAATCTTCAAAAGAATATTAACTATGTAGCATTTATTTTGCATTCTCTCCACATTACTCAGTTGGATATTTGATTGAATTATTGATTCTTTCACTTAAGAAAAGGGTGGGGTATCTATTTTTTATTTTTTAAGAACTGAAATCTGAAGTCCATACAGGCAGATGCTTGTGAGTTAATTTTAAAAAATAAAACATTTTGATGTGATAACATTTTTTATTTTTCTAAAAAATAACAACAAGAAAAATTTCAACCTCCAGTTACCTATCTACCTTTTGTGACTGGGGCCAGATCAGGAGCTTGAAATCAAATGGACTGCAAGAAAGCACAATGCACAGACCTGCTCTGGAGGAGCCTCCTCTGTCTTGGCCCCCAAATGTTTGCAGTTTTTCAGCTTTGCAGCATCTGTAAGTGATTCTGTTTCAGGCCAGGAAGAGAGAAGTGAAAGGTCAAGGGAGCCCAGTTCGCCGGGGTAGTTTGTAACAATCAGGAGAACACAGAAAACAGAGAGGAACCTGAGGTCTTCCTGCCCTGGCTGCGGCTCCATATGGAACTTGATTTGTCTTACAAAAAAGGGGGGTGGAGGTGGTGTAGGGAAGAACCCAAAGAAAAATAAATTTAATTCGAAATTATAATGGGGAAGTGGACAGCTGGAATGCAAAGCTGACAAATGCCAATAATAATTTGCATCTGTCCCCAACTCAGTGTTTGAACCTTTCAACCATATAAAGAGTGATCTAAGCAAGGGTGTTTTTATGCATTTTTCTAATGTGCTTTATTTCCTACTGGTGTGAAGAACTCGCTGATGTGAGCGTACACACACCAGAGGTAATTTATGGCAAATCCCAGCAGCTTCATTTGCCTAGGTAACATGACATCAAGATCACACACACACACACACACACACACACCATAATGTATAAATATGAAAGAAAATAGTCTTGCAAGTGTAGTTAATTAATTTTCCAGGGCAAATGTTCCTCTTCCAAAGTATACTTTCTGTTAGAAATGGGTATTGTAGCCAGAGCAATACAGTTTATTCATCTTTCAACAACTATTTTTGAGTGCCTATTATGTCCTAGACACTGTCCTCAGGAAGTAACTTTAAGCAAGCAGTTACTGTACAGAGTTGATAGTTAAACATAGGAAGGTAGAAACTAATAAGAAGGGTAATAAAACCAATAACAATATTAACAAAAATAATAAGTTGTAACCAATATTTCAGGGTTATACTCAGGCACTAAGAGGCTAAGGTTAGAAGGCTTTGCTGACAAAAATTTGAAGTTTTTAATTTTTTGCTTTGAAAGCTTTAAAACAGCAGAAGAACATGATCAAATTTGCACTTTGTAAGATCATGGATTTGGGGATGGGGTCACACCAGATGAAGGTATTTTCCTCATCTTTTTTTGGTGGGAGTCTTCTAAAAGCTCAAATATTTTACAGAGGGCGAAAACAGATCAAGGCACTTCCAGAACTGAATATGCACTTGTGAGTCGCCGTGTGGATGGGTAAGAAGCTGATTGTCAGACCTTGCTAAACCTGCGTCCATGGAGAGACACTAACTCACTGCTACCCTGTTTCCCCGAAAATAAGACAGTGTCTTATATTAATTTTTTCTCCCAAAGTTGCGCTAGGTCTTATTTTCAGGGGATGTCTTATTTTCGGGGAAACACAGTAGTTGGATGGAGAAGGCCCTCCTCACTGGGGCAAAGTGGTCAGGTGTTAGGAGCTCCTATCTGGGGGCGGGTTTTGACTGTGATCAGTGTAGACCTTGACTCAGCAAACATAATTCTTCTTCCATAGGAGACGTTGCCTCCTATTTACTGTTTCAGCTCAAATTCTCTGAGCATGCTTACAACCCATTTGCCAGCTGTAGAAATTTTCCTTTCTGAAATCAACTTTCTAAATGAAGTTCTAGGATTTATAAGACATCGACAAATTGCCATATATGTTAGGAAGTCTTGAGAGAAAGTTGTTTAAGATAAAAATCAAAACAAAACTTAGTTATTGAGGTAGAAATCTAGATGATAACAAAGTAAATAATCTCACTAGGTAGTCTCACCCACCCCCATTTTTATATTGCTGCGTGTCTTTTAAGCTCTTCATCATGTTGTCATTGAACCTGGTTAGATGCCATTTGTCAATTGTAGACTAACCACTGCATTGCAGCTGGGCGGTGCGTTTCCTCTGGACCACAGCACATGCATGTCCAGGCAGCTGTTGCATGACTTCATGCCTAATCATCTATATAAAGATTGTTGAGAAATACCATAAAGGCTGTTCCATTTCAGGAATGCCCTAATCCTACATGTTGAGAGTGATCACTGAGTGGAAAGAATTCCTTCTAGTCTTAAAATGGAACATCATTTAGGTATTCTGAAATTCAACTCTAAATGTTAAGCCAGACTTAGGACTCATCACTGAGTGTGTATCAAATGCTTAAAAAGTTCTTGCTTTGCTTATAGCTTTTGATGATCTTTCATATTCAGAATCATAAAGAATTATACTCTAATTACTCACAGATGTACTCTGAGCAAAAGATTTCTTATGTATATTGTATGGTTAGATTTGGCTTTTCTTTTTCCTTTTGGCACAGTATATATCACAGTAGTAACTAAGCTCTCAGTACTTGCTATTTTTCCACTTTTATGTTATTGATTAGTATACTGGGGGTGGGGGTCCCTCAGCCCAGTCTACCCCCTCTCACAGTCTGGGAGCCCTCAGAGGATGTCCTACTGATGGCTTAGGCCCGCTCCCCTTGGTGGGGAGCAAGCCTAAGCTGCAGTCTAACCTCCCTCTGTAGCAGGCAACCAGATGATCAGGGGAAGGCGCCACCCCCATCACCCTGCTGCTGCTGCCATAGCTGCCAAGGTGTTTTCATCAACACGGATTCCAGTCCCTTCATGAAAATATGATAACTTTCTTTAGGCATTTTCAAGATGTCTCTTTCATAGTATATGACATTTCTTTCTTTCTTTTTATCCTCAACTGAGAATATGTTTCCATTGATTTTTAGAGAGCACGGAAGAGAGAGGGAAAGACAGAGAGAAACATCAAAGTGAGAGGCACACTTTGATTGGTTGCCTCCTGCATGAGCCCTGACCTGGGCCCCCACCAGGGGGAAGCCTGCAGCCTGATATATGCCCTTGATCAGAATTGAACCCAACCCCCTACTGCCTACGGGTTTGTGTCTCCACTCCGGCCCCAGCAGCCCAGTGCTGCGGTCAGGAGGCTGGGGCTGGGGGCTGGCTCCCCTGTGTGTTGTTCTCTCAAGCTCCGGGGCCCATGCCAGAGTCCTCCTCCTGAGCTGGTTGTGACTGTTAAGGCGTCCTGGCCTAATTTGCATATTACTTCTTTATATATAACTGATACATGGTATATGAACATGTGAGCTTTTTTTTCTGTGTGTATTATGGACTCTTATTTTCCTTTTGTAAAGTATTAGTTTTCAATAAAAGAACAAGTTTTTATATTTTATTGATTTTTTACAGAGAGGAAGGGAGATATAGGGAGCTAGAAATGTCGATGAGAGGGAAACATCGACCAGCTGCCTTCTGCACACCCCCCACCGAGGATGTGCCCACAACCAATGTACACGCCCATGACCCCATGACCGGAATAGAACCTGGGACTTTTCAGTCTGCAGACCTACGCTCTACCACTGAGTCAAACCGGTTTCGGCAGCCATTTTTGTTTTTAACTAAATCATATTCCACAGCCCTGGCGGGGTTGCTCAGTTGGTTGTGGCATCAGCTAGTACTCCAAAGGTCTGTAGGCTCAGTTCTCCATCAAGGCACAACCTGGGTTGTGGGTTCCATCTCCAGTCAGGAAGCATTCAGGGAGCAGCTGATGATGTTTCTCTTTCTCCCTTCCTCGCTCTCTAAAGCAAACAGACAAATCAATAAAAGCACATTCTCAGGTGAGGATTAAAAAATAATTTTAAAAAATTTCAATCATATTCTACGTATTTAGGGTAAAGTGTATTCCCTTTGATAATCACTTATAACTTACGAAGTGTGATAAAGGTCTTAATGGAATAAAATTCGAAGTTATTAGAGTTTTGAGAACTAGATGTGTAAAAATCCTTGGTGAGAATATTTGTTTGGTATAGACTGAGTAATTTCGTTGAAAGTAAACCTATTTAAATCTGTCAACCTATCTTATTTCCTTCATACTGTAATCGACTTATTATTCTGTGAAAACGATCAGAGTCTCCGGAAAATTTATTATAATTTGGGTTTCAGCAGTCACATTTGTTTTTTGTATGATAAACACAATATATAGATTTTTGGAATAATTTTCACGCAGTGTTTTTATATTATGCAATGGATGCCTTTGGGAGGGCGGGTGAGAGTACATATTTTTTTAAACTAGAAAACAATTTGTGAAAATACTAGGAACACATTTAGAGCAACGTTGCAGAAAAACCTTTTGCAAAGTAAATATTCAGACCATGAAAACTGATCAATTATTACATATGTTTTGCCTTTCTGGATTCTTCTGCTCTAGGATTGTCATAAAATAGGCCTGTTTTCCTGCATGTGAGGATTAGAGGTAACATGCTCCTCTCCTCCGCCCACCTGCCGCAGACAGCTGCTCTGTGGCAGCATCTCTCCCCACCGCGCCACCTGGGGAAGCAGCCTCCTTTGTAAAGAGGATTTCACATGAAACCAGTCCTGGTTATGAGCCTGGTTTTTCACACAGCCTTGACTGAATTCACTCTGGTTAATCATTACATTCATTTTCAAAGGAATTATAATATGCTGCGCTTTATTTGTGGTTTGGGAGAGTCGATCCTCTGTCTTCTACACTCTCCCCTCAACATTCTGTTCTCTGAAGCAGCCTGTCTCGCCCAGTCTCATGAGTATAAATAACTCCACGTCTGCATTTCTTGGGCACTAATGCCCTGCTATGGCTGGGTTATGTGAAACCCTTTCTTATGTTGAACACAAGAAGCCCATGATTATTGGGACCACAGATTCTCACATTCTTAATCAGTTCCACCTGGCCAATAAACAGTAAAGGCGGGACAGCTTCTCTTCTGTGTGGGTTTTCTACTTTATGGGCAATAAAACTGTCCTCGGCGTGATTGAGGAATCCCTTTGATGCCTGCTAGTTTACTGTATTGGTATTTCAGGGGTGTTGGCAGTCGCTGGTGAGACTCCACTACTGGCATCCCTGAACTGTGGCCCTGAGGTCGTTTGGGTAAATCGTGAGGGGAAACACAGCTGGAGATGCATTTTCTTTTATTTAGATCCATGAAGGAAAAATTTAGAAACGGTCATGTTGAAACAAGCAAGGTCAGGGGTGGTTAGATTTCTTTCAAACAGAGAGAAAAGAAAGAAGAAAAGAAGAAAGCAGGGGGAGGAGAGAGAGGGAGAGAGAGAGAGAGAGAGAGAGAATGTGACTTCATGAACTCCGTGAAAATTCCACATTGTTTACTGGCAGTAGCATAAAATAAAGTTGTTGCTAGAAATCAAGCTTCTAGTCCGCAAGTTAAAGAAACGAAGCTTGGCTGATCTGAAGCTTTTCTGGGTTGGGTTAGCGAGTGTGGCAAAGGGCCCTCTACAGACGCCATGAAGAGAGAAATATCAGGAACCTCCTCTCCGCCTTCTCCCAGCTCTGAGTTTGAGGTCTTTGTATTTTCAGGGCATGGTTTTGATAATGTGTTCATGTTTCTTGAGAGGGTGGTTGTTTTTATGTTTTCATTTTTTCTGACAGGTTTGTGTAGATATTTGAAGTGGAAAAAACTAAATGGTGAAGGAGGTTAACTCGTATCAGATCAAAAGAGACAAGAAACTGAGGCATCTGCGAAAAGGGAATGCTTTGTGAACTTGTTGGTTGTCACTATTTATTTTGAAGTATTTCAACCCAATTACCCAATAACTGTTAACAATGGAACTCCTCTGGACTTGGAAGCAGTTTTGTGATATATTGCCCATCTTTGTATTAGCTCTTGGTTGCAAAACTATTCTTATCTTTATTGGAGTCACTTTTTGAATGGAATAAATGCCATCAGCCTTATTACTAGTATCAGCATCACATTTTAATAATAAGCAATATTAATTGGCCACAGCTTAAAGAGCTTAGGGAAAGGTCTATAATATATATAACAAGAAAGAACTCTCTTGTGAGGGCCTAGTGCTCAAGACTTGTTTATCAAATGTATAATTATGGCATCATTTATGTATGTTTTCAAAGATCAAATTTTCTCCTAAAATACTTTGCCCTCAAATCAGTTTAATGTACTTTCATGAATATTTTAAAGTATTGGTTTAATTTTAAAATCTCACTGTAAAGATTTATGAATCAAGTTTTCAGATGTTAAGCTAATGGAAATAGCACAGTATTTTAAGAATGAGCAGGGTCTTTGTGTGTGTGTGTGTGTGTGTGTGTGTGTGTGTGTGTGTAAGACCATCAGCAAACATGTTCTGAGAAACTTTATGCAAGTGCTAGGTACTGTAATAAATTCTGGAATTCCCAAAATGAATAAGGCATAATCCCTGTCCTTGAGAATTACACAGTGTGATGGGATGATAGATTGAACAGAAAGTGATAGTACTAAAGTGATGCTAATTTTGCCTAGGGGAGTTGAGAAAGGCTCCCTGAAGAGGTAACTTGTGAATTGAGTTTGAGTGATGAACTAGGGTTTGGAAAGAGCAGGGCAGAGAAGAACATTGCAGCTAAAAGGTGGGAGGTCTTCAAAGACATCAGGAGTGAAAGTGTACAATGTGTGCAGGAAGAGCTGGAGTGTGGAAGACAAAAGCAAGGATAGAAAAATGTAATTCCTGCTTTCAGCCTAATTTTTACCTATTAGCTACTCTGACAAAAAGTTTAGGAGAGGCGAGTTAACATTTGTGATCCACGTTCAAATGCAGATAACTGAACATATTTTAGAATGAAAAACACAGCATTTCTAAACCAAAGTGATAAAGCCTCTAGACAGTACCTCATGACCACATATCTAATTCTTTCAGAATGATAATGTCTGCTCCTCTGGATCCTTTATGCATGGATGCATTTATTAAGAATGCACACCTAGTCTTTTATTTTTAAGTATTTGAAATAAAAAAAAGACTTTCATAGTTTTATGCTTCTTGAGCACAATTAACATAGGGATTTTTTACATTATATAAAGTCAACATTTTTAGCTGGGTTTAAAGTAGGTAACTTATGCATTGCTATAAGTGGTTTTCAGTAAATCCTAACAGTAAGAGGAAAAAGACTTTGTTTTATTTTTGTTTTTTTTCCCTATATGAAGTAAATATAATACTTTGTCTCATGTGTTTCCCATGGGAATAAAATTTATTCAAATATTAATAAATTAGTGTGCCATGCTAATTGAAGCTTGGCAAGTAGCTAGTTACCTGCCCCACATCCTGCATGCTTATCTCTTCTCACACTGGGGGCAGCCAAAAAGGGAAATATCAAAATATCATTTGAAATGTGTACATTTTTTAACTTAAAATAACATGGAGTGAGATTTGTGGTTTAGGAAGTGTTATGGAAAACTGCTGAAGGATACCTGGCTGGACTATTAGAAGTTTCTTATTTCCTGTAAAATTACAATTTTCTGTAAAACATTTAAATATTTTAGCCTGTGTTATATTATAGGGGGGGAAAAGCTTATTTAAAAAGACAGAAAAGTATTCAGCCCTAAAAAAAAAAAAAGAAAAGAAAGAAATCACATCATATGCTATGACATGTATATACCTTGAGGGTATTACAATAATAAAAACAACTACTGCCCGATTCTACCTACCTGAGGTGTCTAAAGGAGTCACACTCTTAGGAACAGAAAGTGGAATGGTGGCTTCCAGGGACTGAGGGAGGGTGGAAAGAGGAGTGGTTCAGTGGGTGCAGTTTCAGTTTTGCAAGATGAGAAAGTTCTAGAGATCTTGTTGCACAACAGTGTGTATATAATCAACACTGCTGTATTGTGCACTTAAAAATGGTTGAGATAGCAAATTTTCTGTTAGTGTTTTTAATGTAATACAAAGAGCAACAAAACAAAAACAACAGGCATTCATTCTACTATGAAGCTTCACATTAAAAACAGTAAATTTCGCCCTGGCCAGTTTGGCTCAGTGACCAGTCAGCTCACAGACTGAAGGGTCTCGGGTTTGATTCTGGTCAAGGGTATGTACCTCAGTTGCAGGTTGGCTGGGGCTGTGCTGGAGGCAACCAGTTGATGATGTATTTCTCTCACATTGATGTTTCTCTCTCTCTGATTTCTCTCCCTTCCTTCCACTCTCTCTGAAGGTCAATGGCAAAACATTCTCTGGCAAGAATTAACAAAAAATAAATAAAAAATTAAAAAAAAAAAGTAAATTCAAGCTACAGCTATTTAAATTCTTGTAACATAGTGTGGACATAGCTTTTTTTTTGTTTTTGATTTTGTGGACATAGTTTTGAGACTATTTCAGGGCACATACATTTTTATTTAAGTTAATTAAAATAAGTTAATTAAAGGTATGATTTGTGATATTATACATGATATGAAACTTTGCTTTTATTATGCTTTTCATTTTGCAATTCAGTGCTTTACTACTTGTAGGTAGTGTTCCTTGCCATACCCTTTGTTTCATGTCTTTGGGCAGGAAATCATTTCCTTCCCTTGGAATCCCACTTCACGGTTGCTGTCTTCATTTCATACCCAAGAAAGCCTTATCCTTGCTGCTTTGCATTGCTGCTGACCAGATGGGGAAAACCTGGAGTGAGGGGCTATAGTGACTCGGGGCATATCTCTGAGCAACGGTTCTTACTCATGACTCCAGAGCAAGGAGAATGATGGCCATAAAACCATCCCAAACAGATGCCATGTTTGTTGGTTTGTTTCTTATTTCAATTAGAGGATTGGGTTTGTTAAAACCACAGTTGTCACTGTGATTGTATTTGCATGGCTATGGGGTTTCCTGAGCCCCTGGCAGCATCCCTGTGTTTGATAGGGGTGATGGGCTGTTGAATGTAGAATAGTGCTTCTGAAGGAGTTATCAGTCAACCACTTCCAAACTATCATGTTTTACCTGGACTCTCTGGATGACCTCAAACATATCAATAGCACTAAACAGATGGAAAAATCACTTCTCTATCTCTTGTCAGAACTCTAGCTTAATCTTTAGGCTATTGTAACCAACTACAGGGATGGTGTCAGAAATACTTAGCAACTGACTAATAAACACCCTGTAATTCAAATAAAGAATTGTATAGTTCCTAACAACAAAGCCATGCCATCATTCAGACAAAGACTTGAAGCCTATGGCTGTGTAACTTTAGATAAATAGTTTAAATTCTCTGAGACTCAGTTTCTTCATCTGTGAAAGTGAAGAAACAATAGCATTTAATTATTGGAATTGTCGTAAAATTAAATAAGCTTACTTTGCACCTTATACATAGTAAGTTCTCAATGATGGGTAGCTGCAATGAAAAGGAATAATTATGGTGGTAGTTAGAACTCTTTCATTCCTACACTCCTCCAAGTATTTTACTTTCTGACATTGTGATATGACCAGTGTCACCCTGAGGGAAATGAGTATAGATTTCACTTTTCTCATGATAACTCTCACTATAAATATTAGATAAGGAACTGTCTGGAATAAAAGTTATGCTTTATGTGAATTAAGGATCAGTTTGTCATTTCTTGTGACTCATCAAGTGAATCACTTGAGAAAATCTCATAAATTATAATGACTTCTATTGGAAAATATGGGTAAGGTAGAGTGTTTTACATATTTATTTATTTATTTATTTATTTATTTATTTATTTATTTATTTACTTACTTACTAACTAGGGCCCAGTGCACAAATTTGTGCACCTTGAAGGGAACTGTGGGCCTCAATGCTGTGATGGGCACGAGGGCAGGACTTGGCCCATCATCCACGCCCCTTCTCACCCCCTCCTACTTTGGCCTCTGCTCCTCTCTCTGCTGGCAGTCCTGCTCCCACCACCTGCTGCTCCCATGTTCTGATGGTGGGGGGCAATTGGGGCTGGCACCAGCAGTGGGTGCAAACAGGGCCAGTGCCATCAGCGGAGCAAGGGGAGGTGGAGGAGCCCTCAGAGGCGATTGGGACTAGCACCAGACTCCAGCAGCAGGTGCAAGCAACATCTCTGACGCTGGCAGTGGGTGAAGACTGGGCCAGCACCGGCAGCAGGTGCAGACATCAGCAGCAGATGTGAGCACTAGGTGGGACTATGGTATGTGGGAGCAAAAGTGGCTCACCCCAATGACAGTCATCGATGCCCTGCCTTGGTCTGGTGCCTCTATTTACTTGCTCCACCATCCCACTGTGGCCTACACCCACCATGTTCCACGTGCACCCCCTGGTGGTCAGTGCATGTTACAGTGACTGGTTGTTCAGTTGTTTGTTTGTTTGTTCTGCCATTCAGTCTATTTACATTTTGTGTTTTAAGCAAAATTTTAAATGCATCCAAGTTCTGTGACTCGAATTTATGGTAAATAACCAATGTCTTGACAGGTTGTTTTGATCATTTTAATCTTCCTAATTTGTTCTCATAGTGAGTTTTCAAGGCTTTGTCTTCACATGAGGTACCAGAAGATGAGTGCCTTGAATGCTCTGTGAGCTGATGCAGGGGTTCTGGGCTGATACTACTGGCTAGCATGCATCTATCTCTTAAAGCTACCAGCACGTGTAAGAACTAGTCAGAGAATTTCTGGAAGTGACACCTTTGGAGCTATTTGTAGCTGCTACATGATCCTTGCCCAATCATTTCTCCTTTTTGAATTATGATTTTTTAAATGTCCTGTTAAGGTCAAAAATGTTATTCTAGTAGTGTCTAATGTGGGTGTTTTTTTTTTAACTCAATACTTTCACAAAATACTCATTAATATACAATGATTTTGAATCTAAACAATCTGATAAAATGCATATTCAATAAGTCCTTGTTTACATATAAATAAGATGAAAAGGGCAAATGGTGTTTATTAAATTACAGTGACATTTGATAAACTTCTCAGGTTATAGATGAGATATCCTGGGAACCAATTAATAAAACTTAAAGAAAATTGGATCAAGTGATGCCATTTTCTCCAAATTGTCCCTTTTTGCAGAATCTCATGTATCATGACTCTGGCTTCACTGTATTTTTCTCAGTTGTCCACCATTTCAGGTTTATTCTGGTAATTAGGCATAAAAGGCACATGACTTAGGCCCTTGGAGCTTTTTTAAGATCCTTAAAATATCTGAGACCTGAAAACAAATAATATGCTACAAAATATGAAAAATAAAACTGTAAAACTAACATTGATAAGTATTTAATTAAATGTCTTTAGAACATAATGTTAAATCAGTGTCCTTAATTGTTAAAATTAGTATTCATAAAATTTCCATGAATTTGGAAAGTCTTCAGTTTAGATTTTCCTTTTTCATAAAAATTCCTGAATATGAAAGATGCTTATTATAAAATATAACTAATAGTAAACTCATTAGGATGTCTAGCTAAAGAATTTCAGAAACAAAACTGTAAGAATCATTTCATAAATTTGTACTAATAAAAAGTAAAGTTTATGTGTGATTTGTGTATATTTTAATATATTGTATAGTATGTATAATAAAATAATATTTAATATAAATATTAAATTTATATTACCTGCAGGCCTGGTCTCTCCCCAACTGCCCTCCCCTGAGGGCTCCTGGACTGTGAAAGGGCACATATAAAATTATTAATACAAATACATTAATAAATTAAAATATCAATGTATATTAATATATTAAATTGTTTTAAATGTATTAATAATTTAATGTATTTCTATTAATAATCCTATTTAATGAAAGCATAATATGTAAATTGACCAAACAGCAGACTGACTGGTCTGTGGGGGTGTGGCTGATGAGCAGGCGGTGCCAGGCCAGCCAAGGCAGTGGCAGTGGGCAGAGGGAGGGGACAGCGATCAGGGTCCAGTGTCATCCACTGATTGGCCCACTTGGTTGCCTCCCACGGAGAGAGGCCAGACTACAGCTTAGTCCCACTTCCTGCAGGGAGTGGGTCTAAGCCTTTAGTTGGAAATCCCCTAAGGGCTCCTGGACTGTGAAAGGGCACAGGCCTGCCTGAGGGACACCCCTCCCTCTGAGTGCATGAATTTTCATGCACTGAGCCTCTAGTTTATATATAATATACTATGCTACTATATTTATGCATTATTTATTAATTACTAGAGGCCCGGTGCATGAAATTTGTGCATGAGGGGTGTGTATGTTCCTCAGCCCAGCCTCTACCTTTTCCAATCTGGGACATCCCTCTCACAATCCAGGACTGCTAGCTCCCAACCACTTGCCTGCCTGCCTGCCTGATTGCCCCTAACTGATTCTGTCTGCCAGTCTGATCACCCCCTAACCATTCCCCTACCAGCCTGATTGACACCTAACTGTTCCCCTGCTGGCCTGATTGCCCCTAACTGCTCTCCCCTTCTGGCCTGGTCACTCCTAACTGCCCTCCCCTGCAGGCCTGATCATTCCAACTGCCCTCCCCTGTAGGCATGGTTGCCCCCAACTGCCTTCCCCTGCAGGCCTGGTCTCTCCCAACTGCCCTCCCCTGCTGGCCTGATCCCCCACAACAGCCCTCCCTGGCCAGCCATCTTGTGGTGGCCATTTTGTGTTCACATTGGAGTGACCATCTTTGACCACATGGGGGTGGCCCTCTTGTGTGATGTAGTGATGGTCAATTTGCATATTACTTCTTTATTAGATAGGATACGTATTATTAAATAATCATAAGTAAGCATAATAATAAAAATAATGAAGCAACATTTATTGAGTATGTAGCTAATATAATTGTGAGCTGTTGTCAATTATATTATAGATGTGTCACTTATCTTTTTCTTTACTTTATATCTAATTAGTCTCCAGTCTAATATTTTACCTGCAATTTTCTCTTAAGTTGATCCAATTATTCTTTTCTTTGATACATGCCCCTTCCCCAACCCAGGATTTCATTGCTCTTGACTGAATTATATCAAAAGTCTTGCATCCCTTCCTGTCTCCCCAGTTCACTCTCTATAGTGATCCTCAGGAGACATCCATTTAAAGCCCTTTAGTATCTTCTACTACTACTATGAAAAAGTACAAAATCCCAAACAACCTACAAATCTTAACCATTTTACAACCAGCCTTTATGCTCTGGCCGGAGGAACTGAATGTGTGCTGTAGCCTTCCGCTCACAGACCGGGAGAGATGGCAGGGGCTTGCTCAGAAGGGAAGTAGACTAAGATCTATGTAACACCAGTCACTGTCAAGGAGAGGTTGAGAATCGTAGAGGCAAAGAAAGAAACACACATGAGGCATGATAACGCGCACAAGGCCTGGCCCGTGCTTTACATGCAGTGTCTCGTCTGATAACACGTGGAACAGCCTGTGAGGCTGACGTGATGACTGAGTGTGCGGATGAGGAAGCTGACATCCAGACAGGCTGAGGTGCCAAGACAGCACAGCTTGTGAACATCAGAGTTGGGATTTTGGAACTTGACTCTAAAGCCGATGTTTTTCCACTCACCACACCACCTGCCTTGCCGTTTGATCACCATGATAACCCAGTTGCTTCAAGACACCAAGTATCTACCCAAAAATGATAGGTGAGTCCAATCCCAGGATAAGTCACCTCTAGCTTAAGGGCTTCTCCTTTGAAACAAACCACCCGGCTTCATCCTTAGAGCTGAGATGGTTCTTGTGGAGGCTGAGTGACCTTTTCTACATACATCTATACTCACAGCTGTACTCTAGATGAGAGACCATACTACTATTCAATATTTTACATTATAAATCATCTGATTTTCATATGTCTCTATACATACATTCTTCCAGCATGACTGCTAGAAAGCATTGCTTTCTCAAAGGTAAAATTAAGCAGTTCCCTGAGTACAAGGACCCAGTATTTCCATGACTTTTAAAAGTACCCGGGCACATTGTTCTGTTCGTTTTTATTAGCATGTAGATATAAATATTTCAAAAGGTTCGCTAGAGAGAGTCAGGGAACCTCTTGGAGGCTTGCCTGACAGCTGCTTACCACCAGCCAACAAATTTCCCACGCAAAGCGTTTCTTCTCTCGGCAAAGGAGCGGGTGTGCGTCCAGGTGAGAACCACATGTGAGATGGAGCGTCAGCCTCCATCAAAGGTCCTCAGAAGCTCATCCATAATTCTGTTTTGCTTTGTTACTTTCTTTACACATGGCTTAGAAAAATCTGTTTAAAGATGTAACTGACACTTTTAGATCAGCTCTCTGACTAAAATAGAAGCCAGTGATGGCTTCAAACTGTCCTCCCAGCATTGTTTCCTGATTCTTCTTCTTCTTCTTTTAAAAAGTGAATTTATTGGACTGACATTGGCTCACAAAACCGTATAGGCTTCAACTGCACAACTCCACAAAATAGCATCGACACGCTGCATTCTATGCCCGTTGCCCCAAGCAGTGACTTTTTATCCCCATTCCCCCAGCCCTTTGCCCAACTCCAGCTATTCCCCAACCCCCTTTCTCTCTGACTGTTACTACACTGTTGGCCTGTGTCTACTATGTGTTATGTGTGTGTGTGTGAGCATACGGGTGTGGGTGTATGTGTGTGTGTTTTAAATTAATCCCTTCATCTTCTTTCATCCAGTCCCCCCTTTCCTCTTCTGTCTGACAACTGTCAGCCTGTCCCATGTATCCATGCCTCTGTTTCTATTTTGTTCATCAGTTTATTTTGTTCATCAGTTTATTTTGTTCATGAGTTTATTTTGTTCATTAGATTCCACACATGAGTGAGATCATATGGCATTAAGCTAACAAAGAAGAATATTTATCTGCACCACCTTTTATCTCCGTTAAAACTTTGCAACACAGACTGTTTTGAATATATTTCCTTTACAATTCATCAGAATTCGGCAAATGAGAAATCTCATACCATATTAACTATGAGACTAGAGGGGCTGTGGCTGCTTGGGAAGTGCTGGCACATGGCTGATGTAAAGGGAGGCCACAGTGCCTCTGTGCTTGGCTTTTATTCCTGGACTTGACTTTTTTCACTCAGGTCAGGTACTGAAAGAACTTTTGGCTCATGATAGAGGATGGCCCCAAACTGGGCTCCTCTGGGATGGAGGAAAACATTTAAGTGGAAACTGGGGCTCTGGTGCATAAGTCAGAACACATTCATGCCCCCAACACTAAGGGGTGTGATGTTCTCTGGGCCAGAGAGTGCTGGGGGAGCAGGAAATGGTATACAGGGGAATATTAATTTGGATGGAATTCTGTTTTGCTATTTTCT
Organism: Pipistrellus kuhlii; assembly: GCF_014108245.1. Taxonomy (NCBI): domain Eukaryota; kingdom Metazoa; phylum Chordata; class Mammalia; order Chiroptera; family Vespertilionidae; genus Pipistrellus; species Pipistrellus kuhlii. The sequence continues at coordinate 50,250,463 of NW_023425529.1, forward strand.
AGACTAGAGTACGACTTTGACTAAGTTTTCTAATCTCTTCATTCTCAGTGTGTTTTTTTTAATCCATTCTTAGAGATATTTTTCATAGTATTACGATAAAGATTAAATCAAATAAAGCACATGTATTAGTTTCTTAGGGTTGCCATAACAAACTATCACAAATAGGCAGCTTAAAGAAACAGAAACTCATTCTCTCATAGTTCTGGAAGCTAGACATGCACAATCAAGGAGCAGGCAGGGCCATGTTCCCTCTGCAGGCTCTAGGACCTTCCCGTGCCTCTTCTTGTGGTGACCAGCAACCCTTGGCATTCCTGGGCTTGTGTAACACCAATCTCTGCTTCTGCTGCACATGGCCTTCTTCCCTCGGTATCTGTGTATCTCAAATCTTTCTCTCCTTTTAAGAACACTGGTCATTGCATTTAGAGCCCATCCTATTCTGTATGATCTCATATTAACGAATATAACTACAAAGGTCCCATTTCCAAATAAGGTCATAGGAACTGGTACTGAGGGTTAGCTGGTCAACAAAGCTTTTGGGGAGACACAGTCTAACCCACAAGGGTATGTGAAATGCTTAGTACAGTGACCATATATTAGCACATTTAATAGCCTATTACATTTGCAGCCTCAGACGTGTGAAAAACACACCTTGTTACTGGAAAGCTTCCTTTTGGTCCTATAGGAACCATTGTTGTGAGCACCAGTTTATTCATTTTTTCCCCCTTCGTTACAGTCCAGGGTTTTGTAGTCTTCTATTTCCACTTCTGAGACTTGAAAGGTGGGTCAGCACAGTTCCTCCATCCGGCCAGTTTTGGAACTCACTCCTGAGTACCTCTGACCCCTTGCTTAGCCCAGCCCTTGTGGGTGTAGCTCCAGGACAGGATCTTGTTTCACCGTCTGGTGGTCAGTACGTCCATCCATTTCTTCAGTCCAAATCTAGCTCCTTTCATTGTAGTCCCAGCCCCAGGTCTGTGTATGGGAGAAGTATAAGTGCTAGTCTACTTCCTCCTCCCCATCTCAGCTTTTCACATTCTCCCAGCCAGTGATCAGACACACCTGGCCCCTCATTGTTTCCCACTAATCAACCCAGTGTCTTTATCCGGGCTTTCTCGGAGATGTTTACAAGTTCCCTCTACATTTTGGTTATGTTCGTACTGAACTCTTCAATTTGTCTATGACAAATAGGATTATTTTCCTTGTCAGAACAAACCGTGGGGTGGAATTCCGCGGAGGTTTCGGCTCTGAAGCAGGGCGATGAAATGGGTGCTGGCAGCGGCCCAAAAGCAGAGGAAGCAGCAGGAGAGGCCGAGTTCCGGCGAGAGTCCTGCTGCAATCACAGCCCGAAAGGCGCTCAGAGCCAGGCCCCTGCTGACCACTGCTCCCGGGAAGAGGACCAAGGCACCCAGCGACTTCAGCAGTGTTTGTGGGTTGACTTCTATTTCGAGTAATGCAAATAAATGAAACCTAGGAACTTTATATATGAATAAACATTTACACTTTTGAACAATTTATTTTATCTGGTTAGAAATGGACATATTATAAACAAAACATTTAGAATCATAGGGACTACATTTTCTCCATTGTAAAATAATAGCACCGGCAGAACCTGTGTTTTCTATTTGAATTCCTTATTTCTGTATTTTTTTTTTTTGTTTGCTAATATTGCCTCGTAAGGAATTAATAAATTCACAATCAGGATACAGGGCATGTGTGTAGTCAGAATTGTAACATACACACAAACATAAAATACAGTCTATGAGGGTGTAGTGCATAAAAAAAAGTAAGATTGTTTATATCTTTCCTATGAAATATCTGGGTTAATTCAAAAATCAAATGCTGTAATATGTAAAAACAACCTTTAGCAGGTGATAGCAGACATTCACTGAGAATCACCCTGTGCCCAGCTTCGTTCTACAATATAACTTTATATATTTTAACTCATTGAATCTTCACAACATCCTAATGTGGCACATGAGGATACTTTAAACAATTTACAGAAGAAAAAACCGAAGCACAGGATGGCTGAGTGACTAACACAAAGTCATATGACTAGCTGGTGGAGGAGCTAGGAGTCAATGCAGGCAGTGTGCCTCAAGAATTGGTCCTTGTAACCACTATGCTATACTGCCATTCTTAACACATGCATGAAAATATAAAGTGGCCTATTCATGCAGTGTATTACAAAATGATATATTTCTCATGTGAATGGAAGTGCTGCAAATAGGTAAGATTTTTATTAATTTTAGGGGATTTTATTTAGTTGACTATTTTTGTCTAAAGTCAGCATATTAGATATTAGATGGTCACGTTGGAATAGGTCTACAATGAATTTAGTTACTAGAAATATATTCCAGGGGTTTTGTGGAATATTAAGAAAGTTTTTGTACTTGGAATTAGCTGTAAGTATTTTTCTCTTATCTTTACATGTTTATTTTTTATTTTTTTTGGTGCCCTCTTGGGAGAAAGATAAAGAAGTGCCATTTTAAAAAATAATATAGAAAGTATATTCCACTAAGCTGAAAGGTTGCTTTTATTCCTTGATGGTTAGAGAGTTTACTTTCCCGATAAAACCAACATAATCATAATTTGCCTTAAATCCCCTTTTCATTTCTGACACTCCAATACTCACAGTCAAGCTACACTGCTGTGAATGATTATGAATTTATAACTCCTGCTCTACCAATGTGAAAAGGAAACTATTGTTAAAACTGGGCATCTTCCAAATTCCTCCAGTATTTATAGGCCTGACCTTGCTCTTTCAAGTCACCCAGACTTTTGGTGGCTTTGCTAGATGAAGTAGCAGGTGATTGCCAGTGATGGATATCTTGTTCCAAATCTAATTGATTGTGGCACAAAAGCCTTTTATGTTTCTGTCCCAGGACCAAAGGGAAGTAAGGGGATTATACCCTCTGCTTTCACATGTGGCAAATCAGTGTTTGGGACCCACTATCATTGGAGGTGGCTGGATAGATAAGGATTATAAGTAGAATTATTTATTTTGCCGAAACCGGTTTGACTCAGTGAATAGAGTGTCGGCCTACAGACTGAAGGGTCCCATGTTCAATTTCAGTCAAGGGCATGTATCTTGGTTGTGGGCACATCCCCAGTAGGGGGGTGTGCAGGAGGCAGCTGATCAATGTTTCTCTCATATTGATGTTTCTAACTCTCTCTCCCTTCCTCTCTGTAAGAAAAAAATCAATAAAATATATTTTAAAAAAAGAATTATTTATCCCCCCCCCCACATTTAACATTTTCTTTTTGTAAAGGACATTAAATTAGATATGAGGTTAACGGAATATAGTACATGCTATAAAAACAATGTGATTATGAGCCGAGGCTCTAAAAGTAGGTTCCTTGAGTTCAAATACATCTTTTATTGCTTCATATATGTGCCCACAAGTCCTCATTTACAAAACAGGGATAACAATAGTAGCTATTTTATGGTTCATTATTAGGATTATCAGTTAATCCTTATAAAACATGTAGAACAGTAACTGATACATAGTAAGCCCTCAATAAATGTTAGTGATTACCTTTATCATCAGCAAAGAATGCTACTATTTCTTACTTTTATGACTGGCAAACTCCATGAATATCCCATTATCCCATTCATGAAGTCTTCTCTCACAGCCATTTGTTCCTCCAGTGAACTTTCACATGAGATTGTCTACCACTTTTTATAATATGCTTGTATATTTCCTTCTTCATTAATATTTGACTCTAAGATAACAGGAATTACCTAATTTTGGGAGAAAAATATTAGACAGCTGTGATTAGTAAGTAACCAAAAATCAAGAGTATGCTGCGGTATAGTATGATCTTTGCTATATTTATTATCTATTCTTTATTCTAAATATACCACCAAGATATGGCTCATTACCACAATTCATTATTGGCAAGAGCGAGGCAACTGATTTACCCTAAAGGAGGTGATAACAATCCCAGTAAAACTGAGAATATGGTTTTGTAATTATATTTAATTTAGTAGCATGAAAGGACACCATATAAATTGCAAAACTTTAATTTATTTCCTTACCTCTAATCTCAATCCTTTCTAATCATTTCTATTTTCTTAATTGGTTATTCTTTCTAAAACACCGTTTTCAACGCATTTTTTTCTGCTCCAATGCCTACAATGTTTCCTAATACCTATTAAAATTATAATAACTAAATTTTTGTGTGGTTATTTGGTACCAGGTACTTTGCTAAACACTTTCATGCTTTATCTCACACAATAAGCACATATGTATATCCTGTGAGGAAGGAATCTTAATGAGAATAGGACCTTTGTCTTTTTAAGTCAAAACTAAATTATTTCTAGATTAATGCCTGATTAATGCTCTCACAACATGAGTGAATGAATTAGATATTATCATTACTCCTGTTTTATAAGTTAAAAGAAAAAGATAAAAACCAGAGAAATTAATTCAGAAAAGAAAAGGCAGAGTCAGGTTTTTAATGCGTGTGATCTGCCTGCCTCTTCTATAGGACCGGCGGCCTAATGACTCACCTCCACACTTGTCAGCCTGCCCTCCAAGGGCCAGCAAATTCTGGTCCACCACAAGTTTTAGACAGGCTGCTTTCTCAATTGTTTATTGAACTTGACATACTCATTTACAGTGGCAAAATCTTTGCCCTCTGTAGATCGCCCTTGCTTTTTTTGTTTTTATTTAATTGTGTTGTAGGTATTGACCTTGTCCTTCCAAATAGATTTTAGCTTTAAAAAAGCAGTGTGTTTTACTAGTCTTTATTATTTCAAATAGCTGAGCTTTACATTTAAAAACATTAAATATTCAGTAATTCAATGAATATTTATTGAGCACCTGGTATGTACGCGCTTGGATATGGAGGTGAAAGACATGCACAAGAAAGACAGTGCCCTCGTTTTCAAGAAACTCATATTGGAAGGCAGAAGATAAATAAGTAATAAGCAAATAAAATAAGACAGAAACGAGGATACGTATAATGAAGACAATTAAACTGAGGAAAGAGCTGGCAAGTAATGGAAGTTGGCAATGTTAGTTTGATGCTGGTGCTGGTGGGACTGGGAGTGAGGGAAAGCACTGCTGAGAAGACATAACTGGAAATGGGCTGATAAGTCTGGAAAGAGGAAGGAGGCAGCCATAAGACAATCGGGGGCATTGTGCTCTGGATAGAGACTGCCGGGGCTGACCGGCAGACCCTGAACAACAGGTCATGTTTCTGTGAAAGAGAGGCTAAGGGGCTAGTTGGCATAAGTAGCCAAACAAGCCCTCATTGTCTGGTTCTTTAGACTTTTATTGTAATAACAGCTTGAACTCAAATTAACTATTAGATACTATCAGCAGGATAAGCATCCTTGAGAAAGTACATGTGTCCTTTAAGCAAGGGCATGCCTAAGTAAACACCCAGGGGCTCAGACTTGTTTGGAAAAGTCAAGGCAGGGGCAGGTGCCTTCAGCCAACTCCTCTCCTATGCCTCCCTACATCTCCCCCCTTTTTGTTTTGCTGGCTATGGAATACAGAGGGGGGGGCATACTTTCTGCTTTGGAATGGTGGGGTTCATGAAGTGCATTCACTGCTTGAGTTCTGATTTTGTAAACTATAAAAAAAAGAGAGAGAATTAAAATGATAACAATGGCTAGTTTAATTAAGAAGACAGGGTTCTTACAAGCATTAAATCTTGCCTTCTAGCAGAAACCGGTTTGGCTCAGTGGGTAGAGGGCCAGCCTGCAGACTGAAAGGTCCCAGGTTTGATTCTGTTAAGGGCATGTACCTTCATTGCGGGCACATCCCCAGTGGGGGTGTGCAGGAGGCAGCTGATTGATGATTCTCTCTCATCAATATTTCTCTCTATCCTTTTCTCTTCCTCTCTGTAAAAAATCAATAAAATATATTATTAAAAACAAAACAAAAAAACCCCTTACCTTCTAGTAAGGTGTAGGGGACAGGATTATAAAGGGGAAGGGGCAGGGTGAGGAATGTAGCTACATGCAGGCCTGGGGTCTGTAGACATCAGCTATTGTCAGGGGACGAGATGATGTTGACTCCTGATGGGTCAGTCCGACCATGCTTATCGGTTCTGCTGGATTCACAGCTGAGTCACCTCCCTAATTACTTTGCACAGGCCTTGAAAACTTAACCCCTATTCACATATGTGTATATATGTTCTAAGATTTAAAATAATATGATTACTTTTTAGATTGATTTAGGTGCTCTATTTATCAGATGTTTTATTCAGTATATTTATAATTTCTTTCAAGATTTTTTTAAAAACCTTCTAAATGTGTTATAAACATTTTTATAACTTTTATAATTATTCTCAAGTTTCCTACTCTAATTTCCTTTCTTCCTGTGATATTCCTTTCTTTATATCCCTTCTCACAATTTTTGCTTCCTCAACTCTGGTTCTTCTTTACTTGTACAGACCCTCTGTAACTTACAAGTACCTTTTATAATTTATACTGTATTTTTCGGACCATAAGATGCTCCGGACCATAAGACGCACCAGTTTTTAGAGAAGGGAAATGAAGAAAAAAAGATTCTGAAACAAATAGTGTCCTAAAATATTTTATGTGCATTAAAACCCAACATCACAGTCATAAACACATGTAATCAACCCTGTAAAGTAAACAGCAGCATTTAGAACCATTTTAGAGCCGGGCAAGCACACAGAGACCACACAGAGCCGGGCAAGTAAAAAAACTTTTTTTTTAAAGTATATGTGTAGGCTATATTTGGACCATAAGACGCAGGGACTTTCCCCCCCACTTCTGGGGGGAAAAAAGTGCGTCTTATGGTCCGAAAAATATGGTATATGCTTTCTGTAACTTATATATACCTTTTGTAACTTACACATATCCTTTCAGTTTGCCTACTTTACTTTCTTTTTTCTTTATCTCTATACCTTATATTAGGAGAAAAATATAAATTCCTTCTAATTAGTTATGATTAAAGGTTAGTTCTACACAGGTTCCTCTAGCTGCAGAGCAGATGTTTACTGTCTCTCTCCTCTAGTTGGCCTATCCTCCTTGCTCTGCTCATGTCTGTCTAACTGCGTCCTATGTCCCCCTCAAGAATCTTGGCTCTGAATTCTTTCAGGGAAAGGGGACGCCAGGTGTCTTCTGTAGCTGCTTCGTGCTGAGACAAGTCGAAGATTTCTCTCAGAGCCAAGAGATCCTTGCTTTCTGTCGAGGGACGACGCGGCCTGAGCACAGAAGGAGGTGGCAATGGTGCCTAGAGGTGGTACTCCCTAGGTGTAAGGCTTGTAGTCTGGTGGAGACAAACTGTGTTATAAAATTTAGTACCATTGGGTAAAAGTTAGAACAGTTTTTAATAATTTTCTGTTGAAACATTTTTCTTCCTAAAATCACCTTTATTTTTATTAAAGACTAATTTATTTACTGTATTAAGTCTAGTTAAAATTTGTCCTGATTGTTTGAATGAGCATAACAAGAATAACAGTTGATTATGTAGGCTATTTATTAAAAAATATGCTTTGCTGGGATCTCATGAGAAAGTTCACTCTAGGGTCAAGAGGCCAAGCCACACAGTTGCCATCAGGCTCTGCCTGCAATGCCTACAATTTGAATTAGGGTGCATTTCTTAGGTTTATGTCCCTACAGGTGTCCTGAGGTTTCTTTCATGCTTAAGTTTATGTCCCTACAGGTGTCTTGAGGTTTTTTTCTCAGAAAGTAACCTTCACTCCTTACCTGGAAAGACTACCATGATCCATGTGACTAAGCAAGGTACCAGGGTATTTATCCAAGGGGTTTATTGGCTTCAAAGTCAGTCTTCATTTTTTAAAGCTTCCTGGTGACATCCAGAGTCCTGGCATGTCTCTCTTTCAGATATGACATTCCAGTAAAGTTTTGGTTAATAAAATTACAATTGAAAACTGATCTATGTCCTTTTATGAACAAATAAGATTCTTATTCAATTCATGCAAACAAACACATTTCTGTGAGAAAAATAATTACTAAAACCATAATTATTTTCAGTTCATTTAGTCCTATAATTATATTCTTTTCCTCCTGTTTTTTTTTTGCCAGTATTTCTATAAATGCAGATACTTTATAGAGTAATATGAATGACATGGAATCCTGTCCTTTTTCAAAACACAGTATTTCTCAATATTATAACTTCTAATAGTTATAAATGAAGGCGTATTAAAATCTATTGAATATGCATATATAAATAGAATATAATTATTATTTCCTTATAGAATATAATTTTTATTTCCTTATTATTTCCTTATATGGGAAGCTCATAAAGTATATGAGCTTCCCATATAAGGAAATAATAAGGAAATTATTTATAAATAAGCTCATATATCTTATGAGCTTCCCATATACCTTAAGTATAAAATTTTCCTTCACGAGGAGGGAAAGCAAATTTTAAATTTTAAACCATGGAAAATTAGTCAAATACATTATTTATTATTATTATTATTATTAAACAGTATTAAGTAAACTATTCATTTAAAGTAAACAACTTTCTGATTAATATAATTGTTTTAATAATATATATAAAACCTTTGCTTCCTAGGCAAATACAGGAAAAACCTGTTTGTTTGTTTTTCCCTTACTTTCAGAAATAGGCTTATTTTTCCAATGGAAAATATACTTACATTCTTAAGAAGCATAACAGAGACAGTGAATTCCTTAGCTGAGAGACAATTCCCTTGAACTTGGAAATCCCAAGCATGTTCCAACGACTTACTGCGCAGTTACTTCCACTTTCCTACTTTTCATTTTCCAGGGTTCCCTGACATCCATTGCAGTTCCTAGCTCCTCATACAGGGCACCACTTTCCCAGGACTGATATACAGGCCCTGAATGATGGGTGAATGATTACTCTGACACATGTTTCTGTGAAAGAGAGGCTAAGGGGCTAGTTGGTATAAGGAACCAAAAAGCCCTGATTGCCTGCCCCCGTAGGCTTTCATTGTAAAAACAGCTTGAACTCAAATTAACTATTAGATACTATCAGCAGGGTCAGCATCCTTGAGAAAGCACACGCGTCCTTTAATCAAGGGCATGTCTAAGTAGCCACCCAGGGACTCAGACTTACTTGTAAAAGTCAAGGCAAGGGCAGGTGCCTTCACCCAACTCCTGTACTATGCCTCCCAACAAGAGGCAATAACAAATGGGAAATGAGAACAAGGTTGGCATGTCTGAGCAAGGAGGGCCTGCATGCGTGGGTCATTGTGCTTGAAGGAACAGACATGGGCAGTGGCCAGATTACGTGGTACATTGTTGGCCAGAAAAAGATGCTATGGATTTATTTAAAGTGTACTGAGCCCAAAGAAAAGGATGCTAAACATCAGAGAGAAATATCTGCTTTATATTTAAAAAATAATCTATTAATAAAATGATTGCATGGGGACTCTCATTACTGGTGGGACTGCAAAATGGTACAGCTCTTTTGGAAAACAGTTTGCCAGGTTCTTGTGAAACTAAACATACTCTTACTACAGTATTGGACAAGCACACTCTTTGTTATTTTCTCAGAAAAGCTGAAAACTTATGTCCACACAAAAAACTGCAAATGTTTACTTGTAATTGCCAAAGTTTGGAAGCAACTAGGACATCCTTCAGTAGGTGAATGGATAAACTGTGGTACATCTGAACAATGGAATATTATTGAGTGTTAAAAAGGAGTAAACTATCAAGCCATGAAGAGACATGTAGCTACCTTAAATGTATTGTATTAAGTGAAAGATGTCAATCTGAAAAGGCTACACACTGTATGATTCCACTATATGATATTTGAAAAAGGCACTGTTATGGAGAAGTAAAAAGATCAGAGATTGCCAGGAGTTGAAAGTTGAGGGAGGGATGAATAGGTGAAGCATAGAGGATTTTGGGGTTGTGAAAATACTCTGTTTGATATTACAATAGTGGATGCATGTCCTTCATTACACATTTGTTCAAACAAATAGAATAAAATGTACATCATCAAGTGTGAGCCCTACTGTAACCTATGGGCTTTGTATGACAATGGTGTGTTAGTCAGATTCATTGATTGTAACAAATGTACCACTCTGGAAGGCAATGCTGATAACTGGAGAGGGAATTCATATGTGGAAGTAGGAGATATATGGGATATCTCTGTACTTTCCTCTCAATATTTTTGTTAACCTAAAACTTCTCTAAAAATATAAAGTTTTTTAAAAAAGCAACTGAAGTCAAATAAAGGGGAAAGAATGAAGAATTCTTAGTAAGCTCTTGTAGTAATCCAGAAGAGAAATGACACAAAACTATTCCAAGACAGAAGTAATAGAGATGGGGGAGGGTGGAATTAAATAGGATATATTTAAGAGGAAAAGCCAATAGAATTTCTGATGTATTGTGTGAAGCGTGATGAAAAGAGAAGAATTATAGATGATTCCTAGATTTTTAGCCTGAGATCTGGGCAGACAATGGAGCCATTTACTGATGAGGGGATGCATTGGGACAGGACAGAGGATAGAGAAATTAAGCGGATCAAGGTATTAAAGAGACAGATCATAAGTACTCATTTAGTTCCTTACTTATTCACCACGGTGATCCACGAAGGATTTGAAGCATCTTTCAATGGGAACATGCATTTATAATGATGATAAAGTAGATGTAGAAAATAAGAAGGGAACCATAAGCAGAAATAGAAAGTCAAATGCAGGGCAGAAAAGATACGTGCAGGCGATTCACCTGTAGATGGTTACTGTTATCCAGCCTCAGATTTAGTTCTGAGGGGAAAGGGAGTCTTGGTCAGTTAGTTTTCATTATCAGACCAGAGGAAGCACACTGTGACTCAGGAGAAGGAAACTCTCAGGCTTTGAATTTTAAAAGAAATTCTTCCCAACAAAGTTCAGAGGGGTAAACCAAAAATGCAGTGTGAGAATTCCGACTCAATTTCAGTCAAGAACATTTAGTATATTTAAGACTATATTAAACAGACATATATGCCCGGAAGTAAAACTCTTGAATAGCACCAATACCTAAGGAATGGCTGGTCTTTATGGTCACCAAGTTCAGATTCTCCTTCAGGGCTCTCCTGAATGATGCTGACAGTCTTCAGTAGGGAGATCCAGGTATGGGTGTTAGCCATTGTTACTCACTGAGGGCTCTGAATAGTACACTGACCAACAGTGTACAGTGTAGACACTACACTAACTACTGCTTACCGTGTACTGTGAAATGATAAAGGCTTTGTTTTTCTATTAACTCCCAGAATAACTTGGGATCCAAATTTCAAAGGCAAACTACCACTTTGCTGTCTTTTGTTTGTTTTGTTTTGTTTTGTTTTCTCTCCTTCAGTATTTTATTTCCTCCCTCACTCCACCCTCCCCCCCAAAAAAAGTTATTTCCAGTATCATCAGGGATGAGGTCTTTGCAGGATCCTATGTTGGGACATTTGTTGATAAAGAGTGCATACTCCTACAGTTTTACACATAAGGTTATTTTGAATTTGGGGCAATGTCCCAAGACATACATGTTTATTTAAACATATGGCTCACCTGATAATGAAAACAATTTGTGAGAGCAGGTCTCTGTTCTTTTACATAAATTTATGCAAGCATTTTATGTACAATCTGTGGTTAAGGATAAAGTCAATAGTAATTTGAACAAGAGAATATTCCCTGAAGATGTACTAAAGATGTAGAAAGATAACTTTATAGCAAAGAATTCTGCTCAAAATTCTATTGAAATTGTATCTTCACAACAAAATACTTAATGAAATAGCATAAACATTTTAAAGTGTTACTTTCCCTGTGTATGTGATGAAAATAGAAAAAAAAATTGTGAAGGGAGAGCTCTATAAAATTCATGGAAATATGAAATTAAGTTTCATATCACTTAAAATTCAAGATATTAAACATTTAAGCTAGATGATGCAAATATTTTATAAAATTGTCTTAGGCTATTTGGGCTGCTATAACAAAAATACTGAGTGCTTAAATAACAACATTTATTTCTGACTTTCTGGAAGTTAGGAGGTTCAAGATCCAGACTGGCAGATTTGGTGTCTGGTGAAGGCCTGCTTCCTTGTACATAGACAACAGTCTTCTCGCTGCGTCCTCGCATGGCAGAAGGGTGAGAAAGCTGTTTTTGGGTCTCTTTAATAAGGGCACTAGTTATATTCATAAGGGCTGTGTCCTCATGACTTAATCACATTCCAAAGATCCCACCTCAAAATACCATCGCATTGGGGATTGGATTTCAACATATGAATTTGTGGGTCATACAAACATTTAGTCTATAGCACTACTATAATATGCAGGTTTGTAAAATTAGTACCAAAAATGATAGCTTGCCAAGCAGAGATAAGTACTTTCAAAGCAAGGTAATTCTATAGAAGCCAGAGGCAGTTTTGAATTTTTGATTAAGATCATGGAATAATAAAAATTATAGCATATTGATATTATGAAACCCTTATCACTGAATAATCTAAAAGAATATTGACAAATGCTATCTCAATTATCTCATTTTTTCTTGTAGTATGTCAAGCATTCAATATTTTAAAATCATAAAATATGTAATTGTTGAGTACTAATTTAACCAATTAGCCACATATGTGAAAGGTCCTGTGTTAGAAAATGGCAAAGATGATTTGCAGTCCAGCTGGGAGATACTTGACATATTTTTTATGTCCTTGCATTCCAAAAACTTGAAAATGTATGTAAGTAGGAGTGCTTTTATCAGTGGTTTAATCTATAAAATGTGCACATATGGAGTCCTTTTCAATTTACGAAATCGTTATTATATTTTTAATTATTGCTTTGGTCCCATTTTTATTGTGCTTTGTGGTCCAGCATACTGTTACTTTTTTACAAATTTTCCATGAGCAATAGAGTACAGTTTGGTATGTGTGTATGTGAAATCAAAGTTATTAATTCTATTATTCTCTATGTTTGTTATTGTTTTTGACTATTGGAGACTTACCTTTAAAATTTTAATTAGCTCTCTCTAAATGCAATGACTTCTTTTTCCCAGGAAAATAAAACTTTTTTTCTACTTAAAAAAATTTAAATTTTTAAAATAAATGTTGGTTTTACTATGGCTTTTTGAAAGATAAATTTAATACTTCTGAATTTTGTTCTGTTCAAGAATAATTATCAATAGTAAGTTTTCTTAACTTATTATATTTAAAATATATAATGAGAAATAAGTTAGGGCATAAAAGCATATGTCATTTATCTTTATATATTATAAAATTATCCTTTTATTATTTTGAAATCTCACTCTTCTAAATGATCTATCTTATTTTTATCTCTATTATTTCTGGTGTTAATTTTGGAACACCTAAAATTATTCTGCATTTGTCTCATTTTATACGTTTATTTTTTTCAGATATCTATGATACTTTTTAGAGGTATGTTCCTTGTAAACAGTATCTAGTTGAGTTTTTTTTATTCAATTAAAAAGTATTTTAACATGAACTTATTATCCATCTTATGCTTGCAAATTAAAAAAAAATAACTGGCATATGTATATTCCTGTCATATTTTCGTTTCCTTTCAAAATTTTTCATACTTACCTCCTTGTTGTTCCTTATATATTTTTATTCATCTATTTATGTTTTATTTGCCTATACATCCTCCATTCTTTTGGAAAGTATAATTTTTAAAAGTGGTTTCCTTTAAATTATTCAAAGTTATGATTAATCTCTATTCAGCTCATTTTCAAATTTGAGTGTCCTTATTTAAGGCATGGTGTTTAATAAACTTTTGCTCTCTTATCATTTTCTTCTACCTTCTTTTTAAGATAACATGGAATTTTAGATGCAGATAATTTTTATAATATTGCATAATTTTTCCAATATACATCTATTTTCATGAACATAATTATATTGATATTTAAAGTCTCAACTCAAGTATTTCCTTTTTCTACTGTCATTTAATAAAGTATTTTGTTACCCTGTCTGGACTTAATTATTCCTTCCTCTTTGAATCTGCAACATGTGTTTTTTTCTGGCATTTTTCCTATTGGTATTATAATTATTACTTTAGATTTGTATCTCCTCAATCAATGGTGAACATTTGCTTATAAGAACCAACTTTTTCCTCTGTATTCACAGGATGTAGTATAATGTATAATGTTTAATAGAAGCTCAAGAATATTTGGAAAATAAGTGAAGGTGCAAATGAGTATGGAATGTCTATATGAGATACATAACTTTATTTTTGGAACTCTGTATAGATCTTATTATTTTAAAAGTAACAAGAAGGGGTTATGAAATAAAATTCTTAATGTGATCTTTTGTCAGCTTCTAGAAAATCTCCTATTACTTAGATCCCATATAACAATGATATGAATATTGTCTAACTAGCACTGTTAAGGGGTAGAGCCTGAGAGGTACAGTCCTTGCTATTAAAGGGTGGTTGCTCATTCACTGAATGCTCAGTATGTTCAGTCTTTACTAAGTGCCTACCATATGCCAGACATTAACATATAATTTATCCTCTCAGAATTAGAAAGGATTCTAAGATATCATAAACCTTGAAGACCGCTCTACAATTAAGCACTTTTAATATGTTGGTGAGTTTATTAAGGTCCAGAGGATGAACTACAAAAATATTTAAGTGACTCACACAAATTTTTAACTTAATTTTTCATCCTCTGCCTTGGGATTTGCCCAATAAAAGCGACTCCATTTTGTTTAAAATAATCTAGTCGTGCATCCTACATACAAAACATATTGGTACACACTGTGGATGAGTCCTCTAAACGTTAGAAGTTTAACATCATTGGACATAGGTCACATATCCCGTTCTCGGGTTTATATTGATTTTACGTAGTAATTCCCATAAATTCTTAGTATATATTTATTCTGATTGGATTTTTTTTTTTCTACTAGATTAGGGATGAGATATAGATGGAAGGAATTTCGAATGATTTAGATTTGGGTTTAATATGTTGAGTTCATTTTCTAATGAAGCTCAAAACAAGTGAGATGTTTTCTAAGCAAATCAAGCGTGACGCTTGTGTCCTTTGATACCCTGCGCTCCAGTTTCAAACACAGTGCAGCTGCTCCGGCTGCCCCATCACTGAGAGCAAGCACTCCCTCCCTAAAGTTATTAGTGTTACTGATACCATTTATGATTCTGGACATACTGCTCATTGACAATGTCCTAGTTTATCCTTAAGAAAACAAAAAATCATTAACTTCTAGGACATAGCCAAAGGATATTACAAAGTTTTAAACTTAAGTTCCTCAAGATTAATAGAACATTTTCAAAACAGCAATCTCATTTTAAGTATTAACAATGTATCTGATCATTGCAAGTCCAGGTATTAAATTGAAAGGTCAGCAAGAGTTATACGTATAAAATTAAGAAATAGGCTCATTAGCTCACATCACCTTGTTTATTATGCAAGTTACTCATAATATCTTCATGGAAAATGAAACTTCATGATAAAAAGAAAGAGAAGAAGAAATGACTACCGGGAAAGTAATGGAAAATAGATTTTCTCATCTATGTTTTTCCAAATCTTCAACTAACTTCAGTGGTATCAGTTGACCCCGCTCCCTTTACTCCTCCCTACCACATTATAAGGCTTTGAAATTCTACTCCCCTCAAAGAAAGAGGTGATACCCCTTGCTTACATGCTTCCTTAGCTAGGTGTGATGGGCTTTTCTTTCTCTCTTTTGTTCACATACTAAGTCTTGAACATATGGAGAAATACTGGAGTTTTCACAGTCATTTGCTTGCCTTAAAATTTTCCTAACTTACACTTTCAGGTATCAAATTAAAAGTTTTCTTCTTTTGTTATAATTATATGTGAGAGAGTTTCAAGTACGTGGCTAATAACATATTAAATGTGGAGCGCTCCTTTGCATTCTCCTTCATTAGAGAACACTGTAAAGACTTTAAGGAAATATCTTGCTGATAGGAAATGGTCAAAATTGTGCTCACAATTCTTTTCTTCTCCTGAACTCAAAGGATGTGGCTCCGAGGGGAGGGGGTTCTTTGCTTGCTTTTGTCCTTTCCAATCTTTAGTGAAAAGCTTAGCCTAAGAGGATGGTAAATGTTGAACAAATATTTCTTTTTCAGTTTCATTAAAGAAATGCAGTGGTTGGGAGGAGTGTTAAAGAATTTTATTGTGGACTCCTTGCACAGTATTGAATTCTGTTTGCCTTTAAAAAGTTATTTTCATACCCAGAGATAGTGTATCTCTTTGAGGATAACAAAATTCCTACATTTATATATGCAATTTAAAAAACATAATTGGAAACTATAAAAATAAATATACTTTTGCAGCTTCTGCTTCCAAGCAAGATGGAGTAACAGTGGCTGCATTTACCATCCCATGTGAAATAACTAGAAAATAAGATGAAATGTATGAGAAACACTGAGCATCAGGCAAAGATGGATGATGATCCTTGAGAAATGCGAAAATAATGGTGTGAGTGCTAAGATTGCCTCAGCCCACTGATATAGTCAACAAGAATATGAAAGTCTTGAAAAATACTATCAATCAATTGACTTAGTTGAGATTTATAGAATACTCTCCCCCCATAAACAAACAAACAAAAACAAAAACAAGAGAATAGCATTCTTTTCAAGTGCACAGACATTTACCAAAATAGACCATATTCTGAGCCACAAAACACATCTCAGAACATTTAGAAAATTATCTGAAAAATCCTCAAATATGTGGAAATGAAATAACAGGCTTCTAAATAATTTATGGGTCAAAGGAGAAATAAAAAGTGAAATTATAAATTATTTTGGATTGAATAAAAATGAAAATAGAACACATCAAAATTAAATGAGACCACTTTAGAAACTAGAAAAAAGAAGAGCAAATTTAAGCCCAAAGTAATGAAAAGAATAGTACATCATCACTAAATAGAGTTTATCCAAGAAATGCAGTGCTGGTTTGACAACTAAAATCAATTAATATAATTTATTTATTAACTAACAATAATATAACTATCTCCATAGGTGCATAAAAAAGGATTTTAAAAATAGAAATTCAACTCCTGACAAAATTTCTGACTAAACTAGGCATAGAAAGGATTGTTCTCAACTTGCTAAATGGCATTTAAG
Organism: Pipistrellus kuhlii; assembly: GCF_014108245.1. Lineage (NCBI taxonomy): Eukaryota > Metazoa > Chordata > Mammalia > Chiroptera > Vespertilionidae > Pipistrellus > Pipistrellus kuhlii. Next base: position 50,267,479 of record NW_023425529.1, read on the forward strand.
AAAAATCTTTGGCAGATCTCATAATGGTGAAATACTGAATGCTTTTTCTCTAGGATAAGAAACAATACAAATATAACATTTCCACTCTTCTTATATTCTAGTTTCTAGCCAATGCAAAAGTCAAGGGAATAAAAGAAAGACACATAAATTGTAAAGGAGGAAGAGGTAAAACTCTTTATTCACAGATAGCATGATTGTCAGTGAAGACAGTTTGATGGAATCTACCAAAAAGCTACTTGAATTAATAATAAGTCTGGTAAGATAGTAGCATATGAAAATAATACCCTAAAACACACTGCATTTCTATATAAAATCAGAAATTGAAATTAAGAAAATACTGCCATTTACAATAGCACAATTTATTTTGAAGACCAAATATGAAATGTATTAACTCCATAAAAGAAGCCATAGGTATGTGTCTACAGGAGCAGAGCAGGGCTGTTGATGACAGGACTTTGTGGACATCACTAATTCATATATCCTCCAGGAGTCAGAGCTAACCCAATACATGTAACACATGAAATAGTTAGGCAGAAGTCTAATAATAATGTATATGGTATATTCACTAAAATTACATACTAATGATAAAAGAAGGGGAAAAAAGACATACTAGTATAAATAGAGATACCATGTTAATGGGCCAGAAGACCCACTATTGTTGAGATATCAGTTCTGAAATTGATAAGTGGAATCCCAGTCAACACTCCAATAGACTTCTTTTTAAAAAGAAATAAACAGATTCTAAAATTTTATGGAAATGAAAATGATCTAGACTTTCTGAAGCAACTTTGTAAAAGAACAAAGTTGGTAGGCTTAAACTACCTGATTTCAAGACTTATTCTGAAGTTATAATAACCAAAGCATTGGTATTGGTATCAGGATAAATATAGATCAATGATCAGAATAGAGTCCAGAAATAGACCCACAAATGTGTGATTAATTACTTTCCAATAAGGCAAGGCAGTGGAGAAAAAGATAATCTTTTTTTTCCTTTAATTAATTAATTTATTTTTTTACATATTTTAATGATTTTTTTTGCCCCCCTCCCTCCCTCCCACATATACCCTCCCTCCCCAGAGTTTTATGTCCATTGGTTGTACTTATATGCATGTATACAAGTCCTTCGGTTGATCTATTATCTCCCCCAGATCCTCCTCCCCTCCCCGCTGTAATTTGACAATCTGCTTGTTGCTTTACTGTCTCTGTATCTATCTTTTGGTTCATCAGTTTATAATGCTCTTTATTATCCACAAATGAGTGAGGTCATGTGGTGTTTCTCTTTCATTGATTGGCTTATTTCACTCAGCATGATGTTCTCCAATTCCATCCAGGTTGCTGCAAATGATGAGAATTCAAGATAATCTTTTTAAAACAAATAGCATTGCAGTAACTGGCTATACATATGCAAAAACAAACAAACAAACAAAAATAAAATAAAAAACCCACTAAACTTTGATCACCCATTTTTTTCTCTGATAATAAATTCAACATATTTTATATTTTTTATCAAGGTGTAGTTGACAAAATACATTGTATTCTTTAAGGTATTCAATATGATTTGATATATGTATACATTGTGAAAGTATTCCCACCATTGATTTAACACATATTTTTATTTACCTCACATATTTACCTTTTTTGGTTGTTGGTGGTGATGGTGAAAACACTAAAAAGTTCTAATATCTTAGACAATTTCAATTATACAATACAGTATTATCAATCTTAGTCATCATACCACAGCTTTCTATTTTCCCATCTCCCTCTTCCTAGCATCCACCATTCTACTCTTTCTGCAGTGTTTTCTAGCTCATTTTCCTTAGGATAATGCCCTCCAGGATATCCACTCGCACAACACATCCACATCTACCGCCACACCCCATTCTGCTAGTTAAATAACTCATCTCTGTTTCATTAAGATTGTTTTCTGGAGATTTATCTTGTTCCTTTGGAACATATTTTCTTGTTTCTTCAGTTTTTGTCTGTGTTGTGAGTCTCTGTGCTGATTTCTGCATATCAGATAAAGGGGGAGATGAACCTTGTTAAAGAGTCTGGCCAGAATTCCTGATTGTCTCTCAAATCATTGTGCTTACCTGAACCCCTGCCTTTGTTTTTAGTGCTCTCTGTAGTTAGGGTGTGCCCAAACCCTTCCATGGCCCAACATGCAGGATTGCAATCTGCATCTCCATAAACGATGCAAATGGTTCAGAGACTTAACCTTCAGGTAGCACCTGGGAAACTGCAATCCAACCCCTTCCAGGGAGGACTGGGAGATGGGCATTTCCCCTGCTTCCTCTGTGCTGGGCCTGAGTTTATAGGCACAGGGTGTGCTTTTGCGCCCTTTTAAAAACTGCTTTTATTTTTTGCTATACTCCTGTGGGATTTGCGAATGCAAGCCCTGTTGGCTATTAGACCTAGGTGATTAGGGGCCTGTTCCTCAGATGGGGGCCTTAAAAGTTGGGATACTAGATATATGTGGTCCAAAATCTTAACTCCTCAGGATTTGGAGGTTCCCTCTGGATTGTGTGGTGCTGTGCTGGCTGGGGTTTAAGGCAATACTGTGCCTCAGTCTTTCCTCCCCACTGTAATACAGGTATTTTCTCAGTTGCTGGAAGAATCGTTCAACAATTTTTTTCCCCTCGGAGGAAGCTGTCCTGTGTGTAGATGTGCATTCAGCGTGTTCATAGGAGGAGGAAAATTCAGGAGCCTACTGTGGTCCAGAGTCTGTCCCTTTATGCTGATTTGTTTTTCTGCAGGAAACACAATGAGGTCAATGCAACTGTCCTATTCCCACAATCTGTGAATGAACTTGAGTTGGAAATGTGCTGTGGGATGGCTATGTCAATCCTCCAGAAGTTTTGGAAACATGTCAGGTAGAGTAGGTTCTGACCATGGAAAGCTCTCCTGGGAATGCTTATAGAGTGAGACTTCATTTTTGCATCAGCCTCTACACAATTTCTAAAATATTTTAAACCAGAGTTTATAATATTTTGATTTTTATGTAAAGAATAACTTCAAGTATATATACCAAGGTGAATCCACTCATGAGTCCCACTACATAGCTTGTTAGAAATCATTGAGGTACTTGGTGCCCAGAACCTCAGAGCGGACATCTTGGCATGCATTTCATACCACCACCTGCATTTTCTAGGAAGACGGTTGCTCTTTGAATTTGAGATGATAAGAAGGAACTCACGGTGGTTCAGATTCTTTTTATAAACTGCATTGCCCCATTGTAAAATTTTCAAATTTTGTATTTGTCAATAATAAACTTATTTTAAAAAAAGAAGATGGCTGACATTTACAGAAAGGATGTTTTGTTCCCCCCCCCCCCACACACACACAAGTTTTAATTCTGTTGAACTAGAGCAGCATGTGTAACTGTGCTTTCAGCCATTCATCTAAGTAAACTTCCACAATTGTACAACATGGAGATCAGAGTACACAGCTTCAAAGCTAATTAAGTCAATGTGATGAGCTCCCGCAGCTGCTTGCTCTTTGTCTATGGCTTTCAATGTGTAAACCAAAGGTGTAGTGTTGGGATAATTAACCCCTTGCCTTCTCCACCACCCACCTCTCTCTCCTTTACAGAGCTTTACGTAGTTACCATCGCTTTACCTGTTCTTGCTCTATATTATCATCTACACTTAACGAATTTCAAAGAATCTGTTTGTTAGACAAACATTTTCCCCTGAATAATTTTTCATCTACTTTGTTACAAAAATGGCTTAATTCACGCATAGGAAATGCAATGTCTTTTGTGCTGAAACTATGAGCCTGAATAATACAAATTTATATGGCATTGTTAATTATTTTATATTAGTTATCAATGGCCCAACTTCAAATAGCGAATGTATGGGTATCATTTTACTATTTCCACAATATTCTATAAGACATTGTCATGGTCAATTATCAAAAGAGGAGACTAAAGTAACAAAGATAGAGTGATTTCTGGACTGAGAACTGAGATAAACATCTAATTCCTTTGCAGTTTTTTTTTTTTTAACCTTAACTTTCTTGGTATTCAAGCAGAATATTAGCTTTAGAAAATAATTGGGATCTTTTCATTGAGAGAATAAACTAGATTCTATTGGCTTTAAATAATTATTTCTGTATTTACTAGTCCGATATCTCTGAGCAACTTATAGTCATTTTTTTTTCTTTTTTGCTAGCAAAGAGATTGCGTTCCTTACAGCAAGAGAATGAACTTTGGCTCAGCTTGACTTATTTCTTTTAGAAGTAAACATATTCTTCAGTTATGCACATGTAGCACTCAGCTTCTTCTTTCCTGTCCTGAAAGCAGAGCAGTCAGAAAACCCCATGTAAGTAACTAAAGGTGGAATAGTTTACAGTGATAAGTAGAAGATAAATTCTTACCCAGCTATTTTGGGTAATTTCTTCTTATTCTTGTAAAGAGGTATTACACCTAAACCATGCATACATAACACATTATGTATACACATGTGCATACAGAGAAACTTGCAAATGGTAGAGCTGGGGTGAAAGTAGCAGCCTTAGTTTCATGGAAGTGTTTTCTATTTCAGAGCAGAGAAGTCCCCCACCCCCCCTTTTTTTTTTAACCATCTGGCTCTTATTAGTGCAGGTTCTGTGTCAGCCTTGACTTAAATTGGAGGAGGCTATGCCTATGTCACCCTCGGGAGGATCATTATTCAGTGGCTGAAGTGGTTTAAGTTTTAACGTATCTACTAGGACAAACGGGTAACACAAATAAATGTTTCTGAGTTAGAGAAGGTTCATTTCCAGAGTTTAATCCTATTCACTGGAGTATAGCTTCCTTGTTCATTTCCATCCAGTGTAAGCTGAAGCTTTCTGGTAGACTGTCACAACAGCATTAGGTAGTCATTTGACCAAGGACATGATGACTGGAGAACCTCACACTTAAAAAAAAAATTTTTATTCAGATTCTCTGTTTTGTCAGTGTTGACACATTTGATAGTTCCTTTTCCATCGTTACAAGAAATAATATAGTGTGGTAATAAAGAACTTGGACTCTGAAAACAGACCACTGTGGTTTGAATCCTAGCTCTGCCACTTACCCACGGCATGATCTTGAACAAGTCATTTTATTTATCTGTACGTGAGAATCCTCATTTGTAAAATAGAAGACTTTAATAACAGTACTTAATTGTGCTTGTGAGGATTAAATTAGTTAATATACATTTAATGCTTAGATAGTGTCTAATACATAGTTTGCTGTTATTTCATTATAATGGAGTATATAAAATGACTTTCATGATCTCTTTGAAATGCATTTAATAATATTTCACAGAATAAATTTTGATTTACTAATAATCATTATTAGAATTACAAAGTATTTTCTAACTATATAGTTAAAAAGACATGCACATTCTTCTTAAGGCAACTCCAATAATTGGATTTTTTGAGACCAAGAAGGAAGTAAAGTTACTTTATAACTAGACCCATTGGGGTTAGATGCAAATTCGTTACAAGTTCTTTCAGAAAATTCTACTTCCTCTCTTTTAGTTAGTTATTCTCTTCATACTGTGAAGAGAATATTCCCTCAGGGGGTAGAGAGAACTTTAATCACAATTTCCTCCATTGCCTTGCCTCAATTTTATTTAGTCAGATTAAATCTCCTGTGAATCTCAGTCAATCTCTCTCTTTCCCCCTCTCTCACCTTCCCTTCCTGCTCTGTCTCTCCTAACCTTTCTTCTCCCCTGTGCAGCTACCTATAATGCTCTTTCTTTCTTTTGTTTAGTAACTTTACTCATTTACTCATCAGGTAAGACTCAGGCCAATTTTCATCTCCAACATTAAATCTTTCCCTAATCTTCCAGAAAGTGTTGGTTTTTCCCTTCTCTGTGTTCTCATTGGACTTTGAACATTATGACTTCTTATAAAATAACTAGAGGCCCAGTGCACGAATTCATGCATGGGTGGGATCAGGCCGGCTCACTTCGATGGGGCCCATCGAACCAGGCTGCCGTGGGTGGTTGGCCAGCCAGCATCACCCTTGATCTGGGGGCTGATTGGGGGTGGGGCAGAATTGGGGGGCAAGGAGGCTGATCAGGGCCCAGATCAGGCTGGTTGGCTACTGTCGTGCGCTTCATAGCCACCGGTTGTTCTGGTCATTCTGGTCATTCCACCATTCTGGTCCCTGGGCTTTTATATATATATATAGATTATTATTTAATATGTTGATTTACCATGCTTGGCTGTGATTTTTTTTTATGACATCAACTATGTCTTTTGACTTTTTTATTGCTAATATCTAGCATCATGCTCACTATACATTTGGTAGTTAGTGTATATTTATTGTATAAAATGACTATGTAGAATGTATGCATCAGGATTTGGGCAGTTATTCCTAGCTAGAACTGCAGAAGGTCTCTGCCTAGCAAGTATTAGTTAGGATGCCAAATAACCCATTCTCTTCTATTTGTCTTTACACCTGGCTTGCTGCTGGCATCTGTAATTCTTTTAAAAATATATATATTTTATTGATTTTTTTATAGATAGGAAGGGAGAAGAATAGAGAGTTTGAAACATTGATGACAGAGAAACATCCATCAGCTGCCTCCTGCACACCCCTCTCCTGGGGATGTGCTCACAACCAAGATATATGCACTTGACCTGAATCGAACCTGGGATCCTTCAGTCCGAAGGCCGATGCTCTGTCCACTGAGCCAAACCGGTTAGGGCCATCTGTAATTCTTTAGTAGTGATCACTTACAGGTCTTGGTACATTTTAAGCTAGTTAAGGTATTATCTTGTCTAGGATTAATAATAAGTAACAAACCAACAAGCCTATTAGCATGGATTAGTTTATCTGAGAGTGAAGAGATTGATATACAGAAATGGTGAATGTGATGACAACAGGGCCTATGTCAGTGGTCGGCAAACTCATTAGTCAACAGAGCCAAATATCAACAGTACAACGATTGAAATTTCTCTTGAGAGCCAAATTTTTTAAACTTAAACTTCTAACACCACTTCTTCAAAAAAGACTCCCCAAGCTGTGCTATTTTGTGGAAAAGCCACACTCAAAGGGCCAAAGAGCCTCAAGTGGCTCGCAAGCTGCAGGCATTGATCAGTGTGACCTGTGACACTGAAAACTTTGTGCCTAATAGTTGGCCAACTTATGTTACAATCCAGACAAGATGTTGTCTGATTGAGTCATAACACCCAGAAAAGAGGGTGTTCCAGGTGGACACCCTGATTGTGCCTGAGTGCAGCTCTCCACCCTTAAAAGAGGGAAAAACCAACCTCCTTGTGTGAGAGCTCACTGCGTTCACTGTGGTTATGCAGAGCAAGGCACAGCCTGCTCTTAGCAAAACAAATAAGGTTGAGTAAAATAAGTTTCGATAATTCAATTCAAGGCAGACCTTTGCCTTGTCATTTCTTGAATCCTTGCTTAGTAGAGTTGCTCAGAAAGTTAATCCATCCGCACGCAATTCATCACATGTGTTTATATTTCACAACATTACAGAGATGGAAATTATTGGCTTTACAGACCCTGTCTGTCTAAGTATTAAATCATTTGCAGACTGTCAAACAGTGTTCATTATGGAGGGGTCGGAAGGTCCCAGAACTCCACTGCCCCCATTTCCTCCACTGGAAAAATCTGTTGATATATGAAAAATAGGTATTTAAATAAGCTATCTGAGTTTTCAGCAATGACTGCAGGCGTTTTCTGCCATATGTGCAGCTGGGTAGGGTACCTCAGAAACAACTTTGGAGCCAGATTTACACAGTGTTTAAAATACTCCCTGGCTAGAATTAGGCAACATTTGGAATTCTATGAACAGTCTTAAATAATTACTCTCTCTGTCCATGGCCTGTTCTAATAGAATGAACTACAGCACCTTATGATTTACCCATCCATTTCCACTAATATGAACATCAGTGCCAAGATTGTTTTTACATCACAGCAATAATTAATTTTTATTATTCCACTTCTTTTACTTTTCTACACGTACAATGGCTACTCCTTCAAATTAAGTCCTCTGTTTAATTTTGTAGTTCAAGACTTGTTTTCAACACTGTAGACTACCCTTTAAGTCATATTCTGACTTGTACTCTCCATTCTATCCCAACAGCAATCACTTCACACCCCTCTTATCTCACTTCTCCTAGAATTAACTTATAGTGACCCTTTGAATCCTTTTTTCATATCTAAATATTCTTCCCTCTTTATCTCAGCCAATGTTTCTTTCTTTCCTATAAGACATTTTTTTTCTGATGAGAATAACCTTTGCCTTTTCAGTATTTAATGTGTTGTGTGTGTGTCTGAATAATTGCAGCATAATCAACCAAATCCATCAATTGATCAATTGTTTATTGATCATAATGCTCTTATTCTGTGGTAAACACTGTAAAGATTATAAAATAATTGTAAAAGATAGTTCTTTGCTCTCAATTGTGATAAAATTATGATTTAAAACACCCTATTAGGTGGTCCTAATATAAGGTGACAGGAGAAGATTTGACTTTGGGTGGTGGGCACATGGTGCAATATACAGATATTGGAACATAGAAACCCACACTTGAAACCTCTATGTTCATGTTGACTAAGGTCACTCCAATCAATTTAATAAATAAATATTTTTAAAACCACATTATTAACATAATAAAATACTAAATACTATGGTATAGAGTCATAAAAGATGCCACTCTCAAGGTTGCAAGAATACTGCTTTAAACCATAGTCTCTCAAAAACTTTCAATCATACCATGTGTTCTTCTTTTAGACAGCCTATCCATGGCTAACCCCACCTGCTTCTAGTTTTCTGACCTGTCCAATACGAAAGCTTTTAGCCACATGTGGCTATGGAGCACTTGAAATGTTACCAGGATGACTGAGGGACAGACATGTAATTCTTATTAGTTTAAATTTATATTTAAAAAACTAATATTCAATTCAATCACTAGAACACTTTTACAGATGTTTGGAACACAAATTGCACATGTGAATTTATTTTTCCAAAATGTACATTTTATAAATCCAAATACAGATAAAATTTATCTGTGGAAATTTAGCATCCAAATTGAGATGTGCTGTGAGTGTGAAATTCACAATGGATTGTAAAGATATAGTGTGATGAAAAGAATCTAAAATATCTTAGATTGCATGTCTACAATATATTGATTGCATTTTGGCATGATAATATTTTGCATATTGGGTTGAATAAAATATATCCTCAAAATTTATTTTCCTTGTTGTTTTCCTTTTCAAAATATGACTATCAGAAAAATTTAAATTGCACATGTGAATTGCAGTGTGTTTCTATTAGGTGGTACCAATCTGCATAAACAAGATCTATACTAGATTCCTGGAGCCCAGGAGCAGTTGGCTACTCCAGTGATGTTTCTTGGTCACCCAGAACTCTTAGTGCATTTTGGCTGGTCCTACCACATCAAACTACAGTTTGCGGTTGTATTTGAACACGTAGTCCTGTGCTATATTGCCATGTGCTGCTGGAGTGATATTTGGACCTCTGTTTATTAATCCTCACCTGAGGATGTTTTTTCCATTGAAAAAAAATTTTTTTTTAGAGTGGAAGGAAGTGGGAGAGAAAGAGAGAGAGAGAAGCATGGGACACATTGATTGGTTGCCTCCTTCCGGGGCCCCAACCAGGGCCAGGGATCGAACCTGCAACAGAGGTATGTCCCCTTGACTGCAATTGAACCCATAACCCTTCAGTCTGCAGGCCGATGTTCTAACCTCTGAGAAAAACCAGTTATGGCTGGACCTCTGTTTATATGGCCCGTTACAATGGCTATACAGTATAACTTCTCATTGATGTTTGTCCTTTTGTGCAAATATTTTATTCTTTCTTCTCCACTCCCCCTGTGTGTTTGCTATAATGGCCTTAGTCTGTATACTAGAATGTCTTTTCCTTCGCCAATGTTGTGTGAGAAAATTAGTTCATTTTTGGCTGTAGCTTCTTGTCACAATCCTTGTCATAGTTCTGGGAAGAGTTTATTGTAGTTTTTAACTTTTTTTTTTAATGAAACTGATTTTAAGAAAAAATATTCTAGTTCTTCAGTTGAACCTCTTTAAAAAAAAAAAAAAAAATCTGTCCCAACTCTATAAGAAAAAGCTGGATCTGTAGTTTTTGGCTTTGAGCCTTTCTTTCCTGTCCCCCTCCCATTGTGTTCCAGGTAAAACAGAGGATAATAGGTGCTCTGGGGCAAACCACAGGTTCCATGTGCATAAATCCATGCAAAACAGTCAGTGTTGTGCTCAAGATGCTTGGAGTGCATGTGGCCCGGGGCCCTTTCTTTTTAAATTCTTATTGGCTGAAATCTTTTGTAAGTGGTTTTTTAAAGTCCTGTGCACTTCACAACAGAGTCTTCATTATTCATGAGATCTAGGTTCAGAGTAGCATTTTCCCTAGGCAATCCCTCTCTTCTTCGGGAGATTAAGTCCAGGATACTTGTCTTAATTTGCATTCTGCATTATTTGACCATAATTGAGTGTCCACCTTTACTCCTCCAGCACTCTAATTCTAGCCCATCCCGGTCTGGTCTCTTTCTTTCCTGGCTCTCCTACTATTAATTATTTATACCACATTCTCATTCAGCTGTTCCTGGTTTTTAGTTAAGAGTGATAACACTATTTAGTATGATTGAGAGTTGTGAAACTGTAATAATAAGAGTAGTTGTTGCTATTTAGATAGTGCTTAGCATTTGATAGGCATTGTTCTAAACAATTTGTACGCATCCACATATTGCACCTCCTCTCAAAAACCTATGAAATAAGTACTGTTATTATCTCATTTCACCGGAAGAGAGGCTGAGGTACAGGGAAAGTTAAGCAATTCGTCCAAGACTGTACAGCCAGTAAGTGCTAAGATGTAAACCAAACTATCTAACTTTCATGTTTATATTTATATATTGAGCTAAATTGTTTTGAATACTTTCTCTCAATCAGTTAACATAGATTTTCTCATTTAATCCTCACAACAACAAATGCAGAAAGTGACATTAGAGGGTAACAGAACAAAAAGGATTTTACAAGTGAAAGATTCCATTTGGACATATAGCAATTACTGATGAAACATTAGTTTTGACCAGAAGTCAGGTGAATTCTAGTCCACTACCTGTGTTTTGTAAATAAAGTTTTATTGTTTCACAGTCACACTCATTCATACATAGATTACATCTGGCTGCTTGTGTGTTATAGTGGCAAAACTGAGTAGTTGTGGCAGAGACTATCTGGCCCCAAAGCCTAGAATATTTTACTTCAGGCTCTTTATAGGAAAGTTTTCCAACCCCTGATCTGCACCACACCTAAAGAGTAAATAGATTTGCAATCAATGTTAAGTTCTTACAGTAAGGGGAGCAATTATGTACTACTGCCTGCCCAAACCACAACTTCATTTTATTTTTTATTTTAAAAATGTGTTTTTTATTTTTACTATTGACACTGTTATAGGTGTCCCCCATTTTCCTCCTTTATCCATCTTCACCAAGCTCCCATTCACCCTCCCACTGGCATCACCACACTGCTGTCTGTGTCCATGGGAGGTGTAATTGACATGTAGCATTATATTAGTTTTAGGTATACAATATAACTATTTAGTACTTGTATACATTGCAAAATGATCACTGTTGCTAAGACTAGTTAACATCTGTCACCATGCACATTTACAAACTATTTTCCTTGTAATGAGAACTTTTAAAATCTATTCTCTTAGTAACTTTCAAGTATGCAATACAATTTTATTGACTATAACCACCATGCTGTACATACATTCCCATGACTTGATTTATTTTAGTACTGGAAATTTGTAACTTCTGACCCTCTTTTACCCATCTTGCCCATATCCCACATTTCTGGCAACTTCTCTTTATATCTATGAGCTTGGCCAACCTATTATTTTCTTAAAAATTCTCTTTATTTTCCCCAAGAAGAGATTGGAGCTTTATGAAGAAGTAATAGTTTTGTTTTGTTTTTAATTTCCTGGGGTTCGACGAAACCAGTTTGGCTCAGCGATAGAGCATCGGTCTGCGGACTGAAAGGTCCCAGGTTTGATTCCGGTCAAGGGCATGTACATTGGTTGTGGGCACATCCCTGGTGGGGGATGTGCAAGAGGCGGCTGGTCGATGTTTCTCTCTCATCCACATTTCTGGCTCTCTATCTCTCTCCCTTCCTCTCTGTAAAAAATCAATAATATATATATATATATATATATATATATATATATATATATATATATATATTTTTTTTTTTTTTTTTTTTTCTGGAGTTTAAATAAGTACAACAGCCCTTCATCCTCCACAACATACTGATTCATTTTTTGGCAAGTGTCATACTGCTTGATCCAATTGATACCTTCTTGAAAAGCTGATGTAAATAAAAGTTTGGAACATTGAAACACATTTTCTGCTCATTTATATTACCTTTTGTGCAATGCTTCATCCACTTGAAAGGCTCTACAACTCTTCATGCAATGTTGTGTGCTTGCTCTTTCACATTTGTATCTCACCACCGCTCCCCACGCTTACACTGATGTTTTCTTCTGTACAGTTGTCATTGTTCTACTGAAAGAGTTGTATCCCAATGTGGAAGCTCTGCTTTAAAAAAACACAACACAGCAAAATAAAGCACATGTGTAAGGTTTCATAATGGATATTTTCCTCCAATTAAAAAACTTGAACTATTAAAATTTAGTTTTCTTAATTTTCTTAAATTGAGGCACAGCTATTGTTAACAACAGTGAATATTTATGGGCTAGCTATAATATATTATGCCAACCATGGTATTGGGAAGCATTGGTGATTTTCATTATTATTAAAAGATGCTACACAATGGCAATGCTATAAAAACTCATCCTCCTCATGATTATTAAAAATAACAATTAATTACATGAGTGCTTACTATGTGCTGGTACTTCTTTGCATGATTTAATCAGCCCAACTACCCTAAAAATTCACTTCTATTATTGTTCCCATTTTGCATTCTATACTTTATAATAATTCCTTTGTAATGTGTATTTTACATTAATGGAGGAAATATATCAATCCAGTTCTACATAAATAGTATATAAAACAGAAGATTAATTGATGGGTTTCCTTATTTTTAAGTGAGTTATAATGCTATATCTAAGATTTTATATATTTTTAAGATATCATGATATATCTAAATTACAAGGAGTTCCATGAGTGAAAGATAACATTTGGAACACTAGAAGTTATCTATTTAAGATCAGAAAATTGAGAAATGTGAGATGAACACTAAATATGTGTGGGTTATTCATTTTTTTCATTCATTATTTAGCATTTATTTATTGAATATTTACTATAGTCCATTCCCTCATGGATCATATATTTATAAACAGGGAGATATTCAGCAAATAAGTAAAACATATTATTCAATTGAAGATTGTGAAAAGGGCTCAAAGCAACATGCAGAGGGTGGTGATGTACAGAATAATTGATTATAGGTCGATTCTGAGAGAGAGTAAGCTTTTAGCTTAAGAATGAAAAAGTGAAATGGTGTGGAAGGGAGTGGCATATTTAGGTAAAAGAAACAGCGTTTTCAAAGACTATGAGACAGGAAAGAGCTTTACTTTAAACTCATTGCTCCATGGGTTTCCCCCCAGGGGAAAGCTCTATGGCCCAGCCACCTGCTTACATCTGCTGGCCCCTACAAGCAAAACCACACATTTATTACAATATCTCCTCCATCATCAGAAAAATTAGCCATTATTTTAGCTGCACTTAAAATGAACTATAAAAGTGATATTAGATATTAGCAAGTGTAGAAAATATCTTCTTAAAAAATCTCAAACCTTGCTGAAACCAGTTTGGCTCAGTGGTAGAGCATTGGTCTGCAGACTGAAAGGTCCCAGGTTCGATTCCGGTCAAGGACATGTACCCTGGTTGCGGGCACATCCCTGGTAGGGGGTGTGCAAGAGGCAGCTGGTCAATGTTTCTCTCTCATCGATGTTTCTAGCTCTCTATCTCTCTCCCTTCCTCTCTGTAAAAAATCAATAAAATATATTATATTAAAAAAATCTCAAACCTTTGTTGTAACATGAATGTGTACCATCAGGAGGTCCTGGAGGCTGAAGGTGAGGCTGCCCTGGTCAGTGGGTTGTAGTCCTGGCTCATCAAGTCAATTCTCAGCTCAGTTGTTTGCTGCCTCTGTGCATTTCGGCAGTGTAAGGAACTTCTTTGAGTTTTACTTTATTACCATAACATAGAGGAAAAAGCATATACTTAAATATTAATTGACTAAAATATTTTGAAGTAGCCTGGCATTGTGCTTTGCATAAAGTAGACATCCAAATATCTATGTATATATAAAGCTAATATACAAAATGTCCCTGTAAGAGTTCAACCAGCAAACCAGGAGTTCTATTGCTCGCTATAACATGGGCTTACCACCAGGGGGTGGCGTGAAACAAAGGAAGGCCTCGGCCGGCAACCAGAAGGCTTAAGGACCCTACCCAGGCATGAATTTCATGAACTGGGCTTCTAGTTACTTATAATACGACCAATCTTTCATATGTGTTAATGATAGCTATGATCCATATTTATTGAGAACTTACTGTATATCAAGTACTCTTCAGGAACTTTCAATATTATTAACTCATTTTATCTTCACAATAATCCTTATTGGAGTAGAAACTATTTTACATATTTCCAAATTTCACAGTTGAGAAACCTAAGCCTCAGATCACACATCTTGCCTATGATTAGGAGCCAACAAATAGCAGAGCTAGGATTCAAACGAAGTTGCTTGGCTTTGGAGCTTGTGCCTTAAATATGTTTTCTCATTTAGAAAGAAATCACTGAAAACTGACCCTTGTCAGTTTCTCAGTAAGTAGCACAATGCAATGAGTACTTGGGGGTGAAGTCTGAAGCTAAAACAACTTGCTTGCTTTACACAGAGCTGAGGCATTCTGTTGGTGAGTGTCCTCTGCAACAGGTTAAGGAGAGTTTTCAGAAATAATATACCCACCTCTCCCCAAATAAAGAAGGAAAGAAAAAAAAAAGACAAATTGGCTATTAAGGTATACAGCTTGTTATAATAAAGGGTCCTGCATGTGTATCACATAAAGGTTTTACACAGCAATTTATTGTCAAACAGATAACAGCATGTAAGTTTCCCAGAACCAACTTGGTGTCACTGGGAAATCACACTCCCGAGGCCCAGGCATTGTATATAGTTCCACAGCAGCTCAATCATAAAGACTTTTATAGATCAATAACACTCAACCTTGCTGCATTAAAAAGCATCTTCATCCACAAAGAGAGTGTCAGGGAGCTGCAAAAGCACAGTGGGAGTATTAGAGCAGGTGGGCTGTTGCATGTATGTATGCTATTTTCACAAGGTCATTGCCGTATAGCGATATCATGATTTAGTTTTGATATTCCAATATAATGTAAAATGATAAGCTATCCAAATACATGTTAATGTCTTCTCTTTTCCTGAGTGAATAGAATGCTTGTTATACTATCCTCAAATCATTAGCAGAGAGATAAGTTACTGGAATGTGTTTGGTTTTGAGAAATAGTCTGACTCTTAGGAGTGTCCCTGGCCTTGTTTTCTTCATCTGTAAATTTAAATATTAGTAAAAAAGTACTTCATAATTTAAAAAAAATTGTTGATTTCAGAGAGGGAGAGAGGGATACAAACATCAATTATGAGAGAGAATCACTGATAGGCTGCCTCCTACCCACTCCCTACTGAGGATTGAGCCTGAAACCCTGGCAGGTGACCCAACAAGGAATTGAACCATGACCACCTGGTTCATAGGTCAGTGCTCAACCACAGAGCCACACTAATTGGGCCAGCACTTCATAATTTAAAGATTAATAATAAACACTTCATAAATGAAATGTTATGTTGACCCTCCAATGTGCACCTCTCATTGAGCTACTTACCTGATCAAAGTATGACTGAGTTTTGTTTCATAACAATGCATTACAAGTCAAGTTAGATGATTAATCATCTTTCTTTATTATATAACACAAAAGAAGCAAGCAAATTCATATACTTATTTATTTAAAAGTTTATAATCTATTGTTGCTGGTCATATGGGATAGTGTTTGAAATATATAACGTGTTCAAAGACATGAACTGAGGATAATTTTTAGACTGTTTTCATCTCATTGTTGGGTATTGATTAAGAAGCTATTAAGAAGCAAAGAAAGTATGGGTGAGTGACTGGGAAGAGGTCAACCAAAGAACTTGTATGCATATATGCATAAACCATGGACACAGACAACAGGGTATTGAGGCCCTAGACGGGGTGGGGTGGGTAGGAGACAGAGTGTAAGGGGTCAATGAGAGATTAAAGGAGACATGTATATGTATAATATTTTCAACAATAAAGATGGGGGAAAAAGGAACTTTGAGTACTTATCACATGGCAGATTCTTTACATACAATTAATTCATATAAGTTTGACAACAGCTATAATGTCATTTTTATCCCCTTAATACAGATGAGGTTATTGAGACTCGGACTATTACCTAGTTGAACTTAACAAAGGCATTAATTAAGTAGACTAGAGATTGGAACCTACGACCTCTTGATTTTATTTGTTTTGTAGTGATCTTGGCATATTCTAGTTACTTAAATAATAATCAACTATTCAAATGGTTACATAATTGGCATTTGAATAACTTGACTATGATGTAGTTGATTTGGTCCAGGATATACACACTAGATGCTTATTTTTAAGGCAGGCCTATAACCACAGATGGTTTTATTGATTTGAGTGTTTAATATAGCAAAAAAAAAAGCTCTTTCATATAGTTTATAACTGAATTTAGACCTGGTTGATATGTCATATCTAGACTAAATATTTATACTTAGACGAATTCATGCACAGGTGGAGTCCGGCCAGCCAGCCAGTATCAGAGGATTAGGGCCAGGCCTGTTGGGAGGAGGAGATGGCAGGAGGTTGGTCAGCCCTCCTGTTCTGACCAGGGCCGGCTGGCTGGGGGGAGGGGGGGGGGGGGGGGCCATGGGCAATTGGCTGTGGGCGTTGGGCTGGCCAGCCCCACCCCAGAATGGGGTTAGAGGAGGGGCCATGGAAGGTTGGCCTGCCAACCCCACCCCCAAATTGGTGTGTATGTGGGGTCCATTGGGGTGACGCTGGCTGGGGGGAGGGGCTGAGGGCAGACAAGGTGGTAGAGGCTGATGAGGGGCTGGCCTTGGGGAGGGGCTGTGGATAGTAGGCCAGCCAGCCATACCCCCAATTGGGGTGAGGGGGCTCTTTGGGGGCCAGCAACCTGGGGGAGGGGCCCATGGGTGGTTGGCTGGCCAGCCCTGCCCCTGATCAGAGGGGGGGGCTGATTGGGGGCAGAGCTGACTGAGGGGAGAGGCTGTAGGCTGATCAGGGTGGTGGGGGCCCATTGAGGGTGGGACCAGCCAGAGGGAGGGATTGCAGGAGGTTGGCTGGCCTGCCCTGCCCCCTATTGAGGTAGGGGGGGTGATCAGGGGTGGGGCCAGCTGGGGGAGGGGCTGTGAGCCGATTGGGGGTGGGGCCAGATGGGAAGAAGGGCCTTGGGGGTGGGGGTGAGGGAGGGGTGTTGGCTGGCCGCCCTGGGCTGGTTAGCTGACTGCAGTGAGCATCATAGAAACTGGGCATTCGGGTTGCTGGCTTTTTATAAATATAGATAATAGTATTGAGATACTAAATTATATACACCAGTTAAACACAACTGATGAATTTACTAGTAAACATAATCAAGTATCACATTAAATTGTATTATGATGGCAATGGAGAGTGTATATCAATCAATTAGATACACACATTGAAATATTTAAGGGTAAAATAATATGATATCAACTATTTGCTATAAATTATTCTAGCAAGTGAATAAAAACAAAAAATAAAAAAGTGGGTTGGATGGAAGAAACAACATTGGTGGAAAATTGTTAGAGTTGAAGGTTCATGGGAATTTATTTTTTCTATATATGTGAAAACTTATACAATAACGTGTTTAGAAAAGGAACAAGCTCATCATATATATATGAGAATTAGACAGAAACAAGATAAGTTTGATTACTCTGATTGGATATGTGTTCAGAAATTATTTAGTATATGTATTTCAAATCATTAGTATAGTGATATCTTAAAGGTATGGATTTCAGAGATATGTAATAGAGTATATTCCTGACCAAAAGAGACCTGGCTTTAGAATTACATTTAAATTCAAAGGTTTATTCCCCTGAAGATAGTATAATTTAACTTTAATACAAATCTATGTTTTCATTGAATCTTAATTACAAGTAATACTTGCACTCAAATAAGATTTAGATTCTAAATGTTGATGGCATATTGCTTCCTTTATGTTACTAACACTTCATAATTTTTCTTTTGTTAATAATTTAAAATATGTCATCAAAACAATTATATACTACACTCTGTTAAATCTCATGTAATTGGGGATATTAAAATGATATTTACTATATAACTTTAGTTTTAACGTACAAGAAAGTAAAGTTCTTTAGTTTTATGTTTTTGAAGTATGCTAGACCTTGTATGCACATATGCATAAACTATGGACATATACAATCGGGTGGTGAAGGCCTGGAGGGGGTCCGTGGGGATCAAACCCCAAACCTAGGCATGTGCTCCGACTGGGAATGGAACTGGCAATCTTTCAGTGCACAAGATGATGCTCAACCAACTAGCCACTCCGGCTGAGCTGTGTATTGTTTTTTTTGTTTTTTGTTTTTTTTTAAATATATTTTATTGATTTTTTACAGAGAGAAAGGGAGACGGGTAGAGAGTTAGAAACATCAATGAGAGAGAAACATTGACCAGCTGCCTCCTGCACACCCCCTACTGGGGATGTGCACGCAACCAATGTACACCCCCCCAGACCGACGCTCTATCCACTGAGCCAACCGGTTCAGGCCATTTTAAAGCCATATCACAAGACTTCAAAGGACTTGCACGTTGGAGGTGTGCTGCCTTGGGAGCGCCATCCCCAAGGTGTGTATATATTTACTCTTGTCTCCTCTTGTCAGTGATGACCTGGTGGAAAACTTGGAAGAAATGTCAGAATGTGACTTCTTATGCACATTTATGTTTCAACTTGATTTGAATAACAAGGCCAATATGGCATTCTGTGAAACAGTGGAAACACAGATACTTTTGAAAGGGGTGTAGATCTTAACTATTTTTAAATTGCCCCTCTGTAAAGACTTACCTTCATTTATAGAAATTCATTTATAGCATATGTATTCTGTTTAGTCTAAAGAAACTTGGTCATTGCCTTTAAACAATGTACAAACTATGAGAGAAAATTATGAAGCAAAAATCCATTGGTGTAACAGTATCTAGGATCAACAGCTAGTTGTCAAAACCTACACCACCAATTCTCCAATTTACTATGGGAATTGGGGGAAAGACTTGCTTCAGACCTGGAATTTAAATGACATTTTCCATTTCCTGTATCAATTATGTTAAAGAAAGGCACCTGTTCTAAAATGTCCTTTTCTTTTATTTTATTGTAAAAGACAAATATCTGAAAGAGAAAAAGGTGTATCAAAAATAAAACTATCTGCCCTAACCGGTTTGGCTCGTGGATAGGGCATCGTCCAACAGACTGAAAGGTCCCAGGTTCTATTCTGGTCAAGGGAATGTACCTTGGTTATGGGCACATCCCCGGTAGGAGATGTGCAGGAGAGAGCTAATCGATGTTTCTCTCTCATCGATGTTTCTAACTCTCTATCCCTTTCTCTTCCTTTCTGTAAAAAATAAATAAAATATATTTTAAAAAAGTAAAACTATCCTTTGTAGACATAAACTCTATTACACTCTACATAGTTTGCTTGTTAAGACTGAGAGTTTTATTGTCCCCAAACTTGGACTCAGAAATTAACCCCCAAATAAATGGAAATGTAGGATAAAATATGCTAAATGAGCTTTTCAGTGAAACAAAAGCTTGTCAATGGTTAAAGAAGAGAATCTCTGAGTCTGGATTTTACTTCAGTCCTTCGTATTATAGTTAATATGAAAAGAAAAGAGAGAGGGAGGCAGAGAAGTCTCCTTGCTGGCAAATTGAGCTCCTTGGGGAGAAAGCAGAGTGGAGAGACCAATTTAGTCAGAGGAAATTATAATGCACCAATCACGATGATTGATCCTGCACGAGCAGAAGGCACATGGAAACAATTTAAATGTTGTCCGCGAAACTACTGCCTTCAGACTTAATGGCATTTTATTTATCAGGATTACTGCTTTCAGTGGCACTGCAGAGATTCTGTCACTGCAGGAAGGAACAAGAGGTTTGCTATTCTTCGTTGGGATTTAAGGTGAGAAATGTAGAGAAAAGCGGGTGCCATGGGTACCATTTCTTATCTGTCTGTTTCTCTAAAAGTGAAAAATTTCTTCTTAAGCACCTGCATTCAATACTTATTCAAATAGTCCATTTGAGTGAGTTTTGAAGAGTTTGAAAAAGACATTTTATTTAGTGCCCAACCCCTACTGTTTGTTTGTTTGTTTACTTATTTTAAAGCTGGCTCAGTTTCCTTCATAGATGGAGGAATTCATTTAGATGGGCTGTCTTTATAAAAACTAAACAAGCCCAGCGGGCAGGGCTCGGTGGTTGAACATTGACCTATGAATCAGTAGGTGAGGGGCACATGCCCGGGTTGTGGGTTTGGTCCCTGGTTGGGGGTGTGCAGGAGACAGCCTATCAATGATTCCCTCTCATCACTGATGTTTCTATCTTTCTCTCCCTCTCCCTCCATCTCTGAAATCATTAAAGATATTAAAAAGAGGAGAAAAACTAAAGAAAAGATAATTTTTACCATTATGTGGGTTTTGCATAGAAATACTGCCTCTGATTTGAAGTATGACACTTTCTTGTAGTCATCTGAAGGTAAGACAAGATACATTTGTACATACATATTTTTTTTTCTTACATGTACAGATGAAAACTAAAACCATTGCAGAGAAGTGACATTTTCAAGAAAATCCTTATGATCAATTTCTTGCTTTCATTCAAGGTAGATTTTCCCTAATGTTGGTATTTTATTTTGGGAGAACAAAAAGCAATGTTTTTTTAATGATGGCATTTAGTAAAGGTTTTATCTGATTCTCCAAGGTCATTTGGGGAGTTCTGGCTCAAGCAGAAAATTTTCAGCATTATGCTAGACTGATTCTGATTGTGAAGATTGTCAGAAACCTGTGATTGATTGAAAGGGAGGAAAACATTCTTCTGAACCAGTAATGGAATAAGATGTTTATTTTCAGTTGACTCACTTTTTTTTTTTTTTTTACAAAAATGATAAAATTGATTATTTTAATAAATTGACTTATGTGGAAGCCTTTAAATAAATCATTTATTTGGAGCATATGAACAAATCATTTGCTTTAGTTTGGTATTGAATTCTTGGGAAAATTTAACATTGCTAAACTTCAGTTTTCTTGTCTGTAAAGTGGGAATAATAATTCTACTTACCCCACAGAATTGTTGTGTTATTTAAATGAGATAATCTGTTATCACAATACCTAGCAAAATAAACATTATTATTATTCTTCAGGATTTCTACTCATCTTTTCGGAACAGAGTAAAAAGTCACAATTGCTTATGGGGAGAAAGAGTGTGGAAGGCATTCTTCTATCATAAAAATTGAGACGCTTGTGGCCAGGAATTTATGGATAGAGGTTACCTATTCTGTGGCCTCTATTTCTATTTCATTCCCATCATCCACATTTCTCCATCTCCCACCTTAACCAAACTCTTCTTCTCTCCTTGTACACCTACTTTCTGATCCTTGCACGTGTTTTACCTCCTCCTTGATACTTCCTATTCCTCAGAACACCTATCATTTTCCTTCTGTGGGCCTTTTGACAAGTTATTCTCTCTAGCTGGAATGCTCATCTTTTCTAATCTCTCTGTCCATTGAATTTCAAACTATTTTTTCAAAGCTGTAGGCTCTTACTTCAATAAGTGGTTTTCTGATTTGCTAATTGGCTGTTTTTCACCCTCCTCCAAGCACTAATGGTACTCTAAACCTGCCTTGAACCATTTTCCCAATTTGAGATAGTAGTCATTTAGGCACTTTGTTTTATATGCCCACCAAATTGCATATTCTATCTGAGTTATAACCTATTGGAAGTGATAGGGCATTGGAATAATTCCTCAAATAGCCATTTAACTTTTCAGGGATTAAACGTCTCACAGCCCTTGATTTCGCTTTGCTTTATCACATCTGCCATGGCCAAGAGTTTCATGCTTCCCCAAATGCTGACTTCCAGGGACTTCCTTAATGATAGAGCTGACCTGAATTCCTCCAGGGGATAATTAACCACTGGGACATAGGTGGGGATGTACCATGAATCTATGAATCCCCAGCTGCATTTTGTTACTCACCCTGCCCTCCACTAAATGGCATCAGTGGCTGCAGGTGATATTCTTCCATGATGCAGACAGTAAATGGATGCTGAGTTCACTTTCTGAAGTCCTTTAAGTAAGAGGAGGGTTAGGAAGGGGAATAGATGCTCCTGACCTCTTAATTGATGCTGAAGGTATTCCCTGAGACAAAGTAAAATATCCCATAGCTTAATTGGTGCACAACAGACTGTCCACCGAGCAACCTGGAACCTGTATCCTCATCCAACTCTCCCTCTCCCCAATGGGTGTTCAGTAGACCTCCTGGATGGCCATCCAAGAGCTACATCTGTGCCTACACTTTCTAACTAAACAGTCATTTCTCCACTTTAAATCATTCTTGTGATTTATATAAAAGTTATCTTTCTAGGATTCAGTTGTTATATGGTGCTCCTCTATGTGAAAACTGCCAATATTTCCCATCTTTGTATAGGATTACTAGAGGTCTGGTGCATGGATTTGTGCACATTGAAAGGAACTGGGTGAGATGGGCTGGACACGCCCCAGAGCCAACCTCCCAACGTCTCTCCCCAGCTGGCCACACCTGGGGCGGCACCAGGACTCTAGTGTGTCTGTGAAGTGA
Source organism: Pipistrellus kuhlii (assembly GCF_014108245.1). NCBI lineage: Eukaryota > Metazoa > Chordata > Mammalia > Chiroptera > Vespertilionidae > Pipistrellus > Pipistrellus kuhlii. The sequence goes on from NW_023425529.1 coordinate 50,290,415, forward strand.
GCAGGGTCCCTCTGGCAGATGGGGTCCCTCAGCCTGGCCTATGGTGATCAGGGCAAATCTAGCAGTCTGTCATCCCCCGGAAGGGGGGGTCCTGGAGTGCCAGAGGGCACTCTGCAAAGTTGCTGTCACTCAGCATCTCCTGCATTCTGCCCTCTGGTGGTCAGTGAGCACCATAACTACTGGCCGGTCAGCCAGCCGTGTAGGCTTTTATATATATAGATGTCATGTTACCTCCTTCACTTTCTGGCCAGGTCATATTTTCTTGTCATCTTCCTTCTAAGACCCCCGACATCCTAAGATTCCCCTTGGTTTTACCACACAGATATACTCATGGTTCCCCCAAACACAGCATTTCTTAGAATTTCCATTAGCTGCCCAGAATGCCTTGCCATTTTGCCTGGCTGGCTCTTATTTATTCTTTTAAACCAGGTTGAAATGACACTGTTCAGTTCACAGCTTTGTGTACCCATAGCATTTGGTATTGATACATTACAGTATGCCTCACATTCTAGTTATTTGCATAACTAACTCTTTCTCACTATATTGTAAACTCTTGTTTTGTATAATCACATCTTCCTACAAATTTCAACTATCCTCTCTTCAGTATCTTAAAGTACTTGTTAAACAGTAGGTGTTCAGTTTATTAAAAAATAAATTAAATGAGTAAATGAGAATTATTGCAATTTAAATATTTAAAATGTTTAAATATTTAAAATGATTAGATTAGTTTTAGAATAGAAATACCTTAAAGTGCTATTAATGTGATCCCAAATTGACCAGGTCTAACATTCGCTATAATAATCGTATTGCCGTCTTGATGACTGAGTATTCTCTCTCTCTCTCTCTCTCTCTCTCTCTCTCTCTCTCTCTCTCTCTCTTAAAAAACCCTGTTATTTTACTAAAATCAATTGCCTAAATAAGAACAGCTACTTTTTTATTTTCCTTTTTAAATTATTGGACCTGAAGTCTCAAGTTGAAAACATAGATTATATCAATGACAATGCATAAAACCAATTTTTAAAAGTGCAAAGTTCATAGATTAACCAAACTGATCCATTGACTTTTGCTACTGGACTCTGTAGTTCAATTAAAATGCACTCCCCCTCCCTTTTAACCCAATCCCTTCAGTGTCTCTGGAGTGATCACTTATAGTGTGTGATTAGTTAGGAAAACAACATATATAGTCACTTACTTGGTTAGCCTTTGAGGATCAGGTTTTCATTTTAGATTGCATCTTAAACATTGCATAGAGTGTGGTATCCAGCCACTATTTTTCAAGTGTTAATGGGAAAAACTCCTAAGACTTTGATTCTTTAGTTAGGAAAAAAAATCAGAAAATTGTCACAGCTTTTTGAGGTTTATCTGAAATTATCTGAGTTGTACTCTTATGTTATTGGTCTCTCTCTCTCTCTCTCTCTCTCTCTCTCTCTCTCTCTCTCTCTCTCTCTCTCTCTCTCTCCCGATTACCCATCATAGACTTGGACTCTTTGATATCCAATTTTCCAATGTTAGTGCTTCCTCTTTCCTCTAACTGCAAAGAGGACTTGAAAAAATGCTGACTGTACACTTGAAGATTTTTGGAAAATGTTCTCTGAAATACTCTGGGGAAAAATGAAGAGGTATGAAGAAAACTGCTGAAGAAGAGTTAAAAAATCAACCTTTTCCAAGCCAAACTGAGGGCCTCTCAGTTTGGGTGAGATCAAATATCAGCAAAACATTTTCTAATTTGTGTTCTTTAAAAGGGTTCTTTTCAGGACGCCATGAGGAATGTGAGGTTTGGCCTCTTTTTTCGCATAGGAGTTACTGAAAGAGGCACTTTATGTCTTGTATGACTATATGTTTCAGAAAGCATTTTTATCTTTGTCGCAGTGCACAACTAAAGTGGTTTTCATTAGCTTTCAGCTCTGCATAGGTGTGCACATCCACTGCCAGACCCATTCCTTCTCTGTCCAGGTGCTCATGGCACCTATCTGCGATAATCCTTCCATCTGACCAGTTGCCAAACCTAACGAATTTCTCATTTGAAATGTTTCTAAAACACACCCCTGTATCTCTTGCACACCTTCCTGTCTTCTACTTATTCCATGTTCTCACTCATCATCACTCCCCTTCTCCAAAGCTTCTCTATTTATTATAGAAACACTAAGTGTTTTTTGTGTAGTCTCCAAAATGCTCCTTAACCTGCTCTTATCTTCTATACCCAATCTTATTTTGTTATTGCTCTTTCCAACATTCTTGCAAGTTTCCTATTTCTCAAAGTAGCACATTTTAAGGCATGCTTCAGGATCAGAGCTGTTTCTTAAGCAACGTGTGACTGCTGATTGCAACCTTTCTGGTCCTAGCCGGGGAACCTGCAGCTGAAGGGGATTCCTTCAGGTGATTCTTCTGTGCTTTAACGTGGACAGTCTTTGCCTGCTTGCCTCTCCTGCCCTCACTGATTCTCTGTAACTTCTACCAAACATGCCCCTTCCGCATGGGATGCAGCTCTGGATGCATGTTCACGTATGTTGCTTTCTGATTGTGCTTCTCCAGTTACAGTGTGATCTCCCAGAGGTCGCATTTATATTTCATTATGAGATACAAAGACCACTGGGCTGAACGTTGGACAAGCTGGCTTCTACACAAGTTCTACCTGCCAAGAAAAACATGGGTCCCTATAGCCTCAGATTGCTCATAGACAGGGATAAGAACTACTGGGGATGATGTCTAAGTTTCTCTATGCCATAAAAGCCTACAGTATCATTGCCATTGAAAGGTCTAGAGCTTTGTTCTCATACCTGGGTTCAAATCTTAGCTCTGCCATTGGCTGCATAGCCTGAAGGGAAGAATAATGTCTCTGAGTGCTAGTTCCAATGGTGATAATAACATATACCTTTTGAGGTTGCTATGAAGATAATATATGTAAATGCCTGAAATAATAGCTTGCATATGAAAGTTTTTTTGTGTTGGTATTATTCAGTTTCTTCCCATGCCTCTTGTAATGCTGAAATAAAGACTATTGCTTGTTGGATAATCACACTCTTTTCTGAATACTGCACTCCTGCATAGCTTTCTATCTGCACACAGTTTAGTTTAATGATAAGACATGAAACTAATTGGGTAAAAACTTGGCTCCACTACTTAATAACTTGGTGACCCTGTGCATGTTCCTTTAACATTTTTTAAAAGGGGGCTCAAATATTATCTTTATTGTAAAGTTGTTGTGAGGCTAAATTAGAACACATATGCATGCCCAGCCAGTGCCTAGCCTAGAGCGATTGTTAGCTATTATTAATGCTCTGCTTAGGGTTTGCCTGATCCAACTGCAATTGCATTGTTCTGTGTGCCAAGAGACCTGCAGTAAGAGTTCTGGAACAGATCTGGGTGGGTTACATCATCTGCCTGTATGTCAGTTTCCTGCTCTACAAAATGGAGCTAATAATAACCCATTCCATGGGTTATTATCTGAAGGATTAGATAAGGAAACACATGGCAAAAACATCCAAAAGGCAAGGACCTTCGCCAGGCATTCCTTATATTTATTGCTATTATTTTTCTCTGAATCCATAAAATGAAGGAATTAAACCAAATAATAGCAAATGTTTATTTACAATTTACTATGTTACATGCATTTAATCCTCTCACTTAATCCTCATAAAATCTGCTGAAAAAGATACGATAATTCCTCTTTTATGACATGTGGAAATAGAGGTTTAGCAAAGCCAAGCAACCTTTTCAAGGCCTCACACCAGTAAGTTGAAGAACTGGAACTGAGAACCATTAACAGTGACACCAGGAGCAAACATTTAACCAGTATCAAATGACTTCTCAGACCCCTTCTGGCCAAGTGATTCTGTGCTCTTGGTCATGGCTTTTCTCTGAAGATATTGGACTCGGTGTTGGGAAAACTGATGGAGGCTTTCAAAGTGAGCATGAGAACCCTTAAGCTTAAAAACAAAACTAGGTAGCTGTGACATGCCTGAACTTTGCCTGAATTAATTGAAAGGTCTGGATTCTTCTTGGTGGGGGGATTGAAGCCACCATGAACCTGAAACCATGCCCTTCATCTTCATGGAATGAAAAAGGCTGGACTATTTAGTTTCTTCACAGAAAAGACAAGCTCTTGTTTCTCCTGAATTATCTCTATGTCTTAAAACACAACAACAGGTATTTTTACTTCTACTTTGCAGAGAAGGAAACTGAGGTTTGGAATGGAACTGCTGGGACTTGGATATACACCGAGTGGCCAGATTATTATGATCTCTGAATGCATAATAATCTGGCCACTCGGTGTATATTCCTATATAATAAAAGACTAATATGTAAATTGGCCCCTCAACCAGGAGTTCAACCAGCAGACAGGCCAGCCAAACGCCCATAGCCCCTCCCCCTGGCCAGGCTGGCTGGACCCTTACCCATACACGAATTCATGAACCGGGCCTCTAATAAATATATATGTATATATACTGAGTGGTCAGATTATTATGCATTCAGAGATCATAATAATCTAGCCACTCAATGTACATCTCTTGATACCAAGTCTAGTATTCTTTTCATTTATCCCTCTCTCTTTAGATATGTTATAATCTCTAACTATTCAAACTTGCAAATGTGATTTACACAATTATTGCAGAAATGCTTTACATTGACATGGTGTCTTGAAATGCACTTAGAGGCTCTTTTGCACAGATGAGGAAACCAAGGCCCCAAAAGGCTAACCACTTGCCAAAACTCACACAAACTTCATACCTGTCAGTAGAGTAGCCAAAATTGCATTTCCTCATGTTTCTTTCTTTCTTTCTCTCTTTTTTAAAAATATATTTTATTGATTTTTTACAGAGAGGAAGAGAGAGGGATAGAGAGTTAGAAACATCGATGAGAAAGAATCATTGATCAGCTGCCTCTTGCATACCCCCCACTGGGGATGTGCCTGCAACCAAGGTACATGCCCTTGACCGGAATCGAACCTGGGACCTTTCAGTCCGCAGGCTGACACTCTATCCACTGAGCCAAACCAGTCTTGGCTCTTCATGTTTCTTATACTTTGCCATTCCTAATAGTGACTTCGATAAGAAGACACTTTAATTACCATTCATTTCATAGGAAAGGTAGGGAAACCAAAATATCAAGAACCCAAGTCACCAGAAAATTACACTTGCTTTTATGTGTATGTGTGTGTGTGTGTGTGTTTTTTTTGTGTGTGTGTGTGTGTTTTTTAAAGCAAGTGAAGGGATTCTATTTAAAATTCATTTTAAAATTTAAGACTGATGATAAAAAAGAAGTCAGCCATTTTTTTTCTTTTAAGAAATAATATCATTGTTCTATTATAACACTCACAAGATGACCCAATAGAGGCCCTAGATTTTGATTGGGATCTTAGTTGAGCAAATGATTGAAGACACATGAAACTCATATGGTTTAATTAATTAATTATTTCATTCATTATTTGGCAACTGCTTTATGTCAAGTGCTATGCAACATTTACTGCACTAATGAGTATAAGAGAAATTTAAGGTACTTTTATAAACAAACCAAAATCAAAGGTAGAGTTAAATCGTTTGGCCTCCAATGCAAAGAGGATTAGACTTTATGTCATTCCTTTATTCTTTCCAAGGAAATGACAGTGTAGTTTAGCATCACTGCAGCTTCATTCCATCCAAGCCCAGAGAGGGGAAAGGAGTTAAGCTCGTGGTTGAATAGTCCTTATTCTACTTTGCAGAATAGAATTTTTCTCCCAACCTCGCTGTGTGTGTGAATGCATGCATGCCTGTGACTCATTTAGGGTTTATTTTCATTTTTAAAAATTTGTATTTTACCAATAAGGACAAATGTATACATTAAGTGAAATTGTATTTAAAAATTAATTCCACATGATTGCTTTAGCTATTTAGAATTTTTTTAAGAGCAGGAGAATGGGATGATTTTTTTTTTAAGGGAATGGGCGTGGATATTTGGCCCATATGCCATATGCCAACTCAAACAGCAGGGGGGAAAATATACCAATACAAGTTAACCAAGAGAGCTTGCCAGTGTTTGTGATGGTAATGTGATCGAGTCCCAGTAGAGGCCAGGATGGCACACCATTTGCCAAGAGCAGCTGGCTTACGCAGCTCTACAGGTCTCCTGCCCATCTCATCCACTCTTCTCCTGACCATGCCTATTATTTATTTATTTATTTATTTATTTATTTCTGACCATGCTTTTTTATTTATTTATTTTTTTAATATATCTTATTGATTTTGTACAGTGAAGGAGGGAGAGAGATAGAGAGCTAGAAACATCGATGAGAGAGAGTCATCAATCAGCTGCCTCTTGCACACCCCCTACTGGGGATATGCCTGCAACCAAGGTACATGCCCTTGACCAGAATCGAACCCGGGTCCCTTCAGTTCCCAAGCCGACGCTCTATCCATTGAGCCAAACCGGTCTCGGCGCGACCATGCCTTTTTAAAGCAGGCACCATCCAACTTAAGAACCAAGTATATCATTGCACAATTTCAATGAGAAATAAAGAGCCCTAAACAAGTTCTTACTTGTCTGATTTAGGAAATAGCATCTGAATGTTTCCAAGCACTAGATTGGATAGAAGGGCTATTCTCCATTTCCGCTTCCTTTTTTTTTTCCTTCTTAATATATTTTTATTGATTTCTGAGAAGAAGGGAGAGCAAGTGAGCAATAGAAACATCAATGATGAGAGATAATCCCTGCTCTGCTGCCTTCTGCATGCCCTGCAATGGGGATTCAACCCAGGCATTTGTCCTGTCTGGGAACTGAACCGTGATCTCCGGGTTCTTAGGTCAATGTTCAACCACTGTGCCACACCAGCTGGGCTCCACTTCCACTGTTTGACAATCAGTTTTTGCTAAATGTTTAAAGTGGAATGTGATAAAATTTTGGTTAACCTGACAAGTTAACTATTCTGCACCTCCAGATTGGGGTTTTCTGTAGGAAATGTTACCTGTGGAAATGGAATACACTCAGCTCTTACATAATGTGATTGATCGTGAGGTTTTTACCATAGACTGTTATCCTGAAGACTCCTAATAACCAAAATCTACTCCTTCATTGAAAATCAAGAAAAAATGGGCATGACCCTAGAAAAACAACTTTTTTAATGAGAGAATACTTTCTCTTGACTATAACTTTAATTAAACTCTATTAACTTTAATTTAAGCTATTTAAATAGTTCAAATGCTATTAAACTCAAAGAGCATTTTTTTAAAATGTTATTTCCTGGACATTTTTTCTCGATTTCACACAGCCTTAATTATTATCCACTCATTGTTAAGTGTATCATAAAAGAAAGTATGCTCTAAAAATTGCATTAATCATTATAAAAGTAAACTTGAAGTGGAGCCACAAACTAGCCAAAATCAGAAGTACAATAAAAAGGCAAAGTACATAAAACATCTCCAAACACTGAACACAATGGATAGTGAACATATTTTATTGTATTCTATTATTCTATGAAAGTGAGAGCAGGCATTTTCATGTATGGAGTATTATTATGTAATATTTTCATCTATTATATGATTTTCTTTTCTCTCCTTTCTGTTTTAATATATTTTCCCCAAAGTAGAGGTTCTCTGTATCTATAATTATTTTTGTAGGTTTGCCAATGTATTTTTACTAAGAGAAATAAAAAAATTGATTTTGAAGGAATACATTTTCTTATCATAATTACTTATATAATTATGACACCCTGGGTAACTAGGTAAGGAGTACTATTTAATTATATCCTTATGAACATTTGGAATTATACAATTTTAAAAATCCATAGGAAATCATAAACATGTTTTCCATCAAACAGAATATTACTTTGATTCTATTTTTAAAAGCACTATCCATTAAATCACTCAGTCAAAATTGTCATTGTCATAGAACTATAGGTATGAATCTCAGAATATAGAATCATTGATTCTTAGATTTGGAAGCAAATTTGGATGTATTCAAGTCCAATTTTTCTATGGTCTCATGAACAGATGTTTTATTAAACCTTTTCTAATTTTCCATACACAGTTGCTAATGAGACATTGCTTAAATACCTCCAGGGATGTAATGTTTACCATCAGAGAAGACAGCCTTTTCCAAAGCCGAATGTTGGTAATAATTAGCAGATATCTCTTGAATGCCTAATATGTGAAAGACAGTCTTCTACATATTATGTGGGATATAAATTTGAGTCCAACTTTATTTTGTACATAAAGCATTGACACTCAAGTAGGGGCTATAATGTGTCTATGTGAAAAACGGCTTGATTAGACTAATGTAGGAACTGTGTTCACTTTAGGTGCTCTGACCTCCTCTGCCCATTTAGACTTTAGATGGATGCTCTGACCTCCTCTGAACAGTTGAGGCAGTTGCCAACTCATCAGTGCAGGGACGACTCCAGGCCATATATCTTAGTCTCTACTTTGAAATGTTGTCTCTAAGCTGTACCTCCTGGAGTTTATACCTGAACTTTTCCTTTCTGCCCAGCAACTTTTAATTGGCAGTACATTTACATTGGCATCTGGGCATTTGATTTGGCACTTCTGAAAGGCTCTGTGCCTGACAGTATTTTCAGTTTCTGTCTCACAATTCATGGGCAAGAGGTCCCCACCCTCACATCCAATGTAAGATTCCAGAACACATGGGCACAGATGCCAGCCCAGCCTCAGTGCCCCAGTCCTGCTGGGAGCCAGTGGAGCAAGTACATATGTCATGGAGACTAGCCAGCTGGTGGCAGACTCTTAGTGAAACTAACTGAAAATTATCTTTTGAAATTGTTAGGAATTAGAAAACCATTCTGGTGAAGACAAGAATTACCAATCTTTTGAAATATGGAGGTTACTTTTAACATCCAGAATCTCATGGCCAGTCATCTGTTACTATTAGTCTCTACTGATAAAATAATAATAATAATAATAATAATAAAGATTTACAATATGTAAAATGCTTTTAGAGTATTTCCTATTTCATTAATTCTAATATTTAAAAAATAATTGCAAGTTATGCCTGTGAGACATTGTTTATTCCAACTGTCAGTAGTACTGGGTATATTTGTAGCCTTATTAAAACCCTGGTAGTAATTCCATGAGCTCCCAGGGTACATGTTTCATGGAATTTGAACCATATGATTATAGAACTATAATTATACAATCATACTGTGCAAAGCAGATTGCACATGCTATCTCTTTTACTCTGCCAAACCACTTTATGGGATACGCACTGGCACACTCTACTTAATGGAGTAGAAAACCAAGACTTCCAGAGAATAAGTAACTTGCTCTGGACCTATAACTAGAGGTAACAGAGCTGGGTTTGATTCCAGGCCTGTCTTCTCTGAGTGCCCTTGTTCTATGCCATTCCAATCAGGCACCAGGAAGAAGGTTGTAGGTAAAGGTAAGAGAGTCTGAGGTGTGTAAGTATAAGGCCTAATTCCAGAATGTCCACTCTGCCCAGCCCAGCCAACTCAGTTGCATCAGCCATTCTCCCAAGCTAAGGGGGTCTTGATGGTGAAGCTAACAAAGCAAACAAACAAAGATTTCATTTCAATTTCTTTTTAAAAATATATATATTTTATTGTTTTTTTACAAAGAGGAAAGGAGTGAGATAGAGAGCTAGAAACATCATGAGAAAAACATCGACCAGCTGCCTCTTGCACACCCCCTACCGGGGATGTGTCCACAACCAATGTACACGCCCTTGACCGGAATCGAACCCAGGACCTTTCAGTCCGCAGACCGATGCTCTACCGCTGAGCCAAACCGGTTTCAGCACATTTCAATTTCTTATAGTAACCATTGAGTTAATGTTAAAATTCGACTTACTTGATTTCACTCATCCATACCATTTTGTTTCCTTAATGCTTTCAAAGCAAATTTCTGAGGTATGATGATCACCTAGGTAGCTGAACATATTCCTTGATTTTTATCTCCTAACTGAAGCAAGATAATCATATGTTAATCTGGGTTCCCTAAATGAATGCAAGGACAGTCAGAATTTTAAGTATGATAAAATATAGGAAGTGTCAAGGACAGCTATGAGGAGAAACAAATAAAATACTGCATAAGAGGAAGGAGCATTATTTTAACTTTAATAGGTCAGAGAAGGATTTATGTAGAAATAAATAGGCATTTTTCTTGGATGTTTAATAATAATTAGGCCTGAGAATTTAAAGTTGACAATGGGATGGGCCTGTAGATATAGGGACCATTCCTTTGTCATCTAAACCAGGACACTAATTAGAGAGTGAAAAAAAAAAAATCACTTTTCATAATGATACCTAAGCAATAGACCAGACTGGGGCTGTGTTGGGCAGACCAGCACATATGGTCACCCAAACTATCCGGGGAAGGGTAGAACAGCTCTATTTGGCTAGAACAAAAGAGAGAATAGTATGGGGGGGAAATCAAATTACACTTGGAAAGTACATTTGGACCACATTGCAAAAGGTATTCAGTGCCAGAAGCCAATTCCAGCATGTCATAATTGCAAGAGTTTCATCGAAAGGTTGATGGAATTTGGGGACTCAACAAAGGCTGAGTTATAGATGTTATTGCCTGCTGGGAATGGCTAAAAGCATTTCCCCAAACCTGAAAAGGATGATTGCTTGCTGCCAGACAGCTCAAGGCCATCTTAATCTATGTGTTATGCCTCCTACTGACCAAACATCTGAACAACCATAAGCTATTCCCCATTCTAATGTATGGAAACGCTACCCTTTGAAGTGTATATCTCCACCTTGCCTTAGGACAAATTGTGTTAATAAAAAGCAAGGGGTCTTGAGACAAGGAGAACTGGTTTCTTCAGCCAAGCTCCTCTGCCTCCCCATATGCCTTTTAAAATTATGTTTCATCTCTGGACTTTTATTTAATTTATGCACAGCCCCTTCTCCAGATTCCTAAACCCTTCTAGATGCTGGATCAAGACCACTGGCATTAAATGGTGCCAAACATCTGACATTACTTTGGGGCTTGGCAGTATTTTATATACAGTCTAGTCATAGAAAGTTTGTGACTTCATGATACACATGACTGTCTTTCAGAAAGATGAATATGATTGTAGAGAATAAGACAAATGAAAGATGGCAGACACTGGAATATTTCCTTGATATGCCCATGATTTTTTTTCTACCTACAAGTCCTAGAAGATTTGCCTTGTCACAGTTTAAATAAGGCTAACCCTACATTCCATGTATCCCTGTTTCCCTTGATTACATCTGGTAGAACTATTGTAGGTGTGGACATGTGACTTCTGCTGGTCCAATGAAATATTTCCTCTCAGAATTTTGGAGTTGAGATCAGAAACCAAGTTTTTTTTTGTTTGTTTGTTTTTTTATATTTTATTGATTTTTTTTTTTTTTTGCCCTCCTCCCTCCTTCCCTCCCACAAATCCCCTCCCTCCCCAGAGTTTTGTGTCCATTGGTTGTACTTATAAGCATGTATAAAAGTCCTTCGGTTGATCTCTTATCTTCCCCAGATCTTCCTCCCCTCCCTGCTGTAATTTGACAGTCTACTTGTTGATATACTGTCTCTATATCTATCTTTTGGTTCATCAGTTTATAATGCTCTTTATTATCCACAAATGAGTGAGGTCATGTGGTGTTTCTCTTTCATTGATTGGCTTATTTCACTCAGCATGATGTTCTCCAATTCCATCCAGGTTGCTGCAAATGATGAGAATTCCTTCTTTTTTATGGCAGCATAGTATTCCATTGTGTAGATGTACCGTAGATTTTGGATCCAATCATCTGCTGACGGGCACCTAGGCTGTTTCCAAATTCTGGCTATTGTAGATTGTGCTGCTATGAACATAGGCGTGCATATGTCTTTTCTGATTGGTGTTTCTAGTTTCTTGGGATATATTCCTAGAAGTGGGATTACTGGGTCAAATGGGAGTTCCATTTTCAGTTTTTTGAGGAAACTCCACGCTGTTCTCCACAGTGGTTGCACCAGTCTGCATTCCCACCAGCAGTGCACGAGGGTTCCTTTTTCTCCACAACCTCGCCAACACTTGTCATTTGTTGATTTGTTGATGTTGGCCATTCTGACAGGTGTGAGATGGTACCGCATTGTTGTTTTGATTTGCATCTCTCAGATAATTAATGACTTTGAGCATGTTTTCATGTGCCTTTTGGCTTTCCTTGTGTCTTCTTTTGAAAATGTTCTATTTAGGTCCATTGCCCATTTTTTAATCGGATTATTTATCTTCCTTTTATTTAGTTGTATAAGCTGTTTGTAGATGTTGGAGATTAAACCTTTATCAGTAGTATCATTTGCAAATATGTTCTCCCACACTGTGGGCTTTCTTGTTGTTTTGTTGATTGTTTCTTTTGCCGTAAAAAAGCTTTTTATTTTGATGTAGTCCCATTTGTTTATTTTCTCTTTAGCTTCCATTGCCCTAGGGGTAGTATCAGTGAAGAAGTTCTTTTGGCATACATCTGAGATTTTGCTGCCTGTGGATGCTTCTAGAATTTTTATGGTTTCCCGTCTGATGTTTAAGTCCTGTATCCATTTTGAGTTTATTTTTGTGAATGGTGTAAGTTGGTGATCTAGTTTCATCCTTTTGCATGTGTCTGTCCAATTTTCCCAACACCATTTATTGAAGAAACTGTCTTGACTCCATTGTATATTCGTGCCTCCTTTGTCAAATATTAATTGAGCATAGTGATTTGGGTTGATATCTGGGTTCTCGATTCGATTCCATTGATCTATATGTCTGTTCTTGTGCCAGTACCAGGCTGTTTTGAGAACAGTGGCTTTGTAATATAGTTTGAAGTCTGGTATTGAGATCCCTCCTACTTTACTCTTCTTTCTCAGGATTGCTGTGGCTATTCGGGGTCTTTTATTGTTCCAAATGAACTTTTGGAGAGTTCTTTCTAGGTCGGTGAAATATGTCGTTGGTATTTTAATGGGGAGTGCATTGAACCTATAGATTGCTTTAGGAAGTATGGACATTTTTATGATGTTGATCCTACCAATCCTTGAACATGGTATATTCTTCCATCTCCTTACATCTTCCTCTATCTCTTTTTTCAGTGTCGTGTAGTTTTCCGCATATGGGTCCTTTACTTCCTTAGTTAAATTTATTCCTAGGTATCTTAATTTTTTTGGTGCGATGGTAAATGGAATTGTTTTTTTAGTCTCTGTTTCTGCAGTTTCTCTGTTGGTGTATAGAAAAGCCATGGATTTCTTGGCATTAATTTTGTATCCTGCTACATTGCCAAATTCATTTATTAAGTCAATTAGTTTTTTAATGGAGTCTTTTGGGTTTTTTATGTACAATATCATGTCATCTGCAAATAAGGATAACTTTACTTCTTCTTTTCCAATTTGGATGCCTCTTATTTCCTCCTCTTGTCTAATTGCAATGGCTAGTACTTCCAGTACTATGTCAAATAGGAGTGGCGAGAGTGGGCATCCCTGTCTTGTTCCTGTTCTTAGAGGGAATGGTTTTATTGGGTCGGCAGCTAAGTAATTGCGGGTTTCACACACATATGGCTTCAGTTGAATTTTTAGGTTTGCAGACGTAGTACAAATGTAAAACACATTTTGTTATTTGGTAGTTGGCTATTCAGCTGTTAATCAGTGAAAAAAGTTTTTTGATCTGTTTTGTAGTTTTCATTTGGCGTTCGTTGAAAAATGGAAAATCAAAAGGAACATTTTCATCATATTTTGCTTTTTTATTTCCACAAGGGAAAAACGCATTGCAAGATTATAAAAAGTTATGTGCTGTTTATGGTGACGAAGCCTTAAAAGAACGGCAGTGTCAAAATTGGTTTGCCAAATTTCGTTCTGGTGATTTTTCACTCAAAGATGAAAAACGTTCTGGTCGTCCAGTTGAAGTTGATGACGCCCTAATCAAAGCAATAATCAATTCGGACTGTCACAGTACAACACGTGAGATTGCAGAGAAGCTTCATGTATCACATACATGCATTGAAAATCACTTAAAACAACTTGGCTATGTTCAAAAACTCGATACATGGGTTCCTCACGAACTGAAAGAATCACAGTTAACACAACGCATTAGCAGCTGCGATTTGCTAAAGAAACGTAATGAAAATGATCCATTTTTAAAACGACTGATAACTGGCGATGAAAAATGGGTTGTTTACAACAATATCAAGCGGAAAAGATCATGGAGCAGGCCAGGTGAACCAACTCAAACAACATCAAAAGCTGATATTCATCAAAAGAAGGTTTTGTTATCAGTTTGGTGGGATTACCAAGGAATTGTCTACTTTGAACTCTTACCACCCAACCGAACGATCAATTCTGATGTCTACATTGAACAACTAACGAAATTAAACAATGCAGTTGAAGAAAAGCCACCCGAATTGACAAATCGAAAAGGTGTTGTATTCCATCATGACAATGCAAGGCCACACACATCTTTGGTCACTCGGCAAAAATTAATGGAGCTTGGTTGGGATGTTTTGCCACATCCACCATATAGTCCTGACCTTGCACCATCTGATTACTTTTTGTTTCGATCTTTACAAAACTCCTTGAATGGTACAAATTTCAATAATGATGATGATGTCAAATCGTACCTGATTCAGTTTTTTGCTAATAAAAACCAGAAGTTTTTTGAACGTCGGATTATGATGCTGCCTGAAAGATGGTAAAAGGTCATTGATCAAAATGGGCAATACATTACAGAATAAAGTTATTTAGTTCCATGAAAAAATTGTCTTTGATTTTCTTTAAAAAATCCGCAAGTACTTAGTTGCCGACCCAATAGTTTTTGCCCATTGAGTATAATGTTGGCTGTGGGTTTATCATATATAGCTTTTATTATGTTGAGGTATGATCCTTGTACTCCCACCTTGTTAAGAGTTTTTATCAGAAAAGGGTGTTGGATTTTATCGAATGCTTTTTCTGCATCAATTGATATGACTATATGATTTTTATCTTTCAGTTTGTTTATGTGATGTATCACGTTTATTGATTTGCAGATATTGTACCATCCTTGCATTCCTGGAATAAATCCTACTTGGTCGTGGTGTATGATCTTTGTGATGTTCTTCTGGAGTCGATTTGTTAGAATTTTGTTGAGGATTTTGGCATCTATGTTCATGAGGGATATTGGCCTGTAATTCTCTTTCTTTGAGTTATCTTTATCTGGTTTTGGTATTAGGGTGATGCTGGCTTCATAGAAGGAATTTGGAAGTGTTCCTTCCTCTTGGATTTTTTGGAATAGTCTGAGGAGAATAGTTTTTAGTTCTTCCTTGAATATTTGGTAAAACTCTCCTGTGAAGCCATCTGGCCCTGGGCTTTTGTTTGCTGGAAGCGTTTTGATGACTGAAAAACCAAGTTTTTAAACAGTAGGAATTTATCCTTTGGAACACTTGAGGTGGATCACGACCAAAAACTTTAATTTAACCGAGAACTGGGGCGTAGAGAGTGATCAATGCTGCAAATGTGATAGGAAAGACCGAGATAGATGGAGAAAGGATAAATATATATATATATATATATATATATATATATATATATATATATATATAGAGAGAGAGAGAGAGAGAGAGAGAGAGAGAGAGAGAGAGAGAGAGAGAGAGAGGGAGAAAGAGAGAGAGAGAGGATTGAGAAGAGGAGAGGAAATGGGAAGGGGATAAGGGAAGGATGTTTCTCTGTGTTATTCTAAATATATACTTTTATTTTAATCAAATTTGATTCGGTTTATTTTTCTTGAAACAAATGTGCTCTAAGACAAAATAGGAAATGTTCCCCAGTTAGACCCACCCATTGATTCTGGATCTGCCTTTTTGGACAACCCAAAACAAATCTTCTCATAATAACCCTTCAAATATTTTAAGACAGACTTTTTTTAGTTTCCTCTTCTTCAAGATAAATATTCCTCTCTTTAGCAACAGCTGTTCTGTCATCTGTTTCTTGTTAAATATGGTACTCAAAATTGAGCACCTTACTTCAGATATGTTCTGATCAGTGCTAAACACAATCAGCTGTGGCTTTGCACCTTCTTTATTCCTTGTGTCTCTTGACTACAGAGGCAAGAAAATTAAAGCACTCACTATCCCTAATTCTCTTCCAGTTATGGGAATTGGAACAGACTTGTAGAATATTCTCCCAAATTCTATCATTGAGCTAGCCTTTTTGTTTAAAGAAATGTTGTACATATTTCTGTAGCTTGTATACACATCATAGTTGATAACTTTTCAAGCTCTAGATATAATACTTTTATAAATATAATTTTAAGATTATATTGGGTTATAAATCTTTCATATTATAATTTATTCAGAGTGAAATTTCTCCTAATTTTCAAATTTGTCTTCTGTAATAAATATTAATAATTTCTAGCTACAAACATAAAAAGAAGTTAACTCCATTTTCTAAATACTACTTGCTTTCCTTCTATTTTCTAGAAGAAAATAAAGAAGAAAATCAACATTTAATAAATTGGTATACAAATATGGCAGAATGTTTTTGAATTTCTAAGGCTAGATTGTGGAGTAGGGTAAAGAGAAGAGTACACCACAATTTGAACACAATTTCTTCTAGTAGGGAAAATAAAGCATAGTCTCAAGTAGAGTATAAAGCAGAATGAGTGGAGTCTGTTCTGAAATAATCAGTATAATTTTAATGTCTATAATTTGTTGCTACTTTGCCACTCTTACCCCACAATAACATGGAGTGACTCCAGTAGATTAGAAATGATGGTGTGTGTGTGTGTGTGTGTGTGTGTGTGTGTGTGTGTGTGTGTTTAGGGAGAACTTAATAGGGCTCCTTCCAACTCTGGTTCCCTGTAGCCTCTGTGTGGCCTGAGGAGAGTCAGGAATTCCCAGGGCCAGAAAGGAGAACCTGGGACACTTAATGTTAGGGCAGGAAGAGGCCTGATGGGCAGTGTTGGGTCAGGAGCCATGTGGACACTGTGGAATCAGCGACAGATATGGGAAAGTGCATCCAGGTCAGGGAAGCACCAGGAGAAGCAGAGGGGAAAGACACCTACAACCAATGAACAAATGAAGGGACTCAGGAGCTCAGTAAGTCCACCAGGAGACAAGGACTGTATATGAGGCAGGGGCCTCCCTTCTTTGCCACCAGGAGGTTTTCTATGAATCTCTTGCTGCTCAGAAGCTACGTGGAGAGAAAGAAGATGTGGAATAATCAAGAAAGTATGTGCCCCAAAGTAGCCCTAATTAATAATATGCAAGAGACTATTAAAGTTTAAATTGACTCTTACTTAGAATGGGCATTTTTACCATTGCTATTCACAGACCATTTTTGAGGAGAGGACATTAAACAAAGTAATTCATGTCTTGGTTATTATATATAATGCAGCAATGAACATAGGGGTTACATATATCTTTTTAAAAATTCTTTATTGATTAAGTTATTACATAGCTAAGATTTGGAAACAGCATTTATCTTGTTTTCGCAAATGTGGCATAGATACCCTGAAGATTAATTGCTGGGTCATATGGTAGCAGAGTCAACCCATGTTGTTCTGATGGATGATGGGATAAAGAAGAAGTGGTATGGCCTAACCAGTTTGGCTCAGTGGATAGAGCGTGGGCCTGTGAACTCAAGGGTCCCAGGTTCAATTCTGGTCAAGGGCATGTACCTTGGTTGAAGGCACATACCCAGTAGGGAGTGTGCAAGAGGCACCTAATCAATGTTTCTCTCTCATTGATGTTTCTCTCTATCCCTCTCCCTTCCTCTCTGTAAAAAAATCAATAAAATATATATTTTTTATATGGATAGAGCGTCGGCTTGGGGACTGAAAGGTCCCGGGTTCGATTCCAGTCAAGGGCATGTACCTTGGTTGCGGGCACATCCCCAGTAGGGGGTGTGCAAGAGGCAGCTGGTCGATGACTCTCTCTTTCATCGATGTTTCTAGCTCTCTATCTCTCTCCCTTCCTCTCTGTACAAAATCAATAAAATATATTTTTTTAATTAAAAAAACAGAAGATGGGGTACATATGTACAATGGAATACTATTAAACCACAAAAGGATGAAATATTGTTGTTCACAACAATATGGATGGTCCTTGAAATGTCAGATGGAAAAGAGCAAGAACCATACAATTTCACTCACATGTGGGATATAAAACAAAAATCAACAAACAACTGAATAAAAGAAACAAAAAATAAACACATAGGTATAGACATCATAATTGTGGTTGCCACAGGCAATATAGGGCAGGGGAGGATGAAGAGGGTAAAGAGTGTCAAATACAGGTAACAAGAAGAAAAGACTTTGGATAATAGTCACAAAATAGAGTATACCGATGTCATATTATAAAGTTGTACATCTGAAATTTGTTTAAAATTATTAACTGTGATATTTAATTAAAAAAATAATCCAGCTATAGAGTAACAGATTAAGAGGAAGAATAGGATAGATAGATTTCTCAATCAGGCAATTAGAAAGTGTGCCTAAAGGGCTAAAAAGGGTTTGGGCTTTTGCAGATTTATAGATCTGGGGGTGGAGGAGGAGGAATCAGAATTATGATGCCAGTGATTTTATGGCTTTATATAATGCTCTTTATAAAACTAGCAAAGTGAAAATTGGTCCCACTCACCTCTCACCAAATTGGACCCTCCAATGAAAAACTAGAACTTGTACCTCATATATACTGACAATCTCTCTCTCTCTCTCTCTCTCTCTCTCTCTCTCTCTCTCTCTCTCTCTTTTAGTAATTTTGTAGCACACATTAAAGACCATTGGTCTTTGAATTCAGTAGTTATAGTTGGCTAAATTCTGAAGCTGAAGAGTTCATGGGTGTGGTGCTGTTTACTGCAAACAAGTGATTCATTTTATTGCCTAAAATCCAAATTTTCTAATATGTTTGCTAAGAAGTCTTCTGATTTAGAAAATTATTACAAAAATAAAACTGGGGAATAGCCCTAATCAGTTTGGCTCAGTGGATAGAGCATTGGAATGCAGACTGAAGGGTCCCAGGTTCAAGGGCATGTACTTTGGTTGCAGGCACGTCTCCAGCAGAGAGTGTGCAGGAGGCAGCTGATCCATGTTTCTCTCTCATCAATGTTTCTCTCTCATCGATGTTTATAACTCTCTATCCCTCTCCCTTCCTCCCTGTAAAAAATCAATATATAAAATATGTTTAAAAAAACACACGACAAAACAAAACAAAAATGGGGAACAACAAATAAACCCATATCAGTAAGTTGAAGTGAATTGCTAAGTGAATTTGCTTTTCTGGAATCCTATATAATAAAAGCCTAATATGCATATTGACCTAATGGCAGAACAACTGGTCACTATGATAGCCACTGCCCACTAGGGGGCAGACACTAAATCGGGAGTTATCCCCTGGTGGTCAGTGTGCTCCCACAGGGGGGTGCTGCTCAGCCAGAAGCAGGGCTCATGGTTGGCAAACGCAGTGTTGATGACTGGAGCCTCTCTGCCTCCACTGCAGGGGGGCAGGAAGGAGCAAAGGGTCCTGAACTGCAAGAGCCCTGGACTGTGAGAGGGATGTCTGCCTGCCAGCTTAGGCTTGATCCCTGGGGGACTGCAAGAAGGTGCAGGCCAGGCTGAGACACTACACCTCCTCTCTCCCCGCCCCCCCCCCCCCCCCCACCATACCCCACAGTGTATGAATCTCATGCATTGGGCCTCTAGTATTTTTAATAATACCAAATCAGTCTTCCATTTCACATTTAATAGTTTTGAACAAATATTAAATTATTTGTTTGAAGATGTGCCAGCATTGTAAGCTGCATGTCTCATTTTTGTTCTTAAATGGGGAGGAGGAGGGGAAACAAAAGGAAAAGGAAGGAAGGAAGGAAGGAAGGGAGAGACTGAGGAAAAAAATAAATATAATAGTAGCCCAAGAAGAAAGGTTCAGGGAGAGGACTGGTTTCATATGTTTTAAAGATGGGAGCCCTCACATCAGCAACAACATTGTGGCTATTGTCACACCCCAGACACGCGTTGTATAGAATTCACAGGAGCAGTGATTGGAAATGCTTTAGGCATGGCAGCTGACTTTAACCTCATAGCCCCCAGCCTGTGGATAAACCGAGAGCCTTCACAGATCATCCTTTGAGAGCCATCACTCTGATGGCATCAACACTGACCTTGATGTCAAGGGACTCACATTCTTGTTATGGCTCTGTCTGTGGCTAACCATATGTCCCCAGAAAAGCCATTTAGCGTCTGCTTTGGTTTCCTGTCTGAATACCTGACCCTTCCTGCTTTAGAGGGATGTTGCAAAATGCATTAGAGAAGGCATGAGAGAATGCTTTGTATTCTCCTAAGAAAGGTGTTCTGTGATTCTGAAGGATTATTATTAATTCACCCAGAATAAAAACCTTAAACTAAGCTGAACAATAAACAGAACCGATGAAAGCCTTCACAGTTTCCTGCTCTGCATACACACATTTCTGCCTTGGCTGCTATTAGCACCGAATTATCCCAGCTACTTGTTCCAAAAGTTTAATCAGTAATTTTATGCGATCGCACATTTGGTAATGTTTAAAAAAACATGCATAAAGATGAAATTAATGTTATCTTGGGACAAATTGATCCAAGGATAGGATTTGTATAATTAAGAACAGTATTTTACATATCACCACCACAACAAGCACCCAAAGAATTGATTAAACAATGGTACAGCAACTAAGGGCCACCTGATGTTGGATTATTGAGTTTAAAGATTAATCCTGTGACTAGCCAGCAGTAGGATATCAGCCTACAAAGGGCAGAGGTATCTTGTGGCAAATCTTTAATTTGTGGCTAATGGCTGAATCCATCTCTTGCAATTTCTAAATCAGGTTATCTGAGCAAATAAATATACGAGAGGTGAAGACCTGAAAATAAAGCCATGCAACTTAAGCCCTCAACAGTTAAATTTATATTTAACAGTGATTAAGAACTGGGAACATATAAGGGGCTGTAATTTCATCAGGAGGCATGGCAATGGTCAAGTGTTCATTTTGAAGTGAACAAAGTAGATTTAATGCTTTCCTGAGAAAGGAAGAAAGGATCGAGCTGTTAGCAAGCCACAAATAATTCTAGTTGACTTTGGGTGGGCTAAGTAGAAACTAATTTTTTGAAGGAGTCAATAAAAATAATTTTTATTGGTTAGTTCTTACAATATCCCTGAGTCTATAAGTTTGTGATTTATAGGTCAGCTTTCTAGAGAATGTAAGCAAGGACATTTTGTTCCTATATTTACTCCACTTAGGAGTTAAGATGAGAATAACATTCATCAGACCCCTGACTTTGGTTTAACCTCATCTCCTGCTGTTTCTCCAAAGAGGCCCAGACATCAAGCCAACGGTGACAGGAAGCTGCCATTCTGCAGGGGTGGGGGTGGGTTGCTTCTTCCTAGAATGTTCTTCACCTCCTCCACCTGGTTAACTTCTTAGAGAATCAAATCATCATCACTATTTCAGTTAATACCTCCATACACCCACTCTCTTAGTCTCTGCTGCACCACCAATGAGACCCTGTCTTCACCCTCTGTTCTCATCAAAAGAACATTATGCATTTATTTTGCCTTATATTGACATTTTGAAATTTGCTGTATTTTTCATTTTCTGAGTTTTCTCCCCTTTGTCACTATCAGACAGGATTTTCCCCTATTCCTACACCACTTCATTATAGATCTACCCAGTAGAGCAGGCTTTGAACTTGCCTCATCTTGGTGTCCCATTTAGTTTTTGGATCACTTGAAGCATTTTGACTCAATTTCACTCATAAGTGGATCTTTTTGTATCAGTTCACTCTGACCTAGAGTGAGCTGTGGCCTCTAGTTCCCAAATTTCATCTTGGGAGCACTGGACCAGAATCCCAGCAGGATGCAACTGGAAAAAGAAATGCAGTTAAGGCATTTATTATATTGTTTCATGTGGTTTACTACTTGCTTGTTTTCTCCGATTGACTGCATGTCCTTGAAGTCAGGGTGACACCGGGAAGGTGCTGCCCTGTCAGTGCAACCTGGAAACAAAGATAATTGGTTGGGGTAGGGGGTGAAGCCATTGCTAGCCCATGAAATCTTAAAGAGTTAGTTGGTTAATATCCTGGTTGTAAACCCAGACAAAGATTTCTTGCTCTCTTGATTTGCTCTTGCTCCTTCTTGTGCATCCTTGCTCCATGACTTGCACTTGCCCTGTGTGTTCTCCTGTTCTCTCTCCATAGCCATGTGGCTTTAAGCAGCCCAGGGCCATGTGGATTCCACAAGGAGGATGCTGGGCTGGAATGTGCTTTAATACAGAGCAGAGACTCTGGGCAGTGGACTTAATTCCAGTCCTGCTGAAGACAAGATTAGACTTTTTTTCATGGCTGATCAGGAGGAAATGAAACATTGGAAAGAAAACCAGTGGTTTAATTCCGTGGAAATAAAGGTCAGTCATCCTCCATCTGAATCTCAGGAAAGTTCTTTCCTGGCTACATCAAAATAACTCCACTTGCACCAGTAACAGATGAAGGTGCAGAGGGCACCCCACCAGTAACACTAGCACAGTGCCTCGTACACAGTAATTTCTTCAACATATTTGTAGAATAGTCTATGTGAATGGTAAACTTAGAGCACAATGATACTTTATATTTTAATACTGACAGGAGACAATTTATTCTTCAACGAGGACAAAGTAGTTTGCTTACAAGGAGGTGAGATGAAAGCATATAGATAGAGTGATGAGAATGCAGACCTTCCCCTCTCTGCTTTTCACCAATGCAAGGGTATTTGGTGGCTTTGTACAGTCTATTTTGAAAAATACTTGTCAAGTAGACTCTGATTTTCCTATTTCCTAGTCACTTATTTGTAATCTATCACTGTCTTGACTGGGGAACTCAGATCTGAATGTTGGCTTCTGTCCTTTTGCTAAAGAGAACTATGATTGTGGATCCCTTGCTGGCTGACTATTGCCTATGAACTAAGTTCTCTGGTGGCAGTGTCTTTCAGATATACTTCTGACATCAAGCACAACATCTATAACATAGCAAACAGCCACGATGCCCATGTTGAAAGACTGAATGATGACTCCAGGATTCTTGCCTGTCCAATATCCCCTGTCCCAGATCCTCTGTCGCAGATGATGTCTATCCCCTGGGCGGTCACTATCCCACTTGGCAGATGTCGTGTTTCTTCCGATGCTGTGTGCTGCCTGGAGCATCTGGCTGTGCTCTCTGAGCACATTTCTTTATCGTAGCCAGTGCTCTCCGTGTTGGTTCCCCTCTGATACTCTAGGTTTCAAGTCAAAGGCGAGGAGCTGTCTTTCTCCCTCCACGTTCAGAACAAGCTCACTGTGGCCCATGAGCATCTTTTATCTGTAATACTTCGTATACTGCCTTGTAGCCCTTGGCCCACAAATGTTGGCTGAATTGAATGAAGTTAAATTTCCTTCGTGGCTGGGTGCCCCCTTCTCTGGATTCTCATGTGCTCTGCACAGTGGCCCTTTCATGACAGGAGAGCACCTGGCGAAGGTTCAAGCCTCTAAGTGTTGTTCTGACATTCTTCCAGATTCTTCGCGATCTTTGGAGTAAGGCCGCCTAGACAGGACCCACGTCCTTACTAGGAAGTGATTCATTTTTTTTTTTTTTTTTTTTTTTTTTTTACTGAGATCAAGATCTAAATAATAATGTATTCAAGCCACATCTGCTTCCTAATTATCACTCGAGGTTGAGGCAAGGTTTTGGAAGAGGGGCAAAGTGATGTGAGCGATCATGTTCGCACTCTGGGGGGCAGCCAGCTTCCGAGAGACCCAGCGTCCCTGCCTCCCTCCGCCCACACAAGTCATTCCCTGTTGTCATAAGCCTCGGCAGGATATGTTCTGCTGTCTGTTCTAATATGATTTTTAGATCTCTTCTTTCTAAGTTTAGTAAACCTTTTATTTCTCTTCTTCTATAAGTGTGTTGTTAGCCTGGGGGTCCTGGCTCAATTCCAACTTGAGCAATTAATTATATTTCAGCGCTAGGCCCTCCCAGCAGTCTCAGCTGGGGAAGGTGCCTCCTTTGTCTTCCTCAGTGAGGAAGGGCTGGTGGCCAGGCGCTGCCTTCCTGGAGGAGAGGGGCCCCAAAAGTGGTGAGAACGCTTCCTGCTTCTTTGCAGGGAGAGCTGCTTGCAAAGCTGATCTGGGACAAAAGGCATCATGGTGACTGTGAGGGGTTTTACTACCGGGGACTCCAAGCTATCCATCACTCCCCTTTTGAACCAACTGCTTAGGCCAGGACAAAGCAGGGAGGCGATTGTGTTTTCTTGAAGAAATGTGATGGCCTCCTTTGAAGCCCTGTCAAAGGGATATTTTTATTTTGTTTTTGTTTTCCTGAAATCCCCTCCGCGTGTCTCACCTCCTACCAGACCTCACACCACTGCCTGGCATCGTGCTCAGTTCCTAAGTGGCTGCCTTCACAGCTCACAAAAGACAAAGAGCACACAGATGCAGATTGTGCTAATGGAGTGAGTGGAAAGAAAGGAAAGGTGTTTTCTTTTTAACTTCAAATAGCCAGAGCAATTAATATTCTTTGGAAAGCCCAGGTGATAACACAACACCCAGATCCGTTTGCAGAGGTTCCCCGCGACATGATCTAACAAGTCAGACATGCAGTGAGTGTAGGATTGCAAGCTATTTTGGAAAGATATAGAGAATAACCTTGTCTAGATGCACACTCTGTGTTTTATTTGGCCCAGGCAACAGCGCTTGATGGAATGATAATTGGATGTTGATGAAAAACATCAATCATCGTCGCATTGTGACTGGAGATGTATTTGTTTAATGTTAAACTTTACATTGTGAAATCAACCGTTCAGGTTGGGGAATGGTGATTGTGTTCCTAAAACTTTTTTCTTTCGTTTATTAGGCAAGAGTGAGTCATTCCTTATATCAATAGGGCTTATTGAAAATTCCAGGATTACTCACACAGGTTTGAAGCGTTTGTCACGTAAAGAAAATGAATCACTTTTCAGGTTGTTGTCTTTAAACCATTCTTTCTATAGCTCGGGGATTTCGCTGTAACCCTGTTGCTAACATGCTTATTGTCCGGGCAAGCTGCGTTCATTTTTAGATTTTCTGAAACAAATTGTCGATATTGTTGGGGTCAGCCACCTTGTATTCATTTCTCAGTGGCCACTGGCAGTCTCCTGGGCACATGCCTCCACATGCAAACAGCTGGTTGCACTCAGCTAGCCTCCACACAGGGGAGATGGTCTCTCATCCTCCCGTTTCATTCCTTCCCAGCCCTCATGGCTCCTTCCCTCCTGGGAAGCGTGAACAAATTCCCTCACTCTTGTTTTCACCAATCACAACTCAGCTCATATTTCATCCCATAGATCATGCTCACATACATAAACACTCTGCCTCTGTGAGTTGGTTCCTCATTTCCCCCCTTCACCTTCCCCCTGTTTCATCATCCTAGGAAATTCTCATCTTCATCTCTCTCATTTCATCTCCGTGGGCCTTATCTCAGCCTCAAATTATAAATGTGTTCGAAACATCTCCCTCACTAGACTGGAAGCAACAGGAGAGCGGTTTCTTCATCTTTATTTGCTCACTGTTTCTTTTCTTCCTTCCTTCCTTCCTTCCTTCCTTCCTTCCTTCCTTCCTTCCTTCCTTCCTTCCTTCCTTCCTTCCTTCCTTCCTTCCTTTCTTTCTTTCTTTCTTTCTTTCTTTCTTTCTTTCTTTCTTTCTTTCTTTCTTTCTTTCTTTCTTTTCTTTCTTTCTTCCTTTTTTCCTATTTTCTGTGCTCAGCATAACACCTGGAAGTAGATACTCGTTAGATAAACAAATGAACAAAAAATCACTAAAAACAAAAACAAACCAAAACACCCATGTACTTTCAACTTTGATTGTTAAACATACTTTTTTAAAGTTCCAACAATTAAGATATTTAGATTGCATGCATGTAGGAACACAAATATGTAATTTCTCATTTTTACAAATTCCTGTGTTGCATTAGTGAGGAATGTGGCAACAGTATGTTTTCTTCTAAATTATTTTTTCATTGAGACAGAGAAATTTCAGTTATTTACTGTGGTTCTCTAGTTTTTTTCTGAACTACTTGGAATGTAGCCATCATTTCTAACACCATTTTAATGTTGAACTTATTGAGCCAAGGATTGTGCTAAATACTTTTACATATTTATATTTATTTCATCTTTACAATGTTAACATCTTTAATCATCATTTTACAAAAAAAGTAGTATCAGAGAGGTCAAGTGGCTTGCCAAAGTCAAGCAGCTAGTTACTAAAATTATCAGAAAGATCAGCATAACTCTTCAGCCTATACTTTCCCTGTGACATGAATAGCCATTAATATTTTGAGACCAAGAAAACTTTCCAATTAAGTTCTATTTTGGATTAGTGGCATCAACCTTCTGATGAGACCAACAGAAAAACACTGGACAGGTTAGTCAATAATAGAATTAAAACTTTTATTCGCCAGATTGTCCATCAGTTTGTAGTGACAAAATCAAATATAGTTTGGGCCTGGAGGTGGCTACAGGCTTTGTTTAATCAAAGATATGTCAATGTGCTATATGTTTATTCACCAATTAAAACAAAAAATCAAACTTGATGGCATAGAAGGTAAAATTGGGGTCAAGGCTGGTGGGCAGGTGTCTAAGAGAGTCTCTGGGATCCACACTAGGGAGCAGAGCCCCCTGTTAAATATTAGCCAGTGATGGTTTGAGTATTGGGGCTGAGAAATGTGTGGAAGGCAGGTCAGCCACTCCTGGTGAATTGCACCGTTTCTGCAGAAAGGAGTGTCTGATAACTACCCACCACGTGATGGCTCTTATCTCATCTGTGTTCAAAGGGCCTCCTGTCAGTTGTCGCAGGGACAGTGCAATATCTTTCCATTTCTGAATGCAATCTAAATTTCCATACTTAAAAAGAACAACAAAAAAGATGAAATCAGTAAGAAAAATTTTCTTTTGGCTAGGACTGCATGATACATGATGGTAAATAATCAAACTGATTGGGTTTTTCAGTTTTCAATCCCTTGTTTCAGCATTGTGCACTCACGGTTCTAGGCAGAATGGATTTGATTAGAGAAAAGAGCTTATAAAGATTCATCTCTCACTTAGGCCTCATGTACCCAGGCACAGTTTTGCATGGCCAAACTGAGACTTTATTTACATACTGTGTAATTTCCTTTTCATCTTGGGATTTCAAAGAGCTTTATAATGTTGCTTTCTGAGTTGATTAAACCTCACAACTTCACTAAACACTGTATTATAATAGTATACAAATGAACCAGAGAAAAGAGGCAGGATTTCACTTTCCTGTGTGGATTTTCTTTTTGTTTGAAATTAGTTAAAGTGATGTCACATGTAAAGGGTATTTTAAAGAATTTTTAATTTTGGAATAATTATGATTTACAGAAAAGTTGCAATGATAGTACCAAATTTCCATACCCTTTGCTTATTTCCTCCTAATGTAAGGTGACCAGACGTCCCGCTTTTGGCGGGACAGCCCCGATTTTTAACAATTTGTCCCACATCCCTCGGCGTTTTAAGAAAGGCGATTTTTGAATTTTTGAATCGGGACTTTTTTAAAACGCCATGGGACGCGGGACAAATTGTTAAAAATCAGGACTGTCCCTCCAAAAGCAGGATGTCTGGTCACCTTATCCTAATGTTAACACCTCAGAGAACCATGGTCAAAACTAAGAAATGAGCATCGTATGTCACTATTCACTGACAGACAGACTGAATTTGGATTTCCCCCACTTTTCATGAATGTCCTCCTTCTGTCCCAGGTTTCCATCCAGGGGGCTACATTGCATGTAGTTGTCATGTCTTCTCAGCCCCCTCAGTTTGGAACAGTCTCTCAGACCTTCCTTGTTTCTATAACCTTGATAGGTTTGGAGAGTACTAGTCAGGTATTTTGAAAAATGTATCTCACGTTTTCTCATGGTCAGACTGGGGTTCTGGATTTTGTGAAGAACACCGCAGATGTGGAGTGTTCTTTTCGTCATATTCTATCAGGGGATTCTGGTATCAGTGTGACTTGCCCCTGATGAGCTTAAACTCGGTCTCTTGATTAAGGTAGTGTTTGCCAGGTTTCCCCACTGTAAAGGTACTATTTCCCCCTTTCTACACTTTATTCTTTTTGTGTGTGTGTGTGTGTGAAGAAATATTTTTTTGATTGCTTGATTATGGTATCAAATAATTGTCCTCATCCCCCCATTCCTTCCCCATATATACCCCCATCCCCTGTTGTCCATGGCCACTGGTTAGGCTTATATGCATGCACACAAGTCCTTTGATTGATCTCTTCCCCTTACCCCCATCCTCCCCTACCTTCCCTCTGATGTTTGAGAGTCTGATCGCTGCTTCTCTTTCTCTGGGTCTGTTTTTGTTCATCAGTTTATGTTGTTCATTATTTCCTCTAGATGTGTGAGATCATGTGATAAAAAAAAAAATGCCCTTGTAAGAACCGAAACTGAGACAAGCCATAATGGTTATGCTGAGAGGCAAATGAATCAGTTTGTAGTGAGTTCCTTTCTGGGCCAACAGTTCTTTTGAGTCCCAATTTCAATGTTAAACAATTCCTTATGTATACATGTCAGCCAATATATTTCAGATCTGGTTGGTGGACAAATAATGGTGATACAGGCCCGACCATCTCTGGTTTGGTCCTGGGCATCTTTCAGTGACAAGCAGTTGCTGTCTGCTAGTATGGTGGGTCGTCATCAGCATCTTCCATCTCTGAACTGTTTTTCTTCTGTCTTCATGGCTGGAGCACTCTTGTAAATTCCTCTCTGTTGCAGGAATCCAGATGGTCTCAGAGTTGTTTTCTGAAAATATGCAAACATATTCTCGACCAAAAGTTAATAAAGGGATATTTTCTATAAATTTATTCTTTAAAAGAGTGTCACTAAGTCCACACTCAAGATGGGACTGAGGATTAAACAGGGCTGGGAGGAGAGTATCTATATTATTTGGGATTCTTTTATATGAAAGTCTGTCCCTTCTCTCCATTTTACTTATTTATTCAATCATTATTTATAGCAGTATGGACTCATTTATGTTTATTTTATTCTTTGGGTTATAATGCAATCACATGTTATTGGTTTTATTGATCAAATTATTCTATATTTAATTATTGGGGCTCCTCTATAAATTATTCTTTAAAAAAGTATATTCTTCAGTATATTTTCCTTTAGTCAGACATTCCACCAATATTCTGAGGGTTTTCATTCTGAGCCCTCTCCCGAAGCAGAAAGGGAGAGCAACTGAGGGTCTTGTGCTGTGAGTGTTTATTAGCAAGCTGGGAGACAGCGAACACCAGAAGAAACTGCTGGGGGGCCGCTGACAGAAGTACCCCTCACAGGGAAGCACCCACGCGGGCTACGTCCCTGCTCAGAGCTACCAACCAGCTTGGACAGGAAACCTCGCCATCTTGAGAGGAAGATAGGATCGTGTCAGAGGCCTGAATATCCACAGCCGCAGCGACCACCAAGCATCTGTGACCCCCAGAACGCGGATCCCAGGCGGCGCGAACACCTGGCTGCACTGGAGTGCCCCACTGCTCGGCGAAAAGGTCAGATTTCGCGGGGAGAGGGTGGAGAGTGCTTGTGGCGAAGACAAAAGCCTGTGCACACAGAGCGCGCGCAGAAGCTGGAGGACAAGGGCGGTGATTACAAGTAGAAGCCCCAGCTGTTGGGTGGTGTCACCCGTGAAAGTGGACGGGGCTCCTAACAGGGGAGAAATCTAAAGAGCAACACATTTGGATCTGCCTCGGAGGGATATCGGAGAGTTGCGGGAGATTGCAGTTGCTCGGACCTGTCCCCTCCCCCCCTCCGTAGTTCCTGCTTCAGAGAGGACAGAAAAAAAAAAAAAGCTGGAGAGGCTTTAGACCAGGTGTCTTCAAACCAGGGCCCTCAGGCCACATGCAGCCCGCAGAGGAGTCTGATCCGGCCCGCCAGGTTTTTTGGGCAGTGAGCACAGCCGAGGTATTACAGTAGGAATTAGTAGTTCATATAGTCCGGCCCTCCAGCTCTCTGAGGGACCGTGATCTGGCCCCCACTTTAAAAAGTTTGAGGACCCCTGCTAGACTCTAGACTCTAGAGTAGGGGTGTCGAACTCAATCAGAGAAGGGGCCAAAATCTAAAATCCAGCCTAAATCGCGGGCCGAATGGTTTACTGAACAGTCATAAACTGTCATTGTGATGGAAACGCAGCGGAGTGAGTGATGACAGCGCGGTGCGGGCCACATTGCAAGGCCTGGCGGGACGGATTTGGCCCGCGGGCCTTGTGTTTGACACATGTGGTCTAGAGTCTGGAAAGTCAACCTAGAAACACTGCCCCCAGAGGCTAATCCACAAATTGACTCTAGTGTAATAAAAACAAAGCAAAACCTGCCTAAAAATCAGGACTGGATCATAACAATAGAGGAAGCGAATGACCTTCATTACTGCAAATTTTACTTAAATTTTTGAAAAAAAAATTTTTTTTTAAATTTTTTAATTTTTGTTTTTTATTTTTGTTTTCATTATTTGCAACGTTTACTAAGAAACTATTTTTTTTCTTTTTCCTCACTTGATTTTATTAATATCTTTATAATTATTACATTGTATATGTAATCAACATTATTTCTACTACTAATTTACCTTTTTCATCTTATTTTCTTTTGTTTATTTTTATTATTTTTACTTCATTTGATTATATATATATATATATATATATATATATATATATATATATTTCTTTTAATTTCAGGATTACTGTTCTACAGTCTTTATCTATCTTTCCTTCTCCAACGCTTTATTCTATCTCAACCCTACCTTTATGCCTTCACCCTCTTTCCGATCTTTTCCTTTGGTACCCCATTTATCTTAACCCTTTCCTGCTCTAGATTTTCCCCATTCCTTCTGTCTACCCCCTCCTAAAATTTCACCCTACTTGTATATATCTAATTTCCAACTACCTGCTCCAAACCCATTCACACCTCCCTCGCAGTTGTCCTAAAAACAAAACAAAACAAAACAAAACAAAACATAACAAAAAACAGTCTTTCTCTCTAACTCTTTGAAGTTGTATGTTGAATGTTAACTATACTGAAGTTGTATGCTTTTTGTTATAAGATTGATTTGCCTATGCTTTTTGTTTGATTGTATGTCTTTGTTATTCTGGGTTCTAGTGAACACAACCACCCTTATTGGTGGTTATTAATATCGCAAACACATTTCTATTCAGTGCCTTGTGTTGTACCTGGTTGTGTTGTATTTTGTGCCTTTAAATCAAAGCAGGAGAAAGAGAACTACACAACCAGACATCCTAGGTCATGGGGAGTCCAAAAAACACCCCGCATATGAAAGAAAAGCAGGCTTCACCAGAAAAGGAAGTAAACAAGATTGAGGCAAGCAACCTACCTGAGCAAGAATTCAGAGTAATGATCATAAGATGGCTAAAAAGAATGGAAGACAAATTTGACAATATGAGTAAGAACCAAGAGGAAATGAAGAAAAACCAAGAAGCAATGAAAAATGACATTGCTACTGTAAAGAACTCAATAGAAAGCATCAAGAGTAGATTAGAAGAAGCAGAGGACCGCATCAGCGAGCTAGAAGACAAGATGGAAAAAAATACCCAATTAGAACAACTTCTGGAAAAAAAAAATTAAAAAACAGGAGGAAAGTCTAAGGGAACTTTGGGACAATACAAAACAAAACAATATTAGAATAATAGGGGTTCCAGAAGGAAAGGGAATTGAGGAAGACATGGAAAATGTATTTCAAGAAATAATGACAGAAAACTTTCCGGAGATAGAGAAGAAAAAACCCACACAAATCCAAGATGCTCGCAGAGTCCCAAGCAAAATGAACCCCAGAAAACCAACCCCTAGGCACATTATAATTAAGCTGGTAAACACCAACGACAAAAAAAGAATTTTAAAAGCAGCCAGAGAGAGACAGAAAGTTACATATAAAGGAACCCCCATCAGACTAGCAACTGATTTCTCCACAGAAACTTATCAGGCCAGAAGGGAATGGGATGAAATATACAAACACATGCAAAGGAAGGGTCTGAATCCAAGAATACTATACCCAGCAAGGCTATCAATCAAAAGTGAAGGTAAAATCAGGAGCTTCACTGACAAAAACAGACTAAGGGAATTTATCTCCAACAAACAAGCAATGCAAGAAATGCTAAAGGGTCTACTGTAAAATTAAAGAAATAGAAAGCAAAGAAGGAACACAGGGGTATAGAATAAAAATGGCGTCAAATAAATATCCATCAATAATAACTTTAAATGTAAATGGATTAAATGCTCCAATCAAAAGACATAGGGTGTCGGATTGGATAAGAAAACAAGACCCATATATCTTTTGTCTACAAGAAACCCACCTCAGAAAAAAAGATGCACACAGACTGAGGGTGAAGGGATGGAAAAAGGTTTTCCAGGCGAATGGAAATGAAAAAAAAAGCTGGGGTAGCAATACTTATATCTGACAAATTAGATCTCAGAGTGAAGGACATAACAAGAGATAATGAAGGCCACTTCATAATACTAAAGGGAGCAATCCAACAAGAAGAAATAACCCTGGTAAATATATATGCACCCAACACGGGAGCACCCCAATATATAAAAAAAACTGCTAGAGAACATTAAGGGAGAGATTAATAGCAATACAATTATAGTAGGAGATTTTAATACCCTACTATCACCCTTTGACAAATCATCTAAACAAAAAAATCAGCAAAGAAATATCAATCCTAAATGACTCGCTAGACCAGATGGAATTAATCGACATCTTCAGAACATTCCACCCCAAAGCCACAGAATATACATTCTTCTCAAGCGCACATGGGACATTCTCAAAGATAGACCGCATTTTGGGACATAGGCAAAGTCTCTTCAAATTTGAGAAGATAGAAATCATATCAAGCATCTTCTCAGATCATAGTGGCATAAAACTGGAAATTAACTACAATGAAAAATATCCAAAGAAATCAAACACATGGAGACTAAACAGCATGCTATTAAACAAGGACTGGGTTACCAAAGAAATCAAGGAAGAAATTAAAAACATCCTGGAAACAAATGACAATGAAAACACAACAATCCAAAATCTATGGGACACAGCAAAAGCAGTTTTGAGAGGGAAGTTCATATCCCTACAAGGCTATTGCAAAAAACTAGAAAAAATGGTAACAAATGATCTAACTCTACAACTCAAAGAGTTAGAAAAAGAGCAACAAGAAAAGCCCAGTGTAAGCAGAAGGAAGGAAATAACAAAAATCAGAGCACAGATAAACAACATAGAGACCAAAGAAACAATACATAAGATTAACAAAACCAAGAGCTGGTTCTTTGAAAGGATAAACAAGATAGATGGACCTCTAGCCAGGCTAACCAAGAAACAAAGAGAGAGGACCCAAATAAACAAAATCAGAAATGAAAGAGGTGAAATAACAACAGATCCTGCTGAAATAAAAAGGATTGTTACAAATTCTATGAACAACTCTATTCCAACAAACAGAACAACCTGGAGGAAATGGACATATTCCTAGAAAAATACAAACTTCCAAAACTCAATCAGGAAGAATCTAAAATTCTCAATAGAGCAGTGACTTGGGAAGAAATTGAAACAGTCATCAAAAAGCTTCCAGCAAACAAAAGCCCAGGGCCAGATGGCTTCACAGGAGAGTTTTACCAAACATTCAAGGAAGAACTAAAACCTATCCTCCTCAGACTATTCCAAAAAATTCAAGAGGAAGGAACACTTCCAAACTCCTTCTATGAAGCCAGCATCACTCTAATACCAAAACCTGATAAAGACAACTCAATGAAAGAGAATTACAGGCCAATATCCCTCATGAACATAGATGCCAAAATCCTCAACAAAATTCTAGCAAATCGGCTTCAGCAGAGCATCACAAAGATCATACACCACGACCAAGTAGGATTTATTCCAGGAATGCAAGGTTGGTACAATATCCGCAAATCAATAAACGTGATACATCACATAAACAAATTGAAAGATAAAAATCATATAGTCATATCAATTGATGCAGAAAAAGCATTTGATAAAATCCAACACCCTTTCCTGATAAAAACTCTCAACAAGGTAGGAGTACAAGGATCATACCTCAACATAATAAAAGCTATATATGATAAACCCACAGGCAACATTATACTCAATGGGCAAAAACTAAAACCATTCCCTCTAAGAACAGGAACAAGACAGGGATGCCCGCTATCGCCACTCCTCTTTGACATAGTACTGGAAGTACTAGCCATTGCAATCAGACAAGAGGAGGAAATAAAAGGCATCCAAATTGGAAAAGAAGTAAAGTTATCCTTATTTGCAGACAACATAATATTGTATATAAAAAAACCAAAAGACTCCATTAAAAAACTAATTGACTTAATAAATGAATTTGGCAATGTAGCAGGATACAAAATTTATGCCAAGAAATCTATGGCATTTCTATACACCAACAGCGAATTTATAGAAACAGAGACTAAAAAAGCAATTCCATTTACCATCGCACCAAAAAAATTAAGATACCTAGGAATAAACTTAATTAAGGAAGTAAAGGACCTATATGCGGAAAACTACACGACACTGAAAAAAGAGATAGAGGAAGATGTGAACAGATGGAAGAACATACCATGTT
Organism: Pipistrellus kuhlii; assembly: GCF_014108245.1. Classification (NCBI taxonomy): domain Eukaryota; kingdom Metazoa; phylum Chordata; class Mammalia; order Chiroptera; family Vespertilionidae; genus Pipistrellus; species Pipistrellus kuhlii. The sequence goes on from NW_023425529.1 coordinate 50,324,940, forward strand.
CATGGATTGGTAGAATCAACATCATCAAAATGTCCATGCTTCCTAAAGCAATCTATAGGTTTAATGCACTCCCTATTAAAATACCAACAGCATATTTCACTGACCTAGAAAGAACTCTCCAAAAGTTCATTTGGAACAATAAAAGACCCCAAATAGCCACAGCAATCCTGAGAAAGAAGAGTAAAGTAGGAGGGATCTCAATACTAGACTTCAAACTGTATTACAAAGCCACTGTTCTCAAAACAGCCTGGTACTGGCACAAAAAAAGACATATAGATCAATGGAATCGAATCGAGAACCCAGATATCAATCCAAATCACTATGCTCAATTAATATTTGACAAAGGAGGCACGAATATACAATGGAATCAAGACAGTCTCTTCAATAAATGGTGTTGGGAAAATTGTTCAGATACATGCAAAAGAATGAAACTAGATCACCAACTTACACCATGCACAAAAATAAACTCAAAATGGATACAGGACTTAAACATCAGACAGGAAACCATAAAAATACTAGAAGCATCCACAGGCAACAAAATCTCAGACGTATGCCAAAAGAACTTCTTCACTGGTACTGCCCCTAGGGCAATGGAAGCTAAAGAGAAAATAAACAAATGGGACTACATCAAAATAAAAAGCTTTTTTAAAGCAAAAGAAACCATCAACAAAACAACAAGAAAGCCCACTGTGTGGGAGAACATATTTGCAAATGTTACTACTGATAAAGGTTTAATCTCCAACATCTACAAACAGCTTATACAACTAAATAAAAGAAAGATGAATGATCCAATTAAAAAATGGGCAATGGATCTAAATATAATATTTTCAAAAGAAGACAGAAGGAAAGCCAAAAGGCACATGAAAACATGCTCAAGGTCACTAATTATCCAAGAGATGCAAATAAAAACAACAATGCGGTACCATCTCACACCTGTCAGAATGGCCAACATCAACAAATCAACAAACGACAAGTGTTGGCGAGGTTGTGGAGAAAAAGGAACCCTCGTGCACTGCTGGTGGGAATGCAGACTGGTGCAACCACTGTGGAGAACAGTGTGGAGTTTCCTCAAAAAACTGAAAATGGAACTCCCATTTGACCCAGTAATCCACTCCTAGGAATATATCCCAAGAAACTAAAAACATCAATCAGAAAGGATATATGCACCCCTATGTTCATAGCAGCACAATCTACAATAGCTAGAATCTGGAAACAGCCTAGGTGCCTGTCAGCAGATGATTGGATCCAAAATCTATGGTACATCTACACAATGGAATACTATGCTGCCATAAAAAAGAAGGAATTCTCATCATTTGCAGCAACCTGGATAGAACTAGAGAACATTATGCTGAGTGAAATAAGCCAGTCAATAAAAGAGAAATACCACATGGCCTCACTCATTTCTGGACATTAAAAAACATTATAAACTGACAAACCAAAAGATAGATATAAAGACAGTAAAGCAACAAGCAGACTGTAAAATTACACCAGGGAGAGTAGGGAGATCTGAGGGAGATAAGCGATCAACTGAAGGACTTGTATACATGCATATAAGTACAACTAATGGACACAAAACTCTGGGGAGGGAGGGTATGTGGGGGGGCAATGTTAAAATATGTACACAGATAATAATTTAATAAATAAAAAAAATTAAAAAAATATTCTGAAGGTTTTTACAATGCTCAAGGTACTGTGCTAAAAAATGATTAACCCATATTTTTTGAACTATTGACCTATATTTGTTGAACTCCTTTTATTTGCCAGGTGTTTATAGGTATTATTTTGTATAATATTTAAAGCAGTTTTAGGAGATATTATCATGCCTGTTTAAAAGATAACTGAAGTTCAGAGAATCTTACCTACTTTCCCCAAAATAGAAATTAATAGAGAATTGCAAAAGTGTTATGTCTTTGTACGTGATAACTAGCATTTCTAATGAGAGGCAGTATTTTTCCAAAGACTTAAGAATATGCTAATTTCCTAATATAATAGGAAAGCATATCTTGGTATCAAACAAATCTAGTTCTTTTTAGGAAATATCCAATCCTCTGCCTCACCCAATACCCCCACCCCCTCACCACTACCACCACCAAAAAAAATAAAAATAAAAAAAATCTGGTATACTTTCCTATCATTCAATTACATTAACCACAAAATAATACGTAACATATAACATATCTGTTTGTTTGGCAGTTTAATAAGCTCCTAGGCAACTCTAGTAGGAATTTGTTTTATGCCCCTATTATTGTTTTCTACCCTTATTTTTTAAGTGTCTTAGCTGCTGTGTTTTTAAAACAATTTGAAAGGACACTGATTTGCCAGCATCCTCTTCTCTGTTTCTAAGAATGGCCTGTGTTCATTTCATGCCAGGCATAAAACAGAGCTGCATAACTCATGGGTGTCTTGAGTGGAATTAGATAATAATCAATTTGCCTTTTCCATGTAACACAGCCTCCCCTACTACTAGTACTACTATTACACACACACACACACACACACAATGAAGCTGCTTTCTGGAAATAGCAGATGTTAGAGTTATGGAGGGAAGATCAACTTGTAGAAACAAGAATTACTGGTCAAAAAGTATTATGTACAAATGAGGGATGCCATCTTAATGTGTTTTTTTTATTCAGGACTATGTAAAGGAGAAAACCATGGTTTATATTAAAGCAAGGCAAATTTCAGTTGGCTATAAATAAAAAAGACTTACAAAACAGGGAAACCGGAATGTAAAGCCCTTGCAGTAAGAAAATAAGCTATCCTTAATGAGGTGTCATGGAGAACATCATTCTTTTTAAGGGTTGCTAAATTCAAATAAATATATATGAACATTACATTATGTACCAGACCTTTTGGGGAACTTTGGAAACAATGTGGAGAATAATCTTTGCTCTTAAAGAGACTTAAAAGTTTTTAGCAGAATCACAAGTACATAGACAATTGACACGGACAGACATACCTACAAAATTTAACCTGAACCTGAATATGCATCTCAATCAGCATGAGCCCATTCAGTAACTGTGAAGAAAGTTAGTAATGTAAGAAGAGAATTTTTATTTTTTAATTTTTTTTATATATTTTATTGATTTTTTTACAGAGAGGAAGGGAGAGAGATAGAGAGCTAGAAACGTCGATGAGAGAGAAACATCGACCAGTTGCCTCCCGCACACCCCCTACAGGGGATGTGCCTGCAACCAAGGTACATGCCCTTGACCGGAATCGAACCCGGGACCTTTCAGTCCGCAGACCGACGCTCTACCACTGAACCAAACCGGTTTCGGCAGAAGAGAATTTTTAATAGCCCAATTTCAAAGGGCATGGGGAGACCCAAGAACATATCAACATTACATTTCTGAAAACTGCCCACTGATTCACAAGACTTGGACTGGGTGGGGGTGAGGTTTCTGTGTGGCGTGGGGACCAATGACAGAGACCTGATATCCAGCTACTAGCTCCCCGCTTTCTCCCTGTAAGAGAAATATGCACTGACACACTTGTAGCTGCAGTGGAGGTCACAATTGAGAGAAAATATGGAATTAGCAACTGGATTATGCATTGAAACTTTTTTTTTCCAAAGGCTTACAGTCCTTCTCTGCTGTATTGGTGGGTTTGTTTGGGATTCTTACCACTGGTGTAGACATCCAGTTATCTGAAAATGGGGAATTCAACAATTGACTTCTTTAAGACCTTTTTCATTTTCTGATTTTAGAATTTATAATTTTTTATTTCATTATTACTCCATTTTTAAATTGTGTAAGGTATTATGATTGTAAATTTAAGCAAAGATTAATAAAATACTTTCTGGCCTACCTATAGTGATTTAATATATGAGCATGTACATAATAAAATGCAATCAAATGTAGGAAAAAATATGATTCAAATAACAATTATGCATTTGGTGGATGTATAAAAGAGAAAGACCCTAGAGGATGCCCTTCTAAAAAGAAATATTTGGGATTTTGTTGTGTAGACCAAATTTCTATGCTACCAGAACTGTCACTTTTGTACTAAGGTCTATGTATAATAGAACCCATACGTAGTTCAATCATTTACTGTTACGTGGGATAGAACATTTATTCAGAAGAGAATAATCAGATTTAGTTTAGTCCTGTAAACTCCTGGGTTTCTTCCAGAAATAGAGTTAGATGACATATTTGCAGACATGCTTAGTCTTGCTGCCTTGTTTCCTATTTACCTTTTCCAAGCTGAAACGCTGTTCAATTGTGTTACACCATCGAATCATTGGCAGTTAGGTCTCAGATGGTGTGTAGTTTGTTTTAACAACAAGTATTTGAGGCCAGACCATTATACCAGGCCAGCACAGACATGCTTCTCATTAGCTCATCTATTTTAAAGGGAAACACACCATGTGCTGAGCTAACTGAATTTCTACTCACTGAGATTTGCAGCAAAATCAGCCTGAAAATGGCCTCAAGGAGACCTCACTTCAGATTTTATTAAAGTTCATTAACTACATATTATGCAGATACATGAAAATAGATTATCACGCATAAAAGAATGTCTTATGTTTATTACCTTGAAGAGTAATTGCATAAGTCTTAAAAAAAAAATGAAGCATTGCTAAAGCTTAATAAAGTTGGAGAGAGCTACTTCCTTTGTCAAGCACAGCAGAAATAGATTTTTGGGAGAATGCCACATTATATCTATTAGCTGAACTATTATTATATAAAATTTTGTTGATGATCTTAAGGAAATGAGGGTCAAAATCAAATCCAGAAAAATTATCATACTTACAGAACTCTTCACCCTTTCTGCCTCAAAACCAGCTGGCTTACATTAATTGCCTCACAGAAAATGCCCAAGTGTTTATGGACAACAAAGTTCAGCCAACAGGAAAAAACACAAACAAACCAAAGAGCAAACATCTTCATGTCTGAATGTAGCTGTTATGAGCACAATTTTGCCCCCCCTCCAAAAAAAAAATAATTTGTGTGTAGAAATCCTAACCTCCAGTATTCTGAGTATGACTGTATTTGGAGATAGCATCTTTACAAATATAATTAAGTTAAAATGAAGCCATTATGGTTGTGCCCTAAGCAATATGACTGGTCCTGGTTCGGTAAGAAGGGGAAATTTGGACACAGATCTCCTAGGGAAAGACGTGAAGATGCAGAGAAAAGATAGCTATCCACAAGCCAAGGAGAGAAGCCTACAGTAGGTCCTTCCTCATGGCTCTCAGAAGCTATCAACCTGGCAGGCATCTTGATCTTGAACTTCTAGGTTTCAGAACTGTGAGGCAATAAATTTCTGTTGTTTAACCCATACAGTCTGTGCTATTCTGTTTCAGCAGGCCTAGCAAAAGAATACAACAGGAAAACCTGAACATTAGCTGACCACCTGTCAATCACTTGCTCCCTGTCTTTTGAAAGCAGGTGCAAACCTGGTCATTGCTAATGTTTGTGGGGCCAGAGGTAGGAGAACAAATGGGAATCCACACTTTACTTGAGAAAAGAAAATACTTGATGATCAAATACTTTTCTCTTATTATATGAATGAAACAGATTGTTACATAATCAAGTATGGTTTCCCAGTAATTTAAATACTTAACAATTATAAATCAAGCTAACAAACTGTGTAAGAACAAATGTTTTATCCTTTTATATTTGCATAGCTTTACAATAGTAATTTTAAAATATGTTCCCATTATGGTTTTAATGTGATTGAAAATAGCCAAAATGTCAGACAAATGAATTTAATTATTATTGTGCAGATGTGGGTATTCTGTTGATGTGCTGGTGAAGTTTGGGGTAATAAAATAAAGACATGTAATTTGTAAGTTATTATGCATTTGTTACATCAAATGTGTTTTTGTCTTCATTTCAGTGCAACCCCTAATTATCTAACTACAATCAAGATTTTTTTCAGATTTATATTGCATTATAATTAATTTTTCAAAGTATACATAACTTGACTATATCTTCTTCACAATATAAATTAAAATGCAATTATTTTCAAAGTGTATATAATATAAGTATATTATCATTAGAAATATAAATTAAATAGAATGTAAATAATTTAAATTATTTTCAGGGTTTTTTGTCTGAATATGCAATATCATCTACTACAATTAAAATGCACATTTCAAATTAAAACTAGTAAAAATCAAAATCAAAATTATTTAAATAAAATTAACATTTAAAAAATTAACTCCTTAAATAATTAAAAATAAGAGTATTCATAATGCTTATGTTTAGTGTTCAACATGGTCACCAAGTAAAGATATCATACTTGATGCATGTCAGATTTTTAGATGGATAGATGTAAATATATATGCAAGTTTAAGAGTAATATCAATAGTGTAATGTTATAAGATGTTCCTTAGCTGTCAAATAAAACTGTGGTGAATATTGTATAATTCACACATTTTGGATCACTAATTAAATCCAAAAATTAGTGTGGAGAAAAGGAAGTAAATAGACATTTAGCTTTACTGCAATACAATACTTTATTAAGCAACAAACTGTTTTATTAATGTGATTTCAAAGAAAATATTTGGCAAATGTATTAACCATCTCTTTTGCTTAAGTGTTTCCATTATTTGTATGCTTTCTACACTGGAACCACTGCTATGGCATAACCCCACATATTATGGCATTCATATCTAGATGCCTTGCAATCTAAGGACATATAGCAATTATTGAGGGGACTTTCCTTGGGGTGATTTGTCTTAGTCACAAGAAGATATTATAAGTTAGGCCATGATGGTGCTTGAGTGCGAGTTCTCCCTATTTTTTAATAAACATATTCTTGTGTGTGTCTGTGGAATGTGGGGCCATATTTTTGTTTTGTTACATGTAAGGCCCTCTAAAGAGTAAGGACCAGGTAGAGGCTGACCATTTCTACCCATGTCTGAGAGTGTATTATAGGTTGAATAGTGACCTATCAAGTTCATGTCTACCTAGAACCTCAGAATAGACATTATTTGGATGTTGGGTGTTAATTAATGTAATTAATTAAGGATCTTGAGAAGAAATTATCCTAGATGTAGGGTGGGCTTTAAATTGTGACTGTTGTCCTTATAAGAAGAGTAGAGGACACAGACACACATACACAGGGAAGAAGGCCACAGATTTGGGTTATGTTGCCAAAAGCCAAGGGGGGAATTATGAAGAAAAAGAAAGTACATTCATAAATGGTTGAAACTCTTACATCATATAAAACTTTATAAAATTGATATCTAACATGTAGTATATGTTTTAACTTCTTTTCAAGTGGGAGAAAGACTGCTCTTTGAAGAAATCTGCATAAAAGTCTGGTGAAGGATGTAACCGACATGGATTACAGCTTGTGAGCAAGCAGTTGTTTTGCTTCTTCATGAGGTAAGCAGACTTTGAAGAATATTAGGTAAATGTGGAGAAGATGGAGAAGGCCACCCTTCTTCACGTTCTTAGTCAGGATCATAAGTCTCTTCACTAAGCCTTTTAAAGTTATTGATATGCAAATAGTAAATTATTTCCTTAATCTTTGAAATGTAAATAATATTAAACTTTAAGATCACAGAATTTGAAATCCAAGCAACTTAAACTCGAATGTGTTCCAAAGCTTACTGAACATTTGATGTTGGGAAACCTATTTAATACCTTGGAGTCTCAGTTTCATCATTTATAAAATGGGCAAGATAACTGTTGCTCATGGAATTTTCATAAGGCTAATAGGATAGCTTCTATAAAGTGACTAGTGTAGTGCCTATGTACAATAGGCACTGATCAAATGAAACCTATTTTATTATTTGCCTTATTTCATGCAAACACATATAAGGCCAGGCTATATATGTATGTATCACAAGTATTTGTCTAATCCACAATATGTTTATTAAAATTAAATTTTTAAATGAGCACCATTTAGCAGTAACAGATATACTGTGAAATGTTCTTGTGCTGGGGAATGATTTTTATTGGTCCTGGTGACCATAGGGTTCTGCTTTCAAATAATTTTGCTACATTTAACAATATTGTGGGGACACAGGAAAATCTGTCAGTTATCCATGTCTTGTCTCTAGAGTTTCCTTCGTTCTCTCTTCTGAATGCCTAGGATGTAAGTCCATGGAAACATAATCAGAGGAGAGGCGCCAGTGGGTGCTAGTGCTCGCTATGTCACTCCACACTCTTCCTCTTTAAAGCCATAGATGTGAGTTCATCCACAAGCGAGAGCTTAATAATATGCTCTCTCAAAATGGCAAAAGGGAGAATATTTGCAGGAACTCCAATTAGTATTGTAGGTTCTAATCAGCTTGGTTGTTATTTTTCCTTGAAGATCACCACCACTTGCTAATCGCCCCTCCCATCTTGGGTAGAACAGGACAAATTTTATAGGTTGTGTTCAGAGTACAGGCAGTCTCATGGTTCTCTCTCTCTCTCTCTCTCTCTCTCTCTCTCTCTCTCTCTCTCTCTCTCTCTCTCTTTCTCTCTCATAAGGAAAAGTACTGGAGACAACCACAGTGTTTAGAAGGCTTACGGTAAATTATTTTCCACTTAGTTGTCCTAATATTTAGAGTTAAAAAAAAACCAATTAATACAGTTTACTGGTAAAGGAAAGGAATTAGGTTGGATTAGAATACAAATTCAGGGCAATTTTCTCTCCTTTGCTGGTGGTAAGAAAGATTAAAAAAAAAAGAAAGCTGAAACAGTGGCTACTGACATACCCACTACCCACCCACATATTATATGAACTTTCTTTTTTTTCTGAAGCCTGAATTCTAAAAAGGATCTGGTGAATATTATGAGATGTCTAATACTCAGTTGTTTTTATTCAAATCCTAAATTAAGAATAATATAATATGTTTAGGATTTTTGTTTTCTCTGTTCACTTAACTGAACCCTATTGGACCCAGAATATTTCTGACAACTGTATCTTCTAAAGAACTTTAAATTACCTTTTATCTCAGTCTCCCTTTTGTATTATTAAAAGCATATTTCACAAAAAGTAGGAATTATTATGATAATGAAAAGTAGAAGACAGATCACTTAATCTTTATTGTTTTAATGATCAAGTAACTAAAAAATCAGAGGTTGAGGGACCTATTTTGTACATGGAGGTCCAGAAATTCCAGCAGGTTCATTTCTGCCTTTTGCTGCCTCTGAGAACACATATAAACATGTCACAGAGGCAAAGCAGAGAGCAGAAAGCAGGGTTGTCAAGTCATGCCATCGCCACCAACATAAGTACTTTTTCTCTTTTATAAAATAACTAGACGCCTGATGCATGAAAATTTGTGCAGCTTGGACCTTCCTTATCCTGGCTGCCAGAACAGCCTTTGCTCTGGCCCAGAGCCATCTTTCTGCCTTCCCACACTGCCCAGAAGCCAGGAGCTGGGGCATTGAGAAATGTCTGCATTCCGACCCCACTGCTGGGTGCCTGTGTATGCAAATTAACTTGCCATCTTTGTTAATTTGCATACTCACTCCTGATTAGCTGGTGGGTGTCATGAAGGTATGGTCAATTTGGATCTTTCTCTTTATTACTATAGATATTGTGTTCTTTCAATGATATGACTTAGCCTAAACTGATTTGGCTCAGTGGATAGAGTGCCAGCCTGCAGACTGAAAGGTCCCAGGTTCAATTCTGGTCAAGGGCATGTACCTTGGTTGTGGGCACATTCCCAGTAGAGGGTGTGCAAGAAGCAGCTGATGGATGATTCTCTCTCATCAATGTTTCTAACTCTCTATCCCTCTTCCTTCCTCTCTGTAAAAAATCAATAATATATATATATATATATATAAATAATATGACTTAGCATTTATACATAGCATAAACTATGTTATAAAATACTGCAAATTTCCAGCTAATTTCTCTTAAATGATGTACTCATTTAATGTATCTGTACCAAGACCAAAAAAAACAAAAAATAAAAAACAAACAAAACACACACACACACACCCCTAACCAACCAAACAAAAAAAATCCACTACATAGCAACAGGTGCTTAAAAGTGCCTTGAGAGAAGTACAACTATCAGAATTCCATTGTATGTTATATGCACATTAATTTCTTGCTTGGTCCTGAGATATAGTAAGCACCTGCAACCCATGGTAATGGTTTTCACAGGATTCTTCCACATTCTAGGCAGTTTTCATCAAACCATTGGCATTTTGTGATTTGATACTCTTCAGCTAATATAAAAATAAAGAAATAAAGCTACATAAACTAATTTTCTACACTCTTTCTCCCACATCTAAACACTTTATTTAAAATAATATCTCTATGTCCTGGTGTACACCCTCCCCTCCTCTTGCCACTTATAACTGTGTTTCTCTAGTATCAGATGGAATCACCACATACTACATATTTTCTCAATGCATCATAATTGCAGAAAGACCCACGCCATATATATAATAGTAACATTATGCAGGTTTTCCTAGTGAAAAAAATTCAGTGTGATAACAACCCTTAGAATTTCTCGTTTTTAAAATCAAATATAATGGTTTTATGACTTTACACAGGGTGTGTGCAACATAAAGAAGAGAAGACCATTCTGAATGGATTATAAAACGATTTTCTATGGTAACTAAAGATCCATATGGTTCTTTCCTTCCCGGTATAAGTTTTCTTCTCTTTCATGTGAACACTTAGAAAAATGTGCTTTAGCATAAATAGGGTTTTTGGCTTTAGTTCTAAACTACAAAGATTTTTCTTTTAAGAAGCCAATGTGATAAAAGGATTCATGGAGCCAACTATTGTTGAGTGCTGGTGATATGAGGCACAGCTGTGAGCTAGGTGGTAGGGTCTTCCTTGTTTTTCCATTTTCTTTTTCAAAGTATGTGTATCTACTTATTCTAATTTTTTACCAGTTAAGAAATGTCAGTAAGTGAGTATTTGGCAAAGCTGAGTGCATATTCATATCAGTAAACTTTGGCTTAAAATGATATTCTTTAAAAAAAATGATTTTTTACAGAGAGGAAGAGAGAGGGATAGAGAATCAAAAACATAGATCAATCAGCTGCCTTCTTGCACACTTCCTACTGGGGATGTGCCTGTAACCAAGGTACATGTCCTTGACTAGAATGGATCCTGGGACCTTTCAGTCTGCAGACCGGTGCTCTATCCACTGAGCCAAACCGGTTTTGGCTCTAAATGATATTCTTAATGTCCATTGCATAGGACCATGAAGTAGACTACTGAAGAAGTACAGAGGAAGTGGTCGATGATCTTAGAAAGCAGTCAAGGATTATATCAGTGAGTTTTGTTTTGTTTTGTTTTGTTTTGTTTTAGTGGCTGGTATCAAAAAACCCACATCAAATTAGCATGAGCAAATAAGGCTGGCTTAATGGTTCTTGTAACCTAAATGCAGTTTTCCAATGTGTGGAGTTGGCCTTGGGGATAATGTAGAGATGAGGGTCATCACCTTTGAGAGTGCCTCTCTGAGTGCGTTGGATTTTCTCCATGTGCAATAAGAATTCCAGACTTACATTCCTCCAGCTTCACAATCTGAAAAGAAAGTGATGTTTTCCTCTTCTAGTTCTAGATAGTAAATTCTCTGGTGCTAGCGGTTTTCTGAGCCAGCTACTCAGACCTTCTATCTTCCTGAAATCTAACTGAAAGAGTAAAACAGTTAGGACAACTGGGATCAATGCAAAGTCAACCACTCCAAAACAATAGATTGATAATACTATAGCTTCTTTCTAAACTTTAAATCTTATAGCCACTTTTGTTCTATAGAACAAACCCTTCTCAGGTATTTACCCAACTTCACAGAGGACTAGAGACGGACCTCAGGAATTCCTTAGCTGGCAGAACAGATAAGTGAGATATTTTGGTCAGGCTCATCTCTAGAAAGTAGATTTTATGGACCCTAACTTTGCATCACAGCAAAAAAGAGAAAAAGAGACCACTGTTTCTTAGATATCCATAAACAAGCCACAGGATCAGGCAGAGGAGTCCATTACTTGTTGTTGTTTTTTCCCCCCATATATTTTTTCTTTATTGATTAAGGCAGTGGTCAGCAAACTCATTAGTCAACACAAATATCAACAGTACAATGACTGAAAATTCTTTTGAGAGCCGAAAACCGACTTCTGTGCATAGGCCACGAAGTTTCAAAAGCACTGTACGTGCATGCTCACATGTGGTGTTTTGTGGAAGAGCCACACTCAAGGGGCCAAAGAGCTGCATGTGGCTCACAAGTCACAGTTTGCCAACCACTGGATTAAGGTATTACATTTGTATCCTTATCCCCCAGCTTTAAATCACTGTCAATTCCAGACAATGAGGCAAAGTACCAGCCAAGTAAGAATTCTTGTCTTCTGCTCCATCATCACTCCAACCCTACCCCATCCTGTGCCACTGGGTCCTGTAAGGTAGATAGGGAATTTTATTTATTTTCATTTTTCTAAACAGTTTATCTGATACAAAACTTTTTAAAAATATTTTTTTTATTGATTTCAAAGAAGAAGGGAGAGGGAGAGAGAGAGATAGAAGCATCAGTGATGAGAATCATTGATCAGCTGCCTCCCACATGTCCCCTACTGGGAATCAAATCAAGTCCACAACCCAGCCATGTGCCCTTAACCAGAATCAAACCCAGGATCCTTCAGTCCACAGGCCAACACTCTATCCACTGAGCCAAACCAGCTAGGAATGATTCAAAATTGTTTGGAGGTTTGGGAGAAAAGTGTCAGTTTTGAATTAAGAAACAGAGATGCATGAATTGGCTTGAATTTAGATTTATGGACAGAATTGGCAGGGGAAATCCAGTTTTTCTGATTCTTAGTTCTAGTGTTCTTTCCACTCTACTGAGCTACAATTAATCTTCTCTGTCATATTAGGCTCCCAAATTAGGGTTAAAACTATAGTTTAGGCTTATATCACCTATCTCAGGGCTGGTAGAATTTGTCAGGATAAACAAATGACTGGCTTGCTGGCCTGGCACTAGGAGAGTATGATTTCTCAGCTGTTGGGAAATGGCTTTTCATTTTTAACCAGGGAGAGCATGGGAGAGCAGTAACTTGATTTAAGGAGTATAGGGCACGTGGGTGGAGAAGAGTTGGATGCCTTGAGGTAGTGCTTTACGTTTCTGGCTGTTTTCTTCAAAACTGTGTCTGTGACCTAATGGAAAAGGAGCTAAGAGAAGCCAACCACAGCAGCAACAACAATAACTTGGTCACCATTTCTCTGTGAAGACAAGAGGACAGTTCAATGCAATGTTTCTGGCTTCCTAGACACCAAGAGTATGAGAAAGGAAAGTTGATTGCTAGAATAAAAAAGAGAAAAGTATTTTACTGAGGTATATGGATTATTTGGCTATTGATAGAGACTTGCCCATATTCTACACATTGCTGGGTGCTAAGCATCAATTGGCAGACATCAGAAACTATACATCACAGATGGGATTCATAGTATCTGGAAAGTGAGATCATATGGAAGATATGGAATGGAAGTTTGTGGGTTACAATATAAACCACACTACCTCCTTATTTCCACTTTGGTGCAAAGGGAGAGGTCTTAAAGGACTGTAGTTCTAATGATTTTGTTGTTGGGAGAAACCCACAGGCTCAAAGTTCTCAGTGTTTGCACAGCCATGGGGTACTGGGGGTCTATTACACCTCTAGGGATGCTGATGTGGATGGTATGTTGATGGTAAAAATAGCAATACAATAATTTTTATTCTCATTTATCAGCAGAAAATTAATTTAACTTAAAAATCACTTAAAAAACAAATTATCATATTTTTCCAAGCATATTCTGAGATTGACTGAAGATGAACACGGAAAATGAAGGTTGTTTAATTTTATGGGAAGACTATATCAGCCTTTCCATTCTCAGGCAATCTTATTCCTTGCTGAGCTTTCCAATAGCTAGTTTTATGTTCCATACCCTCTTGTGTGAGTTCCCTTGAGATAGATACTTGCAGGTAGGAGACTAGGGTAAGAATTTAATGTTCAAGACCATGGAATACTACAGGCCCGGTGCATGGATTTGTGCACTGGTGGGGTCCCCTCAGCCTGACCTGCAGGGATCAAGCCAAAACCAATCTCTGGGTCCAGGGTGCTGGTGAACCAGATTCAGGGCTGACAGTGCCTCAGCAGCAACCTAACCCATGGCCGATTTCTTGAGGAATTCGGCTCTCTCCTCTACTGGTTAGAGCTTCTTCCCCTGGTGGTCATTGCTTGTCATAGTTACTGGTTGAACAGTCCAACGGTCGGATGGTCACTTAGGCTTTTATATATATAAATAGACAGTTGAACTAGGTAATTCTAAGAATAAATTTCTACTGAGATGGAACAATAGTTCAACCCTGAAGAAAGTAGATGGTAGGCTCATCATTTTATTTCTTCTGAGCATTTTCAAAGTATTGAGTTTTTGTTATTTTTTCCCCCATAAATAAAAGTCAAGAATAAAATATTCCCACTTATAAGGCTACAGATATGCTTCCTTACTATTGTGCTGCCTCTTTGACCCATCTGTGTTACAAAACAACAACAACAACAAAAAACATTAAGGCCACAATAAGGTCAATTAATGTTAAAAATAAATATTATTCCATTAAGAAACATGATTTATTATCACTCTTTCTCCTTTATGTACCGTTGCATGCTTTATATCCTGTATCTTTAGTATTAAGCAATCAATAGTGATTAATTATTTTAAAAGAAAATGTAGCCCTAACTGGTTTGGCTCAGTGGATAGAGTGTCAACCTATGGACTGAAGGGTCCCAAGTTCAATTCTGGTTAAGGACATGTACCTTGGTTGTGGACATATCCCCAGTATGTGCAGGAGGCAGCTGATCGGTTTCTCTCTCATCGGCAGTTTCTCTCTCATTGGTGTTTCTAACTCTCTATCCCTCTCCCTTCCTCTGTAAAAAATCAATAAAATATATATATTTTAAAATGTAATCATATTTTGTAATGTACATGTATTTTCACATATGCATATACACATTAATGTATAGAATCCCACAAGTACTCATACTCTGTGTATCAATAATTTTGTGCACACTTTTCAAATTTTCTGTCTTTATTGATAGAAGCCAAAAGAAATATATTCTCAAAGGCTCTAGAACTCTTTAAAATCCTATAGGACTGTCAGAAACCTAGCATATGCTTCAGCAGCCTGGAGATATCATAGGATTGTTTAAATTAAACTTGTTTCTTAGTGCTTGGGGGGGGGGGGAGATAACACAAATCTAAATCAGGTGAGCCATTGTGCATCTTAATGAAAAGCTTTTTTTAAATATGAAAATAATTCTATCAAAATATCCTGAATACTAATGTGACTAACAACACACAGAGATCCTCAAAAAGTATAACATTTCAATGCCATGCTGCCAGCCAGAGAGGAGGTATGTAATATATTATACACTTTATGGCTTATACCATGAGATATAGTTTGACTCATATTTTAGTGAATCCATGCCATTACACAGCACTTTTAATTGCCTTTAATCCTACAAGCATCTCAGTTGCAAATAATTCTGCCACCCCTGGATTCAAGTACTTTCAGACCTGACCCAATTCAACTTCCAAACAGACCTCCCAGGCTCAAAAATGTCTCTCTCACTGGCTGCCACAGTACCTGATATTTCTATCATTAAACTCATTTCTTTAACATAAGCTGATTTTTTTTTTCTTTTAAAATGTGATATACTATCTGGAAAGGGTTACAAATTGACACATTAACTTCGTTATCGGTATAGGATTAGTCCATGCGTGGTTAGCCCCCACTTATTTTCCTTCATTTCATGTGAGTCTTTCTAAGCAGCAGCTCTGCTTCTGGTCCTGCTGCCTTTGAAGTGGTAGTTTCCACCCACTGGGCTGGGACCTGGGTCAGCCTTGACAGGAGGAAGGAGAGGGCATATAGGGAAGGTTTAGACCAGATACCTTTGAAGGCAGACAAGCCCAAGTTGTGTACTCTAGAGAGAAATCCAAACAGCTGTGTGGGCAGCATGACAATGCCAAGTGCCTGAAAAAGGAGCCCCCAGCGCACTGGGCAGAGAGGGATTTGCCAAAGATAGACTGGACCTCCTTCATGGTTTTGAGCTTTCTTTCAGTAGAGATATAACAGAACCAGGTGGAGGAAGGAGGCAGGGAATCCAAGTTACTTATGGATGTGATAAGACTTGAAGAGTTTAAAGCAGGCAGTAGAGATGAGTGTGGGTAGAATGAGAGGAAGGATATGAACAAAAGATGGGGTCTTGCTAGTTTCTTTGGGGAAGTAGTGATTCAAAGACACAGGTGTGGATTCAACTTAGACCCCCTGTCCTGGTGGGTGTGTGCATGTTTTCTTTTTACACGGCTGGGTTAAGTTACTTCCCCTAGGTCATCCAATTAATCTCGTGCACAGCAAGGAATAGAATTCAGCTCTCAAGGCTCTCCTTTCACATCTGGAGCAGGCAAACAAGGCTTCTCCTTCCTGAAAAACCCTCTTCATTAATATATATATATATGTATATATATATTAATATATATATTAATATATATTATATATATTTTTTAATATATATATTTATATTTTTTGCAAATCAATGAAGTTTTGAGTTCTATTACAGAGGATCTGTGAAATCCTCTTAGTATTCATGTGATGTAAAACTAGTGTAGTATTCATTTGTAAAAAACACTGTAAATTGCTTTCTGGTTTATCTTCGATTCAAGCATTTTAAATATCTATAAAAATTAGCTTTATTCCTCCCCTTACAGCCTCCACCCCCCAGGTTTGAAGTTATTATTCTGAGGAGCTTAAAGAAAATGAGTTACAGATCTGAGAAAGCAGTGTGTGTGGAGCTTAACTGTTGCATGACTGATTGTGTGATATATTTCTCTTTTCACTAATAACCACAAAACAGGTAGAGGCATGGCAGACTAATTTGGTTTATATGTCCAGCTGTAAGGCTAGACACTGCATCATTCTTTTCAGAAACCAGTGACTTTAGGCATGTGGAACTTGTAGTCATGACAACAATAAACCAGCTTTGAGTCTGAGTTTCAGCTCAGAAACTGCCTTGTCTCCATTACTTCCTGCTCATGACCTGACTTTTCTTACTCTCTGGGGCTGGGGGCTGGGGATTTATAAAAGATCTATTGAACAGAGCTCCAGTATACGTTTAATGCTTAAAATGTCTGGCTTGAACGTTTTGCTTGCACAGATGGCTAAAGGCTGGAAGGAGGATAGATCAATCATTATTATAGCTAATGACACGGTTATAAGACATACACAAAGGTGAGCTGATTTGGAAAACGGGGAAAGGCAATGTGAAAAGAGAGACTTGGAAGCATTTCTTTAAATAGCATAAAAACAGCTCTCCCAAATTAAGTTCTTTTAAACACGCGGGGGAATTATACTGTGATTTATTCTGAGAGGGCCTATCCAATGGGTACAATGAAAATTAATCGAACAAAAATTAGTACACAAAGTTGAGTGTGTGTGCGTGTGTGTGTGTGTGTGTGTGTGTGTTTAAATTTGAAGAAATGATTAGCAGATGCTCATGGCAAAAAATCTACAAGTAATCATTTTTGTGTCCCATGTGATTAATGGATTTAATAGTGACTACTTTACATTATGAAACAACATAGCTCAGTGACATGAATATGCACCGTGAGGTTCAATAAACTCTACAAAATACCAGCTGTAATGTTAGAAAGTTGTCTATGCACTCTGGATATTCAGCTCCCAAGGGAAATAATACAGTTTGCACTCTTGGACTGGTGAGAGATGAAATGGGATAATGGAGGAAGGCAGCTTAGCTCAGTGCCTGGGATACACAGTCAGTGATGTGTAGCTGTCAGCGTTGATGCTGCTGGTATTGTTGCTAGCAGGGTTGACCAGTCATCAAAATCTGTCCTTCGTGAGATTAAATTGGCTGGTCTGTCCATTGTTACAGAGACATGATCATAGAGGCTGGAAGACTCTGTTTTTTTTCTGGAGAGATGTTTTCTGGCTTTGCTCTTTTCTCCATATAATCTAGACTTTAAGGAGGGTAAAGAATTACTGGCTCAAGAAGGCAGGAAAGATAGGTTGTAAGTTGCCAACATAAAAGATGATATGTTGGGAGATATTTGTACCTTTTTACTGTGCAGCTTTTTCTTTTCATAGGAAATGAAATATTCCAGCATCATTTTTGTTTCCTATTCCTTTAGCACATTGAACTAGTTAGGTATGATTATCTTTTTTTTTTAAGGCTCCTATTTTCTAGCAATTTGCTACCTCAAACCAATGGGCAGAGCAATAAGACATAGATCAAATCCTAGAGAGAAGCCAAGTGGTTCCTTTTTTCCCCCTATGTACTGAGAAATTAAATAATTTGCTTTCCCCAGAGATCAATTTTGTGATTTTTATGATCATGTGGTTAAACTTCTTAGTAAATGAGGTGCTGCCCAGAGGCTGTGCTAGTCTCCACGACCTTGTGGTGTGTGGATCACCATGAGAAATCTGATGAGGTACATTCATTTATTAAGTATAATTTGAGGAACCATGAAAAACTAAATATGTGTTTTTTCTTACTGTAAGATTTTAATGGTGTATTTAATTATTTAATTGAATTTCTGTTTGCATTGTCCCCAGACTTGCAGTTATAATTGATAGCAATGCAAGATGATTTTCTGATACACAATTAGATCATGTTTCTATCTTACAAAGTTTATAAGAGAAATACATGTATTATATTTTTCATTAGTGTGAGTTAGTTAATATACCTCTAAAAAAAAGAAATACAATATTTTTCTCTAGTAATATTAATGTTTATGTATTTTAAATTGATTAAAACAATGGGCTGATTAATATGAAAGAAATGTAAACACTAGCAAATAAGACATTTGGAAGTACAAAATAAACACATGCTATATAATTACTATGTTGCAGAATAGATGTGATTGAGTGAATGAATTTTTTGAACATCTCAAGCATTATTATAAAAGGGCATTACAATAAAAACAATACTTTTTCATCCAAAATGGGCTGTGTTGATAGTATTCCACCATTTTTTAATTAGATTCAGATACCAATGTAACCAGAGTTTGGAAGAATCTACTGTTTTTCTACAAGACATCATAATTTCATAAATATTGGCCCTACTGTTTCTGAGTCTTGAAAAGGATTTTGAGAAGCACAGGTTATTTTTTTACTAAGCAGAATGTTTAGTCTATGCGAAAGATAAATCTCTTGAAGACTCAGAGTCTTTAAACATGCCCAGAAGAAAAAATTGTCTCTTTAGGAGTTTCTTAGAATATTTCTGTCTCTTCAATATTGGTGTAGTTTTGTTATTGTTCACAAATGTTGCTGATAATGGCGGTTCAAGTAAGGAAATTCAAACAGTGGGAAATAAATCTTATTCCTTAATATGTAACAGAAGGTTTATTCATCAAATGTGGATTAATGTTTATGATGTGCTTAACAGCAGAGACCTCCGGTGTTTCTGGTAGACATATAGGAATAATAATGACCCAAGGCCAGATTCTTCCCCTTTGAATCCTCTGTGGATCTCTGTCAAGCACCAGGGCAGAAGTGGAATTCAGAGTACAAACACAGACTTAGTTAAAGTAAACCTCTGCTCCGGAACTTGGTTTTATATATATATGTATATGTATTTAAAGAGACCTACATTTGTTACTAATAAGTATAATACCGTATTTTCCAGCGTATAAGACGACCCCTTAATATTTTTTTTTTTTTTTTTTTTTACAGTTAAAACAGGTTTAGGCCTATATTCGCTGTATAAGACTACCCCCATTTCCGAGGCAACACCAGTTCTTTTTTTAATAGACCGCCTCTCTGACTCTGGCCAATCTGAGCAAGCTTTTTACTAGTAGTACACAGTGTAGCTTCAGGTACAGAACATGTACACTGTGTTCTAGTAAAAAGCCTGCTCAGATTGTCCAGAGTCAGAGAGGCGGTCTATTAAAAAAAGAACTGGTAAGTGGGGGGTAGTCTTATACAGCGAATATAGGCCTAAACCTGTTTTAACTGTAAAAAATTAGGGGGTAGTCTTATACGCCGGAAAATACGGAAAGTCAATTTGTAGATACTTAAAATTCAAATTATTCAATTCAGCAGCAACTTTTTCCAACTTGAGCTGGAATTAAAAATACCCATATTATCGATATCTGGGGGAGATAAGAGATCAACCGAAGGACTTGTATACATGCATATAAGTACAACCAATGGACACAAAACTCTGGGGAGGGAGGGTACGTATGGGGGGGGGCAATGTTAAAATATGTACACAGATAATAATTTAATAAATAAATAAATAAATAAATAAATAAAAATGTAAAAAAAATATCCATATTATCGAGTTAGCAAAAAAAACTTTCTATAAAGTTAAAGATGCTAATTGCAAATATTTATCATAATTCATTGCCAAAAATTGATATACAATAGCTGGGTTGGTTTATTTATAGTTTATATAGGTCTATATTTTTGGCATTGTTTTATAATCATTCACCCTTTACCTTTTTATAATCATTCACCCTTTACCAAAGACTCATTTTTCAGGCATTATGATTATTTGAGCATTTTTATGCTCTGAAAACCTTCAAATGGTTTTGTTTGTTGTATTTTTTTTTTGTTTTGTTTTATCTAGTGTTCTCACTGTTAAATGTAAAATAGAGCAGTTTTTTCTTCATCTTACTGACCTTATCTCCTGCATATTCTGATTATTCTTGAACCAGTAGCTTAAGGATAGATGCAAAAGTGATGAGAGTTTGATTTAGCTTTGGCTTTATTATCAGATACCCACAAGGACATAAAGCTTTGATCTACTTCCTTGGAAAGTTAATCCCAGTGATTACGTGGAGATGTGTGCAGTGGTAGCCACAGGGATATACATCTTTAATCTCTCGGTGTTGAATACTTAAGCCAGTTCGGATTCTTGGCAAAGAGATTTAAAGAAAGAAAAAAATAATTACACTCTTCATGGGCTTTGCATCCTGGAATGAATATTTGGTAGCTCTGCTTGCTCTTTTACAGTGTAACAGGCAAGCTTAGGAGAATAGATTTAGGCTTCCTGAGAATGATGTAAAAATGGATGATTTCTGTGGTCCTCAATAGGTAGGTTTAAAGTAGGTCTATTAACTGTAGGGCAATTTGGGTGGGGTTTTTATTATTCAGTTTATCTCAGCAAAGTAAAGGCGGAATAGATAATATGTTATTTCCAGTGGAATACTAGAAATATTTTTCTTGAACTGGAACCACTCTTATTAAAAAGTGCTCAGATTTTTTTATACATGAACATTTTATATGCTGATGTAGGCTGTAATACAGCCACTAAATTTAAACATGACATGGCTACATTAGAAAATGTCCTTAAGTTAAACACATTTAAAATTGCTAATGCATTTTATTGAGAAAACATACATTAGGCTAAAAATATTTAACCCAATTTTATCAGTTAATTTATTAAGATATATCTATATCTATATCTATATCTATATCTATATCTATATCTATATCTACATCTATATCTATCTATATCATCTAAATATCTATATCTATCTACATCTATATCCTTTCAATTTATCTGATATTTTAATTTATAAACATGTCAAAAAGGAAACTAGAAAACAATCAAAATCTCATCATCTTTAATAAATCTGTAGCATTGATTCTTTAATATAGAAGACATACAAGTTAGTATCTTTTTTCAATTAACATTATTTGTGAAGGTTTTTCTTCACATTGTTTTGTATTGGGCATAAATATAATTTATACCTGTGTCATATGCTATCGGATGCATTACCATCATTTATTCAACTACTCCTCCAGTTCTCTTTCTCTATTATGAATAATATCAGAAATCTGAAGTGTTGGCAAAATAAATAATGTAATTTTATTACTTGTGCTAAATTGTCATTCTTGATTTTAAAAATTTATGAATATATAGACCTGTTAGAAATTAATCCTGATATCAGAACAAGGGTACATAATATTTTATAGAAAGCTCACTCAATTTCAATCTAACAATTCATAGTTTTAAATAAATTGATAAATGAAGAAAATATCTAAATAATGAGATTGTCCCTTAGAAGTAAGTTTTGGTTATTGATATATTAGCATATGAGAGTAATTCAATTAGCCACCTATGTTAATTAATCACAAACAGAAGCAGCCTTTCCTCCCTTCCTTAAATAGTGTGGCTCTTGTTTCTTCTGTGATTGAGGCCTCCAAATTTTGTGACCTTTTTTATTTTGTAAAAGTGCAGGTTCCAAATGATATAAAATTTAACCTTCAGAATTTTTGATAATGTATAGAATGGCAATGGGGAAATTGTTGAATAAAAGTTTCTGTGTCATTGGGTAAAGAGATATTCAGTTTTACATTTTATTAAATGTGCTTTTTAGGAATTCCTGAAACACTCCCTAAAAATATGCTATGATCATAATTTCATAGAATTCCCAAAGGTGTTTTATTTTTCAGCACGGACCCCATATAATTTAGGAATATACTTGAGGTTTTTATAAACTCTTCCAAGGGAAGAATTCAACTAGGTGTTATAAATTAAACTAGTTTTGTTTTGTTTGTGAAATGAGGATAAATTATATTTGCAAATAGCTCTAAATACTCCTTATCTTACATTGTTTTTGCTTCCTGTGCTTTACCTACCCTGCTTAATAGCAATTTATAGAGGCGAGTGACCTTGGTGATTACTCTATTTATTATTCAGGAAATTTTCTAAAACTAGAGAGAGTAAAATCTTCAAGCGAATCTTTCATTCAGCATAAAGCCTTTTCTTTTAAGACCTCCTTTTTGAAGCTAACATTAACATTGTAGGTGACACCTGGTTGAGCCTCTTTCTCTTGATCCATGCTCCCAGCATTAGGTGCACATGTGTGAAAAGTGTGTGGCCCGAGGTGGGAGAGGGAGTGAGAGCTGGTAGGAAATGGAGTCTCGTGTGAAGCAAAGAAACAAGTTGCCAGGTAAAGGAAGATTTGCCTAATTCTTAGAACATTGTTTCCCTAACGCAAAAGGAAAAATCCGTTTATTGATTAGGTGGGTGTCAGTCCTTGCCACTGAACCTTGTGGAGACAAAATTTATAGTGGGTATTTGGGTATTTTTTTCTCTGTATTGATTGCAAAATCTTTAGTGTACCCAGATTCCCAGGACAGCTCTACAGCAATTTACATGGGATCTAAGGACCCAGGTGGGTTCTAGAACTGTTTGTTATTGATTCAGGATGAGATATGGAGTTGGGGCCAGAATGTCAATCAACCAAGTTGCTAAGCGCACTGTTTAGTTCACCTGGTATTTTTTTTTTTTTTCACGTAGCAACACTTTCTTGATTATTCCTGGAGTGCTGGTAATAAACAGTTCAAAGGCTACTTTGAGCAGCAGTTATTAGATCTTTCTTTTAGACTTTGTACTAACGTTAAATATGTGTAAACATAAAAGTACTTAATGTGAAAAAAGAATGTTTGCTGATAAAATTGTGGGGCAGCGTGGGTGGTGGTGGCGGGTGGGTGCGTTGGGTTAGACTGCTGCTTACCAGCTGTGATCTGAAGCGAATCATTTAACCTCTGTGTTTCCATTTTTCTTATTTGCAAAATGACCCGGGATTGTTCTAGTTTAAATATTCGAATGAAGTGTACCAAATGTAAAAGGAATTATGTGCGCTGAAGCACCACATTCTTACATCTAGACCTATGTTGCTGGCATATGAAAATGGATCATTGGTTAAATGAGAGGGCAGGGGCTAAATGTATTAATTTTAAAACTTATTTGGACACCCTACAACTCTGACTCCTTGGATATTTCCCATCTTTAAGCACAGATTTTGGTGTTTGAAGAAATCTCTTTTTAGTTGCTGTTATCTTCATTGCTTATAATAATGTGCTGCAATTCAACCTGTGGGTTAAGAAATATACTTTAGCTACAAACCTCATTTATTTCCATGTCACCTTTATGAGGAGCCATGGCAACATCCATTTTCTCTCTTATACAGTCACAGGACCTTGAACCTCGAGGAGAATACAATAATAGTTGTCCACTTTTATAGACGGCAAAACTTCCCTCATTCTTATTCATAACAAAAACATTATAAATCGGTATTGCAAGTAGTTTAGTGATAGCCCAATCTCTTGTCCATGAAAACAGCAAAGTCAAGTGCAAAATATGAAAAAATTAAGGCAAGATATTTTTTCTAGAAAAAGTCTTAGAAATGAATTGTTTTTGGAAAAGCTTGAAACATTACCAAACATGTAAAGTATCTTAATTCCTAACGAAACAGGCTTATCACCCAATAAGCTGGTCAACTCATATCTTTTCAATTTTCAGGGTGGGACAAGAGTTTTCTAGAGAGAGAGAGAGTGTGTGTGCGTGTGTGTGTGTGTGTGTGTGTGTGTGTGTGTATTGCCATTATCATCCTTTTCCTACTTCTATTCCTTGCAGCAATCTGTCACCATCCGCTGGGTTTACTGCTTTGGAGCCTCTCTTCAGCATCTAGTCCAGACGCCTTCACAGTATTGTAGTATAATACTTAGCAATTTCCCACCTCTCCTCCCCCTCCTCCTCTACATCTAGCAGACAAGGCCCCAGGTCACTTCTTTTGCACTGTGTCACTTTCCTTTGCTCTTATCGTTTCATCTACAGCCCTTTGTCTAAATTGCCCAATTACTCTTTCTCAGTTCACATTGAAGTTAACAAGCTGTTATCAATTATGTTCATGGCTGTGTTTGGAGAGGGTAGGTGTTCAGATAAGTATTTGTTGAAATGCATTATTGAAATACAACCTGCCATGAGCTGGGCCAGTGGCTTCTTTCTTTATATCTGTTTCTTGGCCCTTCAGTGGGATGTGACTGCTGTCTCCTTTGGGCTCACACGGCACTGTCTTTGAACCTGCCTTGTGACATTTATGCCCTCGCATGTACAAACGCAAGCTTTGTTGGCAGACAGGTGGAGGGTCAAACCCTGGCTCCGCCCTTGCTATAGAATCATAAGCGAGTTGTTTAATCTCTCAAGAACTCAGTTTCTTCTGTCAAGTGAAAACAATCATGTCTGCCCTTATTAAGTCTGTATGAAAATTACATGGCATAATATGTATGCAAAGCACTTTGCTTTGGCTAAGTGTTTAATAATAAAAAGGAACTAAGACTTATACAATACTTATACTTATGGCAATGTTTTGAAATCTTTACATTTATTAATCATTTGTTCCTCACAACAGCAATGGGACAGGCACTATTCTCCCTGCTTTGCAGATGAGGAAACTAAGGCACAGAAAGGTGAATTATCTCCTGAAGGACACAGAACTGTCAGGATCTAGTGTAGTATTATACCAGGGTACCTGGCTTCTGCATGAACAATTTGGCTTTGCAGGCTCTCAGCACTTGTGTATTGTTCTTTCTTTATTCTTATAATGGAAAGAATCATAACACCTGAGTTTTATTCCCAGATTACCAGCAGCTGTTTACTCACAGGCAATTCACATATTCTCCTTAAGACTTAACTCACTGGTCTTATCTACAAAAAAAAAAAAAAAAAAAAATTTTTTTTGAGCCACATCACCTCTTTTTGTCTTCCCAGAATCCTCTCCCCCAACCTACTCTAGAAGGACTGTCAGTCACATGGCCGCCAGCTTTCCCCAATGCAGGGCCTCCAGGGTTTTCCATTTTCCCAGACAGGGTGTTTGGTACAGAGCTGAACATATAAACTAAGCAGGGATAGCCGTTTTGTGTGTGTGTGTGTGTGTGTGTGTGTAAACTGTATGTCTCCCACCAGGTGGAGAGAATCTGTTTAAGATTAAAACCAGCATGGAAAAGAGCTGTGAAATTGGGGTTTGGAGAGAATTAGGGGAAGTATAGATGACAAGAATAAGCATTATGATCATTATTTTTATGCCTGATTCAGCTATACCTGAAGTCAGCATGCCTCCATACTTTTCAGTTTTGTGATCCAACAAAATACCTGGGATCTGGGGCATCGATTTCAGATGACTTCCCTAGGTTCCTGGCCATGGACCACTTTGAGAATGACCTGGAATGATTAAAGCCCATCTTCATTGGCTTAGAGATTGTTCCTGAACCAGCTAACTCCTCCTGGACCTTGCTTGGGAAGCCAGCTCTAACTAGTGGGTGGATGCAAATAACAGAATGTTTAGCTTGGTGCAAGGATGCAACTGTTCCTGAAATTTACAAGCAAAGCAAAAGATGGGATTGCTGAAGGAGAAGTAGGATATAAAGGAACTTTCCAACTATCACCCCGATACAACAACATAGGGCCAGGGAATTCAAATGGGCTCTTGAAAGAAAAGGACAAAAATGTGATCACATCCATTCTATGTTAAATCCATGCACCCACACCTATGCACACACTATTTCATATTCACAAAGGTGAGAAAATATTCAGATACCTGTTGTGAGCAACACGTAAAGGTATTAAAACCTGCTTTCAGGTGGACCAATATGTATGCAAATATACCTACTGCTTCATGTGTCCAAATGCATTTATGTACTTAGAACTACACGGAGAGACCTCTGCCATCACCACAATGCAACCCTTCGGAAAGAAAGCAGGCTCTCTTAAGTCTGCGCCATGTGCCAGGAAGCATGCTAAATGCTTTGCGCGTTGTCTCATAAGCCTCTCATCAGAGATTTGAGACAAATAATAATATCATCGCCCCCATGTAATCAATGGGGAGTGGGGGAGTGAGATGTAGAAAGTTTAAATGAATCGCCCAAAGCTTCACACCTAGTTAGCAGTGCAAGTCTTTGTGAGTTTAAATGCTCACTGTTAATCAGCAGGCTCGCTACCTACCCCCTCCAGTTCCAATTAGTGTTAATAATGAAAATCCAGAAAGAGAGAGTGCCTGACCTGAAAGCAAAAGAGCCTGTAAATGGTTAAGTCGAGATAGCGTACTATTGTGTACATGAGAGAGAGGGAGCAGGTATAGGTACATGGGAAAAGAGTCAAGTTCTAAACCTTTAGGGAGCTCCTATTGGAAAAAGAACCAAGACTAAGACACACAGTCCCCTTCTAAGTGATAAATCTTTTCCGTTTACCGTGACTTTCATGGTAAATAAATTCTATGTTTAACATGAACTCATCGTTTCATAGCTCAGGCTGCTTGGCTGTTGTTAGCCTTCTGCTTAGGGCTCTGCCAGCCAGAAGTGAGCAGCGCTGCCAGCGACAGGGAGGGCATGCGTGCTGCAGCTTGCCAGATGTAGCTGCTGAAATCTAGCAGCAGATTTAGTATTTCCTGTAGGGGCTCTCCGAGAAGGAAAGTTCCCAGCTTGTTTGTATATGACAGGCTTATGTTTCCATGATGCCTTGAACCGCTGCTTTCTAGGGGTCATTTCGTTTCGTAAACATTGTTCTGACTCCATAGGGAATCGCCTGCATTCACACAGTCCTGCTTATGGAAACAATAACATTTGATTTTTCAATGGAAACCGTATTGTTTATAATTAGCTCACAAAGAGGGCTTTTCAGAGTAGTGCAGGAGATCAGGGCGGTGTGTGGTGCCACGTCCATCCATTTGCTGAGGTGATGGAGACGGGGTAACGCTCGCCGATGAGATAAAGCTGTGAGGGCCTCGGAGAGCTGGGAGGTCTCAATGAGAGTGGGCACAGGGCTCCGTAAAACACAACACACACAGCGTTCACTGCTGACATCTGTCTGCGGCTCCCGCAGAAACAGTGACATAGTGACGGGGTTGTTTAGAGTTAGGGATTGGTTCCCGGTGGCCTCCCTCCTGAGAGTCAGAGACGCTTTGGGGAGCAACTTCGGGGTGATTGCACATGTGGTTCCTTTGTGTGACGTCAGCTGAAGATCTGCTTCAACATTGCTGGACCTTGGATTTTTTGGCTCAATCGTTTTTCATAAAGTTCAGAGGTGTGATATTTGTTACTTAAACATCTATACTGTATGGGGTTAGGTGAGACCTACTTCATGTTTTTTACCTTTGGTTGATATATTGAGATACTACATATTTTTATCAATAGCATTTACGGAAAGCTTTCTATATATATGACACAGGATACGCTTCCCTATTTGGCACTCTTTGCTTTGTTTATTGCTGTCTCCCTTGCGAGCACCACCAGGGAGAGGTTTTATATCTGCTTTATCCACAGCTAAACCCTAAGCACCAACAACCACGCCAGGCTCGGTTCAGTTTCCAATAAGTGCGTTTCACACGAACAAACAGGGTGTTATAGGCGTAGCTTTCTGAATCTTCTTATCGACCCATTAAAGCATTAAACCATTAAAGCATGTTATGTTTCCATTTCCGTTTCACTGATGAGAAAATGAGGCTCTAAGAATTTAAATAAGTTTCTCGGGGCCCTGTAGCAGATAAATGACAAAACTGGGTCTGAGTATAAGACTTTGTCTCCAAACTTCATGTTCCTAATCTCTGGCTCCTGCTTTCCTCCTGAGCAGCTCCAACTCCACATAGGTCTAAGCCCACGTGACTCAACTCTCTGGCTCTCTTCTGATAAAGAAATTCCCAGTGGGTGGGGGGTGGGGGGGTGTCATGTTTCCTGGAATTTTAGCTGTGCCTGTTATTAGACAATGTTTATACTTTCATTGTCTTCCAGCATGCATCACTTTTTTTTTTTTTTTTTGCCTCCTATCTGACGGCCAGAATCTGGGAGTGAGGCCACCAGTTTGGAGTTTCTCCTTCACACACCTGGCAGGCAGGGAGGACCTATGCAGACAGACCCAGGCCTGTTGTGAAGCACTAAGAAACCATTCATAGCCTCAGTCTCTCCATTCCTTCATCGGCCTGGGTGTGCCTTGTACTCTAGAAAATGCATACATTTGTAGAGGGTGTGTTTGTGTTTAAAAAGGAATGGGGTGGGGGGGAGGCTGATGAGGGAACAAGGTAAATAAAGACAATGCCTCCAACACTGGGGAAGAATAAAGTTATTTTTAAAAGCCCACTTAAATGGAAATATCCATAAGAGGTTATTTTCCATCTAGACCAGAAGGGGAGTCCAGCACAGTGCTGGCCCCAGCAGGTATAGTCACTTCTTCCAAAAACCCCGGGTTCCTGGCCTTTCCCCAGGCCCTGGCTACTGCCTTTCTGACCCACCCGCTAGTGGGTCGTCTTGGTCATTCTCCTCTCCCCTCAGCCTTTTGTTCATGGTTTTGCATCTCTTGCAGTGTAAGGCTGAGAGAAGATTCAGACATATATAAGACATATTTTATGCTTTAAGATTTTTTTTTTTTTTAAATGACATAGAGAATCGTCAGTCTGTTCAGGGGATCAATGCGTGGGAGGGGACATCTGTAATACTTTCAACAATTAAGATAATTTTTTTAAAATTGACATATAGCCACTAACTGCTGGGCTTTTCCTATACAGAAGAAATTCTGCCTAGGATTCTGTCAAAAAATACTGAAGATGCTTCACCGATGAAGACTTGATGCCTAGTACCCCAATCTTTCCTTTGGAGGCCAAGACGCAGCTTGACTATTATCTGTAACTTTATAGTCTATTCCATCAAAACTGAACAGTTAAAAAAAAAAACAAAAAACTTTATTTGGGAGCAGTCATCTGAAACTGAGTTGTATAGTGGGTGGGAGGGAGGCTAAAAGGAGTGGACATAAGGTTATTTTTTTTTTGTCTTCAACTTATATTCCCGGAGATTCATAATGCTTGGGTGAGGGTCTATGGCTCACTACTGTGACTGTCAGCACTGACTGCCCATTATAATGTCCTAGGGAACTTTAAAACCAATACTTCTGCTTGAGCCCACCCCAAACCAATTAAATCAGAATTTCTAGGAGTGAGGCTTGAGCATTGAGGTTTTTGCAGGAGCTCCAGGTGATCCTAATGTTCAGCTGGGACTGAGAGCCACTGGAGTGCAGCAGGGACTGCAGGCTTTGAGCCTGAAGGGCCCGAGCCTGAATTCCAGATGTGCCTCTCTCTGTGCTGCGTGACATGGGGAGCATTTCTGAAGCTTCTACCCTCATGTTCTTACCTTGCAAGATGGAGATGGTGTACCTTCATCGGAGGATCATTTCAACGAGAAAACCTGAGTGAGAAAACCTAGCACAGCGCCTACCATGTAATTGGTGTTTAATAAATTACAGTTATTATCACCACCATCATCATGATTCGGCTTCAGAAAAGACCATCGTTTCTATATGTCAACATTGCACAGTGATAGGGAAGGGCATGCACCTGATAGAGACCACTCCAGCCATCTGCTCTTTGTCAGATGGAACATTGTGCTTCGATTACTATTTCTACTGCTTTATCCAATCTATGTCCAAACCCCTTGCAACCTACTGCAAAGGTTAAAACTATCCTGACAAGATTTCTACTAAGGGATAAAGAGTTCTCACTGTTCCAACATTCAGACTTAGTTTAGTCATTATAATTTTACTCCTAATCTTTTTTCATTTGCATCTTTCCAGTATGCTAAAAATTTTTAAAGCATTTGTATTATTCTATTATGAATTGCTCTTCATCTCTCTTTGACAAGATCAAAAACTTGTTTTTTTTCAGACACCCTTCAACACAGATAAGAAGTCACATCATGTTTTTGGTCTTTAATGAACAACTATCTCTTGAATCCATTGCTACAGGTTTTACCCTCTTTTATGTAAAGCAGGCATTTCATGAGTGACATGGTTGCCAACTGGATTAAACCTATCGTTATAACTGGTAAAATCTAGACAAAGAACTATTCATTATGGACAAAATACATTCAAGTTACAGTCTTGCACAAAATAAATGCTCAAATGACTGTTAAGTTGAAAGTAATGGTCTACTTTTTAACAAAGAAAGTAATTTTCCTAACAATGATTGTGTCCTTAAAAAAATATACAAATATGTCCATATTCTAGTAAGGCAGATAAACTATGACTATGACAGATGACACCAATGTTCTCATAGGCTCTGTTTTTGTTTTAATTATTCATGACTATCCCCAAGAAACCCAGTGGCTTAGCTATGTAGGGTCCACATCTGAAATAGCTCTCCAGTGTTTTTGCTTTTTTCGGTTATTAGCTTTGTTCTCTGATCTTTATTACCCTTTGCCCCTTTATCTTTAGTCTCTGCACCTGTCAATAAATCCCATACAATGAATCCAGAAAACTCTTCTTATTTCATTTTCCTATTCAGGTCTTTAGAAACGCTCTACATTTCTAATTAAGTTCATACCAGATTGTAGGGCAAATGGAAGGAGTTCAATTTACTTTAAATTTTGAGTCCGACAGATTTGGGTCTGGGTCCTGGCTTTAAGCTGTGTGAATGTGGGTGTGTTATTTTTCTTCTCTTAGCCTGTTTTTTTCATCTGTAAAATTAGGATTTAAATAACTATCTCAGGGCTTAATAAGCACTGAATGAAATATTTCTGCACATTACCTAGTGCAGTGCCTACCTCCCAGTGAAAGCTCAGTTAACATGAGTCACCTTCTCTGACTCTGATGTAGACCTGACATACCTTTCCAAGTCCATCTCTCACTGTGCTGTCCTTCTATCTTTCACACATTCTTAATTCCCTTGCTTGTCTACTATCATCATATGCATACGTCTTCCATCCCCTTACTTTTATATCTTCATTCATTGTATATTTGCATGGATCCTTTGTTATACATGCCTTTTACTTGGTGTCTAACCAGCTATTCTCTTGCTTTTCTCCAAGATTGATAGCCAAAATTAATCTTCAACCTATGACTCATATCCTTGTCACACTTTCACTGTGATCTTCTCATCCTGCCTTGGGCTCCATCCCATGTGGGTGTTTTCACTTACTTCCTCCACTCAAGAATGAGCCACTTGAGGACTGTGGCAGTGTCTTTATTTGTCTGCATCTTCCCATCTGCCCATCTACACCTTCCTGATGGTCCAGTAGAATTTCTTAAAAATGAATCATTTGAAAAGTTTAGTTAATGTATTAGTCTTTTAAAATTTATTATATTGCTAAAACATTGACATATATAAGATGACTAGAGGCCCAGTGCATGGAATTCCTGCACTGCGGGAGAGGGGAGGAGTGAATTCCTCTCAGCTGGGCCTGTGCCCTCTCACCATCTGGAAGCCAATGGGGGATGTCTGATTGACGGATTTCCATGGGGAGTGAGCCTAAGCCATCAATCAGACATCCCTAGCACTGCTGTGGAGGTGGGAGAGGCTCCTGCACTACCTCTAAGATTCCCAGAGCAGCCCTCCCTCTATGGGAGCACACTGACCACTAGGGGGCAGCTCCTGTATTGTGTGTCTGCCCCCTGGTGGTTAGTGTGCATCATATCAACGGCTCGTCTCACCATTTGGTCGATTTGCTATTAGCCTTTTATTATATAGGATACTACTACTATTATTGATTATATAACTGAAAAATTAATCAAATCCACTAAGCTTAGGTAACTTCACAGAGTAATACCATGAATAAAACATCTCATGTTCTGGGAGCTTTTATAAAAGCTCTGAACAGGCCCTGGAGACTAAAGTATACCCAATAAGCTCACAGCAACACAACACTCAAAAACACGAAGATTAAGGCAGCCGAAGAACAGACAAAGCGTTGAGATGCAGGCTAAAGTGCTCAACCCTCAAGAGTATGACTAATTTTAGGCAAGCTGCAGAAACCTAGCCATGTTTATTCTGGCCTATGGAAGCCTGCAGGACAGTATTCTCTTTCCTTTCAGGGTTCCTATTGGTAAGTAGAGAAATAGAATAAATAGAGGAAAGGACTGAATTCTGAGCTTAACACAGACTAATACTTTATCTGCCCATATAGTTTATATTAATCATACCTTTTTCTCTCTCATTTAGATATGTTTCATAGATCTATGCACATAGTATATACTCACTATTCAGTGTATTTCTTTGCCATAATTTAATTTATTTAATTACCACCCTTGTTTTTTGTTTTTGTTTTTTAACTTAATGAAAACATTATAATTGTTCAATGTTTCCACTACCAATCACAATAGTCTTACTCTGTATTTTAAAGGTGACCAGCCACTCAGTGTGTCTAGGACTGAGAGGTTTCCTGGGACATGAAGGCCCACCCCCCCCCCCCTTTTTTTTAATGCGCATTAACTTTTTAAAAATTTTATTTCTTTATTATTACTATTTAAAGTATTACATATTAGTAGTACATATATCTCCTTTATTTCCCCCATTGACTTTCCCCCAGTCTTCTTTACCTCCTCGCCCCCCCCCCCTTTTTAAAGCCTCACCCAAGGAGATGTTTTTATTGATTTTAGAGAGAGGTAGGAGTGGAAAGAGAGAGAGAGAGAGAGAGAGAGAGAGAGAGAGAGAGAGAAAGAGAGAGAGAGAGAGGTGAAAGAGAAACAATGATTGGTTGCCTCCCATATGGGCCCAAACCAGGATCAAACTGGAAACCTAGGCATATGCTGGGAATTGAACCCACAACCATTTGATATATGGACCAGGAGCTTTCATTCTTAGAACTGGGACAGTCTTCAGAAAACTGTAAAGTTTAGCACCATGCAAAAAGATTTTTTAACTTTTCAGAAAGAAATACAAACTAATGTTCTTTTTCACAAGGTGTTTGCAATCTATCTGAAGAAATAGCATGCAACAAGCCAAATACAGGACAGTTTGAGAAAGAACTCAAGCACGAATGGGTGTGGGATGCAAGGTTTTAGATCTGGCAGTGATGACACAGGGACACCTTTGCAAAAAGTGAGCCTATATGGTAATATTCAGGAGCTTAGAAGCTGAAGAAGAGATAGGTTAGAAGTAAATGGGGAGGAGAGGTGGTGGTGTGAGCATGAAACTGTGAAAAATGCAGCAGCCTAGCTCAGTGGTCGACAAACTCATTAGTCAACAGAGCCAAATATCAACCGTACAACGATTGAAATTTTTTTTGAGAGCCCAATTTTTTAAACTTAAACTTCTTCTAGCACCACTTTTTCAAAATAGTCTCACCCAGGCCATGGTATTTTGTGGAAGAGCCACACTCAAGGGGCCAAAGAGCCACATGTGGCTTGGGAGCTGCAGTTTGCCGACCATGGCCCTAGCTGGTTGGTAGGGGGGAGCCAGGGTGGTACAGAAACGCATGATGTGAATACAAGCTGCAATAAAGTCTGGCACGTAGTAAATTTAGTCTGGCCTTCCAACATTTGCTTGAATAATTGACAATTGGCTGTTATTAAGATTTACAATTGGTTGCTCCACTTCCTCAGAAGAATTTATGTGTCTCATGGAATAAACCAGCATATGTGTTACTAATGCTCAGATGCATTTAAATGGATGACTGTTGTGTAGTAAGTCAGGGAGAGAGAAATCTACCGTGAAATGTTCTGGGTGGTGACATGTTCTACAGCAAGGCCCACATGCTAGATTAAAACAGTGTCAGCAAAGACAATAAATAACTGCTCTTTTCACACAGAATTTGCCCATTATCTGCTAGTGGCTGCCCCACATGTGTGGCTCACAGGAAGCAACCTTGCCATTGGTTTTATTGCTTCTCTGCAAATTATTTGCCTCCCGTTTAAGCGGCCGGAGTATTTTTCTAATCCTTCTCAAGGAACATGCCTCCCGCGTCAGCGCGGAGCTGGAATGAAAGAGGAAGTTGCATGGGAATGGCATTCCGTCTTTCCTGAAGAACAGTCTCCCTGCCAAAAAAAAAAAAAAGCCGAGAGGAAGAATGCGAGCTTATCCCTCTCTTCTTCATTTGTTGCCAGCCTCTATTTAACATTCAGATGGACTGCATCTTCTCGGCTGGTTTTGCTTGCACATGAACTCTGTAAAATTTCCATTCTCTTCCTAGCCGCCCCTTTCTTCTCCTTAAAAGCAAACACTTCCATCAAGAGGGAGAGAGCCTGCCTCTCAGAGTAAACAGGCCCTGCTGAGCAGAGCCCTTGGCCCCCAAGAAAGTCCACCCTTTCCGAGGGAAATCAGATCCTTGGGCAAAATAGGTGAAGAAAAAAAAAAGAAAAAAAAAAAGGGCAGCTGTTAAAACATTTAGTCTGTTTTTCTCCTCAGCCCCTGCAGGTCCCCTGGCTTCCCAGCCCCCACCTCCACATGATCTTTTCCATCCGGGGCTTATGGGCTGGAAAAGCAGGACCCTCTCCGTGGAGCGTGGAGCACATTCCCCAGGACCCTCAACCCCCCCTCCTCTTCCCCGCCCTCCTCGCCACATTCCAGGAGGATAGTCGAAAGATTGATTGGATGATTTTTTGGCAGCTTTTGTGCAGAGCCTGAAGCCACAGCTTGGTTTAATTAGGGAATCAGCGTTTCTTTTATGTAGGTCACATCAGGTTTTGATTCCAGATCTCATAGAGCTCTAACCTTTCGAAAAAGTCAGAAATGCATGTGCAATTGGAAGATTTTTTTTTAATTTTTTTTTAATTTTTTTTTTTTTTTAAATAATTATCACCAGAGTTATTTACGCTGGCATAGCTTTGGTCCCTCTTCCTGGTGATCAGAATAACGGTGTCATTTTGTGAAGCCTTTTCCTCTGTGAGACTCCTGTTGTCTGAATAAGCCCATATTGAAAAAGGATTATCAGGGGTCTGGGCCCGAGTGAGGGCTGATGGTCTTTGCTTGTTTCTTTGTGCGTTTGCACCCTAAACGCTTAATGGCTTTCCTTTCTGTGGGATCTAACATGGAAGAACCTACTTGGAAGGCAGCTATGCTCACCACTATGCCACCAACGCCCGGGTCACAGACAACAGCGCAGGGAAAGCCTGGGGTGGGGCCGGAGCCAGGTGGAGGGGAGCAAAAAGGGGGAGGTGATGGGGGAACATTTATAATATCCTCCACAATAGAAAGAAGTTAATAAATAATAAGAAGGAAGAGAAAAAGAATCTGCTTGGAGTGAGTGTGATAACATTTAACCAGTTAGTCTTTGAGAGGCACTAGCAAGTAGAAAGACATATGATGTTGTAGGAGAGAAGGGACTGGGGGTTACAATGACACTTCATGAGCTGAATCCCTGTCATAAACATTCTCAGCTCATAGGTGGCCCTTAGGAAACCTTGTCTGAAGAACTTATAATGAACAAAGGATATTCCCTGGCACGTCGCCTCGAAGGAAGCACGGATGATGAGGGAAGCCTGAGTGACGGACGTGTCTGGATGCCGGTACCGCCTTTGAACAAAATCTAAACAACTGCTATTTGCCTTTCAGAAATTTGTTCTAATTAG
The DNA here is from genome assembly GCF_014108245.1 of Pipistrellus kuhlii. Lineage (NCBI taxonomy): Eukaryota > Metazoa > Chordata > Mammalia > Chiroptera > Vespertilionidae > Pipistrellus > Pipistrellus kuhlii. The sequence goes on from NW_023425529.1 coordinate 50,360,951, forward strand.
GGCATGCGTTCTCATTTAAATTGTTCTTCAGATACTAGGCTTTGTGTTTACATTTGCTTATGGAAATTTTGAAATTGTGGCAGTCAAGTAAAACATAAACACGAAATGCTCAAACATTAAAGAGCCAAGCAGCCCCCTCCACCACCACTTCCCACCGCACACATCTTCAGAGCAACTGTCCCCCCAGGACGTGCGTATTGCGGCGACGGATGTGACCGCGTGTCATCTGCTGCCCACAGATAATGAATTAGGCTGCCCGGCAAGTGTCATGCAAACAAGCGAACATTACAAGCTCTGGGGAGTGGGCGGCAGTGTCCTGTTTACATTGCCCGGGTGGTTAGTGAAGAGGGGTGTGAAACGCTGAAAGGAAACACCGTGAGGCCTTGCAAGTTGTGCACAGTTCACAATGCGAAGAGGGGCTATTATCAAAGGCTGCAGGCTCACCCCCTTCAAGTTGTTAAAAGCAGCTGGAAGGAGAGGTCCCTCCATGGAGAAGGTGTCGCCCACGGTGAAGGAATTCACCGGCTCTTGGGCTCATTATGTTCGGAAGGGAAAGGGGCCTGCAGTCGCCTGTTTGGATACATTTGATGAAACTGCTCGGCCGAGGGTCAGGAAGAGATTGAGGAACCTCTGGTTGAGTTTCACAGCCAATGGTTTCAGCGCATGCATTGACTTTCCAAAGTTGTTGTTGGGCAGGAAATATCACCATAATAGGACTTGCCATGAGATCTCTGGAATGCTCGCTGTTGGAACCACATCACTGAAACTGCCCGTCTCGGGATAGTTTACTCTTGTTCTCCTGGCCTGTGACTCCTGCCCCAGTGAATAATATCCAAGAAGAATAAAATGAAATCGTTATGGTTTCAAATGGCTTGAAGCAGAAACTTCGCCTTTGTCTTTCAAAGGAGGTGTTAGCACTGGTACCAAACACACAGAAAGGGTGGGTTTGTGTACCTCCAAAGCAAAGGTAAATCACCCGAAGTCTATCGGCTGGATCTTAAATCCTTTAGGCAGAGGTGTCTTGACATCGCTCTTAAATCACTTCTACTTTCACTAAATTATTTCTGTAGCATATAGAGTTTCATATTTTTGTTATGGCTGGAGCTAACCCGCAGACCCTCTCAAATTTGCAATTGGTGATAGCTCAGTACTCCTCAACTTAAAAAAAAAAAAAAGGGGGGGGGGCAGTCCATGCTAGAGAGCTGCAATGTCCCCTCTGCCTCTCTGCCTGGGGTAGAAAAACTCAAGGGTTTGCCGAAACCGGTTTGGCTCAGTGGATAGAGCGTCAGTCTACGGACTGAAAGGTCCCAGGTTCGATTCTGGTCAGGGGCATGTACATTGATTGCAGGCACATCCCCGGTAGGGGGTGTGCAAGAGGCAGCTGGTCGGTGTTTCTCTCTCATCGACATTTCTAGCTCTCTCTCTCTTTCCCTTCCTCTCTGTGGAAAATCAATTAAAAGAACAAAAAACAAAACAAACAAAAAACCCTCAAGGGTTTATGGAGTCAACTGACGAGTGAAAATGTTTCTATACTTTTCTCTATCACCATTCTCCTAAGCCAGTAGCAACACTAATGAAGCAAGTTCTCTTCCCCACTTGGCCTTCTATAATCTACGGGAAATAAAGCATAACACTTAAGGTTACTGCCATTTTCTTTTCTTTTTTTTATTGATTTTTTACAGAGAGGAAGAGAGAGGGATAGAGAGTTAGAAACATCGATGAGGGAGAATCATCGATCAGCTGCCTCTTGCACACACCCCACTGGGGATGTGCCCACAAAGAAGGAACATGCCCTTGCCCGGAATTGAACCCGGGACCTTTCAGTCCACAGGTCGACGCTCTATCCACTGAGCCAAACCGGTCCCAGCAGGTTACTGCCATTTTCATTAAATTGCCCAGTTAGGTCCAATTATCTTTGTGGCTAGGAAGATGGGTTAGTAACTTCTTGTTTATTCCTATATGTAGGTAATTGGAACACAGTGTATACCTACACAGCAGCACATACCTTTCAACCACTAGAATCTTGCTAGAAATAAATTGGAGTTATCTGACCTGTATATCTATGGACAATAGGACTTCATATACTCTCTATTTTATGAAGACCATGCAATAATTTATAAGATATATTCAATATTGATCATTTCGTAACTCCTAAAAATTTCTCAAAGAAAAAATTGGTGAGACCCTTAGCCAGAATTAATCAAAGGAAAAAAAATATCCCTGATCTGTATTCTTTTTTTTCTTTTTCTTTTTTATCTTTTTTATCATTGGCTTGCAATTGCTTACTCTGTTTTCCACATCCCACATCATTCATGCCCCACAAGGTCTGCATGCAGTGGTTGTTTCCCTGGGCGAGGCTTTCAATCAATAGGGCAGGAGATTCGCAAGACCTCTCACCGCATTTGTTCAAAGTTCAGATTTTCCATGGAAACTTCATCAATGATATTTTAAAAATAGGTTTACATGTTTCTAATATATTTTGAAACCTAGATCAAGTTCTGGGTGAACTAAAGAAATATAGTGTCTTCTCTGAAGAACTGCAGGCATGTGTGCATGGATATGTGTCTGTGTGCATGTGAATTGTGTTTCTATCTCAGAAGGGGTTAACAAACTGTGGAGAGCAGAGTTAGCATGATTGACTCCATCTTGAGTTTGAGGGTTAGCATAACTAACTCCATCTTGAGTTTGAACCTTATTGTCTGAACACATATAAGTCTGGGCCAGCAGCCAAGTTCTGGGCTGCCAGCCAAGTGAGGCAACCAACAGGTGCAAGCGATAAGGATGGCTAGGCACCTCCACAGACATTGCCAAATACTTTAATTTAGGACTTCAAGAACGAATCTCTGGAGACCACAAGCAAATCTAACAAGTTCAGACAAAGGGATACACCTCCACAAGAAGGATAGAAATGAAACTAGAACAGTGGCACTTGCTATTCATCCTGTGAATGAGCCATGCTGACCGCTCATTGTGTCTACTTGGTGGCCATTGAGTATTCTGGAGCTTTGCTGTCTGGAGCTGGTCTGGCTGCTGTGGCTCTGACAGACCACTGGACACCAATGCAGCTCTGCAAGTAATCCAGACCAGAGGATTTTGGGACTCTTGGACTTTCTGTTTGTCAACCCCCAGTATTGTGTGGACTGTGTTAGGATATGTTGATGATTGAGAGTGACCTTGCAAGTAAAAAAAACTAAAAAAAAAAGTTAAGTTGACAGGATAATCACCTGGGTTGGATCACTATTGTTACTTGGTGTCAAGATGACCTCACTCCCTGAGGGGATGTCTCCTATGGCAACCTTGATTTCCTAGGGTCTCAGCTTCCATCAGGAACCTCTGATTCGTCTGGAGGTAGGGAGATCAAATGACTTGTAGGAAAGACTATTTTACAGCCAGAATGCTAGAGACACAAACCCAAGCTTTGTGTTGGGAAGAGAAAGCTTTTATTTTGGAGACATACTAAAAAAACAAAACAAAACTTTTCCTCCCACCTTCTAAGTTATTCTAACTGGTCTAACAATCAAATTAATGGGGACTTGGAAATTTTTCCAAGATTAACAAGAAAAATGTACAAAGGTTATTACACTGATGCATTATTATATCAGGTGTCATATAAAAATGAGACTCAAAATACATGGGGCAGTTTAGGTTTATGTGTCGTTATGTAGGAAGGAGACAGGGGGGCCAGGGGTTTGGGATTTCAAAGGAAATAGGCAATTTACAGGTATTTGGGGAGGACTATACATGGGAGGCAAGTTCTTGCTAGGCAGGGACGGAGCCTCCTGTTGGAGCCTTTCTGTGTACCATTCTAAGGTGAATTTGCTAAGAGTCCCTTACTGGAGCAGGTCTTTGTTCTGAATCTCTTAGACAGTAAAAGAGGAGAGTCAATGGTTCTGAGTCTTTTGTTTCTTAATAACCAGCTTAAAATCGATGTCTGAAAAGGTGTTTTAGGGTGACAAAACTTTGGTCTCCTTCAATAACCTAAAAATGTCTTCCCCATTATCTACCAATAACAAACGCTGGAACTTCCTACATACCATTAACTTTTTACATTTTAGGTTTTTATATGCCTTTAACTGCGTTGGTGACAATGATTATTAGGTCGAACCACTTTTAACCTACGAAATGAGCTAATGAGTTCTTTTTATAGATTCTTTTCAAATAAAGTTAGGTTTAGAGTCTCCCAGTCACAGCTTCATGCGGGGGCAGAGTGCAATGTGAAGCTCTCCTCTGGGTACAGAAAAATGTGCCACGGGTGGAGGACAGGGCACAGGAGTTCAGGCATGCTTAGTAGTTTCTTATCACATAGTTTGGAGCCTCCATAATATTCGTGAGTCTTACTGTCCCTTGGCAGGTAGCAGAGTCAAATTGAAAACATTGCAAATAGAATATGATATTACTCATTGATATCATATTTTTCTAGATTCCCTCTTTATTCGATAACCACTGAAATAATTATAACCCAGACATGAAGTAATACATACTCTGGCCCACTCAATAGCCATAAAAGGCCTTTGTTGGGTAGGAAGACTTCATATTGAGATGCCTGTGTTCTGATAACAATGATGACTCAGCTATATCTCTAGCTGGCTAAGGGATTTTGTAAAGTAATTATTAACTCCTGTCAAATTTCCCCCCTGGGTCTTCCAACTAGTGCTCGATCAGGAACAATGACCTATTTTTCTTTAACAACTGGTAGTAGAATTCTTTAAGATGCCTTAGTAACTAAATGTTAACCCAGAAAATTACAACTTTTAGTGACTGATGAGGCTGAACCCAAAGTTGAAACTATAAGTGGGAAAGCTTGATAAATATTTAAACACCTATCTGACTCCACGAGAATGTTGTTTTTAGAAGAAAAAAACCTTTAGTTTTCTCTATTTTTATGGTGTTCCTAATGGCAAAAGTCAGGCAAGCCAAGAGCAGTCTCCCATATAATGTCTATTATTTGAGAATAGCTCTCAGATGATCAAATTTAGAATACTTCAGGCACAAAAGTGCAAAGTGGGAAACATGATGCTTTGAAATGAATAATAAATATCACAGTGAATATACCAGCTCTGACATATTCAAAGGTCTTTTTAAAATTGAATTTTTGGGGATGACGTTGGTTAATAAGGTTAGGTTTCAAGTGCATAAGTCTATGATACATCATCTATATGCCTACCACCCCAAGACTGATCCCCTTCTGTCACCATATATCTGCCCCTCTTAACATACCCCACTCCTTTCCTTCTGGTAACCACCACAGTGTTGTCTATGTCTATCAGTTCTTTTTGTTTGCTTATCTTATTTGTCCATTTGTTGCTTACAGTTGTATATCCCACATATGAGTGAAATCATGTGATTTCAAAGGTCTTAATCACAAGTGATCCTTTAGTAAAGTTCTGCAAGAGGGAAGGGATGGAATCACTAAAGAGAAAAAACTAATTAGAAAATGGAGAGTTCAAACATATTATGCTAGCTATAGTCAAAGTCAAAATAAGTTATTCCCTTATTTAAAAAATAGTTGTTCTAACTAACTGCATATTCTTAAGATAGTATATCCTCTTTCTGGAAATTTTGAATTTTGATTTTTAAAATAATTTTGAATTTTAATTTATTAAATAAATATTTTAATATGTGCAAGAATGATGAAGATGAAATGTTTTACAGCAATTCCTGGGTACTAGGAATTATACTAAGAGCTTTCCAAGTGCTCCTCACAGCTCTCCCAGAAGGTAGGTGCTGCTGTTATATTGGAGATGAGACACTGAGTTACAGAGAATGGTCCCTGGATTTGAACATGTGTGTTTAATGGCAGAAATCGAGGTTCCAACTCACAGGGTTTGCTGCCCTAGAAGTCATTTGGTGAAATGATGCATATAATTCAAAAACAGGGGCTATTGCTAGCTATTATGAAGTCAACTTTTGGAATACTAGGGGGAAAAATCCAGATCGTTATTTATTCTGAAATTCTTTGTTGAACCAACCATTAACTTCCAATTACTGCATTGTGGGCAACCTGTCATTCAGTTAGTCAATCAACAATTATTGACCATCCACTTTTCCCTTTCTTGGTTCTTCACTTTTCTCCCATAGTCTTGATGAAAGGAATCTGAAACTTGAGTGATCATAATCATCATAAAATTTCATTTAAACATAATAAATTCAAGTTGCCCACCTCTTTGGGCAGCAACTCATGGAGGTAAAAGAGAATTCCCCATTCCTTAAGTGTAGTGACTGCCTTCTGAAGGGCACATTCTAGAAAGGGAGAAAAAAGAGGTAACTTTATGATGGAGAAACCTGACAGACACCACGTCAGGGTGATTAAGTTCAACATCAACAGTTATAAGTTATTCTGATAGTGTGCGCTTTTGATATGATGTGATGGAAATGACACTTTACCTCCGTGGAACACATTAGCCCAGTCTAATCAGGAGATAAACATCAGAAAATCCCAATTGATGAACATTTTACAAAATACCTGACTAGTACTCCTTAAAACTGTTAAAGGCATCAAAAAGCAAGAAACTGTCACAGTCAAGAAGAGCCTAAGGAGACATGATGACTAACGTAAAGTGATATCCTCGGTGAGATTCTGGAACAGAAAAGGGACATTGGGTAAATGCTGTGGGAAACTGAATAAAGTATGGATTTTAGTTAATAATAGTATGTTATTATTGATCCATTAATTGTGAAAAATGTACTCTATTAACATAAGAAGTTAATAATAGGGGAATTAGGTATGGAATATATGGAAACTCTACTACCTTTGCAATTTTTTTTTGTATAAAACCTAAACTGTTCCAAAGTAAAAACGTTTATTAAAACAAAGAATCTCGTAAAGATCAGTAACACTCATTTAAACATCTGTTGATAGGGGAGTCTTACAGCCATGTATTTTTCTTTTTTCTTTTCCAAAGGTGGTAACTTCATTAGACAGTGTAAAGAAAAAAAACTGCTTATTCTTCTATTAAACATATATTGAATAATAATAATAATAGTTAACTTTTAGTAAGCATTTGTCATTTCTCAGACAATGTTCTCAAAACTTGGCTTGTATAATCTAATTCAGTTTGTACACCAACATTTTGAACTAGCTGTTATTATTGTTCTTACATGATAGATGAGGAAACTGAGGCTTAGAGGAGCTAAATATCTTGTCCAGGGTTATTTGGCTAAGTTGCAGAGCTAAAAGCAGTCTATTCATGTTCTCTGTGCTTTTCGACACATTATCAGGCTTGCATTCAGCTGTGTACATAACAAAAACCTGACTATAATTGAGAGGATTTATTTTTCTCATGTATAAAAGACTGAAGCTTTCGTGGCTGATCCATGAAATAATCAGACTCCAATATTTCTCCCCCTCTTTCTTGAGTATATGTCTTGTTCTCTTATAACTCAGCCTTGTGTCATTTTCTAGGATAGGAGAAGGAGAAATGTCATAAATATCAGGAAAGCACAACTACCCTCAAATTTCCATCAATCTTCTGTTAATATATTATTGTGAAAAGATGTCATCTATCAAGGCAAGCTGCAGATTGAGTTCAGTATTTTTCTTTTAATTTATTATAAAATAAAAATGTTAAGGCAGGAATTGCTGTTCAAAACAAAATAGGATTTAAGAGAATATCTAGCATATAGCTGGTGAATGAATTAAAGAATGGGTATTGGGTAGCAACTGGAATGTCTGCCACAGTCTTGAACTCTGTGAGGCTGCTGGGGTACAAACCCACTAAAGGCACAATTTCTACTCTTAGATCACACATTGTTAACTATAGAAGGTAAACTAACAGGCCCTATGGAATTACAGAGACAGTCCTAGGGAGAAAGTAATGGCACTGAGAGAAGCAGGGAGGTCTTCCTGAAGGAAGAGGCATCTGAATTTAGAATAAAAAAGATGAATAAAAGGGATGGGAAAAGAAGGGAAAATTCATTTCAGGCATTGAGTTGAAAGCTCATGGTACATGTTTGGGACCAAAAACAACTTGGCCTTGAGGAAGCTCTTGGTGTTGATCTCCCCTGATGCACATCTCTAGCCTACACTGGTAATTCTTCTCCCCTTCCCGCTTCCCTCATTGCTCCTCCCCATCTGCCAGGTGTCATTGTGAGTGCCTTCTCAAGAAGACTTTCCCGTGGCCTCACAAAGAACCTCTGCCCCCACTATTAGTTCCTAATTTAGCTGTTCTTTTATCTCTTTCTTATTATCACTTTGTACCAAGTATATAATAAGCAATCAACATCTATGTGTAGAATGGCAGAAATAGTAGTTACCTCATTAGTTTAATTTTAGGGATATGAACCTCAAATTATTTTCCTTTGGATATAATTCCAGATATGCCCCTCAGATATTTCATCCTTGGTTATTCTTAACATTAATCTTATAATATTTTTTTCTTTTTCTCTCTTGAGAATTTCTTTTATAATTTTATTAATAACTAAGGGCACTGAAGTAGGGGTCATCTATAATAATAAAAGCATAATATGCAAATCGACCAAATGGCCGAACAGCAGAACGGCCATCTGGGTGACCTTTCGGACGAAGCTGGGGCTGTGAGGGCAGAGCCCCTTGCATGAATTTTGTGCACCGGGCCTCTACTATCCAATGTATCCCAGGACTCTTCAAAGTAGTTAAGAGAATATTTACCCATACATGAACAGTATTTATATGCTATTGAGTGTGCTTGTAATAAAAAGGTAAGGATTCATGAAAATGTATTAAATGTAACGATTTCTATTGTGAGAGTTCATTTCTACCATCACTTAAAACTATTCTGATCTGACTTATTAGCAAATCAGTTGATGTTTTTGGAAGTTCAAACAAAATGTAGCCACTGTTAATGGCTGTGACACAATAGATTAAACTGCAGGACATATTTTAGGGTTCAGATTGCTTCATGATTGCAGAGAAATGTTTATGTACACAGTTCTTCTGCCTGCTGAGAGCCCGTCAACTGCCAAGAAATACAACAATAGAAAGAATAAATTCATTTCTTAGACCTCTGAAAGAGTTGAATGTGATCTGTAGAAATTTTTCTCATTGGATACTCTTCATTTATATTGGTATACAAGTTCCCAAAGAATTTTATTCTTTGTCTATGCTGCATTTTCTGCCTTTGCCTCATTCAGCATCACAGCAAGTAATCTTGTTTTGAAAGGCAGTATGCCAAAGGACCAGGTCTCTGAAGCAGTCCTTTCCCCAGAGGAGCCCAGGACTCCCATGGGGGCCCAGGGCTTCTTGTAAAATTGTCAAAGCTGAAAATGTTACCTGGGTGTGGGGGAAAGGTTAAAAAGAGACAATGTTATTGGGCAGGGTGGGGGTTAGTATTAAAAAGAGGCAATGTTATCTGAAGGAAAAAGGTTAAAAAGACATTTAAGAAGATAGTCCAGGAGGGATCATAGCATGGGGGGAGGGGGGGGAGAACAGGACTATACATTATTTATTGGCAAAAAGGAAACATGCAGAGACCCAGAGAAAGGCCTAGATATAAATAAGCTTTGCCACGAGAATCAGAAAAAGACTACCAGTGACTACCGTACAGCTTAATTCAGTGGAGTCTTGCTATAAAAGCACAAAGATGCAGAGTTAACCTCTCTAGATTAGTTCGGCATTCCAGTGGGGAGGATTGCAGATGGAGAGTTTGTCAATAGAAATAAATGCAGGCTAAGGACCCGATGCTGTCTCTGAGAGCTTTTCCCTGGTTCGCTCTAGTGCCTAGTGCCTAAGGTTCCTCTAGAAAACACTGGATGTGATACCTCTGTCCAGGACTGTAACATGGACCTGCTAAAAATCATGAGATCTGTCATACCTTCCGCTCCAGGCACCCCCCTTTTCTGTCACAGGTTCTCACTATCTCCATTTTTTTCTTGTTCCTCGATGGTTATTCAGTTGTAGGTTTGAGGAGAAATTATGAGCCACCATACTTAATTAAGTAAAGAGGGGGCACCAAGAGCTTTGGATGTGCAGGCTATCTCAGGGATCCAGAGCTTTTTACTCAACACAGATTGTGGATATATTTTCTCCACGACAACTCAGAAAGAATCATTCATTTACCTCTAGTTTCTAATGCATAATGCACCCAATAGGATTGCCTCACACACTTCAATAGTGTGCTCCAAAGCTAGGAGATAAACTGTCAATCTTCACTGCCATGGAGATATTTTACCAAGTGTTTGGCAGAAGTTGACACAATGGTTGAAACATCCTAGTTGTTGTGGGTGTTGGCCATTAGTATAATTGGGATAGGGATAGGGACAAGTTGAAGATGAAATCTATGATGATGGTATTTCAGGAGCATTTAAGGGGCAGGAAGGGTTTAGGGATGCTCAGAATATAAGTGTTACAGGTATCACTCCAGGGGGAAAAGATAATGGAATGAAAAGATACTTAAACTGAAATCTGAAGAATGAATAGAGTTAACCAGATTAAAGGGATGGTGGGAAATTTGAGGTGAATGGAGAAGAGCATCTGAGGCACAGACAAGAGTGTGTTCACAGGTTGAGAGGTCTGTGGCATATTTGGCAGAACTGCAAGATCAGTATGGCTGGGTTACATTATATACAATTGAGGAATGCTATACAAAGACATAAGCAAGGCGATATTGTGAAAATAACCCATGAAAAGATTTAGAGTTCAATTTGAAAGCCTCAGGGAGCCGCTGAAGGGTGTTAACCCAAGAAAGTTTTGTGATCAGAGAGATATTTGGAAAGATTCCGCCATCATTTAGAGAATAGTATGGAAACTTACAAAGACAAATATCAGGGAGATTGGTTAGGAACATCTTAGAGAAATTCAGGCAAAAAGAGTGGTAACCTGAATTTGATCAGTGTCTTGGTTATTTATCATTGCATAATCTCCTCCCCCTCCCCCCCCCCAATAAAATAAAAGAGCAACCACTCTAATATAGTTTTGGTGAGAAGTAGCTTGTACAGGGCTTGGGGGATGAATTGTCTCTGCTGTTGGATGAAGGTTCTCAGAGATGCTAGCTTGGTGTGACTGGGCCCTCTGTCTTGGGCCTTGCTTTTTTTGCTGGGGCAGGATTGTCCAAAATGTCTCCTTGTTTGCCTTCCTTGCACTTACATGTACAAGGGAGAATGAATATCTCCTTTAGTCTGCATTCCCATAATATTTTGTATACCCTTTTATTATAGAACTCATCATATTGATTGCATTTTATACATAGAATAATACATCTAAATCAAATATTACCATGCAATTTCCCCTTCTTTGATTTTCAATCTAGAAACTAAAGGCCATTCAATATGTAGTTTACATCAATTGAATCTGACAATTACAAAATAAAGAAATACAGCAATTAAATTGGCATTTGTATTTAGTTTAATTAGGATATCCATCTAATAAATTACAAAAGTAAAATGTCTCAATCTTTTCACATATAAAAACTAATGTTCTTTTGATAACTAGTGATAGAAAAGAAGATTGTCAAGCATTAATGTGCAACTCTAGTGTAGTCAAATTTTATGCTCAATTATCAGAACAACTGGATTAGCCTCTGTTAATATAGCCTGCTTTTTCTTTCAATGGTCTTTATTCTACTTTTTTATTTATTTTAATGAACTATATGGTCAATATACATAACTCATGTCTCTTTGGAAAGAGGTGGGATAAAAAGCAAATAATGAATAAACTCAGATGAATGTTTTTATCATCAGGTAAAGGAATATTTATGCTTTTCAACAACAAAAACTTTAATTTTTTGTTAATTAATGGAACACTACTTGTAGTTTCCTCCCACATATTTGCCCCCATTTAATGATCTACAATAAATACTAATGCAGCACTCAAAATTTTAATGACATTAATGTGGTGGCTTGGCAAGCAGCTATAGGAATAGAGAAACTACATGAATGAGCCTAAGGAATTTTGGAATCTGAGCAAAAGAGAAAACTAGATTAGAGCAGGAATTAAATGCAGATTAAGACATCTGGAGAGAGGTATTAAATGCAGACATCCAGGAGGCAGGTAAAGTCATAAAGGCTGTGAGAAAGCAATGTAAGGTAATAGCACACCAGCTATTTCATTATGTAGTAGCAGCCTAATGACTAATTCACTGTTTGGCTCCAAGTTTGAATCCCTCTACAGAAAAAGGATAGATTGGTTTCTCTTGGAAGAAGGTTAGTATTCCAGAAGCTTCAATGGAAGTGCCAGAAAGAGGAAACTGTCTAGTACTATATTACAAGATCTCCACCTTGCTTCTCCCAATTATTTCACAGTAAAAAAAGGAAGTATACTTCAGTCTCTATCAAGGGAGCCACTAACATGATGAATAAGGAAAGAATTCTTAAATAGAATGGCCCAGAACCTCAACATCCTTCATTAACTTTGGAATTTTCATCCCTTATGTGTATATAAATGACCTTATGCAAATATTACGTTGCAAAGAAAACTTTAGCATCCAGTATGTGTCCCGCACTTGGCTATAAAAAGGGAGGAGAGTGCCTCATATTCATTTTTTAAAAATGTATTATTGAGGAAAATTTAAAACATCTAAAAACAGAAATTAGTTGGAGGACTCCCATATACCCATTGTCTAGCTTATCCTCTCATGTCTAATCTTGTTTCTCCTCTATACACTCATGCCCACTCAGTCCTCTTATTTTCTGGTTATGTTAAAAGACATCCCATACATCTAGATAATGTTTATATCCTAAATATAAGTATATTAGAGACCCAGTGCACTAAATTTGTGGGGGTAGGGGTGTCCCCCAGTCCAACCTGCCCCTCTCCAATCTGGGACCCCTGGAGGGATGTTCAACCACCTGTTTAGGCCTGATTGACTGAGGTCAGGCCTAAACTGGAAGTTGCATATCCCTCTCACAATCCTGGACTGCTGGCTCCTAATCACCTGTCTGATCATCCTAACTGCCCTCCCCTGCAGACCTGATCACCCCAACTACCCTCCTTGCAGGCCTTGATCCCCCAAATGCCCTCCCTTATAGGCTTGGACTTCCCAACTGCCCTTCCCTACATGCCTGGTTCCCTAAAATGTCCTCCCTTGCTGGCCTGGTCTCCCCCAACTGCCCACAACTGCCCTCCTCTGCCAGCCATCTTGTGGCAGCCATCTTGTGTCCACATAAGGGCAGTCATCTTTGACACATGGGGCAGCCATCTTGTCTCTTGGAGTGATGGTCAATTTGCATATTGATAGGATAAATATGAAAGTATATAAAGTATATCTTTATACTTTATTATGCAAATATATTTTATATATTTATATATTTACTAGAGGCCTGGTGCATGAAATTTGTGCATCCTGGGGGGGGGGGGGTGCTCAGCCCAGCCTGCACCCTCTCCAATCCAGGACCCCTCGGGGATGTCCAACTGTCAATTTAGGCCCTATCCTGGAAGTCAGACTTCCCTCTCACAATCCTGGATTGCTGGCTCCTAACTGCTCACACCCCTAACTGCCCCCCCTGCTGGCCTGGTTGCTCTTAAATGCCCCCCCCACCAGCCTGTTCACCCCTTAATGCCACCCCCCGCTGGCCTGGGTGCTCCCAACTCTCCCCCTCCCCCACCAGCCTAATCACCCCTAACTGCTGGCTTGGTTGTTCCAACTGCACCTTCCCACTAGCCTGGTTGCCCCTAACTGCCCCCACCCAACCAGCCTGCTTGCCTCTTACTGCCCCTCCCCCCCGTTGTCCCCAACTGCCCCCCTCTGCTGGCCAGGTCATAGGCAGCCATCTTGTGAGGGCATGATGGTCAATTTACATATTACCTCTTTATTATATAGCATATGCTATACACATACACCTAATAGCATTTTAGCTATATCATTACTATTCTTAAAACATTATTGATACTTTCTTAATAACATTATAAACATTTTTATATCTGCAATGCCCAGCTTGTTCCCATGTAGTGGTGCTCAGTAAATGTTGGTATGAAAGAATAAGTGAAACTTCAGTCCATTTATTCAATTTATTAATTTAAGAACAAAATATCACTGCTTCCAGGTTATTGCTGCTCCACTTTACCTCTCAAAATCCATTCCAAGGGCCTTTTTTTTCCTGTATGTAAAACTTCCATAATATTTCTAAGTAAAACTTATTACTTCTAACTTCATCCAACTGCTGTAAATTCTGTATGTTTTGATCACTGATAATGTGCTGGGAACTGTGCTGAACACTCAGCATAGATACATACATGTTTTAGACTCAGTATAATTCTAGAGTTTATGCTTTTCATCATTTTCATTTATATTTGTACTGAACTTCCTAGCAAAGTACCTGATGCATGGTAGAAACTGGAAACACACACACACACACACACACACACACACACACACACACACACAAAGAAACAAGTCATGAAGGAGGAAAGATGAAAGAAGGAAGTAAGAGAGAGAGAGATGGAGGGACAAAGAAGAGAAAATGAGGGAAGAAGAAAGGAAAAAAAGGAAAACAAAAGAGAGGGGGAAAGGAAGGAAGAAGAAAGGTATGTGTTATTGAGACTACATGAGAGAGGGAAAAATAAGCAAACAATTTTATAGTACTTACAGTTTTAAAATGTTTTCAGCCCTGGCTGGTGATTCCCAGTGATCAGAATGCTAGTTCAAAAACCAAAGGGTCGCAGGTTCGATTCCAGTTAAGGGCATATACCTGGATTGCAGATTCCTAGCCCTTGTTGGGGCAAGTTGAGGTAAACAATTGATGTTTCCCTCTCTCTCTCTCTCTCTCTCTCTCTTTCTTCTTCTTCTTCTTCTTCTTCTTCTTCTTCTTCTTCTTCTTCTTCTTCTTCTTCTTCTCTCTCCTTTTTCTTCCTCCCCCTCCCATCTATTCTCTCTAAAACCAATGGGAAAAAATCCTTCACTGAGGATTAACCAAAATTAATTAGTTAATTAATTAATCAAAATGTGTTTTCACTTATCTTACTTGCATTTCTTATAACCTATAAGGTAGATATCTCAGCCATCTTGATTATCTAGAGATGTTGAAACTTGTTGAAATTGGTAGAACTGGATTTGGATCCTCATTCTCCTGACTCTACATCTTATTCTTTTGAGAAACTGAAGTCAGAAATATCTCTCTATTGATATGACTAGGATCCCAACAAGAAGAGCTATGTAACTCTTGTCTAAAACACAAAACTTTAGATCAGGGCCTACAATGCTTTTTTGAAGAGAAGCAAAATGGTTGAGCAATTGCAACCTTAGAATAACTAAGGCTGATGATTTGGCAGGGAGGTGGGAGGGTGTCTACAGTCAAGGAAGATCCTATGTGATATAGAGGAGGGTGTGTATGGGGATATGACAAAGCAACATGCAGCTGCATCTCTCTCCTTTTACTCTGTAAGCTGCCTAAAACCATGGCCCTGGAGTCAGTCGTTCCTGAGAAAAACAACACCAGCAAAAAGCTACCTCTTACAAGGTGGTCTCAACTGCATGGCGGTTCCATGTGGTAATTTATTATGTCTAAGTTATGACCAATCTAAAGTAACACCTCAGCCTCACCCTGTAAATCTCTCTAAGAGCTTTGATTCTTTATAGCTTTTGTCACACTTTGTACTTTAATATTTAAATAGTTTCCATTAATTGTCACCACAATTAGATGATAAACTCCACATGACACAAACCACATCTGTTTTGTTTATCACCACTATAATCACTCCTAAAACATAATAATTATTTAATAAATATATGATGTCTAAATGGATGGATGGATGAATGAACAGAGCATATGTCAAGATTTTTGTAACTTAGCATGAGTATTATTTTCACAAAGTGTGAAATGTGACTGTGCAAGCATGTTGCACTTACAGTTTTCCAGTTTTGCTTGAAAGACTATTTACTGCATATGGACTTTGGAATCTATTTTATTTTTGTAATTTAGGTACAAATTAATATTAGAGTAAGTATTAATTAGAGAAAATATTAAGGAGGAAGAACAGGAATATAAAAACAGCCCAAGAGGCAATTGTACAATAAATGAGCAATGTAAGTACCTTTTTAGTCATAAAACTTCTGAAGAAATCTCAGAATATATGTAATCCAATTCTTTTTTCTTCATCATTTTAGAGGCTAAGCTAAAGGTTCTTCAGAAGATCATACAGTTAACAGTGAAACTGGGACCAATTGAAGGCTCTTCCTTTTTAACGCAGTAATTTTCCCTTAATTTGTCCTACTTCATATTGTCAAAATCAATTCAGCTTTAAAATTTCTTGGTTTATGGTGGCTGAAATCTGAAAATTTAACAGTGTATTTCCAAGTATAAAATTTAACTACCCTTACTTTTCCAAACAAGCATTCAATGCAAGTTCCAACTGGGCAAAGGAGGTAAAATGAGTTTTCTTCTAAGCATCATTTAAAACTTACCATTTGAAGTCATGCACAATAAACCATTTATTCATGGGTTCAATCCTCCTGGTGTCCAATTTCTCACGTATGTGATTCCATTTCAAAAATACAAGTGGCCTATTTTCATGGTAATGTAACATGACAATATTGCAAGTGTTTCATAAGCAAAGGAAGAGTGCTATGTTGGATTCACACACAAATCTAGGTTGCCGATCTAATTTCTGAAACATTTCTTTATTATGGCAGACATTGAAAATTAACGAGCATTTTTCTTTGGGAGAAAATCAAAGCCATACCAATTAGCACTAATTTGAAACGAACTCGAAGTAGCTTGACAATTAAATAATTCAACTGTAATGTAAAAGCTAAATCTATTTAAACACTAATTTCCCCCAATAACTTAATACGATTTTCACTTTGTAAAATATTATAGGAATGATTGCATGGGATTTCTCTCCTATGCCTACTACTTGGGAAGAAAATACTGTGTACAAGTAAGACATGAAAAGAGAATTTATCATTTAATCTAAGAACTTTAAGTTAATGATCAAAATAAATATCTTAAACTTTTCTTTATAGATTCATTCTTTTCTTGTTAGTAAATTATGTCCTTTAGGAAGACATATCTTAACTCTTTGCATTTACTATTCACTAGTAATCCGATTAGTACTCCAAGTCATGGTTATAGTCAAGTTTCACTTACCTAAGCATCCCTACTAAAGTCTACATTTTTATTGCAACAAGTTTGATTAAAGGATATAAAGATGAGTTAACTGAAGCATACTTTCTGTTTCAGTAATCCTCGATCTTAGCTGAATCTCTTGGACTCTGGTAAGAAAAGAGAGGGGGAAAAGAAAAAGGAAAAAAAGGGAAGATAAAAAAGTTTTATATGATGTAGAGTTCATATATTCTCCTGTTGGAAGTGACCTCAGAAATCCCTTCTTACTGAATCTCCTTGACAAATTTTGGGACAAATGATTGTCTCTACTTAAATTCCTTTTCTGAAGGCAATTTACCTCCTCACACAGCCTCTTCTTCCATTGTCTTTTAGCTTTCATTGTTAGGGTATTTGTTTCCTTGTATTTTTCAAACATCAGTTTCAGTTCTGTCCCAGGTCTATAGAAGAAGCCCACCTTTTTATCTGAGAGCCTGCCATATACATGAGGACTGTTATCACAACTCTACACCTGTTTTTATATGTGACTTTACAGGTGATTCTTTAAGGGAGTTGCCATGATAGGAGGAGATCGAGATAAAAGGATTTGCCCTCGGTTTGATGGTGTCTGAGGACCTGGCTGCTATCAGGGCAGAGGTGGTGAGAAAGAAGAGAAGTGGTGGTGCCAGGCCCGGGACCCAGGCAGGTCATCCCTGTTCTATCCCTGCCTCCTGCTCTGTCCGGGATCTCTCTTTCACAGTCACAGGCAGAGCGGGTGAAACCAAGCCCTGAGAAATGGAGCAACAAATGCTCCAAGAACCTCAGAAATGGATTATGAAGTCCTGGCATAAAGGAGAAAGGAGAATAATGAAAGAAAGAAGAAACGGAACTTAGGGAGAACATCCATCCTATAATAGAATTAAATGATTCTCAGCCCACTATCACTTTCAGGCGTCTTCAAACTACGGCCCTCGGGCCACATGCGGCCCGCAGAGGAGTCTGATCTGGCCCGCCAGGTTTTTTGGGCAGTGAGCGCAGCCGAGGTGTTACAGTAGGAATTAGTAGTTCATATAGTCCGGCCCTCCAGCTCTCTGAGGGACCGTGATCTGGCCCCCACTTTAAAAAGTTTGAGGACGCCTGATAGATAATTGGAATCTGGGTTAATATACGTGCCTTAGAAAGTGGTATCTTTGGAGACTGAGAGTTTCCAATACATGGATATTTCTACAAAGCAAATGTATTAACTGCTGCAAACTCCAATTTATTTAGTGGGTTACTATCAATATATCAAGGAGAAACATTTTGCCATTGCAGGTGAAGGTGAGGAGACATTTCTTTAAAAAATGAATACACTAGCAACTCTGCTCTTGAGGAGCTCACATTCTATTTTAGGCAGCCAATAAATAGATAAATTGTAATATCACAGTGTAATAATATTAAAGAGTTGTGAACAAAGCCCTGTGGAAAAGATAGACCAGTCAAAGCATCTTTCCAAGAGTGCCAAAGACCTAACATACTACCGAACTGAGTATTGAGTGACGCATTGTCGTTTATCAAATAAGAAAGGTGGGAGGGAGTGTTTTAGAAGTTGGGGGAACTTACCCAGCGGCAGCATTATGAACGGATCTGTGTGTCTAAGACCTAAGAAAATTTCAATAAGGGAGGAGGGGGAGATGATTTGAAAGGTAGAGTGGACCAGATTATAAAGAGCTTTATTTGCTACACCAAAAAATTGGGATCTTCATTCAATAATCAACAAGCAGTAAAAGCTTTCTGGTTTTTAAAGTTGAAAGAGAGATGGTTAGCTTTATTTTCTAAATTAAAAAAATTTAATGAAATTATCTCTGGAAGCAATGTGGAAAATTTAAGCAGAAAAAAACAGGGGACTATTGCAATAGTTCTGGGGAGATATGATGCAGGTTTGAATTGAAAAGCAGAAAAGATGGAGGGAAAATACCTGTTTAAGAGTTATTTCTGAGACATAACTTCAATTTGGTATCCATCTGGATGTGATGGTGATGGGAAAGATGGGTGAGTGAGCTGGTTCAGGCTTCTCAGTGGGAAACTGTTGGGGGAGGGGTCTGCAATCTTGTCATGGTTAAGGTCATAGGAAGCTACAGTTTTCGAAGGATTTACATTTGAGGCATCTGTATATGTCCAGGTACGTGGAAAGGTATGCTTCCCTCTGGTTCCATGGCAGGGCTCCAGTATCGCTGGGCAGATCATGGAGCTAAAACTTCCTATCACCTACTCTCGTTGTAGCCATGGTAATGTAGCAACTCACATTAATCACATGTTTGTGGTGATGCTGGTGTAAACAAACATACTGCACTGCCAGTCATATAAAAGCATAGTTTATATAATTATGTATAGTGCAAAATTATTGATAATGATAATGAATGACTCTGTTACTGGTTTATGTATCAACTACACTATTATATTTATTTATTATTATTTTAGAGTGTACTCTTTCTTTTTAATATATTTATTAAAAAACAATAACTTTGCAGTAAAACAGTACTGCATGTTATGCTGACAGTAGTCTCATACATCTTCTGTTTATAGCGTCCCTTGGTCACATAATTTTCTCTTGTGCTTGATTTAATCTCATGTTGTTTTATAAATTTAGGATAGCCTAGTGTACAGTGTTTATAAAGTCCACAGTGGTGTACAGTAATCTCCTGGACCTTCACCACTCGCTCACTGACTCACCAAGAGCAACTTCCAGACCTGCAAATTCATGGTAAGCACACTGTTCAAGTGTACCATTTAAAAAATATTTTATATTGTATTTTTACTGTGCCATTTTATGTTGAAATACACAAACACTTAGCATCCTATTTAATAAAAGAGTAATATACAAATTGACCATCACTCCAACACACAAGATAGCTGCCCCTATGTGGTCAAAGATGGCTTTCCCATTTGAACACAAGATGGCTGCCACAAGATGGCCATCAGGGGAGGGCAGTTGAGAGAGACCAGGCATACAAGGGAGAGCAGTTGGGGGCGATCAAGCCTGCAGGGGAGGGCAGTTCAGGATGACCAGGTCAGCAGAGGAGGGAAGTTGGGGGTGACTGGGCCTGCAGAGAAGGGCAGTTGGGCCTGTAGAGAAGGGCAGTTAGGGGTGACCAAGCCTGAAGGGGAGGACAGTTGGCTGGGGGACCAGACTACCAGAGGAGGGCAAGTTAGGGGTGACTGAGTCAGCAGGGTAGGGCAGTTAAGGGCAATTGGGCTGGCAAGGGAGCAGTTAGGCATCAATCAGGCTGGCAGGGGAATGATTAGGGGATGATCAGGCTGGCAGGCAGAAGTGGCTAGGGACAATCAGGAAGGCAGGCAGGCGAGCATTTGGGAGCCAGCAATCCTGGATTGTGAGAGGGATGTCCAATTGCCCGTTTATACCCGATCCCAATGGGATCGGGCAGTCAGACATTCCTCGAGAGGTCCTAGATTGGAGAAGGTGCAGGCTGGCCGACCTGAGGGAAAACCCCCCACCCCCACCCCCCACCCCCATGCACAAATTTTGTGCACTGGGCCTCTAGTTGTATTAGAATTACTTACAGTACTCAGGACAGTAACATGCTTTACAGGTTTATAGCCTAGGATCAATAGGCTATACCATTTAGCCTATATATAGCCTAAATGTATAGTAGGGTGTACCATGTAGGTTCATGTAAGTACACTCTATGATGTCTACACAATGACACATTTCTTAGAACATATCCCTTTCATTAAGCAGCACAAGATATTCGTGTGTATGTGTGTGTGTGTGTGTGTGTGAATGTGAATATATGATACTCTATCCTAGGACACCTATTATAGCTCTTGGAATACTGCTGTTGACTAACATTGGCTTCAAGAATGTCCACAGAAACTTCAGTTCTAACCCCTCCCAAATATTCTGCTTTAGGTAACTCAGGTAATAACATGAGTTGCTACACCCAGCTAAAATGCTCTGGAGACCTATGAGGATACTAAACATAAGAAAATCATCATGGACATTTTATTTTTTACCTAGAAACAAAACAAGTACTATAGGTACCAATGGGATCTCTCAGCCTGGCCTGCAGGATCAGGCTGAAATCAGCTCTCTGACATTCCCTGAGGAGTCCCAGATTGTGAGAAGGCACAGGCCAGGCCAAAGGACCCCACCAGTGCACATCGGGGATGGAGAGGGATGTGGGAGGTTGGCCAGACTGGAGGGACCATGGGAGGGCTCCAGGGTATGTCCAGCCCATCTCACTTAGTCCCAATTGGCCAGAACCCAGCAGCAAGCTAACTTACCAGTCAGAGCATCTACCCCATGGAGGTTAGTGCACGTCATAGCAAGGAGTTAAGTGGCCTTAACATATCATTAACATATTATGCTTTGATTGGTTGAATGGATGACCAGAGGACCAGACACTTAGCATATTAGGTTTTTATTATATAGGATACAACTGGGGGGGGGGGGGGAATGCATTACCTTTAAAGATTGTTAAAGCTTAGATGCTTCAATTTCAGGCATCTCTGCCACTTAACTTTGGACAAATCACCAGACCTCTCTGTGCCTCAGTTACCTTATCCGTTAAATAGGGAAAATAACTATCTTTCTCATAGGCATGCTATGAGGATTAAATGAGTTAGTACATGTAAAGCTGTGAGGGCAGTGCTTACCACATAGAAAACATGCCCTCACATTGTTCTTATTACTATTATTCTGTATTTAGGTAACTAGGATCTTTGTTTCTAGGGGCTCTGGTCTGACTCTCAATCTGGGTTTATTCCTCTGGGAACTCAATATTACTAGTCTGGCACCATGAATATGAGGCTAAGTGGAGAGAAAAATTTGTACACGTTGCTGTGGCTGTTAGGGCAGTACTCCTATTAGTCATGTGTGGGGGCAGCTGTGGAAGAGAGAACTGGAAGCAGGTAATCCATCCCCCTACTGATTCCAGAATGAGATTTATTTAGGCTTGCCATTTTCCCAATATCTTCCACAGTCTACTGAAAGTGTTTATTTAAAAAAAAAATGAAAATAGATATGTTTATGCAAAGATTTCCCAGTCTATAAATTTTGTTTACATTTATTGAAAACATAGATCCAAAATTTCAAAATATGATAGCAAATGTGGAGATAGTCATGGACAGAGCTGAGGAAATTTGGCAACAAATTTACCCACGACCAAGGGAAGTGCCGCCAGAGCTGAATGGCTCTGCAGGCAGACACACAGGACATTTTCCATGGAAACCTATGTGGGCAGACAACTGGAGGATCAGACGGTTTCTCTCTTCCCAGTCCCTTGGCCTCTTCACACAAGCTTGGAGAGGTTGGAAACACCAAACAAATGGGCGTTGGGTTTCTTGCTGGCCCAGCAGTGGGAGAAGTTGAGAGCTAAATAAAATATTTAGAATTGTAGAAAGTCCACTGGAAATTATGGCTAGAGAGGCATACTTGTTCCGTGGTAGGAGCTTATTGATTTTGTTAAGAATTCTTCTGCATCGTGACAAATTATCAGTTTATTACACCTCTCTCAATCTATACTTTTATCACCAGCTTTGCAGCAAGCATGGTGCTAAAGTTGTCGGTAGAGGGCGCTAGAGGACATTGCAGGAGGAAGGAGTTGGTCTTTCTGGGTCCTTGGAGCAGTCTGTTTTTTGGCTTCTGCTCCTTCTGCTTTGCTGCTAGAGGCGGTCTCTTCCATACGTGCACCCTCCATGTGCAGTGCTCTGACAGGCTCAGAACCCCAGCCTCAGCCTGGTGACCATCTCACTGGCCTTCCTTGTGAGGACTTCATGTGCTCCAGGCCTCCCACTGGCCTGCCAGTAGGTGGGCTCCCAGCACCAAGGCTGCTTCTGCTTGTCCTGCACACCAGCTCTGGCCAGGACAGTGCAACAAACTTCACCATCCAAAGGGCCCAAGTACACCACCTGCGATAGGTCTGCTTTCCAAGTTGTTCTTCCCTTGGGTTCTCCCTCAGCCCCATTCAAGAAGGAAATTCAACCAAGTAAATGTGAAGACAGATGGCTTTATTAAGCAACTGGTGACCCAGGCAGCAGCCCATCTAGCAACTAGAAGGGCACTAAGGGGAGGGGGTGTCCAAAATGGAAGGTTTTTATAGGAAGAGGGGTGAGGCAGGGGTGTTACTAACAAACAGAAAAGGTAAGGGAAGGGAAAAAAAAAGGGAGAGAGAGAGAGAGAGAGAGAGAGAAAGGAAGTTATTAGTTATTGTTAAACCAGGCATCTTCTTTTTGAGTGGAAAGGAATGGCAAAGGTTTCTTTCTGTGGGAGGTGGAGAGGGCCCATTTGACAGACTACCTTCCTGGTGCTGGACCAGAAGACCCCAGACTGACTGACTAACATTTCCCTGAAGAGGCGGAAACAGTATTGGATCAGGTGTTAAGTCTGGGTTTGGTATCACGGGCTTTAGCACTAGTGATGCCATTTTGCACCTGTGATTTTCTCTTTAGCAGCCTGAAGGTATTCTTTAGAACAGGGGTCAGCAACTTCGACCTGCTGTTGGTTTCTATAAATAAAGATTTATCAGAACACAGCCAAGCTCATTTATTTATATTTGTTTCTGGCTGCTTTGATGCTGCAATGGCATAACTGAATAGTAGCAACGGAGACCTAATGGTCCCGAAAGCCTGACATATTTGTTATCCGGTCCTTTAACAGAAAAAGTTTTCAGATTCCTGCCTCAGCATTCTCCCCTGCTCCACCCCCCCCCTTCTTTTTTTACAGTTCTCCATTGTTACATTTTATAATTCTTTATATTAAAATATCCTTGTTCAAATTACTATGTGGTTTCTTTCTCCTGATGGGACCTTTCTGATGCATCCACTACATGTCTGTACCCCTCCAGGGGTTACAACCAATAGAAGTGCTACCATTTCAGTTTGGGAAAGAAGCAGCTACTATTTTACCTACAACCAACAACATCCCTGAGGCAAGGCAATGCTATGGGTCCGGCTACTCCCTGCAGAGTGGGAAAGAAAAAAGAAAGAGAGAGAACAATCATAAATTAACTAATGGCCCGGTGCACAGATTCATGCACATTGAAAGGAAAATAATTAGGAGAAGTATTTAATATCACTATTCACCCTTTCTCTATATTAGAAGTGTCAGAGATGAAAGAAAATTAGTGAAATGTATAATAAAATAATAATCTATAAATTTATTAATAAATAAACAATAACAACATGATAGAACAACAACAAAGACATAATATAAAAACAACAAAAACATGGTATAAAAACAACACTGAAAAAAACAGTGACTGATACATTGGTTAAACTTATTCTGATACTTCCCTGTATACCACATTAAGACTAAAAACACTTTCAGAGTGCTCAACTAATTTTCCTTGCAAGAGCTTTATATATATTGCACATGTGTGAGTCAATGTTTGTTTTTAAATTGCCCACGTGTCATACCAGCAGGCCAGTCAGATAGTTGGGATGGACATATGGTCTGTCACTTAGCCATATATATATATATATATATATATATATATATATATATATATATATATATTCTCAATAAATGACTGTTCTTCATCCATACATTATTCATTTCTTATACATGAAAGCAATCCAGATGCCTAGCTCATAGTAAAAATTTACTAAATGATTTTGAAGAAATGAAGTGAGTATACCGATGATACAAAACAAACTGAAAGCACACTATAGGCAGCATTTTTCCTCCAATGCAAAAAAAGTTACAAGTAATACAATGTAGATAAGCTGTGGGTTCTTTTTTTCCTCAAATATTTACTCTCTGAAAATTACAGGAAATATATAAAGAAAAGAGATGTGTCTGTGAATACATTATCTCAAGCTATACATGCAAATGAAGTGGGAAACACAAGAGAAATCATTTTCTCCTGAAACATTCTGATAATTGGGACAAGCATTGCGGTTTTGCTTTGAATTAGCCGAGCTGAACCAGTTATGCATTTGACTTTGCCATAGCCCTGAGAGGTTCTTGCAGGATTCACTTCAACCAACAGCTGTGGACCGGGGTCAGTTCTTATTTTATTTAGCATTACCCATTCATTCAGATTCCATGTTCAGCTAATTACTTGCAGGAACAGAACTTATTAAGAAGAATAACTCATTTACATGGAAGAAGGCTGCAGCTTGCCCTTTTGCTTTCATCTCCCTTCCTTCCCTTTGCATTTATTCTCCTTTCATTTGGAGTAATGTGAAGCACAAAAACCAAATCAAGGAGATCTGCATTCTGATTTCTTGTTTCCCAAACATTCAAACCTTCTCGTGAGCAGAAATTAGCCTTTGCCAGGTAATTCAAACAAAAATGTACGTTTTCTTTTACCAAATGAGCACTTTGCCATGCTTATCACATCTCCCTGTTGGCCAGCAGGCAACTCTGCCCTGGTCAGCTAGTTCATCTTCCCTTTAGCATGGCGGAGCATTCAGCGGGAACTTCAGATGCCCTGATATTTCCTCTACTGTTTACAAAAGCAGAAAAGAATTTCACACTTTTTTGAGCACTGCAGGTGTTTCAGTGCCTTTAAATGCCACTTATAAGCCATTCTAAACAAACCAACCTGCAGACCAGGAAACCAAAATACCTGTTAGCACTGTTTTTTTCCATGAAGGATGAAGAGTTTTCTTTAATGCACCAAATGAATTCAAGGAATGCATTTTCTTTCTAGGCCTTACTCAAAGACAGAAATGTAGGTAGCTCAAACACTAAAAAGATAAAAGTAGTTTCTATGGTTATCAGCAGCCAGGATTTGAGAGGAGCGGGTAGTGGTGATTAGTCCCTTGTAGCAATCTTAAAGAATAATATATGATGTTAATTATCCTGTCATTTTGTTTAAGCCAACACCCAGGTCATTTGTTTGCACACTGTAATCACCTGGGAAGCTTAGAAAATAGTAAATTAATAATCTATACTAATAAAAGGGTAATATGTAAATTGGTCATGACATCCTCATAGTAACAACCGAACAGCAGGCTGCATGGGGCGACCAGGCCAGCAAAGGGTCTAGCAAGAGATGAGCAAATGACTGACCAGCAGGCTGTGAGGGGCGACCAAGCTGGCAGAGGGGTTACTGAGCGACAACCACAGGACTGACCAGCAGGCTGTGTGGCGTGACCTCGCCAGCAGAGGGGGTTATTGAGCAACCAGTCCAGCAGTGGGGACAATTGGGGTGACCAGGCCAGCGGCGGGGGGGGGGGGGGCAGTTAAGGGCAATTAGACTGGCAGGCAGAGGTGGTTAGGGATAATCAGACTGGCAGTGGGGGAAGTTAGGGGTGATCAGGCAGGCAGGCAGGTGAGCAGTTAGAAGCCAATGGTCCTGGATTGTGATGTCGGTCATCCCCTGAGGGGTCCCGGATTGGAGAGTGTGCAGGCTGGGCTGAGGGGATCCCCTCTCCTCAGTAATAATGATAATGATGCTTGTTTCTACCCCTAGAGACTGGTACTCAATTGGTCTGAGGTGCGGCCTGGGCTTTGGAAGTTTGATAAAGCTCCTGCAGTGATTGTCATATGCAGACAAGTATTGGAGCTATTGCCCTAGCTTGACCTTTGATTTAAGAATTAGTGTAGTTCAGTCCAATGGAACTCTCTGAGATGATGGTGGTGTAACTGCATGAGCTCTAGCACACAAGAGCTGGAGGAACAGACGGAAGAGGTGATGTTTTCACAACCAGGAAGATTACAAGAGAATCCAAGGAAACTGAGATCCAGACCTCTGAGAAGCCCTGTGGGTGCTGGTACCACGGAGAGCATGCTGGGAGTGTGGAAAGAGCATGGGATCGATGGCTGCTGTCAGGGAAGGAAGCACAGGCTGGGAAGACTGGCAGGAGCACCTGGCAAGGAGAAAGTCTTTATTCTCCCTACTCCTGTTTTGCGGTCCCCTTGTAGGGCCCCCGTGTCACAGGATCCAATAGGGCATTGCTGGCTGAAGAGAAATAGTTTGCAGAGTCCTAGCCCTAGTCAGCATCTCCAAGCCGGGCAGTGAAGGGTGGGTTTGGAGCTGAAAAACCATAGTTAGTGCCCAACATAATTATAAGAAGAAAATATGCATCAAATAAACATCTTTACATATCTAACTAACAAATATTTAAAAAGAGCATTAGCATTCTTAGATACCATTGGTGGATGAGTAAATTAACACCCTGGAAAGCAAGTTGGCAAGTCCTGTGTTTCTAACCCTTGACTCAATAGTTTAGCTTTCAGGAATGTCTCCCAAAAACACAATGAAAACTGTGACCTAAGATTCATGTACAAAATATTTACTGAGACATTGTTTATCATACTAAAAACCTTAATGACCCAAGTAGAAAATGGTTAAGTACATTATGGAGTATAAATATTTAATTTTATGAAATGATTAAAATAGAATTTGTATTGAATTTATGGGAAAAACATCGTTGTGGTACAATTACAATAGTTGAGATAACTTTTTATTTATTAATTTACTATAAGCACTGTCACTTATTTTTTTAATTTCTTCTCTCTATATTGCTGCATTTTCTGTTTGCTATAATATGCCCATATTGCACTAACAATAAAACAATGCAAAAAAATAAAATAACAAAGAAATAGATTCATTATTTTAATAGCACTAAAATAAAAATGTCTGTGTAAATAAAACATGTAAACAAAAACAATACTTTGGGGGAAAACCTGCAGCAATTATAAGAATTTTTTTCTTTAATATCTAATGAGTTCACATAGATTTATAAGAAAACATCAAAATTGCCAAAAAATGAATGAAGGCTCAAAATTATTTATAAAAGAAAAAATACATGTGATTAATTAACTCATAGGAAAATATTTATTATCACATTAGCAAAGATCACAAAATTTAATGGGAATAGTGTTGCTGAATATAGCTTAATAGCATGGAACCATTTTGTAAAAAGAAATTGACTATTAATTAATAGTTAAAATACACATATTCTTTAATCTTGTAAAAACAGTTCTTGCTCTGGTCAGTTTTCTCGGTGGTTAGAGTGTCGACCCTTGGACCAAAGGGTCATGGGTTCGATTCTCAGCCAAGAGCACCTACCGCGGTTTTAGATTTGTTCCTGCCCACTGTGGGGATATGTGTGGAAGGCAACCACTTGATGTGTGTCTCTCTCTCCCTCTCCTCTTCCTCTGTTCCCCCTCTCTCTAAAAAAAGTCAATGGAAATATCCTTGGGTGAGGATAAAATAAAACAAAATAAATAAATAATTCTTAGAATCTATTCTGGGATTATAATTTGAAATACAAGAAATATTTTATTCCCAAAAGTATTTATTTCTTTATAATTTAAAGAAAACAATCAAACATCTAAATATGTAAGAAGATTTTAATAGCCCTAATGTTATAGAGTGATATTTAATGGATCTGTTAACATTGTGTTTTAAGTGTGACATACAGGTTACTTAATTTAATATTCAGTATAATCTCAGCTAGGTATAAGAATGAAGAGAATACAGGTGATGTGTGTAAGAATACATCTGCTAGGGCAAAGGAAACTAAGGGGGAAATAAACAAATGGGACTGCATCAAAATAAAAAGCTTCTGCACAGCAAAATAAAAAGAAACCACCAACAAAGCAATAAGAAAGCCCACTGCATGGGAGAACATATTTGGCAATGATACATCTGATAAAGGCTTACTATTCAAACTATATAAGGAACTCATACAACTTAACAAAAGGAAGACAATCCAATTAAAAATGGGCAAAGGACTTAAATGGATACGTTTCCAAAGTGGACATACAGATAGATAAGAGGCATATGAAAAAATGCTCAAAGTCACTGATCATCAGGGAGATGCAAATTAAAACGACAATGCGGTATCACCTCACACCTGTTAGAATGGCAACCATCAACAAATCAACAAATGACAAGGATGTGGAGAAAAGGGAACCCTTGTGCACTGCTGGTGGGAATGCAGACTGGTGCAGCCATTATGGAAAACAGTACGGAGTTTTCTCAAAAAATTAAATATGGAATTGCCATTTGACCCAGTGATCCCTCTTCTAGGAACATATCCTAAGAATATATGCACCAATCAGAAAGAATACATGCACCCCTATGTTTATAGCAGTGCAATTTACAATAGCTAAGACCTGGAAAGATCCCAAGTGCCCATCAGTAGATGAGTGGATAAAAATTCTGTGGTACATTTATACCATGGAATACTATGCAGCAGTAAAAAAGGAGGATCTCTTACCCATTGAGACAGCATGGAAGGACCTGGAGAGCATCATGCTGAGTGAAATAAGTCAGTCATAGAAAGACAAGTATCACGTGATCTCACTCATATGTGGAATCTAATTAACAAAACAAACTGATGAACAGAGAGGATCCAGAGGCATGGAAGCATGAAACAGAGTGCGGAATCTCAGAGGAAAGGTAGGGAGGGTGGGTGGATGGGAGGTAATCAAGAGAAGACCTTGTATGTATATATGCATAACCCATGGACAAGGACAATTAGGTGGGGAAAGCCTGGGGCGGGCGGGTGGGAGTGGGCTGGAGGGGTTAATGAGGGAAAAGAGGACATTTGTAATACTTTCAACAATAAAGATTTTTTAAAAAGAGAGAGAGAATATCAGTGATGGAGATGACATGCTATTCCTGTTTGCAATTCAGTTTGTTTCTGAGCAATGCTTCTAAGAGTCCTGGTGATCCTACCTCTTGTCCCCCGTTCCTACCTACCTTTGTGCTCTGGAGGCCCAGAGTTATCCATGGCTGCGATTGTGCTACTTGATGCTCCACACAGACAGGTCAGGACAAAAAATAATATCCAAGAACATTTTGGCACTAACAACGTGATCCTTAGCAAGAAAGGTGGGCAGTTCATTCCAACCTATGAGATTTCCAAGGAAATGGAGAGCCAAGGCAGTGTAAAGGAGAACACACACAAAAAAATAAACTTGTTAAATATGATCAGAGCCATGCAGTTGAATTAAACACGGTAAATGAATAAATCACAAAGACGCCCAATAGAAGATTGCTTCAAAGTTGGCAGGCTACCATTGGCAGGTTTCAAAAACCTACAGGGATGCCCCAAGGAAGAGAAGAGGGCCACCGAGTCCTGAGTTGGTGGCCGCTGCATCTGCTGTTGCATATTCGATCCCTTTTGTCAAGCAGACAACTAGCTGCTCAGGCAGCCCCAGCAGCATGAGGAAGACTCAATGGCACAGAAAGATGGAGAAAGGCCTAGTATGAGATCCAGTACCATGATATCACATATGAAAGTTGCCAGATGTGCCACAGCTAGAGTTAGAACAAAACCCGTTCATCAGATTTAGTTTGATGAAGGGTCTGACAATTACGTGGTCCAGGATAAGATTACTGATCTTAGAAAAGCTTTTAGGAAAAATATATTCAGGGCAGAGAGACTTAATATTTTTTTTTATCTTAAGGCAGCTATTGAAGAGGCACCTGAAACAACAACCTTACTTTGGTATGTGGAATTTGCTAAGCAGTTAGCTGTAATAAATGAAGAGTCCTTTCAGAACATTTTGAAGAGATGATCTGGTGGACGGAACAGGGGAGACTGTGGGAGTTCCCAATTAACTATGAAGCAGTTTTGATGATGATGGTTCAGAATTTCAAGAACATATATTTCTGGATAAATACCTGGAGGATTTTCCAAAACAAGGGCCAATTTGCCACTTCATGGAATAAGTGACCTGTGTGTGGCCTTTCCAAAAACCCATAGCTGCGTGTTAGAAAGTAGAACACGTGGAGTGTTTTAAAGGTTATTTTAATTTTAAAAAAAAGAGGATATAGGTGATGGAGAGATTAATTACTATTAAGATGATTAAGGCAGTTTTATAGGAGGTTGCAAATGGACATACTAGTAACTTATTCATAATGGGCACAAAGAGGGCGGAATCAAAAATGATGTAAAAAACAACAAGAAAGCCCTCTGTATGGGAGAACATATTTGCAAATGTTATCACTGATAAAGGTTTAATCTCCAACATCTACAGACAGCTTATACAACTTAATAAAAGGAAGATAAATGACTCAATTAAAAAATGGGCAATGGATCTAAATAGAATCTTCTCAAAAGAAGACAGAAGGAAGGCCAAGAGGCACATGAAAACATGCTCAAAGTCACTAATTATCTGAGAGATGCAAACCAAAACAACAATGCGGTACCATCTCACACCTGTCAGAATAGCCAACATCAACAAATCAACAAACGACAAGTGTTGGCAAGGTTGCGGAGAAAAAGGATCCCTCGTGCACTGCTGGTGGGAATGCAGACTGGTGCAACCACTGTGGAGAACAGTATGGAGCTTCCTCAAAAAACTGAAAAATGGAACTCCCATTTGACCCAGTAATCCCACTCCTAGGAATATATCCCAAGAAGCTAGAAACATCAATCAGAAAGGATATATGCACCCCTATGTTCATAGCAGCACAATTTACATAGCTAGAATTTGGAAACAGCCGAGGTGCCCATCAGCAGATGATTGGGCAAAAATGATGTCAAAGCTTTTATTTCAGGAGACCGAAATAATGGTGTTGGCACTGACAGAAATAGAAACCTGGAAATTATGGTAATATTAACTTTGCATCAATTTCATAATTGATATAGGCTGTGATAAGCCAACTGTTTTCGATTCAGTGCTAAATTCTGTAGCACGGCTATAAAACATAACACATTTGTTTTTTAAGAGTTAACCTCATTTAACTCAAGATGTTAAACTCAAATGGTGCTTAAATGAGGAAAGAATGAGGAAATGTATCCCCATTCAGTTCTTCTTGGATGTAAATGTTCTGGAAAATGTGAATAAACACTTAGCTTTGCTAACATGTATTGTCTTAGGAGCCATCTGTAGTACCGTACCTTTCAGAAAGTTTTGGAGGTGGTGTAGAAATAAAAATTTAACTATAATCTTGAAAAATTTTAACTATATCCCTGGAAAAGTTTGATAATAATCACAACATACATAAAAACATAGACATATGAGAAGAAGAACCTAATTGTACTGCAACAGAACTTCGGCACACATGAACTTCGGTCTAAGGAAAGAAAAACCTAAGCCAACTCCATGAAGTCTTGGAAAATATGTACAAAGACGTTGCCAGTAACATTACATTCCAATCGGTAACACATGCTTTTCTTGAGGTTAAAATTATTATTTTAAATAAGTCAGCAAAGACAATAAAAACTTTGCAGATGCTATTATTTTTTAAGTTTCTTATTAATGCTGTAATTCAAACTCCCCTCCCCCAATAAGGTTCTCTGGGCTGGAAACTCTAAACTGCTTGCTGTTTTTTGTAGACTGGATAAGGCACTTTCATCTCTCAAGACCCGTTTGTTTTCTCCTCTGAGAAATAAGGGTAACACTTGACTTTCTCTCTCCCTGTCCTTTTCCCAGCCTCTCATTCTCTTTCCCTTCTTTCTTCCTCCCTTGAACTTTTATTGAAGACATTCTTTGCATCCTAGCTTAGACTCTGACATTTTAGCCAGAATACTATAACGCTTAACAAGTCTCTCTATCCCCAGTATTATTGCCGCCAAAGTCATTCTCAAGAAACCACCTGAGTAATGAATCTAAAATTCCAGTGTGACTATATTCTTTCATGGTCTAATAAAGATAATTCTACCAATCTGGCTCCCACTGACCTTTCCATAGCTTCATCTCAGGCCACTTCCCCCCATTCTCTCATCCCAGTTACTGCCAATACATTCTCAATGTAGTGAGAGCCCTCTCTTTTTTTGCACAAGCAAGCTCCTACATGTTCTTCAGACTCTCATCAATTGTCCTTTCTTCTGAATGACCTTACAAAAGAGTCAGTCTTTTTCTTCTCTCTAGTCACCATGTTATCAGAGGGGAGTGTGTCTTATCTCCCCTCCCAGTTACTGCTATGGGTGGTGTTCTTGCTATATCCCAAGAAAAGGGATTTTTCTGAGACTCCCACTGGAAGCTGAGATACAGAAGAAAGCTTTATTTTCATGGAATCGCACCCCTGGGTTTCCATAGTCCCATGTCCCTTCCTTCAGTCATAGAAGAACTAACTGTAGGTGAGGTTTCAGTAGAGCCAAAATCAAAGACACTGTCCAGAGTCCCTTTCCATATTTTCCTAGTCCAATACAGCATCAGGCTAGCTTAGCTTGTGTTTCTGGCTGCAGTCCATCAACCCATTGCCAGTGGGACCCACATGGCTGTGGGCCATAGAGGCGAATGCAAGAGCGTGTACCTCGAACAAGAGTCCCAGGAGCCCAAAGAGTGAACTCCTTTGTTTAGGGGATTGTGTATTCCCAAATGCTTGCATGCTTGCAGTGGCCATGCCCATTCTGGCCAACCGTCTGTGTCCCCAGGTTGATTAACAGGTAAGTACCTTCTCCATTCACCCCATTTTTACTGGGCTTGTGACTATTCTTGCCTTTGTTGGATCCCTTCCCTCTCTGGGGAGTGTGAAATTATAGCTTCCTAGTGATGCTGCCCAAATGACACGCCCATAATATCTGGTATTCCTATTATTAATAACTAGCTAATTAAAATGGTATTAACCATGCTTGGCATTTGACTCTATGTAATACTTATTTAATTGTATTACTCAATAATAATAATGATAATAATAATAGTAATAATAATTATTATTACTATTATTATTATTATTATTATTATTATTATTATCTCTTTCAGCCCTGGGCACAGTGCCTTGCACAAAATGGGTGGTCAATAAATATGTGTTGAGTTGTGAGTATTTTAGTGATTTTTAAAAAAATATATTTTATTGATTTTACACAGAGAGGAATTGAGAGGGACAGAGAGTTAGAAACATCCATGAGAGAGAAACACCAACCAGCTGCCTCTTGCACACCCCCCACTGGGGATGTGCCCGCAACCAAGGTACATGCCCTTGACCGGAATTGAACCCGGGACCTTTCAGTCCGCAGGCTGACGCTCTATCCACTGAGCCAAACCGGTCCCGGATTAGTGATTTTTATTTGGAATTGAACTACATAAGTATTCTCAATTTTCAACATCTTTTTTTTTTTTTTTAATAAATCTAGGAATCACAGAAAATTATAGGAGTAGGAAACTTATTTTAGTATTTCTTAATCTAAAAAAGTTATGTCTAAGATGTGATTCTCTATGATTTCATGTATTGATAATTAAATAAAGAGTAAAATTTATGGCCATTTTAAAGTAAGGAGAAATTCTTGGGCTTCTCGGTGCTAAGAAGGCATTGGACAATTGTTCGTATTATGCATTCCTGTGCTATTTCAGTCCCCCCAAATCAACACATCTGTTTCCTGCCCTAGAGAAAATTCTTTGCTCACCTGTAGTTTGACTTTGTTTTATGTCTTCTGACATGTACTTGGAAAGCTTGTGTGACACGTTTTCCTATAAATTTGACTACAGCTTTCATTGAGCCAACTTGACCACTTTGCCTTATAAAAACAGTATAAATTCCAGGATCTAATTGGCACAAGGATTACTTTTCCAGAGATGAAGCCAGATGCAGAGCAGATCCCCAGTTATGTTCTCTTGGCTAGGATTTTTCTTGTTTCTTTTTTTCCTCCCTAACAGCATCTCTTTGAACAATATTAGGAAATGGAGCAAAAAAATATTTATGAGGGGTAGTTGAGCTAATAATTTAAAGAAATACATAGAAAATGTTATCTTTACTCTTTTAAAATGCTTATTTTTTTCCCAGCACCTATAAAAGTAAAAAAAAAAAAAAATACTTTTAAAATGCAGATTAATGGCTATAGCTTACTCTAGATAGTTTTAAGTATTAATATGTAAGTGCAAATTTTAAAAACTTATATAGCTGTTAAAAGAATCATCTTTACCCTGGCCGGTTTGCTAAGTCGTTAGAACATTGACCTGCAGACTCAGTTGTAGGCCCCAGTCAGGAACATTATGGGAGGCAACCAATCAATGTGTCTCTCTCACATCCATGTTTCTCTTTCTCTTTCTCCCCCTCCTTCCTCCCCTCTGCACTTTTTAAAACACACACACACACACACACACACACACACACACACACACAAGAAAAACAAACAAACAAACAAAAAACCCTCCAAGGAGCTAATGGAAAGCAAAACTATGTAGCTGAAAATACTGAACAGAGATTTTAGCTGCCTCTAAATTAGTTTGGCTAAATACCAAGTATTTTGGAAGGACTGCAACTTTTATATAGTTCTGATGAAAATGCAAAATGCTAAGCCACTTTTGAAAAGTTAGATGGGTGTGTTTTTTAATAACGTTAAACATCCAACTGACATACAACTCAATCATTTTACTCATAAGTATTTGCCAAAATAAAATAAAACATATGAAAAATTAGAGATGAATGTTCATGGCAGTTATATTTTTTAAAATATTTTTTACTTAATAGGCACATAATCCATTTTTATTGAATATACTTACAAGTAAAAAGAAAATTTTGCCTAGTCCCACCATTCATAGTTAACCAGTTCACACTTAGTATGCATCTTATCAGATTTACTTCTTTTTACACACATATATACAAATATTTAAAAATATGTGATCATACCATGAATACCATATATAATGGTACCTTGGTGTCTATTTAGATCTGTACCTTATTTGGTATGCATATAGTTCTGTATCATTAAAACTGCTTAGCCTTCTGCTTGGTAGATACACTGAAGTGCATGTAATTCCATGTTACTGGACACTTTGTTTCACCAATATTTAGATATTGTAAACAATGCCTAAAACATCTTTGTACCACTCTGTCTGGTATAATTAATTTCTTAGGATGAATCCCTGAAAATGGAATTGCAAGGTCTAAGAGATAGTGAGCATTTTTAATCTCTATGAGGTTGTCTTTAAAATGTATCTGTTACATCTTGCTTCCAAATTCCCGTGTGTAGCCAGTGCCCAGGCTGCAGCCTTCAGCACAGGTGCAGGTGGTCAGATGCCCCAATCAATGCTCCTGCCCAATCTGTCAGCCTTTAGGCAGTGGAGCAGCTGAGGCACGACCTGGAATTCAAATATTCTCTTGGCTCCACAGGAGCAAGCTGGAATATCCTTTCCTTGAGTTATATTTTGCCAGATATCCCAATAGGGGCAATTCCTCTGCCATTTCTGAAAATCTCTCTGGTGCCGGGGCTATTTTCATTTTAAATCTCTGGAAAATTTTAACTTCTCTTGTTACGTGTTTTGCCATAGAATCCAATTCTTCCTCAGGTGATTCATAATGCCCCCTATAATCTCTGATTCATTTTTTTTTCCCTGAAATTTCAGGTGCAGTCTCATCTTCTGTTTCCATTATGATGTCAACTAATGGGAAGTTGTGGTCTGGGATTGTGCTGTCCAAATTATCTGCATGCAAGCCTGCTTATGTCCCCATCTCCAGTCTGGTGATTCTTAGTGCTATAATGTTCCTTATGATTGGATGTTTTGGAGCTTAAACAGCCACAAACCCTGCAGAGAGGAGCCCCATTGTTGATCTGGAAGCACAAGAGTCACCTTATCATTGGAAGAGGATCCTCAGAAGGCATCTCCTATGAGTAAAAGTCCTTCCCTGGGTAGCTGATTTCTAAGAACTTGTTGGGGAACTGCTCACTGCACAGCCACCAGGTCAGGTGCCACCTCTGCAGAGCCCAACCCACCTCCTTGCAGCTGGGGCTGCCATGCCCAGAGTGCGCTCTGACGATGCACCACCCTCGCCAGAAGGCAAAAGCTGGGATCTGGCATTTTTAGTTTTATTAGTCACAAACTGGAAGCAACCCAAATGTCTAACCTGGGAAGGATTAAACAAATTTTGGTATATCTATACAAGGGAACACTACTGAGCCATAAAAATGAACAACTATCAATACACTCAACAACATGGATGGACCCCAATGAGTGAAAAATGCAAGCAATAAAACAGTGTATACTATATTTTTTGTATTTATATAAAATTAGGCAAATTTCAAATTAACCTATGGCAACAGAAAGTAAATCTCAGCCAGTGCCTGGTGAGGCAGCAAATTAGGGTGTAAGGGAGGAGCTACGAAGGGCCAGAGGAAAGTTGGAGGTGACAGGAATATGAATTTTATTGGTGTGGCAATAGTATCAGGGGTGAATCTATATGCAAATAGCATCAAACTATACTCGATGTGGAGTTTATTGTTTTTTAATTACACCTCAACAACCTTTTGTTTTAATATTTTTCTATCATTTGTTAAAACACATGCACCTGCTTTACTTGGTCTTTTCTCACAGCAAAATTTAATTTTTTCACTGAGACTCAAAAGTCAATATTGGTGATTGGTCATCTTGAGCTGTATAGAACCCTACCTTGAACTACCTTGAGGCATGAGGAGGTCATTTTCCTATTTCCATTATTCTCAAGGCAAATATACCGATCTTCATAAAATGTTTTCACCAAATGTATTATAGTCCAGTGAAATGGGGATGATAGCATTATAATTAGCTAGTTATTAATAATAGAAAAGAAGCAAGATATTATAAGCATGTCACTTGGACAGCTTCACCAGGAAACTGCAACTTTATACTCCTCAGGGATCCAACAAAGGGAAGATAGACATGTGCCCAGTAAAGTTGGGATAATTTAGGGGAAGAAACTTTTCTGTCAGTCACACTTGGGAACAGACATCATTGGCCAGAATGGGCATAACCACTGCAAGCACATGAAGGTTTGGAATACTTAATTCCCTGAACAAAGATGTTGGCTCTCTTAGTTCCTCTTGGCACACTTGACTCATGGCTCAGGCTTGGCTTTCTGGCATCCTCCCATGTACCCCATGGCCATGCAGACCCCATATGCAATGGACGAATAGACCACAACTAGCCAGATGCTGTACTCGACCCAGGTCCAACATGGAAAGGAAACTCTGGACACTGGCTTTGATTTTAGCTCCACTGAAACCTCAGCTACACTTCTATGACTAGACTAAGGGAAATGGGACTTTGGAAACCAAGGGGTGTAATTCCATGGAAATAAAGGCTTCGACTATATTGCATCCTCCTGTGGGAGTCTCAGAAAATTTATTTTCTCAAGATATCTCAAAGAACCTACTTCCAATAGCAACCAGAATAGACAAGCCATGCTCTTCTCAGCTAATACTGACACAAAATGAACCTAGGAGGTAATGTAATTGGCATTATTGATTACTAGAGGCCCGGTGCATGAAAATTCATGCACTGGAGAGGGGGTCCCTCAGCCTGGCCTGCTCCCTCCCACAGTTCAGGAGCCCTCAGGGGTGGGAGGCGAACCAGCGATCAGGGGGAGGCGACCTTCCTATCACACCTCTGCTGTTGCCACTGCCGGCAGTGCAAGCCTTGGCCGGCCCTGGTTACCTGAACTTGGGCAGCCACCATCTGAGACTTGCCTGTACGTCGGGTGGTTCCTGGGTGGCTGGGGAGTTGAAGGGACTGGGGGACTCCAGAGGCAGGTGCCCTGCCCCACCCTCAAAAATGGTGGCACCCAGTATTACCTAACTTTAAAATATTATTTTTCACAACACTAATTATGAGAGGTACATTACACTATTTTTTTTTTAGATTTAAAAAATTGTAAAACATATACTTTCTTTAACAAGGCAATATTAGAGTCTATCTAAAAACTTAAGAATCCTTAAATTATCAGATCATTAATGACACTGTCTTGTAAAAAGAAAAAGAGATAAATGATTTCACAGATAGAGCAAGGACTAGTGCATAAATTGAATGGTGCAAAAAGTTCACCAACTTTACAAAACTTATGCATAAGAATTTGGTCACCACTGTCAGTTCAGATAGTTCTTATACTATTTTATATCATGGTGTTTGTTTAGTTTGCTTAAAGTGTTTTTATATAACTTATAAGATTTAATCCTAACAAATTCTTCATAAAGTGTAGAGTGAAAAAGTATTACTTTTTTATAGCCAGAAAAGTAAAGTTTAAAAATACCTGGTGCAGCCCACAACATATTTATTTAGTAGCAAAGCTTCAGGTATATAACTTTCAAACCAACAGATTTCAGTTTTCCAAACATTTTGCTTCAAAGTAAAACATTGCCATGTATTGTTAATATGTATGTAAGAATAAAGACTTGGACAAAATTATTACAATCTCTATCTACACACTATTTATCTCTAAAGATCTTGGAACTATTGACAAATGTGTTTTTTATTGTGGTTAAATGAACGGACAAGCCTCATTTTAAAATATGGAAATTCAAAGTCCAGGGAGGCAATTTTTAATTTTGTTCCAATCTGAGTCTAAGCCTGGGAATATTCCTGAGAGTCTGAATGCTCGAAATACCAACCTCTGCAGCTGTGGCTGGGACTGGGAGCACAGCGGTGGGGCTATTAGGTAATGACATCGGCTAGAAAGTGTCTTCTGTTACCACAAGGTAGCCCACACAATCCATTCAAGAATCAATTAATTTGGGTTGGCTTTCTACTAGTGACTTAGTGAAATCCAAACAAGCATATTTTAATCATCACCTGAGGATATGTTTTCGTTGATTTTTAGAGAGGAAGGGAGAGAGAAAAATAGTGAGAGAGAGACAGATAGAGAGAGCCATAGAGGGGAAAGAGAAACATGTATCAGTTGTCTCCTTTAATGGCCCCTGACTAGGGATCAAACCCTGACCAGGAATGGAACCTGCAACCTTTTGGTGGATGGGATGATGCTAAAACAATTGAGCCATCCAGGTAGGGTTAAACAAATATCTTCAATATGTGTATTTTTAAATTAGCACTTTCTCTTTTAACAAATCCAGGTATAAAACTTTGCTTAAGATTTTTTTTTTTTTACCTTATTAAAGCTAGGTATAGTTTTTACTAATATCTAAAGAAGAAACCTAGCCGAAACCGGTTTGGCTCAATGGATAGAGCATCAGTTTGAGGACTGAAAGGTCCTAGGTTCGATTCCGGTCAAGGGCATGTACCTTGGTTGCGGGCATATCCCCAGTAGGGGGTGTGCAAGAGGCAGCTGATCGATGACTCTCTCTCATCGATGTTTCTAACTCTCTCTCTCTCTCCCTTCCTCTCTGTACAAAATCAATAAAATATATTAAAAAATAATAATAAAAAATAAAGAAGAAACCTATATAGAATTTAAAAAAAAATCCAATAATACAGAAAATGATATAAAAATTGAGGATATTATATTATTCTGAGGTGAGGAACATGTTAAACAGAATTAAACATTAGAAAAGAAGTTAGTATGCCATCATTTTGAACTATTTTAAATTTTTTTCCTTTGGAGTAGTTTCTATATTTTTAGGATTTGAGCAAGTATGGAGAAGTAAGTTATATATATATATATATATATATATATATATATATATATATATATATAATTTTTCTCTTACATTAAAAAAACTATATCACTAAGTTTTTATATCTCATGTCAAGTGAGGAAATGGATAGTTATTTGTGATACCATTGTAATTAGCTAGTTATTAATAACTAGAGGCCCAGTGCACAAAATTTGTGCATGGGGTGGAGGGGTCCCTTCAGCCCCGCCTGCACCCTCTCCAATCTGGGATCCCTCGGGAAATGTCTGACTGCCAGTTTAGGCTTGATCCCAGACACCCCAGATCTAAACTGGCAGTCGGACATCCCTCTCACATCCCTGGACTGCTGGCTCCAGCTGCTCACCTGCCTGCCTGCCTGGTCGCCCCTAACTGCCCACCGCTGCTGGCCAGATCACCCCCAACTGTCCTCTCCCTGTTGGCCTGGTTGCTCCTAACTACACCCCCACCAGCCTGGTTACCTTTACTGCCCCCTTGCCAGCCTAATTGCCCCCAACTGTCCCTGTCTGCTGGCCTGGTTGCTCCTAACTACCCACCTGCTGACCTGGTTGCCCCCAACTACCCTCCACTGGCCTAGTCACCCCTTACTGCCCCCCCACCAGCCTAATCACCACCAACTGCCCCCTCTGTTGGCCTGGTCACCCCAATGCCCTCCCCCCTGCATCTCTCCCCCCCCCCCCTTCTTTGGCCTGGTCGCCCCACTCAGCCTGCTTGTTCAGTCATTTGTTCATCCCTCACTAAGCCCCTGCTGTCTTGGTCATAAGCAGCCATCTTGTGAGGTCATGAGGGTTAATTTGCATATTACCTCTTCATTATATAGGCTAGGAAAGGAGCAAAGGGAAGGCCAAACATTTTAGCATGTCATTTGGGCAGCTTCACCAGAAAGCTAATTTACACTCCCCAGAGGTCCAGCAAAGGGAAGAGGGAAGAGGGAAGACAGATTCATGCTCAGTAAACTTGAGGGGACTAGGAAGGTGCTTGCTGTTAATCACACCTAAGAATGGCCAGAATGGGCATGTCCACTGCAAGCATGCAACATTTGGGAATACATAGTCCCCTGAGTCAAGGAGTTTACTCACTTGGGCTCCTGGGACTTAATTCCCTGAAAAAAAAAGTTTGTTCTCTTGGTTCTCTTGGGATTCCTGTGACTCAGAGCTTCCGGGGTTCTGTTGCTCCTGCTTCCCTGCATTCACCCACATAGCCCACCGCCATGAGGACCTCATTACACAATGGCCTGATGGACTGCAACTAATCTGATGCTGATCTGGACTGGCACCAGCATGGAAAGAAAACTCTGGACACTGGTTTTGCTTCTGCCTTTAAGACACCCCAGCTACATGTCTTTTATGATTGGACAAAGGGAAATGGGACTTTGGAAGCCCAGGGGTATAATTCCCTAGAAATAAAGCTTTCTACCATATCTCATCCTCCCCTCGGTGCCTCTGGAAATGCTTATTCCAGTGGTACCCCAAGAACCCTATTCCCATGAGGCCCATTTTTCTCCAATAACAGTTGCAGAGGGCAGCTGGCTTGGTTTAACCTCATTGAATATTGCAGATGCAGTCTTATGAGCTCATATTTACTAAAAATAATAATGGAAGGATAGGCCCAGAAAAAAAAAAAACAGTGCACTTTTAATTTTTATTGTAAATTATTAGCTTTTCATGTAAGCTAAAATGATATTTCAGATTTTTTTTCTAGAAAGTCCTGCCATTCTCATGTTTAAAACATCAACTTGTTGTTAATTAGATAATTTAAATGGTTTCTTAAGGAGGGAGATAGGGAGAGAAACAAGAGTTAATATTTTGGACAAAGCAGCTGTCAATTATCAAAGATGTCTGTCCATTGATGTTGTACTGAAAATACCAAAGTTTATGCTAAATGTATGTATATGACTGTTTTTCTCTGGAACTGTAATTTTCACTTGTAAGGATAAATTTCCTAATATAGCATTTAATTTTACTAGGTTAAAATTGTGTCTCTCCAAAGCATGAGTGTGTGTGTGTGTGTGTGTGTGTGTGTGTGTGTGTGTGTGCTTTCCTCAGGATCATTCTAAGGCTGTGCAGGAATGAGATTTTTTCTTCTGACTCTCACATTTTAAAATAGCTCACATAAATTAGGCAGGAGCTGCCAACTTTTTGGTTTATAATTCTCTCTTTGTGCTAATGCTGGTAGAGGGGCATGAGGGAAACGGGCCATGGGAAAACAATAGGTCCTTTCTTATCATTCTACATAAAGTAAAAGAAAGACGAATAAGAGAGGGAGAAAGAAGGGAGAGGGATAGTATGGGGAGAGAGAGAGAGAGAGAGAGAGAGAGAGAGAGAGAGAGAGAGAGAGAGAGAGAGAGAGAGAGATCTTTTCACTACCAGCACCTGAGAAAACACCGACTGAATTAAATTTTTTCATCCCCCTGGCGAACCTGCATGTGCTCTTTGTTTTGGTTAGCCTCAGACAGGAGTTTTTTGTCTGTGCTAACTAACCACCTCAGCCCCGACAATTTCAAATTAGGTCACTATTTATAATTCAAGGTATGTGTGAAAAACAAACGGAGGAGTTTGCTCTAAAGGTAAAGACATTTAGTAAAGAAAAGACAGAGATGTCTTTCTTGAATAAAGTGACATTTTTAGTTATGTTTCTAAATCTGTTTCCCCTGAGGCACCCTTGGGTCACCAGAGAAGGGGCTCTGAAAGAATCCT
Source organism: Pipistrellus kuhlii (assembly GCF_014108245.1). Classification (NCBI taxonomy): domain Eukaryota; kingdom Metazoa; phylum Chordata; class Mammalia; order Chiroptera; family Vespertilionidae; genus Pipistrellus; species Pipistrellus kuhlii. The sequence continues at coordinate 50,403,805 of NW_023425529.1, forward strand.
AAACATCCCCTGTGGGTCCCTATTGAGTCCCCAGATGTATTTTTTTTTCCAAGTAGTTTGTTATTTGTAGGAAGGGTGCACATCTTAATTATTCAATAACTCCTCAAGTTTTACCCAAACGATGTGTCAAAGAAGTAATTTTTCCTTGCTTTAATCTTAGGTGTCCTTCATTTGATTATACATTTTACCAAAGATTGATTGCTCAACTTCAGGTTTAATTTTAAGATTTAAATGACTGGCTTTTCACCTGACTTTATTGAATGGCCTGCTTCCTTTATCCCCGGCATACCAATGAGTCTCACAGGAAATGAATTCCTCCCCTTGGTTTTTAGGTGCTCCACGGTGGATGCCTATGGGACCCATACTCTCATAACTTGGGATACAAACCTGTCATAAAACATAAACTCCAGACATGCCAATATGGTGGACTTTTGCTAAAAGTCAGATTTGTTCCTTCAGTCTACCACTGGCTTTATCGCACAAATTGATCCCGTTTTATTCCTGTTTTAAAATAAGAAATTATAGTCTCTTGAGTGGTAGAGTCTCTGTAAGAACAACAGAAGGAACACTCGGCTAATGTTCAGTGTCCATATGCTTCATTAAAGTTGACCAGATGTCCTCCATTTGTCAAGAGGGACAGAGGATTTTTTCCTCCTCATTCCTGCTTATTCCCTCTAAAAAGTCTATCATGGATACAATTGCTGGCTCTCCTCCCAGCTCTTAGTCATTCAGGCCTTACTCTAAGAACACAATCATTGATAATCAAGTGCTTTGCACTTTGGGACTTGAGGAAATTAATAAGGTTGTTGCTCCTTTGTGGGTTCTGTTGTTTATAGTACAGAAATGTACATCAAAATTCTCACCCTGCCTATGTAGTCATCTAAAGAAAATAATTTAAAGCAGGCAAGATCCTGTTACTGGGTGAAGTGTGTGTGTGTGTGTGTGTGTGTGTGTGTGTGTGTGTGTGTTTGTTGGGGGAGGGGAGGGAGGGTGTCCTCTTCCCCACTGGCTGCTGCTGGGGGTGGAGGCCCTGCATATTCTGAGAAAAAGAATTTTCTGAGATTGGCAGGGAAGGATAGGATATGGTAGAAAGCTTTATTTCCATGGAATTACACCCCTGAGTTCCCAAAGTCCCATTTCCCTTAGTCCAGTCACAGAAGTGGAGAGCAGTAGGGCTAAAATCAGAGCCAGCACACAGAGTTATCACATTGGAGTAGGGTCCAGTACAGCGTTAGGCTAGCTGCAGTCCGTTAGAACATTGTGTATGGGGCCACACGAGTGAATTCAAGAGAACGGAAGCAAAAGGGCCCGCAAACCAGGAGTTAAGCACAATGCTCCTAGCGGTGGTCCTCAACCTTTCTAAAGCCGCGACCCTTTAATACAGCTCCTCATGTTGTGGTGACCCCAACTATAAGTTATTTTCGTTGCTACTTCATAACTGTAATTTTGCTACTGTTATGAATCTTAATGTAAATATCTGTGTTTTCCAATGGTCTTAGGCAATCCTGCTAGCGGTTCTCAACCTGTGGGTCGCGACCAAAAAAATAATTTTATGGTATGGGGTCACCACACATGAGGAACTGTATTAAAGGCTCTCGGAATTAGAAAAGTTGAGAACCACTCAGGAACCAAGACAGTGAACTTCTTTGTTCAGGGGATTTAGATTCCAAATTTCTGCAAGTGGCCACACCATTCTGGCCAACCACCTGTCCCCAGGTGTGAATTGACAGACAAGTACCTTCCCTAGGTCATCCCAGCTTTCCTGAGTATGTGTCTGTTTTCCCTTCATTGGATTCCTCCCCCAGTGTTTTATAGGGAATATTCCTAGAATGTTTGGCCTTGTCTTTGTTGATTTCCTGGTATTAAAAGCTAGTTAATTACAATGTTATCACACTGACACACATTTTGAATCTTTTAAGTACTGAATGAAATAATAAAATGTGATCTCTTTACATAACAGTTACTGTCAGGAAAAATTGACCAAGATTTGGAAATGGGAGAAAGATTACTGGATGTCCTTCAGATGGAGGGCTGGGTGTTGTCTCTTGGACTCTTTAACGATTATCAGATCCTTAAGGGGTGTGCACCTGTGAGTAAGTTTGTATTGATTAGGTCAGGTATTTGTAAACATTTTAGTCTCAGAATCTCATAAAGTTCTCAAAAATTGAGAACCCATAAAAAATTTAGTTTATATGGGTTTTATCTATTGATATTTAGCATATACATTAAAACTAAGATTTAAAATGTATATTTGTTCATTTATTTTAATGCCAATAATAAACCCATCACCTCTTAACATAGGCACTTGCTTATTTTTAACAAAATGATTATATTTTCCAAAATGGATTGCTTAGAAGAGCAACATTATTTTACAGTTTTGCAAATTTCATTAATGTTTGGCTTGAGAGAAGACAGTTTGATTTTCGTGTCTGCTTCTGCTTTCAATTCATGGCAGTCTGTTCTTTCAGTTGGAGTACATAAAAAAAAATTAACCCCACACAGTGATGTAGTTAGAACAGAGAGGAGTATTTGAAGAGCCCTTTAACATAACTTTGTGTGTTCTTTTATATTACACCTTGGTTGACAAATGGTGGTTTCATGAAAATTATTGGCAATGTGGAATCTGAAATTACACCAATGAGCTTTTCAAAGTGTTCCTTTAAAATGTATCTATCTTGTACTTTAAATGCACTATTTATGTATCTTTGATAATATAACATTGTGCATTGGTCATCTAGAAAATAACGGTTTGTGGATATAAGCACATTTTCTGAATGTTGACATGTTTGACTTCCAATAATTTAAAAAAAATCAAATTTCTTCATATTACTATCAATCTCATCAGCCATTTTTTTTTTTTTTTCTGATCTAAGGGAAACACATACTTATTGTTGTTTAGAGAATAGGTGTAAAATGAACATGCCATTGAAACCAGTGTAACTGGCTAGTTATTATTAATAGGAAAGGAGCAAGGGCAGGCCAGACATTACAGACATGTCATTTGGGCAGCTTCACCAGGAAGCTCCAACTTCACAATCCCTAGGGAACCACCAACCCATCACAAGGGAAAGGGGTCCAACAAAGGGGAAATAGATACACGTGCAGAGACATTGAAGTTATTAGGGAAGGTGTCTATTAGTCACACTGAGAACAAAGAAAATTTGGCAATACACAATCTCCTAAACAAAGAAATTCTCCCGTTGCTCTTGGCTCTTGGCTCATGGAGCTCTCTCATTCATGCTTCCTTGCCACGTGGCCCCATGGACCCCACATGCAGTGTACTGATGGACTGCAGCGGGGAACACAGCTAAAATAGCTTGATGCCATATTGGACACTGTTCCAATACGGAATGGAAACTTTGGACGCTGACTCTGAATCTAGCCCTATTGAATCCACAGCTACACCTCTTCATTGGCAGTAAAATGGAGAATGGGATCTTAGAAACTCAGGGATGTAATTCCAAAGCTTTCCTCAACATTTCATCCTCTTGTGTGAGTCTCAGAATATGCTTTTACTCAGGATATTGCTAGAATTCCACTCCCACTAGCAACATATGGGGATGAGGACCTCTCCCTACTGGTTAACAACATTAGACCCAGGGAACACACTAAAATATATACACTGAGTGGCCAGATTGTTAATGCATTCAGAGACCGTAATAATCTGCCACTCAATGTATATTTTAAAGGGATCCCTGCCCAAGTATGTAAAACTGCAAGCACAAAGGTACTCATCACAGTATCCTATCTAATAAAATAGTAATATGCAAATTTACTGTCACTCCAACACAAGACGGTTGCCCCCATGTGGACACAAGATAGCCACCACAAGATGCAGTTGGGAGGGACCAGGCCTGCAAGGGAGGGCAGTTGGGGGTGATCAAGCCTTCAGGGGAGGGCAGTTAGGGGTGACGAGGCCAGCAGAGGAGGGAAGTTGGGTGTGACTGGGCCTGTAGAGAAGAGCAGTTGGGGTGGGGGGGGATCAGGCCTGCAGGGGAGGGCAGTTAGGAGCAATCAGGCCGGCAGAGGAGCAGTTAGACATCAATAAGGCTGTCATGAGAGTGGTTAGGAGGTGATCAGGCTGGCAGGCAGAAGCAATTAGGGACAATCAGGAAGGAAGGCAGGCAGGCGAGCAGTTGGGAGTCAGCAGTCTTGAACTGTGAGAGGGTGCAGGCTGGGCTGAGGGACAACCCCCCCACCCATGCATGAATTTCGTGCACTGGGCCTCTAGTTGTTTATAATAAAGATTGAAAAATATGCCGAAACCAGTTTGGCTCAGTGGAAGAGCGTCAGTCTGCGGACTGAAAGGTCCCAGGTTTGATTCCAGTCGGGGGCATGTATGTTGGTTGCGGGCACATTCCCAGTAGGGGGTGTGCAAGAGGCAGCTGGTCAGTGTTTCTCTCTCATAGACGTTTCTAGCTCTCTATTTCTCTCCCTTCCTCTCTGTAAAAAAATCAATAAAATATATTTAAAAAAAAAGATTGAAAAATATCCCAACAGATTTTCCTTAATAGATAACTTGTTAAATAAAGTGTGTGAAAACAAAGAAAACAACAAAAGATTGTTTTATACCCACTAAAATACTGTGTGTGTGTGTGTGTGTGTATATTTAATGTCAAAAAGTGATCAACCCACTGTCTAGTATCCATCAGACATACATAGTTACTACAGTATTATTGACTATATTTCCTATGCTGGAGTTTACATCTCTGTGACCATTTTTATAAATGACAATTTGTTCTTATTAATTCCCTTTACCTTTTTCACCTATCCACCTACTGTCTAGTGACCATCAGTTTGTCTCCGTATCTATGAATTTATTTCTATTTTGTTTTTTCATTTATTTATTAGATTCCACATATAAATTAAATCATGTAGCATGGTATTTGTAACTGACTTATTTCACTTAGCATAGCACTTTCTAGGCCCATCCATGTTGTTGCAAATGGCAAAATTTCATTCTTTTGAATAGCTAAGTGATATTACACATGTTCTTTATCTGTTTGTCTATTGATGGACACTGAGATTGTTTTCATATCTTGGCTATTGTGAGTAATGCTGCAATGGACATAGAGAGGCAGGATAGAAACTCTTAGGGAAAGCTCCTGACAGTGGAATGAGGAAGTGGAAGTGGATATCACAGGCTCATAAGTTGCTAGGTCCCCTCACCAGAGCCCTCACCTTCGTGCAAGATCAAAGGGAAACAGTCAATGGCAGGAAGTTCCTGTGGTAGTAGCAGAAGGCAACAACAAGAACTTAAACTACATCAGTCCAAGGTAGAGGAAAACTGACCAGAGAATAACCCCAAAGCTCATTCTATCATCATTGTAATGAAAACTGACACCACAAGTAGAAGGGGGACCGAGGGGAATGAACCCTATGGCACTTCTAGAAGGCACCTTATTAGAAACAAAACCCCCTCCTAACCAAAGTCAGAATTTGGAACCACAAAGTTGAGAAACAACCTATCCTTGGAACCATATAAAATCCCAAAAACTGAATGATGGTGACACATGACTCCCTCCCTCGTTCACCATGTCTATTCAGATGTGTACTTTCACTTATTTCAAGTGGGGTGCTGTGAGACTTGCATCCAGGGGGGCCAGGCAGCAGCCAGTCCTGGGCTCAAGCCCTGATCCTGTCTCCAAGAACTCTCTTTTTCTCTACCTAAATAAAACTTGCTTTAGCTTTCCCTTTGACTCACTCATGAATTCTTTCTTATGTGAATCAAGAGCCTGGAGATCCAACCATGCCAGGGCAGGGGAGCCAAGACTCAGAACTAGCCCAGGGACAAGGAGTGAATACATCTTCTAAAATTACTGTTTTGGATTAAAAAAGAATAATTTTAGCCAACTATTTTACATTATAAAGAAATATATTAATGATTATGAGCATACTACAGTTACTTATATATGCCATAGTATACATTTTCCATTCATAGAACATAAAAAAATGAAATATTCAATAGCTGTATGTCTTTTTTTAAAGAATGGCATGCATATACATTTCTTTTACTGTTTCTTATAAAACTATTGAAAATTATTTTAAAATATATTTCCTAAGTACACTTAAAGTCCCTTTTTTGAATAGTTTTTCTTTATATTCAATTTAAGTTTCTGAGTACTCAAGAGCAGCCATAATAGAATTTAAAAATCACTATACTGATGATTCAGCAGAACTGGATTCTCAGAGCTAACAGCTAGAAAAGTATCTCATGAGTAAAACGAAACTGCTGATATACAGGATCTCTGAGTCCTATAATTTCATAGTAAAAGAGAAATTTCTATTTTGTTTAATAATTATATTTCTTTTTCTTTTTTTTAAAAGTAAAATCATGTAACCCCAAGTTGATTGAGATAGAATAATATGTATATTTTAATGTATTTTCATTTTTTAAAAATAAGCAAAGGACCTATATTGAATTTCTAATTTTAAAAAATGTCATTGTATTGTATAATGTGTTTTTGAAGCAAAAACTGAAATGTTTTAAAAGTCAAACCCAATGTAGGAGATTGGCATTATTATTGCCTCCACAGAAGTCATAGTTTCTTATTTGGCTATAGACACTATACCAATACAGGAAGAGGAAAACAAAACAAAAGACTTAGAGCATTTAAAAAGCCAACTTGAAAATAATTTTTATCTTAATTATAACTTTTCATCTTAATGTAAAATAATACTTATCTTAATTGTGAAGTAATTTTTACTATCCAAAAATCTTTCTATATCTCAGTTGTAAAAAGACAATTTTACTATCTCCAGACAATATCTGGTTTATTTTTCATGTATTCCCATTTTGCTACCATGTTTAATAATAATTAAAGAAAATTTAAATAGGTCTCTCACTAAAAGCAAATAGGCAAACAGTAGCAAAAAGAACAAAATATCTGCCTCTCACTAAAACCAATAAAATATTGTTTTAATTTCTTGGCAACTATGATAATGTTTTTGTTGTTATATAAATCATATGCATCTAGGTGTTACTAGATAGGAGGTCCTGGCTGCTAATGGGGGCGGATTTTTTTCTGATATTCTAAGAAATGAGAATTTTTAAGACTTGCATGGAGGGATTGTAGAAAGATTTATTTTTGTGGAATCAAAGCCCTGAGTTTCCAAAGTCCTATGCGCCTCAGTCCCGCAAGGAAGAGGTCCCCTTTTGCCTTTAGCGGGGCTAGAATCAGAGCAGTGTCCAGTTCCTTTCCATGGCTGCACAGGCCAATACAGCATCAGGCTACCTTAATGTGGGTTTCCTGCTGCAGTCCATCAGTCTGTTGTGGGCCATGTGGGCGGATGAAAGGAAGCCAGAGCAAAAGAGCCCCATGAGTCAAGAATCAGAAGAGAAAGAGAACTTCTTTGTTTAAGAGATTAGTATTCCCAATTTTGTGTGTGTTTGCAGCAGCCATACTCATTTTGACCAATCATCTCTGTTCCCAGGTTTGACTGACAAGCAAGTATCTTTCCTATGCCACCCCAACTTTATTGGGTATGTGTCTATCTTCCCTTTGTTGGCCCCTTCCCCCAGTGTTTTGCAGGGAATAAGCTAGTGATTCCCTGGGAAGAGCAAAGTTGCAACTTCCTGGTGAAGCTGCCCAAATGACCCCTATAATGTCTAGCTTTCCTTTTTGCTTCTTTTCTGTTATTAATAACTAGAGGCCCAGTTCACGAATTTGTGCACAGGTGGGGTCCAGCTGGCTCAACCCTGATGGTGGCATATGGGGCTGGACCTGTCAGGAGGAGGAGATGGTGGGAGGCTGGCTGGCCGGCCCAACCTGACCGGCCAATCAGGCTGGGCCAGCCAGGGGGAGGGGCTGCAGGTGATTGGCCAGCTGGCTCCATCCCCGATTAGTAGGGGAGCCAATTGGGGAGTGGAGCTGGCTGTGAGGGGATTAGGGTAGTGGGGCTGATCAGGGCAGTGGGCAGTATGCCGGCTGTTCCCATCCCCCAATTAGGTGGGGGTCCTATAGGAGGTCAGCAACCAGGGGGAGAGGCCATGGTGGTTGGCCGACAAGCCCCACTCCAAATTGGTGTGTGGGGGCTGATTGGGGGTGAGGCCAGCAAGGGGGAAGGGCTATGGGCAGTTGGCCTGCTGGCCCTGCCCCTAATTGGAGTGGGAGGGCCAACTGGGGTGGAACTGACTGGGGGAGGGACTGCAGGCTGTTCTGGGTGAGGCAAGCTGATCAGGATGGGGCCAGCTGGGGGGAAAGGCAGTGAGGGGATTGGCCAACTGCCCCACCCGAGACTGGGGTAGAGAAACTGATCAGGGACAGGGTCAGCCAGGGGGAGGGGCTGCAGGAGATTGGCCTACTGGCCCTGCTCCTGATCAGGGTAGGGGAGGTGGAACAGGGATGGGGCTGGCTATGGGGAGGGGTCATGGGAAGTTGGCCGGCTGGCCTCTCCCTCAATTGGACCGGTTTGCTGGCTGCAGTAGGTATCATAGCGACTAGTCATTCTGGGCATTTTGGCGTTCCTATCTCTGGCTTTTCATATATGTAGATTAGCTAATTACAACAGTATCATAGAGAAGACTTAAAGTCCTGTAAATTTGGAACAAAAATTCACAGAATTTGGGGTTTTAGTTCATATGGATTCACCCAGTCTAGTTTTATTTAGGTTAGGTTTCAAATGAATCCAAAAATTTCTCAACAAGGCCTGATATTGCTGCCAATATTTGCATGGTTTGGAGTGTAAACTATTATTAACCCTAATGATAACAAAAGCAAGCATTCTGCATTTCTAAGTACTCATTGCACATAAAATGCTAAATGACATTTTCAGTTTTTGGAAGAGCTGCTTTTATGGTATATAAATTTGAACCTACTGAACTAAAAAAGTTGATTTTATAAAATTTTAGCATTAGTAAGATGGAAGCAAACAATTCAGGCCCACTGAAAAAATAAGACCATTTATTAGGGTGAAAAAATACATTTTTATCATGTGTTAAATTATACGTGTTTTTATACGCCCTAAAACAATCTGAATACTATAGAAGAAATGATTTTTCTGAGAAGTGCTTTGTTTGATATTAACGCAAGTACATTGGAAAATGTTTCCTTTCTTTCCAATGCATTTGTTTATACATTTTAACAAAAATTTGTGCTCTCAGGGGGAGGGGGTTCCATCAGCGGGCTTGTGGTTGAGTTCCCCCTGTGGGAGGGCACTGACCACCGGGGGCAGTTCCTACATTGAGCATCTGACCCCTTGTGGTCAGTGCACATCATAGTGACCAGTCATTCCTGGTCATTCTGCTCTTAAGGTCAATTTACATATTATCCTTTTATTATATAGGATAGCAAATAACTTTGCTTTCCAGCCATAGCTCTTATAATGTCTTGCTAAAGAGAAGTGTAGGCAAACTATATAGAGTATGATGAGATGAAGGGTGGAGGGGGTTTTCACAATGAATTCATTATATTTATGTAGAACTTTCATGTACAAAGTTATTTACATACAGTGTTTCATTGCTCATTAAAACAACTTGACTGTGCAAATATTATCTACAGTGATCAGATGATAACACTGCAGCCCAGAGAGATGAATAGTTTCTAGTTTTCAGATGAATTTAAAAAAGGCTTCCGCCTCTTCTGACCTCCTATCGAATGCTCTTTTCACAGCCACACTGAGGGAGGGGATCATTAACTCAAAACTGGAGGCTCTCATGCTGACATGAATCCTTGATCATAATTGACCTAAATTATTCTGATCTACAACAGTTTAAATTAAAATCCAACAAATAATTGCTCAATTTCACTTTATGCTGACTACAGAGACCTGGCCGTAGAGGGCCTGAAAAGGGAAATCTACAATATTACTCAGAAAATAAAGAAAAGCTTTTATTGAATTGAATTAAAGTGATTCATTTTTTTTTCTTCTTTAAAGATCTTTTAATTGATTGTTATTTTTAAAAATCCCTTAGGAAACTCTTTATAAATTAAGAAGGTTGATTTTGTGATAAAACTAAGTTCTGCTACTTACCTTTTTTCTCCCTTGGAGTGCTTAGAACTTTTTTCCTCTTCACGTCCACTTTTACTTCATCTATACATCCCCAAGTAGCGTTTCTTCATTATTTATACCCTTTAATCTTTTTTCTGCTCACCTTAAGCGAGCTTACTGCAAAGATCCATTTGTTGTAGGATGTTTAAAAGTCAAAATTTAAAGAACAGAGTAATGTATTTAATATGCATCCATTATTGATTCTGCCTTTATAAACATATATTGAGCTGAAATATTTTTTATCATAGTCAAGTTCTTAATCAGTGTCTCACGCTATTGAACAAAATCTTTTGAGATTTTACTAAGTGTAGGTGTCAGCTCTAAGTCCTGGGAATTAAAAGGTGATTGGGACCCAGTTCTTGATCTTGAGAACCCTTGAGTTGAGTAAAATTTTCTAGGTTAGTATGTTGGCATGCTTATTTTTGGCCTATTACCACAATTTTTAATAGGTCTTTGATTTAGCCATGACTCTGTGACTGACACAGAGGGCATTTCATTGGTTACATTACATTGGAAGGGAAAGGATGGGTTAGACAGATCGACCACTAGGCCTCTGTGGGCAATAAAAGCCAATTAACAAAGAATGGATTGCTTATACAGACTCAGTATTGTCAAACATGAAAGAGTTAGAGTTTGAAAAGCCATGGTTAGTTATGTATTAAATAAAAATTACAACTCATTTTCTGACATTCCATCTGACCAATTTAATCCCAATTTTTTTCATTTTTAAAAGACTGTTTTGGATTTACTAGCTGCTATCACTACAAGACCGGTATCTTATTAGTTCAGAAGGATAATACTTTGAAGAGATTTATATAAATAATTTCAGATAAATATCAATACTAAGGTTTTTTTCATAATCATTTTTTAGATTAGCTGATTAAATATTAAAATATTATCTAGCTGTGAAGTAGGATTTTATTTCCAAATGGTTACTAAAAACAGCGAAACCCTATATTTTATTGGCAAAGAGCTATAAGGATTTGTCCCTCCCATCAAGAAATACTTTAGTGTATAAATTGTTTATACGTTTACTACACCCTCCACCCAAAACTGTTCCACGTGCCTGTGAGTGCAGGTTCTCTGCTTATGTCCTAGGCAGTACCAGCCTCTACGACTCACATGTGACTGAGGCCAAGGTGAGAGTGATCTGATCATGAATGGAAATGTTTAAACATTGTCGGCATGGATCCACTCAAAGTTACAGGGTTTTCACTTGAGATGGCGCCTAGAAATGTGTTTTTAATGACATTCTATCTTCTCTTTTCCCTGTCTCTGAAAACCCTTGCCTGTCTCTTGTAGCCGATGTGACATATAAACTCCTCCAGGAGGACCGGCAGACAAGCACAGGGTTTGGTTCCCAGCCAGCTTTGTTCCGACAGTTGTACGAGTGCCACATTCATGAAGCAAATGCTCATTTTCTGGCCCTGCTACAGTATTCCAAGCTTTCTTTCCAGATGGCTATGTAGCGTCAGCTCCACCAGCAGGCTTCAGTCTTTATCTACCCAACAAAAGGCACATCTGCCTGACCGTGGCATATTAGCATAGCATTTCTCATCACAATACCAAGAACCATGCAACTGGAGATACACATGTGAAAGACAATCTTGTGAAGTTAATAGTGGCATGGAGTTGTTTTTCTCTTGGCCACTTTGCCTAAGAAATGATTTGTCCTGTCTTTAATGTCAGGAGGATACATCCTTTTATTTTTAAGCAGTCAATCAGTGATTAAAAAATCATTTGCTGAGAACCGTTCACTGGATTGGTTGCTGGGGATATGGAAACAAATAAGACATGTTCATTTCTATAGGCCACAAACTTGTAAACAAGGATGAGACAGATGAGGAGGACATGCCTGGAGGTAGCAGGAGAGGCAGAGTAAACAACATTGCTCTGGGGAGAGAGAACGGTAGAAGCAGGGAAGGCTCTGCAGAGGAAAGGCCTTCTGCTGAGCATGTGCTGGTTTGCATTGATTGATTTGTTTCTGTTTCTTATTGTCTCCCAGAGTGAAGGAAATGCCTTACTCAACTGAACATTCGTAATTTTGACTTCATGTGAACGACCTATTTTAATCCCCACAATAAATGCCTGGTATGTGTGTGCGATTCCTTTTTACATATGAGAAAGTTGACCCTCGGAGATTGACTTACTCAAGGTCACATAGCTGGTAATTGGAGAAACTGGAGCTAAAAATACTCTCCTGGCACTGATTCTCCTGCTTTTTTTCCACCAACATGCCGTCTCTATGTAATGGAATTTTGGCTTCATAGCCATAATATTTTGTGACTTAAAGTCGGCTCACAACTGATTATCCCATTTGATTTGGATTGACCCAAATGCTAAAGAATTTCTCCCTGCTTTTTTTTTTTTATTGCCAGTATTAAAAGAACAAAAAAAAATTACAGAAATAATGTTTATTGTATAATTATTAAACATCAGGCCCGTTATTTGAACTTGAGAGGTTTAACTCACAATAATTTTATAATGCGGCACTTTGTTTCCATTTTATAGATAAGCAACCGAATCTTGGAGTAATGAGGTAACTTGCCCAAAGTTGCACGCTATGCATGTAGAAGAGCTTGGATTTAGTCCAATCGTCGGATTTCAGAACTCAGAAACGTCACCACTGATATCTGACGAGATGCAGCATTAGTCCATTCTGATAGCTCACAAATTAATGAAATAAGTGACCCATGCTATCTGGAGACCCTTTCTACACTTTTAAAAAATGTAAGATTATTCTACTGTATAAACCTGAATGGAATGTAGAAAAATGTGGTATTAGAAAACCTATACTATGCTTTCTCCCAATCATCATTTTATATCTGTTTTAAAACATAAGATGCTGCAATAGCTTCAAATTTATGCATACAAACTTGCATATTAGTGATGGCTTTTAGACAGCAAAGTAAATGTTCATAGTGTGTGTTGGACGCTCCCACATCCATCTTTTCAGTTCACATTGTCCGGTGAGTACTTTCCCAAAAATATAGTAGTAATACAGGCAGTCCTTGGGTTATGTCGGACTTGATGTATGTTGTTTTATGGTGACATCACCATCTCCCATTTATTTATAAAAAATAAAAATGTTCCATCATTTTGATGGAAGTACATATATGCTTTATGTTTTTTATTATTTATTTATCACAAGTAAAGGCCAGAAATGGTTATCTTTGTTTTAATTTTTTTTACTGTTTCACTACATTACTGCTGTGTGTGTGCTCCATGTGAGTGACATAGGTGCTTATGTAGGTGGGTTCTGACTTACAGGAAAAATCACATTACGACGCCATAGGAACGGATCTACAACATTATCCGAGGACCTACTTCCCATACCTTGTTCCTATCACTTTGGCTCACCTTCTAGATTTGGCCAAGAACTAGGAGAATCTGCCTTTTCAACTTTTCAAATTTGTTTGTAGTTCTCTATCTTCAAAGGGCGTCTGGCTTTTTCTCTGCAGAGCATGTAGAAAAAAGAGGAGAAAAGTTGGGAGAAAGAAGAAAAGAGACAATATAAATTCCTGGAGTCTGAGAATCAGGGTGCCTTCTTTTGATTCATGACTCTGAATTGGGCTCCATAGATGCTAAATTAGAGTGCGGTCATCTAGTAGACTTAGAGATGTCTGGATTCTCAGAGGAACATTGTGGTTAGTGTGGTATTTTACACAGCATTAGAAACTAGTGATGAAAAGAATTTGTGGATGAGTCAACCATTTCGTGCAGCAAATGCTTTGGTTCTTGTTCATTAAGTAAAACAACAACAAACAAAATATAAACACCCACTATGACACTTAGAATGGACTTACAGAATATCTGTTTAAATTTTTAAATATATCTATCTATACTAGAGGCCCAGTGCAGGTAGGGTCTCTAAGCCTGGCCTGTGATTAGGGCCAATCTTTCCTGGCTGCCAGCAGCTGGCCCCAACCCCCAATGCCGCCATTGCCCTCTGTGTGTGGGGCGACTGGCAAGGTGATTAGGGGGCTGCATCCTCCACCACCCATCTCCAGGTCCCCGTTTCCCAATGGCTATTTGGAGTTTGACAGCTGGGAGGAAGAACCGAGAGATTGGCAGCTCCTGCATTGAGCACTTACCCCCTGGTGGTCAGTGAGTGTCATAGCCGACCAGTCATTCTGCTGTCTGGTTGATTTGCATATTATGATGCTTAATATATATATATATATATATATATATATATATATATATATATATATTCTAAAGTTTTTTGATTTATTTAATAAATCTCCTTTTCTTAGAATCATATTGATGTGAAATATCCAAGGGACAATTAGAGAAGCCAGCAGGAGAGAGATGTAGATGTTCTGTGAAAATTCTTGAGCCAATTTTTAGATTGTTTATGCTTTAAGGTCAGGGAACTAACAGTATTTGAAAAAAAAAACAAATAGGCACCATTTGCCCTAATTGGAAAGCCAGATTTCATAGCAATTATAGTACATGGATTAAATAGAAATTGAAGGGCACAGGAAATATCAAGAAGTCCATGCACCTGTTACAGATGAGTGTGGCAGGCTAAGGGCCTGTGAGCTATTCCATGAATCAGGATCAAAGAACAAAACTTAAAGCTAAGAAGAAAAAAGGCCATCATTGGTGTGGGATAGCACTTGATTTAATCAGACACCTTACATTGAGGGTATATATTTATGTTGAAAATAAGTTAAATATTGAAGTTCTTTCTGAATATTGAAGACCTTTCTTGCAGGCTTAATTTTTTTCTAATGGTTAACTTAATAGCAACTAGTTTACCATTCAGGTAACTCAGGGAAGTCATGTTAGCCTGAAATGAACACACCTCATACATTTATTTGATAGTGGTGAAATGTCCACATTCTTAAACTTTATTATAAAATTCATCCTAAAAATGTTTTCTGTGTTTTCAGTTGCTGAAGGATATGGCGTGAGTCAAATGCAATATGGGAGTGCTATTTATTACAATTAATTCAATATTTTTCTGCTCATCTTCTGGTGCTGGTTGGCTCTGGAAGAATGCTTTCAGGAAGGTGCACGGAATAAAATATTGTAGCTTTCTCCTCCAAAACAAAAAATGTGCATATATTAAAATGAACTGAACAGCTGGCAAAGAGCTGCTTAGAGCTGTTTTTATTTTAAAATAAAACATAAGACTAACTGAATTACTATTGATTGGAGGTTAGCTCTTTTGGAATTGCAGAATCATATATATTTTTTGCTACCATTATATGAGGATACATTTTAGAGAGTTATCTTAAAATAGAAATATTTATTTAAGTGCTAATGCAAAATTAAAAGAGGACTTTTTAACACCATCTGAGAGAAAGAGAGCGAGAGAGAGAGAGAGAGAGGTTACAAGGGGGAAGGGATATAGAATGACAATTAGATAAATGTGACAAGTAAAGGGAAGCTATTTGTATAGACCTGATTTCTGAATTATTCTGCTTTGTTCTTCCACAGAAACAGGAAGTGCTGTGTCACATGAAATAATTGAAATCATAAATTCTCTTATCTTCTTGAGGGAAAATTGTGTAGAATCTGATTAAAAAAATAACGTGGTGATCAAAACAGGATATTAGCAGAGACTATCATTGCCTTTGATCATCTTTCAATATCACCTCTGATTCTAAGGCTATTAGTCACTCATCTGTAATGAGGCATCTCATCTCCTACATCAATTATTATATTAAAATCCCACAAAAATACATATTGCTTCCCAGAGTACCAGCATAACACAAAGATTGAAATGCCCTTGTGATCAAGTTGTGTTCTGAAAATATAACATATTCACCAAAAATGAAGTCATGTTACATCTTCTGTCACTAGACTGAATTATGTATCAAGTAACTTAAAGAAAGTTTTCTTTGGTGATTTAAGGTAAAGTTAAACTTTTAGAGAATCCTCCTACTTGGAGTGAGTTGTAAAATGATAAGCTTTACACAGAAAGTAATTTACCAGTCATTTCCAGAATTTATTTCTCTTTCTTCAGATATTGCTTTTGGGTTTAGTCTGATTTCTCATGCCTTATCCTACAGTAGAATTTCAGTTGTGCTGGTGACATTATAATTCATAAAAGAAAAATTCTTCCAGAACCAGAGCATATATACTAAGGTCATTCCTATGGTAATAAACTGTTTACAATTCCAAGATATAACAACAACAACAACAATGATAAAAGCCAACATGATTATGCGCATAATCAACCTCAGCCAGATACAATCAAAAGTAGTAATGAAAGCCACAGGCCAGTGTGGCTATTTGGTTGGGCATCATCACAGGCACCAAAAGGTTGCTGGTTGAATTCCTGGTCAAGGCACATCATGGATTGTAGGCTTGATCCCCAGTAGGGGGTGTGCAGGAGGCAGCTGATTGATGTTTCACAATATTTTACTTTTTTAAAATATATATATATAGAAAGGAAGGGAGAGGGATAGAGAGTTAGAAACACAATGAGAGAGAAACATCGATCAGCTGCCTCCTGCATACCCCCTGATGGGGATGTGCCTGCAACCAAGGTACATGTCCTTGATGGGAATCAAACCTGGGACCCTTCAGTCTGCAGGCTGACGCTCTATCCACTGAACCAAACCGGTCAGGGCCACAATGTTTTACTCTTCTATGATGTTTCTCTCTTCTTCTTCCTTTCTCTCTCTCTAAAAAAATAAATAATAATTTAAAAATGGTAGTGGCAAATAGTTAAAAAATGAAAGTTCTGAGGAAAAAAAGAAGAAAACACCAAAGTATCAGTTGAACTCTTGAAAACTTTTCATCTAAATTGTTTTTTGGGTTTAAATTTTTTTTAATGTGATGTAATTTCTGTTGTCCTTTTTTTTTTTTTTTTTTTTTTTTTTTTTTTTTAATGTTGGGCCAGAAAAAAAAATTATAACCAAAAACCAACTTAGTGATATTAAATAATCATAAAGTCATAAAATTTTAAAGTGAAAAAAAATGGAGCCATCATTTAGCCTATTTGCAATAATGACTGATTACAATGACAGATCATCAGAATTACCTAGAATTGTTTGCCTGTGTATGTGTGTGTGTGTGTGTATAAAATTGTACAAATACAATCTGTATATATATGTATATAAGTTATGCACATACGGGTATACATGTATATGTATGTTGTTGAGCTTCATTTCTGGAGATTCAGTTCTAATTCAGTAGATCTGGAGATTGGCAAAGCAAAGTTTCCAGTGATCAGTCAAAATTGGAAATAACTTATGTCACAACTTCCACAACTTTGCATTTGAGGAAAGTGAGGGCTTGTGCAGACTGGCCAACCTACCAGTTGTCACGCAGCCAACAGATAGTAGTTGGGGATAAAACCCAGGTTTCCTGATTCTTGACTTTTTCCATTAACCCAGGCTTCTTCTTGATGTTTTATGAGAAATGGTTAATCCCATCTGTCACTTCACTTACAGCATTCTCTAGGTTTTGTTTAATAAAGAATTATTTATGCTGCTGATAAACTACTTAGTCTTTAAGAGTAACCTGATAGTGTGTTTGTACATAAAAATAAAGCTGTTAACACTTGGTCTCTTTGATTGGAAATGATTTTCATATGTTTTCTCATTTCCTTTTGTTAAGATTTATCTTCTAAGTTGTGGTTTTTTACACTTCAAAGTGGAACTATTTAAATCTAGATACAAGCAAATTGTTCATTAAACTCACTTGCTTAATAATTTCAGAAGTCTGCCAATGAATTGTTTATTGAGAGGGTTGTGTTCTTTCTTCCTTTCTCTCTCTCCTCTCTCTTATAATCCCCAAAGGAAATGGCAGATGTGAACGGCTGAAATGTAATATGCTGACTTGTTTGCCTAGTACACATATGACCGCCCTCTGTTGGATAAAATTCGATCTGCTCTAATATGCTAGATTGTCTTGCCCTCTAGTGGTTTGGGGAGAGGATAATAGTGAGGATACTGGAAGACTGACTGCATGAAGGATCAGGTAACTCTTTAAATAACAAAATTCAACCAAAAGCCCGATTTAATAATACCTATAATTTAAAAAGCAAAAAAATAATCTTGATTGTACCTCAAATTTTATTTATGGATAAATCAATAGAAGCATTAAATTAAATGTTTTGTAAGAAATGTGAATTTATGGTTACTTTTTATACTTATCTCAATTTATCCTTTTTTTAATTGTCAACTTCTAATAGGTCATTTTTCGAAAATGGAAGTTCTTGAACTAGGATGAATTTTATTCACTATGGCCAAGATTCTGTAAACTGAAGAAGCAACATGAAAAAGAAATTCTAAATGGGAAAAAAAAAACCACCCTTATTTTTGAAGAAAAAAATATTTATGTTTTAAAATATGAAAATTAAGTTGCCTATATTGAATTTACTATCCTACTCTTTAAACCTAGTTTGAACATAAGCTTCATAATCACTCATTTAATTAATTCACTCAAGTTTAATTAAACATAACCCATTTTATTTTTTTTTTTTAGCTCTTGGATGAATAAGAAATAAATAAGATTGATCTTTAGTGACATACAGTAATCAGATTTAAAGATTCTGGCAGGTTTGAGTCTTGTTGCTACAGATAGATTAATTTTTTCCCATTTGTTTCATCACTCTAAACTTGCCCTTCTCTTGTGAAGTGACATTTTTCTTGTTTGTCATCCCAATAATTCATCTCTGACTCCCCAGGGCAAAGTACAGCACCTGAACCACGATTCTAGCACCTCTTCTAACCCTTACCTCTCCTCCTGCTTCTTCTAGTGTTTAAGAAACCCTGAGACTCTGCTAGCATCAAAACCTCCACTAAAAGGTAAATCAGGTATCTATTGTCTTAAAATAAAGTCAATGATTTATTTACCCATTAATAAATGTATATCACATATATACACACATTTATAGGTAAAAGATAGATATTCTGGAGGAGATAGGACAGCTGTTTCTAACCCAATGAAATAGATTATCATGTGTTTGTATTGTTTCTTAAAAATACAAAAATAAAAGATTTTATCTTCTCACTTCATAAGACCATATGCTTTAATACAGCAAAGCTACCTCATCTATTTTCACCCCTAGTATCCATTACTTTTACTTTTTAAGATCATGTTTGCGCATTATAAAGCTGGTTTGGATACCAAAGCTACAATTTCCTATTAGGCCAAAAAATTTGTCCTTCACTCTTGGTACCTACAGGAATGACACTCCGCCAGGTATCTATCCGAGTTGATTTCTGCAGGGGCTGGTGCTTATTAAATATTTTAGTGATCACCATAGAGCAATAGGAAGTTTTCATTTGTTCACCTCAGAGCTGTCCATGTGCTGTTCCCTCTTTCTAAAATAATTCACCTTTCCCTCCTCTAATACTGAATTCCCAGCCATATTAGATTTAGCAGTAGACATATATGTTATTTGATGATGCGTAAAAACTCCAGGATAGAGTTAATTATAACTTCATTTGTGTACTTTGTGAAAACCCTATTAAGTTGCCTATTATTGTCCAACCTATTCCTGAACAATGGAAAACTTTAGCTATGAACATTGTTGTTTTTTTAATTAGAAAATAATTGTTAAACTTGGCTTGTACTTAAATTTTTACAATTCATTCTTTTTTTGGTATCACTTTTTAAATCAAATGTTACCAATTCTAAGTAGGTCCTTTTTTTTGTTTCATATTTTATCTTTTATACATTCTATAAGGTTTTAAAAATATATACCGTATTTTTCGGACCATAAGACGCTCCGGACCATAAGACACAAGTTTTTAGAGAAGGGAAATGAAGAAAAAAAGATTCTGAAACAAATAGTGTCCTAAAATATGTTATGTGCATTAAAACCCAACATCACAGTCATAAACACATGTAATCAACCCTGTAAAGTAAACAGCAGCATTTAGAACCATTTTAGAGCCAGGCAAGCACACAGAGACCACACAGAGCCAGGCAAGTAAAACAACTTTTTTTTTTTAAGTATATGTGTAGGCTATATTTGGACCATAAGACGCAGGGACTTTTCCCCCCCACTTCTGGGGGGGAAAAAGTGCGTCTTATGGTCCGAAAAATACTGTAATCTTCCAATTAATTTTAAAATTTCTAATTTAGATTGTTTCTTTTTCATAGCATGACATTCTATATTTTCATTAATATCTCTGAAAAAAATGATTTTAAATAACTTCTCATCATGATGATTCACTAATTATATGCTGTTCTTTGATTTCTCTCTATCATGTTGCATGCAGACATCCTCCAAGCTATGTTGAATACTTGCTTTCTGCCAGGGTGTTTCTCAGCATCTAGAAGGGTTCAGGAATCTAAAAATGGCTCTACTTAAATGAATAAAGTGACTAGACATTAAATATAAATTTGGAAGGCATTTTGGGGAACCAGAGGAACCTAGCTTCAGTAACCAAGTTCTCTCAATCTCTGGACCCCTAGCTCTGTATTAACACAAATTGCCCTAAAGCAAAGCAGATATACATATCAAAGGTAAGGCTTGGTATACCGTATGCATTGTCAGGTTGGGGTAACTGCCCTTGGCTGTTCAACTGTTTGGCCAGCAGCAGGTAATAACATGTAGATTGAAATGCCCTCAGCTGTCTGGGAGTAGGCAATAATATATGGATCTTTTTTAGGTTTGGAGAAATCCTTTGGGCCATTCCAGCAGGCAACAATATGATTCAGCCCTTGCTGAAGGCTCAAGGTCCACCAACCTTTTGATGAACTTCTTGCATTTATTATGACATGTTGGAATTAGCTTCCAGCAGTTTTCTGATTACATTTAAGAAGGAATAAACTCAAAGCTTGTGTGTCATGTTTAGCAGACTTCATATTAGGTGAGTGGGCAGGAGGAGCCATTAAACTAGAAAGCCTCTAAATGCCAGAATAAGAGGAGACTTGCTCTCTAGGTTTTCACTCAAAGGTGCCTGGTTTTCCAAAGAAAGATGATTCCCAGTATTTTTTGTGTGGGAATACTATTTGGAATGGTAGGAGATTTCTACTCTCTGCTGACCTTGAGGTCTGTGGGTTAAAAATCACTCAATCATCTCCTATAGAAGGTTAAATCTGTCTTTGACTTTGAGTTTTTCTCCTGCAGTTTGCGTCCCCGTTATTCCAGTCTGTAATTTAGTGTCATGTTTGGTTCATCCTTTTATCTTTTGTGTTTTTCTAAAATGGTTCTTACCCATTTGATTGTATCTACACCGTTTCTTCATTGTTGTGGACTTTATACCTCTTTATTTTCTTTACTTTAAATGTAAGGGGTCATAAGGATGAAAAGGCATATATATGACTGGGACCAGTCCACCATTTTGAAACAGAAGTTCTAAGGACAAAGAAAGAGAACACCATATACTCGTATTATCTTTGTAATGAGAAAATAGAGTGGCAGAGAGTAGTATGGCACTTTAATTCCCTTCATGTTCTTAAAGCCCACTTATTAGATTAAATGCAGTATCTTTACTTGAATCCAATGATAAAAGTCTTAAAGTTCTCTCTGAGGTCATCTTGTCAAACTTTAATTTGGAAGTTTCACTCAGTCTGCTTTCAGAACATACTTAATCATTCTCACTGAGTACTTAATGAAGTATAAATCATTGGAAAATTCTGCTTTCTTAGGAAACCCTTCTAGTTTAGCTTCTCTTTAGTTTTACCCACTAATACTAATTTATCCATTAAAAATATGCACTTCAAAAAATATGCACTTCAGGGGACTCTGCAAACACTAAAAATTGTATATAAAATAATTTTATACATGTATAAAACACTTTATCTGAGAGGAGGGCCCATAGGTTTCATTATATTATTGTCAACTTAATCTATAAATAAATAAAACTCTAAAAGTCACTGATTTCCAAACAGTATAGAGAAAGCTGACTTCCTTTAATTTCTGGCACTTCTCCAAATATGCAAGAAAAACTATAATCTATTTTTGTTTTTATGTTTATACAATGAAAGCCTCAAAATCCTTAAATAGCATGATACTGTGGCTATTTAAATAGGAATCAGATTTTAAAGAGCTCAATCTAAAGTTATTACAAATCTGTTCATGTTCACTACCCATAAATAAAAAGGGTCAGTTAGTAAAACAAAGCAATAAGTTCAATACACTAAATGGTGGGAACATTGTCTTTCTGAAGAAGTGGAATGATCAAGATAATACAGGGAACTTTATGCTCTAGTATTAAATTACTACACTTGTGAACCTTTCAATTATAAAAGATGGGATCAAATCAGTGGGATTTTTGCTCTCACTGATGTATATCAGCACTATTCATAAAAACCATTCTGATATTTTTAGCAATATTCAGAAAACATACTATTTTGTATAACATTTTCATAGCTTTCCCAGCTGGTGTCACCCAGTGGTTTAGTGTTGACCCGTGAACCAGGAGGTCAAGGTTCAATTCTGCTCGGGGCACATGCTCAGGTTGTGGGCTCAGTCCTCAATAGAGAGCATGCAGGAAGCAGCTTATTAATGATTTTCTTTCATCACTGATCTTTCTATCTCTCCCTCCCTCTCCCTTCCTCTCTCTGAAATCAATAAAAACATATTTAAAAAAATATTTTTCATGGATTTGTGAAAAGTATCACAATTATCAGGACCTTATGACAACTTTCAAGTTTTTTTTATACCTCAGGTATGTAATCTTTCTTTGTTAAATCATTTAAATAATAAGTGATGATTTTAATGTAAATTAGAAAAATTAGATAAGACAAAAGTCACATAAAATATCACTACTCAGTGTATCAATATTAAAATTTTGGCTTATATACTTTTAGAATAAAGTATATCCTTTGACCTCTTTAATTATCAACATATTATGGATGCTTTTTCATCAGCGTGAATATGAGCCTAACTTTTCATTTCAAATTATAGCATAGTATTCTATTGTCCAGATGTGCTGCAATTAATTTAATAAACATTTTGCTTTCATTCTTTGCTTCCAAAACAACAATATAATAGAAACCTTTTGTATGTGTATTATGATTTTACATATTGCCAAAATTCCTTTGAGATAAATTTATACCCCTCCCCACAGTGAATTGGAATCTTCCCCACTTTGGTACATTCAGGCTAAACTAGGGTATCAAAGCTCATTTCAGTTTTTACAAATTCGTTAAGCAAACTGTGGTATCTGTCCTTGTTTTATCATGCTTCTTCCTTTTTGGCAGAAAGGCAGCTCATTGTAAAAGACACTGTTTATATCTAAAGGTATAAGGGGTCAATGTGCGTGCCCCTGCTTTTGAAGCTTGTGATTCCATGAATAATAAAAGTTACTCTAAGAAGTCTGCAAAGATCCTATGGTTTTGAAATAGCCTTTGCTTGATAATTCCAGAAGATGAATCCAATCTCTCTCTACAAAGAGGAAATACATTTTGATAGACCTATAATGATAGAAGGTGCTGTACAAACATCAGTACCTATTATAGTAAATACCCAATTTGTGGGCATGAGCGGGTACATAAGGAAAGTGATGCACAGAGATATGGATCCAGAGATAATACAAAAGCTGTTTTTTGACCAATAGCCATATGAATCTTTGATACCTGATATTTCTTCCAAAACTATTACATTATCACAAATAGAATTAAAGTAAAATAATGAACTAAATTAAATTGTATGAAAATCAATTTTTTAAATAACATCCTAGTTTGAAATATAGTTATTAATAAGCAAGAAGTATTTAAAAGGAGAGCAGGAAAAACAGGGAGACCCAAAATTTACAATGAATCATTTCATAAAATTTTACATAATTATTATTATTCAATTATTTAAATTATAATGCCTTTTTAAAATTATTCTATTTTATTCTAGATGGAGCCAATAAAGTTACAGACAATAGAGATTTTCTAAACTTGTACTATATATATACAGAAGAATATTATTTGTTATTATATTTTAAATACCAGAGGCCCGGTGCATGAAATTTGTGAACATGGGGGTGTCCTTCCCTGCTGCCTAGCTTGGTTTTATTTGCCCCTCACTGACTATTCCTTTTCAGTCTTCTCTATCTTTTCTTTATTTTTATTTTATTACTAGAGGCCTGGTGCATGCATTCCTGTACAGGTGGGGTCCCTCAGACTGGCCTGCACCCTCTCGTAATCCCGGACCCCTCAGGGGTATATTGAATTGCCGGTTCCGCCTGATCCTTGGCCTGCAGGGATCAGGCAAAACCAGCTGTCCAATGTTCCCCCAAGGCACATAGCTTGTTTCCTGCAAATCAGTTTAGCCATCTTTCTCACAGAAAGAGAACCCTCCATTTTCACCAAAGCCTTGGTTGCCCAGAAAAAAAAAAAAAAAAAAAAAAAAAAATCCTGTACTTCTCAGCTCCCCTCATAGGAGGGTGTTGTCGTTTGAACGGTATCCCCTCCAAATTCATGCCTATCTAAAACCTCAGAATGTACCTTATTTGGTAATTATGCATCTGGAGATTAAGGTTTGAGCGACTGTGGGTATGGCCTACGTCCAATGATTGGGATCTTTGTAAGAAGAGGAGAGACTTTGGGGGGGTGGGAAACAGACATGCAACAGAAAAGAGGGCAGGGTAAAGACAGAGGCAGAGACTGGCATTATCCTCACAAACCAAGGAACACCATAAGGTAGATGAATAGAGGAGAGATGGGAAGAGATTAACCAAAAAAACCCATATGCATATATGCATAACCAATGGACAAGATAATGGTGTGGTGAAGGCCTGGGATGGGGCAGGGGCTGGGATAAAGGGGGTAAAGAAGAGAGAAATTGGGAAACATCTGCAATACTGTAAAAAAATAAATAAAATAAAATAAAAAATTAAATTAAATTAAAAAATGCAATTATGTACCTGAAATGTCCTGATATTAACCTGATTTGGATTAATATTTCCAGAATCTGATAAAGTTAAGTTTATTTTTTCCTATTTCTACACCCCTATTTAATTGCAAGATTTGTAATATACATGGCATAATTTAATATTCAATATATTAAAACATATGTCACTCCCAAATATATAAATGACTGAGAATATTATACTTTTGGTGCTTTAACAGAGATACCACTAGGATACTACTATGCCAATTCATTTGGCTCCCATCTGAGCTGCCTGCATCGTAGTGATCAGGCCTCTGAGGCAGCCCTGATTGGTCATTTGCAGCCTAGCTGATCATATTACTAAGTGGGTTGCACAATGGCAGGTTAATTTAATTAAATTTAATTTAATTAAAAGTCAGTCTTAAGTGGTTGCTTTTTAGGCCTGTCACACCACTGGCCTCTTGGCACTCCCCTTCGGTCTCATCCCCTTTGCTTTTAGCATCATTTCCTTTGGCATTTCTCCACTGTTGAAGGCTCTCACCCCTATTTGGACCCTACACCTGATTTGATCTTTTATTTTGCTGGAGCTCATTCTCCTATGGCTTCTTTCCATAAGAAGCAGGTTTTAAAAAATATATTTTTTTGAGCCCATGCATGTTTGAAATTTTTTATTCTACCCTCCTTTGCGATTGAATTGTGTCAGAGGATAGAACTCAAGTTAGATATAATTATCCTTCATATTTTGATGTCACTATACCGTTGTGTTCCAATCTCCTATGTTTATGCTATAAAATCCCATACCATTCTGACTCCTGACATTGCATATTTTGTATCCTTGGCTCCTATGTCTTTTAGCTCTCTGGAAGCATTTAAAATCTATCTATTGTAAATACTTTTGAAATTTCATGACGATCTCTCTTTCTTTAGAGCTTTTTTCACTTATATTTTGCTGAATGGTTTCTCAGCTTAATGTTTCGGTTCTGAAAAAGTTATTTTATTTCTTTTTAATGTGTTCCTTACATATTATCATTTATCTATCATCTATCTATCTATCTATCTATCATCTAACTATCTGTTGTCTAATCCATCTACCTTTCTTTCTTTTCCCAAAAATTTCTATTAGCTAGATGTTGGACCTCAAGTTTTTAAAATATTTTTTTTATAACTATTTGTTCTTTCTTCTATATTGTAAATAATTTCCTCAATATGTTTGATGTTTAAAAATGCATTAAATTTTAATAGTAATAGTTATAACTGTGTGATATGATCATTACTTTTCTAAAAACTATCCTGTTCTCATTTCATAGATGCATAATTTTCTCTTACCCAAAAGCTATATATTTTTAAAATGTCTTCTATCTACTCCCTGCATTTTTCCTGAACTTCCCTAATTCTTCTGAGGTTCATTTCATCTGTTTGTGTTGGTCTGTTCATTTATGTTGGAAACGTCATTAACTTACCTGGAGATGCTTCACTGCCCAGTCATTTCTTTCTAGGGGTGGGGCACTGAGAAATGAAGGGTAAGCTCTGCTGGTTTATGGACTCCTGGTAGGCTTCACATTAGGATTACTGGGATAGAAAGCTGACCATGAGACGCAAGATGTCAAAGTCTGGAGCTTTTTTTGTTTTTTTTTTAAATATATTTTTATTGATTTTTTCAGAGAGGAAAGGAGAGAGATTGAGAGCTAGAAACATCGATGAGAGAGATCGACCAGCTGCCAACCAAGGTACATGAATTGAGTTAGCTAATATCATTCCTATTCAAATTTCTTCAGTAGGCATCTGTTATCTACCAAAAGGAAGTTAAGAGTTGTTCATAACCAAATTGTATCAGGTCAGTTCACAACAGCAGTTACTAAGCAGTTACTAACGCAATCAAGGTACATGCCCCTGACTGGAATCGAACCCGGGACCTTTCAGTCCACAGACCTACGCTCTACCACTGAGCCAAACCAGTTTCAGCTGGAGGGTTTTTTATTGGGGCAGGCAGTATATCCGAGGAAAGACCTTACACCTGTGGTCATAAGCTGGTTTGACCTATGAACCAGCGCCGAGGGCCTCCACATTCAGCATGTAGACATTCACTCACTAGCCTTTGTCCTCTATGTTTCAAGAGCCTGAGACTCTCCTTCAGTTTCTCCCAGAAAAACGTTCTCTTGTGTAAGTATAGGCAAGGAGGCTATTTAAGCTGCGAGGGGAGGGGAGGGAAGGTGGGCCCCATTTACCCCTATACATCCTTCTGCCGAATCCTTTGTTTTTTATCCCCATTCTTAGTAACTGCTGTTGTGAACTAACCTAATACAATTTGGTTATGAATAACTCTTAACTTTCTTTTGGTAGATAACAGATGCCTACTGAAGAAATTCGAATAGGAATGATATTAGCTAACTCAATTGATTACTTTTCTACCAGGTTGTAAAAAAAAAAAAATCTTAAACCAGGTTTCATCTCACCTACAGACACAAAAATAAACAGTTCACATGATCTTTTCTGTTGAATCAAGGAACTACCAGCTCTTAGTTTCTTTAGATGTTTTTATCACCGTAAAAAAATTGAATGGTAGATGTGAGCAAATACCAACATCTCAGAGGAGGATTCTGTATCTCAAAATAACTGAAATTTGTCAAAAACATGCCAGAGTTCATTGCTGGACACAGAAAAATTTAGGATTCAGCCCAAAGCACCCATCAAGGTAAAGGGAATAGACCTAGCTGGCTTCTCATATCTGCAAGAGTGGGAGAATCTCTAAAATAGTTTATGCAATGACCTTTATTTTGAATAATTTTAATTTTATTAATAAGAATTCATATCTAATATTTATCAAACTATCAATAGTCAACATATCTTACCATTTAATATATTAGCTTGCAAACTTTGGATGCTAATTAAAATATGGATAACAGAAACAAAGTTAAAGACATAGGGAAAACTTTGGAGTTAGTAAAACTGGAAATAGTAGGAATGCTAGTTACTGAAGAACGGAAATAAATTCTTATAATTATGGGAATAACTGTTAGAAGATCTATGTGTCATAAAAGCAAAATGAAATCTGATTTAATTAACTCATTAATTTTCTTAATCTTTAAAGAAATGTTGTATGAATACCTACTATGTGGAAGTCTTAGGCTAGACCTTGCAGGTAAAGATGAATAAAACATGTCTCTTGCCTGGGGGCACTCACAGTCATGGTCTAGTGAATGATAATAAAAAACTAAGTACACAAAGAGAAGGATTTGTGTGATCAATGTGCTGGGAATTAAAGTCTGGTAAGCCAACTATCCACAATGGCTGATTTATTGATTTTTACCTTATCTTATTCCAGAAAGAATGTTTTAAGAATGAGATTGACAAAATGAAACAGATGTGAAATCTGGGGTATTAAGGAAAAAGAAAAAAAAATCACCCTTACAAAGATGGCAATAAGCATCCACCTCTTCTTCCAAAGTGTACACTCCACCCCAACCAAGTCTGAAGTGGAGATAGACAAAGAAAACACTCAGAAAGAAAAAGAGGAGCAGAATATTTACTTTTCTGAAAGAAAAGCCCCAAAATGTATATTTTAAATACTAAGTTGACTTGGGGAGGCTTTGAAAAATTAAATACCATCTCTCAATATGAGATGATATCCATAAATGTGTTTTGAACTCCTTAAGAAACAGTATGTGACACTTACCCTATTTCCTATCTCTTTTTTATTTTTTATTATTTGCTGCTTATTATAAAATCTCTATGCCATTAAAATTGAAAGATGAAAAGAGATTAAAAGCTTAAATCATTTATTTTCTTACAGCTTCAGTGGAGATTTGAATAAAAAAAATTATAGCTTGGTGTCATCTTGACTCTAGAACTTGCTCTCAGATCACATACAAATTTGTCCTATGGCCTGAGGCACTGAAACACCACAGAGCTCTGCAATAATTTCCTGTCAGATCAGTCAACCCAGTTATTCCATTTCCCGGGTGTCTCAGTGACCTATATTATTGGCAACAACAGGAGTGCTTCAGCTAACAACTTAGCTGAAAATGTACAGTGCATTTTAGAGTGAAAGGGTTTGCTCTGCTCATTCATTCTTCTAGCCTTACTCTTGGCATTTGGTTCTTCGTGCAAAAGCACTATTGGATGTGGTATAACAAGAGCATATTAACATGAAAATATAAAGTCTTACCAAAGGTTGATTCAAAGCAATTGTAAAAAAATTCTAAAGAATGTCTCCTTTTTACTAATAAAGATAGAAATATTTGCTTAAATGATTTTATTATCAATAAATATTGAATGGGAATTATTTTTTAAATATCATCTAAATACTTAGAGTTAAAGATTCCTTTTTTCTTTTATCTTATAGTTTATTTTTTAAAGGAATTTATTGGTTTATATCAGTATAGGTTCACAGCAAAATTAAGAGGAAGGTACAAAGATTTCCTATATACAATTTCCCCCATATATGCATTGTCTCCCCTATCAACATTACTCACCAGAGTGGACAGTAAAAAGGAAAGATTTCTAATGATAATAATTCTTTTTTTTTTTTAATTACAATTTTCCCCTTCCCCTCCCCTCCCTTCCTCTTCCCTTTCTCCGCCCTCCTCTCCCCTCCCCCCTCCCCTGAGCGAATCAGCCCTCCTCTGACCTCTAATGATAATAATTCTTAATACCAAAGTTACAGAAACACAATTTTTAAAGTTAAACCAGAGAGATGCATTTTTTTTTTAATCAGTGAAAACTTAGTGAGCAATTCAATAACATAATTAGAAGGGCAGTTTGTTCTTGAACTCAAAAATAGTAACATCAATTTTCTTTGAAAATGTAGTAAATAGCTTTAAAATTTCAGTTAAGTCATTTCTTTTGATCTTCTGGAGATCTCCATATTCTAATTGGTACCTTCAGGCCATTGACAAAGTTTGTTACTGTTTTCTATTTGTTGTCTTTGTCATTAGTTTCTATATTTATATGTATTTTTTAAATTTATTTTAGAGAGGAATGGAAAGAGAAAGAAACATCAAAAAGTTGCCTCCAGTACATGCTTCTCCTGGGGATTGAACCTGCAGCCTAGGAATGGGCCCTGACTAGAAATCAAACCCACAACCTTTTGGTATTTGGGACGATGATCCAACCAACTTAGCCACTGGGTTAGGGCTTGCTTTTTATGGTTTTAACTGAGCATTTTATTTTATTTATTTTATTTTTTGAGACTTTTTAAGATAAATTTACTAGGGTAACTTTGGTTAATAAAATTAGTTTTCAAGTGTACAGTTCTATAATACATCATCTGTGTGTTTGCATTGCAGTCAAATTGCTTTATCCTTTGTTACCTCTCTCCTTCCCCCTCGCCCATCCTGTTCTCTTCCCCTCTGGTAACCAACGTGCTGCTGTCTGCGTCTATGTTAACTGAGCATTATAAATGATTCCATTTTCTCTCCTTTCTTAGCGCATCAGTTATACTTTTCTTAAATTTGTTTAGTAGTTACCTAGGGTTTTTAATACACATTTATAACTAATACAAATCTACTTTTAAATAACCCAACACAATATTACTTCTCTGACAGTGTGAGTACTTTATAATAAAATATTTCAATTCCTCCTGTCCAACCCTTGTATCATTGCTGTCATCCATTTCACTTATATTATATAAGCATACACAATCAAATTCATTGTTACTATTATTATTTTAGACCAATTAAGAATAATAAACATAAAAAGTTTTTATTATCTTCTCTTAATTCTTCTCCTTTCTGTATGAAGATTGAGTTTCTACATAAAAAAAGAGTTCCTTCTCTCTGAAGAACTTATTTTAGCATTCTTTCTTTTTTGGCAAGGCAGGTCTACTAGCAACAAAATCCTTAATTTTCTGTTTGTCTGAGAAAGTCTTATTTCTCCTTTACTTTTGAAGAATGATTTCATAGAGTTCTAGGTTGGTGGTTTGTTTTTTCTCTCAGCACTTTAAATGTTTGACTTCATTCTTCTTTCTTAGATAGTTTATGAAGAGAATTTGGATGTAATTCTTACCTTTGTTCCTATAGAGGTAAGGATCCTCACCCTCCTTCTGGTTTCTTTCAAGACTTTTTCTTGATCTTTGATTTTCTGTAATTTAAAAATAAAGTGCCTAATTGTAGGTTTATTCATTGTTTGGTTTGGTTTTGTTTTTGCATTTATTCTGCTTGTTGTTCCCTGAGCTTCCAGAATCTGCAGCTTGGTGTCTGACAATAATTTGGGGAAATTTCCAGTGATTATTGTTGAGAGAGAGTAAGGGAGAAGGAGAGAGAGGCAGAACCAACAATGAGAGAGGAACATCATCAATCAACTGACCCCTACTGGGATCCAGCATGAAGCCTGGGCATTTGCCCTGACCTGGAGTTGAACAGGTGATCTTGTGGTTCCTGGGTCTATGCTCAATGGCTGAGCTATAATGGCCAGACTATTGTAACAGATGGGGGGAGAGGTAGGGAGGTAGTGGTTTCTAGAGGTAGGTTCTGTATTCTGTAGTTCTTGCGTTATGTATTTATGTAGGATGTCTGCGTTGTATGGTCGGTCTGGAGGTAGTGGTATAGCTCTCTCTCTATCTCTCTCTCTCTCTAGCTCTATATTATCTCTATCTCTCCTCTACTCTCCTCACGTCCGGTCCTTACTAAATCCCTCACCACATACCTAACTCCATCCCTCCCTCCCTACCTCCCTCCCTACCTCCCTCCATCCCTCCCTCCCTTCCTTCCTTCCTGCCTTCTTCTTCTTTCTTCTTTCTTTCTTTCTTCTTTCTTCTCTCTCTCTCTCTCTCTCTCTCTCTCTCTCTCTCTCTCTCTCTCTCTCTCTCTCTCTCTTTCTTTCTTTCTGTTTTGTTTCAGTCTTTGTTCTCTTTGCTTTTCAGTTTTAGAAGTTTTTATTGGGAAAACCTCAGGTTCAGGCCTGGCTGGCATAGCTCAGTTATTGAGTGTCGACCTATGAACCAGGAGATCACAGTTTGAGAAAGCCTCATGTTCAGAAATTCTCTTCTCAGCTGTGTCCAGTCTACTAGTAAGCCCATTAAAGGCATTCTTTCTTCTTCTTTTTTTTTTTGTTTGTTCTTATGATTTTCATCTCTCTGCTTACATTACCCATCTGTTTTGTTGTTGTTGTTTTTGTTTTGTATTATGTCTATTTTATTCATTAGAGCCCTTAACATATAAATCATAATTGTTTTAAATTTCCAGTCCATGTCTGGTTCTGAAGCTTGCTCTGTCTTTTTAAATTGTAGTTTGGGGCCTTTTGGTATACCTTGTAATTTTTTCTTGATAGCTAGACCTGTTGTACTAGGTAAACAAAACAAAAGAAAACAAAAAAACTCTTGTAAATATGCCTTTAGTGATGTAGTTGTGAGGTGGGAGTAGG
Organism: Pipistrellus kuhlii; assembly: GCF_014108245.1. Lineage (NCBI taxonomy): Eukaryota > Metazoa > Chordata > Mammalia > Chiroptera > Vespertilionidae > Pipistrellus > Pipistrellus kuhlii. Next base: position 50,435,897 of record NW_023425529.1, read on the forward strand.
GGAGAGGGAGCATTCTATAGTCCTGTGATTAGGTTTCAGCCTCTAGATTGCAAACTTCAAGAGTGTTTTTAATTTTTTATTCTCAGATGGGAGGGGGGTGGCTAGAATGGACTAGAATTGAGTATTTCCCTTCTCCCAGGTGAGCGAGGCTCTGATAAAACCACAGCAGATTAAAATTCTGTTAACCAATTCCTCTTGAGGTAAGACTTTGTTAAGAAGACCAGAGTGTATTCTGGGTATTTAAAAATGATTCCTTTTCCCTCTGCTGCCAGAAGCATGAGGGATTCTTTTCTCTAAAATACTGTTGGAACCTGGTTGAGCTCCTGGAGGTAACTCTCCCCAAAATTGCAGTGCCTCTTTGTGACAGGGTCCTCCAAGAGGTCTTAGCTCTCAGAATTGTCCACATTGAGCCTCCAGCAATTTGTCAATTATAGTTCTGATCTCCCTACACCAACACTGGTTTTCCCAACACTGGTTTTCAACCACTGCTCTGTGCTTTCAATATTGGCACGTGGGCCTCTCCAATGCCGGGAGCAGTGGTGTGTTCTGTGTTTTCACCTCTATTAATATTCTAAAAGGGTTGTTGATTTTTTAGTAAATTAGGCTTTAATTATTTTTTTTTAGTAAAGTGGTGGCTTATAAGATCCTTCTATGCAGAACCAAAATTGGAGGTCTATCTTTCACATTTTAAAAATTCCATTTACCTTTTCCCCAATAATATAGAATAATTAAATATCCTTTTATATTGTCTATGTAAAAAATTTAAAGATCTTAACAGTGTAATCCTATTTTATAATATTAAAAATCAGGTTACAGAAATACTAAAAATCCTTATAACTTGGATTCTAGTAATTAAAGGTCATAAAAGTTGAAGAGAAAGGAGCTCCCCTGGTCTAAACATAATCAATGATTTTCATTAATCTGAAGTCAACATTAAAGTTTAAATGGCTGGTTCTCTGACTGGCTATATTGCATTCATTAAGTCTCTATTATTTACAACATAGAATAATATTTATCCTTAAAAAATACTCATTAGTCCCCTTTGCTTTCAGAGCTCTAATATATATGCCTATTGGAAATCTATACCCAAGCAACTTGGAATACCAGCTTGTCATAAAATATAAACTCTAGGCTTATAAATATGGTATACTCCCCAAAAGTCAAATGCATGCCTTAATCTACCATGGAATGTATATTTCATGAATTCCTTTTTCTCCTGTTTGTATTAAATTAAGGAGCTGTGGTCTCCTGAGGTTTAATTTTAGAATTGATTATATAGAATTTATTTGCTTAGCAAATATTGTATCTATTTTATGCCAGTACTAAGAATCAAGAACAGACACATAGGATGATCTTTCTTAATGTAATTTACCATGAAGTGGAGAATTTTAAGGTCATTGTTCAAAAATTATTACAACATATTATATAATCTTATTTTATACTAGAGGCCTGGTGCATGAAAATTCATGCACTGGAGGGATGGTCCCTCAGCCCAGTCTGCCCCCTCTCAGTCCAGGAGCCCTCAGAGCTGGGAGGCAAGCTGGCAATCAGGAGAAGGGGATGCCCCATCCCCCTCTGCTACTGCCATTGCTGGCAGTGCAAGCCTCAGCCGGCCCTGGTTATCCGAGCCTCGGGATGCCATGGGTGGCTGGGAAGCTGCCATTCGAGGCTGGCCTGCACCTCAGGCCAGCCCTGGGCAGCTGGGCAGCTGGGCAGCTGGGCAGCCAACATCCAAGGCTTGCCTGGGCCTCAGGAGGACTGGGGGACTCCAGAGACAAGCACACACCTGCCACCCTGGTAAGGCTGAGGGGACTGGGAGCTGCCATCTTTTGGCTGTGGGTGTCACCATCTTTGAGGGTGGGCCAGTAAATTAGCATATCCCCTCCTTATTGGCTGTGGGTGCCATTTTGCAACAGTGTGAGGGTCAATTAGCATATTCCCTCTTTATTAGATAGGATATCCATAATAATGGAAGTCACATTTAGGGAGATCAGATATAAGAGGCATATTTTTCAGATTGGTTCATTCAACACTCAGTCATAACTCTTTTAAGACTTTATTTTTGTACTATAGGGTCTGCAAAGATAAAATCTACATTTTTCAGCCTTCTTACACCTGGGACTCTCCTCATAAGCTAGATGCTATTTGAAGAAGCATCTTGATCTTATTAGAAAGGCACAAGTGGGAAACCAAAGGCAACATCAGAGGGAAGCAGAGCTCTGGCAGCTATGGTGCAAGCTCCTAGCAACACAGGAAGTGAGCAATGGACATTGGTTGCCATGGGCTTTTCATTAGATTGTTCCTAAGGTGTGCCTGTCCATTTCTTCAAAATGCATGGTTCTTCCTTCGCTATATAGCAGCCTACCTGTTTTTCAGGCCTAGAAGAAACTCTTTGTTATCTTAACGCCCTTTAATGATGCACTTTTTTTTATGAATCTAGCTAAAAGGGGGTCTATTTTCTATAACAAAGATCATGACAATATGCTTTCGAAGTTCCATTGAAGGTTTTTTTCTCTAGGATCCTAGGTTTTCAATGATCTTCAGTCTGATCGTATATGTTAATTTATGAGCATAGTTGCATAAATTTATAATCTTCACCAATCTGTGCTGAGAGCCTGGAATTTTATTTTTGGTGGGTGGGTTTTTTTTGTTGTTTGTTTTTTTCTTTAACTTGGATGCAAGCCTCCATCCAAACTAATAGCAAACTTTCTTGAAGAGTAAATTTTATTCTTTTTTTTTTTTTTAACAGACTATACAAGTTTTTCAGACTCTGAGATTTATGAAGTCCTCTGCCAAATACTGGATTTAAAATGCTATCCCCCTGCCTTTAAAACATTATATCAGGATCTGAAATCTTAAGGGTTCTAAGTATCACCTCTCAGTATTATTTATCACTCTCCTTTTGTTTTTCCTTTCTTCATTTCTAGAATATGTGGAATTCACCTTCATTATTTTGAGCTCATAAAATGTTAAAATGTTGTTTAAATTTTTTTTTTGCCCTGAAGTTGGTGAGGTCATGATTAATGTCAACTTATTCTCCCACTTTGCTATAAGTCCATATCTATGAGCATTAATCAAAATGATTAGAATATATTCTCATTAGACTATAACATTTATGAGCTGTTTATTTCCTACAAAAGGAGCAATGACTTGCATGTAGTTTTAGGGGGAAAAGATATCCAAGGAGAAAATATTTTATGTGCATTTCCAGCACCATCTGAGATAGAATCTATTTTTTATTTATTTATTTTTTTAACATGAACTGATTATCAAAAGCTGTGCTCTTCCTTGTAATAGCTACTAACCTCATTTGACTATTAAAATGTAAATTAATTAAGTTAAATTAATTAAAATTTTACTTCTTCATTTACATCAGCCATATTTTGAGTACTCAATAACAAACATGTTTACTGTATTGGACACCTACTATGTTTCAGACACTGTTGTAATATTGGCATTAATGGAACAGAACCCCTCCCCGAAGGAACTATTCTCTTATCAGGGAAAAGAGAGAGTAAACACATAACCAAGTAAAAAACATTTTAGGTATTGGCATTTAATGACAAAGACAAAAATAGGATAATATCATAGTATCCAGAGGGCTGCTTTACATGTAAATTTGTTGTCAGTGGGGGTGTTCTCTGTGTCCCCACCTCTTTTTTTTTTTTTTTTTTATTCCAATAATAACTTTATTTTTTTACTTATGAGGTATACTTTACTGTACAATTATAGGGCAAATAGGACAAAATGCAAAATTATAACCTAAGGTATGCACAGAAGAACTCTGGGAATTCAAAAGAGCAAGGGGTTTCCCTCCCTCCCCTCATTTTCTTTTTAATTTTTTATTAATTTCTTTATCAATTAAGGTATTACATATTGTCCTCAACCAACTTATGTACACACATATGAGCCTAACCAGTGGTCAAGGATAATAGGGGGGTAGGGGCATGAGTGGGGGAGTGGGGGATTGGGATGGGGGTTGAGGACAATATCTGTGACCCCACCTCTTCATGGAAGTAGTGAGCTCTTGGGGTTCTGCAGGAACAAGAACTTCTGAAGCCCCCTTGGGAGGATGAGGTATTGGTATCATGGAAAGTTTTATTGATGAAATAACATTAAGGGAGTTCCCCATCAAAGGTCCCATCTCCCTCCGTTGCACCATGGCGAAGTCACGTTTTATCTTCAGCAGGGCTAAGGTCAAAGCCACTGTCCAGAGTCTTCACTCCATATTAAAGCACAATCCAATCTAGCATCTGGCCAGTTTAGCATGTGTTCCCCGTGGTAGTCTACTGCATGTGAGGTCCATATGGCCATGGACCATGTGGCTTCCCATATGGCTATGGAGGAAGCATGGATAAGTATAAGGAAGCAGGATGAACAAGAAAGTGAGAACTCCTGGCTTCTGGGTATAAATAGGAGTTTAACTAATGAAGCCTTCAAGATTTTGCTTGCTTACAGTGCCTCTGCTCCACTAGCTAATTATCTTTGTTTCCAGGTTAGACCAAGAGGCAAGCACCTTCCCTACCTCACCCTGACTTCACTGCACATGTGCCCATCTTCCCCTTTGTTGGACCTCTGCCCCCAGTGATCTGCAGAAAATGGACCAGTGGTTCCCTGGGGAGTGGTTCCCAGTTAAGTTGCAGCTTCCTGGTAAAGCTGCCTAGATGATACAGTTATAATGTCTGGCCTCCCCTTAGCTTTCTTTTAAATATTAACTAGAGGACCAGTGCATGAAATTCATGCACAGGATTGGGGGGAGGGTTGTCCCTCAGCCCAACCTGCACCCTTTCCAATCTGGGACCCCTTGAGGAATGTTCAACTGCCTATTTAGACCTGATCCCACTGGGATTGGGTCTAAATGGGCAGTCGGACATCCCTCTCACAATCCAGGACTGCTGGCTCCCAACTGCTCGCCTGCCTGCCTTCCTGATTGACCCTTACCACTTCTGCATGCCAGCCTGATTGATGTCTAACTGCTCCCCTGCCAGCTTGTTTGCCCCCAACTTTCCCCCTCTGTCGCCCTGGTCATCCCTAACTGCCCTTCCCTGCAGGGTTGATCACCTCCACCTGCCCTCCCTTGCAGGCCTGTTGCCTCTCAACTGCCCTCCTCTGCTGGCCATCTTGTGGTGGCCATCTTGTGTCCACATGGGGGCAGGATTTTTGACCACATAGGGGCAGCCATCTTGTGTGTTGGAGTGATAGTCAATCTGCATATTACTCTTTTATTAGAGAGGATAGAGGCCTGGTGCATGGGTGGGGGCCAGCTGGTTTGCCCTGAAGGGTGTCCCGGATCAGAGTGGGGGTTCTCTTGGGGTGTGGGGTGACTTGGGAAAGGGGCCTGTGGTGGTTTTCAGGTTGGCCACGTCCCCTGGAAACCCAAGTAGAGGCCCTGGTATCTGAATTTATTTACCTCCTACAATTGAAACTTTGTGGCCTGGAGTGGAGCTAAGCCTCTGCTTGCTCCATGGCTGCAGCCATTTCTGTTTGGATTTGTTTACTTTCTATAATTGAAACTTTGTATCCTTGAATGGAGGCCTAGGCCAAACAGCTTGGCTTCATCTATTGCCAGGGAAACCCAAGCCTCTCAACTGCTCTCTGGCTACAGCCATCTTGGTTGAAGTTAATTTGCATACTCACTCTGATTGGTTGGTGGGCATGGCTGGTGGGCATGGCTTGTGGGTATAGTGGAGTGGTTAATTTACATATTACTCTATTAGTAGGTAGGATATTAATAAACTAGCTAGTTGTAGCAGTAACTGATTTATTAGCAAAGGCTTTCTAAGTTATCTGTTGAATGATAACAAGACAATAGAACAGAAGAAATCTTAAGGAAGAGTGTATGAACAGAAAAAAGAATAACTGTAAGTGCCCAAGACAGAAGAAACTTGACATTATCAGGTGCAGACAAAAGGCCAATGTGACTGAAGATTAGTGAAAGGGATAAGAATGGAGGGAGATGAAAGCTGAGAAGTGGGCCTAATAGTTTGGATATTCTTCAGGTTGCAGTGAGAAACCATTGAAGAATTTCAGAGAGAATAGTATCATGATCTAATATATACTTTATTTTCTTTTTTAAAATTTTATTGTTTAAGGTATTATAACTAGTAGTACATATGTCTCTTTTTTTTTTTCTCCACTGACCTCCTCTACCCCCTGCACATACCCTTGTCCCCCAACCCCCAGTATCTTGTGTCTGTTGGTTGTGCTTATATATATACATACAAGTCTTTTGGTTGATCTCTTACCCCCACAACTCTCCCCTACCTTCCTACTGTAGTCTGACATATACATTAAAAGACCATGAATAAAATGAGAGACAGAAGAACAAATTTAATAGAAGTGACTGAGTTTTGAAAGCATTGCTTCTTCATCATCATCTATTATTTTGCACATTTCCAGGGTATGAGAAGAGGAAGCTCTGCCTTAGAGTCTCCAGTAATAGACTTTTTTTCCACAGGTCACATAGTGGACTCTTTTGGGGGGGCATGGATCTTAGTGTATGGAAAGAGTAGACTGATGTGGGGGTGAGGTGTGGGTAGTGAATTAGGGTGGATGAGCAGGTTGTGTTTATTGGAAAAAAGTAATGTTGAAAAAGAAAATATAAATTTTTACATTAAATTTTTGTTCATGTAAATGAAATGTGCCAGTTGATTTCTCATCATATCTTATTAACACAATGAAAACTAAGGGTCAATATCTTCTTTTAAGGATATCAATTAGCCACAAAGAAATAATACCGTACACCTATAAGAAGGACTATCATCAGTAAGTCAACAAACAACAAGTGTTGGTGAAGATGTGGAGAAAAGGGAAACCCCATCTACCATTTGTGGGAATGCCAATTGGTGCAGCCACTATGGAAAGCAATATGGAGAGACATCAAAATATTATAGTTGGAACTGACTTATAACTCAGGGATTCCACTTCTGGAAATATACCCAAAGAAACTTGAAATACTAATTCAAAAAACTATCGATATATGCATCCATATTTTTTTTTGCAGCGCTATTTATTATAGCAAAGATTTGGAAGTAACCCAAGTGTCCATCAGATGAGTGGATAAAAAAGCTGAGGTACATTTATGCCACGGGATACTACTTGTCCATAAAAAGAGGGAAGTCTTACCTTTTGCAACAGCATGAATGGACCTGAAAAATATTATGCTAAGTAAATTAGGCAGTCAGAGGAAGACAAATACTACATGATTTCACTTATATGTGAAATCTAATTAACAAAATGGACTAACAAAATAGAAACAGACTTAGAGAACAAACAGACCACCATTGGAGGGGAGGAGGTAGCAGGGCTGGGTGAAAAAGGTGAAGGAATTAAGAAGAAGAAAAAACTTCATAGACATAGATCATAGTATGATGATTATGTGAAGAAAAGGGAGGCAGGGGAGGTAGAAGAGGGTTTAGAGGGGAGAAATGGTGATGGGAGGAGACTTGACTTGGGGTGGTGAACACACAGCACAATATACAGATAAGGTATTATAGAATTGTACACCTGAAACCTATATAATTTTATTAACCAATGTCACCCCAATAAATTCAATAAAAAAGTTAAAAGAAAAAGAATATCAATTACCTACCTGCATATTACTTTTTTTGAAGCCCCATTAATACAACTATAATGGGACATATGCAAGTTCAAAGCACTGGAGGATAATATTTTCAACCCTATCTGCTTTGTTTAATGAGACAATGAATTCAGTTGACTTCAAATGTGTCATGTCTTGTAAATCACTGGGTTATTAACTTTAACAGGGTGAATGAAGGTACTGCTCCCGTCTCCATTTCACAGCATTAGCAACCTATATAATAGCTGGGGAACATGGGGTGGATAATAATCCCTACATTATTGGCTCTTAAGCATGACCATCTTACATGTGGCGGGTTTAGAAGGAAGATGCATGTATGTGCATAAGAGAAAGAAAAAAGATTATGAAAATTTAGATGAAAACAATTTTACATTTTCTCTGTTCAGTTGAGACATTAATTGGGTGGCAAATAAAAACTGGTGTTGTTATTGTTCAATTTTGCTTATTTCCCTAATCTTTGGTAGTTTTATGAGTTTTAATGTTAGTGTTGTAGTGGGAAAAACAGCAACAGCATAATTGCTGTATTTCTCTGTTTCACTTAAGAGAGTCACCCCAGAATGTGCTTAAGCTATTATATTTCCTGCTGAGTGGGATTGCCTCTGAATAGATTGTAGTGCTCCATAATATTGCTCTCGTGGTCCCCAAAAGTTTCAGCTATCCTAGTGCATTAGTGACTAGTGCCTGTAGCTTGGGTAATTTAAATTGTTTCTCAGTATATTGGGAACTGATTAAACATTGATAATAGCTTGGCTGCTTAGGGGTGTGAGCAAATTCTGCATTTCCAGGACTAATTGATGTATCAAGAGAATACAACTGGCATAATTAAGAAGTAAAGACCTTTAAGCTACTATATACACAAGACACTGCTGTAATAAATTGAACCTACAAAATGTGAAGTGAGTGGCCCAGTTATCCATATGTAATCTCATTTCATTTACTAGCTCTTTTTTATTAGAGAGTGAATCTAGCCTTAGGTATTGGGCTGAGGAAGCATTATTACTTGGTTGCCAAATGGCAAGGATTTAAGATTCTTATTCACTGGTAGGTTTGTGAGCTTTATCCAACAGAACATTTTTTTAAATATATTTTATTGATTTTTTACAGAGAGGGAGAGAGAGAGAGAGAGAGAGAGAGAGAGAGAGAGAGAGAGAGAGAGAGAGAGAGAGCTAGAAACATCGATGAGAGAGAAACATCGACCAGCTGCCTCTTGCACACCTCCTACCGGGGATGTGCCCATAACCAACGTACTGTACATGCCCCTGACCGGAATCGAACCTGGGACCTTTCAGTCCGCAGACCAATGCTCTACCACTGAGCCAAACCGGTTTTGGCAATCCAACAGAACATTATGCAGAGGTAAAGAGACACTTTTGCTTTTTCTCTTGGCTAAATTACTTAAATGACAGAACCTGCTTCTGAATCACACCGGTGCCGTTGTGTAGTAAAAATCATGAGGATTTTCTAGCCATCCTCTAAAAAGTGCTAACTTCTGTACCAATATTGGAATCAGAGAAAAAATGGAATGTAAAGTAAAACACAAATCCAGATTAACCTGGCAGTTTTCTGGGGTTTCCTGAATGAGCCAATCTCAGTAACTTTGCACTATGAATTCTTACTTGTCTGTACTAACTATCGAGAAAGGAAAGTTTCTTCCCCTTTTCTTTCTCCTGGATTTAAAATCTGTGAACAGATGCAGTGATATAAGCCTGTGTTAAAGTCCCTTTTATTTGTCTTTATGGACACAATTGTGAATTGTGTTCTTCCTACATTTATAATTAGAAGGTAAAACAGATGGCAACGGCTCAGTGTAAAGAGATGTCCATTAAAATAACTTATGCTGCCAAGTGATTGCTCTCTCCATGAAGGGAATTCAATTGCCTCCCTGCAAAACAAAGCAGCAGCACCCACTCACTTTGAAGGAACTTTGTTGTGCGGAGCAACTAACACAGTAGCTGGACAATAAATTTAAAACACTAAAACTATAAATGTATAAGTTATCTTTTATGTTTAAAAAATATATTTTTATTGATTTCTGAGAGTAAGGGAGAGGGAGAGAGAGATAGAAACATCAATGATGAGAGAGAATAATTGATCTGCTGCCTCCTGCACACCACACACTGGAAACTGAGCCCGCAACCCAGGCATGTGCCCTCAACCAGGAATTGAACCGTGACCTGGTTCATGGGTTGACTGACACTCAACCACTGAGCCATGCTGGTCAAGCAATCTTTTCTATTTTAATTTTTTGCAATATTTTATTTTTTTAATAAATGTTGTTGGAGGTGGGAGTTGAGGCTCAGATGGAAGCCCTTCAAAGTACAATTTAATCTTATCTGCTATAAGTCTGCTGTAGAGAATACAGCAAATATGTGAAATAATTTTTTTTTCTCTCTGAATTTTTAGCCATGCCTATGGAAGCAAATGTAGGATCACTTGTAGTGATTTTTTGGGGGGTGAGAGAGGGGAGTTGTGTAGTGATTTGAGATATATCCCTTATGTGTTACATACATACATAAAAAGGAAATGTAATTTTAACTATCTCATAAGGCAGCAAATGAAACGGTTAAGAATGAAAATTCTGGAATCAGTCCATCTGTTGTTTTTTTTTTTTAATTCTAATTTAGCATCCTATATTTTATTTTTTTTTAATAATATATTTTATTGATTTTTTTTGCCCCCCTCCCTCCCATACATACCATCCTTCCCCAGAGTTTTATGTCCATTGGTTGTACTTATATGCATGTACACAAGTCCTTCAGTTGATCTATTATCTCCCCCAGATCTTCCTCCCCTCCCCACTGTAATTTGACAGTCTGCCTGTTGCTTTACTGTCTCTATATCTGTCTCTTGGTTCATCAATTTATAATGTTCTTTATCATCCACAAATGAGTGAGGTCATGTGGTGTTTCTCTTTCATTGATTGGCTTATTTCACTCAGCATGATGTTCTCCAATTCCATCCAGGTTGCTGCAAATGATGAGAATTCCTTCTTTTTTATGGCAGCATAGTATTCCATTGTGTAGATGTACCACAGTTTTTGGATCCAATCATCTGCTGACGGGCACCTAGGCTGTTTCTAAATTCTGGCTATTGTAGATTGTGCTGCTATGAACATAGGGGTGCATATATCCTTTCTGATTGGTGTTTCTAGTTTCTTGGGATATATTCCTAGAAGGGGGATTACTGGGTCAAATGGGAGTTCCATTTTCAGTTTTCTGAGGAAACTCCACACTGTTCTCTACAGTGGTTGCACCAGTCTGCATTCCCACCAGCAGTGCTCGAGGGTTCCTTTTTCTCCGCAGCCTCGCCAACACTTGTCATTTGTTGATTTGTTGACGTTGGCCATTCTGACAGGAGTGAGATGGTACCGCATTGTTGTTTTGATTTGCACCTCTCAGACAATTAGTGACTTTGAGCATGTTTTCATGTGCCTTTTGGCCTTCCTTCTGTCTTCTTTTGAAAATATTCTATTTAGGTCTATTGCCCATTTTTTAATTGGATCATTCATCTTCCTTTTATTTAGTTGTATAAGCTGTCTGTAAATGTAGGAGATTAAACCTTTATCAGTGGTATTATTTGCAAATATGTTCTCCCACACCATGGGCTTTCTTGTTGTTTTGTTGATGGTTTCTTTTGCTGTAAAAAAGCTTTTTATTTTGATGTAGTCCCATTTGTTTATTTTCTCTTTAGCTTCCATTGCCATAGGGGTAGTATCAGTGAAGAAGTTCTTTTGGCATACGTCTGAGATTTTGCTGCCCGTGGATGCTTCTAGTATTTTTATGGTTTCCCGTCTGATGTTTAAGTCCTGTATCCATTTTGAGTTTATTTTTGTGAATGGTGTAAGTTGGTGATCTAGTTTCATTCTTTTGCAAGTGTCTGTCCAATTTTCCCAACACCATTTATTGAAGAAACTATCTTGACTCCATTGTATATTCGTGCCTCCTTTGTCAAATATTAATTGAGCATGGTGATTTGGGTTGATATCTGGGTTCTCGATTCTATTCCATTGATCTATATGTCTGTTCTTGTGCCAGTACCAGGCTGTTTTGAGAACAGTGGCTTTGTAATACAGTTTGAAGTCTGGTATTGAGATCCCTCTTATCTTACTCTTCTTTCTCAGGATTGCTGTGGCTATTCGGGGTCTTTTATTGTTCCAAATGAACTTTTGGAGAGTTCTTTCTAGGTCGGTGAAATATGTCATTGGTATTTTAATGGGGAGTGCATTGAACCTATAGATTGCTTTAGGAAATATGGACATTTTGATGATGTTGATTCTACCAATCCATGAACATGGTATGTTCTTCCATCTCCTTACATCTTCCTCTATCTCTTTTTTCAGTGTCGTGTAGTTTTCTGCAAATAGGTCCTTTACTTCCTTAGTTAAATTTATTCCAAGGTATCTTAATTTTTTTGGTGCGATGGTAAATGGAATTGCTTATTTAGCCTCTGTTTCTGTAGTTTCACTGTTGGTGTATAGGAATGCCATGGATTTCTTGGCATTAATTTTGTATCCTGCTACATTGCCGAATTCATTTATTAAGTCAATTAGTTTTTTAATGGAGTCTTTTGGGTTTTTTATGTACAATATCATGTCATCTGCAAATAAGGATAACTTTACTTCTTCTTTTCCAATTTGGATGACTTTTATTTCCTCTTCTTGTCTAATTGCAATGGCTAGTACTTCCAGTACTATGCCAAACAGGAGTGGCGAGAGTGGGCATCCCTGTCTTGTTCCTGTTCTTAGAGGGAATGGTTTTAGTTTTTGCCCATTGAGTATAATGTTGGCTGTGGGTTTATCATATATAGCTTTTATTATGTTGAGGTATGATCCTTGTACTCCCACCTTGTTAAGAGTTTTTATCAGGAAAGGGTGTTGGATTTTATCAAATGCTTTTTCTGCATCAATTGATATTTCTATTTGATTTTTATCTTTCAATTTGTTTATGTGATGTATCACGTTTATTGATTTGCAGATATTGTACCATCCTTGCATTCCTGGAATAAATCCTACTTGGTCATGGTGTATGATCTTTGTGATGTTCTTCTGGAGTCGATTTGCTAGAATTTTGTTGAGGATTTTGGCATCTATGTTCATGATGGATATTGGCCTGTAATTCTCTTTCATTGAGTTGTCTTTATCTGGTTTTGGTATTAGGGTGAGGCTGGCTTCATAGAAGGAGTTTGGAAGTGTTCCTTCCTCTTGTATTTTTTGGAATAGTCTGAGGAGGATAAGTTTTAGTTCTTCCTTGAATGTTTGGTAAAACTCTCCTGTGAAGCCATCTGGCCCTGGGCTTTTGTTTGCTGGAAGCTTTTTGATGACGGTTTCAATTTCTTCTCAAGTCACTGGTCTATTGAGATTTTTAGATTCTTCCTGACTGAGTTTTGGAAGTTTGTATTTTTCTAGGAATGTGTTCATTTCCTCCAGGTTGTTCAGTTTGTTGGAATAGAGTTGTTTGTAGTATTTTGTAACAATCCGTTGTATTTCGGTGGGGTCTGTTGTTATTTCACCTCTTTCGTTTCTGATTTTGTTTATTTGGGTCCTCTCTCTTTGTTTCTTGGTTAGCCTGGCTAGAGGTCCATCTATCTTGTTTATCCTTTCAAAGAACCAGCTCTTGGTTTTGTTGATCTTATGTATTGTTTCTTTGGTCTCTATGTCATTTATCTGTGCTCTGATTTTTGTTATCTCCTTCCTTCTGCTTACACTGGGCTTTTCTTGTTGCTCTTTTTCTAACTCTTTGAGTTGTAGAGTTAGATCACTTGTTAGCCTTTTTTCTAGTTTTTTGCAATAGGCTTGTAAGGATATGACCTTCCCTCTCAAAACTGCTTTTGCTGTGTCCCATAGATTTTGGATTGTTGTGTTTTCATTGTCATTTGTTTCCAGGATGTTTTTAATTTCTTTGGTAACCCAGTCCTTGTTTAATAGCATGCTGTTTAGTCTCCATGTGTTTGATTTTTTTGGATTATTTTTATTGTAGTTAATTTCCAGTTTTATGGCATTATGATCTGAGAAGATGCTTGATATGATTTCTATCTTCTTGAATTTGAAGAGACTTTACCTATGTCCCAAAATGTGGTCTATCTTTGAGAATGTCCCATGTGCACTTGAGAAGAATGTATATTCTGTGGCTTTGGGGTGGAATGTTCTGAAGATGTCATTTAATTCTATCTGGTCTAGTGAGTCATTTAGGATTGATATTTCTTTGCTGATTTTTTGTTTTGATGATTTGTCGAAGGGTGACAGTGGGGTATTAAAATCTCCTACTATGATTGTATTGCTATTAATCTCTCCCTTAATGTCCTCCAGCAGTTTTTTTATGTATTTGGGTGCTCCTGTATTGGGTGCATATATATTTACCAGGGTTATTTCTTCTTGTTGGATTGTTCCCTTTAGTATTATGAAGTGGCCTTCGTTATCTCTTGTTATGTCCTTCACTCTGAGATCTAATTTGTCAGATATAAGTATTGCTACCCCAGCTTTTTTTTCATTTCCATTTGCCTGGAAAACTTTTTTCCATCCCTTCACCCTCAGTCTGTGTGCATCTTTTTTTCTGAGGTGGGTTTCTTGTAGACAACAGATGTATGGGTCTTGTTTTCTTATCCAATCTGACACCCTATGTCTTTTGATTGGAGCATTTAATCCATTTACATTTAAGGTTATTATTGATAGGTACTCATTTGACTGCCATTTTTATTCTATACCTGTGTTCCTTCTTCACTTCCTATTTCTTTATTTTTACAGTAGACTCTTTAGCATTTCTTGCATTGCTAGTTTGGTGGAGATAAATTCCTTCAGTCTTTTTTTGTCTGTGAAGCTCCTAATTTCCCCTTCAATTTTGATTGATAGCCTTGCTGGGTACAGTATTCTTGGATTCAGACCCTTCCTTTGCATGACTTTGTATATTTCATCCCATTCCCTTCTCGCCTGATATGTTTCTGTTGAGAAATCAGTTGCTAGTCTGATGGGGGTTCCTTTGTATGTCACTTTCTGTCTCTCTCTGGCTGCTTTTAAGATTCTTATTTTGTCGTTGTTGTTTGCCAATTTAATTATAATGTGCCTTGGCGTCTGTCTTCTGGGATTTATTTTGCTTGGGACTCTGTGAGCATCTTGGATTTGTGTGGGTTTTTTCTTCTCTATCTCAGGAAAGTTTTCTGTCATTATTTCTTGAAATACTTTTTCCATGTCTACCTCAGTTTCCTTTCCTTCTGGAACCCCTCTTATTCGAATATTATTTTGTTTTGTATTGTCCCAAAGCTCCCGTAGGCTCTCCTCCTGCTTTTTAATCTTTTTTTCTAGAAGCTATTCTAATTGGGTATTTTTTTCCATCTTGTCTTCTAGCTCACTGATGCGGTCCTCTGCTTCATCAAGTCTACTCTTGATGCTTTCTATAGAGTTCTTTATGGTCGTGATGTCATTTTTCATTTCTTCTTGGTTCTTCTTCAATTCCTCTTGGTTCTTCTTCAATTCCTTATGGCTCTTCTCCAGTTCCTCATGGTTCTTCCTCATTTCTTCTTGGTTATTGTCAAATTTCTCTTCCATTCTTTTTAGCCATCCTATGATCATTATTCTGAATTCTTGCTCTGGTAGCCTGCTTGCCTCTGACTCCTTTACTTCCTTTTCTGGTGATGCCTGCTTTTCTTTCATGTGCGGGCTATTTCTTTGTCTCCCCATGGCCTCTCTTTTCAGGATGTCTGGTTATGTGGTGTTTCTTCTCCTGCGTTGATTTAAAGGTACAAACTACAACACTACCAGGTACAACACAAGAGGCACTTAACAGGAATGTATTTACAATATTAATAACCTCCCACAAAGGTGACCACTAGAGAAAGGCAAATTGGGGGCTAGGAGAGAAGAAAGAAAGGTAAAAATAAAATAAAGAAAATTTTAAAAAATAATAATAAATAAAATAAGTAAATAAAATTAAAAAAAGAGGGATAAAGAGATAAAAAAAGAAGGAAAAAGTAATGACAAAATGAAGTTGGAAAATGGAAAAAAAGAAAAGAGAGAGAGAGAGAGAGAGAGAGAGAGAGAAAGAGAGAGAGAGAGAGAGAGAGAGAGAGACAGGGCGAGAGAAGAAGGAAACTAAATGAGAAATGGGAGACAAACTATATATCTGTGGAGAAAATTGCCATAGAACAACCACTGAACCCAGCCAATGCCAGTAACAATACTTGGAGATCAATACAAACTACAATATCCACTATTATTAAGTAAGGCTATGATATACAGAAGTAAAAGAAACAAACAAAAGCAGAGGATTAAAAAAAATACAAAGCAATAATAACAACACAGGAATAAGCATAACAATTTCACTAAAAAGCATAAAAATTCACAATAATCAACCTTCACACAAACAATGAGATAAGGATAGAGAGAGAGAGGAGAACCATTTTTTTTTTAACTAGTTAATATAGTGCAGAGAGTGGTATTTATACACTTGGATCAGGGGTTGGAACTTAGGTCTATAAGTATAGTGAGAGCTTTAGCAGGGGGTATAGAGAAAGAATAGAGGAAAAACTAAAGCAGGAAAGGGATAGGATAAACCAGAGACTAAAAGGGTAAAGTTTAGTACGAGAGTGATGGTGTAAAGGTCAAGTTGAGATATTGTTGAATGATGATATAGAAGAGATTAAAATAGAATGAAGGTTACTCCCAATGTAAAATAAAGAAAAAATAAAATGGTACTGGAGAGGAAAAAAAAAAAAGAAAAGAAAAAAAAATTGCAAAATAGCAGTAGTAATAGTGATGATAGAGATTGAAAAATGTAATAATTGAAAAGGTAAAATCAAGTAAGGAAAAAAGAAAAAAATTCGTTTTTTAAGTAAGAGATGTAAAAAATGAAAATTAAATAAAAGATGTAAAAAATGAAAATAAAATAAAGAATGGTAAAATTAGCATAAAAATGTCCAGTAGTGGTCATTCACTTCCTCTGTTATTGTATTTGGCATGCCTAATTCTCAGAGCAGACAGTCTTGCAGTTCCCAGCATTCCACTGCACCTCAGTTTTGTAAGGTAATCCTTAATTTTAAGTAGGCTATATCTTAGTTATTTGTGTCCATTTATTTTGATTAATAAAAAGAAAAAGGAAAAAAAAAAAGAAAAGAAAAAAAAAAAAAGAAAAGAATAGAAAAAAGGCAGTTTGTAATTCAGCTCTTAGGTGTCAGTGTTTCCGGTTTGACCTACCAGTCCTTTTGGTTGCTCTGGCCTTCTTTCTCTATGGCTCTAGCTGGCAGCGTGCCAACTGGCTCCCAAACTATCTCTAAAGCTCCGATCCCTTGTTTCCAGGAAGGCAATTCCCCCTTTCAATTTCCCCGGATATGCCCAACTGGGCAGTCCTTCCCTAGTTTTCAGAAGCAAGGGGGTGAAGGGGATCAGGCGCCAAGGTGTCCAGATGTTCCGCCCTTGTCGGGACAGCCGCGATTCTTAACAATCTGTCCCGTGTCCCCTGGCGTTTTTAAAAAAGTCCCAGATTACGCCAAACCCAGCACTGGGTGTCCCGGGCAGAATTCTTGCTGCAGCCTTCCTCAGGCGGCAGCACTGCGCTCCGGGCTACAGTGGGGGGCGGGGCCTTGCCAGAGCTCAGCGGCTACCGTCACTGCCTGCGCCGCGGGACCCAGATCCCTCAAGTTTTCCCCGCAAACTCTGACCTTTTCGTGGGTGACTGAAGAACTCCCTTGAAACCAAGTGTTTGCGCCGATTGGGCCTCCTCAGCTACTCGATGGACCTCCCCGCTGTGGGTTTTTCCAGGCCTCAGAGAAGCTCCTCCTTTCCTGGTAAGACGGCGCAGCCTTCCCTCCAAGCCTGGAGCTCCGGGAGAGCTGCCGCGACGGCCGCAGTTCTGGCTAGTTGGTCAGGAAATCCTGTCCAGCGGACCTTTCCTTACCTTCCTTTAGACTAGGGGTGTCGAACTCAATCAGAGAAGGGGCCAAAATCTAAAATCCAGCCTAAATCGTGGGCCGAATGGTTTACTGAACAGCCATAAACTGTCATTGTGATGGAAACGCAGCGGAGTGCAGTGATGACAGCGCGGTGCGGGCCACATTGCAAGGCCTGGCGGGACGGATTTGGCCCGCGGGCCTTGTGTTTGACACATGTGCTTTAGATTTCCGCTGTCCCTCAGCTGCCAATCAACTTTCCCTGAGCGACTCAGATGCTGCTTTATTCTGTTCTGGGACCAGAGTCAGAACAAGTCTGTCTGTTGGGTCGCCATCTTCAAGCTCCGCCCCCCCTCTGGGTTTGAATTGCACCTGCCATTTACCTATTGAGTGACCTTGGGAAAATTACCTAACAACTATGTGCCTCAATTTCTTCCTGTGCCACCTTGGAATAACTGAAAATGCTAATCTTAGTGGGCTGTTGTGCTCAACAGATATTGACATTTTATTATTAAATAAATAAATAAATAAGTAGAATATCATAAGAATTTTATTTAACATCATCCCAACATCCCAATATTTTATATTTACTCAATCTTTGTTTTAACAAAAACAACTTTAATAAATCTTTAGTATTCAGAAAAAGGCAACTCAAGTTTTCTACAAAAAACACACACACAAAAACCAGTGAATTCCCTAAAATTCAAGGCAGAGCTATGTCTCAAGCTCTAATCTTGGAGAAGTTCCTTGCCTGGTGCCTGTGTTTTTGACAGGTTTCTTGTCTACACAGAGCTGGAGAACTTAAAATATAAAACTGTTATACAACATGAGAATTACGGGGAGATACTCTTTCAGAAAGGAAGCTGTACACATATTTTTGTAGCTAAGTATGTGGGAATCTTCTATTTGAGTGGCACAACCATATGTGTCCTTATCAACCAATAGAAAAACTATTTTTAATACCCCATATTTTGTACTATTCTGAGCACTGCATTTTGAAAGCAACTCAGATTCTGGGCTCATATTTTAATAGAATAAACACTTCTGTCTCTTCAGCCTTCTTCTCCCTGAAATAAACCCAGGAAAGGGGGAGAAATACCCACAGACCTCTGGCATCATCTATGAGGTTACTAGAACCTTCTAGGGTTTACTCAGTCTGCAAAGCTGCAACTAGAGTTTGAATAGTGTGTCTTCATGTGTGGCCTTGGTCAAGTTTCTTTATCTTCACTTTATAAGATCTCAATTCTTTATCCTTGAGAGTTTTTATGAAGAATGATTGCATTAATCTAGTACAGTTCCTGGAACATATTTGATATTCAATAAACAGATTAAGATGAAATATGTTTCTCTCTTTTCATTTTAGACCCTGCACCAATTCACTCTCTTCAATGCCTGTGGCTCAATGCACTACATTGAGCTAAATAAAAGATTCTCACATACTCATCTTCTATTCAAGCCTTTTACTATACAATTCTTTTTGCTAATATTTAGTGACAGATGGTCCATATTCCAGATGTGTGTCTACTCCTGAGAGCATCAACTCTTACACCAAATCCCATACTTCATGTCAAAGTAGGAATAATAATAGCTAACATTATATGGTGCCGACTATATGCCAAGCACTGTTTTAAGCACTGTTTATATACCATTCATTTAATTCCCACAACAGCCCTGTGAAATAGGTAATGTTATTTTTCTTTTGGTTCAAGAAGATATAAAGTTTCTCAAGGTGATTGATGAAGTCAATATTTGAACTTAGAGTATGTCTAAGAGTCGATATACACAAGCACTGCCTCTCAAGTTCCATAAAGTCAGGAACAAAAAAAGTACCACATTTTACACTATTTGACTTGCAGTCCTAAACTCTGCAATATAAACAACAAACATTAAATAAAATATCGAAGAGAAAAATGTAAAAGCATTTTTCTAAGAAGACAATAGTATCCTGTATGTAATAATTCCAACACAATCACCTGACAAATTATGAGAAATATTAAAATAGATCTTATACAAAAATCAAAGTTAAAAAAAGTCATCTATACTAATAAAAGGGTAATATGCTAATTAGACCAGAAGACCTTCTGGACATCTTTCTGGACAAAGCCATGGTGGTGGGGCCGAAGTGGAGGAAGTTAGGGGTGAGCAGGCTAGCGGGTGGGCAAGCGGGAGAGGGGTGGTAGTTGAGGGCAATCAGACCAGAAGAGGGGACACTTGGGGGCAATCAGGCCATCAGGCAGAGTGGATGTAAAATCTCAATATCTAAAATTTTAATTTTCAAAATAATATTTAAAGTTGATACAATTGTCAAAAAATTTCCAACAAGATTTTTTTATGGATCATGAGAATCAACTCTAAGATTCATATGGGGGAAAATACAAAAGAAGAGTAAAAATAGTTTTGAAAGCAGTGATGAATGTCTTATCAGATATCAAAAATAATTGAAAAATGTAGTAAATAATAAAGTGAGATATTTAACAAAACACAAAAGAGTAGTGGACAAATAGAAATTTAATATACTAAAAATGTCTCTTCAGATCAGTAAGTAGAATGGAGTTGGGATAATATTCTATCCACTCAGAAAAATAATAATAGAATTCTTATATTTAAAGATTCACAAAAATGTGTCCCAGATGAACCTAAGACCAATATGTAAGAATAAAACCAAACAACAAAATGAAAGTATACAAATATCCTCTACAATAAAAGCCTAATATGTTAAGTGTCTGACTGTTTGTTTGACCAGTGACTATGACATGCACTGACCACCAGGGGGAAGATGCTCTTACTGGTAGGTTAACTTGCTGCTGGGGTTCCACGATCGGGACTGGAAGAGACAGGCTGGACATGACCTGGAGCCCTCCCATGGTCCCTTCCTGAGCCTGATTGTGCACTGGTGGGGTTTCTTAGCCTGGCCTGCACTCTCTCACAACCCGGGACCCCTCGGGGGATGTCAGAGAGCCAGTTTTGGCCCAATCCCCGCAGGCCAGACCGAGGGACCTCTAGTATTACAATAAAAGAGAAAAATGCTCTGTGACCTCAGAGCAGGGAAGGTATTCTTTTAAAAATGTACAAAAAGAAAACACATAAATAAAAATGTTTACATTTGGTCATGTCAATCATATAATATTTCCCCAACATTGTTGAGTACATGGAAAGCTGTTAGAAAACAGCATACAACATATAAAAATACTTAAATATCAAGAAGAATAAGACAATAAAAACAGAAAAAGATCAACCCCACTTACTCGTATTTGGAAAATGAAAAGAATGAGAAAGCATTTCTATAAGTCTTTAAGTACCAAGTGCTAACAATTGTGTGGGGAACAAGTGCTCTCTTTATTGTTAGTATTTGTATAAATACATGTACTAATATTGCAGGGCAACTGGATAGTTTCTTTTTTTTAAAATATATTTTATTGATTTTTATACAAAGAGGAATTGAGAGGGATAGAGAGTTAGAAACATCGATGAGAGAGAAACATCGACCAACCTCCTAAGTAACTATCAAAAAGAAACTACTAAATAAATTGTATGAACTGTGATCTATTTATACCAGGGAGTATTTGGGGCAGTAAAAAATAAATAAATAAAAGAGGTGAAACTTACGAACTGCTATGGAAAAATGTGTAAGATATACTTTTGGGTGAATAATGCAAGTTTCAGATTGACATATTTGGTGTGGTACAATTAATAAAAGACACATGCTCACATTTAGAAAATAATACTATCTATTTATCTAATGCAGAATTGGCAAAAAGTACTAAAAAAGGCACACAAAATGTTATCTGATGAGATTAGGAGAGAGTCTTCTCACATTGGGATGATTTTGAAAAACTGGGTTTAAGATTTCTTATAATTTTTAATATTTTCAAGGTGCATATACATACATATGTGTGTGCATTCTTCATAATCTATGTACATCCTCCTATCTAATAAAAAAGCAATATACAAATTGACCATCATTCCAACACACAAGACGGCTGCTCCTGTGGACATAAGATGGCTGCCACAAGATGGCCGGCAGGGGAGGGCAGTTGTGAGCGATCAGGCCAGCAGAGGAGAGCAATTGGGAGGGACCAAGCCTGCGAGGGAGGGCAGTTGTGGGGGACTGGGCCTACAAGGGAGGGCAGTTGGGTGGGGACCATGCCTGTAGGAGAGGGCAGTTGTGGGCAACCAGGCTGGCAAGGGAGGGCAGTTAGGGGCAATCAGGCAGGCAGGCAGGTGAGCAGTTTTGAGTCAGCAGTCCTATATTGTGAGAGAGATGTCCCAGACTGGACAGGCTGCCGGCTGGGCTGAGGGACACACAACCCTCTGCACAAATTTCATGCACCAAGCCTATAATATACCAAACAACCAGTCACTATGAGGAGACCACCAGAGGGCATGAGCAGAACATGGTGGGCCCCACTCACACCCACTGCTGGTGCCAGAGCCCCCACTCACACCTGTTGCCAGTGCCTGATGCTGGTCCCAATTACTTGGTGTCATCAGCAGGAGTGAGCAGTGGCTGCTGGCCCTTATCACCCCTGAGGGTTTTCTTCACCTCCCCCTGCTCCTGAGGGGTAATTGGGGCAGCAGCTGCCACTTGCACCAGCTGATGGCCCCAGCCATACTCACACCTGCTGCTGTCACTGGCCCCAATCATGCCTTCAGTATGCGAGTGGGGCAGGGCCATTAGTGTGTGGGAGAGGCAGCAGCAGGAGTGGGACTGCCAGCAGACAGGTAACCATGGGCGTGGTGGGAGGGGCTAAGTGGGGATGCAGATTATGGGCTGAGGCCTGCCTCTGTGCCCATTGCAGCCTCATGGCCCCCAGTTCCTGTCAAGGTGCAGAATTCATGCACTATGCCCCTAGAATGTTATATTTATATTTTGGAACTGACTATGTTGTATTTTATTCACTTCATATTCAATTGCTTTGAAGTACAGTATTTTCAGCCATTCAATATATATCACTATTAATTTGGAAGTAATCTAGAATATAATGATAGTGCATGCTAAAATAGCAGTAGATATCTTGTAGCTTCACCAAATATTTATTAGTAACACTCTTGTGTTGTTTTTTTTTTGAGCTCATTACAGTTTGATGTTAAAATAGCTGTAAAAATAAGGTTATATCACAGTCCTTACAAAGGCAATTTAGAGAGGAACTCCCTACTCCTGTTGCCTTTGTTGTTTAACATTGCAAATATTTATCAAAGTATTGAACTATAGTAGTTTTATTTTTATTTTATTTTTTTAATATATTTTATTGATTTTTTACAGAGAGGAAGGGAGAGAGATAGAGAGCTAGAAATGTCGATGAGAGAGAACCGTCGACCAGCTGCCTCCTGCACACCCCCTACCGGGGATGTGCCCGCAACCAAGGTACATGCCCTTGACCGGAATCAAACCCGGGACCTTTCAGTCCACAGACCGACGCTCTACCACTGAGCCAAACCGGTTTTGGCGAACTTTATAGTTTTAAAAATTGGCACACGAATAAAACTATTTTTTAAAAGTCATATCTAGCTCACTTAAAAATTCTATTGTAACCTTGTCAATTTGGAAATCCTAAGGTCATGGCAAAGTTATTTTGTTAAGATATAAAAGTATTTACATTTGGGAGTAATGTTTTTTCCATAGAGAATGCTATAAGGAATTTTCCACTGTACTAACTTATTGTCAAAAAGAGATAGAAAAGATATTATATCTCATTTTTACAAAGAAGGCAATTTTCCTCGGCACTGCCCTGGCTTCTTAGATTCACCTCCACATGCAATCGTGTTTTAATGTTGAATTAGCTTCGGGAATCACCCCTCAGGAACACAGCTGCTCCCTGAGCAGCTGGGCTCTGAAGCTTCGGTGTCTGACCCAGCAGAGGGGATATACAAGGAGCGTGGGAAGCATTAGTAAAGAAACAGAGCATCTTTGAAACTTTGGATTTATTTTTCCTCTTAAAGAAAAAAAAATCTTTATCCAAATCTTAGAAGAGCATGTTGGTGAACTAACAGCTTGAACTTTCCAATCAGACAAATCTCAGTTGAATTCTGACTTCATCTTCGCTAGCTGCCTGATCACAGGCATTTTCCTTTAACTCTCTAAGCCAGACCTGTAAAACGGCGATAACAATACCCATGTACAGCTTGTAATGATAACGAAATGAAACATTGCATGGAAGGTACTTAGTACCTGATGTATAATAGTTGCGCAAAATATGGTTTCGTCAGCTTTACGGTACCATCATTGTAAAGTCATTTTATGCACCACAGGTGAAGAAAGAGACTGCAAATTATGCTACCATTCAGAGATATCGCCATTTCAGAATGGTAACATATGAAAAATGTGTGTATTATTAATAGAAGAGGGGAAAAAAGACACAGATGACCTCTTTTATCAGACTGTTGTTCTATCCAGGAAATGAAACCATTGTAAGGTATACTTGTCATTTAAATTGAGTCTTGAACAGGCATTTATTTTCTTAAACACTACTTTTATCTGGGAATATATAAAAATAAGGAGCCATGATCCTTTCTTCAAAAGCATTTATTACGTGTTTGGGAGGCCGGTGTGTATCCATCTTTAGGTAGGTCAGGTTCTTAAGCAGAAATACCTTCTGCAGTCTTTCTGGCCAAGGGTCACTTAACCCATGAATGGCCACATCCCAATGCAACTTTGGCTCAGTAGCCTGTTCTGCCTTTTCCTATCTGGATAGACTAGTTTTTAGAATGTTATCATTCCTTATGCTGTATCAAACCTGTCTCAAAAAGCCATGATGTGGTTTAGTTCTTTTCTTTCACACGAAATGTTAACTAAACACCCCACAAAATAGTCTGACAAGTAGTAGATGATAGTTATTCCGTCTGATGTACCCTTTAAAAAGTTGTCTCTCTTCCTCTTTTTTTTTTTTTTTTTTTTTTTTTTGGTATATTTGTAATAGTTAATGTTTTCCAAGAGCTCAGCAGAATTAGACAGTGTCCTGCATGGCATAGGTGGCTTCCTTCAGGTAATCTTCCGGTGATCCTTCATGCTTAACAGTCTATTAATGTCCTAATTTATGGTGGAAGAATTGTTACAGAGAAGTGAAGCAGCCCTCCACAGAGTACTGTGGTGATAGGAGGTGGAGGCTTCAGGCCTCTCATTGAGGAAAGAGGACTTACTAGAAGAGAGTGATGCTTTTAAAAATAGTCTCATTCCTTCCTAGGTTTCTCATATGATACAATTGGTATCACATTTCCTGGGGTATGTTATCTTATCTAATAAAGAGGGACTATGCTAATTCACCGTCACTCCATCACAAAGATGGTTGCACCCACAGCTGATGCCAAGTTCCCATAAGGAGCCTTAATGAGCAATCAGCAGGGACCTGAGGCTATGCTCTCCACCACCTGGCAGGGCTTGACAGGGGACTTCAAGGTGCACTTCCTGTCTTGGTGCTGGGCTAGGGGACCTTAGGCTGTGCCCCGCACCAGGTGGGGCTTGACAGGGGACTTCAGGCTGCTCCCCCCACCCCAGCACCAAGCTGGGGGACCCCAGACTGCATCCCCCGCCCCAGCACTGGGCCAGGGGACCTGAGGATGTGTCCCCTGCCTGGCAGGGCTTGACAAGGGTAGGACTGGATGGGTCTGGACCTAGCCCAATTGGGTGGGAGGGAGGCCAAGTCTGGGTCTAACATAATTTTGAGGTGCATGTGGGTGGGCGGGGACTTGACTCTGGGTCCTGTGGTGAGCCCCAGACTCTGACAGGAGGAAGGTTTTCATATACATTTTACTAATTTTCTTTCATCTCTGACACTTCTATTATAGAGAAAGGGCAAATAGCAATATTAAATTATTTCCTCTAATTAATACCCTTTTAAAGTGCACAAATTTTGTGCACCAGGTCACTAGTAGTTAATAAAAGTCCTACTTAAAATATAGAATCTCAGACTAGTCTTGGGTTGTAAGTACACAATGCAATATAGAGCTATATCACATGTGTCAAACACAAGGCCCGCGGGCCAAATCCGTCCCGCCAGGCCTTGCAATGTGGCCCGCGCCGCGCTGTCATCACTGCACTCCGCTGCGTTTCCATCACTATGACAGTTTATGACTGTTCAGTAAACCATTCAGCCCGCGATTTAGGCTGGATTTTAGATTTTGGCCCCTTCTCTGATTGAGTTCGACACCCCTAAGCTATATAATAAAACCCTAATATGCAAATCAGCCAAACAACAGAACGACCAGCCGCTATGACATGCACTGACCAGCAAGGGACAAAGGATCAATGCAGGAGCTGCCCTCTGGTGGTCAGTGTGCCACTCACCCAGAAGCCAGGCTCACGTCTGGCGGATGCAGTGGTGGTGCGGGAGCCTCTCCTGCCTCCACTGCAGCACTAAGGACCCCTCGGGGATGCCTGCCTGCCGGCCTCAGACAGATGTTCCCTGAGGGGTCCTGGACTGGAAGAGCATGCAGGCCAGGCTGCGGGGGTCCCCCTCCCCCCAGGGCACAAATGTTGTGCACCGGGCCTCTACTGATGTTTATAAAATTGTACACATGAAACTTATATAATGTATTAACCAATGTCACCCTGATACATTTGATCATTTGATTCAATAAAAATGAACACATGTGAGTTCTCTTTCAGTCTCTCTCCCTCTCTCTCTCTCACAAATATATATATATATATATATATATATATATATATATATATATATTTATACTTATATCTATACTTATATCTATACTTATATTTATACTTATACTTATATTTATATTTATATTTATATTTATACTTATATTTATACTTATATTTATATTTATATTTATACTTATATTTATATTTATACTTATACTTATATTTATATTTATATTTATATTTATATTTATATTTATATTTATATTTATATTTATATTTATATTTATATTTATATTTATATATAGCATCCCATACAGAAAACAGTTCAGAATTGGCCTGATTCCACAAGGGTGAGGGGAGCCTCTGGCCAGCCTTGGCGTTGAGATAGCAGCACGCTATTTGCAACCTGAGTTCACACTTGCTTCTCAAGCATATACTGCAGGCAGGAGGCTATTTTTGAATGAGTATTTAAATGAAAACCTGAGGGTCTTATTCTATAAGCTTCTGTCAAAATTTGCGGCTTTCATCTCTTTAGCTTATGTCCTTGTCTGATCATTTTTTCAATCTACTTTTTGAAGCAATATAGACATTGGCATTTGTGCTTATTAAAGTTCATGGTGCGTGTGGAGAGTTACTGAGATGTTTTAAATTTAAAGTTTATTCCCGAATGCGTTTGTAGATTAACTAGTCCCAGGAGAAATAACTAAGTTTAATGTTTCTTTTGGTTTTATTTCCTTTACATATGTATTTGTTATAGAAAGTCGGGACATCTTTAAAAATAACTCTGCCTCTGAGCCACCGATATTCAATGTGGCAGAGTAAAACGGCTGCTGCATAGTTTCTGCATGCGTCTACTTTTCTAAATCAGAAAGCCATGTGACCATTTTTTGGGGGAAATGTTCACTGTGCCTAACATTGTCGTTGTTGTGAAGATCCGATGTAGATCCTTGCAGTTATGTGGGAAAGGTTCTGACAACCTCTAGATCCTGATGGAAATCTTTGTTTACCACACACTTTTGAGGGGCTGCCTTAATTATTTTTTTATGATGACAACCATTTAAAGTAAAAATCACCACACATTGTTATTAAAACTGCTTCTCTAATGGATACTTTTTACTGCTAAGATCTGGGACTTGGTCAAAAGACCTATCTCCTGCAACGCAATACACCACCCTATCACTTGGTTTTCATTCTTTGCATTGAAATTTTATCCGTTCCTCTGATCTGCCCAGTGATTTTCTGAACAGATAAACTAACCTGTGTACTTTGCTAGGAAAGGGGAGAAAAATTTCAGGAAGTAGTCAATGCAAGTGTCTGTAGGGCGGTTGGCTCTAAGGAACTGGAATTTCCACATCTTTGTTTTGTTTTTCCTTTTTGATAAAACTCAGTATTTGGACTTTGTTACATCTCAAAGGTTGAGAGAATAATTTTCAGTGAGTTTTCATTATGAAACATAACTGATGGTATAAAACCAATGTTCCTTCTAATTCTTTGAGTCGATTAAAAGAAAACAAAGGGAATTATTTTAGTTTTACCCAAAGTGGCACTCACATGTTCTCCTAGCTTTCTGCATATCCCCCATTGCTTCACATTTACCATGTAAAGGGCTTGATATGAATCTGAAAACATAGATTTCTCTATGCAATTCTTTTGTAGATCATAATATATATAAGTAAATTTATATTTTGAGGATTTCCATGACTAACATTTTCTCTGTTCAGAAAAGTGCCCATTTGTTCTCATTTCTTTATTATTTTTCAGATGTAAAGAAATGTTTCCCCAAGAATGCACATTTTCCCCCAAAAGGACCAATTTTTTAGGACCTTAGGAGTCATTTGCTTCAGGATCTGCCCAGTGATTGAATTTACTTAATGAAGAAACACCAATTTATTTCTAAAACACATGCTATGGAATTGGTTCACATGAAACAAAGGAGCATGGTTATTTAATGAGAATGCCCTTTGTCTTTCATATTTCACATGAGAATATGAAATTGTAGCTCATTTAAAAATTTATATTGTATTTTTTAAAATCAGGTATAACCTGAGTAACCTAGCCATTCTATAAATCACACTTTATGATAAATTAAAAATGACCCTCTTGTCTGGAACTACTTTCTCAAGAGTCCATTTTGGAAAATGTGATGACTAGACAACAGCCAATTATAGGACCATGCCAGTTAATCAGTTTTATTTCTGATGGGGTGTGCTGGAGATTGGCATTGGTCATTTTAGGAAACCAGTAAATGACACAATTGTTAGGATAAGCAAAAGGAAACACATGTGCACAATTTCTTAAAGAGCTCTATCCTAGCCTGATTTCATTAGAAATAGAGTTTACTATACCTTACCTTGCCTTGGGGGCTGCTATCCTAGGAAAGCAGAATTCTGTAAGGGGAAGAGAAATGAGAGAAGGACAGCAAAGACACAAAGCTAACCACAGCTTCACAAGAAAACACGATTGGCTCCTGGCTCACTCGTGACTTCTCAGAAGAGAAATGGGTGAAATTTACTTGGTGAGACCTTCTACCTTCCTTTGTTTCTCATCCATCAAGGCCTGATCCACTAGATGTTAACACCTCTGCAGAGTTAAGTTATTTATATGGATTCTTATGGAAGTTCCTGGGGAAACCAGAGACTGTAATGGAAAAGACCCGTCCTCACCCCCAAAGAAGCTGAGGTTGTAGTGTTGTTAGTAGATGAAGTGGTCATGGTCGCTAGGGAGCTATGACCATGAGATCAGCTTGAGCAGTCACTGGGGCCCCGCACCCAATGATCAGGCAAGGCATGTGGCAGAGCCCTGGACAGGAGGTGGACATGTGCAGTACTGCATTTGGTGTAAGCTCCCCATTCTGCACTACTCCAAAAATAATTACATAATTTCCCTTATTAAATAGGACAGTGCCAGGAACTTTCCAGCCCCATAGAACAAAATAATCTCACTTATTAGAAGATTGTGGTCTAAGAAAGAAGTATCTTTTGATTCCCTACTAACTTCATGCCATACTTACAAAGAGTCATTTATACAAACGACTCTGCATGTTGTAAATGACCAAGATCATTATCATCTAATTGCAATCATTATCATTACCTAATGGTATTTCTGAAGGAGACCACCTGCCCATTTCTAAGCAGATGCACCAAGTGATGGATTGGTAAGTAGAACATTACATTAGGATACATGAAAATAGGTTAAGAATTTAACTTGGAATTAGACCAAGATAAACTTGCTACTACTTTTCCCGTATAGTAAATGTATTTAGAGGAAGAGTGTTTTTAGAGTTGATGAAATTTTCAGATAGTTTAAAATTTTATTTTTGTTTTGTTTATTTATCTGAGAGGGCTAAAGAAAATATACTGCAATAAAAACAAAACAAAACAAACCAACAAAAACCTATGTTGCCCTGGATGGTGAGGCTCACTTGGTTGGATATCATCTGTGCACAAGAAGGTTGCTGGTCTCATTCCAGGTCAAGGACACAAGGGGGCTTTATCCCTGGTATGAGGCATACAGGAGGCAGCCAATCAATGTTTCACTCTCACTTCGCTGTTTCTCTCTTTCTCTTCCTTCCATTTTCTCTAAAATAATAAATAAAAACCAATAAGCTATTCTAAAAAAAAAAAAAAAAAAAGGAAAAAGGAAAAACTATGTTAATTCTGACTGGGAAAAGTAGCATACAAAGAGATTGGTAAAATGAATAAAATAGAGCAATTAGCAAATACATTAATAGCTAATGTTTCAAATTTACCATTTGGAAACATTAGGTATTCACACATAGTCTCCCTCTCAGAAATAACCACACATTAACTTGAAAGGCAGGAAGAATAAAGACTGGCCAGCTGGATCGTTATTAGAAAGTCAATCAGCCAAGCATTCAAATACCAGTTTAGTAATATAATTGCTGACTTGAGAAAAATTAACACTTTTAAAAATATTTGATTAAATTGTACAAATGAAGTTTCAACTTAAGCCAAATAAATTCTTTTTTGTGCAGCATACGTTTTGCTTGCCTACCTTGGCACATAATGTCCTCCACATATAGACTGCCCATTGTAGAGTGAAGTACTCTAACTGCTTGTATCATGACTACTAGAAAATGTACTAAGCAAGAAGCCTATCCCATTGAATTTTAGAAGCATTCAGGAACACCAACAGCCTCTTATTTTTCAAACATGCTTAGTGTTAAAGGAATATAAAATAGTTCCCCCTGCGCATCAACATGACCTTTTCATAATAAAAGAGGGACAAAGGATCCATTACTTTACAGAAATTATCTTCTATAGCCCATACTCTGATGAATTCTACCCTCAGGATTTTTTGTTGTTGTTAATCCTCACCAGAGTATATTTTTCCATTGATTTTTAGGAAGAGTGGAAGAGAGATGGAAAGACAAAGAGAAACATCAATGTGAGAAAAACACATCGATTGATTATCTCCTGCAAGAGCCCCAACCAGGGCAGGGCAGGGGAAGAGCCTGTAACCAAGATACGTGCCCTTGACCTGAATGGAGTGCCCTTGACCAGAATGGAACCAGGGACCCTTTGGTATGCAGGCCAACACTCTATCCACTGAACCAAACCAGAATAGGTCTATCATCAGGATTTTATAAAAAGCACAGACTGTAAGGTGAAAAAAGACATTTTTCTCCCTCACATATGATAATATTAGTTGAGATTGTGAAGAGTAGATGATCCCAATCATTTTCAAGGCAGATATTTATATAATAAAAAATTCTAACTCCATGGGTATAAAAAAAACATAATGGTGAATCAAATTTTAACATTAATCTTAAGATTAATTTTATTAGTAATTTAAAAATGAAAACTAGTGTTAATATAAATTAATAATTTATTTATCCTCCAAGGTTACAGAACTGGCTTGTTATAATTTGCTGGATATTCAAAAGGCATAGGTAGACAAAGAAATTTGTCATTCAAAAATCTTCAACATTTTAGCAAAAGTAATGTTTGCAGAGAAGTGGATGGAAAGTTACTCATATCAAAAGTATAGATGTCATTTAACACGTATTTTCATGTGAAAAAAATCTCCAGATGCTCAGTAAAACAAATAATCACAATTTGCAAAGGCAATATTACATGGTTATATAAAGCAAAAGATTGAGACTATAAAAGCAGGCCCTAGCTGCTTTGACTCAGTGGATAGAGTGTCAGCTCCTGACTGAAGGGTCCTGGGTTCGATTCCAGTCACAGGCACATGTCTAGGTTTCAGGCTCAATCCCCACTAGGGGAGTGTGAGGAGGCAACTGATCAATGATTATACTATAGATTAAGAATTGGAAATAACAAGATTAATTGGTCCAAATAAAAGTTATAATACTGCCCTAGCTAGTTTGACTCAGTGGACAGAGTGTTGGCCTGAGGGGTCTCAGGTTCGACATGCAGGAAGTAGCGCTCAATGATTCTATCTCATTATTGATTTTTTTTATTTCTCTTCCCTCTCCCTTCCTCTCTGAAATCAATAAAAATACATTAAAGAAAATAAAAAGCTACAATACTGACTTTTGGGTGAAGATGATCCTTTTGCTGTCTTGAGACTTTGCTACCTCTTCTCATCCCCTGACTTCTTCAATTCAATAGCCTGGAACACACTAGGCTTTAAGTCATCTTTGAATATAAGTGATACAAGCTTTTTATAACCTGAAAATCCACCGCATTTGCCCTGATCGGTACAGAAAGCAATATTTCTCCCGGAGAGCAAACATGTATTGTGATTTTAGGAGGAAGAGAGGAAAACAGAAAGAATGAAAGGCAGATGAACAAAACTGATTGTAAAAGAAATGAGCACTTTGCAGAACACATTGAAGTCTTCAAAAATATGAGTTATTGTTATTCATATGTGATAAAATAAATTTATACTTAGGAACTTCATTAACCTATATTCTAAGAGGCCATTGAAAAAGCATTGAAATAATATTAAATGAAGTCTTATGAATATGTATTAGAGGAATCTGCATTTGAATATCCATGTTTGAGTTAAAGTGCTTTTTTTTCCAGTAAATCACTTTTATTTGTATGCCATCAACTGAGAGCTCTCTATGAAAGTCCTACACCAAATACCTCATCTCCTCCTGAGAGGTTACATGTTATGCATCCATTCATAGGAAAAATATTGCTATAATGTGTATTTTCTCTTTGAATCACAGGCAAAAAAACCCAAAACAAAAAACAAACAAACAAAAAACACACGTACACACACACACACACACACACACACACACACACAAAACCACAAAACAAAACAAAACAAAAAAAAACCTATTAGTATGGAAATCACTGTGGCTTCTACTAATTTTAATAAATGTATACTTACTAAAATCAGAGCATATGTATATGACAAAGAAGAAAATCTACCCCTAAGCCACTAAAGAACAACAATAACAATAATTAGGTGGAAGCCAGTGAGGAAGTGTAGATGCCTGTGAAAAGGCAGAGGAAATGGCATGGAGAGTGTCCGGCGGGGTGGGGGTGGGGTGAGAAGCATAACTGCAATCATCATGACACATAAAATAAAAGGGAGGCTGCCATCTCATTGCCGAACCAAACAATTACTGGTATGCAAGTATCTTTGTCTCTATACACAAACTGATGTGATAAAATACACACAGAATGAAGTTATCTGTAATAATAAAAGGGTAATATGCTAATTAGACCGGATGTCCTTCCAGGCATCCTTCCTGATGAAGCCAGGGCCAGAGGGAAGCAGCCGGGGTCGTGGGTGCCAGAGTGAAACCGGTGCTGGCAGCTAGCAGAAGGAAGGCCTACTCTTGCACAAATTTTCCTGCATCGGGCCTCTAGTCTAAATATAATGTGTTAATTTCTATTTGAGTTATTGTATCAGAATTTTCACTTTCTCCTTTAAAAATTACAGTTTCAAAATTTTAAATATAAATTCATTCTAAATGTTAACTTTAAGACACAGAAAACTAGACAGAAAAAGGTAAAGGTTTGTGAGATCGACTGGTAGATTTCCTGAGAGACACTGTTTTCACGCTTTCAGCCACTCATGGGGTGACATGGTCAAGTTGAGATTGTCAATGTTTGGGGAAGATCATTTTGCAAGTGCTGCTGCTCCAGTTCTTTAACTTGTCAAAACGGACTGATATGGTAGACAGACAGATTTTAGCATTTGGTTAAGTGTTTGTGAGACAGATCCTCAGCATGATGAGCTGGTATAACCTCAGTTTAAGAGCTTGAGTGTTCCCATTCTTTATTGTTTTTTATCTTTGTGAAAATTTTTTTATTTCTTCAAAAACCAAAGTGTCTTTTTTTTCTGTTGCTCCCCTCACCTTCATTACAGCTTAAAACGCTTAGCTTGCAATTTACTTCAGGGACTTTGCTTCTAGCCTCAATGATATTTTGTCTGTGTATGTAAATGTATTTTCCAGGGTGAAGACGGGGTGGAGAAGGAGTAGAAATATGTAGTTTATTCTGAAATGAGTTTTAATTCCCAAGTGTTTTCAGATATGTGGGAAAATAAATAACTTACAAACTAAATGACCTATTTAATCCACCTATATCTTTCCTCTGAACACATGAGGAAAGGGATTTGAACAGATAAAAGACTCATCCTGAATCTAATAGAGCAAGAAACTGTAGGGCATATAACCAACACCTGCATGATCCTGCTCTCCATGTCTTATCTGGCTAAATAAAGTTTATTCCTTCAGTTAGGCTATAATTTTTTTTTTTTTCAAATCCTGGCATACTATTATAGCAGTAAAACCCAACTCTCTGTTTTATGCCATATCCTCAAAATCACATGTGTTAGACTCTTCAAACTACGGCCCGGGGGCCACATGCGGCCCGCAGAGGAGTCTGATCCGGCCCGCCAGGTTTTTTGGGCAGTGAGCGCAGCCGAGGTGTTACAATAGGAATTAGTAGTTCATATAGTCCGGCCCTCCAGCTCTCTGAGGGACCGTGATCTGGCCCCCACTTTAAAAAGTTTGAGGACCCCTGTTAGAGTGTCAGTTTCCTTTTAACACAATGACATAACAGATGGTATTCTCTGAAAGTCATTAGTTGACAATGTTTGGCAATAAAAACTCCATGGAAGGTTACTTTTTTGTTTGAAAATTTTAGAACTGAGTAAAACTTTTGTTGTCATTAAAAATGATTAATAAGAAGGCAAGGTTGCAAGACTTTAGCCAACTTTTTCTCATACAAACAAAATTCCACAAAATAAAAAATAAAAGGTCTGGGATACTTTACTTTTATGTCTTTGTTTGGGTTCATTTAGAACTGGTTTAATTGAAGGAGAAAGTTGTATGTCATGATATAAAGACACTGCAATCTTGGGACAACTTCACTACCATTCAATTCTAAATTAAGGACCCCATAGGATTTGTGAGTGAGCTGTAAACCTTGCTAATGCACTTCCTATCCCCAATGCCAATTCCTTATTATAATGAACATCCATATCTCCTGAAAGTCTTTTCAAAAGGAAAACCCTATTTTAAAAGAGGAACTTGAAATAGTGAATACCTGTACAAATACCCTCTATTGTTTTAAACACACAGTTAAATAAAGGCATGGCGCAGCTGGCCTTCATTCAGCTAATATACCATTCAGTAGTTTAAAGAATAAAACAAAACAAAAAAGATTCTTGCCTGAGTTTAATTAGGACAAAAGAATGGGGAAAATGGGAATAATGAATCCTGAACAAACACACACACACACACAAAACACAAAAAACACACACACCCCCAAAAAAACACCGAGGGTAAAGAATTAGAAGGCAAACACTTTATTTTTCAACTTTAAGGTTAATTACAAATAAAACAGTACAGTTCCAATCAGGACCCTCTGATATCGCTGTGCAAAAGGCACAGGACTGGCTAAGTGACTAAACACGCATGCCATGAAAATACTTGCTCCCCCAGCTCTTTGTTCTTCCCTTCCTCTTCATTTACTAAAATTGGAAGGCAAACTAGGTAGAGAAGCTGTAACACTCTGGAGTGGTCCAAGTTCTGATCATCAAACCTCACACAGATTGGGGTCACGGAAGGTTAAGCAGTCAAATGGGAGAAGATTAACTTGTCAGACTGAGTCTGTGAGGCGGGGCTGGCCAGGCTGTTAGGTCCCTCCGTGTGGCAGCAGCCCCTGACTCAGAGGGTACCCAGCAGGGAGCAGGTTGCTCTCCCTGAGGCGGTTGACATTCCGCTGATTCAGCCACCAGTCCAGGGTCAAGCTATCAATAGTTTTACTAAGTAATATCTCAAACTAGGAGTTGTCTGACAAAGTGTGTGTAGGAAGATAAATTCCAGTCAAATGCATCCCAGAGACAAGTTTGGTGGTTGTTTTTTCCTGCTCTATTAACTCCAGAAGACCCTGGGCATGTGTTTAACTAGCTGATGTGCAATACAACACAAGAAAATACTTGCTGTGGAACAGTCAAGGGGAAAGGAAGAAGATGATTTATCTTTTTAAAAAATATACAATATTGAATTCTTTCAGTGAAGAGGGGAACTTATTACTTTCATGTTTGATATTTAAAGGGACCTCTTTGAAGCACAAGGCATTTTATTTATTTATTTATTTATTTTAATTTTAATTTAATTTTATTGTTTAAAGTACTACAAATAGTAGTGCATATGTCTCCTTTTTCCCCATTGCCCTTCCCCCAGCCTCCCCTACCTCCGCTTACATATGCCCCGTGGATCCCCCCCCCCCCCCCCCCCCCCCGTGTCTTGTGTCCAATAAAACCTAACAGATTGGCAGAAGTGCAAAAATTTGACAGCATATGTTTGGTAAGGTGGTATGAAAGAAGCAGTGTCATATATTGCTTGTGGGAAAGCAAAATTTTTCATCACCTCTCCCTTCCTCTCTGAAATCAATAAAAATATATATTTAAGAAAACAACAACAAAACCCCACAAGAATTTGATTACAAATCCATACAGAGGCATACCCTTCAAAATAAAATTTGAAATTTTGGATGTAAGAATGAGTTGCAACAATTTTTTAAACATATATTTTATTGATTTTTTTTATACAGAGGAAGGGAGAGGGATAGTTAGAAACATCAATGAGAGAGAAACATCAATCAGCTGCCTCCTACACACCTCCTACTAGGGATGTGCCCACAACCAGAGTACATGCCCTTGACTGGAATTGAACCTGGAACCTCTCAGTCCACAGGCTGACGCTCTATCCACTGAGCCAAACCAGTTTCAGCGAGTTGCAATCATTTTATTGTTGGCTTTTTATTCTGAGATTGATGCATTTGTGGAATAAAACATATAAATAATTATGTTGGTATTTTGGGAATTAGGATTTGGGGGCATTAGAAGAAGGAGAAAGAGATAGAAGATAAATGAAGTTAATAAAAAGGCTGTAGTTAAAAAAAAAAAAAATTATTGTTGCCCTAGCTGGTTTTGCTCAATAGATAGAGTGTTGGCTTGCAGATTGAAGGGTCCCAGGTTCAATTCTTGTCCGGGGAACATGCCCAGGTTGTGGGCTCGATCCCCAGTAGGGGGGGTGCAGGAGGCAGCAGCTGATCAATGACTCTCATCGTTGATGTTTCTATCTCTCTCTCCCTCTCTCTTCCTCTCTGAAATCATTAAACATGTATTTAACTGTTGAGAGTATTCCAGATGTTCCCCTTTCCACCTCATCGTCCCCTTCGCCTGGTTCCTTCCCCCATCCCAGGCCTTCACTACCCTATTGTCTGTGTCTATAGGTAAAAATGCTATATTTTTTTATTTGAATTTGAAATACCAGAAGGAATTCATATTGTGTTTTATCTAAAATAATCAGAACTTTTTGATAAATAGCTAATTTTAGTTCTGGGATGAGAAATGTTTGAGATAAGCCTGGATATCATTCCATACCTGAAAATAATGAGACTTTAAAAAATTAGTGGCATTATATCAAAAGAAATGATCCATTCAAAGAGGTTCTCAGTTGACAAAGATGCATGAATTTATATATGAATAAAAACAAAACTGCCATGAATTAAATACACCAAATGTATTTACTTCCATAAATTCTAATATTAATAGCAGAAATCATTGAGTTTGTAATCTAGATAATTCATCCAATAAATGAAAAAATATATACATAGAATTAGAATATCATCAATAATGGATCTAGGCAAGGACCATCAATAATTCTGATATCGTGAACTGAGACAATGTGATTTTATGTACTTCCTATGGAAGCATACACTGCCACCTGTGAAGCATTCTTGCCAAAAAATTCAAACCCGAATTTGGCCATACATAGATACTAGAGGCCCCATGCACGAAATTCATGCAAGAGTAGGAGGCCTCGCAGCCCTGGCCGCCTTGACCACTGCCTCGCAGCCACAACGCCTGCCTTGGCCCTTGCAGCCCTGGCTTTATCCAGAAGGACATTCAGACAGTAGTTCCACTGTTCTGCTATTCAGTCGATTTGCATATTATGCTTTTTTTATTATAAATAACTACCATTTGACAGAAAATATAGAGAATAAAGCAACATATTAATTAGGGGATACAATCAGTAAATTCCAAACTATAATAAATGCTACCAGTCAAATGACTCGATCTTTCAAATAAGTGTATTTCAAGGGAATAAAGGGAGAGGGAAGAGAAGTAGTTTAGAAGAGAGAGACCCAATGGCAGTTGATCTTATTTTAATCCAGATTAAACTAAAGAAACCATTAAAAATACATAAGACAATCAGGAAATTTGATGATTTAAAGCAATTATTATATTTTAAGTGCAATAATGATATTGGAATTATGTGTTTGTTTGTTTTTTAAAAGAAAGGTCCTATCTTTTAGAGATATCTACTAAAATTTTTTGATAGCTAAGATTGATTCACAGTTACCCAGGGCAGGGACATAGATGAAATAAGATTAGCCATGTGTTGGTAACGGTTGGAAACTAAGTGATGGGCATGTGGACATTCTTTATATATTCTCCTTTTGTACCTGTTTGAACTTTTCCATCATGTAAAGTTTTTTAAAATGTATTTGAAGTACTGAATGCTTTGCGTCTCTTAGCTCTTGGGCAGTATTTTCTTTCCCCATATTGTGGTGCCCCCTATTGGTTATGAAAATTATTAAACCTGGATTTCCTACAGGGAGTAAGGAAAATCTTTTTTCCCCCCCAAGACAATAGGTTCATAAATATTATATTTTTCCTATTTTCTAATTTGTAATCATAAAACTAAGTGAAGGTGAAAAATCTAGGCAAAAACAAACAAAAACACACACACAAAGCCGAAACCCGTTTAGCTCAATGGATAGAGCGTCGTCTTGGGAACTGAAAGGTTCCAGGTTCAATTCTGGTCAAGGGCATGTACCTTGGTTGCGGGAATATCCCCAGTAGGGGGTGTGCAAGAGGCAGCTGATCGATGACTCTCTCATCAATGTTTCTAACTCTATCTCTCTCCCTTCCTCACTGTACAAAATCAACAAAATATATATTAAAAAAAAAACCACACAAAATAAAACTAGCAACAAGCAAATGAAAACACTGCTTCAGAACTGAGCAAGTTGTCAGAGGGAAGACTGTGTTGCTGAGGTCAGTAAATCCTGATTCCTTCTCCAGGCCTTTCACTAATAAGGGGAGTGACCTTAGGCAGATTATCAGCTGTCATGTGAAATGGTCTCCCTCGAATATAATCCAGTCCAGTACTACTCCAATTCAGTTCAGTTCTGCTCAGTTCTATTTTCTTCTACAAACTATTTGCTTAAAAATGCAAATTGCAACAAACAGATGTACCTATCTTGCCTAGAAATGACATTTGCTGGCAGTAGGGAAGATATTCTTTTTCTAAATAAAAATCTCATTTAATATGGCTGCCATTAGGCTAAGAGATAAGTCATTATATTTAAATATCCTCTCCCATAATTATATGATACATAGAGTAATACATCAGCCTTTTAGCCCTTCTGTGGAAAAATATAAGAATTCAAAGGAAATTCACACTGACATTGTATAGGGTGGGGCAACAGTAGGTATACAGTTGTGAGTATGCAAATACAACGTTTATTCTTGTATTATTAATTAATTATTGTATCATTTTTCATATGAACAAGCATAAACCTACTTTTGCTCCACCCTGTATTTCCTTTTCTGTACTGTGATGGAAAAGTTCTGATCTATTTGTATGACAGCCAGGACATTTTCACAGGATGATTTTAAGTGTGAATCTTTCTGGGACAAATGTTTCAAACATTTGTGTGGAGTAGTCATTAGGAAGCATTCTCCTTCATTGAGTATGCACACACAGTGTCTATGTATCCTTGAGGGTGACATGTAACCTCCACTCCTGTTTCCATGGGACAAGATCCCATTAGAGTAACACTCTGGCCCCTTGTGCTCCTATGGTCCTCACTCACTCCTCCAGAGACACGAGTCTCCTCCTGGGCTGGTGAGTTCACAGGAAGCTGGACATGCTTGGCTGGCCGCTTCCTCATCAAACCAGCCTGACCACAGAGTCAGTTCTGAGCAGCTTTCATTCTCTCTGGGGAGGACTGCAGATGACCAACTCTGCTAGAGACTAGATTAATCTGCCTTTTTGTTTTTGTGGTTATGCGTCAGCAAGCCTGTTTGTCCTCAGACCTAAAATTATGTCGTATTTAGTAATCTCCTAAATTGTGTTTAATATTTATTCTTCATGCAGTGAAATAAATTTAATTTTATAATTTTATAAATTTAATTTTACAGATAAGTAAACTAGGATTCTGAGACATGACCAGATCACATTACTAGCAGATGATAGAAGGCTATCCCAGTCCTTTTGGGAGTTCTCAAGAAGGTCAATTAAATAGCATCATATCCCTTTCCCTAAACTCAGTTATGAGAAATTTTAGAAATAAATCAGGAACTGAAGGTAGAGGACAAGAATCAACCATATGTATATTGAGAGTTAAGTTGGAACACATGTGCTTGCTAATACCAAATCCCAGAATTGAGCTGATTTTCCCGGCTAGGACTGGGACAGACCTCCCACTCCCACACCACTTGGCTCCCTTTCTCCTTCCTTCCTTCTCCCTTTCTCTCCTTCCCCCCTCTCTCACCCTCTCAGCAAGGAGAAAGCTAGCTCCCTGGAAGTAGCTCACTCTCACAGTTAGAATCTCAGCGAGGAGCTGAACACACTTAGTCTCCCCCAGTTTGCCAATCAGATAAATTACTCAGCTTCCCTTGGGGGTGGAGTGAATGGAAGGTCAGAGAGCAGCTGTCGAATAACTCTAATAGTTCTCTAGCCACATGGCAGGAAACATCTGGAGTGGGGAATAAGCATTTACCCCCAAATTCCCCAGATTAATTTTTCTCTTAACCTCATACATTCAAATAATAATACCATGCCTAGGCCTCAGAGGAGATGCACAGGCTCCCAGGACAATTTTACTCTTATCTTTATGACATTGTTCTCCAAATTATTACTGCCTGCCCTTTTGGGTTCTCCGGGGACTCCAGAGTCACTATAAAATTTGCCTCTAGAATGTTCTAAAATAGATTTAAGTCTCTCAACTTTAAGGCCAGTCTTATTCCAAAGTTGGGAATTCTTTCTCTATTCTATTTCCATTTCCAAATAATGTCCAGCTTCACTTTCCCGGAGCGTGTCAGAGGCTCTTCAATAAGATTTAATGACAGCAGAAAGATAGAAACCATAAAGTTTCTCTAGCAAGGAGATGCTAATGCCATAAAAATACCCCGAGTCTGAACATAATGGCCTGCACTATTAGAAAAGACCCAGGGCAAAACTGGGAGTTCAAAGATTAAATCTCTTTTCAAGTTAAAGTCAAAATATGTTAAAGTCCAAATGAAGTTAAGTCTGATATCAAATTATTTTCCCCTGTGGAATTAAATGTTTGAAGTTTAAAATGTCTAACTTGTAATGAAGACCCAAACCATCCTTCCAAATTTATGATTCAGCTCAGTCTCAGCACAGGGATGCCTGGGTTGAAAGCAGCTATCTTCTGCAATGCACTCGTAGGAATAGGTCTAGTCCCTTTTGCTCCTGGGAGGCCTTGGGAGGCCTCAACCCAATCCAGGTCTTTGTCACAGAACAAGAAGGAATTCAAGAGTGTGACAGAAAGATTTAGCAAGCACAGTGCAGTTATGAAAGCAATAGCACACACTTGACAAGTGAGATTGGGCAGCCTTCCAGAACAAGACATGCCTATGGGGTCTGGATGGAATGTTTTTATTAAATGTGGTAAGTGGTCCCCTCCTTCTGATGCTGGTGGGGTGACCACTGACACAGCTCATCCTTGTCTCTCTTCTCCATATATTGATTTCTTTTCAGTCCTCTCAATTAATGGAAATTGGGGAGGGAAGAAACTGGGAAACTGGTGGTCAGTGAAGGCTGCATCTGTGATGTCTCAGCCAAGATGGAACAGGGGAGGGATAGAGTTTGAGGCCTTTGTTCCCTATTCTAATTCTCCAGTCTCACCTTCACATAGACTTTCTGAATTTATAATGTCAAGTCCCTGATACACTTTATAGAATCCAAAGGATTAATAGGAAGCTAGATATTATTTCAGCATTGGCTTCATACTCACCAAACTTAGAAAACAAGCTGATCTCTGTCCCTAGAGATGTTATCCCATACAGAATTATGTTTCCAGAAGTCAGTGTCACCAAGACCATAGCAGGGAGTCGGTGCCCATGAGAGAGAGATGCCGATCTGTCCATACCAGTTGTCTGCAATCCATTCCCTATACATTTAAACTCCACTGAGATAAATATTAGAGTGAGAGGCTAATTGAGGCACTATAATTTGTATATCTAGACATAGGGAGGCTCCTCCTGTGAATACTGCTTTCTCAGAAAATTGGTGTAAGTCCTTACATGAGTGGAGGAATTTGCAGTTGACAGTCCCAAACATGAGGATTTAGGACAGTGGCTTTCTAGCCTCATCACAGTACATTTGAAGCCTTGATTTCTGCTGCTTCCAGGACTGAATGCGGATTCTGTCAGGTGCCATATCATCGTTTGTTGTAAGCAGGCATTAGCATTATTTTCTGGGCCACTATTGCTGCTATGATCTTTTCTTTAGTCATATTTGGTCCCCCAAAATTGTTTCCCTACGAATATTTGTCATTTTGATTATAATTCATCAGTCTAGAATAAAAATAAGTTTGTAGACAAGCCTTATGAATCCAAGACTAATATCAACATTTCCTTTTGCAATCCTGATGACAATTCAAACATTAAAAAAAAGAAAAAGAAAAACAATACTTTGTGAAGCCTTCCCAGGCCTGGTGCTACAAATACACAGCCAGAACCTCATAGCTGCTCTCTGTAATACCCCAAGAACTCAGCTCTCATTGATTCTAAAGCAGCAAATATTCTGTCCAGCAATTCTTAAGACCTTTAACAATGGCATGTTACCTCAGCCACTACTTGGAAAAGCTGTGCCTGCTTCTCATGGTGAACAGGGGCTACCTGTAGCTTGCTGAGGGCCTCCCAGTGGGCCTCTATTGCCAGAGCCCCAACCTGCCAGTGACTTAACTGAGGCCAGATCTTTACCAAGGTCAACTCTTATCTTAAGTGCTGCCTCTATAAAAACAAAAACAAACAAAACCACTCACTTGTCTTTGGACAAACCCATCAAAGCCTATTTAAATCCACCGAAGTCAAGCCAGGACCAGTTTGGATCAATGGATAGAGCGTCGGCTTGGGGACTGAAAGGTCCCGGGTTCGATTCCGGTCAAAGGCATGTACCTTGGTTGCGGGCATATCCCCGGTAGGGGGTGTGCAAGAGGCAGCTGATTGATGACTCTCTCATCAATGTTTCTAACTCTCTATCTCTCTCCCTTCCTCTCTGTACAAAATCAATAAAATATATTTAAAAAATAAATAAATAAATAAACAAATAAATAAATAAATAAATCCACCAAAGTCAAAATACAATGTTCTCCAAGGTTTAGCATCTCCTCTTCATGTCCCAGCAAGTTAAGGTCTAACCCCATATACACTGAGTGGCCAGATTATTATGATCTCTGAACGCATAATAATCTGGCCACTCAGTGTATATCCTATATAATAAAAGGCTAATATGCAAATTGTCTCCTCAACCAGGAGTTCAACCAGCAGGCAGGCTGGCCAGCCGCCCATGTCCCCTCTTCCTTGCCAGACTGGCCAGACCCCACCCATGCACAGACAACACAGCACATTTACTGGTTTCCAAAATGGAGTTTAAGGTCAAAAGGAGTTTCAGGTGTGCCCAGATCCTATTCATAAAGATCTGGGTAAGTTCCTCATTTTTTGGTACAAGATTTAGCATATCAAGATCTGGGTAAGTCAAGGTCCTATTTGTTCCTCAGTCCAAGCACATGGATAAAGATAAGAAATCAGTACTGATAACAGGATTCTGCCAGTGCCCTCGGGCTCAGCTGATAAGAATTAAAAGAATGTCTACGTGCCTTCCTAGAC
Organism: Pipistrellus kuhlii; assembly: GCF_014108245.1. Lineage (NCBI taxonomy): Eukaryota > Metazoa > Chordata > Mammalia > Chiroptera > Vespertilionidae > Pipistrellus > Pipistrellus kuhlii. Next base: position 50,479,357 of record NW_023425529.1, read on the forward strand.
AGCTCTCTACATTGTTCTATGGCAAATGCCTTTTGTTTAGCCCCAGAATGCCAAGGGACTAATGTAGACCACAGGAGCCAGCAACATTACCACACTTCCCTTCCCACAGCCTCTGGAATTAGAATGGAAAACAAGACCAGGAGAGACTATGCACGTGAAAGGCACTGCCATACAATTAAGGTACAGTGTGCATAGCAATTCTCTCTCCTTTCCTCAAAAGAGATATTCTTAATACATTCAAGAATGGAAAAATGAATGGAACTTTATTCTTTATGCTGGAATGGCATTATTTATTTAAATGATTGATGGCACTTGGAGCATAATGGCTGTAGTTGTAGCTGGAAATAAGCCATTTTCAACCTCTTTCTTCTCTATTTCTTAACAGAGGAAGAAATTATGAGAAACCCAACAAAACTGGGCATGCAGTCCTTATTTGACTACTAGTATGCCTGTTGATTCTGATTTGGCCCCAGAAATTTTCTTCTTTATTGTGAAAGAAAAGGAGCATGCTGGAATTATTACCACCGGGGAGTTGGAGGGCAAATAATGCTGATGGAATAAATAATACATCATTTATTAAAACTGTCCTTAAGGGATTTATACCAAATCACTTTAGCCTCAAAGCATAATATTTAGCAAGCTCTAACAAGTTTCAGGGAGAGATATTACTTTGTAACTCAGCAAGGATTTTTGATATACTGCCTAAATTAGACAGCATATTAAAAATTAAATGGCAGGCCAACATTCTACAATTATACTTTTATCTAGGGAGCAGACTACCTGATTTGAATGATATTAATACTTTTTGGCTGTGCGTCCTCTCTACAGTTTCAGCTGACAGAGTTTGCCTTTTTCACACATGAGCATGAAGATAAGCAGACATACTGAAAGAGGTGTGGACTACAAGGTGGTACTGAGGCAGGTTAGTAAGGAACTAGGAAAAATCTCCTGGCAATAGAATGAGGGAACTGACACAAATAGCAAAACAAGTGGCCATAGGTTGAGCAACCAACAGCCAGCTAATACATCACAAGACCCTACCTTCCCTAACCCAAGTTGCCCATGAACAGATGGTTTAAATCACCTCCATCAAAGAGGTAGATAACAAAATCTAGTTAGACTACACTAATTGAAGATGGAGGTGAAGCTGACCAGAGAATGAACCTAAACTCCATTGTAGGCTCATTTTATTTATTTATTTATTTATTTATTTATTTATTTATTTATTTATTTAAATATATTTTATTGATTTTTTTACAGAGAGGAAGAGAGAGGGATAGAGTTAGAAACATCGATGAGAGAGAATCATTGATCAGCTGCCTCTTGCACACCTTCTACTGGGGATGTGCCCGCAACCAAGGCACATGCCCTTGACCAGAATCGAACTCGGGACCTTTCAGTCCGCAGTCCGACGCTCTATCCATTGAGCCAAACCAGTTTTGGCTGTAGGCTCATTTTAATACATCAACATGCTGGGGCTGACCAGCAGCCCCTGAACAAGGGATGAACAGATTACTCAGACACTGTTTGACTGTGAAAGAGAGGGCTAAGGGGCTTGCCTGGCTCTAGTAGCTAGAGCAGCCTGGATTGCCTGCCTCATTAGGCTTTATTGGAACGTTTATCTTCAGATACAATCAGTAGGGTGAGTAATCTTGGAGAACACGTGTGTTTACATTGTCCTCTAGGTAAGGGCATCCAGGGATGAGGCATAAGGATTAGGGCAAACACCCGGGGGTCTGCACATGCGCAGACTTGTTTGGAAAGGTCAAGGGATAATTAGGGGCACTGCCTTCTACAAATCCCTAAGTCTTTTCTAAGTTGGAATTCTGATAAACAGAGCAGGGGGCCTTCCACATGCTTCCCTTTTCTCAGAATGTCCTCCTTACAAACTTTCCAACCAAGTCTCTTGTGCTCCCCAACTTCAGCTTAATTGTCAGCACACCCTGTGCTGCTGTGATCAGAAGCAGGAAGACCCATAAAGGTTACACGACGACTGATGGAGCTCCCCTGAGAAGTCTTCACCCCTTTCTCAGAAATCAGAGTAGTATTCTGTTGAGATATTTCCTGGGATCTGCCCTAAAATCCCTGCCTATAGAAAAATAGACAAAAATTCTCAGGACAAAGACTGTCAGTGCGTGTTGGTATTTGAGCATGCCCAGGCCTGTTTTTCAGGAGAGTACCTTTGCTTCCTCTATTCCAAGCTCTAAGGGTTCCAGCAAGACTTGCAGGGGAACAGAGCTCAGCACCAGCTCCTCCAGGTTTACCTCCTCATCCTGTCTACAAGGCCCCTGCCTTTACTTCACTGCCCCATCCCTGCTCCTCATGCTAATGCCTATATTGGTATCTGCTTTTGAGGGAATCTGAATTGCAACAGACTGCCAATACAAAATTATATTCAGAATAAATTTTTTATGTGGATACACACACACACACACACACACACACACACACACACACCCCTACACAGTTAACACCTACTAATCTTTTACATCCATCTGTTGGCCCATGGGGAAGATCACAGATATATAGCCCTCACTTTTCCTATCGACCTGCTGTACCCGTGAGCAAGAGCAGTGTTGCTATAAGTGATCAAATACAGAGATATTTTATTGGGCACAATCTTAGGGGCTAAATGCCAATAAATTTAACAAGTCAAAGTTTTAAATGATGCAAAACACCAAATCTATCAGAAGAATAAATAGAAAACTGAATTAGACCTGTACTCATTAAGGATATTAAATTCTGAATTAAAATAGCTCCACAAAAAATAAATAATAAATAAATTAAATATCTCTCCAAAGGTAATTTAGGTCTAGATAGCTTTTCTGCTAAATTCTGTCAAATATTTGAAAACAAAACAATCCCACCAAAACTGGTTTGGCTCAGTGGATAGAGCCTCAGCCTGCGGACTGAAAGGTCCCAGGTTTGATTCCAGTCAAGGGCATACCTTGGTTGAGGGCACATCCCCAGTAGGGGGTGTGCAAGAGGCAGCTGATCGATGATTCTCTCTTATTGATGTTTCTAACTCTCTATCCCTCTCTCTTCCTCTCTGTAGAAAATCAATAAAATATATTAAAAAACAAAAACAAAACAATCCCAACCCTTCTCAAATCCTTGAAAAAAGTGCTTATAGGAGAGAACATTTGCTAACATATTTTGTGAAGCTAGCATTATAGTGATAGTAGACTTATAAGGAAAGAAAACTACCAAAAAAATCATAGGTACAAAAAAGTAACTCTCAAAAAATATGGGTAGAAAAATTTTATTTATATATTAAAGAATGAAACACACACACACACACACACACACATATATATGTGTGTGTGTGTGTGTGTGTGTGTGTGTGTGTGTGTGTGTATAAATATATTTAGGTAATATATTTGCTTAATTAAAACATATATATATATTTACAATTAGCAAATAATCTATGATGATTAAATGTCTCTTATTGCTGGAAAGCAAGGCTATTTAACAATGGAAAATCAATGTATTTACCATATTTACAGAATAAAGAAGAAATATAGATGATATGTCAATAGATTCTAAAAAGGTGTATTTGATTATATTCAACCCATTTTATGATAAAAGCCTCAATAAAACCAAGTATAACAGAACTTCTCAAACTAATGAAGGCCATCAACAAAAGCTCAAGGACTAACATCCTAAAAGTTAGTGGGGAGTAAGAATGGTACTTGTTTTTACCACTTTTAAAAAATATATATTTTATTGATTTTTTACTGAGAGGAAGAGAGAGGGACAGAGAGTCAGAAACATCAATGAGAGAGAAACATCGATCAGCTACCTCCTGCACACCCCGCACTGGGGATGTGCCCGCAACCAAGGTACATGCCCTTGACTGGAATCAAACGTGGGACCTTTCATTCCACAGGCTGAGCTCTATCCACTGAGCCAAACCGGTTTCAGCTGCTCTTACCACTTTTATTGTTTTTGATATTATTTACAGTGCAGTATGGCAATTAAAAAAAAAAAGAAATTAAAGTTTGTTTTTTACAATTTGGAAAGTTTGTCTTTTATTGTTTTGAATATGCTATCTGGTTTTTCATTTAGGTAGTCAAATTTTGCAGTGTTTGGATCCTCTCTGCTTTTCTTTCCTTTTTACAATTTTTCTCTCTGAGCATTTTTTATTTATTTTTTAAAAATATATTTTATTGATTTTTTACAGAGAAGAAGTGAGAGAGATAGAGAGTTAGAAACATCGATGAGAGAGAGTCATTGATCAGCTGCCTCTTGCAAGCCCCCTACTGGGGATATGCCCACAACGTAGGTACATGCCCTTGCCCTGAATCGAACCCACAGTCTGACGCTTTATCCACTGAGGGTTTCGGCCCTCTGAGCATTTTCACTTCACTCTTTATCTTATGTTTATATGGTTGTTGTCAAACCTTTCTTCAACTTCTCTTATTAAATTATAAAAGTTTTAGTTGAATCTAGTACACCATGTAATTCAGCGTTTTTCAACCGCTGTTCCGCGGCACACTAGTGTGCCGCGAGATGTTGCCTGGTGTGCCGTAGGTGCAGACAAGACAAGAATTTTATAATTTTTCACTATTTTGTTTACTTAATATTTCATAATAAAGTAATTATAAAATACTTTCTTTGTGTTTATTTGATTCCTATTCAAGAGAATTACTTTATATATAGTCAATATAGGCACAGAGTTAAATTTTTTAACATTTTCTAATGGTGGTGTGCCTCGTGATTTTTTTCATGAAACAAGTGTACCTTTGCCCAAAAAAGGTTGAAAAACACTGATGTAATTGGTCACTTGTCATTTCATTTTCATAAGATCATTTTGTCTTTTCCTTCAATTCCTTTCTGAATTTGGTCAAACTCTATACCTCTTTGGTTTTGTTTGTTTGTTTATCTAGTTCTCTTCTGAGTTCTGAACTTCTGATTTAAGTGTGTTGTTAAATATCTGCAAATGCTTGTATAGATATATTTAGTCCAGACTAGAGTGCTGCTTTGCAATTTAATTTTCTTCTGCTTTGGCCTTGTTTATCTTTGTTGGGGAATAATTTTTATCTGCTAGATTACTTTGACTTTAGTTTTTGTTTTACAAGATTTTAATGCAAGTGGACTGGATTTTTCCTTTTTATACTTAAGTCTACATTAACAATTTATGTATTCAGGACTAAAAGGTTTGGCGGACACATAGGAGTAGAGGTTTATTTTTGGGAAAATGGATTTTCATGTCTTTGAATTTTGTTATTCTCCTTTATCTTGTCAAAACTCTTAAATTCTCCCCTTCGAAGCTTCCTTCCTTTATCACCAAATCTACAAAAGATGCCGCCCCAATCCTATTCACTTCATTCATCTCCAGAAGAGATTGCACTGTGAATTAGCCTCCTCAATCCTGCATACTTTTATTGGGGCCCAGGGCAGGCTGCCCCCACATATCCCACCATGGCATGTTGGTCACTTTGAATTAAAGTCACTTGACAAGCTGCTGTTGCAAGAAGGAAGCAATGATACTCCCTTGCCTTCTATAATGAGGAAAAGAAATTATGCCTCTTAAAGGAGCCTCCCAGTTCCAGAGGAGAAAGACACTCTTATCTCTAGAGTTAAGGAACCCGGAACTGAAAACTTTACATAAACAAACCTTCTTACTTCTTTACTAATTCACTATCCAAGTCCAAACCTTGCTTAGATTCCTTACTAATGTGTTTGGGGGTTTTTTTGTTCTGTCAAATCTTCACAAATTCATAGTTTTTTCATCTAGAAAGGATAAAAAGCTGGTTGGCTTATCATTTCTCTGAGCATTACATCATGATTTGAGCATCATCTATGATCTCCCAGGTACACATATTCCATGGACTTTTCTCCTGTTAATCTGGTCTCCTTGTAAATGTTGTTGAAGGTCAATCACAAAAATTCAGAGGTGGAATTCTTGCCCTCCCTCCCCAACACTTTCAAGTACCTTTATTGTAGCCAATGTTCAGATCTACCAGGTCTGAGACCAGGTTTAGAACTCCTCATTATATTGAATCTTGTCATTCTGGATACAATTTTTTTTTTTCCCCCCCCGGAGGCTCTTTATCCACACAGGCTATAGAGTGAGCTCACAGTTAGGTCTGCTAAAATTTGGTGTTAATTTCTTTCCTTATATTCAGTTTGAAGATCGTGGCACTCTCTGTGTTGAAGTTACAACAAAGAAAGCAGTTTTATTGGCTCTCTTATTTGTTTTTTGGATAAAAATTTTAATCTAAGAAACTGGCATTATCCCAGAGCAACACAAAAGTACATGCCACCCATAGCAAATAAGTTTTTATTACATTGGTGTGATTGTTACCTGGTTAAGATAATCATGTATGAAATTGTTGGAAAAAGCAAAATCTATAGAGACAGAAAGCACATTTGTTGTTGCCAAGAGCCAAGAAGGTAGAGGTATCAGGACTTTCTGCTGCTGGACATAGGGTTTCTTTTCTTGTAAAAAAAGACTTGATTTTTTTAAAAGCTCTATCAGCTTCACAGCAAAACTGAGCATAAGACATAGAGACTTCCCACATACTCCCTTCCCTTCCTCCCCCCTGCTTCTGCCACACCCACACCCTGCTCTACTGTCAAAGTCCTGCACCAGAAGGGTACATTTGTTACAACTGCTGAATTTCCATTGATATATTACAATATTATCACCAAAGTGCATATTTTACTTTAGAGTTAACTCTTAGTGTTCTATATTCTATGGGTCTGACAACCATTATAATTCCCTGTGAAACCTTAGAACATGGGTGCTAATTTTCAAATTATGGTTTGGTTGTGAATCTGTTTCCTTAATGATTACTGGACCATTTGGATTATGAGTTCAGTAATATCATAACAGAGTAGTTTTGTTGCCCTAAAAGTTCTTTGTGCTCTGCCTATTGGGTTTCTGTCTTAGGATGAGGAAAATGTTGAAAATTATATTGTACTGATGGTTGGACATCTGTGACTATTTAAAAAAAAAACATTGAATTGTACACTCTAAGGGATCAACTGTATGATATGTGAGTTATAACTAAATAAACCTGTTAAATAGTTTGTGAAGTTTCAATGTTTTCTTTGTTCAGAATTCTGGGTATGTATGTACACAAAGAGTCTTGAATTTTTTAAATTATTAATATTGGAATATTTCTAACCTTTCCCTTCTTTCACTGAGTAAATGGATCCTTGCTTTGCTCACAATTTTGTTCCCATCAACCTCCTCCTTGGTGGTTTATAAGAAAAATTCTTCTTTTCTATCTCTCATGCAGGTTTAAAAAAGAAAAGACAGTGATATTAAAATAAGGCAGGAATATTCTATGATTTCACTGGGAATTTTTCAGATAATTTAAAGAGGCATTTATCTTCCTATAGGAAATGGATGGGAAAGAGTTATTACGAAGCTTTGCTGTGATCTAAGTATCATTTTCATATTACTTGACAAATTAAAACATAAATTTGCTTATTTTCAAATTATGTTTTGTTTGTGAAACTGTTTCCTTAATGATTACTGGACCATTTGGATCATGACTTCAATATATTTATAATTTGGGGGAACGTAAGACTTGGGGCCTCAGCTGAATCCAAGAAAAATAAAACAAAATTCTAGACTTCAGCCATTTGATTATTTTTGTCCATCTTCAACTGCCAATAGAAATTAGAGTGCTAAAAAATAGAAGGCAGGGAAGGTGCAGCTGAGAGGTATTGGTATATCATCAGAACGAAAGAGACATGGTAGAGACAGTGCTAATGTCAGAAGTGAAAACTGTGGAAACATCTGCTTTTCTGGACTTGACGTACCAGTCAAAGAGCTGCACTCATACATGGCTTTGGCATGAGAAATAAAAAATTAAAACACCTCCTGGAAGTAGCAAATTGGGAATTACTTTTTATTTCAAAATCTATTGGTGTGCACTCTCTTTAGATGCCCAGTGGTTAATGCTAAGTGTAACTGCATGATGTTCAACAATTTTCTTAATCTCACCAAGCCTCAGGGTTTTTATTTGTAAATTTGGGATTATACTAGAAGCATCATGCAGTTAATATTATATTCAAATGGAATAATATATCAAAAGTAGTTGAATAAATGCTAACTTCATTAATTCCCCCTTTCCTTTCCTCTTTAGGCAGATTTTCTACTACTCTCAAAAGAAGCCATACATTTACATGAAGATCATAATTAATTTACATGCAGAAAGATAATTTTACTCAATGAGCACATATAAACACACATTAACAGATATCCAATTTTATAGTGGCAAAGGCTGACTGCCTTACAAATTCTTGTTATAAAACACTAGAGGCCCAGAGCACAAAATTTGTGCAAGGGGGGGGTGGTGAGGAAGGGGCTGGAGAGTGTCCCTCAGCCCAGCCTTCACCCTCTTTAATCTGGGAGCCCTCAAGGGATGTCTGACTGCCCATTTAGGCACCAATCCCAGGAGAATCGGGGCTACACAGGCAGTCAGAAATCCCTCTCAGAATCCAGGACTGTTGGCTCCCAACTGCTCACCTGCCTGCCTTCCTGATTGCCCTTAAATGCTTCTGCCTACTATCCTGATCACCCCTAATCACTCCCCTATCACCCTGATTGATGCCTAACTGCTCCCCTGCCAGCCTGATTGCCCCTAATTGCCCTTCCCTGCAGGCCTGGGTCCCCCCCCCAAAACTGCCCTTCCCTGCAGGCCTGGTCACCCCTAACTTTCCTCCTCTGCCAGCCTGGTCACCTCTAACTCCCCTACCCTGCATACTTGGTCACCCCCAACTGCCCTCCCCTGGTGGTCATCTTGTGACAACATAGGGGCAGCTATCTTGTGAGTTGGAGTGATGGTCAATTTTCATATTACTCTTTTATTAGTATTAGATAGAATTATTAGATAGGATAGAGGCCTGGTGCATGAGTGCGGGCCAGCTGGTTTGCACTGAAGGGTATCCGGGATCAGGGTGGGGGTTCCCTTAAGGTGTGAGGCAGCCTGAGTGAGGGGCCTGTGGTGGTTTGCAGGCCAGCCATGCTCCCTGACGACCCAAGAGAAGGCCCTGATATATGGGATTTATTTATTTTCTATAATTGAAACTTTGTAGCCTTGAGTGGATGCGTAGGCCTGCTATGGTGTGCAGAAAGCTTGGCTTTCTCCATTGCCAGGAAAACCCATGCCTTCTGCTCATTCAGTGGCTGCATCCATCTTGGTTGGGTTAATTTGCATACTCACACCTGATTGACTGGTGGGTATGGCTTGTGGAAGTAGTGGAGTGATGGTTAATTTGCATACCACTCTTTTATTAAATAGGATGACATTAATCCAAGCTAGTTTTGATGCTGATGTAATTTGAAGTGATTCCACTCAAACTCTATCTAGAAAGGGCAAATATTCATTAATAGAAACAATTGGGGGGAAACCCCTGTTGCTGTTTTTACCTATATTAGCTTTTCTGTCCTTGGGAATATGATTAACCAAGAGAATAAGATACTGAAATAATTTGAAATTTAATTCTTAATTAGTTAAGATTTCAGTTCTTAGGATTTTACTTATTCAAGTAATTTCCCAGATTACTATTTTATATGACCTAATAAGGAATATTCTCATATAGAAAAGCAGATAGAGATATTTTCAGCACATATTCTATTAATTCATCTGTAAATAAAGTTTAATTTTATTATAACACATATTATATTTTGATATTGTATATCTTTATGTCTAGGCCAGTTCCAAGAGGAAGTTATTATATCTTTAAATTGCTCAGAGCTGTTTTTATAACATCTAGAATCATGCTTGGCACACGTGGAGGAATATATGGAGCATAGTTGTTTAATATGGCATGAACCAAGCTAAGGTTGCTCAATATGATTGTTTGGAAGAACCCAACTTCTTCTATTTTACAGCTATGTAATCTTGGTCAGCTTACTCAAACTCTATGCGCCTCTATTTTCTCATTTGAAAAATGGACAGAATAGTATCCTTCTAAAATGGTGGGATAATATCTAGTACATGATAAATGCTAAATTTGGGCTTGCTAAATATAATCAGAAAAACAAGCAATTACAATTAACTGCTGGGTAATCCAAGGTGTATGAAGTTTGTGGTTCTAAGAATGACCTTCAATGATCCTAATCCTTGTATAATCTCCTTCTACTCTCCTCCTGTGAATCTGATGAGAAATCAGTCTTCTGTGATTATGTTATGGTAAAAGAAATTTCTGCACCTTCAATTAAGGTTTCTAATCAGTTGCTTTTGGGTTAATTAAAAAGGGAGAGTATCTAGTAGGCTCAATCCAATTACATAGGCTCTTTAAAAACAGGGTTTTCTCTGGTCGTAGCAACAGAGGAAGTCAGAGAGATGGGACCATACAAAGGATTTAATGTACCATTTCTGATTAAAAGATGGAGAAGGCCATGAGGTGGGAGGCCCCTGGCAGGTGAGAGTGGCCCCAGGTTGACAGCCAGCAAGAAAATGGGGATTTCAGTCTCAAAAGCACAAAAAACTGAATTCTGCCAATAACCTGAACACACTTGGAGCTGATTCTATCCTGGAGACTCCAGGGAAGAGCACAACCTGATTGGCTAACACCTTGACTCAGCCTTGTGAGTCCCTAATTTGAGAGTGCAGTCACCAACAGAGAGATTTCTGCCCCACAGAATGTGAGACAGTGAATGGATATCATTTTAAGTCACTTAGTTTGTGACAATTGGTTATGTATCAAAAGAAAAAGAAAAAAACACAGGGTCCTGTGAGAGTAGGATAGCAGGCTCACCTAACTTAGTCTAGAAAGATCCTAAAGGTTTCCTAGAGGCAATATGTGAAGCTGAGAGCTGAAATGATGAGTAAGCCTTAGGAAGGAAAAGGGAGTGGGAAAAGGAACTCAGGTTGATGATATACAGAGGACTTAAGGTGAGAAAAATAAATATTCTTGGAATGGAAATAATATCACATAACTGTCAGGATAAGAGTGACAGATGAGCATGCATGATTTGCACTAACTAACCAACCAGGCCAGGATGAGTCTTTTAAGCCAAATTATGGCATTGGCATATTATCATTTTTAATATGTAACAATTAAACACACACACACACACACACACACACACACACACACACACACACATCTTTGGGAAGCCAAGTGGTTAGAACAGTGTGGTTAGAATTTTCCTCCTGAGAATATCCTATTCATATTTCAAATGCATCCTTTTTTGTAAAGCTTTCTGTCATCCCTAGCATTAACCTAAGGACTTCTTTCTATGTTCTTCCACACTTCTGACGTCTCATGTTCACTGAGTGTGGATTGTTTCAGGGCAGTTTTAGACACTTTACAGGTACTAACTCTGGTATTCATTCTCCAACCCCATGAAACAGGTATTCATACTTATCCCCATTTCACGTATAAGTATTTATCGAGTGCTATTTCACAGCTAATCCAGGGCTAGTTTTAGGAAGATTTAGATGCTGCAATCTGAAAGAAATCAATCTGCAAGTTAGTGTATGTTCCTGCTACATACACAAATTTGATTTTAAAGATAAAGATTAATCTTTTTTATTTTAAACGTGGTATTGAATACATATGACTTTTGGCTAAACACTCCTTAAATGAGCTACACAGAAGACACATTAGCTTATTATTTTACACTTTTATTTATTTCCATATTTTCCCTGAAGTTCTTTTCTGTGTTTTGTTTGTTTGTTTGTTTGTTTGTTTTTTTGTACCCTAAGAATATTGGAGGGTTATGCTAAGTATTATAGACAGTTTTAATCAAGGCTTCATTGTGCACATTATATACTTGGAGAAATCCACACCTGATTATGCCAAAGCAAGTTGAGAGATGTTTTTCATTTCATTCAGATGTGGCATTTTTATTAGCCTCTGATTGCTTACTTTGCCTTAGAGGTTTCCTATGTCAATTAAACTGATGATGGTTCTCCCACTTAAATTCTTCCTGTTTAGAGAGTTGAATAAATAGGAGAATGCCTTAGAGTATTTTTCAAAACTTTTGTGTTTTAACTGCAATGTGCATATGTCATTTAATTTATCTTTATAAGCATTGAAATTCCAGAGAGATAAACATTTGGAGTTTAATTTATAAATTCTTAACTGACAATTGAAAAATTGCTTTGTTGAATAACAGAGTATTTCTTTTTGATGTTAACTAAATTTAGCACAATGTACAAACCTCTTTTTAACTATTTTAAGAAAATTTTATAGAGAAAGGTTTTGAAGTAAGAGCTAGTGTGATATAATTTTATGACACTGCCAGACAAATTTTGCATTTAGTTGTACTTAAAGTGGAGTTTTAGGCTCTTCAATATTTTTTTTTTCTGTATTTGAAAGAAAATACTGATGTTTAAAAACATTTTTAAATTTTTCTTAAAATCCTTGCCATCAATTACAAAATGATTTCTTTCAGATAATATGACATTTCAGAGTAGAGAGAATGAGTTGACTGTATTGTACTAGTTATTTATAATTATAAAAAGCAGGAATCTTTACTCTCATTCATAGATGGCTGGTGTTTCCCTTTGGCTACAATTTCCTTGCAGTATTAGAATTAGAATAATGCCTAAATTATTATTCAGTTTTAGCAAATATGGAGCAAGAACCATTGCATGCCTCCAGCAATGAATACTTTTTAAGACAAATAAGATAATAAGTAAATAAAGTAAATAAGTCTTTACTTCTCCAAATAAAGAATGGGACTGAATACCTGCTGGCCTAAAGCACAATTTAAAAAAATATATATTTTATTGATTTTTTACAGAAATGGTTAGAGAATAAGAAACATAAGAGACAAGCATCCATCAGCTGCCTCTTGCACACCACCGACGGGGATGTGCCTGCAATCAAGGTACATACATGCCCTTGACCAGAATTAACCTGGGACCCTTCAGTCCCCAGGCCAATGCTCTATCCAGTGAGCCAAATCGGCTAGGACCTAACGCACAATTTTGATGTCAACCAAGCACTGACATTTGTGTTAAACCAATCCACAAAATTTGCCCCACTAAGGCATTTGGTAAAACTGTCCATATGTGAAATTGCCTCCTAAGTGCTGAATGACTCTGCAAATGAACCATTGTGTGATGTTTTTGAAATGCAAACACCACATAAGCGCTGATTACCATCCCATCTTTTTCCTCCTGCTTATTTTTGCTCTGCTGAAATCTATTTGGACAACTAAACACTCCCCTTCCCTTCCCTGCAATTGCTTGCAGGATTCTTCCTTTCTTTCATCTGCCAAGACCATGCTCTTTTCTTTAAAACCATACCTCGCTGTTACAAGAAATAAATACGTTTTTTAGGAGGACATTAAGTGGGGCAAGAAGCGTTTTTTTTTCCAGAGGCTACAGCGGAAAATATACTCTTGTTCATTGAGCACTCAGGCAGGGGTCCTCAAACTTTTTAAAGTGGGGGCCAGATCACGGTCCCTCAGAGAGCTGGAGGGCCGGACTATATGAACTACTAATTCCTACTGTAACACCTCGGCTGCGCTCACTGCCCAAAAAACCTGGCAGGCCAGATCAGACTCCTCTGCGGGCCGCATGTGGCCCGCGGGCCATAGTTTGAAGACGCCTGACTCAGTTTGTGTGACTTGGCCATGAACACATACACAAACGGTATGTGGTTGTATGTAAAAAACCTGAAAGTAACAACATTTCTGCAAAATTGCTCAGAATGAAGATACGTTTTCCAACATGTTTAATCTTTATCATTCAGCAAACCTACCTGATTCCTACTTTACTTTGAAAGCAGCAGGTAGTTTTGAAAGTCTCCTGTCACAAGAATGTAGTTCTAGAAACTGAGCATTAAAAGGTAGTCTAAAATTCTATTTGTAACCATGACAAGGACTTAAATCCTTAATTTTCTTTGTGTGAAATTGACATCACTTTTATTCAAATATGTACTGAATATGACGATAACCAGAATTCTGTTGGGAGCTGGGAAAACATTGTATCCATAACCTCTGCATTTAATTATCTACTGCTGCTTAACAGTTGACACACACTTAGTGCCTTAGTACAGCAAACATTCATAATCTCACAGTTTCTCTGGGTCAGGAGTCTGACTGTGACTTAGGTGGGCCCTCAGTTGAGTCTTCACAGGCTAACTTCTGGGTGTCGGACTGGCTGGGTTCTCCTCTGCAGGCTGCCATCAGGTCTTTGACATGGGAAACTCTCCACCCAACATGTCCAATATCTGTATAAAGATATCTATTGCTCATTTAAAGCTATATAAGCTTTAATTATAACTTTTTCATATCTATTCCTCATTCTGATACACACACACATTCTTTTTTTTCTTTTATTTGTTTATTATCAACTATGCTTTCCCTAAGAACTCCATAGCCTACAGCACATGTGTCAAACACAAGGCCCCGCGGGCCAAATCCGTCCCGCCAGGCCTTGCAATGTGGCCCGCACCGCGCTGTCATCACTGCACTCCGCTGCGTTTCCATCACAATGACAGTTTATGACTGTTCAGTAAACCATTCGGCCCGCGATTTAGGCTGGATTTTAGATTTTGGCCCCTTCTCTGATTGAGTTCGACACCCCTAGCCTACAGCATTTCACATTTGTGTTTTCAGGTATTTTCTAATGAGATTTGTCAATTAGTGAAAAACTCTATCCATTAATTAGAGCCCTGGGGTTCTGGGCACATTCTTACAGCAGAGGGGAAAAAAAAACAAACCATGAACCTAAAAATCAAAATCCTCAACATGCCAGAAAAAAAACTGCCCTCAGGTTCTGACATTAGCTGTATCAGTGAGGAAGCATTTTTGTTTCTTTACAATTTATATCATCCCACAAGAAAAACAAGACCAAAAAAATTCCCACTGAATAAAGTTTTGATTTGATAATGATTCAAGCAAAATTATTAAGAAATGATTGATGAATAGAGTTGTACTTACTAAATCTGCACAATTGAGATGTCAATTACCTTCACTTTGTCAACCGTCATTTTGGTATCTGATGAATCTTAATATTGATATGTCTCCTTCAAGTCAATTATAATAACTTACAACACACTATATATTTTTTCTACCACATCAACATACAGGTGTAGCACAGCATGTTGGAAGTATCTATATGATACCCAAACGGCTGAATGAAAAATTTCAATTAGTTATTCAAATATTTAGTTAACATGATACCAAACATCTGGACACTGGGAAACATATCAAACACACACACACACACACACACACACACACACACACACACTGGACTACTACTCAGCCACAAAAGTTATGAAATTTTGCTATTTGCAACATGGATGAAAACTGAGGGCATTTGCTAAATGAAATAAATCAGATGGGAAAGAGAAATACCATGTGGTTTCAATATATGTAGAATCCCATAAAACAGCACAAATGAACAAACAAAACAAAACAAAACAAAAACAAAAACAAACTCATAGATACAGAGAACAGACTGGTGGCTACTAAAGGAGAAGGGACTTCGGGAAGAGGGCAAAATGGGGTGCAGGGAGCCAATTGCATGGTGATGGTGGTAATTACACTGATGGTGATTTTGTATATACAAATATTGAATTATAATGTTGTACACATGAAACTTATGTAACTTTATATACCAATTTAACCTCAATAAAAAAGAAAAAACGTTCTTTAAAAAACAGTGAATATTACTAAAAGATTCTTACTTTCTCACACAGAACTTCTAGAAATATTATATTTACTTTTACAATTAAAAATCAGAACTCAATTAAATTGACTAGCACACATATAAATCTGGTAAAATTAAAGTAATTTATAGGAATGAGAGTCACAGAAGAGAGGTTGATATGTCATTACCTAAATATTAAATATTTGTTGAATTCTGTCACTAGGCAAAGTGTAGTATCTTTTTAATCTACTCATGCTATGCTAATTTACCACATTTGAATAGAAAACATAATGAAATCATTAAGAGCAAAGGGGTCATTAAAATACATGTACAAATGGGAACTAGGCCACAAAAAAATATCTAAATATCTGCTTTCACAACTGTGAGCTTCTCTTTTATGTAGTATTCTGGTTTATGCAGCTGTTTTCATTTGACAGACTTTTCCAGGTAATAAACATACAGCAGGCATAATGGTAAGACTTTCAAATACACTTAAAAAAAATGGGGTGGGGGGAGGCAGGAAAGGGTCTGAATAGACAGTTTTTCAAAGAAGACACACAGATGGCTGACAAGTATATGAAAAGGGTTTCAATATCCCTAATATCATGGAAATAAAAATCAAAACCACAATGAGATATCTCCTCATACCTTTTAGATGGTTGGTGGGGGAAAAACGCAGGAAACCACGAGGTAAGTGTTGGCAAAATTGTGGAAGAGGGAATCCTTGTAAATTAGTACAGCCATTATGGAAAACAGTAAAAATAGAACTACCTATGGCAACAATTCCAATTTCAGGTTTATATCCACAGGTAATTAAGTCAATGACTCAAAGAGATATCTGCACTTCTGTATTCATTACAGTATTACTCACAATTGTCATGATATGGAGTCAACCTAAGTGTCCATCAATAGATGAGTGGGTTGGGAAGAGGGAGGGACAGAAGACTAATGGATTTTAAAAAATGTCTTTTTTTTTTTTTTCTATATACAGGGATGGGGAAAAGTAGATTTATAATTGAATGGAAAGAGACTTGCAGCTTAAATAAATAATAATACAAGAATCAACTCTGTGTTTTGCATACTTACAACTGTAAATCCATTCCTGCCCACCCCTGTGTATATAATGTAGCATTATTCAGCTATAGAAAATAAGAAAATTCATTTGTGAAAATGTGGGTGAACCTTGAAGATGGTATGCTAAGTGAAATACTGTTTAATTTTACTAATAGGTGGAATCTAAAAAAATCAAACTCAAAGAATCAGAGAGTAGCAATGGTGGTTGCCCAAGGAAGGTGGAGGTTGGCAAAAATGGGGAAATGTTACTCAAAGGGTGCAAACTTTCAGTTATAAGATGAATAACTTTTGGGGATATAATGTATTGTAGGGAGTGGCTACAGGGTCAAGCCTGGGACTGATCTGTGGCAAGGCCACAAAAAAAGTCCCAGTTTGGAGGGCAGAGCCCTCCTGGCAAAATTAAGCCTGACCTTATAGTCCTCACTAGTTTCTTCCTAGGTAGCTAATGGGCTGTGGGCGGTGCAGCAAGTGCTGCCAAAACAAGTGAAACTCACAAGAACATTGTAAACATATCTTGTTTTGCTTTGTGTGCTCTGACTATAAAATAAAGCTTTGGCTGGCAGGCTGGGGTCTCTCTGTGTCCTTATCCCAGCACTAGAGATCCACACAGCCCCAGCTGAATTCCTTTGTCTGTCTTTTCTGATTCTTCACTGCTCTCCCTCCCAGCCTCAGGTTCACCCATGGCTGTGCTGGCACGGCACAATGTATAAATGGTTACATAGTTGATAATACTGACCTGCATGCTTGAAATTTGCTGAGACAGTAGATCTTAAGTGTTCCTTAAAAAATTTAAGTATGTGAAGTGATGAATGTGTTAACTTGATTGCAGTAATCATTTCACAATGTATACACATAGCAATCACCTCATTATCTACATCTATCTATCTATCTAATTTTGTCAATTATACTTCAATAAAGCCGGAATAAAAAATAATTTTTCTTACAGTTTTATTCACACAAATACCCTAACATTATGTACATGGGGATGTTGAGTAGGGTAATAGAAGCTAATAAAAGCCATCTGACTTCTGATGGTAGAGAAATAGCTAAAATATTATCTATTAAAGTCCTATGCAACTATGCAGTGTGTAGCTGTTTGAAGATGATGTATAGATTTATATATACTCATAAGGATACTTGCCCGCTTTTAGAGATGAAAAAATAAGAAATGGAAAGCTCATGATCATATGTCCAATAAGACACATATTTCATATTTTCATAAAAGAAACATCATTAAAATATCATAGTGTAATATTTAGAAAGATATCTAAATTGCAGGGGAAAGTTTTAGTGAGTTTTTAATTCTCTTGAAAGTTTAAAAGGCAAACCAAGTTTATCAAGCAGCAAATCCTTGTTCAATGAAGCTTTCACAAAAAAAGAAGAGTAGGTAACCTTTCCATTTCCTTATTACCAAGAAAATATTTTATAAAAGACTACACGCCCGAGCTCCGGAGAAAACACATGATTGTTTTCTATCTCTTGCCCTGTGCTTGAAGCGGTGGACTTGGAACAGGCCAGTGAGCAGAAGTACTGGAGGAATACAGGTTTTCTTATTTTATGACAGCAAGTGGGAAATGATTTTGTGTTAAAAAATGAAATGATTAGAGAACAATTTTACAGTATGGAAGGCAAAGGGAACACAGCATACTAGGAATGTGTTTTGGAAATGCTTCCGTTCACCAAAGTCCATGTTAAGAGGGGAGTGGGGAGTGGGGAGAAAATGGAGTCTTAGCTGAACTCATCTCTCCCTCACTATTTATGAGAGAGGAAATTTTAAAAAATGCAAATGAAAGTGATATTTCTGCGGAAAACAGCAAAAGGTCATGTTGGATCAGATGATTTGTGAAACTATTAGGAACCTCATATTGGTAGGATTGGCCCTACCTTTTGTCTTCCTGCCTTTTTATGCTGTGCTTTCTGCATTGATTCTTTTTTAAAGACTCCACATATGGAAATTGGGCTGAAGTGCCTAGCACCAGGAAAATCAGAAAACTTATGTCAATAAAAAAATGAGTCACTCTCTTTTTTAATTAATTTGATTTCTCAGATTTGAAGCTAGATAATAAATTGCTGGAGTTTCCATGTAGTTCTCCCATTGCTGTTTTAATTTATTGACTACCTCTACCATACTCGCTTAGTTAATTTTGATACACTCTTCAATAACTCTAAAACCCCATTGTTATTTGTAAAAGCTTTTTCAATATCTGCCTCTTTATGTCCTGTGTAAAAATGGTCAAGTTCAAGAAATGGCACATTATAACATGATTACATTAAATAATCAACGCCTCCTTTATAGTGCACAAATGAAATGGTAGAAATGGTAAGGAAGAAGAACATTGCCAGAAATTATATTTCTCTCAACAGGGAAAACATTTCTTTTGAAATAACTAATAGTTTCTAGTTTCACTGTATGGATAACAGTATTTGTCCTAACTGGGCTCTTTAAAATGTATCTTTCTCTAAAATGAAAAAGACAAAAATCTTAACCTTAACCCTGGCCTACTTCTAGAATTTTGTTTAATATCTCCATATAGTAGGATCTATTATTGACAATTGCATAGTATTAACTCAAAATGACATTGTGTCCATTAAACTATTTTTTAAAGGCATTATTTACACAACATTTATGCATGTGTTGTCAACATCAGCACTTGGTACAGTTTTACCTACTCTTAAAGTCAAGTTCAAGGTCAGCAATTTTAGCTCACATTGATTTTACTACTTCTTGTTGTGCCAAACCCTCTATTAGTTCTATCATGAATTTTGATACTGGATTATATGCCAAGTATATATTGGAAACATGGTCAATTAAGAATTAAACTCTTTAGTACAATAATCATATGATATTTTTATTCTCACTATTACCAACACAATTTGGAAACTCAGGAGAGTTTCATCAAATGCTTCATTTAGACAAATGAAAATATAAGGCCAACTCCCCTACAACGGATGATGTTATTCAAGAATGATGACAAAGACTCAAATTTTCTTTTTCTCTTTCTCTCATCCATCATCCTTCATGGTATTTTCAACATTAAGCTGGTAGAAAGACGGCTTCTTTTTAGATATCAAACAAGAAAAGGATGTGAGTTTATCTTTTCTTACACATCTCTCTTAAGAACAAGATCTTTTTTTTTTTTTTTTTTTTTTGTCCAGACACTTCGGTAGATGTCATGTCTCATTAGCAAATATTGGGCAACATGCCCAAGCTTAAGGTAACCTCTGGTGAAGGTGATGAGATTACTATATTAATTACTATATTAGAAAAATTACCTGCTTTGAAATAGAGTCAACCACATTTTTCCTACACAAGGTTTTCATTTTCCCCCCCAAACTTCATTGAGATATAATTAGCATATAACATCATGTGAATTTAAAGTGTATGTGTTAATCTTATACATTTATATATTGCAGAATGACTACCATTACAGTGTTAGCTAACACCTCCATCATGTCATATAATTACCTTTCCTTTTTTGTGGTGAGAACATGTAAATCTGGCCTATTTGTTCTTCTTTACCAAATAATTAACAACTACTGGATTTTAACTCCTTATATATTAAAGGTAAGTTATGAGTCACTTATCTTATGTTAACATCACACTGTATTTTATAGGAAAGTTTTATGAGGACAAAAATCCAGGAAACAAATGAAAACTTCATTTATTTATTTATTAATTTTAAAAAAAGGAATTAAGAGGGGGGAAAAAAAAGGAAGAGGAGTTCCTTATAGAAATGTTGATTTGTTTGTCTATAATCTATACACATCCTTAGAGTGCATTTTTGTATTTTTTTTAGACTTTGCAAAAATTGTTTTAGATTTACATTCAAATTAGTACATGAGAAGTCCCACACACTCGACAACAATCATTTCCTGTGTCGTTATGAGCTTATCTAAAAGTGCAGCTGGCTGTTTTCAAGTAAAAAGATACTTTTGGCTCTGTTTGGTGACAAATCTTTATTCTTTTCAAGGTAAGAAATAATAAACTGAGGGTTTTAAATATATATTTTTTCTTTCTTCCTGCCATGCGCATTTAGGGACTGATGTAATGTGTAATCCGTGAAGTGAATGGGCAGTTATTACACTTTTATGCACACAATGATTATAATGAAAGTTACACAATTGTCAAGATAAAATAATAAAATCAAACAGAAGCAGAGCAAGCCATGAGATGTGTAAGGTTTTTGCTAAAACAGAGTTGCATCCTGAGGAAAAATAGTTTCAATAAGCTATACCAGCTGACGCTTTACAGTAATTGAAAATTTCTGATAATACTAGGAGCTCATCAAACACACACACATTCACTGGCAATCATAAAACCCAAGTAAAAAAAAAATATATTGAGGCTTTTCTTCATTGCCTATTTAGAGCTGTCACCAATATTTGGTGGTGTATATTAACAGTGCAAAATGTATAACACAGGAAGCATGTTTTCTTCTGAATTTTACTGTTCAGAGAAATTTTTTTGATTCATTTGTTATTTAACTCATTAAACAAAGTACCTGACCAAGTACCTTACTGGGTCTTGTTCCTGGTCTTCTGATTAAATTATAAAACTAATTCTTCTGCAATCCCACAATATACAGTAAATAGATAATAAGAATGTACAGTCCCAGAAACACAAAGAAAACGGGAGAATGAATGCTAACTGCCTTTGTTTTCTTTTATTCTGCTCTGCTAAGGGCAGCAGAAGGGAAAACCCAACAAAAATCAACATGCAGAACTCGGCAAAGGCATGGGAAGGTCCTTCAGACCTACTTTAGGTCTTTAATCTATTTTTAAATATACTCTTGTATATCATGAAAGAAGGTGCTCTATAAGTAAAGGACCAATATGTAGAGGTGGGAAGTGGATTGGTTGAAGGTGTTCCTGTTGAAGAGTTCCTGTATTCCAAAAGAGATAAAGCAAGCAATGACAACGATGATGACAACAAAGTTGTTGCAAAACACTCATCTAATAGGCACAAAAGTATTAATCATGAAGAGACCAGGACACAACTTTTTTTTTTTTTTTCTTGTTTAGAACTACAGGAGCTTAGGAGAATGCTGAACATTTTCCCTCTGCTCTTTGTGGGGCTAAATTTGAATTAAGAACTTGAATTTGGTCCCAGGTGCATGTGCACTAGAGTTTGGCTATCCCAGAGATATTTAAACGTTGCTGCACTGGGAGCCATGCAGGGGAGGAGTTTCTCTCCTGTGGTCCGATGTGGGCCTCCTGGGTGAGCAGGATCCAGCCTGGATGGTTTAGGGCAGTGGTCGGCAAACTCATTAGTCATCAGAGCCAGATATCAACAGTACAAAGATTAAAATTTCGTTTGAGAGCCAAACTTTTTAAACTTAAACTTCTTCTAATGCCACTTCTTCAGAACAGACTCACCCAGGTCGTGGTATTTTGTGGAAGAGCCACACTCAAGGGACCAAAGAGCTGCGTGTGACTCGTGAGCCGTAGTTTGCCGACCACAGGTTTAGGGGAACCGCAGTTAAGATTGCTTCTTGCTATGGAGAGTACAAGCTAAAAGAGGAGGGCTCTGCACCCACAGATGCAGAAAGAAGCTGAAGATTTTATTTGCTTTTATCAGCTTCGATTTGTTTGTGTTTTCAAATGTCCATCCAGAGGAAAGGTGCCAATTCATTGAGGCAGATGCAGCCAGCCATTCCCACTGGGGGACCTCAGAAGAAGGAAACTCTAGAGGGAAAGAGTCAACTCTAAGCATGCTCCAAGCCTAAAGAACACAAAAGCCTAATAGGGACCTTTCTTTTCCCAGTCCCCAGCTGTGGAGGAATTGAGAAGGCGGGGTAGACAGCTGGTGGGAGGGAACAGGAGATGTGCAAGCCTGGAATATGGAGAAATAAGTAGATCCCTCGTTCACTTACTGAGCTGTTTAGAGTCCAGTATCAAAGGGGCACAGAGCTGGAGAAAGGAACACTAAACTTTAAAGTCAGACAACAATCTGTGATTATGAAGTTTAACGAACATTTTCATTCTAAATGGATAGTTCTTGGGTCTAAAAATGACTAAATGATATTCTTTCCAATTGTGAAATATCTCACATAGCCAGACGAGTGTATAAACCTATGTGACAGATGTGAAGCTACATAATAATTATAAAACAAACACTGCAAACTACTACCCAAGTTAAAAAATGCTAGTATAACATTTTCAGACATTAGAAGTCATCTTTTTGTGTGTTGTCTCTATCATCTCTCCCTCCTATATCACTTCCATTTGTGACAATAATTTTTCTAATTTTCTCTTTAGTTTTACCATGACTTACTCATCCTTTTTACACTTGATGGATAGTTGAGTTGCTTCCAAAGTTTTTCTTTTTTTGTACTTTTGGGATTCATGCTGCTATGAAATTCTTGTGTGAATCTCTTCAATGGACATGTACATTAGTTTCTCTATTGATTATATTGAAATCCAGTCATATAAAATGCAGTTCTATACTAGCAGTTTAACAATTTAGACCCTCTCCCCACACTGCATATTTCTTGTTCCATGTGCTCACCAACACTGATTGCTATCTGCTTTTTCAACTTTGCCAATCTCATGGCTACAAAATGGTGTTATGTTGTAGTTTTAAAAAGCATTTCTTTGATCATCCATGAAACTGATTATCTTTTCTTATGTTTATTACCTCTTTGGATTTCCCTTTTTTCTGATATGCTTGTTATACCCATTTTTACTTTAGGTTGTTTGTGTTTTTCTTACAAATTTAAAGGAGATCTGGAATTTTCATTTATAACCAGTATCCTGGGATGATTCTTTCAAGTTTAGGAAACTCCAGCTTACGGTACTTATATTGGGTCATTAAGGATCTGGCACTAGTGGCGAAAATATACTGATTGGCGCAGATTCAAGTAGTTGCTTGTGAAGAGGCTGCTCTACACAAGCAGGACCAATGGCAGGCCTAGGACTGAAAAGACCAGAAGCTTTAATTTCAGTGTTAAGGGTATGCAAAATGATTCAAATAACTGCCAGAGGAATTACACCACAGGAAACATACGCAGTTGCAATCACATAGCACTTTATTACTCACAAAAGTTCCTGATGCTGTGGGTACAGGCTTGATGGGATCCCGGTGGTGCTGTTTTCTGGGGTCCAGATGCAGGGGGCCAGCGTTCCTCACCTGAGAGCTCAGTCGCATCTCAATCAGGAGGTACTAGCCATTCTTCTGTGTCTGCCAGAGAGAGGAGCATGGAGTGGTGTTGCCTGCTGGACTGACAAAAGGACGTGCCTTTGTGGCTGTCTCCACAGGCGAGCACTGTTGGCCGGCCAGGAACCATTTTTAAAGCCTTTTTCGTACCCACAATAGTTCAAGTGGCTATCAATGAATTGTATCAATGCACACATGTTAATCTCAAACAGGGGCTACATGTGGGTATCTAGGGAGAGTACATCACTCATACAAATGGCTATTTGCCAAGTCATTCTGAGTCAGTAACTGAGGTTCAAATCCTTATCTATGGCATACACATACTTCAGGGAAGTGGGAAGTGTGTCCTTAATATCACACTTTAAGTTTCAAGAGAGTTAACTCAAACATTTTAAAACCTTTTTTAAGATTTTAGATATTTTTAAACATTTCTATATATTACTACAACAATGTGGTACAGGGGAAAGTGAGGGAAAGAAAGAACCGAAATAAAGGAAACCATTTAACAAACAATAACTTAGGCAGATGACAAAAGGGATCCAAAGTAAAACAGCAGTAAGATTAGAGGAGAATATGTTTAAAGAAATATATAAAATATTCACCAACATTAAAAAAAAAAAAGTCAGCTCTGCGGGGGGGAAAGTGCCTTCAGATTTTACTTAGCACACCTGTTTCAAGAAAGGCTCAGGTCCTAAAATATTCTGCAAAATCAGGTCACTAATCAAGAAAGCGTTCTTTAGAAAGATTAAAAAAGAAAGAACCAAAGATTTGTGAAATATATTGTCCTTTGTGGAAAATGTCAGGCCCTCGTTTATATTCAGCAGGAGTCATTTCAGCAGATTTCTCTGATGCAGTCTTCTAAAATTTTGTCAAGATGACAATACCTTGTTTATCCCCTGATTAATGTACTACTTTTAAAGAACAGCTGAGGAGATCCGATGTGTCAGTTCATTTAAATGCTGCCATTTTGCTTTTGTTGGAGGAGCAGAGCAATCACCCTCACAGCACAATAAATAAAGCTTTGGCAGTAGCTGTTGTAAATACCTGATCAATCTTCATGCCTTAGGCAGACAAAGGGGGAGGGGGTGGAGAAAGAGGAGGAGCTTCTTTATATCCATATTCTCCCCAGCTCCACGGACAAGTCTGTGCAATTTGTGATTTATGTTATGCTCAAAGTGAGCTAGAGAATGGTTCACTTCATTTGCAGCTTAACTCCTTTGAAAACGAAAAATACAGAAACTTGAGCTGTCAGCAAGTCAGGCAGATGGCCATACCTTTTATGTAGAATAATCAATTGTCTAAGTGTTAGCAAAGAAAATTATAGGATTTCTTATGTTGGCATTAGTTTAGTTTACATATGTGGATTGATTTGGCATACCATACCCTGCGCTTGAGGAATTTATTTTTTCTTCGGAGTCTCTTACCTTGTTCAGAATCACCACTGCCTATTTGTTCAGGGTTATGTTAAAAAGTATGTAGTCATTCTTGTTTCTTCCCCCTACTCAAAAACATCAACACTATATTTCCTGTACCCTGTCTATTCCCGTAGTCTAGTTGACTTTGCTTTTATCAGCTCTAGTTCAAGTAATTTCATTAACCTTTTAACAAGTGTTTTTCACTCCTGTTTCCCCTTCAAACCAATTATTCACACTGCTCTAGAGGTTAGCATGTCCAAAGATAAACTAATTTATTTCATATGTGTATTTCATTCACATCTCCTAATCTTTACTCTCACCTCTAGAATTTCTTGCAGGGGTAAGTAAATATAACACCTATGCAAGATCCTTCAGGCTATTTTTCTGACCATGTGATTTTCACAGTTGCCTCCATGGACTGCTTCCTTTTGTAAACCCAGACAATACATTGGATGAGACTCAATATAAATGAACCTTCCTTCATTTAACTTTCTCATCTTCCTCACATTTAGGCATAGCGAACGCTTACTCTGTTTCCATAGCACGTCTACATATTTTTATGAGAGATTTTTATTTCTTTGTAGTTATTTTATGATATGGCATCTTGTCCATGCATAAGACAGATGGTGCTTTATTCCAACATTTCATACCTAATTACCACTAATCACTAAGAACTCTGGTACTATCAAAATGGAAACAATAAAAGATACTGTCAAAATGAAAACAGTAAAGACTGTTGTAAGTTTTCTTTTTATTCCCCCAGAAAAGATATAAATATGCTTCTAGGCCATTTGTGATTTATTTAAGGATCAAAAAAATTATTACATTTATTTGGGTGACATTGGTTAATAAGATTATACAAGTTTTAAGAGTACATTCCTATGATAAGTGATTTGTACATTGCATTGTGTGCACACCATTCAAAGTCACATCATCTTCTGTCACCGTACATTTGACCTTCTTTACCCTTTACTAATCTCCCACCCCCTTTCCTCTGATAACCACCATACATACTATTGTCAGTGTCTATGAGTTTTTGTTTCTTTGGGTTTTTTTTGTATGTTATTTGTTGCTTTCAGTTTTATATTCCACATATGAATGAAATCATATGATTCTCAACTTTTTCTGTCTTGTTTTACTTAGCATGATATTTTCAAGGTCCATCCATTTGTATAAAAAATGGCAGTATTTCCATCTTTTCTTATGTCTGAGTACCACTGATATTCTTCCCTTAAGTAGTATCACTGATTGGAAACTACCAAATGATCCTTATTATAACCCAAGTCCTTAGCACAGTTTCCAATAAATAATAATCACTCAAGAGGCTTGTTAAATGGCTGAATCAAAGTATAATTTTTAATTTAGTTGTTTTCTATAGGTCTGTCTTACCTCCACCTTGTCTCCCACAATCAATCAGGTTTGAGGTCTGTCTACTTTATACTGATATTTGTTCCCATTTGTTATTGCCCTTGATGAAATCATTACTGTTTTCTCCTTGAAACATTTCAGTATTCTTCTAACAACACTGTCCAACATTACTTTCTGCAATGATTTTTCCCCCTTCTAATTTACTTGAGAAACTGAAGTTTTAATTTAATTTAATTATTTCAAATTTAAATTTGAAAAGTCACATGTGGCAAGTGGCTGCCATATCAAATCTCATACTCCTGATCCCTTACCGCTTAAACCATAGCCCATGGACCAGCAAATCAGTATTGCTTGAGAGCTTGATAGAAATGCGGGTTGTTAGGTCCCACTTCAGAGCTCTGAATTATAACCTGCATTTTTACAAGATCTCCATCTGACTTATAGGAATATTCAAGTTTTAAAAGCCTAATTCAGTTAAACAATTTCTCCATTCTAATCCAAGTATATAATTTTCCTGTATAAAATTCTTCTGTAGGTTTCCATTGAGGATATTATAGAGCAGTCAAAATGATTGAATCATAGCAATAAAGAGCAATATGAGTTAATCATAGCAATAAAATATTGAGTGAAAAAGCAAGTCTTGGTTTATAATATATAGCATAACTATGCAATACAGTTAAAAACAATCAAAACTAAAAATATATAATTTTTTAATGACATGCTCCTTCAGATTAGAGGACAGAGCATCATACATATAAGATTCAGGAGAAGGTTTCCTCTGACCCACGGAACTGGCACAAACTATTAAAGTAATGCAAAGCAAGGGAAGCATCCATCTTATATAAAAACTGCTGTTTGAAATTTTAACCCTGCTATTTTGGCTTCTGTAAACACTTGCTTGCTTAAATAATAAAAAAAATAAGATTACTCCCATTCCAGAGAAGCCATGGACTATATGCTCCAGACAGAATTGTAAGTGCTGACACCAGGCCAGGCCTTGAAATATGGTCTCATGGCCCTTTCCCAACACGTATACCTTCTTTCCCAGAAGGCCCAGAAATCTCATTTCAAATTTAGGAGACAAAAGAGCTAGGAAAAATATAAATAGAAAAGGGGAACCAGAATTTGAAAGGCACATTTTTCTCTGGCCCTGAACTTAATAAAACATAACTTTCTTTCTCTAAGCATGGCTTGTTTGTTTGGTTTTTGGTTTTTTTCCTGTCTTTTTTTTTTTTAATATGTTTTATTGATTTTGTACAGAGAGAAAGGGAGAGAGATAGAGAGTTAGAAACATTGATGAGAGAGAGTCATCAATCAGCTGCCTCTTGCACACCCCCTATTGGGGATATGCCCGCAACCAAGGTACATGCCCTTGACCGGAATCAAACCCGGGACCTTTCAGTCCCCAAGCCGATGCTCTATCCATTGAGCTAAACCGGCCTCGGCTTTTCCAGTCTTCTTTAACAAGAACATACAACCAAGACTTCTCTACCCAGCAAGGATATCCTTTATAATTGAAAATGAGATAAGGAGCTTCTCAGACAAAACAAGCTAAAGAAGTTCATCACCTGCATTTTTACAAGATCTCCATCTGACTTATAGGAATATAAGTCAGATGGAGATCTTGAATTAGTATTACAAAAAATGTAAAGAAGACAGGGAGACAAAAGAGCATAAATCTGAATAATAAAATGGCAATAAATATGTACCCACCAATAATCACTTTAAATGTAAATGGATTAAATGCTCTAATAAAAAAAATAATGGGAAGCTGAATAGATAAAATAAACAAATGACCCATTTATATGCTACCAGAGACCCACCTTAGAATGAAAGATACACATAGATTGAAAGTGAAGGGATGAAAAAATTTGCTTATATAAATAGGAACAAATGGGTAAAAAAGCTTATTCCAGAAAAAAATAGATTTTACTATAAAGGTAATAAGAGACAAAGAAGGAAATTGCATAATGATAAAGGGAGTAATCCAACAAGAGGATATAGCTCTAGTAAACATTTATGCACTCAACATAGGAGCACCTAAATATATAAAATTAATATTGATGAACATAAAAGGAGAATTTGATATTAATTCAGTCAGAGTAGGGGACTTTAACACCCCCATTGACATTACTAGGTAGTTCTTCCAGACAGAGACTCAACAAGGAAACAGCGGCCTAACTGACCAGAAGGATTTAATTGATATTTTTAGAGCATTTCATCCCAAAGCAGCAGAATATACATTCTTGTCAAATGCATGTGGAAAATTTTTAGGGTAGAATAAAGGTCAAGCCACAAAAGAAATCTTAGTAAGATAAGAAGTCTGGATCATATTGAGCATCTCTGACCATAATGGTATGAAACTAGAAATCAATTATAAGGAAAAAAAACCTAATTTGTATTCATAGATATTCTCCTTCTATACTCTTTAATACCATGGCATTACTGATATAAATATCAATTCCTTGAGAATAATGGTGAAATAAGTCCCGTAGTAACTTTACTGTCATTCTGATGTACACATCTTACAGTGTTAGCCTCTTGTAAAACACTTTCAGATCTTAGAGTCATTCACTCAATGCTTGGTTAAGTTGAAGTAGATTCACTTGCTATTCCCATATATTTCAAATCCTTTCACTTTTTTAATGTGAATTACTGACTGTCTCTTACAATAGATTCTTTCTACCCAGAATCCTTCTTACTTGCTCATAGTCATTAAAGTCAATTTCTTAAATTTGTCAGTTCAAAAGCTCTGTTCTACTAGAAGCCTGTGCAATGACCTGAAATCAAAATGCTGCATACTAAACTAAGAATATACTAACAATCATAAATAGAAAACAAAGAAGGAAGGCAGAACATTGTCATGAAAAGAAATGTAGACATCACACTCGACTAGGAGACAAAGTCACCTGCTTTTGTGACTGAGCTATCGTGTAAACTTATTTTTAAAAGACAGGTGTTGGGTTTTGTGAAGAGCAGCTCTCTTTTGTACTTACTACTTGGGCAATACTGCTCAAGCAAAACTAATATACAATATGGAGAGACTTCTATTCACAGAAGTGATAAAAGCACAGAAATGTATCCTCAAGCTCTGTTGCATCTGTTGGGAATGTCTCTAACACTATTTATCCTCGAAGCATCAGTCAAGGTCACTTCCTCAACGGGGTTAGATGCTCTGCTTGGCTCTACTCCTCGGGCTTTCCATAACTCTTCCACAGCAGTTTCCATACTGTAAAGTCATATTGGTTTTGTTGCTGTTGTTGCTTTTTATCAGAACACCAATACCTTGAGGGAAGGAGCTGAATATTATTTATCTTTGTATCTCTAGCACCAAGCACTGTTCCCAGTAGTTTCATTGACAAATCTTTATTGAGTACTTACTCTGAAGGCGTGCTAAAATGGGAATATTGAAGAATATAAGGTTGTGTAAACACCACCTTTAAGGAATTTGATGTTTATTACAAACAATAAATGATGAAGAGCAGCTGAGTTTATACATCCTTAAGGCCAAATGTGCACAGAGAGGACAGATACAGCAGTTTCCTTAGAGTAACACTTAGAGAGTGAAGATATATTAGAGTTTAATAAACACATTGTGTCTTCTAAGAAATCATCTTCATTGTATGAGCCTTCTAGAGCTTTGCTTTCCTCTTTTAACATTCCATATTCAATAGAAACTTAAAATGAAGGTGAGAAATCTACAAAAAAAAAAAAAAAAAAAAAAAAAGAAAAAAAGAAACCTTTAAGAACTCTGTTAAGCCCTAGCCTATTTGGCTCAGTGAATAGAGTGTCAGCCTATGGACTGAAGGGTCCCAGGTTCAATTTCAGCCAAGGGCACATGCCCAGGTTGTGGGCTCAATCCCCAGTGTGGGACATGCAGGAGGCAGCTAATCAATGATTCTCTCTCATCATTGATGTTTCTATCTCTCTCTCCCTTCCTCTTTGAAATCAATAAAAATATATATATTTTTAAAAAGAACTCTGTAAATACTCTGTTTAACAGCCCAGTTCCATCTGTCATATTTAATTAAAATACTCTATTTCATTAGTTGTTTTCTTTGTAACCATATTTTTATAAGCTCTTTTTCTACATCATTATATTGTTACATCCATTGTTTTATAAATTATACCTTAAATTTACATCTTCCTTTCCTCTCTGAGAGTTATTTTAACCACCAAGGACAACACCAAATCAGTAAAAACACACATAGCATCTTTATGGTGGCAATTATTGAGTTTGTTTTTACTCAAGGAGACATCAGTATGCATTCACCGCAATTAAGGACCGCAAAATTTTTTAGTTTTAACTTTGTTCAAATCTATTGACACTATTTTTATTCAGTTTGTCTGTGTTTGCCTATTTTGAGGAAAACTCTGGATCCTGTACCTTGATTGAGTGTGGAACACATGGTGATTGTAGAATCCAATGGAGTATAAATGACTATAGGCCTGGTACACAAAATTTGTGTACGGGGGGGAGGGTCCCATCACCCCAGCCTGCACCTTCTCCAATCTGGGACCCCTCCAAGATAGGGCCTAAATTGGCATTTGGACATTCCTCTCACAATCCTGGACCACTGGCTCCTAATCGCTCACCTGCCTGCCTGCCTGGTTGCCCCTAACTGCCTACCCCCTACTGGCCTGATTGCCCTTCACTGCCTCTGCATATTGGCCTAATTGCTCCCACCCTTGCTGGCCTGGTCACCTCTAACTGCCCCCGCTGCTGCCCAGGTCTCCTCCCACTACCACTTCATCATCAACCTGCTCTCTCCTAACTGCTACCCCCACTGACTTCATCACCCCTTACTGACCGCCCCCCACCAGCCTAGTTGCCCCTCACTGCCCCCCCCTGCCAGCCTACTCACTCCCAACTTCCCTCTTGCCAGCCTGGTCACTCCCAACTGCACCACCCTTGCTAGCCTGGTCACTCCTAAATGCCCCCCCTTCTGGCCTGGTTGCCCCCTCTGCCAGCTTGATCACCCCTCACAGTCCCCTGGTCACCCCACACAGCATGCTGCTCAGTTGTTTAGTTGTCCCTCACTAATCCCCCTGCCGGCCTGGTCACCCTATGCAGCCTGCTGTTTGGTCATTTGCTCGTCCTTCACTAACCCCTTGCTGGCCTGGTCATAGGCAGCCATCTTGTGAGGGTGTGAAGGTTAATTTGCATATTACCTCTTTATTATATAGGATCCCTTGCTTTTCACTGTATTTTTACATTTCCCAACATAGATGTTTCCCAAAGTGTGATATGCGTACCCTCAGGGGTATGGAAAAGTTTGGTGGGGGTACGTGTTGCACCAGAGTTTGGTGGGGATATGCACTGCACTGTGCTTAGCTGCACCTAATTCTACGTTCTCATGAGTTCGAGGGGTACTCAGCATTACGAAAATTATAGAAGGGGTACACATATGTCAAAAGTTTGGGAAACACTGGCAAAAGCCATGTAGAAGTATCTGTCTTAAGTTTGGGAAACACTAACATAGCTCTTAGTTGAAGAAATGATTTTAATTTTAATGCTCTAATGATGATGTAGAAAAGAAATCCATTGACATTGCCCAAAGTATTTTTCCATAAACATATTTTATCATATACACCATATTTTCTAGCATTATCTATTAAACTGTGGAGCTAAACCTTTAGAGACATTTCAAGAAATGCTAATATGGTAAATTCTCTTCACCTTAATAAAGGAATCAAATGAAACCTTCATTGATAACTAGAGGCCCCATGCACAAAATTTGTGCACTGGGGGTGGGGGGTGTATCCCTAAGCCCAGCCTGCACCCTCTCCAATCTGGGACTCCTCAGGAGATGTCAGACATTTCTCTCACAATCCAGTTCTGCTGGCTTCCATCCCCTCACCTGTCTGCCTGCCTGATTGCTTCTAACCACTTCAGACTGCCAGCCTTATCATGCCCTAACCATTCCCCTGACAACCTGATCAATGCCTAACTGCTCCCCTCCTACCCCAATCACCCCTAACTTCCCTCCCCTGCCAGCCCGATTGCCCTCAACTGCCCTCCCCTGTCGGCCTGGTCACCTCCAACTGCCCTCCCTGCCAGCCTGATAGCCCCCAACTTCCCTCCCCTGCTTGCCTGATTACCTACAACTGCCCTCCCCTGTTGGCCACCTTATGGCAGACATCTTGTGACTATATGGAGGCAATCATCTTGTGCAAGGGTGTGATGGTCAATTTGCATATTACCTCTTTATTATATAGGATTACTATATAGGATGACATAATATCATTACTAAGGTAGTTATTGTCAGAATTTGGAGCATAATCCAGCTCTTCTTTCTCTTGGTTTTGACCATAGTCCCATGTTTATATATATATTAATTTTAGAGAAGATGGGAGAGAGAGAGAATAGAAACATCAATGATTCAGTGATGAGAGAGAATCATTGATTGGCTGCCTCCTGCAGGATCTCCACCCAGGGTGCCCCCACCTGGAATCAAACCATGACTTCCTGGTTCATAGGTTGATGCTCAATGACTGAGCCACACCAGTCAGGCCAGGCCCATCTTCATTATACAGACTGATAGATATGCAAGTGCATTAAACAATCTGTAGAGGCCTTATAATTAATTACTACTATACCATATTAAGAAAAAACAGATGGCTATGATTTAACTAAGCTTATGTTTACTAGTAATACCACATGTAATGACTTTAAGATATATTATTGATAGTATTTTTTATTGACATTTAATAATCTACTTGTAAGATCATATGAAATTTATGGCACCTTCTCAGTTTGGCTATGGTAAATAACTTAAAATTGGGTTCCAGATGGGAGGACAAGACAAAAATAGTGCATATAATGAGACTATATTTCAATAAAATATTTATCAGAGGTTTTTTATTATACTTGTGTAAAAAATAGAGAATATTATTAGGATGGTTATATAATTAGATGAATTAGTAACTAGCTAAAATACTTTACTCACATAGTGCTAATTAAAGAATTGTGGATAACTTGGAGGGAGCTTTTTAATACTATCTTCTTGGTCCTATTTTATTTAGTGTTTTTATCCGTAACTGGGAAGAAAATGTAAAAGGGGCAATTATATAAATAGCTGACTGAACAAATCTCAAAGAAGCTTTGAATTATAAATCAGAATGCGGACTTAAAAATATTCTGTCAAGCTGTAGTCTGTCAATATTTTGAATCTAACATGATAAAATTCAACAGGGATAAATATAAAGTTCTCATGATGAGTAGAAAGCAAAGGAAACAAAGAAACCAAACACAGAAATATGTAAGTCCAGGATTGGAAAACATGCAACAGTCTTAAGATCAAGTGCAAAAGTGTAATAAAAGTCATTTAATAAATTATACTCTAAGCTTTTAAGAATGGTGAGAGTTAAGAAGAAGTGGGAGGAAACATTACAGAGTAATGAGGAGACAGGCTTCAGACTCAGGAATTCAGTGCTTATTATACATGTTCAAATGGCAGTCCCATCACTTACTGGTTATTTGCTCTTGAGCAAGTTCTTCTCTTCCCTTTAAAGTGGAGATATTAACAACTATTTTAAAAGATCTTTCATTCATTTTCTCTGTCCTCTTCTCTCTTCCTCCTCCACTTGTCTCCTCTATTTCTCTTATCTCTGCTCATACTCATACTTTTCCTTTTTCTTTTTTTTCTACTTCCTTCCACTCCTCTTTCTCTCTCTTTCTAAAATTTTCTCTGAGTTTTTTCTAAAACTTCTATTGTCCTATACATATCACTAAACTTTGATTTCTCAGCCCCTCTCTTAGGTGCCGTTCAAGAATTCTGGGCCCAAGGTGACAGCTCCATTGCCCTGTCACTGCTGTGGCTATGGCCTTGCCATCGGCTTGTAGAACAGTCACACTGATGGAGCTTGGCCCTAGAGTTCACAGTGCCAAAGTATGTTTAGTGGAGCAGTTTGTGGTAAAGTGGGCTGAGGGAAGGCAGTTTATTCATGTCACTATTAACACTGTGATAATCGTTATAATATTGAGAAAACATGCATTTATATCAAGTTTTCTAAATATTTTAGTGTAAGACTGCTATTGGATATAATTGAATGTGTGCAAATATATTCTTTTGAGAGTCTGAGAGAAATTATCTGGAAAAACACTCTGGCCCTAGAGTCATTACTGAACATAAATTTTGGATAACTTTATTTGGTTCTTCTATGTTGCTTGGTCCATTTAGGTCTTCTAATCCTAATCAAATATATTATTTATATGTTTTACTTAAGCAGAAAAGCTCACATTGAAATTAAGATTTGCCAATTTATTATCATAAAGTTGTACACAATGTTCATATAAATCTCTATATCAATTACTATAATTCCATTTATTTTTCTATTTTTGGTTTTGTTTTCTTTGAATGTTTTTATAAATTCTTATGTTGACTATTCCTTCCATTAGAATCCGACTCATGTCTATATTATTTTACATTATATTCCCGGCACCTAAATTAATACTGGTGTATATTTTAGTTATTTTAAAATAATAAAACCATTTGGGGCTAATATTTATCTTTGGTCACTAATTTTATTACATCTTATAATGGTTTATGTAATATATTTTCATGGTTAATATGAAAAAACTACAATTACTAATCTAAATATTTTTCTTATTTAAATTTTTATTAAGTTCCTATTATTGCCATACATAGTGTTATGGAGAATGCATCTATTTAGTACATACATTTTTTTTTTTCCTCCTTAGGCCCTATTGTGTGAGGGTACAATTACAAAGGAATTTTAATATGTTCCCTAGAAGGTTCTAAATGCTAATATGTACACAGTGTGAACATGGAGAAGGAAATGCCTAAAGCTAGCTGAGGACAATTTTAAGTTTTATACAATAAATGATACTAGACTTTGCTGCGAAGGATATTCAGGTATTATCCATGTGTACTATCCTAGGTCAGGATCCTTTGGAAATAATTTATTATAGGAGTACTCTCAGGAGAAGGGGAGAGAGGGAAATAGGATAGAGTAAGAGAGGAAAATTAAGCAAGGTCACAGTTTCATTGGAGATTAGCTTCTGCCTGATCCCATGGGAATCTCTGAAGCATTAATTGTACTATATGGTCCCACCTCGAAGCAAAAGAGACATCTTTTGTATGCCTACATCAGTCACAAATTGGTTTTCCCTCAGATGGTGCAAGTTGTCACTTCAGGAAGTGGGGTTAATTTCCTAGCCAAGGAAACTCCTGCTCAGTCAAGAAAAATTCTCTGGAGAAAAGAACAGCTCTGAACCAATAGCACAGAAGTTGGAGGTTTCAGCCATTTACTCGTTAAGAAAGGATTTGTATGGAACACCAATGGCATCATCTATCTAATATATGGACAAAAGTGGAAAGGATACTCAAGGGAAAGACAACAGCATATGGAAAGTATGAACATATAAAGCAACAGACCATATTTGGGGCTCTTTAAGCATTTTAAATTTATCATGATGGGAGGGACAAAAGTAGGTTTGCATTATGAGTACACAAAACACAGAGTTCATTCTTGTATTAATTTTAAGTTATTATATTATTTTCCATACAAACAACTGTAAACTACTTTTGCCCCATCCTCTGTAAATGTAATATTTACATATATCTATACTAATAAAAGCCTAGGTGACCCTCGCGCATGATGTTGTCACAAGATGGCTGCCACAAGATGGTCACATGCACAGTGGAGGCAGGGTCCAGTGGCCACTTCATACGGTGAGGCCTGAGGGTCCCACAGCTCCACACAGTGTAGAGGAGGCCAATACCCAATGTCTCCACTGCCTAATGCAAAGAAGGCGGGTCCCGGCAGAGGAGGCGAATCCCAGCAGAGGTGGGTTGTAACAGGGGAGAGCAGTTGTGGGCGATTGGGTTGGCAGGGGAGGGCAGTTGGCAGTGATCCCGCCAGCAGGGGAGCAGTTAGACATCAATTGGGCCAGTAGGGGAGCAGTTAGGGGGCAATCAGGCTGGTAGGCAGGCAGGTGAATGGTTAGAAGCCAAGGGTCCCAGATTGTGAGAAAGATGTCTAACTGCCAGTTTACCTAAATCAGCAGTCAGACATCCCTCTCACAATCTGGGACTGCTGACTCCTAACTGGTAGCCTGCCTGCCTGATTGCCCCTAACCTGCTTCTGCATGCCATCCTGATCACCCTCTAATTGTTCCCCTGCCAGACTGATTGACACCTAACTGTTCCCCTGCTGGCTCAATCACTCCAACTGTCCTCCCCTGCAGGCCTGGTCGCCCTCAACAGCCTTCCCCTGCTGGCCATCTTGTGACAACATGGGGGTGTCCATCTTGTAATGACATGGGCATGGAGGTGGCCATCTTGTGGAGGCCATCTTGTGATGAAATGGGGTGGCAATCTTGTGACAACATGGGAACGGCCATTTTGTGATGACATGGTGTGGCCATCTTGTGAGGGTGCAAGGGTCAATTTGCATATTACCTCTTTATTATATAGGATAATGGAATGTTGTTTTGGTTATTTTAATAAATGAAGTAAATTTGTTAAATAATAGTGATATAACTAATAATTACATTAATAGCTAAATTACACTAGTTGCCTTCCAACTGCTAGTCAGTATGGTAAATTCTTGACATATCATATTTAATCCCCAAAATAACTGTATGTGGTAGATGCAATCTCCATTTCACAGACAGGCAAGAGTTAGAAAGGTTAAATAATGTGCCCAATGAAACATAGTGCTGCTTGGAGGAGATGGTATGTATATTCAGATAGTCCAATTGCAAATACCATGCACTTCACTGGTACTGATTGGATAGATGGAACAACCCATAATAATTTAAGAACGCAGCAAATTAAAGGCAACTTTGTATGTTGTGAGTTCATTTTGGGAAAAAGTGTATATGTGTGTATGTGTGTGTGTGTGTTTAAAAGATGGGAGTATATGTAGCACAGCAGGTGAAAATAAAGAGAACAAAAATTACTGAGTCTTTGCTAATTGTAGGATAGAAATATAATTTCATATCCTTGTTTCTTATCAGGAAAAAGCATGCCGACACTCTCAGAAAGGAGTGAGAGGAGAGTTTGAGGATACAAGCGTGTGGATGATCAGTTCATCTGTGCACAGGGCACTTCTCTACTCTGCAGTCCTGGGAGGGCTTCCCGATCTGATCATCCCGGTGTCTGACAGATCTGCTGTCACGAGTTGCTTCTAGAAAAATTACATTTGGTTCTATACAGGAGGCAGAGAAAGAGAGACACTGAGATTTCAGGATTGGTAATGACTAGTTTAGAAGGGCTGAGAAAATTTGTTTTATCTGACAGGAGAAAGAACTGTGGGGTGGGGAGAATGGACACTTATTTCCTTTCTCTCTCTCTAACGTTGTGGTGGGGAAGAGACTTGGAGGAATGTAGCGCCCTGGCCTCACTGAGAATATAGTACTCACAACTCAAAGTGCTCATTAAGCTGCCGCAGTAAAAGGGCTTGGGAGCTCCTCACATGAGGAGGCAGCGGGATACTGACAGTAACAGTCAGCGGATGGATGGCAGCATTCAGCTAGTGGGAAGCAGCTGAGTCCTTGAAAAGAAGTTCATGATTACAGCCCAGCAGTTCTGACACACTGTAGTCAAGCTGGAGGGAAATGGTGAAGTTGGGGGATAATGAACTTGTCAAAGGAATAAAAACCAAGTATACATTCAGGTAGAGCTGAGGCATAAGCTTTCGGGAAGGAAAAAGCAATTAACCAAACTAATTGCAGACAGCATTGTTTTCACTGGATCCAACTATTTTGAGGTGAAGAAATATTCCATTTTTTGAGGGAATAAAAATAAAACTATTTATGGGATTTAAAGTGCCCCAAAGAAAATTACTCCCTGATTAGAAATGAGAAGGTAACTCTTTCAATGGAAATATAAGTGGTAAAATATTCTAAAGTGATTTTTTTTCTATTCTGTTGTTTTAGGTCAGATATATTTGTTGTCTAATGTTTCCATTCAAAACCTATTTTTGACAAAGAAAGAAAAAATATGTTTTGACTATGGAAAAAAATCATTACAATACAGCTGAGCTATTACAATGACTACCAACTTATACTAGTCATTAAAACTTATTGAGTGTTTATGATGTCACAAGAAATATTCTAAGTACTGTATTCACATCCATTTATTTAGTCTTCACAAAAAAATGTAAAAGGTAAAATTAGCTACTGTTTGAAGAGGAAATACTGAGACACATGTTAGTTAAGTAATTTATTCGGGATCACGCATATTGAAGCCACAATTTTGACCTGGACAGTCTGGCCCCAGAATCCCTGCTCTGGTCCCATTACCTCAGAGGTAATTAATAGAGAATTAGGTGTTATCAAAATACACTGGTCTCCTGATAATAGCCAAATACAAGAAATAGCTCTAAAATAAGTAACTATGATAGTGTAAAATACGTTCACAAATTCTTTTCTAACCTCCTTTCAAGAGTGGAGCTTCAACACATCCTAGACCAGTGGTCGGCAAACTCATTAGCCAACAGAGCCAAATATCAGCAGTACAACGATTGAAATTTGTTCTGAGAGCCAAATTTTTTAAACTCAAACTTCTTCTAACACCACTTCTTCAAAATAGACTCTCCCAGGCCATGGTATTTTGTGGAAGAGCCACACTCAAGGGGCCAAAGAGCCGCATGTGGCTTGCGAGCTGCGGTTTGCTGACCACTGTCCTAGACTGTGGGCTGGCTTTAGTCATCTGCTTCTTAGGAAAAGATACAAAAGGAGGAAGTGAGCATGTGAAACTTGGGAGACTAGGTCCTAAGAGACGGTGTGGCTCTGCCTCCCTCTCTCTTGGACCTTTCTCTTTCTGAGAGAAGGCAAGTGAAGTGTTTTGCGGACATTCAAGCAGGCTATGAGGGAGGGTGGGCCTCCTGTGTGAGGACACCTGAGGCCGCCTGCCAACAGCGATGTGAATAAGTCTTCTTGGAAGCAGTTTCTGCAGCCCCATGACCCTTTCAAAGGACCAACACCCACACCAACTTTCTGACTGCAACTGAATGCAGAGCCATCTTGCTAATCTGCTCCTGTCTCCCTGAACTACAGAAACTGTGAGCCAATGAATGTTTATGGTTTTTAACCATGAAGGTTTGTGAGAAATTGCCAGGCAATTTGCAACTAATACAGTACTTATAAAAAAGTATTTTAAAGTCTTTTTTTTTTAGTCACAAAATGTATAATGAAATGAATTATATGCTACTTCTTTATAAACTAAAATCTGTGAGTTCAGACATTTTACTTACAAAATAAATCAGAATGCTAGGAGATTCAGGAATACATTTTACAGTAAAAAGGCAAAATAAATCTTATTTGATGAAAACTTTTCATTTAAATTAGTTATAAAAGAAAGTAATTTCCTAAATTATAGCATACTTTTATCTGTTGTTTCTATGTGGATTTTAATTTTTTTTAAAAGAGTGAGTTGCTGTTTTATGTTCTTCAGTCACACATAACTCTACTAGAATGAAGATTCTGCATATTGATTTATAGCAATCTAGATGGTAGATGTCTAGCTTTGTTTTTTATTTATAGAGATTTTACTCACCTGCATATTTTTCTGGGGTAGTCTATTGGGACCTGCTTGCCTACTGTTATTTGCATTGTACTTTTCTCTCAGGAAATAAAGTACTGAACAAACTTTGAATTACCTTTACAGCTGCCTTGCACTCTTCCCCTTAAGGGACTCTGATCTTAATCCATAGTTTAGAACTAAAGGCTGACTTGCTGAGGAAATAAATGCCAGAGATGAGACTATTTAGATCTCCACATTTGTTAGGTCGATGCTGAGGGGAATCAGGCAGAAGGAAATTAAAAGCAAAATATATTGTTACATCTGCGAACAAGAAAGGCTGATAACAAAATGGCATCCGTGAGCAAGAATAGGGAGAGAAGGATGTTTGTGTGCAGGTCAGGGCGACTGGTTGGACCAGGTGCAGGCAATAAGCCAGGTGCAGGCAGTTTGCTGGAGACTGGAAGCCGTTAGTCATGTCCTGTGAAACTTACAGTGAGAATAATCGGAAAACTGCTGGGAGGGCTAGAGCCCCAAGCAGGG
The DNA here is from genome assembly GCF_014108245.1 of Pipistrellus kuhlii. Taxonomy (NCBI): domain Eukaryota; kingdom Metazoa; phylum Chordata; class Mammalia; order Chiroptera; family Vespertilionidae; genus Pipistrellus; species Pipistrellus kuhlii. Next base: position 50,519,990 of record NW_023425529.1, read on the forward strand.
CGTCATAGAAAAGTACTGAGTGCCGGGGAAAGGTAGAGAATATGCCAACACACATTTCCACAGGACACTTGTTGCCCAAATATAAAAACCTTGAACTTTTCATTAGTGCTACATTCTTGGAAGGAGACCAAGTTCCAAATCTTACATAGTATTTGTAGTGCTTGCCATAAAATAGACACCCAAGGAATAAATTGTTGAACTTACAATGAATCGTTTCTTTGTTTTCCCACATTCCTGCAAGAGTAGTTTCTATTCCTGTATTAATTTTAGAAGTAAAGAAGCTGAGTTATAGAAAAGTTGTTTTGCCCAAAGACAGATAACTAGTAAGTAGAGGACTGTAGAATTAAAGAGGAAAAAAATTTTTTTGAGGGGGGGATGTCAAAAATTACTGTGACTTTCATTATCTTTATTTGTTAATTTATTCTTTTTAAAAATATACATTTTATGATTTTTCACAGAGAGGAAGGGAGAGGGATAGAGAGTTGGAAACATTGATGAGAGAGAAACATCGATCAGCTGCCTCCTGCACACCCCCTACTGGGGCTGTGCACACAACCAAGGTATGTGCTCTTGACAGGAATCAATCCTGGGGCCTTTCAGTCCTTAGGCCAATGCTCTATCTACTGAGCCAAACTGGTTTCAGAGGAAATTTATTCTTTTGAAAGAACATTTTGCATTATGAGAATTGCTTTCTTGAATGTTCTTATACATTTTAAATGTCCATAATAGATGCTTGCCTATATGTTGTATTGCTCAGGAAAAGAACTCCACAGAGCCAGGACCACTTGCTAGCTTGAAGAAGAGAAGGGTTCCCTGGCTGGTGTGGATCAGGTTGGAGCATTGACCCACACAGCAAGAGGTAGCAGGTTTTATTCCCCATGAGGACACATACCCAGGTTCCAGGTCCAATCCCTGGTCAAGGCATGCTTGGGAGGCAACCAATAGATGCATATTCTCTCTCTCTCTCTCTCTCTCTCTCTCTCTCTCTCTCTCTCTCTCTCTCTCTCAAATCAGTTTTTTTAAAAATGAAAGAGAAGGATAAGGGATTCAGGCTCAAATTCTGCCCACCCCCCACCCCTTTCCACCCTGCCCCATTGACTTCCTAAACCCTGGGCAGCCCACATAACCTCTGCACCTCCATTTTCATTATATGTAATATTAGGTGCTAGTAAGTGCTGAGCTTCCTTACAGGATTGCTGTGAGGGGCAATGGGTAAAAATCCTCGAAAGACTTCTGCAAACATGGCATCCAACATAAATTTTAAACTCCAGCCAGTTATTGAAGTTTCTTGTTCTTTGCCTGGTATTGCTGTGGCCTACATGATTGTTGATTTAAAAAAGCTGAGTTTCTTTTCAAAGAAAGTGTTGCTGTCTTATAATTATACAGCATGACAAACAGTTGTGTAAGGAGTACTACATTTAAATATCATCATCATAGGAAAAATGATGATAGCATTAAACACAAGCCAGGGTCTATGTTTTTTGGTGTGTTGATTTTAAGATACTTGTACAATAGGTGTCAAATTGACACATACATCTAGGCCATTGCTATGATAACATGGTGTTTTTCTGTGAATGAAGAATAACAGGTTGTAATCTCTTACTAATTATATCTAAGGATTATATAGCTACCCTGGGGCCACAGTATTTTACCCTGTTTGGCAAATTACTTATCTATTGTGCCAGAAATTCTAGGAGACTTCCCCTGCTGGGGAGCCTAGGGAGACCTTAATTAAAGTCAATTGAGCTTGTCTGTGAGTCTTTGATACTAAAGGAAATATACTGATGAGTTCCCTTAGAGGCTGTATCTATGCTGTTTCCCACTGCCATTTCAGTATTAAATTTTCCTGATGTTCGAAGAAGCCACCGACGCCTTCCTTAGATGGCCTGTCCATCGTAATATTTCTTTCAGTAATTAAGACACTCAAGCAGTTTGGAGAGAAAAAACTAAGTGAGCCTAAGTATAAGTAGTCTTTGGAGGCTTCAGTTTGAGCTGTACTTTATTTTTGAACTGCCTTTTTTCCTTACCTTTGAAACATGGCAAAAAAAAAAAAAAATCAAATTTTTCCCAAGTCCCAGATATAGCAGCTCTGTGAATGTTGGCAGGGACAAGGAAGAAGTGAGGAGACAATGGAGGGGGCACTGGAAGTCCTCTGGATGGGACATGATGGAGGCTTGTCCTGGACTAGAAAATGTCCTCAAGCCTTTTTTTTTATTTCATGCTCATCATTTACAAAATGTGGGCAAATTCGCAAGACATTTTATCTTCCTAAAAGAAAGGGATTAAAATGTCATTTCTGAATGATTATATAGTTGGAAGACTTTAACTTATTAATTCATCTAACAAATAGTTGTCAGGGGCTTATTGGGTGTCAGCTATTTTGCTAATTGTAGGGGATACAATAGTGAACAAAACTGATACTTTCCTGGTCCTCATGGATCTTACATCTAACAGGGGATACAGACATTAGACAACTAAACCAATAGATATAAAATCTGTAGTCGTGGTAAATGTTCTATAGGAAAAGAACAGATAAAGGAACATAAGGAGTCTATTCAAGAATGAGTTCTCCACAAGGGCCTATTTAAAGAAATGATACTTCATATAAACATAGAAAGTGAGAAGAAGCAGTCCCGAAAGGGAGCAGTGTATGCAAAATTAAAGGATGTGAAGGAGTCAGTGTATCAGAGAAAGAAGAAGAATGTCAGAGTGTCTGAGGCAGAATGAATTCAGGGAAGAGCAAGCAGTGAAGATGGAGTCCAATTAGACCCAGATTATGCAGGTACTGGAAGGATATGATAAGAAATTTGGATTTTTTTTTTTTAATATGGCATGCAATGGAAACTCATTGAAAGGTTTTGAATGTGATCTTACTTACATTTTTAGACTATTACTCTGGCTACTTTTTAGAGAATGGATTTTTGCAAGAAAAGAATGAGAAGGTTATAGAAGGGGTCTGGGAAAGATCTGATGATGGCGTGTACTAGAGTCATGGTGGCAGCATGGGAGAGGAAGCACATAATATACTAAGTGTGTGAGTTTTCTGGCTTAAAGAATTAGAGGTTAAAGATTAGGTTGTTTGATCTATAAGTATATTGGGAGAAACTAGAGAAGAGCTATTATGTGTTGGAGGAAGAATTGATTAAATGTTCAGTTTTGCACATATGTGATGGTTTGAGGGCATCTCTTTGGAAATTTCAAAGGCAAATTTAACATACAAGTTCAGAACTCAAGTAAGAGATTGGGTAGAGATGTAAACTTGGGAGTCATCTCATAGAGGTGATCCATGAAATTCAACATAAAAGTAATGGCATTGTGCAGGATTGGGTACAGAGAGAGAATGGAAGAGATGTAGGAAATAGCCAAGTAAATTGAAGATTTTGATCTTAGAAGAAGGATGAGAAATGGACAAAAGAAGCCAAGAATTTGTCACACAAAGAGAGGCCACAAGCTAGGAGAGTGTCATAAGATTTAATTAAGAAAAAAAAATTATGTAATGTATCAAATAAAAGGAAGGACCTGGTCAAGGTAAGCACTAAATATATGCTTTAGGTTTGAGAAAACCATAGTTGTCTTCGGCCAGATATGTTACAATGGATTCATAGGGACAAACCTTATAATGGAAGGTAAAGAGATGAAGAAAAGCAGGTACCAGACTACTCACTTCTGCTTCTAAGAACTTTCTGTTCCCAGTACCCCATTTTCTCAAAATTCTTTTGCTTCCTGCATGAATTATCGCAATGTATAAAATGATCCCTATCCTCCTCACAGCCCCACTTAGAGATGCCTAAGAGATTAGAGTCCTTTTTTTCTTCTACCTTGTTTCCCTGAAAATAAGATATCCTCCGAAAATAAGACCTACTTACAGGTTTCCTTCTGAGTGAAATATAAGGCATCCCCCCAAAAATAAGACCCTCCTAGGCTAAACATGAGGGATTTGGTCCACTAATTCTGAAAGAAATGGAGTCACAAGAAATTCACCAGGAAATTCAGGAATTGGATTGTTATGATGATGTTCCAGAAGATGATGACATGATTGTCATTGAATAAATGAGTAAATTCTTGATACTGTAGGATTCACAGTTTGTCTGGTTTGTGTTGACAACTACCGTACTACCATACCGTATACAGGTAATAAATTTCCTTCATTTACATTTAACAATAAATGCGTACCATATTCTTCTTCATGGAAAAATAAGACATCCCCTGAAAATAAGACCTAGCGCATCTTTGGGAGCAAAAATTAATATAAGACACTGTCTTATTTTTGGGGAAGCAGGGTATTTACTTTTATTACAAATTTAATTTTTTATTATTTTTCTCCTGATCGATAGGGTGAGAAGCAAAAGATCAGGCTAAGGGTACAATGCTCTGTCACAGGACATTTATGTGAAATGATCTGTCACAAGGTATGTGTGCATAGGGAACACAGAAATATCCACCCTCCAAGAAAGGATGTGTTCAGCCGAAGTAAGTTCAATCAGTAGATTACTCTGTCAGACACTCAGGGGAAGCCTCACTCCACATAACTGCCTCATCAGAGGTCTGGCCTTCAGACAGTGACTGGCTGATTTGTGGACAGAAAGGACCTAAAACAGGACAGCTATTTGGATCTAAAATAGGACAACTCTTATAGGCAACTTTTGTTTCAGAACTTTTCACTGGTTTGGCTGATCTTGTGGGACCTGCATGGCAGTTATACTTACCCCTCTTCCCATTCTTGCTTCCCCATCTCCTACTTTCCTTTCTCAAGATGTTTCTTCTTGCTCCCCAATAAATATCTTTCACCCCAAACTTCTCAGTATCGGCTTATAGGAAACAGTGTTTGTGTAGAGGATGGTGTTTGAACACTCTAATGATTTTATTTCCTCAGATGAATTAAAATATACTCAAAATTAAAGAAGGAAGAAAATAATTTTTTGGACACTGGATATTTCTGTTTAGTCTTTTTTCTTTTGTGCATTGTTTATATATTTAAGTTTATACTAGATATGTACATGCATATATAATTAAGTTTCCACATTTAGCACCCAAGATCATAACATAAATGCTTAACACATTTATTACACACTTGGATGTAAACGTGTTAATTGTGGAAGTTTCTGGGTGCCAAGTCCAAGCTTATTTAACACGTTATGATAAATCTGGGGCAAGGAATGCAATGTGAAATATAAAGCTATTTAATAGAGCTCTTCTTCAAACAGACATAATACATTAGTAGATTTCAAACACATAAGTGCCAAGAAGAAAAAGTGAGAGAATTTCAGTGAGACAAAGTAAACTGATGCACCTGGAAATAATTGCTTCCAATTTCTCAACCCATCAGTCAGAGTGATCTAGTTAAAATGCAATTCAGATTGTATCATTTGGCTACTCTAACTGTCCATCTAGCTATCCAAGTCATTCAGAATAAATTCCAATCTACATACATAAAAGCCTAAGTGACCATTTCTATGGAATGACCAGATTGTCCAGAATGACCAGAATGACTGGTCGCTATGACACGCATTTACCACTAGGGAGCAGATGCTCAATGCAGGAGTTGTCCCTGGTAGTCAGTGTGCTCCCACAGTGGGAATGACACTTAGCCAGAAGTCTGGCTCACAGCTGGCGAGCGCAGCAGCAGTGGTGGGAGCGTCTCCCACCTCCACAGTAGTGCTAGAAAGCAAGCAGCGGGCAGTTAGGAGCAAGCGGTGAGCATTTAGGAGCACCAAGCCTAGTTAGGGCTCCTCCCCAGCCGCCTTCCACTCCGCACACTGCTGCATTTTTGGGGGGATGTTGAACTGCCTGTTTCAGCCTGATCCAGGCTTGTGGATATCAGACAGAAATGAGTAGTGCTACATCCCCCGAGAGGTCCCAGATTGCAAGAGGACACAGTCCAGGCTGAAAGACCCCAACCAGTGCACAAAACTGTGGACTGGATCTCTAGTATCCTTATAATTGCCTACAACAGCTGCCATTATCTGGCTTCTGATTACTTCTCTTATATCATCTCTTTCTACTTTCCACACTGCACCATATTCACTAGCCTTGCTGATGGTCAAACATACATGCACATTCCCACTGCCGGGCCTTTGCACTGGCTGTTTCCTCTGTGTGGTATGTTCTCCCTGACTGATGTCTGCAGGGCTCATGACCTTATCCCTTTCAAACCTCATGTCATTGAGGCTTTCCCCTGCAAATTTAACTGCAATTCCTACCTGCCATTCCCTGTTCCATTTTACTCTAAATTGTTTTCAGAGCTACCCACTATCCTCTCTAACTTACAACTTTTCTAGCCCTACCACTAAAATATGAGAGCAGATAATTTGGTCCATTTTTTGACAGTTTTCATTTGTTTGTTTTTTTGTTTTTGTTTTTTTTAATATATTTTATTGATTTTTTACAGAGAGGAGGAGAGAGGGATAGAGAGCTAGAAACATCGATGAGAGAGAAACATTGACCAGCTGCCTCTTGCACACCCCCTATCGGGGATGTGCCCACAACCAATGTACATGCCCTTGACCGGAATTGAACCTGGGACCTTTCAGTCCGCAGACCGATGCGATGCTCTACCACTGAGTCAAACCAGCTTCGGCTTCATTTGTTTTTTTATTGAGGATTTTTTTTTTCCATTTATCTTTATTGTTAAAAGTATTACAGCTGTCGCATTTTTTCCCCTTTGACCACCTTCCCCATCTCTTCTCCCCTCCCCAGGCCTCCACCCCACTTTTGTCTGTGTCCATGACTTATGCATTATGCATATAAATTTTTTGGTTAATCTTTTCCCTCCCCCAATTGTCCATTTAGTTAATTGTGTCAGACATTTCAACCCAAACAAATGTCTGACACATAGGTATCCAATAAATATTTTTTGATGATTGAATAAATTTACCCTATTAGTATAAAAATGCAAACTCTTTTTCTTATTTTTTTATTTTATTGATTTCTTACAGAGAGGAAGGGAGAGGGATAGAGAGTTAGAAACATTGATGAGAGAGAAGCATCGATCAGCTGCCTCTTGCACACCCCCTACTGGGGATGTGCCCACACCAGGGTACATGCCCTTGACCAGAATTGAACCTGGGACCTTTCATTCCTCAGGCCGACGCTCTACCCACTGAGCCAAACCAATTTCGGTGAAAAAATGCAAACTCTTTTGTCTTTAGAAGCTTCAAATAGCAACAATCTAAATTCCCTCAAATGAGGATGTGTCTGGAAGAATTCTAATCAGTAACATCCTAATTTCTAGATAGGTGTCTTTTATAAAAATATGATTTATAGAGGCAATCCAAAAATGGTGTCTACATCTAGAATTTAGGTATTAAAGTATCTTAATATATAAAGAGGTAGTATGCAAATTAGGCCATGATGCCATGACAGAACAACTGGACAGGAGGAGGTTGCATGTGCAGGTGAGGCCCAGAATGGAGACAGAGACAGAGACAGGGGAGTCTGCCCAAGCCGGTTTGGCGGCTCAGCCAGTCCTGGAGCCGACACAGGAAGGGGGGCAAAGGAGGTCTGGGGGTGGGGGCGGGGAGTCAGGCGTGGGTCCCAGCCATCCTCAGCACCAGTGAGGTGCGGGTCCAGGCCACCCAGGCGGCAGCAGTCTGGCCTGACCCCCACAGTGGCTTGCGGGGTGCCTCCTCACACGGCAGGAGGTGGGCACCTCCTCTTTCGATTTCAATCATGTGCTGGACCTCTAGTTTTTTATTTAAAACGAGAGGCTTGGTGCGAGAAAATTTATGCACTTGGGGAGATACCTCAGCCTTGCCTGCACCCTCTTGAAATCCAGGACTCCTTGGAAGTTGTCTGCCTGCCAGCTCACTGCTCCTTGCTGCTCAGCTCGTTGTTCCTTAGCGCTGCCTCAGAAGCAGGAGAGACTACCACCACCACTGCTGTGCTTGCCAGCGATGAGCCCAGCTTTTGGCTGAGTGGCTATCCCTCTGTAGAAATGCACTGACCACCAGGGGGCATCTCCTGCATTGAGCGTCTGCCCCCTGGTGGTCAGTGCACCATGTAGTGACTGGTTGCTCCACCATTTGGTCTATTTGCATTTTAGGCTTTTACTATATAGGACTAGAGGCCCAGTGCCCACCTTGGGGGAAGGGGTTCCTCAGCCTGCACCCTCTCCAATCAGGCACCCTTGTGAACCAGCAGTCGGACATCCCTCTTGCAACCTGGGACCACTGGCTCCTAATCACTTACCTGCCTGCCCGCCTGATTGCTCTTAACCACTCTGCCTAACTGCCTGATTGCCCTTAACCACTCTGCCTGCTTGCCTGATTGCCCCTAATCACAACTCCCTGTCTGCCTGATCACCCCTAACTGACCTCCCCTACTGGCCTAGTCACTCCCAACTGCCCTCCCCTACCTGCCTGGTCACCCCCACCCCTCCCTTCTGGCCTGGTTGCCCCTAACTGCCCTCTCCTGATAGCCTGATCACCTCCAACTACCCTCCCCTGACAGCCTGATTGCCCCCAACTGCCCTCCCCTGCTGACCTGATCTCACCTTCAACTGCCCTCCCCTGCAGGCCTGATCTTGCCCCCAGCTACCCTTCCCTGCTGGCTTGATCTTGCCCCCAACAGCCCTCCCCTGACCACCTGGTTGCCCCCAACTGCCCTCCCCTGCTAGCCTGATCACCCATAACTGCCTCTTCCTTAGGCCCCACCATCATAGCTTTGTCCAGAAAGAAGTTGGATGCCTGGAAGATGGCCAGTTGACTTGGTATAATTAACATATTACCCTTTTATTAGTGTAGATAGATTATATTGGAAAGGATTGCTTAAATTGGGGGGGGGGGGGAACAAAAGTCTTTTTCACCAGCTCTTGGCAGACAAAAATACATAATCCCCAAATCTGGACTGATAGCCAGCCATATGCACTATACTGCCTAACCAGTCATTAAAAAGTTGAACCACTTTCAGCCGAAACTGGTTTGGCTCAGTGGATAGAGCATCGGCCTGCAGACTGAAAGGACCCAGATTCGATTCCAGTCAAGGGCATGTACTTTGGTTTCAGGCAGATCCCCAGTACGGGGTGTGCAAGAGGCAGCTGGTCGATGTTTCTTTCTCATTGATGTTTCTAACTCTCTATTTCTCTCTCTTTCTCTCTGTAAAAAATCAATAACATATATATATTTTTAAAAAAGTTGAACCACTTTCTTACACCTTACACCAAACAGCTGTTGTCCTTAAACCCCCTCCTCAGCCCCCAACTTAGGTTCTGCCTTCACAGTTCTCCCAGATTAGGTTCTGATTGGTCAGTTTCTATGTCAGTCAGTGTCTAAAGCTCTGCCTCCTAGGTAGCCATTGGCTCTTCTCAGTTCACCAAGATTTAGTTCTGATTGGTTAGTTTCTATGCCAGTCAGTGACTCTGGGCCTATCTCTGGGCTTGATCTGCAGCCATCATGGCAGCTGGGGATCAGGCTTTGCCTCTGTCTCTCTCCAGGCCTCACCAGCAGCCATGGTAGCTGCTGATCAAGCCCCACCTTTATCTCTTTGGGCCTTGCCAGCAACCACAGTGGCTGCAGATCAAGCCCTGCCTCTCTCTTGGGCCTGATCTGCAGCAGCCACACCTGTATCACCCTGCCCACCCACCCACCCCGCCACCCCACCTGCCCACAGGCCACCAGTCTTGCTGTGATAGGAGCCTGTGGGCCATGGAGGAAGGACAGAGAGGTGCTTTATGTACTTCCTGGTGACCGGTGGTCCATCTGATTGTTTAGGTCATGACAGCCCCTGGCCTTTTATAATGTAGATACTATAAAATGCACCATTCTTCTTAAGAGTATTTGCATTTTTTTATTAAGTTATTATCTGTGTACATATTTTAACATTGTCTTTGCCCCCTCCCCCCGCCCCATCACATACAAACCCTCCCTCCCCAGAGTTTTGTGTTCATTGGTTGTACTTATATGCATGTACACAAGTCCTTTGGTTGATCTCTTATCTCCTCCAGATCTCCCTACCCTCCCCGCTGTAATTTGACAGCCTGCTTGTTGCTTTACTATCTCTATATCTATCTTTTGGTTCATCAGTTTATAATGTTCTTTATGATCCATAAATGAGTGAGGTCATGTGGTGTTTCTCTTTCATTGACTGGCTTATTTCACTCAGCATGATGTTCTCCAATACTATCCAGGTTGCTGCAAATGATAAGAATTTCTTCTTTTTTATGGCAGCATAGTATTCCATTGTGTAGATATATCATAGTTTTTTGATCCAATCATCTGCTGACTGGCACCTAGGCTGTTTCCAAATCCTAGCTATTGTAGATTGTGCTGCTATGAACATAGGGGTGCATATATCCTTTCTGATTGGTGTTTCTAATTTATTGGGATATAATCCTAGGAGTGGGATTACTGGGTCAAATGGGAATTCCATTTTCAGTTTTTTGAGGAAACTCCATACTGTTTTCCACAGTGGTTGCACCAGTCTGCATTCCCACCAGCAGTGCATGAGGGTTCCTTTTTCTCCGCAACCTCACCAACACTTGTCGTTTGTTGATTTGTTGTTGTTGGCCATTCTGACAGGTGTGAGATGGTACCGCATTGTTGTTTTGATTTGCATCTCTCGGATAATTAGTGACTTTGAGCATGTTTTCATGTGCCTCTTGGCCTTCCTTCTGTCTTCTTTTGAAAATATTCTATTTAGGTTCATTGCCCATTTTTAATTGGATCCTTCATTTTCCTTTTATTTAGTTGTATAAGCTGTCTGTAGATGTTGGAGGTTAAATCATTATCAGTGATAACATTTGCAAATATTTTCTCCCATACAGTGGGGAGGGTTTGCATTTTTAATACAAAGCACATAAGTAAATTCTTTAGAACCTTTATTAAAGAAATGTAGTCAAAGGCTTTGATTAATGAGGTGTCCTTGTGCTAAAGATGATGTGAAACAATTTTCTAAGGAAAGTCTTGATTTTCCTAAGCAGGTTCTACAACCAAGAAAATTGGGAGAATCTGGAATCAGAATCCTTAGCTTTCCTCAGAGATAGGCTGTCTTTAAAGCTTATGAACTTTAATTTTATTGGTAACTCAAAATAGACACATTTTTAGATTAATATGTCCCCCATTATCAAGCTGGGTACTTAGCTCAGTCTTGATAAACATTTGTTGGTAGGGTCAGTGGTTGAGCATCCATCCATTCACCAAGAGGTCACTGGTTTGATTCCCTGTCAGGGCACATACCCAAATTGCAGGCTCAGTCCCTGTTGGGGACCTTGCAGGAGGCAACCAATTGATATTTCTTTCTCACTGATGTTTCTATTTCACTCTCTTCCTTCCTCCTTTTTTTCCCTCTAAAATCATTATTTTATTTATTTATTTTTAAGACTGAGTTAAGCAAAGGACCTCTTGAAGAGTGAACTTACCTATTTGGTTAGGTCTTCTAAAATGTATTCTTGAAACAAGCTGTGTCATCAGGGAGCTGAATGCCATGATGGTGTTGTGTTGCCTATCTTCACCTGGTGCCATTGAGCCTAAGCCCCATTGACGGATGTTTAGAAAGCTCCTTCCCAAGCACAAAACCTCATGAAGGATGTTTAGAAAGAGTATTCTGAAACTTTCATTTATTTGTAGGATGTTGTTGAGGAAAAGCTCTCTTATACCAATGATAACTGTATGTTTCATGAGTAAATGGTTCTCTTTTCTTTTGTGGACACTAAGAATTATATAACAGATCCAAACTTTTTATGATATCATTAACATCATAGCTTCTAGAAAGTTATTTTGGGAAGCATTTGGTGGAGTATCAGGAATTGGCAAGAAAAACAAAAGCCATTCCAGGTTTGCCTAAGAGTAAGGGTTTTAATGCAAAGAAGTAGTGGTTTACACAGATGCTGGCAGGCTTACACAGCTGCTGGCAGGCTTGGGACACAAAGCTGAAGGTGTAGGGCACAAAGAGGTGTGTTACATAGAGAAGCTCCCTGGAAACCTTGCTAAATCTCAGTCCTCTCTGCAGCTCCCAGTCTTAGCTGGCTCCTAAAGGAGGTGAATATCAACCCCTTGTCTTCTGCCCAGGTGTTACCTGCAGGGACCTCCAGAGGCCGTCGATGGTGTATCCTGCTCTCCCACCTTCCAAAGGTTATCCAAGCAGAACCCTACAGGGAAAGGGGCAGTGGTGAGGCCCAGTGGGCAACAAGCATGGGACACCTGCAAGCACCGGGTTACTTACTAACTCTTTTTTTAAAGACTGAGTTAAGCAAAGGACCTCTTGAAGAGTAAACTTACCCATTTGGTTAAGTCTTCTAAAATGTATTCTTGAAATTAGCTGTGTCAGTAAGGAGCTGAATGCCATGATGGTGTTGTATTGCCGGTCTCCACCTGGTGCCATTGAGCCTAAGCCCCATTATGAAATAGTTTATGAAAATACACATGGCAACAAAATGCCACTAAAAGTATTATTCAAGTCAGATGCTAAAAACTCCTGACTGCACTGTCTGCCCACCTCCCTTTAGGATTGGACGATTCATCACCATGGACTTAGCCTCAACTGCACACCATGGACTTAACCTTACTAAGAGAACCAGGCTTTCAGCAAATTTAGATCGCCTTATTACATCTATATTTTTTATTTATTATGGATGGTGCTTCATTGAATTTTTTGTGTACAGTCCTATTCTTTTTTTTTTAAGTTTAACAATTTCTTTTTCTTAGAAAGTATATTTTATTGATTTTTATATATAAGAGAGGAAGGAAGAGGGATAGAAAGCTAGAAACATCAATCAGCTGCCTCCTGCACACCCCCTACCAGAGATGTGCCCACAACCAAGGTACATGCCCTTGACCGGAATCGAACCTGGGACCTTTCAGTCTGCAAGCCGATGCTCTATCCACTGAGCCAAACCGGTTTCGGCAACATTTTAACCCTTTCCATTATCACCACCTATTCAATACAAATCTAACCTTGCAGAGCAATATTTTTAGTCATCCAACTAAAGGCATTGCTCCACTGTAAGTTTCATTGTATATCTCAAAAACTGAAAGTTCCTTTGGGGATTTCTCACAAAACTCCAGGAGATCAGACCAGAAAAAATAAAAAAGTTCGGTGACCATCTTCCCAACTAAAAATTTAGACCAAATTTGTTACTCATACATAGCAAAGCTATTTATTCCCTTATTCTCAAAACAAATTTATAACCCTATGATTTTGCTTGTAAAATTAATCTCTATTCTCTTATTTCATTTGCAAATTATTGTAAACTACCTATATTTTTCTGGGACAAAAGTAATATATGTGCAAACAAACACAAACATCTTTCATTTACTTGAAAATAAATGGGATTTTATTTCAAGTAATTTCTGCTTCTAAAGAGATCATTTTAGCTTCAACTCTCCTGAGGAGAACAGGGAAAATGTTTTCTCACTTTTTGCTGAGGTGAATTTTTCTTTAATCCCCACCTGGCTGTGTAAAGTGCAAGCTGACTGCTATATTTATCACTAGAATTGTTTATAAAAAGTTTCAAATAAGTAAGTAGGGGGCTGACTTCCCCCGGGTGCTGAGGACTGGACAGTGCCGAGGACTGGAAAGGGTGGGACTCAGCTCTAAAGAACATCAAAATCTGACTGGTATTTCGGGGAGCTGTCAGCACACACCCTGAGGGAGCATCTGGGGGTGGCAAGATGACAGAGCAAACAGTCAGGAATCCTAGATTCAAGGTTTTGTCAGGAAGAATTCTATTTGTACTCTCTCTTATAATGGCTCATTTGTAAATCACTTAATTATAACAAGCTCTCTCCTATAAAATGGAGATATTTCTGTATTCACTGACTCAAAGAATTCTGGATTTGATGAAATATATGGTAGAAAGAGCATATAATGTTGAAGTCAGGAGAAACTAATTTGAATTCCTACACTGCCCTTTACTAATTTGACATTGGAGAAATTATTTAGCCTTGGGAATCAATTGTACTTTCTAAAGCTAATTAAATTGCCTTCCCTGGTTAGTAATAGAGTATAAGACATACCTGCCAAAGCTGTTAGGAGGATTAAGTGAGATAATGCATTGAAACAGCTATGAAAACTCTATACAGTTCACTTTTTCATTTAAGGTGCCAGGTTAGGAGGCAGAGAGAAACTTCAATGCTTTCCATAGACTCAGTGGTAAGAGTCTGTTGGCATGTTAAAGAATTCAGTGAGGGGGAAAGAGGCACTCACGGGGTTTCTCCAACAACAGAATCCAAACCAAAATAGGTAGCAGTGCTTTAGTGCCTCCTACCAAAGTGAAGCTGACCCCAGCAGGGCACCACTTAGTCTCCATTAGCATTCTCATGCCCTTCCTAAATTTTTGTATTAGCTTGACAAGTTCTTGGCATGTTGGCATATTGTAATTAAATTTTATTACATTAGTGTCTATGAATCGTTCACAAAGAAAATCATCTTACTGTTCTAATTACTGGTATAAGAGCTTTATATTCCTAATGTTAATAAAATCAGTATGTATATATTTTTCAAGATGCATGTATATGTTTGGATGATAGATAGCTAGATAGTTAGAGAGATAAATAGAGGATATAATTTTTCAGTTTGGAACTGTACTACTGGTATGTGCAGCAGTTATTATCAGTGAATAGCAATATCTAGTTGTCTTTCTCCACAGAAGATTGTAGAAAGAGTCCCTCTGTTATATGTTCCACTTTCCAGTTTTTGAAACATTTATATTATTTCCAATAGTAGTATAGTCAATATACGGTGCAATAGAATATAAAGCACTTTTTTACAAATATTATCTGTACCTTGACAACTAGGTGCATTTCTGATTGCTGCACCTCAAGAGTAAAATGTAGATTAATAACATTCCAGATTAAAAAAAGTAATATCACACGGCAGTGGAATATTACTTCCCAATGCATAAAAACCCTATATTTTGTTCATATAGTAGTCTTTTCTCAATGATTCTTCATACACTTTTTTATTTATTAATAAATATTTTTGAACATTTGTCATGTACTATGGACTGGTAGCAATGCTTATTTATTTATTTTTTTTTAAGTAGAAAGTCAGCTTGAGAGATAATGTTACTCTTGTATTTGGTATATTAATTTAAGAAATACATAAATAGAACTCAACTGCCTTTTTAATCCTATTTAATAAAAGCGTAATATGCCAATTGATCATCACTCTAACACACAAGATGGCCACCCCCTTGTAGACATAAGATGGCCAGCAGAGGAGGGCAGTTGG
Organism: Pipistrellus kuhlii; assembly: GCF_014108245.1. Lineage (NCBI taxonomy): Eukaryota > Metazoa > Chordata > Mammalia > Chiroptera > Vespertilionidae > Pipistrellus > Pipistrellus kuhlii. The sequence continues at coordinate 50,535,155 of NW_023425529.1, forward strand.
GGGAGACCAGACCAGCAGGGGAGGGTAGTTAGGGGTGACCAGGCCTGCAAGGGAGGTCAGTGGGGTGGGGGGTGTCACGCAGGCCTGTAGGGGAAGGGAAGTTAGGAGTGACCAGGCTAGCAGGGGAGGATAGTTAGTGGTGACCAGGCCTGCAGGGGAAAAGAGTTAGAGGCAACTAGGCCTATAGAGGAAGGCAGAAGGGACCACCAGGCTGGCAGGGAAGGGCAGTTAGGGACAATCAGGCCAGCAGGGGAGCAGTTAGGAATCAATCAGGCTGGCAGGAAGAAGCAGTTAGGGGCAATTAGGCGGGCAGCCAGGCGTGTGGTTGGGAGCTAGCAGTCCTGGATTTTGAGAGGGATATTCAATTGTCGGTTTAGGCCTGATCCCTTTGGGACATCTGGAAGTCCAACATCCCCTGAGGGGTCCCAGATTGGAGACAGTACAGACTGGGCTGAGGGACACTTACTACCTATTCACTAATTTGTACAGTGGGCATCTAGTAAAATATAATCATGGACCCCTGGCCAGGGTAGTTAGACAATTGTTCTGTGCACCAAAGGGTCTCAGGTTCAATTTCCAGTTAGATACCCAGGTTTCAGGTTCAATCCCTCATTGAGCCCTGGATGATCCCTCTCAATCCCTAGGGCAGCCGATTGGTATTTCTCTCATATTGATTTCTCTCTCTCTCTTTCTCTGTCTCTCTCTTCCCCTCTCACTCTCCCTTCCTCTCTCCCTTTAAGAATATATAATTTACAGTTAATATGTATTTATCTCTATCTATCCATAAAGAGAATAAACAAATAACAAAATGAATAACAAAGTGGGACATAATTACAGATGCAGCAGAAATGTTTAAATGATACCATAGGACATACTGATTTATTTAATGGACTAGACCTCTTTGGATATAAGCATAAATGAACTTCTTTTGTTTCTTACACTTCCCTTATGAGATATAATAAGAAAATATTCTGTTGAATGAAACCTCTAGCAAGTCTATAGTTTTTTCTGGTCTCTTACAAAAACAAACAAACACAAAAAACACAACACTTATGTTTAGTAATAAAAGTCCAGTTCTGGTTAATATTGATGCTCTGAACTTCTTAAAATATTTCCTTCTTCTTCCAATTCAGACCCAGTCAGTATTCAGTGAGGGTGGGAGTGGGTGGATGGATGATTGTCTTCTCTCTTCCCTGCTCCACTTTCCCCCCTACTGGGAAGACATTAGGATAAAAGAGACTAAAAGAGGACAAGAAGTGCTTATGTGACTAACATTTCACTCTGGATATGGCAGAGGCACTCTTAATTGTATTTATTTTATGAGCACTTGCATGCTTTTCTCAGACATTCCCCACTGGGGACCCCTGATGTCTGGCCATTTATAACTTCCCTTCAGCCCTTGAGTTTCTAGCTGGGTTACATTGTGGAAAGATTGGAAACATTGGAAAGACTCTTTCCAAAAATCAAGACTTTTTTAAAATGCTGCAGGACGCAGGAAAATTTGTTAGAAATCAGGACTGTTCCGCCAACACTTGGACGATCTGGTCACCTATCTCCCTTTCCCTTCCACTTTGAAATAAAAATACATATTTTTAAAAAGCGAGGTGCTCAATAGCTATTGTGTTGTCTTGGGTTTTCAGCTAAGGCTGAGACAGAAGTTCCATTGTAACAGTCTGCTATATCACAAGTAACTACATGCCAATTAATCAAAAACTTAGAAAAGGGGGAATTTTTTGAATAAAAATATAATTTACTATAGAAACTCAAGAAAAAGTTTTAAAAAATTAAATAACTTACTCATCAAAAAAACTAAATGAATATTCACAAATTTACCTATCCCCTCAAAAGAAAAACAAAGTGGAAAAAAATCTGTATTTCACTCTCTGGTTTCAAGATTTTAATGGAGATTCTACCAACTGAAATAAGACCAGAAAAAAAAATAAAATCTTTTAGAATTCAAAATTTTAAAAAAGCTATCAATGTTTCAGAATAATTTTATTTTCCTTACATAGGAAACCATAGAGAAAGTGCAGAAAAATGAGCACTTATGAGCCTCCCAATATTCAGAAATCAGTCATATTCTTATATATAGACAGAGAGTTTAAAACATAATTTAAGAAAAGAGGCTTAATGTGGCTCTAAATAAACATATTAAAACATATGGAAGGACTTTATGAAGACTTTTACAGAATTTTGTTGAAGCAAAATCAAGGGCATCTAAGTAACTGGAGAAATACATCGGATTCAAGTATCAGAGTGCTGCTGTTACAGTAGCATCCTTTGTAATAAAAAAATGACTGGAAATGACTAAATATTCATCAATAGTCAAATAAATGTTACACATATGTCATGAAATACTATTTACCAGTGAAAATGAAATAATTAGAGATGCATGTTTTAACGTGGGTAAATCTCACAAACATAAGGTTGGTTAAAAAAAAGGTAATTCGCAGAAAAATATATACAGTGTGTGATTATTCATATAAAAGTAGAAAAACAATTACATGCATGACAATGATAAATATGAAAGATTGGATAGTAATTGTTTTCAGTGTTGGGCAGGTGGGAAAAGTTAAAAATGTGATTTATATTATTTCTAATAACAATAACAAAAACAAAATGTAATGGAAGTTTTAGTTTGTTTCAACACAGTGCAATGAGTCATTTTTCCTCCTTTTGTAAAAGAGCACTATTTTCAGATCAAAGTAATCCCTGTTATATTTTCAACTCATGTAGTAGATTTCATAATTTTATTTTTATTCTTCTTCAAAAGCAAGCATGAACAAAAATCTGGCTGTACCCTATATAGGGTAGCAAAAGACTCTACCTCAGATTTAGAAAAGGATAATTATTTAACTTCTACTCCATGCAGTGAGTAAACTTCAACACCTATCAGAAAAGTAATTTGTTAAATAGCAATAGAAACATTTCTTATTCTGTGGCCTTTATATTAGACCCTTTATGTTCTTCAGTGGGTCCCTATTTCTACCATGATTAAGTGAACCATATGACACAAGGTATCAAAGGATAGATTTGGAAGATTCCCAAAGAGCTAAGATATTACAAATAAAATAGAAGAGAACATTAACAAAACACAGCAAGGCATCTCAGAAGTAGCAGATGGAGAGAATTTTTTTTCTAGTTATTAGTCACCTATTTAAAAGAAACCCCTGAAGGGAAACCTGTATCCATACTCTTTTCTTGTCATAATTAGTATATCCTGAACGTTTTCTTTTCTTCACATCTTGAATTTCAATGCCATACTAAAGAATGATGGAAAAGTCATCTGCTGAAGCCGACGATTTCATTTCATTTTAGTGTGTGTTAATTGGGTTCATTAAAAATTACATTTTGGATTTCTAATGATCTTTCTAATCTATGTAATGTCATTCATTTTCCCAGGTATCATGTTGCAATTAAATTTGCATGGGGGGGTGTAAATTTCATTTGTTGCTGGAACACTGGAAATTTGCACAGCAAGTGCAGGGTAGTTCTATATGTATGTGTAGAAAATAAAATATTCCTTAATTGTAAAACAGTGCTGCGATTGTAATTACCACTGTTTAGTAGCATGTCTCTGAGTGACAATGAGAATTAGCTGAATAATTATTACATGAGCTTCTGCTTGCAATATTTTCTCAGTGTAGTTCTGATCCCTGGGTAGAAGTTGATGACTTAGGTGAAGACATTTGAGCCAAATACTGATCCTGCCCTATAAATCGTCAATGTAATCAGCCTAAGACCAACAACAGCCTGTAATTAATCACATACTAATTGGACCATTCCTTCAGTGTCAATACATTAGAACCTGTCTGCAAAGCATTTGGGAAAAAATGTTTACCAGATCTAAATTTCTCTAGAGAAATCAAACACTGTACAATTAACAAGGAAAAACTAAAATGTTTGGTCTGTGGTTTAATTAGAAATGTATCACATCTAAAGCACCCTCTGCTGGCTTCTTTCAGGGTCTAATTCTGCTGATATCCCACAGTTATCTTTCCGACAAGTAGATTTTACAGCATCCCTTCCCCTGGATCAGAAACAAATGGGAGGGGTGGGCAACCTTCAATCAGCATTCTGATGTTCCTTATTCTAGACCGGAGAGCCATCAAGCAAATTTACTATTGGAAAATTGTGGGTTTATTTTTATTTCTCTCTAGCATCTGATGTTATGCTTTCCAATACCTTCTTTCTACTAAAATAACTGACATTTGGATAGAATGATTTTTTAAGTTTATTTTTATTGAATTTATTGGGGTGAAATTGGTTAATAAAGTTATATAGGTTTCAGGTGTACGATTATATAATACATCATCTATATACTATATTGTGTAATCATCACTCCAATTCAAGCCTCCTTCCATCACCATTTATCCCCCTTTACTCTCGTCTACCTTTCCCACACCCTTTGTTTCCCTCTGATAATTACCTTGCCATTGTCTATGAGTTGATCTTTGTTTTTTTTTATGTTTTTTTGTTTTGTTTTGTTTTTTTCTTAATTCCTTCACTTTTTTTTTTTTTTTAAACCCTGGACAGAGTAATTTTTTTCTTTTTTTCTGAAATCTTTATTGTTGAAAGTACATTATACATATGTCCCATTTCTCTCCCCCTCCCCCCCATTGACCCATCTAGCCTTCCCTGCCTCACTGCCCCAGGCCCTCACCACACTCTTACCTGAATCCACTTCTATATACATGCACACAAGTTCTCTGGTTGATCTCTTCAAATTAGAAATGCTATCTTAATGATTTATTAAACACAATTTTATTATATTCAGGTGTGAACCCTTTGAATGCTCTAAATAGGCTAATGTGGCTTTTCCTGTGATCTACTTCCACCCAAGAATTAGTGCTATTATTGATTTTTTTTGCCCAACAAAGATGCAAAAGTGAAAGTTATAACTTTATTGCCTTTTAAACAGTGTTGTATCTTAGTAATCTCATTTCAGCATCATTTAAAAAATATATTTTTATTGTTTTCAGAGAGAGAAAAAAAAAGGAGAGAAAAAGAATATCAATGATGAAACAGAATCATTGATCGGTTGCCTCCTATATGCCCCCTACTGGGTACTGAGCCTGAAACCCAAGCATGTGCCCTGACCAGGAATCGAACTGTGCCCTCCTGGTTCATAGGTCTATGCTCAACCAATGAGCCACACTGACCTGGCTCAGCATCATTCTTTAGTTGACTATATAAACATCTGTCTCTCAAGGCTTCTTGAACAAGCTTTGTCAGCTTGATAGTACCTATATTAATAAGTTAAATATTATCTGATACATGATCACTATCTATAATAATAAAAGCATAATATGCAAATTAGACTGGACAGCCAAACGATCTTCCAGACGTCCTTCTGGACGACCTTCCTGACGAAGCTGGGGCTGCGAGGGGCTCCGAGCCCTTTACGTGCATTCCATGCATCAGGCCTCCAGTATATTTACATGAGACTTAGATGTTTCCTAAATTTTGAAATGTTTTTTAGGCTCAAAGAAAAATTACAAAAACTCCAGAGGTCCCATTTACCTTTCATCTACATTCCTCCAACGATAACATTGTAAATAACCATAGTACAATAGTCACAACCGGGACATTAATATTAGTGTACAAATTCTATCAACTACAGACCATGTTTGTATTTCATCAGTTTTCAGATTTTTACATGCCATCCTTTGTTTGTATTCTATGAAATGTTATCATACACACATTCATGTAACCACTGCCATCATTATAATAATGTGTTGCACCACCACAAAGGAACTCCCTCATAGCACCACTGATCTGTTCTCCATCACTCAATTTTGTTCTTTTCAGATTGTTATGTAGATGAAATCATTCCATACATATTCTTTTGAGAATGGCTTTTGCACTCAGCATAATTTTCTTGGAATTTATCCAAATTATAGCAGGCATCAATAGCATGTTTCATTTTATTGTTGGGTAGTATTCTGTTCAAATAATATACCTTGGTTTGTTTATCCATTTGCCCATTGAAATATATTTGGGTTGCTTCCAGTTTTTTACTATCACTATAAATTAGGCTGTCATATCCATGTGTTCATGTAGAGGTATTTGCATGAATACAAGTTCTTATTTCTCTAAGTTAAATACCCAGGAGTGGGATTTCTGAAAATTTGATAAATGTATGCTTAACTTAAAAAGTTTTCCAGAGTGTTTATACCATTTTTTTGTTGTTAATCCTCACCTGAGGATACTTTTCTCATTGATATTTTTAGAGAGTGGAAGGGAAAGGAGAAAGAGAGAGAGAGAGAGAGAGAGAGAGAGAGAGAGAGAGAGAGAGAGAGAGAGAGAGAGAGAGAGAGAGAGAGAGAGAGAGAGAGAGAGAATCAAGGTGAGAGAGACACATTGGTTGATTGCCTCCCACATGCTCTCTGACCAGGGCCGGGATCAAACCCAGGCACATGCCCTTGACCTTAGGTGCACAGGCTGATGCTCAAGCACTGAGAAACACTGGCCAGAGCTTTTTGTAACAGTTTAAATTCCACAAGCATCATAGGAGAGATCCAGTTGCTCCCATCCTCCCCAACATGCTACAGTAAGCAGTTCATGTCTCAGCAATTTCAGTAGCTGTAAAATCATATCTAACAGGGGTTTGAAGTTACATCTAATTAATGGTTAATGATGTTGGACATCTTTTCATGTACTTATCTCACCTGTACATAGGGAAGAGTCTGATTAAGTGATTGCCTACTTTTTAATTAGGTTGCTTATGTTCTTACTCTTAAGTTTTGAGAATTCTTTCTGTATTCTAAATATATGGTCTCTTGAGCCCATCCAACGAGTTTTTAAATTTCAGCTATTTTTCACGTTTAAGTCTTTATATGGCATTATCTGTTTCTTTGCTGAGACTATTTTTTTCCATTGGTTTCCAGGGTATTTATGATTGCTTACTAGAGCATTCTTATAATATCTGCTTTAAAGTTCTTGGCAGATAATTCTACCTTTGTTTTCCTGGCCTTGTTACCCCTTGTCTTTTCTCAATTGACTTGAGATTTTCCTGGTTCTTGGTAATTGTAGTTTGAATATTTGGAATGTTATACTCTGTGCCTCTGGTTGCTATTTAAATCGTTCTTCTCAGTTGGCAGTATTTAGGTTCAGAATGTAGATCCATCTCTCATATGTGGACTGGTGGTTCAAATGGCAGTGCGTATTCCAAAGCCTTCTCAGTGCTATTCCGGTCTGCCTTGTTCGTCAGGCCAGAAAACCCTGCTTGCAACCTGGGTGGTATTCCACACGATAGTTCCATTATCAAAGCTTTAACTATTTTGATTATGTTGGGTTTTATGAATGGGCCACTTGGGGAAGAGCCTCAGCTTCCTACAGAAATGTACTTGTAAAGGATTCCTTTCTCTCTTCTTGTTCTTCTTATAATCCTTCCTCAAGCTACAGCTGAGAAAGGAAGGGACTCCAAATCTCTGCTGTCATTTGCTTAGTGCAGGCCAAGGGCAGTCAATAGGGATCCTCCCCATAGACCTCATGTTCCATTATCTGCAAGAATTTCCCTTTTCATTTTAAACAGCTTATTTTATATGTCAAAACACTGCATACCAATGGTTTCTCTCTCTTTGTCTAATAATCCTTTCTCCTCAAAGCCACACTGGTACTACTGACTGCTTGAAGGCAGCCTCAAGATGTATAAGAAAGAGAGAGAACAGATTAATATTTTAAAATTTTATTATATTTCTATAGGCCATGTTCAATGTAGATGGCCCGTTAGCTATGGGAATGTATGCAGTGTGTTTCGATTACTATGCTCAGCATTGGCTGTATGTTTCCATTACTGTTGACATATGTTTCTAGATGTTTGCTCTAATATGTACTTGCGGATTTTCACTCTAATGCTTTCTCTGGAGCTGAGTTGTGAAGTGCGTAGTCATAAAGTTTTAGTATCTTTACCCAGTAATAATGATGCAATTGAGGATTGCAATCAGATTTAGTATTTGAACACAAAAAAGTCACAGATGTGATTCATAAAAAGACTTAGTAGAAACAACAAGGATTTCACAGCTAAGCAGCCTGTTTTCAAATCCTAGCTCTGCAACATAAACTTGAGGAAGGCTACTACTTCCTGATGGCCTGTTTTCCCATTTAGGATGGGAGCTGATCACAACAATAAAAGGGTGTGCGGCCTAGTTAACATTTACTAGAGTGACCATCAGGACACATCCATTCACTCTCTAAAAGTCACAAAATCAGAAAATGATTATAGTATTTGGTAATAATGTATATACATTTAATATATAAATTACATATATAAATTATATATATATATATATATATATATATATATATATATATATATATATATATATATATATATATATATATATATATATATATAAAATAGAGAAGTATGCTAATTAACCAGGATGCTGTAACAGGTTGACGGGACAGGAGGAGGTTGCATGTGCAGCATCAGGGGCGGGTGGCAGGGGCTTCCGTGCGCCTGCGCTGGGGGAGGATCTGATCAGCAGCAGTTGTGGCTGCTTCAAGGGCCGGAGAGGGAGGCAGGGCCAGACCAGCAGTGGCCATGGATGCTGCGGGGCCCGTGGAGCGAGGCAGGGCAGGACCAGCGACTCGAGGGTGGGCGGCACCACGTGATTTCAAATCAGACGCTGGGCTCCTTGTATTAAAAATAAAAGTGATTACCCTAACTAGTGTGGCTCAGTGAATAGAGCATTGGCCCTCGGACTGAGAGTCCCGGGTTCAATTCTGGTCAAGGGCATGTATAATACTTGGTGCTGGTTTGATCCCCATTAGGGGGCTTGCAGGAGGCAGCTGATCAATGTTTTTCTCTCTCTATTCCTCTCTCTTCTTCTCTATAAAATCAATAAAAGCATGTTTTAAAATGATAATCTAAACCAGGGAATCATTTCAAATCAAAAGGGACTCTCCGATGCAACTCCTAACTTTACAAAGAGTAAATCTAAGGCTTGAGAGAGTTAAATGACCTATCAGAAATATTTTATGTGTCCAAGAGCAAATTTGGAACCAGCTGAGTCACCTCAATTGCTTTGCACAGGCCTTGAAAAGGAAACTTTAAGGAAAATGTAACTCCCTATTCATACATAAGAAAATTAACCCCCTATGCACATAAGTATATGTGTTCTAAGATTTAAAATAATATGATTACTTTTCAGATTAATTCAGGTGCTCTATCTATCAAGTTGTAGGTTCACACTATCAACACTATCTGTATTATTCAGGGTTCTCCAGGGAAACAGAAGTGCGTACACACACACACACACACACACACACACAGAGAGAGAGAAAGAGTGAGAGAGAGAGAGGGAGAGAGGGAGAGAGAGAGAGGGAGAGAGAGGTGTTATTATAAGGAATTGGCTCACACAATTGTGGCCTTCAATGGACTGAATGATGCCTATCCACACTGGGGATGGGAATCTACTTTCCCATGTCCAACAAATGTTAACCTCTTCCGGAAGCACCTTCACAGACACACCCAGAAATATTGTTTAATCTGGCCAGTCAAGTTGACATGCAAAATTAAGCATCCCACCATCAAAATAAGCTAGAACAGAAGAGGAACTGAACTGGTAGCCTGGTGGTTGACTTGTGGCATATGCACTATGTACCCATTGGGAAATAGCAGCCCTGCGAAAGAATATGAAGAAAATTAGTCTTCAAAATAGAAGAAAAGAAAAATCCAGGGAAATAGTGGTTTTGTGACTCCCCCTGTCCCTCTGCTGGCTGGTGTGGCCAGGGAAAGATACATCACATTTTCTTTAAACATTATTATGTAACTGTTATTTTAAAAGGGAACTTTAGAGAAATAAAGAAAGGTAGGAAAGCCCACTTGAGAGATGTGTAATTTGGGGAGAAAAAGAATGGTCTTTCTTTTGTGATTTTCTGCTGTAGGGGGCAACTTTAGACATTTTATAATATTGATTAATTGATTAGTAAAATTTACTGATTTTTTTGGAGACACTGTTAAATGGGTAGGTAAATGTCCTGAGTTGTATGAATGGTGACTTGAGTCCTGTACCCCAAAGACAATATATAAGAAAATTGTGTTTTTATTTTTCTCCTCAAAGCCCCAAATAACTACTTCTATTCTTCAGGGGAGTATGCACCAGGAAGACTAATTCAATGACAAAAATGTGTTTGCACTTTTTTTAATGCAATAAATTTCCCTTAGGTAGCTTAAGTGTTTACCCCCTTAGGGCAGAAACAGGTTAGAATGAAGAAGGTGACACACTGAAAAAGAAACAGTTCCATTTGGAAATGACATATACTGCCAACGAGTGTTGTCATTTTCAGCTTTTATCCTGAGAGTCGAATGTACCTGGGTAAGCGTCTCTTCTCCCCTGCACAGACTCCCTCTCTGCCCCATGGAAAATGTTAGCAAGTTCCGGCTCCTGACGATCAAAATGAAGATAAAAACATCTCGGAAGCAATGAAATCGATGAATAAAGCTTTAATTTACAGTTTCAATTCCACTCTGTCTGCACATCTCTGTGAGGTCTCTTCACCTGCATCATTCCCGCAGGTCTTGTACGGCATCTCTAAACTAAGATGCACTCCAGAGCCTGTTCTTTCTCTGCAAAGGCCGTGCAGACACTGATGGTCATCCTTTTTGTTATCTGTTTACTGAATACCAGCTGAGTGGTTTTCATTGGAAAGTGTGAGTAATCGAACCAGGCTAGTCCAACTTCTGAAACCATAACAGTAGCCAAGCTTGGAGGAATATTATGAAACAGAAGTCTCTCCAGAGCTGTCTAGATGCACAGACTGGTCTAGGAAAACACACACACACACACACACACACACACACACACACACTCATGCACACTGTCTATATACAGACATGTATAAGCATATGTATAAACTAGATAAATATCCTATATAATAAAAGGCTTATATGCAAGTGACCGAATGATGGAATGACCAGTCACTATGATGCACACTGACCACCAGGGGGCAGACATTCAACACGAGAGCTTCCCCACTGGTGGTCAGTGTGCTCCCACAGGAGCAGCACCACTCAGCCAGAAGTCAGGCTCATGGCTGCGGAGCACAGTGGCAGTGGTGGGAGCCTCTCCTGCCTCAGTGGCAATGCTAAGGATGTCTGACTGATCGCTTAGGCCCACTAAGCCATCAGTCAGACATCCCCTTAGGGCTCCCGGAATGCGAGAGGGCACAGGCCAGGCTGAGGGACGCTCCCCCAGGTGCACAAATTTTGTGCACTGGGCCTCTAGTAAATAGATCAAATGAAATGAAATTTTTTTTTTTTTTACATAAACACACATACAGTACATACAAAGATTAAGGATTGAAAATTTGCCTATCTCACAGAACATTGGCTGTACTAAAATATTTCAAACTAGTTGCTTGTTATCAAAGGAATACTTTTGTGTCTATTTAAGGCCACCCAGCAAATACACCCCATTTTTCCATACGAGCTCACTAGGTAAGAGAGAGGAATAAAGCACGTACAAAACAGAACACCATCCCCTTAACACTCTATGGAGGCTGCTGATAGGTGAGTTTCCTTTATATTTCCTAAAAATGAACCTCAGTGTTAGACTTTTCTATCCAGCCACAAACTATGCTGTGCACTTCAGTCCTCCTCAAGGGAAAGCTCTTGGAAGCCAGAGAACTGTGTAAGAAATTTCTCTGAACATTAATATGTGTAACTATATTTGCTTGAAGGTTCTCTATATGCCAAAGCTTATGGTAATCCCTATATGTAAAGCAACTAGTTCATGAAAGATGTAGAATACTCATATTGTCTTCATTTACAAATGAAGAAATGGTGAAATTTAAAAGTTAAATAATTTGCCTGAAGTTAGCTTATTATAAATAAGTAAACTAAGGCCCAGAGTTTAAGTAACTTGCTCGAAGTCACAAAGCTCAGTGTCAAATGTAGGGCTGCTATAATCAGCAACCCAATCTGTTTCACCAGGTGACACTGCCGTGCAAAGAAATGCAATAGGCTTTGTTTAAATGTTTACCTAATGAAAGCCCCTCAGAGAAAACTGCCTTTATCAGGGCCTTCTGAAGGGCAGCAGGTATGTTTTATATCACAAGACCTTCACTAATGGCTCCCTGGAGTAGGACTGGCCTCTGAACCAGTGGTGACCATCCATGGACTGAATAGCTGATTATATCAAGAAAGATGAGGTCAGTTAAATGGAGTTTTCTGAAGAATTGAAACAAAGGAACTGACTGACAGGAATTTAGGTGGTCTGAGTCATTATTACAAAGGATTGCCTGATGTTGAGCAAAATTCCTGAAGCCATAATAATTACCGATAAACTTCAAAAAGAAGGTGCACTTTAGAAAACTAGCAAGTGATTCTGTTTTATGTATCAATATATATTAAAGGCCTGGTGCATGGATTTGTGCACAGGTAGGGTCCCTCAGCCTGGCCTATGCTCTCTTGCAATCTGGGACCCCTTGAGGGGATGCTAGAAAGCAGGCCCCATTCAGACAGGAGGGAGCCCAATTATCACAGGCCCAATCCAGACAGGAGGGAGCCTGATCCTGTGCATTGAGTGTTTGTCCCCTGGTAGCCAGTGCACATCATAGCGACCAGTCACTGGTCATTTGTTGCTCGGTCACTTAGGCTTTTATATATAGAGACTACAGGCCCAGTGCATGAATTCATGCATAGGTGGGGACCCTTGTCCTGACTGGCAATCAGAGCCGACTGGGGGGTCCAGTCAGCTTGGGAGAGACCACAGGAGGTTGGTCATCCACCCCCACCCCGATTGGGGCCAATGGGGGTGGGACTAGCCAGTTGTGGGGAGGGACCATGGGAGGTTGGCCATCAATGGGAGTTTGGATATGGGAGCACACTGACCACCAGGGGGCAGCCCCTTCATTGAGCATCTGCCCCTTTGTGGTCAGCGCACATCATAGCAACTGGTTGACTGGTCATTTGGTTGTTCAGTCATTCAGTCGTTTGGTTCCTTAGGCTTTTTTATATAGAGATTATATTTAAATATAGAACTTTATGTTTACTAACTTATTTACTTTTTTAGCAAATAAATTAGCAAGTGCTATAATACTAAAAAGTTATATAACTAAAAATAACTTTAAAAGATTTTTTTAAAATTAGATCTTAAATTTTACCATTATGATTAATTATATGATTTAGTAGAATAATATTTAAAATCTACCATTTTTCATTGGCCATGAAATTAGGTTAAATGCGTGCCTCAGAATATTTAAAATGTAAAGAAAAAAAAACAACTCATTTTTTTTTCTCCCTGAAAGTATGGATGTTACTTAACAAGCATCATTAAGGAAGCAGTTATATGGTAGAATAATTTAACGTTTTTTTTTCAGGCACTAAATTGCCCTTTAAAAATGGTAATAGATAAGTTAAAGAAAAATTCATATAAACTTGTCCTTTTCATAGCTGACTATTAATATTTGTCAACTTTTATAAAATAAAATTATTTCGGCATTTCTCTAGCATATCATATACCAATGATTGTCCAAATTTTATAACTCTACATAAAAACTTAGAAAGGAAAAACTACATGCTTTAACAATCATCATTAATAATAATTGGGGAAAACAAAAAGGAAAATAAATTATTTCAAAATTCAGTAAATAAAAAAAACAGTAATGAGTTATGGATAGGTGGGATGAGAAAATTAGATTTAGTATATTAAAATTTAGGGAAGATTTTTATGATGTTAGCTTGGAAGCTGGGAAGATACCATAAATACTCATGAATATTAATAAACATTTTTTGGAAATTCTAAAGTTCATGTAACAACAGTTAATATTTTAGTTTTATAAATGGAACTATTTATGGGAAAATACTTCACATTTTCTGCCACAATTTTGACTGTGAACTTTTAGAAGAGCTTTTAAATACCAAGGATTTCTGATAACCTTGGCTTACATAGGGAAATTCTTTCTTTATTATATAGCTTCAAAAATAGCCATTTAGTTTTCTCTCCTTTGGTTTAATGGATATCTAGAAAGGACACTCAGAGATTTCTGGCTAATGCTTTTAAATTAAAAAACCCTCTGAAAGTGCACTCATCCAAAAGAATACAATGAGAGATATGCAAATGAGCATTTTGTCTTCAGTTATATATAGAAAAATATTTTATTAAATTATTGAATTAGTAACTATGGCTATTTCAGAAAAGTAAATCCATATTTTATCACTGAGGGGTTTTAAAGAAAAATGTGGTTTTTGAAAGAGTCAATAAAATAGGACAATAGCTACAACTTTAACCAAAATACCAAATATAGATGACTATTAAAAATTTTCAACCTTAAACAGATAATTAAAACATATTCCAAATTTTAGGAAATTAAAAAATAAATGCAACTAGATAGGATTACAAACATAAATCCGTGTACCTAACCAGAATATAAGGAGTAGAAATGAAACCATGGATACCTTAGGAAACACTATATGCATTATATATTATGTATGGTTTCACTTTCCTTCCATGGTGTCAGGTACCTGCTGTCAACTGCAATCTGGAAATACTAAATGGAAAAGTCCAGAAATAAACATTTTGTAAGTTTTCCATTTTCTGCAGTTCTGAATAGTACAAAATCTCACTCCATCCTGCTCTATGGGCCCAGGACATGGATCACCCCTTTGTCCAGCCTATTGGTGCTATATACTCTACACACCCATTAATCAGTTAGTAGCTGCCTGGGACATCAGATTGACATATTCTTCATTTTGTTTTCTAGGATACTTTTGAAACATGGGGTTCAGTGTGAATATTCTTCTTCCATGGGTCCTCGTAACAAAGTTTGAAGAATAAACTCTTGGACTAAAGGCTTCTTTAATAAATATATCTAAGTTTATTGGAAGTATATACAAACTTCCTGGGAGAGTTCACCAAAGGGGAACCCCACTGAAGAGGGGTCCCCAAATAGAAAAAAACCTGCTCTCTTGCTTTTACAGGAAAAAAAAAATCTAAAAACCTCATGTCCCTTTGTCTCACTCAGTTCTTTGTCTGAACCTGACCCTTTCTAACTGGACCCTTCCTTATTTTAGGATCCCTGTGCTTTCCTCATTGGTCATTCTACTATACAATATCAGTTTTAAAGTCCAAAGTGCACGTGGTGCCCGTTAACTTGCAACTTTCCTCTAGTCCTTGTGAATGTATGCCTTCCTCTTCCCTTATCCTGTGGCAGTTCTTTATCCTCTGTGAAAATACGTCTCCCTCTTCCTGTTACCTTGTGACTTTTCTTTCTCCTCTGTGAAAGCATTCTGGCATCCTGGAGCTATTTCTGCTCTTCACATGTGCACTCCTCTTCATGGACCCTCTTCTTACCCTAGCACTGCCTGTCCTGTCTCTAAAATTCACCACTGAAATCTTTAAAATTTTTAAATCCATATTTTAATTTTCCTCTGCTAATACATTGTCATCCAAAACTTGATTTTTCTTATGATGAACTGATCTTTAGTCCAATCTTATCCAATTTTATTTGATATTGAATTATAATCACTAAAGAATGGGGACTAGGGTACACATTAAAAGCATCCCTTGAATAAAGTACTACTATTAGAATATTCAAGTAAAATATCATTTGCATTTTAATATTTTTTTTCTTTTTTAGTTAAACTAAAAAATTTTAACTCCTAATAATTTTTTAAAAAATAACTGATGAAACCAAGAATGATATTTGGGATAGTCACAGTAACAAGTTGTCATGGATAATGACATACAATAGTCAATATAATTTAATTGGTGAAGTGTGCAGTGTTAAAAAGACCTAAGGCTTTTAACTTAATTAACATTAAAGAATAAATTCATTGTAGCAGTTGCATTAGAAATAACATTTCTGATTTGATGGACTGTTTAATTAACTAGCTGGTGTCTATTTTTGTGAGTAAGTGACAAAATGACACGTGTAAGTTAGACAGCCACTTACTTAAACTGCTACCCACCTACACACTGGGGAGAACTGTTTGCTTTTCTTAAACAGCTATTTCAATTCACTTTAATAGAATAATTAAGTATGCAAACACCAAATATTTGTGAAGTTTCAATATAAACTGATTGCTGGACTCTGGCCCTTTTATTAATGTCCAGTTAAATAATACAAAAAATCACAGAGGATATTAGTAAGTAAATTTCAATTAATTTAAGTGGGGAAATCCTTTATTCCTGGTTTTTATTTAAAAATCAATAAGAAGAAACAGTTTTAAAGTACAGTGACAATTTTGGATAACCTTATTTCACATAACTGATAAACCAACTCTCTATCCAGGCAAAGAGAATGAATTATTTTTTCTGGGGGAAATTGGACAATTGCATTACCACTGGGTCATAAACTAATGCAGACCAGAAGGATAATTAAGAATAAGTCACTTAAACCACACAGGGGTTGTTTCCCTGGAATGGGATTTTTATCAGTGCCCGTGCATTTCTGTCTCATGTCTTGTTCTCTTGTTTTATTGTGTCTTGCACTTAACACGAAAACACATAGAGGACTGATCTTGCCTATACCACCAATGGCAGATCCAAGCCAAGTCTCTGCTTTCTGTATTCCATCTTCTCTATGTGCCTCTGAGTGATCATGCAGACACTTCCTGGAGCAGGGTTATCTTTAATTAGGGGCAAGAGAGGAAGAAAATTCTTCATTTTGACTTCAAGCCCAATTTTTTTTTCTAATTTACCTTTTATACTTTTTAAACTGTGCTTTTATAGAATTGATATTTCAATCCCCATTTTTTTCTTCTCATACTTATTCTTAGTTGTTCAGAACACGAAAGGGAAGAGGAATGCTCAGTTGAAAATAATCTCCAACAATTTACAGTCAACTAGTCACCCACTTAGTGTGAAGGGTGGAAAAGATTAAAGCAAAATGGTAATAGCTAATAGCCAACAGATTCAATTTTGTTTTTTTACTCTTTCTGAAACCTCATTTCCTTTTCTATATTTTGAATGTATATGTCATTCCCAAGCCTCACTATTATACTTGCTTTCATTTAATTCTTAAAATTTTCATGATTATATCTGTAACTAGAGGCCCAGTGCACAAAATTCATTCATGGGAGGGTGGGGGGATTTCTAGGCTCAGCCTGCACCCCCTCACAATCTGGGACACCTCGGGGGATGTCCAACTCATAATTTGGGATCTCTAGCTCCTAACCACTTGCCTGCCTGCCTGCCTGATTGCCCCTAACCACTCTGCCTGCTTGCCTGATCACCTCTAGCCTGCCCCTAACCTTCATCACCACCTCAGATCTTTACCACCATATTGCTGTGTCCATGGGTTAAGCATATATGCATACAAGTTCTTTGGTTGGTCTTTTCCCACCCACCCACCTTCCCCTGCCTACCCTCTGAGATTCCACAGTCTGTTCTATGCCTCTCAATTATATCTTAGTCACATATCTATTCCTGACTTCTTTCTATCTAAATTAGATCTCTCATTTCTATTTTTTTAAGGAAATCTTATTTGTTTTCTCTATACCACTTGCTATGATTTTAAATTATATAGTAATTTATTTGATTTCTTGCTTAGTGCTGTTCTTTTCACTAGATGCTTTCACTCATTAAGGCAGAAACCACGATCAACATCATTGCCATAGGCCCTAACACTGTTAATTGTCTGTGTAAGTAATTATTGAGCAAATGAACAGGGAATGAAACAAATAAAAAATAAACAAACAAAAAAACATGGAACAGGTTACAAATAATAATAATATGCATCTGCTGTGCTTGAAAAATACACAGTATATTTGTATACTGTTCATTAAGCCTTGTGCTGTTCTTAAGAAATCTATATATAAAAGCCAAGTGACAGGAACAACTGGAATGACCAGAATGACCAGAACAACTGGAACAACTGGTCATAGCTATGATGTGCAGTGAAGCGGGCCAACTGGCCTGATCAAGGTCAGGGCTGGCCAAACAATTTCCCATAGCCCCTCCCCTCAGGAATCTTCACCCGAAATGACCCCCGCACACCTGATTTGAGGTGGGACAGTGGGCCAATCTTTCACATCCCCTCCCCTCAGCCAGACCCACCCATGCAGGAATTCATGCACTGGCCTCTTGTCCATTTATATATACATAAAACCATAAAATGCAAATAGACTGAATGGCAGAACAACTGAACAACTAAACAACGAGTTGCTATGATGTGCACTAACCACCAGGGGGCACGTGTGGAACATGGTGGGAGTCAACAGCAGGTAGCAGAGTGCAGAACATGATGGGCATCAGCTGCAACAGGATGGTGAAGCAGGTGAGCCGGGACACCAAACCAAGGCAGAGTGCCAGTCACTGTCATCGGGGTGGTTACTGAAAATTCTTTGCAGGCCTGAAGCTTGTTTGGCTCAGTGGTAGAGCATCGGTCTGCGGACTGAAAGGTCCCAGGTTCGATTCCGGTCAAGGGCATGTACATTGGTTGCTGGCACATCCCCGGTAGGGGGTGTGCAAGAGGCAGCTGGTCAATGTTTCTCTCTCATCGACGTTTCTAGCTCTCTATCTCTCTCCCTTCCTCTCTGTAAAAAAATCAATAAAAAATATGTTGAAAAAAAAAAAGAAAAAGAAAATTCTTTGCTGGTGCCAGAGCCTCCATTCGCACCTGCTGCCAGCTCCTGGCATCGGCCCCGATCACTTAGTGCCATCAATGGGTGTGAGCAGCAGCTGATGGCCCCGATTGCCCCTCAGGGGTTCTCCACCTCTCTCTACTCCTGCGGGGCGATTGGAGCCAGCAGTCACCTCTCATATCCACTGCTGGTGATGGCCCCACTTACACTCACTGCTGGTGTCAGGTGCCAGTCCCGATTGCTTGGTGCTGTCAGTGGATGTGAGTGGTGGCTACTGGCACTGATCATCCCTCAGGGCTTCTCCACTTCCCCCTGCTCCTGAGGGGCAATCTTGGAGATAGCCACTGTTCACACCCACTGCTGGTGCTGGCCCCAGTTGCTCCACACCATCAGTGGGTGAGAGTGGGGCTGGCACCATCAGCACATAGGAATGGTGGTGGCAGCAGGAGCAGGGCAGCCAGTAGATAAGGTACCAGTGGCAGTGGGGCCAGGCTGGGGCATAGATGATGGGCTGAGACCTGCCCTTATGCCCACTGGAACCTTGCAGCCTTCAGTTCCTTCTTAAAGTGCACAAATTCATGCACTGGGCCCTTAGTACATTATATTTGTCCAGAGAAGTTTTAGTTCAGTAACTTATAGATATAAGAGAAACCTTGCTAAAAGGTGAGATAATTATCTATCATTTTCAAAAATAAAATTTGAGCTTATTTCTGGCTACAAAGTTCACTCCACTGTTGCATCTCAGTCAGAATGTGGTTCTATACTGGATGGGTGGTTTCTTAAAGACACCCTTCACGTAGCATTAATTCATGCCCTTCAACAATTGTGCCTAGCAACCTCTACTGGAGAAAAAGCCATAAGGAAATTGTGTAGCATTCCTCCTAACATGGCTCTTGAGGCTAGATTATTAAATAATGTTGTTAGGGGAAAGGTCTCCATGTAAAAGATGTTAACTCGTTTTAAATAGAGTTGTTACTCAAAAATAATTATTTCATATGGAACGTTAAGGTTCCAGCAGAAACTTTGCACATATTGATTAGGTGTCATCATCTGTCCTGTTAGCATTTTTAACATAATTTAGCGCTCATCATTTGACATTGCAATAGACATTATTTAAGTAAGAGGAAGAGAACGTATACAGTTCTAGATATTCTTTTGGCAGTTTTATGCTTACTCAATGCAATAACAACTAAATTATTCTCATTTAGAATGCATTGATTTTCTGTCTTTGGGCAACTCTAATTACCTTCAAGATAAGAGACATGCAGGCCTACTTTCACACTGAATGCACACCTCTTCACAGTTTATGCTGCTTTCAAATGCCTCCTTCGTAAACCAATATCTTATTTTAACTCTGGGAATTTAAATCAAGCACATTAAGCAGTTGTAAGTAATGAGTTACCTGCACAAAGGAGCCACACTGTGAAGTTTGGGCAACAAATCACTCTGACATTTAAAAAGCAATTCAGTGAAAACATAGCACATAAAAGGAAGATACCCTGAGATATGAGTTTTTTCATATTTTTCCAGATGTAATTTTTAAAAAGTCTCCTTTTAGTTACCCAAAAAGGCATGTCATCCATAATCCTCTGATTTCACAGGTAACTCTTCCAACCTTTTGCCATATAAAATTTTAACTCCTATATTCCAAAATTCTTCACCTTCACATTAACAGGAGTGTTCACACATTGGAAGAGTTTGTCAGTGATGTATATTTATTTTAAATCTTCAGCATTAAACTTTTACAATCAATGCTTATAAAATAAACACATCAAGGGCTTGATATGCATATTTCTGATTATTATTGATAATATAGCATATGCTCTTTTTAATCTTCACTGAAGATATGTGTATTTAAAAAAAAATTAAATATATTTTATTGATTTTTTTACAGAGAGGAAGGGAGAGAGATAGAGAGCTAGAAATGTCCATGAGGGAGAATCATCGACCAGCTGCCTCCTGCACACACTCCCACCGGGGATGTGCCGGCAACCATGTACATGCCCCTGACCGGAATCGAACCCGGGACCTTTCAGTCCACAGGCAGACGCTCTATCCACTGAACCAAACCGGTCTTGGCTGAAGATATGTTTTTTATTGTTTTGAGAAAGAGAGGGAGAGAAAGAGGGGTAGAGAAACAGGAGGGAGAGAAAGAAGAAAAAGAGAGAGAAAGATGGAGAGAGAGAAACATCAATGTGAGAGAGAAACATAGATTGGTTGTCTTCCATATGTGCCCAGACCAGAGATTGAACCTGTAACATATGTGCCCTGAGCAGGATCAAACCCTCATCCTTTTGGTGTATAAGAATAAACTCAAACCAACTGATCCAACAAGCCAGGGCTGGCATCTGTCTTTTTATGTTTATTAGATATGTGTATATTTATCACATATGTTTGATACTTCTGTAAAATGCCTATTCATCTTTACCCTGTTTCCCCATTGTGGGCTTTTTTGAGTGTGTATTTTTTAGGAGGGGATGGGGAAGGGGTGTGTCTTTTGAACATTGATTTTTCGTTGTTTACAGTGACTCTAATATGTAAAAGTTTTTAATTTTAGTGAACAAAAATGTAGTAATTATTTTGTTGTTGATACTAATGTGTCTTGTTTAAGAAATCGTTTCATACTACAAGTTAAGAAATATATATTTGTACTTCTAAAAGTTTTAAATTTCTAACTTTGACATGTAAGATACTACTCCATTTAAACTTCATTTTTGTGATGGTGTGAGGCACAGATTTATTTTGTTTTTTCTTCTTATGGGTAACAATTAATTCAAGCTCATTTGTTGAATAATCCAACTCCTAAACTTGATCTTGCTACATCCTCTCTGTCTTCTGACAAAAATTCCACATAGGCATTATATGCTTGTAGATTTTTTTATTTTGTTTTATTTTATTTTTCTGTCATTGTATCAATAACGTGCACTTTATTTGCTTTTAAGACCTATCAATAAGTCCCTATATTTTGTAGAGCAAACCCTTTCTCTTTTTATTTCCTTCCTCATCTTTCTTTTTAAAGTCTTGGCTAATTTTAGCAACTTGGTCTTTAATACAATTTTTAAAGTCAGTTTATCAAGTCCTATTAATAATCCTACTAGACCATAAATATTTCATCAATTTAATAGATACATTTTTGGAAAGTGACATCTTCAAATTATTCTCTATTCTCTATAAGTATAGGCTACTTCTTCATCTGTTCATTGTCCTTCAGTAAACAATTTCAGTTTGGCCCTTCGCAATAAAGGATTCTGAATATTTAGTCAATTAGTATAGAAGAACATGAACTCTTAGAAAACATTCTGACCCTGTAATCAAATTGCAAACAGACAGAAGTTAGATTGGAAACATCAGGGAAACTAAAGTTTTCTTTGAAGAACCAAAGTAAAGCTCTTAAGGACGTTTAGGAGCACTGCTAATTTTTTTCTTTCAAGGAGTGTCAGTTGAGGAGACATAAACAGATTTAAAAATAGCTCTCATTTATCCATTCCAAAGTAGGACAGTTGCAGCCCGGATAACTAAAATACACAGATGTGTGAATGGACTCCAAACTATGGAGCTCGCATAAAGCTATTTTTTATACAGAAATATAATCTTGGAGTCATGGAAACAGCGACAGATGCAACATTCTGCTGTCGGATGCAGCATTCTGCCACTTAACGTTACCCATAGACAATTACCAAAGATTATTATTTCCGATCACCTTCTGCACCAGAACATTTACCAGAGCTAAAAAATAGCAGAACTGACTAACTTGAAATTATCCTTCTGTTCCTCTCCTAATTGTCTTGATTTGAACAATTGAATCATCTAAATATAGGCAGGGGCAGGGGGGTGGGGGGAAATAGTAAACTTTAATTGGAAAGCAGCTAGATAATTATCTGATTAGGCATGTTAAAATTTTCTTAACTGAACAACGCCAGAAAATCAGTAATATTAATAATGGATTCCATAACTTTCCCATAACTATTGATAATATTTTTTAAAAATTTATCTTTATTATTGAAAACACTACAGATGTCCCTTTTATTCCCCCCCCCACCACCATTGACTCCTTCCATACACACCCCCAGGGCAATTGCATTATTGTCAATGTCCATGAGTTATGCATATATGTATATAAGACGTAATATTTTTTTAATATATTGGTTTTTTACAGAGAGGAAGGGAGAGAGATAGAGAGCTAGAAATGTCGATGAGAGAGAAACATCAACCAGCTGCCTCCTGTACACCCCCTACCAGGGATGTGCCCGCAACCAATGTACATGCCCGCAACCAATGTACGTGCCCCTGACCAGAATCGAACCTGGGACCTTTCAGTCCGCAGACGGACGCTCTACCACTGAGCCAAACCGGCTTTGGCTAAGCTGTAATATTTTTAATGACATTTTCATAGACTCACTGAAATGTAATATTTGTCTTATAGCATAACACAAAAACATTTGGTCAGTCTGTTAGGTACTAGTGTATCATGAGAAAGCAGTTGCCTCTCTCATGTGGCCAAATATGATAATTTGCATATTTGCCTTCAATGTTTACATCACTAGAATGTGAATTGTTGACACTACCAGGAAGAGCAAACTAGGATTGTCACTGACTGCGGTGGGCCAGCTGGATCCAGACACTGCACTGCCACAAGCTCAGTCTGTTTCCATGGGCTTCACACCGCCTACTGAGAGAGATGCAGGTAGCCCCCAACCCTAATCTTCATGGCATAGAGAGCAACACTTTAGCTAAACCTTAAACATTTTTATATCGTGAAACTTTACCATTAGCGTTTAGTGTTTTTATCCAAATGTTAAAAAAAAAAAAAAAAGTCTTGAAAAATAACAGTGGAGAACAACGCACTACAAAAGGCTGGACCCGTTGATTTAGAATATAAGTAATTCTTTTAAAAATAATTACTTTTCATTATGTTGCTTAATAAAAAACTAACATTTATTTTTATTTTTTTGAATAGACTTTTATTTATTTTGAAGAAGAAGTGAGAGGGAGAGAGAGATAGAAACTTCAGTGATGAGAGAGAATCATTGACCAGCTGCCTCCTACTTGCCCCTACTGGGGATTGAGTCTGGGGCCCGGGTATGTTCCCTGGCTGGGAATTGAACCATGACCTCCTGGTTCATATGTTGATGCTCAAACACTGAGCAACACCAGCTGGGCAAAAACAAACATTTAGATATCTTGAAAATGCATATTGATGGTATGATATTAAATGTATTTCAGGATATTAAGGATATTAAGTTCATTTTTGTAAATTTGAGGAATAAATGCTTATATCACACTCTAACAGATTCTATGGATCCCCTGTTGGTCCTCCTTAAGATCCATTGATGACAATAATCATCAATCAAAATTTTTATATACTTATAGATTTCAAGTATATTCATCCAACAAAAATGGTTCCTTTGTGCCAGGCACCTGGTTCCAGGTTTTATAAATAGAAAATTAAGAAAAACTTTCATTTCATGACTCTCAAATTCAGATTAATGAGAAAAAGAAATACTTCATTATTAATATAGACTAAAACCCAGGATTAAATAAGAAATTACTCATGGTTTTAATGCAATTCCACAAACGTATTTTTTTTTTCTTTTCCCCTGATAATAATGTGGCCAAACTTATCTAACTATAAACAATTGTTTTTTTTGCTCCATATTTAATGATGGTTTTGTGAAATTAGAGGACATAAAAGTCAACAATATAATCAGTTATTTGAATAAAAGAGCAGTTACTGGAGCTGCTGAGTATTTCACTTAACAATATACCAGAAGTAAATATGTTTTAGTTTCCCAATGCTACCTTTGCATTAGCCCTTGAATCGGAGCACCATACACAGTCCACAAACTAATAGCATAATCCGTTACATGATTGCCGTAAATGCAACTTTCTTTACTGATGGCTCAAATTAATGTGTTTAATCACTGTAAGCAACTGTGAGTCTGCCAACAACAATGTGCTTTTTCAAGTTATATTAAAAGTTATAATGGTAGAAAGACTAGACTATAATTTATATTTGAATCAAAACTATTAATGAGCCCTGCTGGTACAGTTCAGTGGCTGATTCCTGGTCAGGACGTATGCCTGGTTGCAGGCTTGATCACCAGTAGGGGGCATGCAGGAGGCAGTTTCTCTCTCATGGGTGTTTCTCCCTCTCCCTTCCTCTCTTTCTAAAAGTCAATAAAACATGCATATTTTTTTAAAATATTAATGAAAGTAAATACTTTTAAATTTAGTGATATGCTATGTTACCCAAGGTATGTAGGGATGGGGACTAGGAGGCATGATCAAGCCTGAACTTATTACTTATGCATAAAATCACCCCACAGAATGAAACCAGGAACTGATGGTTTCCTAAAATGATGTTATCTGTAGTAAATTTGGAATCTCTATGGCAAACCATCACTAGTCAGATTAAGTTTTGTATCATTTATTACTAACATGTATTCTTATTTTGTTTTTATCATATTTTCCAAATCTAGTTATGGGCCTGTTTCCTGACTTCTGTTTTCATAATCTAGAATAACAGAAGGCAGTTTGTCCAATTAAATGTTTTTCTTCTCTGATCCAGATTAAAGTTAGTTTCTATAAGGTTTATATAACTTCTCAAGGTAAAAGGTTACTGAATTTTCTAGGAAGATCTTACCTAGGAAATTGTCATTTATCTCTTAATATAGTATTCTTACTGTTTATATGAAAGGAACTTGTCAAAACATCTAGTTTTCAGGACTTTCACACTGATGGTGATTTTTGTTTCTGAATGAAATGGGTCCTCTTGGTCTAGAAACAAATCAGAGGACATTAAGAGCTTGTGGAGTAGTTAATGAATATAAATTAAGTGGATAAATTCACTTCCAATGGTGGAAAGAGTATGAGATTTGGAGCTGTACAGACTTCCTACCTCTGCCACCTGCTGTTTGGAAAACTGAGATTTACTTACTTGCCTAGAGCAGAGAGTTCCATTGCATTTGTTCTTAAAGGTACTGGAAGGTCAAGGGGAAGTAAAACTGAGGAGCTGATATCTAAGCTGGACCTACTTTGTGTCATGCCACGTGTACTTTGGGACTTACTAAATTCTCAAAGCAAAAATGAGATAATTTTGAAAGGGAAGTGTGTGCAAAAGGAAATAAAAAGAATTTCTACTGTTTTATTGAACTACAACAAATATTTTAAAAGTCAGCCTATCTGGGTATCTCTACTAATAAAAGGGTAATATACTAATTAGACTAGATAGACCGGATGTCTTTTGGACATTCTTCCAGACAAATCCACTGTGGCAGGGCTGAGGCAGAAGTGGTTAGGGGCAATTAGGCAAGCAGGCAGAGGTCTTCGGGGTGATATGGCTGTCAGGTAGCAGTTAGTGGCATCCAGAAGGCAGGCAGAGGCAGTTAGGGGTGATCAGGTAGGCAGGCAGGTAAGTGGTTAGAAGCCAGCAGTCCCAGATTGCAAAAGGGATGTCTGACTGCTGGTTTAGGCCCAATTGTCATTCCCCAAAGGGTCCCGTATTGGAGAGGGTGCAGGCCGGACTGAGGGATTCCCCCACCCCCATGCATAAATTTTGTGCACTGAGCCTCTAGTAGGATATAATATTGAAAGGAAAGCTATCTAAAAATAAAGATGTAGAAGTTGAAAGGAGCCATCCATCAGTTTAGATGAAAAACTAAGAGTGGGTACATGGCGAGTGAGCACAGGGCCTTGGTTTCAAGAGCCGAGCACTGCCTAAGTCGAAGGAGCTTGTTTCTTCAAGCTCTTCTGGCAGCTATTCTGACAGTGAAGTTGACAAAAGTTAAAGAGAAAAAATAAAGTTACTTCACAGAAACCTATAAAGAAGCAAAAGACTTGAAACTTCAAGAGCCCTGTCATCTTCTAAGCAGAGCAGCAGCCGCAGAGATACTGTTTCAGGTTGGGAAGATGAGGTCCATCAGCACTGGGGATTTTAAAGGAACAGTCCTAACTGATCTGAAAGAATATAGGAGAAATGAAACCAGGAAGAAAAGGTATTTCTTGAAATTCTGAGCAATGGAGCCAGCTGAAGGAATAGATTTCTGACATTGATGATGCAGTAAGAAAACTAAAATCAAAGCCCTATAAAACCTGTACTATACAGGTTGTTTTGATTTTTTTACATTGGCTTTGATTTTTTTTTAACATTGTTTTCCAAGCTATTATACTGTATATTTGGGTTGCAGAATAATTTTTAATAATATCTTCAATGTGCATTATTGAAAATGTTCTGAGTGAAGCCAATTGTCAACTTTATTAAGGGGGGGTTGGTTTGTGCTCACCACCTTAGTGTAAAACAAAATCAAGCAATGCAATCTTAAATATTGAGGCCTTCTTTAATCACAAAAGTTAGTACTATTGAAGGCCCAAAGTTAACAGTTTATATTATAGACCTTTTCATTTAATCTTGTCTTTTACATTCCAAACTATTTATATTGTATTGAATTTACATACTTTAATTTGTGAAATTCATAGTTGATTTGCTTTCTTCTAAACAAATGATTAGGCTTTGATTATCCACCCCAGTGATCCTTCACTTTCTCCTTCTAATCTTTACTTCCTTTTCCTTGAATAACTTGTCATTTCACTATTTGCTCTTCTTTCTTGAATATATTTTGCTAATCTGGAATGTCAGTGAAACTGTCGAAATGTAAGTTATCTCAATAAGATACTTGTAATTAAAATATTATATGAGAACTATGATCCCTAATTGGACTGTATTAAATATTAGGAGATAACAGTTTGATAAGCAACACAGCTTGTCTGAAAACTCTGAGCAAGTAAGTGTATGTCATTACCTGTAGAGTTCTGTGTAG
This sequence comes from Pipistrellus kuhlii, assembly GCF_014108245.1. Classification (NCBI taxonomy): domain Eukaryota; kingdom Metazoa; phylum Chordata; class Mammalia; order Chiroptera; family Vespertilionidae; genus Pipistrellus; species Pipistrellus kuhlii. The sequence continues at coordinate 50,562,506 of NW_023425529.1, forward strand.
GAGTTACCTTCTTGCTTACTCTGCAGAAAATACTGACTTGGATGTCTGATTTGCTTTCATTTATTAAACATGTTCACCATAGGATGATCTCTATAAAATAGATATTAAGTTAGACTAGGATTTAATAAAAAAAAATGTGAAAACTTAAAAAAAAACTTAAGAGTGTTAACATTGTTTTTAGATAACAAGGATGGTGTTAGGATAGTTTATTTAAGTTAGCATCTTCTGTGAGATCTTTTCTCTAAACACAAAAGAGATCAGTTCTTTCCAGTAGGCTGACTTGATAAAACACTGAGTTCCTTATATCATGAAGTTATTCAGAGCAAATTACAGAGCGGATAAGGTACCAGTTCTTTAGGTTGTGACTTCTGTTTTTGCTGCGATATATTCCAGGGAGTCTCTATAATGGATACTTTCTTAGAAAATAACTATTTTCTGCCAGATATATAATACCTCCATCTTAACTTGATACCTCTAATTTCTGTTTTTTATAAGATACAACTCTATTTTTAAAATTTATTGGTTTCAGAAAGAAAGGGAGAGAGAGAAAGAGATAGAAATATCAATGATGAGGGAGAATCATTGATCAGCTGCCTCATGCACACTCGACACGGGATCAAGCACCCAAGCCAGGCATGTACTGAGTGGGAATTGAACCTTGACCTTCTGGCTCATAGGTCAACTTTCAACCACTGAGGCACTCCAGCCAGGTGATACCTCTAATTTCTGCTTTCAGTGGGACGCATCTTCATCTAAGTTTTAGTGGCAACATTTAAAGTGCGTCTGACGTGGAGGATTTACTACCCTCTTCTTGAAGCAGTTTCTTAGCACTTTTATAATATAAAAGCATACTGATTTTTTTCTAATACCGTAGTCTCAAAACCCAGAGAATATCCACGTAAAATCAGTGTCAGTGCTTAGCATGTGGTATTTTCCCTGTCCATGGAGTTTTAGGAGAGCTTGTCTCTTTTCAATGAGTTATGTAAACCTCTCAGTTCCTCAAAGTCAGAAATGCTGTTTATCTCATTGATATCAGAATTCTACAAAACAAGTTCTGTGTCTGTTAGATAACCCCAAACTCACCATGACAATCTATGGTAGCCAATATTTTATGAAGAGTCATCAGATAAATTTGACATGGACAGACAGATAGATATATTTTCTTGACTAAGGTTATGAAATTTCCCATCTTGTGAACATTTTTTTTTAATTTTGTTTTCCATCATGGGATTTTGTATTATAGTTTGTCTTCTATGCCCAAGTACACACTGAACTTTGACGGAGAAAATGATATAAAATTTTTACCAAAATATTAGGGCAGGAAGGGGAGATTCAGGCAATCGTTCCACTTAGCATGCATTTTATATTACCTCAATTATCTCAGGAGCAACATCATAGATGTTTTTTTTCCATTGGGAGCTCATGGTGACTTTATGATGCTGCTGATTATATTTTAATCTCCAGATTAAATGCTTAAATCTAATATTATCTCTCAAAAAAAATCTCTGTACAATGCTTAAAAGAATTAATAAGAAAGTTTATATTTGAATGAAAGTAGAAAAGATCAACAGCATTTTTCTTCAGTTTGTAAAATATATGTATACACACACTTTTTCCTACAAAAATATCTATTTACTTACTAGTTTACTCTCATGAGGAGAAAGCCCTAAATTTGAAACTACCAATAGGATTATTTACTATTAATAAATTCACATTCCACTCATTAATTTTTAAATGTGTTTTCTTGCAAATTGTAGATTGCTACTGATAACCCAGTTGCAGTATTGAATACCAGCCACTCAGACTCCTTAAAAGAAAGCAAAAATTTCTCTTTAAAAATACAAAATTTCTCAATGTAGTATAGCATGATGTTTGTAGAAAGAATCATGGAAAGTTATCATCATTTTAAATATATCTGAAAGATCTTTGTAGAAAATACCCAGAGAGACAGAAAATTTCTTCATATGAATTGAATAACCAGTACTAAATTACATTGTGACATTACCTAAGCATGCAACATAGGGTATCTCATGCATGGAATATACCACATTCCAATGTATATGAAAAACTTTAACATACTGTATAATAGCTTGGTATAAAACAGACTGATATGGAACTAACGTCAAAGAATTATTTTAAATGAAGCTAACGTGAAAGAAGTGTAGCAACAAAAGCTGACCATTCTTCATCAGGCAATTTAATGTGATAACAAGAACCAGTATTATTTTCTTTGAAAAAAAAAAAAAATGCCTATAAGAAGTAATGATTGTGGAAGCATGAGAATTTACTGCAATAAGCTGAACAAAAATGCTTAAAATGCAATTCACCCTAAAGAATTCGAGATTAAAAATGAAATACCACTCAGAATATACGTATTTACACTTATCTCTTGTAGAGCATATGTTTTCTTCTAAGCTACGTAAGGATTTGCCATTTGGCATGTTTTTACAGTTAAATATTGTTAAGGGCTCCAAGGCACAGTTCATAGCTGCTTTAAAGATTAAACCTAGCAAAAAATCTGTTTTAAATACATCCTTGTTATTTGACACATTAGTGGCTGTAAATCATGCTAAGACAGCCTATTTTATTGCTTTGTGAGTACTGCAAATGTTAGCATATTGAATAATGATATAATCATTAGCAAAACATCTAATTCAATTGTATAGCTTTTTAATTCTACAAAGTAATACACTAGATACTTTTACAAAGCTTGGATAAATATCAGTCTTGAATATTCTTTTTGCTCAATATTTGCTTCTTATGTGTACAACTATGTATTTATATTTTATTATTTTTTATAAATAACTTTGCTTTATTTTATTTTTTAATTTAAATTCTTTATTATTTAAAGTATTACATATGTCTCCTTTTCCCCACATTGACCTCTTCCTAGCCACTCCCATCCCCCAGTACATGCCCTCACCCCCCTACTGTCTGTGTCCACTGGTTATGCTTGAGCCCTTATAAGTACAAAGCATACTTATTTAATATACAGAATATCTTTTGTATCATTTTTAACCTTTTCTTTTGTCAGGACTATTATATTTGAAATTTGGAAGTATTATATCTTGGGTCATTTCTATATTAACAAGCACACTACAAAATAATAATAAACTGAAAGCCCAGGGCATGAAATTCATGCAGGGGGATGGGCAGGAATTCCCTCAGCCCAGCCTCCACCCTTTCCAATCTGGGACCCCTCAGGGGATGTCCAACTGCTGGTTTAGGCCCAATCCTTTCACAATCCAGGACCTCTGGCTCCTAACTACTTACCTGCCTGCCTGCCTGATTGCCCCTAACTGCCCCTCCTGCCAGCCTGATCACCCTTAACTGCCTCTGCTACTGGCATGATCACCCTTAACTGCCCCGCCTGCCAGTTTAATTTACTCCAGCTGCGCCCCCTACTGGCCTTGTCACTCCCAGCTGCACCCCCCACTGGCCTGGTTGCACCTAACTGCCCCCCAATGGCCTGGTCACCTCTTACTGACCCCCTTGCTAGCCTGGTCACCACCAACTGCCCTCCCTGCCGGCCAGGTCAACCCTCTCAGTCCCCCTGCCAGTCTGGTTGCCCCACGCAGCCTGCTGTTCAGTCATTTGGTCATCCCTCACTAATACCCCTGCCAGCCTGACCATAGGCAGCCATCTTATGAGGGCATAAGGGTTAATTTGCATATTACCTCTTTATTATATAGGATATCTGCATTGTTTCTACAATGCTACAAATAGGTGAAAATCTTGCTGATTTGTTTATGCATACTGTAGTAATGTTACAATTTATCTTTTTAATGTATAAGTTATTTTTGTTTAGTATATCCAGGCAGTTATAAAAATGTATAATATATGTTTACACTAAAAATAAGAATCTTAACTCTCAAAAATATATCCATTACTCAAAAAAATACAAAAAACACAAACATTTGCAGACATGTATTTCTAAATGTACTTATATCTAAATATCCAATATAAAACATTAGCTATTTAATAAGTTAGGGATACATAACTGTGTTTAGTAGAGCATTGCACTACTTAAATGTTGTGTAGTTACCCTACTGAGATTTTAATCTTTTTTGTAATGGACTCATATTCTTAACAGTGTTCTAGGTTATAATTATTTTTTTATACTGTATGTTCTAGATCAGAGCCAGAGTTGCTTTCTAAGGGAATCTTAATTTTATTAATAAAAAGCCTTCCATTCAGTTATTATCATTCTCTAAGCCCATAGTCTCTACTATGTATACCAGTTAGTAATGCGGATTTTTTTTTCAATAAATGGAGTTACACATATGTTGATGCATATGCAATTTGATATGTATGCTATTTTGTTGTATTGACAGCAAGTTTCAAAACTTCATATGTCAAATTTGCTGAAGGTGTTAACATCATAGATATTTTTACGTTAAAAGTGTCAAATTTTGTGCCAAAACAAAGAGCATTTGCAGGAAGTTTTAATTCATTACTTTATTTTGAAGAAAAGTGCTGCCAAAAGTTATTGTATACTTCGGGAAGCTTATGGTGAACATGCTTCATCTCAAGATACTTGTAAATGCTGGTTTAAATGTTTTAAAAATGATGATCTTGATGTGAAAAACAAAGAATGACCAGGTCAACCGAAAAAGTTTGAAGACCCACAATTACAAGTATTAGATGAAATTGTGTGTCAAACTCAAAGACAACTTGCAGAAAGATTAAACATTGATCATTTACAAGCAATAGGAAGTTTTAAAGGAAGGAAAATGGGTGCCATATCAACTGAACGAAAGATAAATGGAAAACTAAAAAGTCATCAGTAAAATGTTGCTTCAACAGCACAAAAGAAAGTCATTTTTGCATTGAATTGTGACTGGCGATGAAAAGTGGAATTATTTTGAGAATCCCAAATGCACAAAATCATGGATTGATCCAGGTAAACCATCAACATCTACTGCAAGGCAAAATCGCTTTGGAAAGAAGACAATGCTCTGCATTTGGTGGGATCAAAAGGTGTGATGTGGTATGAGCTTCTAAAACCAGGTGAAATTATTAATATTGATTGCTACAGACAAAAAATTATCTATTTGAACCACACTTTGATAGTGAAATGACCAGAATGTGCCAGAAGACATGGCAAAGTAATTTTGCTTAATAATAACCCACCATCACACACTTCAAAACCAGTTAAAGACAAGTTAAAAGATCCTGCCTGGGAAGTATAATATTAACCACCCGCTGTATTCATCAGACCTTGCTCCTTCAGATTACTACTTGTTCCGATTGATGGCACATGCACTTTCTGAGCAGCACTTCAAAACATAGAAGAAAGTGGAAAATTGGGTCTCTGAATGGTTTGCGTCAAAACAAGAAAAGCTCTATGTGGATGGAATCCACAAATTTCCTGAAAGATGGGGGAAATGTGTAGCTAGTGATGGACATTACTCTGAATAAAGCACTTTTTATGTTTTTCTTGAAATTATCATGTTTTCTTTGATTACAAATCCCACATTATTAACCAGTACACCTAGTATATAAATAAGAAGAGACAAAGAAGGACCTAGTGATTAAACTTCTGGATATTTAACTGAAGAAATCCAAAATTCTAAATAAAAAAAAGATATATCGCCGAAACCGGTTTGGCTCAGTGGATAGAGCGTCAGCCTGCAGACCAAAAGGTCCCGGGTTCGATTCCGGTCAAGGGCATGTACCTTGGTTGCGGGCACATCCCCAGTAGGGGGTGTGCAAGAGGCAGCCGATTGATGTCTCTCTCATCGATGTTTCTAACTCTCTATCTCTCTCTCTTCCTCTGTAAAAAAAATCAATAAAATATATATTAAAAAAAAAGATATATGCACTCACATGTTCCTTGCAGCATTATTTACAATAACCAAGATATGGAAGCAACCTAAGTGTCCATCAAGAGATGAATTGATAAAGAAGAAATGGTGCATATATACAAGGGAATATGACTCATTCATTAAAAAGAATAAAATCTTGCCATCTGCAACAACATGGATGGATGGAGAGAGTATTGTGCTGAATGAAGTAAGTTAGACAGAGAAAGACAAATGCCATATGATTTCACTTATATGTGGAATGTAAAAAGCAAAATAAACAGACAGGCAGACCGGAAACAGACTCATAAATACAGAGAACATTTTGATGGTTGCCAGAGGAGAGGAGGGTTGGGAGGATGGGTGTAAAAGGTGAGGGATTAAGAAGTACAAATTGGTAGTTACAGAGTAGTCATGGAGATGTAAAGCACAGCATGGGATATAATCAATAATATTGTAATAATTATGTGTGGTGTCAGATGGGTACTAGAGACATTGGGTTTTCACTTCATAAATTATATAAACACCTATTAATGCACTAGACACCTGGAACTAATATGATATTGTATGTCAACTGTGATTAATAAAAATTAAAATTTTAAAATATAAAGAAAAAGAAAGAGATGTTGTTTGCATCAAAGTGAGGACTGAGGAATATCAATTGATTTGGTGACATTAAATGTATTGGAATTCTTCGATAGATCACTATGGTGAGAAGAAAAGAAAGGAAGCCAGAGTCTAAATGTAAGGTATGAAGAGATGTGAACAAGTCTTCTGAAAACTCGTAGGGCCATCATGGGGCAGTAGCTGGCATGGAATGAGGGACTAAGGAAGGTTTTTTTAGTCAAGACTGTGTAATTTAAATAAAGATTTCTCCCCATTGTTCCTATTCTTTGCAATTAAAAAAAATACTAGGAATAATTCAGTGAGAGAAAGGGTTAAATAATAAAAACAGGATAATTGGTTATTTATAATTTTAAAAGAGAAGAGGGGATAGAGTCCAAAACTGTAGAATCATCTGCCTTAAGGGACTGGGGGGTGAGGGGGAGATTCTCTACTTAACAGTATAGACTGAAGAAAATAGATGTACAGATGTGGGTAAGATGGAATGTTTTGTATAAATGAAATTAGGAAGTTTCCATCTGATGGGGTGCTGTTATTTTTTCTCTCTTTAAAATAGAAGTCAAGTTTACTTGCTGAGAGTAAGTAGGATAAGGTTCATCCAATGTTTGAAAAAAAAATCACAGAGAAGTACAAGATAATTGTGGAGAAAGTAAAAGTGAGTTATCAGAGAATTAAGGAAATGTGGCAGAGCTGAGAGCCCATTTGAAATTGTTCCCTCTCAGATTACATTGGAATTAATATATTGTCTAATGAGACATTTTCCAGTGGTTTTAGAATAATCAGTGCAGCCTTAGAGAAAACAGATGGTTAGGTTCATTCAGAGTAGGGATTTGGGCAGATGTGTTCAATTAGAAAGTAAGGCAAAGGAGTTTAGTTTTGCAAGAAGGTTACAGAAATGATGTACCATGAAATCCAAACAGAAAAGAAATGAAGGGACCCCAAAATAGGCAGTTTCTCTTTTTTTCTTTTTTGTTAAAGAACAGAAGTAAATAAGCAAGTTGAAAAGAGAATAGGTAATATTCAGAGTGAAATGTTTGATTATTAGTTTTATAGTTGTTACGCATGTTGACAAGAACCAAAGTCATTGAGGTGATTGATTTGAGTCACTGGGAGGCCATTGAATAGAGCCTGCCATTCATGAGACATGTAAGTCACCAGGGCAATGGCTAGATATGAGGTAAAGAGAGATACACAGGAGGTCTGTGAGCCGAGGGATAAAATTATAAACAAAGGAGAGGGGGTGACATAAAAGTTGTTAAATAAAAACAAGGAAGGGAAGAGAGTACTGTAGCTGAAAACCGTAAGTCCCAAAGAGACTTTCTTTTTTTTAAGAAGATGGAGAAATTATCTTTGGTAGAGGCATTGGTGGTGGGAGGAGGGGCAAAGATCACACACTCCAAGATTATAGAGAAATTTCTGAAGCTTGAGAAAACTTGAGAGAAAATAGGGTGTGCTGGGTGGAACCAATCTCACTTATCAAGGAGGTTGAGAGAGCACATTATGGAAATATAGGAAGCTTCTCCCTAAATCATGGCATTTTTATAGGTCAAAGTTTGAGTCCTGGGTCAGGTCATTGAAGTACTATACTACAGTTTAGGAACTACAATGTAGGAAAGGCTCAATGGGTAAAGGGCAAGTTGGATTTTGATAGGTAGACATTGAAATGTGGGCAGAATGGACTTGGTTTCAACAGGTATTTGAAGAAGAATATCCTGCATACAGCAGCTACATAAAATGTTCACTACCTCAGCTGATGAATCTCCATAAAGCAATTTAGAGGATTAAAAATATTATTTATGCAATGAGAAACAAAATAAAAAATAAAAAGGTGGGACTACATCAAACTAAACATTTTTTGCACAGCAAAGGAAAGCATCGACACATTGGAAGGACAACCCACTGAATAGGAGAATATATCCACCAATGATATATCAGATAAGAGGATAATATCTGTATAAAGAACTCATACGAATCAATATCAAAACACTATTGATCCAATTATAAGTGGGCAAAAGACCTGAATAGACACTTCCCCAAGATGGCATACAGGTGGCCAATAGGTATATGAAAAGCTGAACATCAGATAAATGCAAATTAAACCACAATGAGATTCACCTTATTCCTGTCAGAATAGCTATCATCAACAAAATAACAAACAACAGTGTTGGTGAGGATGTGGAGAAAAGGAAATCCTCATACACTATTGGTGGGAATGCAGATTGGTGCAGCCACTATGGAGAACAGTATGGAACTTGCCTATTAAAAATGGAACTGCCTTATGACCCAGCGATTCTACTTCTGGGTATAATATCCAAAGATATCTGAAACACTGGTTTGAAAGAATATGTACATCCCTATACTTATTACATATTATTTACAATAGATAAACTATGGAATAAAACAAATGGTGGTGTATATATATGCAATGGAGTATTAGTAGGCCATAAAAAATCCTACCTTTTGCAACAGCACGGATGGACCTAAAGTGTATTATATTAAATGAAATAAGTTAGTCAGTGAAAGACAAATAACATAGGGTTTCACTTATATGTGGAATATGAAGAACAATATAAATGAATAAATAAAAAAGAAACAAATTCAGGGAACAGACTAATGATTGCCAGAATGGAGGGGGTTTAGTAGACTGGGTTAAAAAGGTACAGATTGGTAGTTACCAAATAGTCATAAGAATGTAAAGTACAGTATATGAAATATAGTCAATAATATTGTAATAACTGTGTCTGATGCCAGGAGGGTACTGAAAATATCAAGGGAACCACTTTGTAAATTATATGAATGTCTAACCACTATGCTGTACACTGAAACTAATAAAAAATAATATTGAATGTAAACTACAATTGAAAAAATTATACTTCAAAAGATGATTTATGTAAATAATTTTATAAAATAAGATGTAATATTCAAGTGTACATTACAAAGTATCTTTATCAAATTTAATAAAACAATTTAAATATAATTTTTATTTCTAAAGATATAAGCATTATTCACTGCCACTAGAGTTAATAATAATATTGAAGAGCATGTGATAACATAATGTAAAAATCTAAATTTGATCAAATTCTGTTTTTTTAAAGGTGAAATGTCATCATTATTCTAGATTCTTCACTATATACCGTAGTTCAAATTTTTAAAGCACCAAATTTCCAGGTTTGCTTCTTCCAATCTCTCTGGCCAATGCTGGCTAATTCTGTTTATGGCATCATTTGACATTTTTATTTTGAAAAGAGAAACAATAAACCATATGGTGAGACTATTTTAAATGTCAAATTAAACATGTTTCCAGAGCCATGAATAACCTCCAAAGCATGTATTATTTAAAGGCTTCCTTCAAATACTGACCTTTTCTTCATTGTATATATATTACCTACCATATATTATATTTCCCCTGTATGCTAGATATTTTACCATATTATTTCTAATCTTTGCAGGAGAGAAGAATATGCCACCCCAAAATAGGTCACTTTGGCATATTGATTATTTTGAATTAAAACTACTTAAGAAACAACCTGTACAAGAAGGATATACTGTCCTCCTGTGTCTCCTGAAAGTAGGAAATAAATCTCCCATAGGAAAGTTACCAGGAGGGTAGAAGGCATCCTTATTACCAGACATAGGGAATTTATAGCCGACAGGCTGTATAAACAGGCATTGGGGTAGCAAATACAGAAAGACTTGCAACCCCAAACTCCAACCCCTTTTTCTTGTAAATTCTTCACAAATGTATTGTTCCCTTGTCTAAAAGGTATCAAAGCCGCCTGTGTTTGGTCTCTTCATTGAGTCTCACATGTTTATAGGCTCTGAAATTAAATTCATTTTTCTCCTGTGTTCTCCTTTCAAAGTAATTTTGGAAGCCTGCATCCTTCCCAAGGACAGTGCTAAGGTGGGATAGCAAAGTAAAGAAAACGTGGTTGTGCATAAGTTTTGGGTCTTGGGGGCTCAAGAATTTAGAGTGTGAATGAGAAATTATATGCAAAAATACTTTACAAACAAAACACTTTGTTCATTACTTTTTCACAGTTAGGCTTTATCCACGCACTTATTTATTTATTTATTTACTTATTTAGGCTTTACCCACCCTTGCAAATCAAAATAGCATGCACAGATGGGATTTTTCTTTTCTGCCTAGAAAAAGTGATCATAATATTGCAAATCATGTTTGATTTTTGATGTACTGAAGATAAATGGATCTTCCCTTTCTTTTATGTTTTCATGCATATCTGTCAATCCAACTAACCTCCTATGATGTGCACATTTAAACAGTTGATTTTTAAAAAAGAATAATTTTCCAGTCTTTCACAAGTATCAACATGGTAAAATGGTTTTCACTTTAAAAGAAATTTATTGTCATTGCTCTGTGTATTCTCTGGATGTGAGCTCACTGCCTAAATATATATAAACTTAAAACCAGATGTTCTCAGGACCCAAATGGTTTATATCATCTTATGAAGACAAAGTAAGATAATTTCAAAGTTACTTTTTATTAAGTTACACTAGATTATCATTTGTTAATTCACCACACATTTATGAGGCTGCTAATTTGTAAAAATTAATTATTTTGGTTAAGTTCAATATGTGTACCCAAATGTTACAAATACATATGTATGTATGTGCATATGTATATGTATATGTATTATATATAATAGTATATAAATATCACATTACAGTGAAGTGATACCTTTGTCTCCTTTATTGCCATTGAATATCACCAAGGGAAATTATAACCTTGAACTGCTTCACTAAAATCTGCTGCTTATAACCTTGAACTGCTTCACTAAAATCTGACAAAAGTTGTGTAATACATATTAATATAGAAAGATTTAAGTGAATAAGTCTTGGTTATCACAAGTCCTGAAAACCCAAGGTATTTTAAGACCTGCCTTTCATACTGAGATCTAGTTGGTTTTTACCAAGGGTGGTTTTTACATGAGGAATCCCAGTCTCAGATTAGTACAGAAAGCACAAATGCTACACTCTGGTATTGTGTGTGTGTTTTCCTCCCTAAAAAGTATGTTTACTTTTTCTAATTCTTCAAAAAATAAAAATTGAAGCCTATGTGAGAAAAATGATAGCGATGTATATAATACAATAGGATATAAATAATTAACATTTAATAATATTCTGAAAAGTTGCTTTATGGGCCAAAATTGTCAATATTTAGATATTTATTTATTGCCATTTCTATTGCCTTCTATAGATTTATAAATATAAATTCATTTAAAAAATAGTGTGGATCCTTATTTGCAATATTTTCTTTTAAAAAGAAGCAAGAATTTTTAGAGCATAAGAAAGGCACTTTATTGCCCTGGCTGTTGTTACTAAGAGCATCGACCCGTGCACCAAAGGGTTGTGGGTTCGATTCCAGTCAAGTTGGAGGTCCTGTCCTCAGCTCCGATGGAGCTATGTGTGGGAGGCAACCAATTGATGTATCTGTCTCATCTGTCTGTCTCATAGATGCTTCTCACTCTCTCTCCAACACTGCTGCTTTCCACTGTCTCTAAAAATTAATGAGGAAAATAAAATAAAATAAAAAGAAAAGTAAAATAAAAATCAATGGAAAAAAATATCCTCAGGTGAGGATTAACAAAAAAAGAAAAAGGAAAGAAAAGAAATGCACTTTATTCAGTCATTGGTAAACCAGTATTTCACATGCTTTAGTGTCAAAATTTAATTTTGCAAGTGACTTGCTTTGATTGTGATACTTAAGCAAGTCTTCCAGTCTCCTCACTTGAAAAACAGGGAAAATAATGTTAATCTCATGGAATTCTCAGATCGAAAAGCCAATGAAAATAGTAGCTATTCATAATTGTAGCAGCAAGAAAAGCTCTTGATCTAAAGTGTTTAAGATCAGAACATCTAGGGATTGATCCAGATGATGTGTTAAGGCCAAACAACCATGGGTATAATTCAAGACTTTTCTAACCTAATAGAAAACAGAATTCTCCCATGAACAGCAGAGGAAAAGATATGACTTGATTAAACAACCTGTACAAATACAGGAAACAAAAATGACAATTTGTATTATAAGGAAATTTTACTAAGCCTTGGCCACATCTTTCATTTTGAGGAATTATTCATTCATGACCCTCACATGATGTATATTAACTTTTTAAACTGTAACACGGAAAAGTAGAAGGGTATTTTGCTATATCTGTTACAGTTGACTACCCAATATTTCCTTTCAGGCCAGTATCATAATTGTTGTATTTTATATTATTAATAATCAGTTAATTTTGCGAGGTATAAAGAAAACAGTGGTTGAAGAATACAATAAATTTAACAGTATCCTCTTTTGGCTCTGCATTAGAATATATTCCTACTATTTTTTTAATTTTTTTTTATTGTCAGACTTCAAAGACAACAAATAAATTACACTGAACTCTTTGCTTCTTCTGGCACAATGTGCATTGAAGTAGTTCTCTTTTTTTGTAATTAATCAAGATCGTATTCACAACCAGCCTACAGAACTCAGAGCCTCCAGGGCCACATGTAGCAAAAACCTGAAGATAAGAATTCTAGGTCCAGAGCTTTTCGGAGAGCTCATTAAAATGCTGCTCTTCGCCCCACACCATACCTAATGAATCTGTCCTCTGAGAATGGGGCCCAATCATCTATTTTTTAAATCAACAATCTTTAATTAGAGCACACCCATCGGAACCTATTCTTGGAGAAGTACTATGCCCTGCAATAGTATAGTACAGTGGTCGGCAAACTCCTTAGTCAACAAAGCCAAATATCAACAGTACAACGATTGAAATTTCTTTTGAGAGCCAAATTTTTTAAACTTAGACTTCTTCTAATGCCACTTCTTCAAAAATAGACTCGCCGAGCCTATGGTATTTTGTGGAAGAGCCACACTCAAAGGGCCAAAGAGCTTCATGTGGCTTGTGAGCCGCAGTTTGGCGACCACAGGTATAGTAGAAAGAGGGGATTCTAACTGAAAGAATAACTGGCAAATTTGCTCAGTAAATCTCAAATAGCTTAGTTCACCTCCTTCAGAAATTATCTGTTTGTTGCCTCTGATACTGACTTAATTTTTCCTCTGCTCACTCACTGCTTCAACCCAATCTTGGGCTGATTAGAACATTCTTTATTTTTGTCTTATATCTAATCTCTTCCCATTCTTTTTGGGTGTGTGTATGTTTTGTAATAGACGCCTACTCATACCCGTGTAATTCAACTTCAACCCAGCATTTCATGAGTCCTTACATAATTTTGATATTAGTTACTTGAATCAACCCTGGTCACACTTTTCTAGAAAGTTATAGTTGCTCTCTCCCTTTTAATATATACACATTATTAGCTCAAAGCCTGACAGCTCCTGCATCTATGCAAGGCATGGGATGCCTTTTTCTACCATTATCTTATTTTGGTACCTCCCACTTTGCTTTTCAAATCTTATAAATATTTAGGTGGGCATCTCAGAAATAAAGATGTTGCATGGGTCTCATCTTCCCTTTAGTCTTGCCTTTAGTTAAGAAATCTAAAGACTGCCTTGGCCTTTTATTTGTATGTTCATTAGCTTTCTGTTTAGCCAAGAAAAACAGGGGTCTTGAGAAATGTGCAAAAAATTGTGAAAGTTGTTTGCACTCCACTAAAATATGTCTTTAGCTGAAGGGCATAAAATCAATAAAATATGATGAAACCATATGCTCATTATTTCAAAGGAGAGCAGCTGCTTTGGGGAATAGTATTGGGAGATTTATTAATTCTACCACTACCTCTCATTAAGGCTAGATATCTCCCAATCTGATTTCCTAAATTAAGTGCACCTTACTAGGAAAAAGCACACTTGTAGAATTTGTATTGATATCCTATTAGATATATTTATATTATTAACTTTATGGTAGGGAAAGCATTGTATAATCTAAAATTATTAAGCAAAAAATACCATTTAATTAAGGAAAAGGTTTATAGCATAGCCATGGTTTGGAAATGCTATGGAGAAATGTGTCTTGGCAAAGATGAATGCGTACTGCTATGGGCCATATGTGCATTTAATTGAGTTTGCAACTTTCCAGGCAAGATGCCAAATGCATAGTCTACCGTCTGGTAAGAGAGGTGATGCATTTTGTCTTCTTGTTCTCACCAATTTCAGATGCATGAGAAGACTCAAATTTGTACTTTGAAAGACTTCAAGTACTTAAACAAGCAGAACAATCAAATAACCAGTGTATTTAAGTGTTTAATTGGGTTTAAACTCATGTCACTTACCCAGGGTAGGTCAAAGTCATGAAAAAATTATTGCCTAAATAGTTAATCCCAATTTTAAATTTAAAATAAATAACCAAAACTGTTCAATAGGGGAAAAAGAAGGAGACATATGTAATATTCAATATTGAAGATTTTTAAAATAAAATAAATAATAGAAAGGAGAGATTTAATCTAACCACCTATAACTATTTCTTTAAAACAAAACAAACAAGGAGAAACCAAGATGGAAACATAGGTAAACACCTGAAATTGCTGCCTCACACAACCACTTCAAAACTACAACTAAAAACCAAAATGGGTATCATCCAGAACCACAGGAATGCTGGCTGAATGGAAATTCTACAACTAGAAGGAAAGAGAAAAGCACACTGAGACTCAGAGGAGGGGTGGAGGTGCAGAAATAAAGTGCAGCCAAAACCGGTTTGGCTCAGTGGTAGAGCGTCCGTCTGCAGACTGAAAGGTCCCAGGTTTGATTTCAGTCAAGGGCATGTACCTTGGTTGCGGGCACATCCCCAGTAGGGGGTGTGCAAGAGGCAGCTGGTTAATGTTTCTCTCTCATTGACGTTTCTAGCTCTCTATCCCTCTCTCCTCCTCTCTGTAAAAAATCAATAAAATATATTAAAGAAAAGAAAGGAAAAGAAAAGAAAGGAAAAGAAAAGAAAAGAAAAGAAAAGAAAAGAAAAGAAAAGAGAAAAGAAAAGAAATAAAGTGCAGAGATACGGAGGTGCATGTGGAAAGAGCTGGCAAATGAGTACGCAGTTGTTTTTTCAATCAGGAGGGAGACACAAGCTCTCAATGGCTCTGAACTCCAGTTCCAGGTGAGACGCTGGGGACCCAGACTCAGACTGGGAAAAACTGGACTGACTGGCATAGGGCGAAACTAGAGGGTGGCTTTCTCTCAGACGTGCTTGCAGCAATTACTGAGGGACACTGAGGCCCAGGGAGTCTTAGGGCAAGGCGTAGAATCAGCCATAGCCATTTGCTCCACCCGTTAATTCCCTGAGACCCTGTCCGACATAAGCTGTGCACAGTGGCTTTTGCATATGAATGGCCTGGCAATCTAAAAATACCTAACAAACTGCAGCTGGGTCAGAGAGACCCAGAACATCCAAAAGAAGGGCCAAGGCCCCACACCAGCTTGCTATTGCTTCACAGCTGGGTCTCATCTGGGCACCTCCAAACTCCAAACAAAGAATCTGCAGATCTCTCCATAGCTGGTGCTGGGTGGCCGCAGGCAGAGGCTAAATTAGCCTCATTTTTATATTTACAATTGCAAGTCTGCCATTAGTATAATAGTTGAAGATCTATACTCAACTGAACCAAAAGGAATGATTGGTAATGGAGAGCATGGAAACAGACTTGCTATGAGAATTTAGTTGGAATAAATAGGAGCAGTGAAACACCTGGCAAAGAGCAGATGTTTATACATGACTGTTATTTTGATGATAAATTTTAATGGTAGGCAGGAGCTTTTGTTATCTTAAAATTATAGCAGCTTTATATCCTATTTTTATGATATAGCTTAGCTTATAAGCATGAAATTTGAGAAGATAGGAATATAATACTATACCTATAGAGTCTAGTTCCGAAGCATGTCATTATTACTTTTTTATTTTTATTTTTTTATTGATTTTTGGAGAGGAAGGGAAGGGAAAGAGAAATAGAAACATCAATGATGAGAGAGAATCATTGATCGACTGCCTCCTGCATTCCCCACACTGGAGTTCAAGCCCACAATCTGGACATGTGTCCTGACCAGGAATCAAACCTGGGACCCTTCAGTCTTCAGGCTGATGCTCTATCCACTGAGCAAAACCAGTTATAGCTATAATTATGTTTCTATTAACTAAAATATTTGAGTAAAACCAAAACATTAACTGCCATAAAAATATTTTTGAAAGTAGAAAAAAAGTAAATTAGACATCTTAATTAATACTACTTGAAAAATAAAGTACTATTAACTATTCAATGGACAGAGTAATCCATGGACATGAACAAAATAAACAATTAAGAGTGAATCATGTAAACAAAGTTATATACGGCAGTAAGAATAGACAGGTTGAAATAAACCATCACTTTGTTTTCACAGAGTAAGATTGCAAGATGAGTTTAACTGAAATGGTAACTGTTTGGTAATTTAAAATTGACTCTATTTTTTTCTGTTAAAAAGCAAATTATTATTACCTGTTTATCAAAAAGCATAATGTAAGGATATTATTCTGCATTTCAATGCTATCTCAAGAAATATTCTTGTGCAACTACACATGTTAGGAAATTTTGTGTGTGTAAGTTTCATATTTTGTTTTTGCTTAGAGTCTTAGACAATGCTTATTTATTACTAGAGACCTGGTGCATGAAAATTCATGCACTGCCAGGACCGGTTTGGCTCAGTGGATAGAGTGTCAGCCTGCGGACTGAAAGGTCCCGGGTTCGATTCCGGTCAAGGGCATGTACCTTGGTTGCGGGCACATCCCCAGTAGGGGGTGTGCAAGAGGCAGCTGATCTTATATTCTCTCTCATCGATGTTTCTAGCTCTCTATCCCTCTCTCTTCCTCTCTGTAAAAAATCAATAAAATATATTTAAAAAAAAAAAAAAAAGAAAGAAAGAAAATTCATGCACTGAGCAATTGGTGCCAGAGGGTGGGGAGGGGGGCGGGTTCTCTCAGCCCAGCATGCCCATTCTCACAGTCCAGGAGCCCTCAGGGATGGGAGGTGACCCAGCAATCAGGGGAAGGATAAGCCCCATCACACCTCTGCTGCTGCCATTGCCAGCAGCATTAGCCTTGGCCATACCTGGTTATCTGAGCCTCGGGCAGCCCTGGGCAGTTGGGCAGCTGACATTCGAGGCTTGCCTGCACCTTGAGCCAGCCCTGGGCAGCTGGGAGGCTGATGGGACTGGGTGCTGCCATTTTGTGGCTGTGGGTGCTGCCATCTTTGAGGGTGGGGCAGTTAATTAGCATCCTACCTCTTTATTGGCTATGGGTGCCACCATCGTTGCGATGGTGTGAAGGTCAATTAGCATATTCCCTCTTTATTAGATAGGATATCACATTTCTATAGAACAAAAGATTGGACATTCTCTGATGGACTTTCTGTTTAAGGTCACACAAGACCAATGTCAAATGTTGGCCTCTTCTCTGGAAGCTTTGAAGAAGAATCTGCATCCATGTTTTTCTGGTTGTTGGCAGTACCTCACTCCTGTGTTTATAAAACCAAGGTCTCCATTCTTTTGCTGGCTGTTGGCCAGAGATTGTTCACAGTCCTCAAGGCCAACCCCCAATTCTTGCACATGGTTCTTTCATCTTTAAGTCAGCAGCTCTGCATTGATTTTTCCTGTGCTTTCAACATTTGTGATTTTGCCTACTTTCACCAGTTGGAGAAAAATCTTAGAACACCAGCTTATTCTAAAGGCTATAATTCAGGAATAGCCAGATAGAAGAGATGCATAGGGCAGGGTGCTTTCATGATCTCTGAACATGCCATTTTCTCCAAATCTCCATGTGTTCACCTACCAGGAAGCTCTTGAGCTTCCTTTCTGTAAAGAATTTTGTTAAATACTTTCTGGAGTATTCAAAGACTAATGAAAAACTAACACATTAACAAATAATTATACCGTGGCAGATGGTATAATAGAAGCAAAACATTATAAAATACTATGAACATAAATGAGAAAACCCATCTTTTTTTTTTTTTTTTTTTTTTTTTGTATGGGGAAGGGAGGGAATAATATAAATTTAAGTCACTCCAGACTTGGTAATTGTTGTAGGAAAAGAGCAAATGGGTAAATACTTCTATTTTTGCCATATGGGTGACAGTTTATTTTTGAGCTCTCTGGACCAGGCAGCACTGTGGGCATGTGTGCACTTATGCTGGGGGGGCTGCCCCCTGTGGCAGCCTCATATCCTGGTAGCACAAATCAAGTCCCTGCCCCCATCCTCACCCACCAGCTCCTGTGTGCCTGCAGCCTGGTCATGACTGTGACACCATTAGGACCAATTAGCATATTACCTCTTTAATATATAGACTAGAGGCCCAGTGCACAAAATTTGTCTCAGCCCAGCCTGCCCCCTGTTCAATCTGAAACCCACAATCCAGCACTGCTGGCTCCCAACTGCTCGCCTGTCTGCCTTCATGATTGCCCCTAACTGCTTCTGCCTGCCAGCCTGATCACCCCCCTAACCACTCCCCTGCCATCCTGTTTGCCCTTAACTGCCCTCCCCTGCAGGCCTGATCACTCCTAACTGCCCTTCCCTGCAGACCTGGTTCCCCACCCACACCCCCAACTTCCCTTCCCTGCAGGCCTGATCATCTCCAACTTCCCACTCTTGCAGGCCTGGTCCCTCCCAACTGCCCTCCCCTGCTGGCCATCTTGTGGCGGCCATTTTGTGTCCACATGGAGGCAGTCATCTTTGACTACATGGGGGCAGCTATCTTGTGTGTTGGCGTGACAGTCAATTTGCATATTATCATTTTATTATATAGGATAGAAGCCTGGTACATGGGTGGGGGCTGGCTGGTTTGCCCTGAAGGGTGTCCCGGATCAGGGTGGGGGTTCCCTTGGGCCATAAGGTGGCATGGGCAAGGGGCCTGTGGTGGTTTGTAGGCTGGCCACGCCCCCCAGTGACCCAAGTGGAGGCCCTGGTATCTGGGATTTATTTATCTTCTATAATTGAAACTCTGTAGCCTTGAGCAGAGCCAAGCCTCCTGCTCACTCTGTGACCACAGCTATTTTTGTTGGGATTTATTTGTCTTCTATAACTGAAACTTTGTAGTCATGAGCGGAGGCCTCGGCCCACCAGGGCAGGCAGAAAGCTTGGCTTTCTCCATTGCTGGGGGCAACCCAAGCCACTTGCTCTCTCCATGGATGCAGCCATCTTGGTTGGTTAATTTGCATACTTGCTCCAGATTGGCTGGTGGGTGTGGCTTGTGGGTGTAGCAGAGGTGTGGTCAATTTGCATATTACTCTTTTATTAGATAGGATGGTCAGCACCATGAGAGGTGTGCAGTAGTGAGTGATGAGACAGGCCTGCTCTATGTGAAGCAGGGGGTGACTCTGGAGAAGATGGAAAGGCTATCCTTCCAAGTGCTTCAATAAGTGACGATTGCCAGGAGAGGAGGACCGTACCCTGCAGAGTGGGTCTCTATGTGATGTATTATTACCTACATGAATGCTAGTGAGTTAATGAATAAGCTGAAGTGGAAAATTTGAGGAACTTATTCCTGAGTACTTGTAAAATAGCTCCTTGGAGAGCCCTCAGAAATAACCTCAGGATCTTGTGTAAGGGGATTGGCTGTCAAATTTAATTGGGGTGCTTAATGATAATATAAACCAATTTCCCCCACTATGATATGAGGCCAGGGTCTATTGTAACGTGGAAGATAATAAACACAAAGCTTTGGGTCAATATTGAGAGAAAGAAAAGAGTCTGTGTCACCTTGAATCTGAGCTCCTCCTCGGAATGGGAAAATCAGTGGCTCTAAAAGGAAGCCACTCCCGGCCAGCATGACTCAGTGACTGCGTGTCAACCCATGAACCAAGAGGTCATCAGTGTGATTCCTGGTCAGGGCACAATAACCACAGTGACTGGAGGGAAAGCCCATGGCCAGCGGCTACAGAAAAGGTGGCAGCACTTGCTTGTAAGGAGCTACTTCATTCCAACAGGAATGTGAGACAAACTGTAAAATTTCAGAGGAACTGCTTTGGTCTCATTTCCCCCTGTATTTCCCACCCCTTGCAGAGGACTTGACACTCTGGGAAACTTTTGACAAACTTGGTAAATACATTTTCTCACTAAGTAAAATGTAAATTTTTAATTTTTACAAATTGGTCTCCATTGTTAAAGGAACGAATCACAAACTCCAGAATGGAGCCTGGCTTCAATCTATTTAAATGATCTTGTCTCCCAACCCTTCTCTATGTGAATTCGATAATCATTAACCCCCAGCCTTTCACTAACCACATATTTCGCAGTCCTGTTCTGCTCGGCTCTTACCTTCATTAGTTATACATTTCTCCCCAGTCCCACTGTCCATTATATATTTCTATTTGACCTCAAAGGCTGGGCTCATTCTTTTAATAAGTGTTGAGTCCCCACAGAATGAATTAATAATTTCATCATTTTCACTCCTGTAACACTTTGGACTTTACAGGAGTGTGATAATCTCTGATAGGTGGTTAGGCCTTACAGTTTTCTTCTTAGCATTAGCCAGAGAGAGGTTTGGTGTATTTGTTTGTTTATTTAATGTATCAATACATTAGTTTGTATCACTCTGTCGCTCAAAATCCTCCAGTAGTTTGCCATAACCCTTAAAATTCAAGCTGTCATCGTGTCTGTCAATGTTCACACTGGTGCACGGCCGTGTCTCCAAAGTCGTCACCCCTGAGCCATTCCCTTCAACCACTGCTTCTTGTTCCTGAGCCTGGCGAGTACATTGTAGCTTCTGGGCTTTTTCGTTTGCTTTCTCCTCTGCCAGGATCTACCATTTTTAAAAAATATATTTTATTGATTTTTTTTACAGAAAGGAAGAGAGAGGGATAGAGAGTTAGAAACATCGATAAAGGAGAATCATGGATCAGCTGCCTCTTGCACACCCCCTACTGGGGATGTGCCCACAACCAAGGTACAAGCCCTTGACGGGAATCAAACCTGGGACCTTTCAGTTCACAAGTTGACGCTCTATCCACTAAGCCAAACCGGTTTCGGCAGGATCTACCATTTTTACTAGGAGCTCTTTCTGTGGCCGGCTTCATTATTTTGTCTGTTTCTGGTTAAATGTTGTCATCTTAAAGAAATGTTCTCTGATATTCCTAATATAAAATAGCCCTAAATTAAAACCTTTATCCTTCCTATCTTCTACCTATTCATTAACAAAGAGCAAATACATATATCATATACTGAAAAATTCCAAAGGCTATCTAGTCAAATGTTAATGTATTTCTACAATAAAAGCCCTACAATAAATTAGAAAGAACTTGGTTAGTAATAAAACATTGAGAGTAACGTAACTCTCTAACTAATATGTAGCTGTTTTGTTCAACAAATTGAACCTATAATAAAACTTAAATAAAATCTTACCTCTTAGAAGGGAATGGGCTGTGTTTGCTTTTGATCAGTAAACTGCCCTTCCCTGCAGGATGATTAGTTCAAATTCAATCTCTCTTCCATGAAATACATCAGGATGGAGTGAAAATAGACCTAGACAAGTGTGTGTGTGTGTGTGTGTGTGTGTGTGTGTGTGTGTAGTTTTGATATATGCTCTTGTTCTGGATGAAGTTGATTCACTAAGCAGAAAATTTTGTTCTAATCAGATAAAACCTATTTATATTTTTTACCCTTAAATTGCATAAGTCTTCACCTTCTAACTTTGGTTTAACCTTGGAAAGTCTCTGTCCATGACTTTTTAACCATGAAGTTTCTTTCTGTGTATAAAGTGAACTTGAATTTCCTCAGTTTCCCTGAGTCTTCAGTTGTTTCTAACTGGCTGCTCAAAGTATATGGCTAGTTTCAGTTGAAACCATAAAATTTTAATCCCCCAACTCTTTCCTAGCACATAAATAGGTTTTGAGGAGTTTAGTTAATTCTCATCCTGCCAAAAGAGCTTTCAAAAATTTTATGTTACTTTGAAAATTATTTTGTAGCCAAAACTGGTTTAGCTCATTGGTAGAGCGTCGGTCTGCGGACTGAAAAGTCCCAGGTTCGATTCCAGACAGGAGCATGTACGTTGGTTGCGGGCACATCCCCGGTGGGGGGTGTGCAGGAGGCAGCTGGTCGGTGTTTCTCTCTCATCGGTGTTTCTAGCTCTCTATCTCTTTCCCTTCCTCTCTGTAAAAAAATCAATAAAAATATATTTTTTTAAAAAAGAAAATTATTTTGTATTGTGAAATTGTGGTATAAAGGTTTTTTGTTTGTTTGTTTGTTTTTTGTTTGTTTTTTGTCACTCTGAAATAAGCAGAGGTTACCAAATTATACTCTTATTATTCCATCTTTTATCATTTACAGTAGTCTGCCATTAATAGAGTTAGGGAAAATACTTCATGTGTGGATATCTATATATTATTTCACTCTGGGTGAAGTTTAAGTTGAAATAAATAAGTAATGGAAGCTTTGGTATCCATTTGTTTCCTTTTCTTTATTGGATATAATGAACAAATATGAAAGGATTATCACTAATGGAAACACAAAATAAAGGGACTCCTATATGCTACCTATCATCTATGGCAGTTGGCATCCTTCATTACCCTCTTCTGTTTTTCACTCTACAGCTAGAGTTCGGATGAAATCTGTGTTTTGCCAGGGCATATACTCATGTGATCACTGGAACACAGGAAGCAGGTCGACGCTTTTCCTGTGGTGACACTGGCTGACACATTCCACTGTCGAGTCAACACCTCGGGAGCATGGGACAGCTGCCACCATTGCAGGGGGAGGGATCAATGATACCAAATGGTTTCCACCTGGCAAAGTGCTATTTGAAGCACAAAGGCCTAACCCAACCGCATTTTACTCCTCTACCCCTTTGGAAGTTTTCTAATCACCTCTATTCCCTGTATTAAATCTCATTCTGTTGAAATTCCCAAAATGGTTTCTGTTTTCTTCATTCAATCCTGCCTGGTTCAGCACTTAATGTCTCTGCATCTTAAGAATACATTGGAGGGTAAAGACCTTTAATGAAAGAAAAGGCTTGTTTATCAATGATTGGTATGCTACAAAACCATGGATTTATTTCAATGCAAAAGACATGTGTTTTCTTTTTAGTCAAGAGTTATTTAATTGCAAATTATAAAAATCTAAGTTTAATTATTTTTAACCCAAAGAGGGAATTTATTGGCCCACAGAAGTGGGGAACCCCAGCTACGTGCAGCTTCAGCCCAGCTGGGTGAGGGAGCCAAATAACATCATCAAGACCCCCTCTTTTCTCCTCTCTTGGGTTTGTTATATATATATATAACTGGCAGCTAGAAGTATATGGCTAGTTTCAGTTGAAATCACAAAATTTTAATCACCCCACTCTCTTTCCTAGCACATAAGTAGGTTTTGAGGATGGAGATATATATATATATATATATATATATATATATATATATATATATATATATATATATATATATTGATTTCAGAGAGGAAAGGAAAGGAAGAGAGATAGAAATATCAATGATGAGAAAAAATCATTAATTGGCTGCCTCCTGCAAACCCCCTATTGGGATCAAGCCGGCAACCTGAACAGGTGCCCTGATCACCAGGAATCAAACTGTGACCTCCTGGTTCATCCGTTGATGCTCAACCACTGAGCAACACCTGCTAGGCGGGTTTGTTTTCTTTTGTCACATTTACTTCTAGGCAGATTTTCCCTCTTGGTAGCCAGGGAGCTTCAAGAATTCAAGCATCTCCGAAGCCGGTTTGGCTCAGTGGTAGAGCATTGGTCTGCGGACTGAAAGGTCCCGGGTTCGATTCTGGTCAAGGGCATGTACCTTGGTTGCGGGTACATCCCCGGTAGGGGGTGTGCAAAAGGCAGCTGGTCGATGTTACTCTCTCATCAATGTTTCTAGCTCTCTATCTCCCTCCCTTCCTCTCTGTAAAAAATCAATAATATATATATAAAATTCAAGCATCATTGTGGGTACTTAGTGCCTACCTCACTCCTAAGCAAAGCAAACCTTGAGGACCACAAGCACTTTGATAAACTCCTACAGTGTGGGAATGGGTGCACTGATTCGAGGGAGAGGATAAAATGGAGATGGCATCAACAATAAAGATAGATTTTTAAAGGATGTGAAATGGTGTCAGTGTCATTTGACATTATCTACTCCTAACTTCCTGACATTTTTTTTTATTAGTGTGAAGCATAACTTAAAGGAATTGATAGCTCTTCTGTTTCCCTCAAACACTTGGTGAAATCCCTGAGCAAGTTCACACTCTGTGGACATTATTGGAATAGTTTAGATTATATTTTATCAAGAAATCTTTACATGAAAAGAATTCAGTATTTTCTTTACAGTATTTTGTTTACCCTATGACTAAAGATGATGACTAGGACACAGCAGGTTCTGTGGCTTTAGTAATCTATTGTTTAGATTACTAAAAGAGCTTTTGGGTGATTGCAAATTCTAATGCTGACCCACTGTTTAGCTCAATATTTTTTAGGGAAACAATTTTTTTTAATCCCCACTTAAGGGTATTTTTTCCAGTGATTTTTAGAGAGAGTGGAAGAGAGGGGGAAAGACAGAGAGAAGTGTTGATGTGAGAGAAACACAGCGATTCGTTGCCTTCTGCAGGAGCTCTGACCAGGGATCATGGAGCAGGTCAGGGAGAAGCCTACAACCAAGGTAAGTGTCCTGGGCTGGAATCAAAACTGGGACCCTTCGGCCCACAGGCTGGTGCTTCGTCCACTGAGCCAAACCAGCTGGAACATTCGAAAATAATTCTGAGGTAATACTTTCTTATCTTTAAAAATCCTGTCCCTTTATTTTCTATTCTGTATCTTTTCTTATGAGAAACCTATAATTCTTATCTTTGTCCATCTATATGGAATATATTTTTCCCCTGATTATTTGAAATTTTTTTTCTCTTCAGATTTTTAGTAATTTAATTACAATATGTCCTACATTGTGTTTTTTTAATATTTATACTGCTTTGAGCTTATTAATCTTTCTGGATATGTACTTTTTATCTCTAGAAATGTATATCTTCCATATCTTTTGTCATTATTTTCATATTTTGCTTTATATCCTTGAACACAGTTTTAACAGGTGTTTTAAAGTCCTTGTATTAACCTCCTCTGTCATGTCTATGTCTGTTTCTATAGACTGATTTTTTTTCTAGTGGCAAATGGGACTTTTTTTTTTTTTTTTTTTTCTGCTTTGCGCGTATCTATTGCTTTTGGATTGGATGCTGAATATTTTTGCATGCTGAATTTTAGTTTCTCCCTCTTAAGACTATTACAGTTTTTTACTGGAAAGCAGTTAAATTATGTGGAGATCAGCTTGCTACTTTTCCAAGGCTTATTTCTAAGTTCTGTTAAGACAGTGATAGAGCAGCATTTATTCTACAATATGTTTAGCTTATCTCGCCTCTGAAGGCATGGTCCTTACAGGATGTGCACTGAATTCTCTGACTATTCAACAAGGTTTCTTGATCTTTGGTGGCCAAAATTCCAACATTCTCAGACCTGTGTAGAGCATTATTCTTCTTACAACTCCCTGCCACACATTTCAGTGCACATGTTTGGCTCCTTATTTGACAACAGACTCCAGGAAACCTCTAGGCAGATTTCTGAAAACACTATTCATTGCTCCCTTCTCTCTGGTATTCTGCCCCACAAATCCTGGCTGCCTCTTGCACCCTCACCTCCAAGCTTTGTCCTCTCTATTTAGCAGGACTTCTATGATCTATTAGGGTCTTCTTCCCTGCACCACCCTCTGAAAATGTTCTTCAGGAAGGAAACCGTGTCAAGAATAAGGCTTAATTAATTTGTTTTTCTTCTCTATGGATCCCTTCCAGCTGTTTAGTGGCTGAAAATAATCTTTCTTATATTTTTTCCACTTTTCTAGTTGTTTATCATGGGAAAGTGAGTAGTTGATTATCACTGCAAGCAACTTTTTGAACAATTGGCTTACACACTGAGTGGCCTGATTATTATGATCTCTGAACACATAATAATTTAGCCACTCAGTGTGTGTGTGTGTATGTGTGTGTGTGTGTGTGTGTGTGTATCCTATCTAATAAAAGAGTAATATGCAAATCGACTGTCACTCTGCTGTACTCACAAGCCACGCCCACCAGCCAATCAGGAGTGAGTATGCAAATTAAACCAAACAAGATGGTGGTTAATTTGTATATCCAGGTGCAGAGCAAAGACTGAAGTCAGCATGGAAGGAAGCCAAGCACTGCAGAAGGGAGTGAAGCTGTGGAGAAGCAAGCAAATGCGGCAGCAAAGAGAGGGAAGCAGGCAGGGCGGAGGAGACTGCCAAAGGAAGCCCTATTGCAGGAATCTTCCTGCAATGGGTCTCTAGTATATACTAGAGGCCTGGTGCCGGTGCATGAATTCATGCATGGGTGGGGTCTGGCCAGCATGGCCAGGGGTAGGGGACATGGGCAGTTGGCTGGCTTGCCTGCTGGTCAAACTCTAGGTCAAGGGGGACATATTAGCCTTTTATTTATTGCATATTAGCCTTTTATTTATTTATTTATTTTTTTAATTTTTTTATTTATTAAATTATTATCTGTGTACATATTTTAACATTGCCCCACACACACACCCTCCCTCCCCAGAGTTCTGTGTCCACTAGTTGTACTTATATGCATGCATACAAGTCCTTCGGTTGATCTCTAATCTCCCCCAGATCTCCCCACTCTCCCTGGTGTAATTTCACAGTCTGCTTGTTGCTTTACTGTCCTTATATCTATCTTTTGGTTTGTCAGTTTATAATGTTTTTTAATGTCCATAAATGAGTGAGGCCATGTGGTATTTCTCTTTTATTGACTGGCTTATTTCACTCAGTATAATGTTCTCTAGTTCTATCCAGGTTGCTGCAAATGATGAGAATTCCTTCTTTTTTATGGCAGCATAGTATTCCATTGTATAGATATTCCATAGTTTTTTGATCCAATCATCTGCTGACGGGCACTTAGGCTGTTTCCAGACTCCAGCTATTGTAGATTGTGCTGCCATGAACATAGGGGTGCATATATCCTTTCTGATTGGTGTTTTTAGTTTCTTGGGATATATTCTTAGGAGTGGGATTACTGGGTCAAATGGGAGTTCCATTTTCAGTTTTTTGAGGAAACTCCACACTGTTCTCCACAATGGTTGCACCAGTCTGAATTCCCACCAGCAGTGCAGGAGAGTTCCTTTTTCTCCACAACCTCGCCAACACTTGTCGTTTGTTGATTTGTTGATGTTGGCCATTCTGACAGGTGTGAGATGGTACCGCATTGTTGTTTTGATTTGCATCTCTCGGATAATTAGTGACTTTGAGCATGTTTTCATGTGCCTTTTGGCCTTCCTTCTGTCTTCTTTTGAAAATATTCTATTTAGGTCCATTGCCCATTTTTTAATTGGATCATTCATCTTCCCTTTATTTAGTTGTATATTAGCCTTTTATTATATAGAATATACACCAACTAGACAGATTACTATGCATTCAGATATCATAATAATCTGGCCACTCTGTGTAAGTTTGTGTTTTTATTTTCTTTTAATATATTTTATTGATTTTTTACAGAGAGGAGGAGAAAGAGATAGTTAGAAACATCAATGAGAGACAGACATCGATCAGCTGCCTCCTGCACACCCCCTACTGGGGATGTGCTCACAACCAAGGTACATACCCTTGACCGGAATTGAACCCGAGATCTTTCAGTCCGCAGGCTGACGCTCTATCCACTGAGCCAAACCAGTATTGACAACTCTGTGTGTGTTTGGAGCATTTCTAGATTTCAGTTCATTTTGTCAGGCTGCCCTGCATGGCCTGGGTGGTTTCCCCTGGTTTCTAAAACGTCTCCCTGTAATGTCAGTCTCAAATCTTCCCAGATCAGGCCTCTATCCCCATGTGTAGAAGTTGCTCACAGATGATCTGCTCTTTCACGAGAGCTCGCCTCTCTTTGGGAATTTGTTTTATCCGGATTTTTTTTTTTTTTTTTTTTTTTTTACATTCGCCACTTTTCACTATCCCCATAGGACAGTGGGATTTTTATTTTGACATTTCTTCTTATTACCAGTCAAAGAAAATATTTTCCCATCCATCTAAATCCTGACCAGTAGTGAAATTTATGTACTTTCGGGAATATATTTTAGCACATCCTATTAATACAACTTCTTTTTGACACACTTTAATAAATTAATTGGTCTCTTTCAGAGATCAGTGAGGCAAGCATTTAGATTTCTCGAAATATAAATCAACCTATAGGTTCTTTTTCAACACAATTTATTGTGACACAGAGGCTGAAGACTCTTACTTTTGGCTCAGCTTTGCTGAACTGCGCTTTTAGTAAAGGGGCACTTTTAGTAAAGTTGAGTTCTTTAGGGGATGCCAAATAGGGATAACAGCAATAACACCTCCTCTTTCTCTTATCCTAACATGCCGGCCCCTTCTTGGATCTTAGTGCAGAGAAAGGATACAGATGTTACATGTATCTCTACCTCCCTGGAGACAGAATTTTCTAGTCTTCTCTTCTCTGTATAGACTTAATCCCTGTTCTTTTTACTTTAATCCTCACCTGAGGATAATTTATTGATGAGAGAGAGAGACACCGATCCTGTATTTGCCCTGACGAGATTGAACCCACAACCTCGTATGTGCCTTGACCAAAATCAAACCCACAATCTTTTGGTGTTAGGGAGAATGTTCCAACCACTCAGCCACCTGGGCCAGGGCAATCTCTATCCTTTTTAACTTGTCTCAAGTTATAGCCTTAACATTTTGGGTTTATGTAAGGAAACTGGCTCGCTCTAGGGAATGAATCCGTAAAGCTTTCAAAAATACAACCTGAAAATGAGATTACATTGTTTTGAAAACAAACTGATATATTGGAGATCGGGATCATAGGTTATAGAAGTAAAGTTCTGATGAAATCACAAAGAAAGAATACAGACTCTGTATATCTAACACTAACACAGAGTTTTGTGTGGGTTTCTTTATTCTACAACATTGGTCTTTTGCCACTCAATTCTTAGTGCTCTTTCTTATTATATCACTTGATGTAAAGAAGATAATTGAAATTGTTGTTCTGTTTATATTCTCCAGGGTAAAAGTTATGGAGTCAGACCACTAATTTTCAGTTTCTTTTTATTGAATGCATTTCTTTAATATGGAGAATGAGCAGAAATCAAAGGGGAAAACTGGTTTTTGTTGTGTTAACTTCTTATGAATTTCTTGTTTCTTTTGAAGCAAGTTAAATGGTTGAAATATATATGTAGATAGACAAATACATTTATGAAAGAGTACTGATAACAGTGGTAAAGATGTGTAGGAATTACATGCACAACATATTTGCTATTTATTAACTAACCCATTAAGCAAATTGTTTTTGCAAGCCAATACTGCCTTGTCCAATACTGTAGCCACTAAATACATGTGACTATTTAAGTGGAAATTAATAAATATTAAAAACAATTAAAATTCAGCTCCAGTCACACTAAATTTTGGCGGGCTCCGTAGGCATGTACGTCAAAGTCCTCTAGAGGGCAGCATTGCTTAATTCCAAATGTCAACCAGACAGTTGAGTTTTCTCTCATGACAATTTGGTTACATCCTCTTTCAGGTTCTTCCCACAAAATCCAGCTTATTTCAAGGAACCCACAAGCCCTGATTCACCTATTTCTCTACGCAAGTAGCTCTTATGTATCTTCTGTATTTTAGATGTCAATGGGGGAGGTCTTTGTGACCTCTTCTTCTCTAACCATACCCGCCCCTATTCCCAACTAATAAATAAATTGTGATGGAAAGCAAAGGACTTGGAAGTGAAACAAGTGTTCCTGGGCAAAGGAAGGAAAAAGAAAGCATTTTAATGCATTTTTTTGTAATTATCTTACAGGATGAGGCAAAACTAGGTTTACGGTTGTAAGTATGCAAAGAATAACTGTAAACCTACTTTCCCCCCACTCTGTATACATTTCAAAAATCAAATTGGAAATGACTGAGACCAACCCTTGAGATTAGAGCTAAAAATAAATGAGTTAAATGAGTTCTTTGTGTCTTTCTAGGGTCAAAAGGACAAATCAATCCATTAGCTAATAAGTCTTTCATATGATTTGTATGTACTTTCAATGATGCTCTTGAATAGGAAATATTATTGAGTGAAAAAGAAAATATGTTTTTATTCTTGCTAATATTTTATGTTAAAATATTAACATCTATTATGATGGTACTATGTGATTATGTGATACAATAATATCATATTCTGCCAAAACCGGTTTGGCTCAGTGGATAGAGCGTCGGCCTGCAGACTGGAGGGTCCTGGGTTCAATTCTGGTCAAGGACATGTGCCTTGGTTGCAGGCATATCCCCAGTACGGGGCATGCAGGAGGCAGCTGGTCGACGATTCTCTCTCATCGATGTTTCTAACTCTCCCTCTCTCTTCCTCTCTGTAAAAAATCAATAAAATATATTTTTTAAAAGTCATATTCTGGTTCTAGAATCTACCATTGTGAACTCAACTATATTTTGTACCTATCACTCCCTAGTTCACCTGACTGGCCTACTTTAATTGCTAAATAAATGTAACTATTGCATAAAATTTGGACTTACTTTAAGAACATGTAGCAATTTCTTAAATTTATTATTTGTAGGAAGCATGTAGTAAGCCTGGAAAACAGATTGTCTATACAATCCAAATATCAAAATGAAATTCACTGGGTAATTTTTCAAGTTGCAAACTTCTCTAAAAAAAATCTTTGGGAAACAGTATCAATTGGCATCTGATTTAAAATGAGCTTATATCAAGGAATAATTTTTTTTCTGGCCAAACAAGCTACCTAAAATAACACTAATATGTACTTTGGGAGAACTGCCAGCAATAAGTCCAATATTTATGCCACTTAATAAAGTGAGCATAAAGTTAACTTGTGTTTAGGAAAGAAAAGCTTGTTCTCTATATTTTCTTTATAAACTTTTGGAAGTTCTAATATTTTTGAAGATGAAATGATATTAGGTTTAATATAACAAACCAAGAACTTTCTTTTGCTTTATTTCATTTTTGTTAATATATGTTTTCACTCCTATGCCCTATTTTCACCTAACTGAACTACATATGCAAAATATTAAAATTCTATATACAGGAAAAAGACAATGATATATTTCATCATTAAAGAGCAAATATGGAAACAGAGTCCTAGAATTCATATATTCACTCATGCTCCTCTGGCTAATGTATGGGTTATAGTTTTAGCAAGCAAATACACTGCTAAGAAAATAACAAAGTGACATATAACTTTAAAACAAAATAGTAATGCTTACTTTTTATTTCATTTTTACCTCAAGAGGTATTAGAGGGCTTCAGAGGACTGAGAAATCACTTGCACCTCAGGACACATTCAAGAATTTCAAAGGAAAAGTTGAATTTAAGATAAAAGGTAGAAGAGAGATAAGATTTCTTTAGGTAGCAATGGAAGAAGAGTGCATTGGTTGGAAAATATAAAAGAAACTGAAGTGGAAATTTTACATAATATTAAATAGTAGCAGTCATGTAGTACTTACCATGTGTCAGGTAATTTATATACATTATCCCATGTAATTCTCACAAATACCTCAGATCTTCATTCTGTAAATAAGGAAATTCAGACTCAGAGACATTAAGTAATTTGCTGAAGGTCACACAACTCTCCGATAATAAAAGCTCAATGCATTCCTCAGAGCTTTCTAATCTTAATTACCATATTCAAAAACTCATCCATATAGATCTCTTGTTAATGGTCTGAATTCATACTGGAGAGAACTGGACTTTAAGGCTAGAAAATGACTCTAAGGAAGCCTGTGGGTGAATAACTACAGCTATCGGTAGCTAAGCAATGTCTTGTTTCAATGACAGACATGATATTTACAGTGAAACTGACCTTTTTTATATGTAAGAGATTCAATACCGGATTCCATTTACAATGGCAGGATATGAAATTGACTCATGAGATTTGACCTTCCCAGTACTTTCAAGCGTAGACTTTTAAAAAATCCTGAAATTGACAACAAGCATATTACAACTAGTAACTGAATGGGAACACTGGTGAAGCATAGCTGCAACACAAAAGTTTAGATAACTTCTTCTTACACTAGACTGCCTGCTGCCTTAGTTTAAGGTTCTGATTCTAGATTCCATGGGGGGAAATGAATTGAGATTGCATCACTGTAAAGTAGCATATCATAAAAATTATGCACAGAATATCCCTATGAAATCAGATTTTCCCCATCATTTAAACCTGAGTGTATTGAAAGTATAAAGACTTCATCCCATAAAATACTTAAATTGCAGTCTAGCTAACATATGCTTGATTATATTCTCATCAGCTCTGAATAAATTTGGAAGGTAAAATAAGAGTGTGGTGTGTGCAAAACTCTGGATTTAACACTAATGTAGTATACAGATGATGTATCACAGAATTATACAGTTGAAAGCTATATAATCTTATTAACCAATGACACCCCTAATAAATTTAATTTTTTTAAAAACTGTATTGATTATTGAGAAGTTAAGAAGCAAAGGAAATCTATGCTTTACTAGGACTCACATATTTCATAGAGAAAGGTTTCATTCATCTCATATGTGTACACATACACACACACACACACACACGTCATATTTCTGAGTAAACTCTTATTCTACTAGGAAGATAGATAATTGCTTTGTTTTGTCTTTGGATAAACATTCTCAAATGTTACCTTGCCATGATACACAAAAGACCTACAATTTGTATTGTAATCTCTTTCTCTTTTTTTCATAGACAATATGATAAAAATCCATCTATAGTATTGGAATTTATTGCAATACTAGAGGCCTGGTGCACAAAATTCATGCATGGGGAGGGGGGGTCCCCTCAGCCTAGCTTGCACCCTCTCCAATCTGGGACCCAAGTGGGATCAGGCCTAAATGGGCAGTGGAAACATCCCTCTCACAAACCAGAGCTACTGGCTGACAACTGCTTGCCAGACTGCCTGATTGCACCTAACTCCTTCTGCCTGCCAGCCTGATCATCTCTTAACCACTCCCCTGCCAGCCTGATCAATGCCTAACTGCTCTCCTGCTGACCCAATTGCCCCCAACTGCCCTCCTCTGCTGGCCATCTTGTGGTGGACATTTGTGTCCACCTTGTGTCCATCTTGTGTGTTGGAGTGATGGTTAAATTGCATATTCCCTCTTTATTATATAGGATTAGAAAAGGATATTTTCCCCTATAAAGATAAGTGATAAGTTGACATTTTGAGTCTCACTGGATTTACATATAACCAAGCTAGATTAAAAAAAAAATGTGTGAAATAAAAGAAGTTTAAAAGCTGTTCTTGAGGGGACATGAGTGGTTGGCTGGCCTGCCTGCTAGTCAAACTCCTGGTCAAGGGGACAATTTGCATATTTGCCTTTTATTATATAAGACTAGGGGCCTGGTGCATGAAATTTGTGCACTGGGGGTTGGGAGGGGTTCCTCAGCCCAACCTGCCCCCTCTCACATACTGGGCCCCCATGTATGCAAAGTAACCACCATCTTTGTTGGGTTAATTTGCATACTCACTCTGATTGGCTATGGGCGTACAGAGGTAAGGTCAATTTACATGTTTGTCTACTATTAGGTAAGATATACACTGAGTGGCCAAGTTATTATTCATTCAGAGATCACAATAATCTGGCCATTCAGTGTAGTCAGGTCTGTCATATTTTATCCATGTCTTCTGGGTTTGGTACTTTATCTCAAAGGTACTCTTCTCCAATATCCTTAAAATATTTCTACATGTTTTCATCCAAATATTATGTTTGAACTTTTTATCCATCTAGCATTCCTTTTTATATATTAGGATTAATAATAAAACTTTATTTTCTTATAAATAAATAGTCAAGATCCTAACAACATTCATTATATTGTTTTTCCATTCCCCACTGATTTAAAAAGCCTCTTTTTTGCTTACAAAATTTTCAAATATGCTGAATGTATATTTTGGACTACTCATCTGAGTCTAAAATATTCACAGAATAGTGTCGGCAGGACAGGAAAATAATTATGTGATATTGTAATGAAGTGAAAAATAATTTTTAAAGATATTGCCTTGTGGCTCATAATGTCATTGCATTTCTCAAATCATGCTTAAAATGCAAATTTTTTTTCATTTTCTTTATTTTGTTAAAGTACAATTATTAATAGAGCTTACATTATCTTTTGGGAAAATAGAGTGAAACTTAGTTTTTATAACCAACTACTTAATAGCAAAAATAGATTTAATCTTTCAGCAGCCTGATAACCAGGATAATCTTTTCAGTAAGGAAAACCATTGCTTCCTTCTACTATATTCACCTTATTATCAAGAGGATTGAGGATCTATATCATTTTGGGCATCAATATGGTTAATTTTTGTGTTAAGACCAAAAGCTACTGAAGTCCATATAAGTGACTTCTGAATCGTGAATGAGAAAAATCTTGAATACTTACTGTATTTAATGATGGATTACTGTATTTAATGAGGTTTCATCATCACCAAAAAGGTACTTCTCTAACTCCTAAATCTTGTTAGATGACTCCCCCAAAACAATTACTTGTTAACTGACATGTTGGTATTGTATCTACTTCAAACTTAATTGGGTCTTGGGTTAGCCTTCAAACATATATATGTAATGTAGTCATTCATAGTAACTACTCTAAAAGATGGAAACTTGATTGCTCTTCCTTTAAGATAAACAGGTAGTGAATGCCCTGAACTCTTTGCCTAATTATACCATTTAATTTTCACTATGATCCTGTAAATTGATTTTATTATGTTCACTTTACTAATAGGGAAAAAGCATTCTCAAAGAGATTAAGTGACCTGTCCAATGCCAAGAGCTAACAAAAAAGCAAATTTGAAATTGACAGTCTTACCTATAGGATACCAAAGTCCATGATCTTTCAGCTCTATCATCACTCAAATTAAGTTTCAAGAAACTAGCTGAAAGCTATATACTGATAGCTCTGAGCAACCACTCTCTTAATTGAATGAAGGGTAGTGGAAAAGCCTACAGAGTCAGGAGGCAGACATTTTGGATACTTCTGGGCACCAACAAATTTTTTAAGAAAATTTAGAGATTTGTCATATTTTTTTTAAAATTCAAAGCATGTGTTCAAAATAAATGTTCAACAGTTACTAAGTGTTCATTTCCCCCCACACTCATTGTTTCAGAACATCTATGTTATGCACTTGAATACAGCATGGCTTCTGTATTTCAGTTTGTATTTATTGTAAATTGTAACCATCTCACAGGGAATTGTTACTCTCTTCCCCCTTTCTACACTTCTACTCATTTGCAGTAGGTAAGCAATTTTTTTAGTTATAATTTATCATTTCAGTTCCCTTTTTTGAGAAAAAAAATGATAAAGCAAATACATGTATATTTTCTTATGTCAAACATCTTTTTAAAATACAAATTGTGTCACATACCTGATTAATCCCTCACCCCTCAGTGTCTTTCATTATTCTCATACTAGTGGCCTGGTGCACAAAATTCATGCATGGGTGGGGGGGGGGGGTTCCCTCAGCCCAGCCTGCACCTTCTCCAATCAGGGACCCCTTGGGGGATGTTTGACTGCCAGTTTAGTTGGACATTCCTCTCACAATCTGGGACCACTGGCTCCTAACTGCTCACCTGCCTGCCAACCTGATTTCCCTAACTGCTGTCCCCTGCTGGCCTGATCCCCCTAACTGCTCTCCCCTACCAGCCTGATACCCCTAACTGCCTCTGCCTCAGCCTCACCACCATGGCTTTGTCTGAAAGGACATTCGGAAGGTCGTCTGAGAGTTGTTCAATCTAATTAGCATATTACCCTTTTATTAGTATAGATTGATTTCAGAGAGGAAGGGAAATAGAAACCTTAATGATGAGAGAAAATCATTGATTGGCTGCTTCCTGCACAACCCGTACAGGGGATCAAGCCCACAACCCAGGCATGTGCCCTGACCAGGAATTGAACTCCAGGCCCTTCAGTCCTCAGGTAGAGGCCCTATCCACTGAGCAACATCAGCCAAGGCTATACTTTCCCTTTCCACTGGGATCTGTTCTGTCTGCTGGAGCTGAAATACTGAAGCTATCTCACTGGGGCAGAGTGGGGTTCACTGGGCAGCTAGGGGCAGAGTGGGATCCACTGGTTTGGAGCAGGTGGAGCCCTCAAAAGCTGGAGAGGGGCCTTGTTTAACAGCCTCACTATTTAATGGCTATGCTGCCTCGCAGTTGAACGGCCACACTGTTGGGTTGTGCCACAGTCGGCGGGAGTTTACACAACTGAGCTTTCTGCACGGATAGCTTCCTCCTCATCACACCCCAAGCTGGGGCTTCCTCTTAGGGATGAAGTAACACCGACTAATCTCAGTTGGTAGCCCAATCGGCCACCTTGGAAAGAGAAGTGGGGAATCCTGATTTTACGTGAACGCTCCAATTTCTTAAGTTGGCAACTAATGCGAACCTCTGATGTTTGGGCCAAACCAGAGAGGAGGTCAGGCCTGGTGTCCAGGCCACTGGGCGGCACTGGGCTCCTCTGTAATGGCTTGGTGGCAGGCCCAACCCAGACCCTCCACCTCCCAGTTGTGGCCTCCATCCAGGGCAAGGGCGCAGCCACAGCCCCCACCACCATCCAAGCTGCCAGCCAGGGGCACCCATGCTGGACCAAATCATCTCCTAGTGCAGGGCGGGGGCACACTACTAGTGGATGGAGCCATCGTCAAGCGAGGGGGGAGCTCCCTACACCAGCACCCCTCCCCGGGGAGCCGTCTGTTGCCCTGGAGCTGCAGCTCCAAAACGTGCTGTGGATAGCGGGGAGAGCCACCCTGGGGAGCCAGCCCTGTGGTGCCGTGGAGGAGGGCCTGGAGAGGGGAACTCCATTGTGCGGTGCTATCTTGGGGGTGTCTCCACTCAGAGCCCACGCCACCCGGATCCCAGGCTGGTCGGCCGAGAGGTGGGCCCATTTGCCAGGAGCCTGGGGCTGGGCACTGAGGTGGAACCTGAGCCTATGCAGGCAGTTTGCTGGAGCCCGGCACGGGTCCTTCTTGGGCTGGGCGCAGAGTTACGTGTTATCACCATGCATTGGGCGGGGAGTATTGAGCAGAGCTCAACCCAGCTGTTAGGGAACCCTCGGTGTCTGGGGAGGTGAAGGGAGTGGGGCCACGCTTGAGTAATTCCAATGTCACCCCACTTGGTTTTAAATGCAAGCCCACCTTGGGGTGCAGACAGGCCTTGAAGGTCTTGTTTCCTTCTGTCTGCTCACATTCTAGGGCTTAGCACTATGTAAGTGCCTATGGTGCGCCTGGTGTTTGGTCGTTCCTCTGGTCGCTTGGTCATCCGTATTTATTTATTTATTTATTTATTTATATTTTATTTTTTCTATATTTTATTGATTTTGTACAGAGAGGAAGGGAGAGAGATAGAGAGTTAGAAACATCGATGAAAGAGAGTCATCGATCAGCTGCCTCTTGCACACCCCCTACTGGGGATATGCCTGCAACCAAGGTACATGCCCTTGACTGGAATCGAACTCGGGACCCTTCAGTCCCCAAGCCGACGCTCTATCCACTGAGCCAAACCGGTCCCGGCCTTTTTTTATTTTTTCACTACATTCCTTCCATGTGCAGTGATCACACTTCATCTGGATCAGGCGTGCTCAGGTGACCTGGAGGAAGCATGGGAAGAGCAGTCACCTCTGGTTGCCCTTGTGCTGCTGACAGTTTCCTTTTTTCCTTGTGGAGCATGTAGCAAGGGGAAGCGGCCACAGTGCCCAAGGCCGAGTTATAGGAGTCCGGCAGCACTGCTGGGATCCTGCTGGAAGCACTGGTCCATTGTGCCTGGCCTGTCCTCTTAAGATTGACCCTGCAGGACTACTAAGGGAGCCAGTCCCCATGTTCGCCCCACCTCCAGTTCAGTCGAGCCTTCGGTCGTTTTGGACATTACAGACTCTGGGCTTTTATATATTAGGATAAATCAAAACTCTTTACTTGATCTAGGGTCTAAATGATCTGCCCCTGACTAACTCTGACGTCATCCTCTAGCATTCTATGTAGGTTTGGTCATTCCGTGTATTTGAAAAAAAGTAAAGGACATGTTTGGACACACCTAACATGGGCTCATGATCTTTGAACCTGCTGAACTCTGCCTGGACTGTTCTTCACACAGTTCACCCTCTGACATTATTACATTATTGCAATGTCACCTTCTTAAGCAGGCATTTTCTCACAATGCTATCATATTATTATTCACTGTACTCTTGTTTGCTTGTTTTCAGAGCATATGGCAGCTCCTAACATTATATTATATGTTTATTTGCTAATTGATTGCTGTCAGTACCATTCACTATCATTTAACCTCTATGTGGCAAGCACATTCTATCATCTGTGCTCATGGAACTGCCTTTAAATAGTGGTGCACAAAGAATACAGGGTGGGGGGGAAAGAGTTTTACAGTTGTTTGTAAGGAAATTAATACAACAATTAATAAATAACAATATAAGAATAAACTCTGTTTCATGTAAACCTACTTTTCCTTACCCTGTATTTGTCAAATAGATTGATAAATTAATAAATCAATATTTCCTTCATGTCTCTCATTTTTTCCTTATTAATCTCATACCCCATCCTTCTTTTTCTGATTTTTGTTTTAAAAACAAACAAAAACTATGTTTTCTATATCATTATGCCAGATACCTGTATTACCATTGATTTTTGCTGCTTTCACTGCTTTTAAAAATTTTGCAGTCGTGTTTTCTCTTTTCACGATTTCCCTTTTTGTGGTTGAAGTCCTCTAGCTGTGTCTTCTTGAAAATAACGATTTTCTAACACTCCACCTTCTATATCATGAAAACACTATTTGAAAGAAGAATGGTTGCTCCTCATTCTTCAGACTGATTCTCCTTGTTTGAATTGCTGAGGCATTTCTCATCCCAGAGATTTTCTTCTCCTTGTACATTGCCACAGAGGCGGATCTGTGCCCACGCACTCTTGTGACTTGAGATGAGTTCTCTGGAGAGACTGTGTATATCTCTGTAGAATCTGCCTGGCAGAGTTAAAGGGAGAGGGGAATGTTTTATTTATTGTGATTTTATTTTTGGAATCAAGGTATCACGTGGGATGGAACATGGAAGGAGGAAGTGTTCCTTCTAAAGCTTTTCTCAGTCGGGAGCAGCATCTCTTTGCTAAGAAGGTCTTGGTATGTGTGTTACAGCAGCCATCTGTGCCACCCTCATAGTGAGACTATTGCCCCCAGGAGTATGCCAAATGCAGTAAACATCTTTTTAAAGCTCCTGCTTTTCTATCTATCGTTTTCCCAAGGATTTTGGGGAAATGTAACTGTTCCCCACACATACAGGGACCTACTGTGTGGAGCATTTCTACCTCCGGTTCCTGCACTTCGGCCTGAGAGTGTGCCTCCAGGGTCCATTTCAGGGGCCGCAGCAGTTCCTTGTCTGTACTGTTCACTCTCCTGGTTCACAGACTGAAACAGACTTCCCTGCATATTTATATACCTCTCCCCAATTCAGGGAGAATCTGGTGAAGTGGTGCCGATTAAAGACTACATTCAAGTCACTGTTGTTACTGAAAGTCGCCTAATCTCTTAATTTTTAATGCTATATGAAAATAAAGAGAGTAGTATAATTAGCCCTGGATATGACTATAATATATAA
This sequence comes from Pipistrellus kuhlii, assembly GCF_014108245.1. NCBI lineage: Eukaryota > Metazoa > Chordata > Mammalia > Chiroptera > Vespertilionidae > Pipistrellus > Pipistrellus kuhlii. The sequence goes on from NW_023425529.1 coordinate 50,602,492, forward strand.
AAATATAACTCAATATAATATTATAACTCACCTCCACGTTGGTTTACATATCAAATATAACAACCTGGTGATGGTATTTTTGTTCACTTAACATATTATAAGGCCAATATTTTTAGATTCATGACTCTATACTTTGTGATCAGAATGATATATTGCTGAAACCGGTTTAGCTCAGTGGATAGAGCGTCAGCCTATGGACTGAAGGGTCCCGGGTTCGATTCCGGTCAAGGGCATGTACCTTGGTTGAGGGCACATCCCTAGTAGGGGGCATGCAAGAGGCAGCTGATCAATGACTCTCTCTCATCGATGTTTCTAACTCTCTATCTCTCTCCCTTCCTCTCTGTAAAAACTCAATAAAATATATATTTTTTTTTAAAAAGAATGATATATTACCTAGAGCAGAAGAATATATAATATTACCTTTTCACTTTCTACCCTGAATATAGTAATATTCTCAGAGCTAAGATTTGCCTTTACCAAATGCATAATTCTAAAATAAAAAGAAGCAATCACCTCTGAGAAGGGTGTATAAAGAATGAATAGTAATTTTTAAAATGTTGGATGCAATGTATAAAGTTGTTTTTACTCTTGTCCTGAATCCTCACTGTGGACTGAAAGGCTGCGAGAGAAGGGAAAGAGATAAATGACAGGGGAAATTTCTCCTCAAATTCTACTTTATTACTTTAAATTAGCCTGGTCCACTCCTGACACGGTGGCTAATAGTCTTAACATAACATGCCAATTTCTTCTTGGCCATTGCCCTGGCCTCCCTCACTTTAACTACTGTTTCATTTTCCAGGTCTGCCTGATTTCTGACCTTCTCCTCTCCTTTTAGGTTCTGGTCACACACTCTTGGCTCTCAGTAAAATTGCATGGAGGTGGGGGGCATGGTTCTCTCAGTCTGGTCTGCACCTGCTCCAATCTGGGACATCTCTCTTACAATCTGGGATCGCTGGCTCCTAACCGCTCACCTCCTTGCCTGCCTGATCGCCCTTAACCACCTCTGCCTGCTTGCCTAATCGCCCCTAACCACCTCTGCTTGCCTGCCTGATCACCCCTAATCACCTCTGCCTGCCTGCCTGATTGCCACCTAACTGCTCCCCTGCCAGCCTGAACACCCCCAACTGCCCTCCCCTGCCAGCCTGATCGCCCCAACTGCTCTCCCCTGCTGGCCTGACCACCCCCAACTGCTGATCTCACCCCTAACTGCTTGCTCCCCTTCCAGCCTGATCTCCCCTAAACTACCTCTGTCTCAGTCCCTGTCACCATTGCTTTGTCCAGAAGGAAATCGGACATCCGGAAGATGTTCAGTGGACCCAGTCTAATTAGAATATTACCCTTTTATTAGTATAGATGACCTATAGGCTTATTTTAAGGAGAAGGTAAGTTCATATCGATAAAGCACCCAGGACAGTTGTTAAAAGCATCTTAGAAGTAAAAAAGATAAAATAAAATAGTCCATTAGCCCAGCCTGACTCCTACAAAGTGAGAAGCAACTACATATTTCTTTGTTTCTGGTTTCCAACAAAAGGACTAGCTCTTAAAGCCAAATCATTTTCTGCTTTAAATTTATCATCTTCCAAATCAAAATCTTTGACAGCAGTTTTCCTCTCTGATTCTTCATGTCATTTTTCCAGAGAGCCTGAATTTTGGCATTTAATAGAAATAAAGTGAATATTTGCAGAATTTAGGGCTATAATTAATATAAAACTGTTTAAAAATACAAGGAGTTTGCATTTAAGGGTATATAAATTATGGGCAACATGAAGCTGAGCACATCATGGGATGGTTTCCTGGAATGAACTTGAAAGCCAGGGCAACAGGGCCGTAAATCCACCATTAGTGGGAAAGATACCTCATTCCAAGTTGAAAGATTAACTCTATTCTTAGCACATCAGATACTATTGATTTACTCAAGAAAGTTGCATTCAATGTTTGTGTGACTTACATGCCTATTTATACTTTTATCAAAGAGGAACCTCCAAAATGTTGTTCCTTTTCCCATCTCATTTTCATTTGGCTAGTCCTTGACTGGTTTTCAGTTTCTTCCAATTTAGAATTTCTGGAAACTTATTCGTCCAGATGATTGCATCTGTTTTGCCAAAATTTTGTTAGGATCAAGCCAACATTTTGTTTTTCTTCCAAGTTCATATATTATCCAAAGATTGAAAATAGCTTAACTAACGTTTATTTATAGCTAATTCTCATTAATTTATTTTTAAAATTCCATCAAATATTTTAATTCTGTCATTTTTTATTCCCAATTTGTCTGATGTGTTTCTATTTCTATTTTAGATTACTTAACTTTTTTTTCCAGTTTGTCTCTTGAGACATAATGATTTGAGGAAATGTTATCTTTGGTTTATCATTAGTCTAAAAGGAATTGTACAAGTACGGATTCTGTTCACACAAAAAGGGAGAAGAGACGTGTGATTCAGCATGGGGTTAGAGCATCATCCCCATACGCTAAGGTTGCAGGTTTAACCCCCAGACAGAACACATACAAGAATCAACTAATGAATGGGCATAAATTAGTGAAACAACAAATCGATCTTTCTCTCTCTCTTAAAAAAAAGTATAATAACAATCAATAGGAAAAAAAGACTTAGCATGAACCTGGTGCAATGTAACTCTAGTCAGATTTTATGTCTTCTTAGTCAGTTTCAGGAAAGAGAGGTTAGAATGAATAAAAACCCAAATCTGATCTTTGGAAAGACTCCTATCAGGAGGAACTTTCAAATGTAGAGGTGTACCAACATTAAAGGAGTAGATATGCTCTCCCAAGAGGTAACACAGAGACTCCTTTAGCCCGGTGGAACAATAAATGTTTGAACTTATCTGTTGAGTCTTTCTTGATGCCAAAAGACTCAACAATATTCTATGGTAACCAGGGCCGGCCAAGGCTTGTGCTGCCAGCAGTAGTAACAGCATATTTGCTAAATAACAATTCTTTCAAATATTTCATGCATAATGTGGATTTTTTTAATACAAGAATTCATTTGAATCAAAGCAGATATGTTCTCTTGCCTTATTAGCCTCCCCAACTCTCCACAGTCCCCGATTCATTTGACAACATTGGTGGCTTTTACAAGTGGGTATGGTGGTGGCAGCTGGCACCTAGTGAGTAGAGAACAGGGGTGCTGCTAAATATTCTAAATGCCCAGGATATCTTCCCACAACAAAGAATTATTCCACCCCAAAATGTCAATGATAGTGAAGTTGAGAAACCCTGAATTAGAAGTTTAAAAATATTGGTAACCAAGGAAACAAGGTCATGTATAAGTAAGAACTCATGAAATGTCAAGAAACTTAGAGAAACTTTCCTCACCTTTCAGCAAAAATGAGACTGACAGAAATCTCAAAAGGCCCTTCTAGAAAGAGGACAGGTATAACCACAGTTGTTTCCCTTTTATTCACCTCCTTGGTTTTCCTGATGTAGGATTTTTGGAAATGGAGGAAAGTGGTTGTCATATGTAATCTGCAGAGAGGAATCCTATCTAATAAAGAGGGAATATGAAAATTGCCCATCATGCTGTCACAAAGATGGTGGCAACCAGAGCCACAAGATGGCAGTGCCCAGTCCCCTCAGTCCCGTCCCATAGGAGTCCCCAGTCCTTTCAGCCCCTCTGGGAGATGTGGCAGGCACATAGTGTGGCTAGACCTGCCCTCAGCCCCCCTGCTGCCCAGGGCTGGCCTGATGTACAGGCAAGCCTTAGAGGGCAGCTGCCCAGTCAATGCTCAAGGCATAGGCAAGCCTCAGATAGCAGCTGCCCAGCCACCCAGGGCCGCCCAAGGCCCAGATAACCAGGGCTGGCCAAGGCTTGTGCTGCCGGCAGTGGTAACAGCAAAGATGTGATGGGGGCATTGCCTTCCCCTGATCACCAGGTCTTCTGCCCCTGAGGGCTCTCAGACTGTGAGAGGGGGCAGGCCCGGCTAAGGGACCCCCAGTCCAGTGCGTGAATTTTCATAGTACAAGTATAAGGAGCTATTATAAAGGTAAAAGCCTTGAACAGGGCATCCTTGAATAGGGTTCTTTAGTGTCTGATGTTGTTGCTGACTTGGTACACTCACTACTTCTGGATATTGTGTTTGACCTATCAGTCATTTCCTTTGAGTACAATCTTTATCCTTACTCCTTTCACTTAGAACTGCTTTGTGGTGTTTTCAGCACAAACATACTGAGACAGTTTTAGTATTAAGTTCTATTTTTCTGAAATGTCGGAGGTGAAGTTTCAAATTCTGTACAGAAGAGTAAAACCCAGTTATGCTCCAGTTTAAAAAAAAAATGTTCCTACAAAGGTATTTTCTGGCAGCTGGCAGACACACAGCCATTGTTGCTACAATTCGATCAAGTCTTTCGAAGGCTTTCGTGCCACCCCATTGACCCACTTGTCTCTGGGCCTCCGAATCATGATTTATTACAGTCATACTCCCGTTGCTTACTCTAGGAGCTTTCAGAAATAGCTTCCAGAAGGGTTTGTGAGATCAAATGAAGGAGCAAATGTCAGAGAGAATCTGAACCTTTGCTTTACTGATGAGGGGGATTGAAGCATATATTATCATCACTGCCAGAGAAAAAGTCCTCACTGTTTAGAATCTGAAGTGTCTGTAAGATGGAGAGAATGGCCCTGCAACCTTTATAAGAAGGTAATCCTGTAATGTTGGCCATAAACCCCTCAGCTACAGAGAGAGAGTTTTCTCCCGTCTGCATTGGTTACCTCATATTATGCAGAATTTGACCCTCATCCTAGATGTGTAGCTAGGTGTTAAACCACAACTCTGTGTTGCTGAATCTAGGAAAGAAATATTTCACTTCCGAGCAGGTTTGGGGCTATTTCAATCTTGGCTCTAGATTTTGACAAGGCATTGTGAATTAGCAGTCAAAAACATCTAGGAGCAGTGAATATTTATTTTTCAATACTTTCTCTAAAGCATCCCCTAGGAAAGGGGGTGATTTGTCTTTTGTGAAAAGCTAAGGCAGTGTCCCTCTCATACAGACTTCCCCTGATCTTTTCCGGAGCCAGATCCTGTGGATTTGCAGATGGTCCGTTATTCCATCTTCTAAGTTTGAGAAAAGTACTTCTCGTTTTGGGGGGAATTCAGAGCTTCCTCAATGTCCACAATTTGAAGGGGAAATGCATTGATGATTTCTTTTTTTGTGTGTACTGAGAGTAGTAAATGGGTATTTAACTCAAAATTAGATGATTTTGTTATATTTTATGGATTCCAAGCAACTGGTTATAGAGACACTGTCATTTTAGTTCATTAATATAAAGTACCTCATCTTCATAATAGAAATAGACATCAGAAAAAGGCCCAAGATTAACATCAACTGCTCAAGTAGCATAGTAGGATGCTGGTCTGGTACTGGGAAGCCTTTTTCTTTTTTTTTTGAGATGCTCTGTGTGGGTAAATATTTCTAGTGAATCTTGAATCTTAGACTAGAGACATGGAGGTGAGGGTGGAAATGAGGCAAGGAACAGCTGTCAGAAAGTGAAATGAAGTGGAAATTTAAAGTACCTGATGAGACTGCTATGGAGTAGCATGGCTTCTGGGCTTTGGTGACAACTCGTACCAGTCTAAAGCAGAAGATGCTCATTCTGTGCCAGTAATCTCCAATGCCTCCAGCTTTTCTCTGTTCAGTAGCTATAATTCCTTACATTTCCCACTGCTTTTCACTTAAAAAAGCTACCTTTAAGCTAATATTTACATTGATGTTTATATCCTCCCCTCAAATCTCAGAGAAAGTAGTAGCATTACTCCTTTTCAATACAGATTCTCCACCTGTGCTTTTTAAAAAATATATATATTTTATTGATCTTTTTTTTACAAAGAGGAAGAGAGAGGGATAGAGAGTTAGAAACATCGATGAGAGAGAATCATCGATCAGCTGCCTCTTGCACACCCCCTACTGGGGATGTGCCCGCAACCAAGGTACATGCCCTTGACCAGAATCGAACCTGGGACCTTTCAGTCTTCAGGCTGATGCTCTATCCACTGAGCCAAACCAATTTTGGCTCCACCTGTGCCTTTAATCCCACTTGCTTCAGCCACTTCCAGGCCCTTGTTCTAATTCTTCCTGGTGTCACCACTCTACAATTGTTAGAAAGGTTACGTAAAACTTAATCTTTCTCCATTGTTTTAGTTTCCTTATTCCTAAAATGAGGATAATGACAGCACCTATTTCATGGTTTGCTGCAAGGATAAATAAGGTAATATAAGTAAAGTTCCTAGCAAAGGAAGCATGCACATTTTAGCTATTAACCATTTAAATATTATCATTGGCTTGACAGTTATTTACTGAGTAAAAATAACTAGCCAGGTTGTAGGATGTCAATGAATATATACAAACAGCTGTACTTCACATTACGTGGATAACAGATGTGCCAACTGTGCTATGGAGAGGAAGGAATAATGTCTGTTGGGTGGAACTGTTAAAGATGAGAACACTCAAGTTTGTTCATCTGAAATACGACAGCTTTTGGGTTGCCTTGAAATAGAAGAGGTCAGTGTTTTACAGAACTCCAACTTGAGTTTTAAGTCAGAGCAAATGAAATGATGCTATAAAACCAATGCTATAGCATGTGGTAGATTAAGAACAGAAATAGAAACCTCAACATTTGGCAACACCATCTCGTGTAGGGACCATGTTTAGGTGTTAGGGAGACAATTATGAGACCATGTTTACTGAAAAACCTATTCCCAAATAGGCGAAGCATAACTCATCTGAAAAGCTTAGGCAAAGAATGATTTCAGGAACAGCACTGATAAGAGTGCTTTTCCCTCAAATACCAGTTTTATCTCAAGTAGCTGACAAGTCTAAAAATGTGTGTGCAGTAGAAATTGAAAAATTACTGCATTTTCAGACCAAGCTCTTCAGCAGGCAATGAACAGTGCTTAATGCCATATGAAGGTAAATTTAATAAGAATTTTGCAATACTTGAACAAGCGTCATCACCAAATCTGCTAAATGGAGTTACTGATTTTGTTTTTTTTTCTAGCATGGTGATTTAGTTGTGCGCTGGTACTGTCACCAGATGAGATTAATCACAATAATTATGTGTCTTTTTGCTAAGGACATTATCATAAATCATTTGAATTCAGCCCAAGAGAAAATGTTTCTAGTTAAACTTTCTAAATGTTATAAAATGATTATAAAGCATAAGCAGTTGGAATAGACATTATTTTTACTTCACTTTAGGAGCATATGGCAAAATGATTATTCACTGATGCTTAAGTGATTTAGCAAACACCCAGACACACACAGAGTATCGTAGGAGATACTGAAAATAATGGTATCCTAAGATACCAATTTCATGTTTTCACAGTTACATTTATGTGACCATAGATAACTCATTTAAAAACTGGGCCTTAGTTCCCTTATATGTAAAGCAAATATTATATCTGTATCTTAGGGGATAACATATCCTAAAAATGCTCTCTAACCTAAAAGTAATTCTTCCTTTCTTTTCTTCTCTTCCTTCTATGCTTCCTCTCTTTTTTCTTTCTGTTCTCCTTCTTACTCATTCTGTCCTTTTCCTATTATTAATTAATCATAATATCTGTAATATATACCCTCAGATATATGTTGTAAGCTTGCTTCAGCATCATAGAACTAAAACTGAACTCAAAGAATTCAAAGAAATTCTTACTGTGCTAAAGTTTTAGGTTCCAGTTTATTATGTTTTCGTATCATGAGATTGTTTATCCAAAACTCTGTATAACAATCATAACAATATAGTCTCAAATTGATGCTATAAGCTTTTAGCTGATAGATTAGCACATAAACTTGAATTTCCTTATTTTTGAATCAGAACCAATTTGAAACTATTATGCATAAAATGTGGTTTAAGATGTTCAACTGGTATCTAATTGTAATCATACAATGCATAACATCTACATTCATCACAGCAGTACTATGGAAATTAACTAGAAATAAGTTGCAATATTCATTTTACATTCTAAATTATATTTAAATACGTAATGGAAAAGCATAAAAATTCTTCTTAAAATACCAATTCCAAAATACTTTTTTTTCAAGTTTGTGGCTTTTATTAGTATTTTACTTTTCTCAATGCTTTTCAGTTGATCATTAATTACTAATATAGATTTAATGCTTAATTTAGCCATCTATAATGAATCTAGAAGGATGGAGAAAGGATAAGCTTGGCTAAAAATAAGGAAAGCACTAAATTTTTAAAGACTCCTTAGAAAAACAATATTTTTAAAAACTTCTACTAATATATACACTACATTTCATTCCTCTTCATTGATATAGACAAAATGAAATTTTTAGTGCTCCCAAATTTTTTTTAAATACCCAGTGATTGCATGTCTCTAAATAAGGTGAGACTTATTCATTGATCAATTGAGACTGAGTAATTGGGTACACTGCAAAATACCTGAATTGAGGATTTGGTTTTCTGTGGTGTGTTGACTACATAGCTTAATAGTCAAGGAGAGCTTAAATGGGACACCTTGCGTTCAATCTAAAACCTCTTGAGGGCAATCAAAGTTGATTACTTGATTACTACCTATAAGGAAAAGGGAATCACCAGTGCGTGTTTCTTCCAGTTGCTTATTATTTTGGTGCGTAAGTTACCTCATCTTTAAAAATGGTGATCTTCCTAGCATCTGCCTACTTCATATGGTTATTGTAAAGATTACGTTTGAAAAAAACACTTAAAACTATGCCTGGCACAAAAAACAAAGAACAGCAGTAGCTGTTTTTTGTTTTCTGTATCTGAATTTTAGACTTTCTCTGTCTGAATTCCCAGCCACCCGTTCTTTTTCTCTTGATCTTTCTTTAGCTCTTGTCTCTTCATTATTTTGATATTTGAAGGTTTTGTGTGTTTTTTAAGTGAATTCTTCATGATCCATATTCTATGTGAAACAGAATTTTATTATTATCAAAGGGTTTGATGATGGAGTATGAGTGTTGACAGAAAAGTGTTTTCCAGAAAGATGCCCTCGGTGTTGAAAGGGGTGCCCTTCGATGTTGTGGGTAAAGAAGTCACAGTGTGCCACCAGAGCTAATGTTTTTCCCGAGAGAAAAAAAACACACTCATTCCATAGGTTCCTATGACACACGACACTTGTGGAATAAGTAAATAACTTTATCCTGACTGCACTGCACAGGGTGCTATTGTGTTCATTATTGTGCTATTGATCATGCTGGGATGAGGCACGGTGAGCAGCCAACACATGAATGAGTTTGTGTCTTTCTCAATGGAGTTGCACAGCTGAACTGAAAGCAGTCAGGCTGGGATCCAAGTGTTTGATTGTGTCCCACTCTTTTCTTCTCTTTAAAATAAATCACAGTTTCTCTCTCATTTTTTTTAACCAAATAAGTTTGAACGGCTAAAATGTGTTAAATATGTACTTTGTGTATCAGGCCCTATAACAAACACTTTAAAGGTACCATCATATGTGATCTTTCCACAATAGTAGAAGGTATTGCTTGTATTATGCACATAAAAAAAAAACCGAGGCTGAGAAGATTTATGTAATTTGCCCAAGTGTATACAAGAGACACGTGTCAGAGTAGGGATTTAAACCCAACCAGTCTGCTTTAAGAGGTCAGATTCTTAATCATTTTAGAGTGGTAGAGGAAGCCAAACCCTGTGGCTGCAGCTTCTTGGTTCTCTGCAGGAAACACAGCGCTGGGTTGTCTATAGGATTTTACAGAGACAGAAATGCCAGCTCTGTGGATGTGAAAGACTGAGCACATCTATGGTGTAGCTGTGAACTACACTGCCTATACAACTCACATGGGTCTTTTTTCCCATGTGCACAAATAATTCAACTAGATTCTCTCTTTTCTTTTCTTTTTTAATAAGTTTTTATTGTTCATATTATTACAAATGTTCCTTTTTTCCCCCCACCATTGCTCTCCTCCACCAGGTTCCCACCCTGCCCTCTGCCCTTTCCCCTCTCCCCATTGTCCTCATCCATAGGTGCACAGTTTATGTTCAGTCTCTTCCCACACTCCCTTCCCCCCTTTTCCCCAAGAATCATCAGTTCACTACCCTTCCATACATCTGATTCTATTATATTCAACAGTTACTATTGTTCATCAGATTTTCTTTTTTAATTTCCTTGGTTTTTAGATTCACTTGTTGATAGTTACATATTTGTTGTTCATAATTTTTATCTTTGTTTACTTTCTCTTCTGAAAGAACCCCCTTCAGCAATTCATATAATTCTGGTTTGGTGGTGATGAACTCCTTTAGCTTTTGTTTATTAGTGAAGCTCTTTATCTGACCTTCGATTCTGAGTGATAGCTTTGCTGGGTAGATTATCTTTGGCTGTAGGTTCTTAATATTCATCACCTTGAATATTTCTTGCCATTCCCTCCTGGCCTGCATGGTTTCTGTTGAGAAGTCAGCTGACAATCGTATAGGTGCTCCTTTATATGTAACTACCTTTTTTGCTCTTGTTTCTTTTAATATTCTCTCTGTCTTTTGCTCTTGGAATTTTAATTATGATGTGTCTTGGTGTGGTCCTCTTTGGATTCCTTTTGTTTGGAGTTCTGTGTGCTTCCTGGACTTGTAAGTCTAATTCTTTCACCAGGTGGGGGAAGTTTTCTCTTACTATTGCTTTCAGTATGTTTTTGATATCTTGCTCTCTCTCATCTTCTGGGACCCCCATAATTCTGATGTTGGTTCGCTTGAAGTTGTCCCAGAGGTTTCTTACATTATCTTCAATTTTCTGGATTCTCTTGCCTTCTAGCTTCTGTGGAGGAGTGTCTTCTGGCTCTTTATGTTCCAAATCTTTGACTTGATTCTTGCGATCTTCCCTTCAAGGACTCTGTAAAATATTTTTTTATTTCAGACAATGTCTTCTTTATTTCTTGTTGATCCCTTATCATTTCTTGATGACTCCTTATTAATTCTAGTTGATCTCTTTTCATATCCTCATAGGTCTTATCCATCTTTTCTAGGAAATTCTTGAAAAACCTTATAAGCGTAGATTTGAACTCTATATCCAGGCGCTTTTTGTCCTCCATTTCTTTTGTTTGTGATCTATTTTGTTGTCTCATTTCGCAGTTACAGATGGGATGGGGTTTCAGGGTGGAGCCTGCAGCTTTGGCTTCCGTCAGCCCTGCCCTATGCGGGTCCTCAACTAGATTCTCTCTTTTCATCTTTCCTTGTTTTCTTGTCTACATTGACCCCAACGTATGTGTACTTAGTTTCTTGTCAGGATGTGTAGACAAATAGCAACTGAAATAACAGTCCATTGATGAGAACTATCATTATATTCTGAACCGTTTTAATTTTTAATGGGTTGAAATCATTGCTGAATCATCTCTAGTCCTGAGGTTCATCTGCAAGGATGCCATGATCTTACCAGGCAGTAATGCAGTTCTCTGGGGGAATGACCGCCTTTGAGGGCAAATGTGAGCCATGATGAATGAATTCACTACAGAAAAAGAAAGCATCACTTTAAGATTAAAAGGCTTCTTCTCTTGTGTGTTTGTTTTGGGGTTGGATTCATTTTTTAACCTGTTAACCGAGCGGGACTTATAAATACGTCAAACATAAACACTATCGGGAACGGGTAGGACATATGAATACGTCCTTGAAATATATGCTGCGCCCTGAGAGGGACGGTATATATTTTTTGTAATCTTTATAATTGTTTGTAAAATTTATAATTTTTTAATTTGATGTTTCCATCTTTTTGTTGGTATTCTTTTCTATTTGTTTGTAATTTTGTATTTTCCTTTGTGCTTTATGTATAAATAAACGAAAAAATATATATTTCATTTATTTTAATTAAGTATAAATAAAAAAATAATAATATAAAATTACGTCCGTTAGGCGTGACGTACTGACACGTCCTAGTGAAAGAGTATGTGCCCGTTGTACGTTGCATCATTAAAAAGGGAACTCCCCGGTTAATAAGTTTTAAGAACAGAGCAGCACGACTTTATTCACATGTTATCTGAATATTGACTACACTGAAAAATCAAGAAGACTTCTGTTCACATAAGAGATATTCTTTTGGGAACCAGAGAATGAGAATCAGTCACAACAGTTATAAGTTATAGACAGGGCCGAATACCTATAGTTATATTTGTGTTTCATTGTCTGGCTAACCCTCCTGAAGACATTGGTGGCACTGAGAATGGAGAGCAATGTTTTTTCTGTCTTTCATATGTTGAAATAATTAATGTGAATATTCAAAATATTGGAAAACAGTGCTTCATTGCCAAATAACTTACATCTATAGAAGTTATATCATCTCTGAAATCTTTTGGATGCTATGATGACTTTATTTCCTTGGTAAAACTGAAGTATTATCATAAAAATACAAAAGAAATTGATAGATAAAACTAACAATAGTTACATTTCAGAAAATTAAACTTAAATTTCTCTTTTATGTATTACTTCACATGTGTATTTCATCTCACTGTATAACCTTATAAAGTTTTATTATAGGTCAATAATTAATTAATATTACAGAAACAAGTAAAAGTGTGCACTACAGTAAAATGCTAGATATAGAAAAATATAACATTAAAAACCACACACAGATTTATAAAACAAAGGCGATGTGGGTTGGATATCAAAAAGGGAAAAATTTTAATAACTTACTATACCACTAGAAAATTGTGTTATTTTCTGGTATTTTATGTACCCAATATTTCTCTTTCTCTCTCCCTTCCCATTTCTCTCTATATATCTCTATCACTCGCTCAATGAGGACTTGCATAGTTTGTAAATGTACACAAGTACTCATATGAGACGCAGAAAGAGAGAACCAAATTTTAAGAGGGTGGTTTTCTTTTTCCTTGGCTTAACTCTTCAATATTCATTTGGGCTTACTTGAAATACTGAATGAGTAAACAATTTTACTGGAAACTAATTAATTGCATGTCCTTTGAATGATCAAATTATCTAATTCAACAATTATAATACACATGTAAAAAGGAAGCTTAAAAAAGACATATTTAAAAATCTACTTCACAGTCTTTGTTCATTTCTGATCTCTGCACAAAGGAAAAAATCCTATTAATTGAGCCATTTTTGTGACACAAAGTAGCTTTCATCATGCTTACAATGACAAAAAGAAAGAAAGAAGAAAGAAAGAAAGAAAGAAAGAAAGAAAGAAAGAAAGAAAGAAAAAGAAAGAAAGAAAGAAAGAAAGAAAGAAAGAAAGAAAGAAAGAAAGAAAGAAAGAAAGAAAGAAAGAAAGACTAACATTGTGCTTGGAAAAGCTACAAGGCTTTTAGAAAGTTATTCATTGCCTGGCCAGTGTTGCTAAGTGGTTAGGTATCAATTAACCTATGAACCAGGAGATCATAATTGGATTCCCTTTCAGGGCACATGCCTGGGTTGCAGGCTCGATCCCTAGCAGTGGGTGTGCAGGAGGCAGCTGATCTATGATTCTCATCGTTGTTATTTCTATCTCTCTCTCCCTCTTCCTTCCTCTTTGAAACAAATAATACATTTTTTAAAAAGAAAATTATTCATTATACAAAAAAAGTCATTAGTGTTATTTTGTTTGTGTTTTAAGTAAAATATTCTATGGTGGTAGTAAATGTAATTGACTGGGACCTGTGACTCTAGAATTTGTACTTAAAATATTTCTATCTCTGTTCACTCATTACATATCAATTACAGTACCTGATTTGAAATGCTACATATAGAATTCTGAAGTGCATTGTGACATTGCTAAGCTTTCAGACATCCAGGTGGATGTTTTCACCTTGAGTGTGTGAAATGTCTTCCTCCTTACCTAATAGTAGTTGGTATGTCTTGACTTAGCATTGAAACAACAAATTTAGCAGCCAATAGATGGCAGTGGAAGTATTTAAAACATGTTCTTTGTCTTTTCCATTCCGCGAAGATGATTATTTCTGAAAGTAAACGACAATTCATATAATTAAATTAAAAACAAAGGTACATTCAGAGTGTTCATGTTGAAGACACTCAAATATTTAATAGTTGCATTCCTATTGAAAATGTTAGCCCCCTAATGATGTGAAACAATGCTTTCTTTCTCTACCACTTGTGAGTATGTCATTCAAAGGTATTTTACCACTACCTGCTGGGATTGCTGGGGGAACCTGTAACTCACTTGGTATGTAGGATGTCTGCATGGATTTGGTTTTTGGCACTACTTTGCAGCTTATGTGATCCTGGTATGGTGAGGATTACCGAGGAACGTAATTAAGTATTTTCATTACTGGTCCTCAACTGAATTTTTCTGAAGCCAACTTCACAAGTAATCTTTTCATTCTCTATAGTAAACAAGCCCATAAAATGTTCAATGAATCATGCAGAGTAAAAGAGAACATAAATTATAGTACTTCAGCACAGACAGCACTGAACAGACTAATCCATTTATAGAATGGGACTAATTTCCCTCTGAAATTGGCTAGCAGCAGGCTTGATTATGTAGATTCGGTATAAAAAGATTCCATGCGGAGTTCTGTGGGGATGCCACCTACATAGGAAGCCAAACAGAAACTACGTATTTTGTTAAAATGAGATCCAGTGTCTATGCCACAATCTTTCCCTCTCCCCTCCCCCCCCTCAGTTACATCAAGTGTCACACAAAGCGTGTAGCCAGGTAAAATTTTCTGAAAAGTGTTATCAGCATGATGCAGCATCAAATGTTAAAGCTGTTCCATTTTCAATTATACCCCGCCACTTTTACCAAGCTCTGTCTTAAAACTATTGAAGAAGCTGCTGCTCTCATCTAAAACAAATATAAATCATCGCTTTGTAAAAAAATCTGTACCGAATGAAACATGTAGCTAGAGAAAGACCACATTTTAGTCTATTTCTTCATGCATAAAATAATAAAACATTGTAAATGTGTTGATATTTTGTCTTTCAGTAAAGGTTTGCATAATGAAAGCTGAACTCTAGATAATATACTCTGTAAGAGTATAGCCTCTAACCATATTCACGTCTTTAAGGCATATCCCAATCTCTAGTGAGTGTGTAATGCTCAGAACTGCACACTCCTCTGACTCTCCTTAAAAAGATTCCTTAGGTGCAGTTCTAATAATAGTACGTAACTAATATCCATTTCAACTCCTGCCATATTTTTGGTTTTGGAATATCTGAACTTTGAAATAAGTCTTGCTCATCTTTACCTTCTGACAAAAATCTGTTGGCCTAACTTGATGTTTTCACTGTTACCTAATCGAGGCTTAGGCTAAGCACCCTTCAGGTAGGCATTTGATGGATAGTTTGGGCAATTATCACCCACTGTTTCAGAAGCGTCATCATGAATATCTTTTCTAAATCATTTAGCTTTAAAAAAAAATCTACGTATTTCCAAAAAACAGATTAGAAAATTTTGATTGCACCATATGATTAGTAGATAATTATTTTCTGGTTGTAATCTTAATACTACCGTTTACTATTCGAGTCAGAAAACAGATGAGCAGACATAAGGAAAAATACATATGCGCATGCCAATCAAATATTCCTGTTTGACATATTTTGGCATAGACACTTCTGGTTTTCATAAAAATAATAAACTGTGAAAATCATCTTTCCTATAGCTCTACCAGGAATGATTCCAAAGAAGCAAATGCTTATTTAGACTAAGCTTTAAATAAATGTATGCCTGACGTACTATCTTAGGCTGCTATAACAAAATACCATAGACTGGGTGGCTTATCTACAACAGAAATTTGTTGCTCATAGTCTGGAGACGGAGAAGTCCAAGATCCAGGCAGCAGCATGGTTGTCTGCTAGTGAAGACTCTCCTGCTAGTTCATTGGCTAGTGCCTTCTCTCTGTGTCCTCAGCTGATGGAAAGAATGAAGGACATCTGCAGCCACCTTCATAGGGCACTAAACCCATTCATGATGGCTCCATCCATATGGCTTAAGCACCTTCCAAAAGCCTCCTCCTACTAATACTATCACATGGGGATTAGAATTTCAATAAATGAATTTTAAGAGAGGCACATTCAGATCATAGCATTACCAAATTATGTCATGAAACTAAGGTGACCAGATATCCGGCTTTTGGTGGGACAGTCCCGATTTTTATCGATAACAGTTTGTCCCGCCTCCCAATCAGGACTTTTTTAAAATGCTGCGGCATGCGGGACAAATTTTTAAAAATCAGGACTGTCCCGCCAAAAGCGGGGCATCTGGTCACCTTAACTAAAACCCAGGATTTAACCAACTAACGCCTTTTATATGTATTTTTGTGTTAATTGCAATAGATGAAGGTTAAGAAATACCTATCCTGATTAGGAAAATTTCAAGTGCCAATTAATGTAAGTACATAACGTTAGATATTATATGTGTGTCTATGCACGCACAAGCATGCATGTGTTTGGTGTCTATCATGTGGATGAGGGGGGAAATGAAGCGTGGGAATAGGTACGAATAAGACACAATTCCTGCCCTAAAAACCCTTTTTTTTGCCTTAGAAGCAGTTAAATGAGGAAAACTTATCTTCACTTCTGTGTAAGTGATTTTGATTAATATTTGCTTAAGCACTGAAATAGAGAAACTGTCATCTTATGAAAAATTCAGTTGCCTTCAGTGCAACTCAGCAGTTCTTTTACCCATACCTAATTGACTTCCTACTGCATTTCCTACCTGAATAATTTCAAGTTTCCTCTAATCTCAAATGACCTGATCTACCCATTTTTCCTTCCCTCCAAGCAGACAACCCCTGCATTGACTTTACTTAGATTAAGATAATCAGGTAAGAGTTCCGTTCACTATCTTTCCTATCCACCAAAATTATCTCTGAATTACCACCCATGAGTGTCTATAGTTCCTCTTGAACCAGGAGAAGCATGCTCTGCTGATAACAGTCCTGTGTCAGTGGTTCTGCATGTGCTCCTTCCTGTCCCTGAGTGGTTTCTCTGCCTTCCTCTGCCCTGCTCTGAGTTGCAGAAGACTAGCTTCTTGCGCCTACATCACTCAGCGGCTCCCATATTCTGGTTTCCAGTTGGGTTTGGACAATGGCAAGCAGTGGAAGGAAATCAGAGGGTGGGAGGAAGAAGGTATCAGGCAATTTATTTCCCAATCCTTGTCCTTTGCCCCATGGCCCTTTCCTGCTTTGCTGCCTATGTGTTCTGGCTCAGCTCTCAGTTGAATGTCTCTAAACCGTTTATTCCCTCCCTTGCTCCCTCCAGTCATAGGGCCTTTTGCTGTTACAAGTTCCTGTGCACCTCACCAGTTCTTCCTGTTCCTTTAATCCTGTTCTCACCTCTAGATAATCCACCCTCTCTAAGGACTCATTTTGAAGATGCCATCTGCATCCAGGTGGCCCCTTGGCTGATGCAAGCTACTTTCAATTTCTTTAGGTCCAACCTGCAACTGTCTCTTTTTACCTCGTTCACAATTTTACTTTTTTTTCTTTCACTCGTTTGTAAATATGTTCAATGTTCTCTCTCTTCCTTCTTACTCTTTAGGTGTTGCCCTGTGGTAAACTTGCAACCCTTTCTACAGAGTTGTCCACAAACATTTAAATGTGGCATCTGCTTCTGTAACTGTTCTAATAGGATTATGTCTCATTTCGTACTAATATGAAACAAAGTTAAGAAAACATAAATGTCCAGCTTAACAAATGGATGGGGAAAACCCCCTTTAACTCCTAGGACACAGCAGATCCCCAGAAGCTTCCTACAGAGGCTTTCCTGATCGTATGCCCCTCTTACTTCCTGCATAAATAACTATCCCTCTTTACTTAAGAGTTTTACTTCCTAAATGTTCATCAGTAAGAAAAAAAAAAAAAAAGTTAATTTTGTTGTTTTTGAATTTTATATATGAAATCATAATGGTAATTTTCTTACTGTGTTGGCTTCTTTTCCTTAACATTATGCTTTTAAGATCCAGAAGTGTTTCTGTATGCATATGGAGTCTTTTTTCATTGCTCTTTAGGACTCCATCATATGAATATGCTATTATTTATTGATTTATTTTACAGTTGCTTGCAGTTTTGAACCATGCACTATCAACTTTTGAGTGCATGAATCCTAATGAACATAAGCAAGCATTTCTATGGGGTTTATGCCTAGGCATGAAATAGGCTAGGTCATATTATGTCTGTCTTCCAGGTCTACTAGAGATGGCCAATTGTTTTCCAAAGTGAACTTAACAGTTCACTCTTCCACCAGCAAATTGTGAAAATCCCTGTTGACTTATATTTTTGTCAACACTATTAGCACACACTACTGGATTTTTGCCATTTTATTTGTTAATATGTAATATCTTATTGTGACTTTAGGTTGCATTTATTTCCTTGATTGCTGGTAAGGTTAAGCATATCTTGAAGTGCTTTTTAACATTTTTACCCATTTTTCCCCTTTTTTTTCCCTTTTCTTGTTGCATTTTGAGAATTTTTAATATATTCAGAATATGAGCCCTTGGTCCGGTGGCACAGTTGATTGGAGAATCAGCCCCTACACCAAAAAGGTTGCGGGTTTGATTCCCAGTCAAGACACATACCTAGGTTGTGGGTTCCATCCCTGCTCAGGGTGTGTATGAGAAGCAACTGATTAATGTTTCCCTCACATCCATGTTTCTCTTTCATATCTCTCTCTCTCACTCACTCTCTCTCTCTTTCTCCCCCTTCTTTTTAAAAAAGAAAAATCAATAAAAAACATATCCTTGAGGATGAAAAAATATATATATATGGTGTCCCCCCAAAAAAATGTATACACACAATTTGAATAATTATAAAGGCAATGTTTATTAAACTACATTTCATTTTATCAGATGTTAAGGTGCATATATATATATTCAATATATATATTGAGAAACACCCTATATATATTCAGAATATGAGATCTTAGTAGTTACATGCATTTGCAAATATATTCTTCTTATTCATAGATTGTCCTTATTACTCTTTAAGTACAATTCATTGATGAACATGTGTTCTTAATTTTAATGTAGTCCATTTGTCAATTTTTCTGTTTTTGCTTAATTCTTATTATCTTAATAAACCAGTGTCTACTCCCAGACTCTTATTGAGAGACTACTGTTATATTCTTGAACTTTTATTTGATGCTCTTCACATTAGGTCTAAAGTTCTTCTAAAATTGATTGTGTATGCATGTGTATTAGATGAGATAGGGGTTTATTTAATTTTGTGTTTTCCTTATGGATAACCAGGTTTTGCAAAAAAAATATTTTTAAAAGATTATTTCCCCTGAATGTTTTATAAAACTACCATTACTAAATATCAAAATTCATATTTCTGTGCTGTGGTTCTGACCTTCTTTTCTGCTCCATTCATACCTTCGGGTATCCTTTCACTAATACTACCTGCTCTGAATTACTGTGTCTTTGTAGTTATTTTTGAAATTTAGACAGATTATGTGATTTCATTTCATAGTTATTCCACTTTCTAAACATTCTGATTTCAGGAAAATTAACATATAATTCACACAGAGCAGTTCTTAGAATGATGATCTAAGAGACAGACGTGCTGATTAAATGTACACCAATGTAATATCACACAGCCTTCTTAGAAGCATCACATTTATAGCACAAATATACTGCAGCTTCATAAAAACCACTAAGAATGACATAGGAAGACAGACATTCTACATCCTATCAGTGCAAATACGAAAAGAACCAGTGGAAGTGAAAACATAAAAATATTACCTATTATCCTCCCAGAAGAAATACAGGTGGAGAGTTGGATAGGGGCCACCAATGTTAAATCCTTTCCACTGTGCAAATAGCAAAATTTTAAAGCTGCATGTCTTTAAAAAAACCTCAAACTTCCCTAGTCATTCCCAAGATCACCAGGAGGAAAAGCAGCCACTGTTCAAATTGTTAAATTGGGAACCAAGTTGCGGACATTAAGGCAAATATTTTGGAATTAAATTTTGCAGGAGGATGCAGGCATGACAAATTTAGTGGTTAACCATTTGCTGGTGTGAATGCTTCTTAGTCTGGACTTGCCTTCCTGAGCACATTCTAGAGACCACTCCTGAAGCAGATAGCAGTCTGGCCTGTGGTAAATACTAGGGCCTTACCACACAACCGGGAGAAAGTAAGTCTTTAAGTGTTCTTCTCAAGTACATTCATATCAGTACATTGCCCTCAATTCCTTGGCAAGGGCATGTTTGAACCTCATTTAGATATCTAATTGCTTTCTTTGTTAGTTATTTCTCACTGCTTGCAGATTGGTGAGTAGCATGTGACTAAATGCTTGATTCTTGTCTGAGTTATCCAAATATTCTCAGTCCCTTCCGACCTTGTTTCTTTCTTATTCATTCACTCACCAAGTCTTTATTAGGCACCACCAGTGTGCTAGGTACTATGTTGGCTGTTATGTGTGTTGATGAATTAAATATTCTCCATGATTTTATAGAATTAATAGTTCTGGGATAATTATTTTGTTCCTGTTGCTTCTTCCTCTCTCATTCTCCTCAGCAGTATATCCCACGACACTTATCATTACTTGGCAGACAGTAAATGTTTCTGTAAATGTGTGTTCATCAGGAAATTAAAATAAGAGGTTGAAAGGGCATTTGGAGCTCAGAAATGAGAAGAAAGTTTAAATTATTTTCCTAAAGCAAGTATTTACCTCTTTTGTTTTTTAATCATTCTCTGAGGCTTGGAAACTGCTGTGGCTGCAAGAACACTCCCACGGGGGTGGTCATCTATTCTGCATTAGGGATGCCAGTGATGTGCTCCATTAGTGTGGGGCCCATGTGCTGACTGTGCTCAGAGAGGAAACAGCAAACTGAAGTGAGTGTGATTAGGAGTTATTCGTTTATTATTGGGACAAAATAGTCTAGTTATTTCTGCCACTTGCTGCATGGATCTGAGAGCAAGAGTCCAAGCACCCATCACTTCTTCTCCCAATGACCCTTTAACTGGCTTTAGGTTTGTTCATCTTCTAATGTTTATTGATTGCATTTTAAAACAAATTAATTTTGGTTAAGCAAGCAATTTTCATGAATAGAAAAATAATTGCAGGATAGTGATTTTATCTGTGGGGTATGTGAATTACTTTGTCTTTGGAATGAGTTTATTGATAGGGTCTTCTGAATATAGTACTATATATTGCACTCAGGTCTAATATATTTTTAAAAGTATAAAATATTTTATTTATTTATTATTATGTTTTAACTAGAGGCCCAGAGCACAAAATTCATGCACAGAGAGGGTGGGGTGTCCCTCAGCCCGGCTTGTGTACTCTCCAATCTGGGACCTCTCAGGGGATGTCCAACTGCCAGATGTCCCACAGGGATTGGGCCTAAACGAGCAGTTGGACATCACTCTCACATCCCAGGACCACTAGCTCCTAACCTCTTTCCTGCCTGTCTGTCTGATTGCCCCTAACTGCTTCTGCCTGCCTGACTGATTGCCCTTAACTGCCTTTGTCTGCTGGCCTGATTGCCCCCTAACTGTTCCCCTACTGGCCTGATCACTGCCTAACTGCCTCTGCCTGATGGCCTGATCACCCCCAACTGCCCTCCCCTGCCGACCTGATAGCCCCCTAACTGCTTTCCCCTGCTGGCTTGATCGCCCCTAACTGCTTGCTGCCCTGCCGGCCTGATTGCCCCTAACTGAATCTGCTTGGGCCCCTGCCACCATGGCTTTGTCCAGAAGGAAGTTGGACGACCAGAGGATGTCCAGTCGACCCAGTCTAATTAGCATATTACTCTTTTAGTAGTATAGATCCTCACCAGAGGATATTTTTCCAATTGATTTTTAGAGAAAGTGGACAAGGAGAGGGAGACAGAGAGAGACAAACATCAATGTGAGAGAGAGAGACGACTGGTTGCTTCACTTATGCACCCTGAACGGGGCCAGGGATTGAGCCTGCAACTAAGACACACTACAATTGAGACAGGTACCCCTTGACTGGAATGGAAACTGGGAGCCTTCAGTCTGAGAGCCAATGCTATATCCACTGAGCCAAACCAGCTAGGGGGTAAACATATTTTAAATGGCTGTCCTTTATAATACATACATATACACTGAGTGGTCAGATTATTATGATCTAAATGCATAATAATCTGGCCATTCAGTATATCATTTAATATATATTAGAGGCCTGGTGCATGAATGCCTGGGTGGGGTTTGGCCAGCTTGGCCAGAGGGAGGAGACATGGGCAGTTGGCCAGCCTGCCTGCTGGTTGAACTCCTGGTTAAGAGGACAATTTGCATATTAGCCTTTTATTATATAGGATTTACACGGAGTGGCCAGATTATTATGCATTCAGAGATCATAATAATCTGGCCACTCAGTGTATATCTCCTAAATAATAAAAGACTAATATGGAAGTTGACAGAATGGAGTAGCTACTGGTCGCTATGATGCACAGTGACTACTAAGGGGCAGGTGCTCAATGGGGGGGAGGGGAGAAAAAGAGAGAGAGAGAGAGAGAGAGAGAGAGAGAGAGAGAGAGAGAGAGAGAGAGAGATTGAGAGAGAGATTGAGAGAGAGAAACAGAGAAACAGAGAGATGTGAGAGATATACATTGATTGGTTACACTCACTGACCAGGGCTGGGAAATGAATCTGAAACCTACCCTGTTTCCCAGAAAATAAGACAGTGTCTTATCTTAATTTTTTCTCCCAAAGTTGCGCTAGGTCTTATTTTCAGGGGATGTCTTATCTTTCCATGCGCTAGGTCTTATTTTCGGAGGATGTCTTATTTTTGGGGAAACACAGTAGCTATGTGCCCTTGACTGTGAATTGAACCTTTGGTGTTGGGGGGAGATGCTCTACCAATGAGCCACACTGGCCAAGACTGTTCACTTATAGAGTTTTCCTCATACAGATCTTGCATATATATTTTTTTAGATTTATATCTAAATATTTCATTTTGGGGGGCTAGATAATGTAAATGATATTTTATTTTCAAATTCCACCTATTCATTGTTGGACATGAGAAGTCTGTTCATTTTTCTATATAAACCTTATATCCTACAACCTTAGTATAATCACTTATTAGTTACAGGATTTTTTTGGTGAATTCTTTTGAATTTTCTATATGGATTATCATGTCACCTGTAAACAGACAGTTTTATTCTTCCAAATCTATATGCTTTATATATATATATATATATATATATATATATATATATATATATATATATATATTTTTATTGTATCAACAAAGACTTCTACTATAATCTTAAAGGAGTGGTAAAAAGGGACACCCTTGTCTTGTACCTGTTCATAGTGGGAAAGCTTCAAGACTCTCACCATTAAGTATAATTTAACTGTAGGCTTTTAGGCTTTTTGAAGATAGCCTTTATGAAGTTGAGGAAGTTTCCTTCTATTTCACTTAGATTTTTTGAGCACTTACTATGTACCAGACACTGAATTCAATACTGTTTTTACTTCAAACCTATGGTTTTGGTAATATTATTTACCTTTTACAGACATTTTGAGATATTCAACCACTTTACAAGGGCAACCGACTTAGTATTCTGACCTGGCAAGTTGCCGAATGATGTTTTCTTCATATCACAGTAGTCTCTGTGTCTGCTCTTATTTTAAAATATTTTATTTTCTGCTTTTATTTTTCTGTATCCTCCTACTACAATAGAATAGTAAAAAATATGAGGTCAGGGAGTTCTCTGTGTTGTTCACTATTTAATCCCCAGTGTCCAAAATTGTGGCTAGCCCATAATAGTTGCTGAATAAATAAATTAACTAGTAGGTTCTATGTGAGTTCAGGCAGCCAATTCTGGTGCCTAAGCTCATGAAAGAGTTTCACTGAATGCTCTCATCCTATGGTCCAAAGAGTATTAGGTAACTGCCTTTCTTAGGTTACTATTGGCTAAAGGTATATGGGGAAAGATGGATAGAGCCCTATTGTAGTGTCACAATTCAGATTTTGAAACATAGAATTATACCTAACTATCAGTATCATTGATTAAATCAGACTGAAAGGATTTAATCAAGAAAGAAAACCTGAATAAATTTTTAAAAATCTCTTTACCTATTTACAAATGAGTTCAATTTAAAATCAGAGAACAAGGAGACTTTGCTGTTTCTCTCAACTTGTTGGCTGCTGTATGTCATCATTACTCCTGAGATCTTTCTATTATTTCAAAATCTGAAGTTAAAATTAGTACGGGGATTTGAGTCTCTTATATTTCCCAGCTGGATTTTTTTAAATCTGAATGATTTGCATGTACACATTCAGGGTTTTCGTTCTGTATTTTTAATGCCAGTTATGAAATGATCTAGTTACCACACATAAGTTAATAAGTAGAGTTACAACAGGGCATTTGTGGTATTTCAAATAAATCAGAGGCAAAAGTAATTATGTTTAATTAGATTCAAACTATGTGGCTGTTTAGAATGAGTGAGTTCTGTTGTCCTTATTCAAGGTCAGTATAGATATCTCCCCATTTGTGTATTACTGGATGGCACTTTGACATTCATAATTAGCTATGTTCTACTACAAGCAGTTGCTGTGTACAGCTTCCTGCCAGCCGATACTATACAGATGAGTTTGTTCAGAGCTGGTCCTACAGCAAAAAGATTCAAGAAATCACCCCTATTAGTTTTGAAAAATAATACAGTCCCTGAAAGACATATATGAAAGGAAGAAAGACATTTATAAAACTAGAACATGTCATTCATATTATTTATGTGCTTCTCTAGACAGTTATCCATGGAAACTACTTGACAAACTTTAAACCTGATATTATAATTCAGATGTATCCTATTTAATATAAAACACCCAAAATACTCACTCTCTTCACATAGCAAGCCAAAAGGACATCTCCTTTGTGTCCCACCAGAGTAATGCCAATTACTGAGGACTTATTTGCCAATGACTTAGTAATGCTAATTCTTATCCTCATTACAAACATACAAATTGCAATAATTTTGGCAATTAAGAGAAAGTGGAGGGTTTGGAAACCTGATTTGTGTGACTCCAAGGCATATATTCTACTTAATATTCACTGAAATACAGATTGAATAGCATATGATTAAGAAAGTATGTGAGAGGAGAACCAAGATGGCAGCATAGGGCAGACGCCCGAATGCAGCCTACCACAACAAGTTTGAATTAAGAACTGAAAAACAGGGGAAACATCACCCTGAAGCACCAGATGGCTGGCTGAGGGGAAGCTCTACCATCTGGGAAGGAGAGAGAAGGCGCGCTAAACCTCAGGAACTGTGAAGGTACGGAAAACTGTGTGCGTGAAAAAGCAGCCGCAGAGTTTGCTGCCAGCTTGCTTGCGGAGCGCGGAGAGGGCGGGCCAAGTTCGCTACCAGCTTACTCCCTGCACAGAGAGGGAGGACAGCTAATGCGCTGTTGGCTTTCTTGTTCAGGAGGAAACCAAAACCACCCTATTGCGCTGATAGACGGCCCCAGACAGGGAGAGGCCAGACTGTCGGGTAGTGGGCTGGGATGTCTCGGAGGTGTGTGAAACCAGCAGCCATTATTGTGGGACTCAGAAGCCAGATCCTTGTAGGGAGTGGCTGAATAAAGCTTGTCTGCACCACCCGAGACTACGCCCCATCCAAGCAGAGCACAGAGGCCCTTCCAGTGGCTAGCTTCCTAGTTCGCTGCTAATAGGACTCCAAAGCTTGTCTGCGCCTATACCAAAGAGGTGCGCGAACCTGCAACCAAGTGTGCGGGACTCAACAAAGCTTGGCTGTGCCACCCCAAGACTCCGCCCATCCAAGCAGAATATAGAAACCCTCCTAGCTGAGACACTTCTGATCCTCATAGCCAATTGGCTTGGAGATCAACGCTTCCCAGTGATACCAACAACAAGCAAGGTTTAACAACAAGACTGCACAGCCCACAAAGGGCTACACCAAGACTGTCCACCTCAGGTAACTGGGAGGCTGACTCACTGAACTTTATAGGACACCTTAGCACACAAAGCCATACTACCAACTAAGGGAAGCTGTGAAAATGCTAAGACAAGGAAACAGATCACAAACAAAAGAAATGGAGGGAAAGAAAAGACTGGATATAGAGTTCAAAACCACGCTTATAAGGTTTTTCAAGAATTTCCTAGAAAAGGTCGATAAGACCTATGAGGAGATGAAAAGGGATCAACAAGAACTAATAAGTGATCAACAAGAACTAATAAGGGATCAACAAGAACTAATAAGGTATCAACAAGAAATAAAGAATACATTGTCTGAAATAAAAAGTATTATACAGAGTCCTAAAAACAAAATGGAAGATCACAAGAATCAAGTCAAAGATTTGGAACATAAAGAGCCAGAAGACACTCCACCACAGAAGCAAGAAGACAAGAGAATTCAGAAAGTTGAAGATAATGTAAGAAACCTCTGGGACAATTTCAAGCGAACCAACATCAGAATTATGGGGGTCCCAGAAGATGAGAGAGAGCAAGATATCAAAAACATACTGAAAGAAATAGTGACAGAAAACTTCCCCTACCTGGTGAAAGAATTAGACTTACAAGTTCAGGAAGCGCACAGAACTCCAAACAAAAGGAATCCAAAGAGGACCACACCAAGACACATCATAATTAAAATTCCAAGAGCAAAAGACAAAGAGATAATATTAAATGCAGCAAGAGCAAAGCAGGTAGTTACCTATAAAGGAGCACCTATACGATTGTCAGCTGATTTCTCAACAGAAACCATGCAGGCCAGACGGGAATGGCAAAAAATATTCAAGGTGACAAATAGCAAGAACCTACAGCCAAAAATAATCTACCCAGCAAAGCTATCACTCAGAATCGAAGGCCAGATAAAGAGCTTCACCAATAAAAAAAAGCTAAAGGAGTTCATCACCACCAAACCAGAATTATATGAATTGCTGAAGGGGGTTCTTTCGGAAGAGAAAGTAAATAAAGGTAAAAACTATGAACAACAAATACGTAACTATCAACAAGTGAATCTAAAAACCAAGGGAATTAAAAAAAAAATCTGATGAACAATATTAACTGGTGAATATAATATTATAGAATCAGAGGTATGGAAGGGAAGTGGACTGATGTTTCTCAGGGAAAAGGGGAGAGGGGAGAGTGGGAAGAGACTGAACATAAATGGTGCACCTATGGATAAGGACAATGGGGGGTGGGGAAAGGGCAGTGGGTAGGGTGGGAACCTGGTGGAGGGGAGCAATGCGGGGGGGAGATTGAGGAACATTTGTAATAATATGAACAATAAAGATTTACTTAAAAAAAAAAAAAAAAGAAAGTATGTGAGTTGGTGCTTTCAAACTGAAGGTCTTCTTCTTGGTCACCTAAAAGATAAAATGAATGTCTTTTGGTGATGATGAACTTTATGTGAAGCATTTGGAATTTTTTTCTAAAAATGAACATGCATTCTTTTAATACTGTTAAGCTATATTTTAGCATATCTCTTTAGTATATCTCTTTAATAATCATAATTGGAAAAATTAAGAGCAGGGATTGTCTTTCACGAAAAAGTAAAAAACAAACAAACAAACAAAAAACTATATTCAGTAGTTTGGAGAGAAGAATGTGGATTATTCTATTACCAGCACAGCCAATTTTTTAATTCATTCTGGATATTCAGTGCCAACAGTAACAAGACACTATACCAGGGAAGGATGTTGGTAATCCTATATAATAAAAGCCTAATATGCTAAGTGTCCGCTTGATTGGTGGGCCGTTCAACCAATCAAAGTGTAATATGCTAATGATATGCTAAGGCTGCTCAATTGCTTGCTATGACATGCACTGACCATCAGAGGGAAGACGCTCCAACCAGTAGGTGAGCTTGCTGTTGGGGTCTGGCTGATAGGGACTGAGTGAGATGGGCAGGACACGCCCTGGAGCTCTCCTGTGGTTCCTCCCTGGCTGCAATCATGCACCAGTGGGGTCCCTCATCCTGGCCTGCACCCTCTCACAATCCGGGATCCTCAGGGGATGTCAAAGAGCAGTTTCAGCCTGATCCCACAGGGCAGGCCTAGGGACCCCACTGGTGCACAAATTCATGCACTAGGCCTCTAATCTAATATAAGCTGTTTTATCAAGAGATCCCTAAACCTTATGAAAGTCTAACCATGCTTTTGAGTAAAATCTGAGCAATACTAATTTCAACATTTAAATAAGTATTCTTTTTCAAAGTATAATATTGTGGCTTAGTATCATAAAACTTTCATAGTCTTTGGAGCTAGATTTTTAGTCTTTGGACCTGAGATCTGATCACCTGACTGTTATTCTTTCTTTTATAAGATCAACTGAGATAAACTTTTTAACTTCCTTAGGCCTCCATAACAGTTATAGAAATTAACTGTTGTGACCATTAAATGAGATAAGGTATATAGAAACCCTGGTAAATAATGGATGCTACCATTATTGTAATTGAAACAGAAATTTAGATACATCTCAGTTAAAATCTTTTAATTTTTCTTGCAAAGAACAGTGAGAACTGAAGAGTTTCTTGGCATGGTCTAGGACCCAAGACCATGACTCCTGATCCCTACTAGTTCAATGCTGGATATTTTGTGTAAAAAAGAAAGAAAAATATCTGATGGATATTCACTTGGGGCCAGGATTCTGTTTTCACCTTTCCTCCCTCTCTGCCTGTCCATCTTTTCACTCTCCCTGCCCCTATCAGATCATTGTACAGAACATTGAACCTTGTATCAGACATTATCAAAAGAATGTGTGTGCTAGAGTGATTTTTTTAAATCCACAAATTAATGAGTGACTCACAGGTAGAAAAATAGCTGGAATTAGCTTGCCTCTAACTTGATAAATCCTGCCCTTTTTATCTGCCTTCTAGATTTTGTGTTAATAAGAACAGGCTGGTTCAGAACACCATTAACTGCAGAGGTAATTCACAGCCACACATTATCACTTAGATCTTTCTTCTGCTTCACAGCCCAGGAATGGTAGTCAGCTAATAATAAAGAACTCTGGATCATTTGGAAATGTCTATATAACCTTGATCTCTTCTATCTCAGGGAGATATTATCACTCTATTGTCCTGAATGCACACTCAATTTCAAAGACAGTTTGACTCCTGGGGCTTTGGGGAGGTCATGGCACTGGGGGGAGCCTTTCTTTCAGAAATAAAGTTTCTTATCTTCAGACCTCTTGCTTCCATCATTAGGAAGCAGAAACCCTGACAGTTCCACAGTGGAGTCTATTAGGTGCAGCCTTTTCTATAGATTTCATTTAATATATCCTGCCGAAACTGGTTTGGCTCAGTAGATAAAGCGTTGGCCTGCAGACTCAAGGGTCCCAGGTTCGATTCCCAGTCAAGGGCATGTACCTTGGTTGGGGGCACATCCCCAGTAGGGGGTATGTAAGAGGCAGCTGATCGATGATTCTCTCTCATTGATGTTTCTAACTCTCTATCCCTCTCTCTTCCTCTCTGTGAAAAATCAATAAAATATATTAAAAAGAAAAAAAAAGGCAGCTAATCGATGATTCTCTCTCATGGATGTTTCTAACTCTCTATCCCTCTCTCCTCTCTGTAAAAAATCAATAAAATATATATATATATATTTTTAAAAAAAGAAGAAGAATGAAGGGCAAATAATGGCCAAAAATGTTTCAAATTTTATGAAAATTTTTATTGATTTACATATCCAAGAAGCTCAACAAACTCCAATAGCATAATCAGAAACAACAAAGTCAGACTGTTAGCCAAATCCAAAGAGAATCTTGAAAGCACTAAGGTATAAAGAACAAAATGGGTATTATATAAAAGAAAAATACTATAACCATAATTTAATAACTTAGTTAATGTGTTTGTTCAAAGGCAAAATGAACAGCAGAGAAAAAAATCAGAAACTAGAGAACACAGAAGTTACTCAATTTTAAAAAAAGAAAAAGAAAAGAAAAAGGAGAGAAACTAAACAACAACAACAACAAAACAACAAAAAAAAAAAGTTTAACAAAGCCTCAGGGACGTATGGGTCTATCCAAAAAAGAAAGAGCAGAAACAACATCCCTTGGAGTTGTGGGAGTAGAGGAGGAAGAGGCAGGGCAGAAAACCACGCACTCTACAGAATGGTCCTGCCACCTGGGTACCCACCTGGCCCCATACCCAGTTATGTCGACATTATTGACTATATTCCCAACATTGCAAACTGCATTTCTGTGGCTATTCTGCAACTACCAATGTGTACTATTTAATCTCTCTAGTTCTTCACCTTGACCTTTGACTCCTCCCCTTTGACATCTGTCAGTCTGTCCTCTGTATCTATGAGGCTGTTTCTATTTTGTTTGTTTGTTTTGTTCATTAGATTCCACAAATCAGTGAAATCATATGGCATTTGTCTTTTTCTGACTGGCTTATTTCACAGGTGGAGTTGTTTTTTTAAAGAGGGCAGTTCTGAAAAAACTCAAAAAAAGTATTGCCCAAAACCTTCTCAAATTTGGGTGGAGAAATGTAAACATAAAGATTTGAGAAGCTGAGCAATCCCAAACAGGATAAGTTCAAATAACTACATGCTAAGACAATCTTAATTAAATTTCTAAAAACAAAAACTAAAAAACAAAACAAACAAACAAACAAACAAAAACAACGTTGAAAGCACTCAGAAAAAATCAACACCTTACCTAGAGAGAAAAAAACAATTAAAATGGCATCAGAACTCTTATCAGAAATGATGAAGACTTCAAAAAAACCAACATTTTTAAAGTCCTGAAAGAAGAGAAATCTAAACCCAGAATTCTACATCAGCGAAAATATCCTTTAGAAATAAAGGGGAAAATCAAGACATTTTCAGATGAAGGAAACTAATAAAATTTGTCACCAACAGGCCTTACTTAAATGAATGGTCAAAAAAAATGTCATTTTCAACAGAAAGAAAACAATAGAAGAAACCTGGGAAGATTGGGACAGATATTACCTAATAGGCAATCTGTTGGGAGATATTTTAAGGTCATACACATATCACAGTCCCCATTAAAACCCTCCAGATTTTTTATCCATTGATTCCATTGATTCTTCTTCATTCTGAACCAAACTAAATTATGATGGTTTGAAAATGATTGTTTTACAACTTCAGCATTTTGTCCACATTTACCACCTAAAATTTCTCTCCAAGTTATTTCTTTGGTTATATGTCTATTTAATATCAACATGGGCATGAGAATTTCTGTTTTTAACAATTTATAATTAATTATATCCTTTCGTTGTTTTGTGCACAAAGTACCCCAGTTTTAGCCACTTGAAGACATTTTGGACTCTTGTCCTTATGACATGCCCCTCTATTTCATTAGGCAGTTTTCATTTCTTATATAACAAGGTATGCCCAGCTCATCTTATTCCTTCCCTGTCTCAGCCCTGGAATATATAATTTCTCCACGAGCTCTAGTTCTTTTGAACAAGAAATAGTAACTCGAAACCAAGTTCTTGGCATTGGGTATGCTCATTGTCACTGATGTATCTTTGGTTATAATTTACTTGATCAGAAATAGCTAGAATATGCACAGGACCAAATATATCCACATAAACATATTTGTGTATGTGTACATACACACATTAATAAAACTATGCATATTCACATTCAATTACATATATATGTTTTAATGATACTTTCAATTCTAATTCATTGTCACAGGTTTTTTTCCTTGTCTTCCTTCTTCCACATTTTTATCTTCCTTTTTCTACAGTGAGAACCTCGTTCATAACAGCATCAATATCTATATTTATTTGCTCACACTCCTATAATATGTCTAAAATACATTCTAAATAGCTTCACCCATACATGGCTATAAAGATATTCTCTTTCTATGTGTAAGTCAAACTTCAAAACTGACAATTTTTCCCCCCAGGACTATATCAATCAGTGTGTTTTCAGCTAGAAAAAAGAGAAAAATCTGATTTAAGATATCTTTGACGTAACAAAGTTTGCCTAGCTGATGTGGCTTTCTTGGTTGAGCATCATCCCATCACCAAAAGGTCACCGTTTCTATTTTGGTCAGAGCACATGCTCTGGTTGTGGGTTCATCTCCCATTGGGGTGCAGTTGGGATGCGCATGAGAGTCAGCCAATCAATGTTTCTCTCTCACATCAGTGTTTCTCCCTCTCCCATCTCAAAATCAATAAAAACTTATTTTTTAAAAAAGGACAAAAAATTAAAGTAACAAAGATTGTTATTCACTTATTAAATTGAGAAACATTGAGTACCTATTAGGTAGCAGCTACTGATCTAGGCTATTGAGACATAGCTTTGCACAAAGCAGTGTTCCTGTTTCATAGAGCTCATGTTCTAGGAGTATTGTAGACAGTGAATAAATAATCAAATGAATCTGATCCTCTATTATGTAACAGAAAGTCCATTGTAGGGGAGGTGCTCCAGGGTTGGTCTGAGCTGTCAACTATGTCTCCACTTCTCTTGATGTTCCCTGTTTCCTTGATATTGGCTTTCTATCCAGGTAGGGAGCAAGATGAATATAAAAGTGCTTGACACCTATTCTTACAGAGAAAAAGATAAACCATCCCTTCTGGTTGCTCTAATTTCAGAGAGTGAAAACTTTCCCTAGATCCTTTAGTGGGCTTTTCTTCACTTTTAATCCACAAAATTTGGTTCGCACATTCATATGAGAACAAATTATTAGCAAGGAAAAACAAAACAAATAAATTACTATGATTGGTTCAGAAAAATAATCTGGGAAGGAATGGATATTAGTGAATCAACAGCAATGCCCACTACAATGGCTTTATGGTAATAGATGAGTAATAAATAGATTTTAAACATAAATATGGTTTGTTTTCAATAAACATTTTTTCTTATATTTTAGAAGCTTCTGAATAGAAAATAACTAAATAAAAACAGACTTGGAGGATTTCATTACCCCTTCTTTTATTCACAATAAGCAAACACCAATCAGATCTCTTTGAGAAGCTTGCTTGTGTCTTATTTTATTACAATCTTCCTGAGTAATTTTCCTTCCAATTTCAATTAATTTGAAAACAATCTAGTCAGACATTTATTACAAGGAGAAGTCATAGATTCAACAAACTTTTGTAATATATTTCAAAAATCAGAATTATGTGGAAAATATATTCATAGAAGGTAAGTCATTTAATTTCTAATATCTGGACCATAAGGCAAACTCATTAAATTAAGTCCAATAAACCTGAACCATAGCTGTTTTGTAGTAGAAATGAATAAGTTTTTTGTATTAGTTACTGGAAATACATGCTTTGTTTTATGTTTGTTTATTAGAATCCATGACAATTGAAATAGTTGAAAACTTTACTTGTTTTTCTTGAGCCCATGTTTCATAAATATTATGGTTGGTTTCTGGGAAATATGTTATTAGCAAGAATGAGTATTTCTAAGTAACACTGCATTGGATACATCTAAGCAATGCTACACTACTGTTCATTTTGGGGGGATGCAAAGGAAACTGATAATGCTGACTAAATGCAATTTAATTAATTTCCCATTCTAAAAAAGAGTATCTAGTTCTTTATAAACTTTGGATATTAACCCCTTATCAGATGTACCATTAGTGAATATGCTCTCCAATTCAATGGGTTGTCATTTCATTTTGTGGGTGGTTTCCTTAGCTGTGCAAAAAATCTTTTGTTTGTTGTGGTCCAATTTGTCTATATTTTGTTTGTTTGTTTCTGAGGAATAGATCAGAAAAAAAAATAGTGCTACAAGAAATGTTCAAGATTTTACTGCCTGTGTTTTCTTCTAGAATATTTATGATTTCAAGCTTTACATTTAAATATTTAATCCATTTTGAGTTTAGTCTTGTGTATAGTACAAGGAAGTGGTCTAGTTTCATTTTTTTGCATGTATCTGTGCAATTTTTCCAACACCATTATTGAATAAACTGTCTTTATCCCATTGCATATTCTTGCCTCCTTTGTCAAATATTAATTGACCATAAATGCATGGATTTATTTCTTGGCTCTCTCTTCTTTTCCTTGACCTGTATGTCTGTTTTTATGGCAGTGCCATGCTATTTTGATTATTATGGCTTTGAAGTTTAGTTTGATATCAGGTCGCAGGATACCTCAGACTTTGTTCCTTATATATCCAAAGAATCCCAAAATGCTGATTCAACAGAATATATGCATTCCTCTGTTCCTTGCAGTGCTATTTACAATAGCCAAAATTTGGAACAGCTCAAGTGCCCATCAGTAGATGAATGAATAAAAAAGCTTGGTGTATTTACAATAGAGTACTACTCAGCTGTAAAAAAGAAGAGAATCTTACCTGTCATGACAGCATGGATGGAACTTTTAGGTATTATGCTAAATTAAATAAACCAGTCAGGGAAAGACAAATGCCTTATGATTTTACTTATATGTAAAACCTGATAAACAAGAAGAAGAAGAAGAAGAAGAAGAAGAAGAAGAAGAAGAAGAAGAAGAAGAAGAAGAGGAAGAAGAAGAAGAAGAAACAGCTTCATAGACAGAGAGAACAAACTGACATCTGTCAGAGTAAGGGGTCTAGGGGACTGGGTGAAATAGATGAGGGCATTATTCCAAAAAAAATTATGCACAACAAACAGTACGATGCTTACCAGAGGGAAGGATGGATGGACACCGGTGAAAAAGCCTCAGGAGAGCATGTGTCTCTTGGACCTTGAGTGATATGTTCATTGGTGTTGAACTCATACCTGAAAAATCTAAAGTGGAAAGTGTGAATGAGGATAAACGGTGACTGAAGAAAAAGAGACATTGGATTGTGAGTATACAACGCAATGTGCAAACGATGTACATACTTGAAACCTATATAATTTTATTGACCAATGTTACTCCAATAAATATAATAAATTCAATAAATAAATACATAAGAGTATCTCCTATATATATTTAACATTTATTAGATGTCACTTTTTATTTATGGATTTAACATGAATAAAATATTCTAATAGTCTTACTTCTAAGTAATATGCATTTTTAAGACTATAAGAAAATGTGCAGGCTAGAAAATATTTCTGAGTTTAACATAAATATGCCTTTTGAGAAGTTATAAATAAGTGAATGCTAGAAATAGAGAGCACTTGAGTTCTAAGGAGTTGGCTTACATGATTTTATTTTAAAACAGATGTACAAATTGAAAAACAAATTGAGAGTACTCTAAGTATATAGTTTTCAATGCCAGTAATATTCACATATTTTTGTTTTAGCTTTTTATGTATTACATATGAGGTAAGAAGATAAGTAATGGTATTAACCTTTC
The DNA here is from genome assembly GCF_014108245.1 of Pipistrellus kuhlii. Classification (NCBI taxonomy): domain Eukaryota; kingdom Metazoa; phylum Chordata; class Mammalia; order Chiroptera; family Vespertilionidae; genus Pipistrellus; species Pipistrellus kuhlii. The sequence continues at coordinate 50,637,551 of NW_023425529.1, forward strand.
AGAAATTTCTATCTAAGTTAGTGCTGTGTTCTATCAATTAGTCATCTTGGAAGGGAATGCCCCTCCTTCCATGATGCTGCTCTTTCCCATATACCTATGTCAATGACTCTTTTTAGAATCGTCTTTGGTGTATATGAGAAACCAGTCTCATCACTTTAAAGTCATATCTTTAATTTTTCTCCCACAAATGTTGCATCACCAAATAATCATTAGATTTAGATCCAAATGACATTCAGTCAAAGAATAAATAGATGAAATCAGTCCTCATTAGAGGAAAGTTTGCTTATCTTGATCATTATTTTTAAGTGAAAACATATATTTGAACCTAATAATATTGAAAGTTGTTGGGAAAAGACTCATTCTCAAAGAACCAAACTTGGAATCATATGAAAAAAAATAATCAGTGCCTTAATAAATAATTACACCATCTGGAGTATGAAATATCTGTATATTATTCTTAGCAGTATAAATTATGCTGATGAGGAAGATTAGGTATGATTTTAGTATTTGAAGTAAATACTACATATATCTGACAGGAACAATGAATTTGCACTTCTTCCACTTGGAGTCTCTTGGACAGTCTCTGAGCCTTTGTAGGGAATGAGAGGTTCTTTTTGTTTTTTGATACATGTCTGTATTGTGGCATAGGTATTTGGAGAGATAAAGCAAGGTCTTCTTATTCTAAAATAATACACTATTTTCTTTCTTGAGAAGATTGTATAACAAGATGGAAAATGGAATGATTTCAGCCTCTGTTTGACTAAGTCCCCAAGTCAGAATTCTACTTATGCCATGATAAGATTGTCTGTGTGGGACTCACAAAGGAAATGGCAGAACACTGGTTTTTGATGATCGATTCCTCATTCACTTGAGATTTAAAGTACAGAAGCTAAAACATTGGATATTAGAAGATTTGTCTCTAGACTCTAGAAGAAGTTCTCTTTGAGTTCTATCCTACCCTCTTAAAGGACAGTGGAAGCACTGTACCTCATTTTAAGCCTAGAAAAAGCCTCAGGAGAGCATGTGTCTCTTGGACCTTGAGTGATGTGTTCATTGGTGTTGAACTCATACCTGAAAAATCTAAAGTTGAGAGTTCTAACTGCACTGAGAGCTGAGTAAAATATTGAAGATGGCTGCATTTCCAGAGTTTGGTGGGATGAAGGATTCATGACTATTTCCAGTGGGACAACAATGGGATACTTGAGCAAACAAGGCAAACTAAAGCTATCTTATATTTTGTCCACAAGGGCCATTTGGAGGCAGAAATCTGACTCAGGACTGAGAAAAACATCAAAAGCAGAAAAATAAAATCATAGAGTATATCATTTCAAGGGCTCTGCAAGAGAGAGATTCCCAGTATTGCAGGGTCCTAGAGAATCCCAAAATCACCCCATAAGAAAGAGTGTCAGTATTAAACCTCTGCCAAACCCAGAAAAGACTAATGCCCGCTGACAACAACCTCAGTCAGTGAGACCTTGATACTAGTATGCTAAGTGAAATAAGCCTACAGAGAAATAATGTATGATTTCACTACTATGCGGGACCTAATGAACAAAACAACAACTGATGAGCAAAGGTCCAGAGGCATGGATGCATGGAACAGACTGACAGATCCCAAAGGGGAGGAGGATGGTAGGGGAGAGGCCAACCAAAGGATTTATATTTATACTAGAGGCCTGGTGCACAACATACATGCATTCGGGGCAGCGGGATCCCCTCAGCCTGGCCCACGCCCTTGTGCAGTCCAGGAGCCATCAAGGGATGTCCAACTAATGGCTTAGGCCCACTCCCCACGGACATCTTTAGTGCTGCCAAGAAGGCAGCAAATGCTCCCACCACCTCCACTGCACTCGCCAGCCATCAGCTTGGCTTCTGGTTGAGTGTAGGCCCTCCCCACCCCACCCCGTGGGGGCGCACTGACCACCAGGGGGCAGCTCCTGTATTGTCTGCCCCCTGGTGGTCAGTGCACATGATAGTGACTTCTAGTTCCTCTGTTAGGTCAATGTGCATATTACCCTTTTATTGTATAGGAGACATGCATAGCCTATAGACACTGACAATAGTGTGGTGAAGGCCTGGGGTGGGGCTGGGAATGAGGCTGGGTATAAGGGGACAAAGAAGAGGGAAATGGAGGACATCTTTAATACTGTCAACAATTAAAACTTATTTTTTTTTTTAATAAGAACTTACCTGTGATTCACCTCTTCTATCTGTTAGAGGCTGTAAAAGGTGAGGGAGGGATACCACAGGCAAGAAAATAATGCCAAGAACAACAAGCCCTTCTTTTCCATTGCAGTTATCCACCTGACACAGGTGTGTGCTAAAAGTGACTAGAAAAGGCCTGGAAATTTCTTTAGGTTTTATTCAATGGGAAGTGGCGGCAAAAAAAAATTCCATGAAACATGTTTAAATGTGCAATGGCAAAAAAGTTTAAGATAGTTTTCTTATTATCTCTGTGAATTCAAATTATTCTGTATAACTGTTTCAATTGTCTTTTTATCGATATAGTGCCAGAATTACAGTTCTTTTTTTTTTTTTTTTTCAGAGGAAGGAAGAGGGATAGAGAGTTAGAAACGTCGATGAGAGAGAAACATCAACCAGCTGCTTCTTACACACCCCCCGCCGGGGATGTGCCTGCAACCAATGTACATGCCCTCTACCGGAATCGAACCCGGGACCTTTCAGTCCGCAGACCGACGCTCTACCACTGAGCCAAACCGGCTGCGGCAGAATTACAGTTCTTATACTCAAATCCAAAAGTTATTTCCAGAAGAAGATAATAACCTCAGAGTTGAAATCAGAGATGTTAGTGCTAGGCAGCTAGAATAGAAAAATGAGGAAGGCCGAAACCGGTTAAGGTCAGATAGCTACTAAGTGATAGAGGCAGGATACAATCCAAATCTTTGCAATGGTGTCTTTCTCAGGGAACACGTGGGCACTCAGCCACAGTCCTTCTACCATCTACCCATCCTACAGAATCAGATTCCTAGTTTTCTTCCTTACCCTTAGGTTATTTGGGGATGCATCCAAGTAAATAAAAGTTCTTCCCTTTAGCACTAGAGAAACAAAAACATTCATACAAGGACGTGAAAAGTATAGAGAATAAATTCACAGAAAGCCAGCCCTGCCAGAACCTCTCTGACCCATGCCCAGGTCACTTCTCCCTGACTTACTTTACTCCAAACACACGGACTCTTTGAAGCAAGTCAGCCATGGACCCACTTCAGAGCCTTTGCACTAAGGGCCTTCTCTTCCTTCAAATTTCTACAGGGCTAATTCTTTGACCACCCTCCCAGTGTTTGCAATAAAGGGAGTGGTACACCTTCTCTTTTACACCTGTGCTGGTCATCCTACTTAAAATTGCAATCAGTCCCACAATCCACAGCTCCAATCCCTCTTGCCTTGCTTTGTTTTATTCAAGTTCTTTCTATTGTAGAACATTTATCACTTTTCAGCAGCTAATTATTTATTTAATTATTTATTATGTCTATTATTAATACTAGAGGCCCAGTGCACAAAATTTGTGCATGGGGGGTGGGTGTCCCTCAGCCTGGCCTGCACCCTCTCCAATCTGGGATCCCTCTGGGGATGTCCGACTGCTGGTTTAGGATCGGGCCTAAACAAGCAGTTGGACATCCCTCTGCAATCCTGGACCTCTGGCTCCTAACCACTTACATACTTGCCTGCCGGATCACCCCTAACCACTCTGCCTGCTGGCATGATCACCCCCAAGTGCCTCCCCACCTTCGGCTTGCTCACTCCCAACTGCACCCCCTGCCAGCCTGCATACCCCCAACTGCCCCTCTTGCCAGCCTGCTTGCCCCAAATAACCTCCCCCTGCCTACTGGCCTGATTTCCCTTAACCTGCCTCTGCCTCGGCATCATCACCATGGCTTTGTCCGGAAAGATGTCCAGAAGGTCTCCCGGTCTAATAAGCATATTAACCTTTTATTAGTATAGATGTTTTTAATGTGTTTTTATTGATTTCAGAAAGAGGAAGGGAGAAAGATAGAAACATCAATGATGAGAAAGAATCATTAATCAGCTGCCTCCTACAATGTCCCACACTGGGGATTCAGCCTGCAACCCAGTATGTGCCCTGACCAGGAATCAAATTGTGACCTCCTGCTTCATAGGATGACACTTGACCACTGAGCTACAGTCACTGAGCTTATTAGTTATTGTCTCTCCCCTTCACTAAAATGTGAGATCCATGTTGCCATGTATTTTGTTGTTCTTCTACCTCAAAGTTGCTTGGCACATGGTAGACATGTACTGTATATTTATTGAGTAAATGAATTACTAAGTACTGACTTTTATCCACTATTAGAGCTATTACATACCACTGTGACTTACTGGCACCTTAATTTTTGGATTTTGCTCTACTCTACTTGCTAGAATCCCACTAATAATCTTGAAACGGCCCATTCTGAAAGTTGACCCTTGATCCCATCAGACCAGTCTGGGGTTCAGCTGTAGCGTCCAACCAATAGTGACTGAGCTCCTGCTCTTACCTGATAAGTCTCTGTCAAAGTCATCTGACATGAAAAAGTTCTTAATTTTCATAACATATATTGTCAACCTATTTTTGATTTATAAATTATAGCCGCTGCTTTTTTTTTTTTAATATATATATATTTTATTGATTTTTTACAGAGAGGAAGAGAGAGGGATAGAGAGTTAGAAACATCGATGAGAGAGAATCATCGATCAGCTGCCTCTTGCACACCCCCTACTGGAGATGTGCCCACAACCAAGGTACATGTCCTTGAATGGAATCGAACCTGGGACCCTTCAGTCCGCAGACCGACGCTCTATCCACTGAGCCAAACCAGTTAGGGCTATAGCCGCTGCTTTTGATAGATGCATGTGGATTTCAGTAAAAATAAACTATCTTTCATCATGATGAATTTTGATGTGTGAGTATATTCTAGTACTTACTAGGTAGATATTTTCCAAAATATTGATTTCTGATTCTACTTTGTAATTAAAATATAGGCATGAACCAATGTTTGCATGCAATATATGGTAGCTGTTTTTGCATAAATCTCAAAAATAAATATTTATATATGAGATTGAAATAAAATAAATGTAACATTGTCTATGGCTGTGAAATTGATAATTCTTGCTCCTACAATGAAAGATTTGCAGAGAAGATTATTTATTCAACACCATTCCCATGTGGATCTATTTAGTGCAACTTTACTTGCAAGAATCTGTAAAAATGCTAATAAACCACATTTTTCAGCAGCTTAGACCTGGTTCTTTATTTGTTTCTGGCTTTGGGATAACTTTGAGTAGGAAATATAGTGTCACCGTGGGTAATGAATGATGCATGCATGAAATAGTGACCTTAAAACAGCACATTTCTCTTAAAGGAATCAATTTACAAACCACTCCGGCTTAAATTTTATGAGCAATTATGCATCATGTCTTTTCTATGTAAATGATAGAAAATCTATTTTAATCAACATCAATTTCCATGGAATTGTAATTTTGCTAGTGTTCATTAAAAAGGATAAACTAGATATGGAAAATGGTTTTAAGGAAACAAAGATTAAAAGAAATATAGAAAAATTGTCGGGAAAATGCACTTTTCTTCAAAAGTTATGGTTTGGGAAAAATACAGAAAATCTCAGCAATGTGCCTGGGCATAATAAAGCAATCCTGGGAGAGTCTCCAAATGGCAATAACAGACAGAACATACTATTGTAAATTAGAAGAATCTTTTGTACTTCCCTAGTCAGGGCATATTGTTATGTTACAGGTAACTAGCTATGTAGCATTTTTCTGTTGTTGTTCCCTCCCTTTAAATACTTTCTTTCAGTTTTAATCTTACATAATCACAGTTTGATGCACCCTTGATAATTTTTTGCTTACTCATACTAACTGCAGCAGTTTCTGGTGGCAATACAGTGGAAGTGGACAGAATGTAAATAGATTTGAAGGTATCTTCAACTTCCTTGCAAAAACGAAATAGAAATAAAAACACTCTAGCCCTCAATGAACTCAATTATCCGCTTTCTTTTACCTAGATTCATACAGGAAGAATGGTATCACTATTCGTATAAATTTGTTCTCACAAAACTCAAATGAGTACTTATCACCTCATGAAAATCCCACCATGCTCCTGTAAATGTACTCTCCCATTGTCTCTACCCACCATTTCAAATATTTTTAGATATATTTTTATTGATTTCAGAGAGGAATAGAGAGGGAGAGAGAGAGAGAAAGATCAATGATGAAAGAGAATCGTTGATTAGCTGCCTCCTACTGGGGATGGAGCCTGGAACCTGGGCATGTGCCCTTGACTAGAATTGAGCCCAGGATCCTTCAGTCCGCAGTCTGATGCTCTGTCCACTGAGCCAAACCAGCTAAGGCTATTTCATATGTTTTCAAATCTCCCCCTATCTTCTTCACCCACCACTATTCCTGCACCCTTCAGTAGATGAGCTTGCCTTATGTACCACATAGGAAGATGGAATCAGACAGGAAAGGACTCATCTTTCTAACAGTAAGTGTGCAGATCTAAGCTTAAGCCCTGAGTCAAATCCCATTTCATCTTTACCGGCTATGGGGCCGAGGCAAGCTTATAATTTTTGCACATCTACAAAATGGTGATAACAATATGAATCTTACAAAGAATATGAAGATTAATACATTGATTTAATTAGCATAACATAATATATTCATGCAATGTGATTAATAACATACATCAGAAAAGAGTTTAGCATACAACAAAAATAGTGTTAGCTTTATCACCTCCATCATTTATTATTCTCTTCTATTAGAACAGAAAAAGTGTTCCTTCTTCTGTCAAAGGTCCTTCACATATGACTATCTTCTTCTTTTTAAAAAAAATATATTTTATTGATTTTGTACAGAGAGGAAGTGAGAGAGATAGAGAGCTAGAAACATTGATGAGAGAGAGTCATCGATCAGCTGCCTCTTGCACATCCCCCACTGGGGATATGCCTGCAACCAAGGTACATGCCCTTGACTGGAATCGAACCCGGGACCTTTCAGTCCCCAAGCCGACGCTCTATCCATTGAGCCAAACAGGTTTTGGCATGACTATCTTCTTAAACCCTTTTCTCTTTTCTTTACTATTGTTACCATAGATAGATAGTTCAGAGTGCTGAGGAGTCTCCCTGATGGGCCAAGATGGTACTGTGGGAGGCTCTTACACTGAGCATGACAAAACCTAGAAAGATGACTGGATAGTACCTAAGCACTCTAAAGCTAGCAAGATAATTGGATAGAGAAGAAAATAAAAACCTCCCCTTTTTGTCCCTGTGACAATGCTGGACTTAAGCAGGAGGAGAAAGCTTGATCTTTAAGAAGGAAGTCACCATTTTCCTAGGTCCCAGCACCTGAATAAAACCTCTTTCCTTTTGCAGCATCACTTGCCTTAAAGTACATCTTTCCTATATATTTTCATCCAAGTCCTCTCCTCTGCATTTCAACCTGCCCCTTTATTATGTTCCTTTCCTTAGCATATGGCCCTCCATTTCCTCTTCATCCAGTTGCTAAAGACAGAAAATTAGAAATCATTTTCAATATAGCTTTATAGTTATATCCTCCCCTCATCCAGTATGAAGCTCAGACAATTTAAAATCCCAATTTATTTTTTAAACTAGAGGCCTGGTGCATGAATTTATGCATGGATGAAGCTCCTTGGTTTGGCCAGCAATCAAGGCCTATTGGGGGGCTGGCCAACTAGAGGGAGGGGCCATGGGAGTTTGGTCCGCTTGGGGGACAGCCACAGGAGGTTGGCCAGTCAGAGGAAAGGGGCCACAGGATGTTGGCTGTGGCAGCTCTTGTGTTGAGTGCCTACCCCCTGGTGGTCAGTGTGCATCATAGCGGCTGGTCCACTGGTCGTTCTGGTCATTCCAGCTGTTCCAGTCATTCATTCATGGGGGTCACTTAGGCTTTTTTTAATGTTTTATTGGCTTTTTTACAGAGAGGAAAGGAGAGGGATAGAATTAGAAACATTGATGAGAGAGAAACATCGATCAGCTGCCTTCTGCACATCCCCTACTGGTGATTTGCCTGGAACCAAGCTTCATGCCCTTGATCAGAATCAAACCTGGGAGCCTTCATTCTGCAGGCTGACACTCAGGTTTGACAACTAAACCAAACCGGTTAGGGGCTGCTTAGGCATACACACATACACACACACACACACACACACACACACACACACACACGGCCCAGTGCACAAAACTCATGCACAGACGGGGCGGTTCCCTCAGCCCAGCCTGCACCCTCTCCAATCAGAGATGCCTCGGTGGATGTCCAACTGCCTGTTTAGGCCCTATCCCGATCAGGCCTAAAACAGACAATTGAACATTCCTCTCACAATCTGGGACCACTGGTTCCTAACCACTCACCTGCCTGCCTGCCTGATCACCCCCAACTGCCCTCCCCTGCCAGCCTGGTTGCAACTGTCCTCCCCTGCTGGCCTGATCTCACCCCCAACTGCCCTCCCCTGCCAGCCAGATCTCACTCCCAAAGACCCACCCCTGCTGGTCTGATCTCACTCCCCAATGCCCTCCCCTTGCCAGCCTGGTTGCCCCCTGCTGGTCTGACCTCCCCCCAATTGCCCTCCTCTGCTGACCAATTTGGTTCTAATTCATCAGTTTCTATGCAAGTCATCATCAAAAGCTCCGCCTCCTAGGCAGCCTCTGCCTCCTCATAGTTGACCCAGGTTCTGATTGGCCAGTTTCTTTGCCAGTCAGTGTTTCTTTGCCAGTCAGTGTCTCTTGTCTCTATATATGGTATCAATGGGGCCTGATCAGAAAGGCATGGCTGATCAGCAGTCCTGGTGGATGCTGCTGGCCAGGCTAGGAGGGAAAGAGAGAGGCAAGTCCTGGTCAAAAGCTGCTTCAAATGCTATAGGTCAACCCCTGCTTCTCTCTTCAGGTCTCTATCCAGGCCTGACTCAAAGCCCCCTCAGCAGTCACTGCTGGATCACTGGGCCTGCAACTGCAGTAGTCAGCACTGGATCACCATGGCAACCCAGCACTTACTTCCAGTTGGTCAGCCTTTGGTCATGATCAGTCGTTACACCCTGGCTCTTTACATAGAGATAATCTCCATATCTACACCTCTGCTGCCACTTTAAATTAATCTTATCTATATTTTTATTTTAACTATTCCATAACCAAGCTGGTCTATCTATAGAACACCAAGAATGATACATTAAAATGTAAATTGGCCTTTCTCTTTCTGTTTCTCCATCTATGTTTTAACATAGAAGAGTTACCAAGAATCTCATTTTGCCATTAAAGGCTTCAATGATTTGGTCACTGGTTCCAACAGTATCTCTCCTTCCTTCAATTCCTAAAGAACCATGATCTTTTATTTCACAATAGACTTTTCATGTAATATTCCCTCCTACCTGGAATGCTTTTCCTCTTACTTTTTACTTTGCTAATTTTACTTATATTTTATATTTTAGCTCAAATGTCACTTTTCTGGATAGCCCTCTTAATGTCCCAAATCTAAGTTACATCTCTCCTTTTATTTTCACTCTTGTAGCATTTTTCAAAATTTATGATATAGACCAATTTGCCTATTTGATTCTTACACTAGTCTGTGAACTCTATAAAGGCAAACATAAGGTATGCTTTGTTCAAACCCATGTCTAATCCTTGTAGCCATTTAATATGTAAATAAATGTATGAATACATGTGTGTATTTATCAGCAAGTTACCTAACCTCTTTTTGTCTCATCTGTGAAGTTGATATAAGAGTTTCTTCCTTACCAGTTTGCTTTATTAACCAAAAGAGAAAATGCTTATTATCTAATATGTTTGTTACCAAAAAGTATTGCTTCCTCTGCTCCCCTTACCATCCCAACCCCCAAGCCAGCAGCCTGATATAGTGGAAAATGATATCAGGTTTGGTGAAACTAGATTTAATTTTTTTTTCCAATTACCAGTGTGACTCTGGTAAAGTTATTCAACATCTATGAGCCTGTTCTCTCATCATAAACTGATATAATAATTACTATCCCAATAAGATTGTGGTTAAGAATATATTAAATAATGTATAAAGCATCCAGAAGGTAAACATTCTATATATGTAAGTTCCTAATTCCTAAATACCCAAGATACCATATATAGAGTAATTTCCCACCATTTTCATCCAAACTCACCTCTATATAAAAACACTTTTAAGCTAAAATGCTCTTTCAGAGGGCAAAGAAATCAGAGAAGTGTGTCAAATCTCCATCTTCAGAAGGAATATAAAGACCCTGGGGAGCTGAATAAAATACAAGTTCCAGGGCCCCCTCTCATTGACATTTGACTCATTAGATCTGAAATGAGCCCAGGGATTTGCATTTTTATAAAGCCAACAGGATGAAGAAAATGTTCCACTGGCTTTAATTCTGGAGACAAGTTTTTTAATGCATCAAATTTGGGATGGAATATTTTCAATCTTTCAAGTGTTTGGGTGAGAAACAAGTGACAGATGAGCCTATACCTCCTCAAAGGGCACATTTATTTCCTTAAGAGTTGAAGCTTTATTCATGCTGCTTTATGAAATGAACTTAATGTTGAACTTAGGCCATACAGGGTATTTTCTTTCCCCAAGGCACTATTTATCTCAATATAAATAGGCTTTCTAAGTTTTACGTGAACCTGTGCTTTACTCTCTTGGAAATCTACCAATGAGAAGAGTGATATTATAAATTTACATATGTTTCAGAAATAATGCATTTCCTAAACAAAATTCACGATTTTTCATAAGCCTGACATGTAAGCTTACATTTTATAAAGAATATATATTAGAAGAAGTAACACTATATAGTAGTAGTCACGGAATACAAATAAATCAAGAACAAAAATGGTAGAATGATGTAAAATAAGCATTTTATGTAAATTAAAAAAAAAATTCATGTCACAAGCCTTTCTTTATAAATCAGTGCCAAATACAGCATCTTCTTCTTTTTTTTCCAAAATGGCTTATATTAAACATTTTAAATCTCAGTGGTTTTATAAGTAAAAGCCATTTTATTATCTCTTTTTAAAACCAAAGTGTAAAAGAAAATTGAATGTCAAGGTACTAAGACACCCAAGGCATAAAAACCTATAAAGATTATTAGAAATAACTCCCAGGTACCATATACATGGAACAAACATTCCAGAGTTGCTTTGGATATATATATATGACTAGAGGCCTAGTGCATGAAAATTCATGCACTGGAGGGGGGTCCCTCAGCCCAGCTGCCCCTTATCACAGTCCAGGAGCCCTCAAGGGTGGGAGGCAACCAGGCGATCAGGGGAAGGGGATCCCCCCGCCCCCATTTCTGCTGCTGCCACTGCTGGCAATGCAACCCACAAGTGGCCCTGGTTACCTGACCCTTTGGTGGCTCTGAGCAGCTGGGTAGTCTCCATATAATAAGCTCACGTGCACCTTGGGCCAGCCCTGGGTGGCTGGAGTGCTGAGGGAACTGGGGGACTCTGGAGGCAGGTGCAAAGAGCGGCTGCACCCACCAGGGGGCAGGCCCAGCTGTGCTGCATGCCTGCCACCCCAACAGGGTTGAGGGGACTGTGTGCTGCCATCTTGTGACTATGGCACCACCATCTTTGAGGCAGTCAATTAGCATATTCCCTCATCATTGGCTGTGGGGGGCACTGTCTTTTGTGATTGTGTGATGGTCAATTAGCATATTCCCTCTTTATTATTAGAAAGGATTGTCTCACTCCATAAAATATTGTTAAAGATTACTAAAATGTGTAAACCTACATTGATAAGTATACATTTAATTTGTAAGACATGAGAGGAAATTTATGTCCTACATCTTACTATATAGGTATGTTTTTCTCCAGATGAGTGAAAACAGTGTTCTGAGTTCTGCATTTATAACTAAGATGACTCAAAGACATGAGGCTAGTTTGAAAATGTGTTAAGTTGAAAAAAGAGGCACTTGAGAGGTTTGCTGAGAAAATGATGCTTTAAGAAAAATACAAAAATTACTGGTATCCTGAAAAACCATCACTAGGACAGTCTATAGATGCATTTGTGTCAATAAGTTTTAGAGAGTTGATCCTGACATCTTGAAAGGCTGTGAGAACAGCCACATTTTGTATAGTGCCTGGGCTTGTGAAATGACCATGTGGGTGGACCATGTGAGGTAGGGAGGGGAAAAAATGCAGTCATTGTTGCCAGCTTTGAAAATGAGGATAGAGTAAGAATGAGATTGCTAAGAAAGTTACCTGGGCCCTTGAAAAGGTTATCTCTGATTATCAGTAAAGATCCCCTTCTTCAGATGAGGAAATGAGGAAGTAGAGGTGAAATCCAGTCCGATGACTACAACCCAACCCCATGTACCAGATTTTAGAACTGATATTCTCACCTCTTCCAATGTACCACTCTTTACCTGGGGGGAAAAAAGCCAGGAATGTACTGAGGGAATGGCCATCAGTCACTATCCTTCTCCTGTTCCATTTAGTTTTCCAAATCAGAGAAGGAAGACTGATAATCCATATTGCCCAATTCCAGTCACATGACTAGATTTCTTGGAATAATCCTTACATGGTAACACCTCATAGTAGTAAAGTTAAATGGGTTAAACTATCACACTTATTTTTATAGAGAAGTTATTGAGAATAATCTTTCTAAAAAATATATGAACTTTAGATATATTTATATATTTGAGAAACTTTATTAAATTAGTTAAGTGCCTGACGTTTATATATATATATAAATATAGATATGTGTTTAATGTATTTCAGAGAGAAGGGAAGGGGGAAGATGAGAGAGAACCATTGATCAACTGCCTCCTGCACAGCCCTTACTGGGATTTGAGCCCATAACCCGTTGCATGTGACCTGACCAGGAATCAAATCATGATTTCCTGGTTTATAGGTTGACACTCAACCACTGGGCCACACCAGCTGGGAAAAGATTGGAAACTTTTTATTCATTTTTATCTTTTTAACTTATTTAGGCATAGGGGCTTATAACATTAATAATAAAAATACTTTTATAACACTTTGGCTAAGTCATAGTTCCACTTAATTCCCAGAACACTAATTAGAATTACGACATTGTGATGTGGATAATTTTATTATTCCAATTTTATGAAGGGTAAAATGAGGCACAGGTGGTTAAGTAACATCTCTAAATCACAAAACTAGTAAGTTGAAATACTATGATTCGAATTCAGTTAGTATACAGTTCATACTTCTAAGTTCTTAATGAATAAAATATGCACAATAACTGATAACTACTTTAAAAAAAAATCTTTTCATCCTCCAGATCTCTGGCTATGGTAAAATCAGACTCTAGTCTCCCCAAGTGAACCTCAAAGATACATCCTGGTTAATAAATGGTGGAAAATACTTAAAGTTATTGATGAAGTGATAGAGTGATAAATCATATATTTATTTGAATACATAATAGAAAGGTCAGGATAGAGACAATATTAGTAATTTTAGATTTTTTGAGTCACCATAAATATTAACTAACAACACATAATATCATGAAATGCAACAACAATAGAATTGTGCCTATAAAACATATGAAAAAATGTATGTTTGACTGCATTGAGGTGAACAAGGAAAAAGATTTTTGACAAAAGAATGGAAGCACATATTTTCTTACATAAGCAACATTTAGTCTCCTAGAATCTTTTTTTTTTTCAAGATCTTCCATCATTTTAGAACTAGACTATAGATAATCACTTCACTGTAAAAACCAGTTCAGAAATAAACTAGCATCACTGTCCTCAGAAATTTGCATCATAATATATAAAACAGAAAAAAAAAAACTACTGAAAATATACTGTTAGTTCTACTTCTTGTTATGATCACAACACATTTTTGTTTCCGTTGTAATCATTAGAAAAAGTAGTACACTAAAATTATATATATATATATATATATATATATATAATTATAGATGGATTGATAGATAAATAGATAGATGATAGATAGATAGATAGATAGATAGATAGATAGACCTTGACACAAGGAGTGTACAGGAGCTAAATTCCAAATAACATTAAGACCTTCCTAGATAAGCAGATATCTGTGCCACCAGGGGCATTTGGCAAGTCTAGCACAATACATACAAGGTCGGCAATGACACAGACATGGGAATCTGCTTCTGTGGAAAGTGGGACTTTTACCTCTTCAGGTTGGGTAACAGCATTAAGAGCCAAAGCATTAAGAGTCAAAAATGCAGATCAAGTTTTTTCCAATGATCCACTGATTCCTCCCATGGGACTTTTACTAATAGCTGGGAAGTGTTGACTGCTGTGCTGCCGCAGTGTTGAGTACTGAGTCTGAGATGGAAAGCCAAAGGGACCTCCACAGTCTCCTTATGTTTAGATTCCAAATCATTCTGAGTCCAGAGTTCAAGGCATGTTAAGTCAAAAGGCGATAGACACTGAAGTTACAATTCAGCAATCAGCTTCACTACAGTTAAGTTCCTGACTGAAATGAAGTACTAGCTTCCTAACAGAAAGACTAAGCCCTCATTAAAGAAAAATGCTATCAATTGCAATGCCTACGGTTATTTAAGTAGCATAAAATGTAAAGTTATGGCGAAAATGTGACCCATAGTCAAGAAGGAAAATTAATCAATAGAAGAAGATCCACATATAACCCAGAAGTTAAAATTAGCAAACACTATAAAATAAATATTGTGAACATATTAAAGGAAATAGAAATTGTACAAATATATGGACAAAGCGAGTGAAAGAAGAATCTAAAAAAAAATGGATGTTATAAAAATAAAATATACAATATTTAAATTAAGAATTTATTGGAGAGATTTAGAACCCAATAAAATGTTTGACTATTGAGGTATTACAATTAACAATATTTTAAAACTTAATTGTATAGCTGAATCCATTGGTTGCATTTAAAGGAAGGAAAAACCTGATAAAAATTTAATTTTCTATATTTCTTCTTAGGGATTTAGTCGTAAAACTGTCAATGTTATCATTAAGTCAACATCAACAACATGATACATTTGTACTTTATATATCATATCATGAAGTGGATTCATTATAAATTTCTCAGTGATAATGAATTCCAAAGTATCAGCTATATTAAACATATTTTTATATACTCTACTATTTATTTACAAAACTAAGTAAGAAAATTGTACAATGAATTGTGTAAAGAAATGATTAACCCATCTTTTGACAAATCAAGTCATTCATATTATGGAAAAAAAATTGAAGCCAAATCCCAAATAATAAAAAATTTATATTTGGACCATTATTGTTATATACAGTTTAATAATATCATTGAACCTAAATAAACAGTTTATCTTTCACCTTTCATATTTTGATTGGATATATAAGCAAAGGACCTCACTTAAAATACCTTAGGAAGGATATTTTGTTTTATTTTCACCATATCATAGAAAATTAAAAGTTTTCCTTTTGCCAAATTTACAAGGAGAAATACCATTACATAGCTTCAGGAAAAAGATATTGGCTGTTGCTGAAACCGGTTTGGCTCAGTGGTAGAGCATTGGTCTGCGGACTGAAAGGTCCCAGGTTCAATTCCGGTCAGGGGCATGTACGTTGGTTGGGGCACATCCCCAGTAGGGGGTGTGCAAGAGGCAGCTGGTCAATGTTTCTCTCTCCTTGATGTTTCTAGCTCTCTGTCTCTCTCCCTTCCTCTCTGTAAAAAATCAATAAAATATATTAAAAAAATAAAATAAAATAAAATAAAATAAATAAATAAATAAATAAATAAAAACATATTGGCTGTGAGAGAGGTGATGGGTAGGAAGTATACCTTCTAAAGAATTCAAAACTTTTCTTCATAAAAAATAATAGTAATAACATTATGGTTTATATAGTAATAACATCATATATATTATATATGTTATACATAATATATAATATATATTATATATAGTAAGTTATCAAATATCAAATGCCAAAATGGCAAGTGACAGACAAGTCAGAGGACAGAGATACAAAGCAAACAGATAAGTAGGTGAATAGGTGATAGATACAGATTTCTTTTACAGAATATACTAGGATATAAAAATTGGCTTACTTACATTATGAATTAATACTCCTTTTAAAGATTATATACATTCATAAACAGTTAATTTTTATATTATCTTTTAATGCTTTGTGCTCACATAAAACAGTTATTTCCTCCCTACAAAGGCAGTTGATTAGCATTAATCATGTATCATTAACCACAGCTATCTAATAAAAGCACATAATATAACCCAGTCTTCATAGTTAAACACTAAATCTAAAAAGGCTATTTGTGATTGATTATAAAAGATACTAAAGCAATTTTGCATTCATGAAATGTATCATAGATATTTTAGAATATTAAAAAATTGCATATTGAAAGACTGACTTTAAAAATAAAATTATAAAAATACATTAAAATAAAATATGTTTTACTGTCATAGATTCTCATAGATTCAAGTAAAATATTTTTTCACCCAGTAATGTAGCATTGATTTTGTAAGTTTAAAAATAATATAATAACAAGAAGAAATAACCCTGGTAAATATATTATATATGCACCCAATACGGGAGCACCCAAATACATAAAAAAAACTGCTGGAGGACATTAAGGGAGAGATTAATAGCAATACAATCATAGTAGGAGATTTTAATACCCCACTGTCACCCTTTGACAAATAATCTAAACAAAAAATCAGCAAAGAAATATCAATCCTAAATGACTCACTAGACCAGATGGAATTAATTGACATCTTCAGAACATTCCACCCCAAAGCCACAGAATATACATTCTTCTCAAATGCACATTGGACATTCTCAAAGATAGACCACATTTTGGGACATAGGCAAAGTCTCTTCAAATTCAAGAAGATAGAAATCATATCAAGCATCTTCTTAGACTATAATGGCATAAAACTGGAAATTAACTACAATAAAAATAATCCAAAGAAATCAAACACATGGAGACTAAACAGCATGCTATTAAACAAGGACTGGTTACCAGAGAAATCAAGGAAGAAGTTAAAAACATCCTGGAAACAAATGACAATGAAAACACAACAATCCAAAATCTATGGGACACAGCAAAAGCAGTTTTGAGAGGGAAGTTCATATCCTTACAAGCCTATTGCAAAAAACTAGAAAAAAGGGTAACAAATGATCTAACTCTACAACTCAAAGAGTTAGAAAAAGAGCAACAAGAAAAGCCCAGTGTAAGCAGAAGGAAGGAAATAACAAAAATCAGAGCACAGATAAACGACAGAGAGACCAAAGAAACAATACATAAGATCAACAAAACCAAGAGCTGGTTCTTTGAAAGGATAAACAAGATAGATGGACCTCTAGCCAGGCTAACCAAGAAACAAAGAGAGAGGACCCAAATAAACAAAATCAGAAATGAAAGAGGTGAAATAACAACAGACCCCACCGAAATACAATGGATTGTTACAAAATACTATGAACAACTCTACTCCAACAAACTGAACAACCTGGAGGAAATGGACATATTCCTAGAAAAATACAAACTTCCAAAACTCAATCAGGAAGAATCTAAAAATCTCAATAAACCAGTGACTTGGAAAGAAATTGAAACAGTCATCAAAAAGCTTCCAGCAAACAAAAGCCCACAGCCAGATGGCTTCACAGGAGAGTTTTACCAAACATTCAAGGAAGAACTAAAAACTATCCTCCTCAGACTATTCCAAAAAATCCAAGAGGAAGGAACACTTCCAAACTCCTTCTATGAAGCCAGCATCATCCTAATACCAAAACCAGATAAAGACAACTCAATGAAAGAGAATTACAGGCCAATATCCCTCATGAACATAGATGCCAAAATCCTCAACAAAATTCTAGCAAATCGACTCCAGAAGAACATCACAAAGATCATACACCACGACCAAGTAGGATTTATTCCAGGAATGCAAGGTTGGTACAATATCCACAAATCAATAAATGTGATACATCACATAAACAAATTGAAAGATAAAAATCATATAGTCATATCAATTGATGCAGAAAAAGCATTTGATAAAATCCAACACCCTTTTCTGATAAAAACTCTTAACAAGGTGGGAGTACAAGGATCATACCTCAACATAATAAAAGCTATATATGATAAACCCACAGCCAACATTATACTCAATGGGCAAAAACTAAAACCATTCCCTCTAAGAACAGGAACAAGACATGGATGCTCACTCTCGCCACTCCTGTTTGACATAGTACTGGAAGTACTAGCCATTGCAATTAGACAAGAGGAGGAAATAAAAGGCATCCAAATTGGAAAAGAAGAAGTAAAGTTATCCTTATTTGCAGATGACATGATATTGTACATAAAAAACCCAAAAGACTCCATTAAAAAACTAATTGACTTAATAAATGAATTTGGCAATGTAGCAGGATACAAAATTAATGTCAAGAAATCCATGGCATTTCTATACACCAACAGTGAAACTACAGAAACAGAGACTAAAAAAGCAATTCCATTTATCATCGCACCAAAAAAAATTAAAATACCTAGGAATAAATTTAACTAAGGAAGTAAAGGACCTATATGCAGAAAACTACACGACACTGAAAAAAGAGATAGAGGAAGATGTAAGGAGATGGAAGAACATACCATGTTCATGGATTGGTAGAATCAACATCATCAAAATGTCCATACTTCCCAAAGCAATCTATAGGTTCAATGCACTCCCCATTAAAATACCAATGACATATTTCACCGACCTAGAAAGAACTCTCCAAAAGTTCATTTGGAACAATAAAAGACCCTGAATAGCCACAGCAATCCTGAGAAAGAAGAGTAAAGTAGGAGGGATCTCAATACCAGACTTCAAACTATATTACAAAGCCACTGTTCTCAAAACAGCCTGGTACTGGCACAAGAACAGACATATAGATCAATGGAATTGAATCGAGAACCCAGATATCAACCCAAATCACTTTGCTTAATTAATATTTGACAAAGGAGGCAGGAATATACAATGGAGTCAAGACAGTTTCTTCAATAAATGGAGTTGGGAAAATTGGACAGACACATGCAAAAGAATGAAACTAGATCACCATTCACAAAAATAAACTCAAAATGGATACAAGACTTAAACATCAGACGGGAAACCATAAAAATACTAGAAGCATCCATAGGCAGCAAAATCTCAGACGTATGCCAAAAGAACTTCTTCACTGATACTACCCCTAGGGCGATGGAAGCTAAAGAGAAAATAAACAAATGGGACTACATCAAAATAAAAAGCTTTTTTACAGCAAAAGAAACCATCAACAAAACAACAAGAAAGCCCACTGTGTGGGAGAACATATTTGCAAATGATACCACTGCTAAAGGTTTAATCTCCAACATCTACAAACAGCTTATACAACTAAATAAAAGGAAGATGAATAATCCAATTAAAAAATGGGCAATGGACCTAAATAGAATATTTTCAAAAGAAGACAGAAGGAAGGCCAAAAGGCACATGAAAACATGCTCAAAGTCACTAATTGTCCGAGAGATGCAAATCAAAACAACAATGCAGTACCATCTCACACCTGTCAGAATGGCCAACATCAACAAATCAACAAACGACAAGTGTTGGCGAGGTTGTGGAGAAAAAGGAACCTTCATGCACTGCTGGTGGAAATGCAGACTGGTGCATCCACTGTGGAGAACAGTTTGGAGTTTCCTCAAAAAACTGAAAATGGAACTTCCATTTGACCCAGTAATCCCACTTCTAGGAATATATCCCCAGAAACTAGAAACACCAATCAGAAAGGATATATGCACCCCTATGTTCATAGCAGCACAATCTACAATAGCTAGAATCTGCAAACAGCCTAGGTGCCCGTCAGCAGATGAATGGATCCAAAAACTATGGTACATCTACACAATGGAATACTATGCTGCCATAAAAAAGAAGGAATTCTCATCATTTGCAGCAACCTAGATGGAATTGGAGAACATCATGCTGAGTGAAATAAGCCAATCAATGAAAGAGAAACACCACATGACCTCACTCATTTGTGGATAATAAAGAACGTTATAAACTGATGAACCAAAAGATAGATATAGAGACAGTATATCAACAAGCAGACTGTCAAATTACAGTGGGGAAGGGAGGAAGATCTGGGGGAGATAATAGATCAACCGAAGGATTTTTATACATGCATATAAGTACAACCAATGGACATAAAACTCTGGGGAGGGAGGTGATGTGTGGGAGAGAGGAAGGGGGGCAAAAAAAATCAATAAAATATGTTAAAAATAAATAAATAAATAAATAAATAAATAAATAAATAAATAAAATTAAAAAATAATATAATAAGAGCATGATTTTAATAATGTCCACATTTCGTATTTATGGGAGGGGGGCAATGTTAAAATATGTACACAGAAATAATTTAATTAAAAAAGTAGCAAAAAAATAATAATGTTCACATTTCATAGATTTTATATTTTATTGTAACATTTCTGTAGGATTTTCTTTCTAACCTCTTAACTGATCTCAAAAAGAACATGGCCCTGGATGGTTGCACAGTGCTTAGAGCATCAGCTGGTGAACCAAAGGATTTCGGGTTTGAATCGAGTCAGGGGCATGTACCTCAGTTGCAGGTTCAATGCCCTGGTAACAGTTGGGACGCATGCAGGAGACAACCAATCGATGTGTCTGTCTGTCTGTCTGTCTGTCTGTCTATCTATCTATCTATCTATCTATTTATCATCTATTTATCTATCATCTATCTATTTATCTATCTATCTATCTATCTATCTATCTATCTATCTATCTATCATCTTCCCTCTTCCCTCCCTTCTGCTGTCTCTAAAGATTAATGGAAAAATTATCCTGGGTTGATGTTAAAAATAATGACAAAAACACAAAAAAGATAATGAATAAAAGACAAAACGCCTTCACATTCTGAGTCTCAAGGTGACATTTAAGATTGACATCAAGCTAGTGTAAGAAGATCTCAAAAGCTATTCTTGTCCTGTGGGGATAAGCAAATCATTAATATAAGCAGGTATCAGGCCATTAAGTGCTTTAAACGTCAACAATAAAACTTTAAAATCAATGCAAACCCTGACAAGAAGCCAATATGAAAACTGGAGGACAAAAGTGATGCACTTTGGCCAGGGAAGTAGCCTCACACTGTGAATGAGCTGAACCTTGGAGACTTGATTTATCAAGAAGTCAAAACATCAAGAGGGTGTGCCAGTCCAGTCTCAGTGACTTCCCTGTTGCAGTAGTTTCTGTACCAGTCATACTTCTTTGCTCCACTCGTGATTTTCAACCTTTTTTTATCTCATGGTATGTGTAAACTAAAATTCTGTAGCACATCAAAAAATATTTTTTTTTTTTCTGGCCTGACCAAAAAAAAATCGGATGGCTTTTGTTGACATTTTTTTTATTTGACAGTTGGGGAAAAGAGGTCAGTGCCACTGACAAATAGTCAGGTGCTGCATGTTTTAAGAATTCTTCTGGCACATCAGTTAAAAATGGCTGCTCTTCTCAAATAATGTACTGCAGATAAAAACCAGTTATTTGCAAGAGCATCATTTTGCACTGAGACCAATAAACAGACTCAAATTAATAGTAGCACTACCAAACTGGGTAGCTATGTTGGTTAGAGCATTGTCCTGACATGCCAAGGTTTCAGGTTCAATCCCCAGTCAGGGCATATACAAGAATCAACCAATGAATGCGTAAATAAGTAAAATAACAGGTAGATTTTTTTTCTCTCTCTCACTCTTAAATAAATCAGTAATTTAAAAATTAATATCACTAACTTTTGTACAATACTTTAGAATTCACACATTCTTTATCAAATAGAATTCCATGTGATCCAGGGATAAGGATATTCACAATTAAAGAATAATACTCACATATTTTTGTGCTGCTATTAGTCCGATGATAAACTTAAAGTTGTCTATACAAATATTAAAAAGTGAGAGCTATATGGTTCTAACAGGGGTGAGGAACCATTATTGTGCCAAGAGCCATTTGGATATTTATAACATCATTAGCAGGCCATACAAATTATCAACTTAAAGATCAGCCTGCTATATTTAGTCAAACATTTAATTAACTCACCCCTACCGCCTTGGCAGAGCCAGACCAAATGAGTCCACAGGACTTATATGGCCCGCTGACAGGAAGTTCTTCACCCCTATAACTAAACCTTACTCCTAATGTGCAAAACCTCAAATTTATGGAGAATAGTTCCAATTCCTTTTCAGTGTACATTTTTTGTCCATTTTATTCCTTTCATAAACAATTTATAATCAAAAATACTAACTGCTAACACTAACTCATTAAGAGTCATTCACAGATTTAATTTACTGCTATTATCCACATTTTACAGATAAGGAAAATAAAGCAGATAGACAACAGTAAGTGACTAAGATTTTACAATTTGTAAAAGTAAGAACTAGGATTCTGACTCTAGAAACTAATATGCCATTTTAATATATTCTAAGTTGTTCATGTGTATGTGTTTCGTTTTAAAATTATAATACAATTGTCACATTGCAAATAGTGAAAAATTAGAGAAATAAATATAGTTTCCAAACAATATCATCATTTTCTTAGTAAATAAAATATTTTTTAATATATTTGATTGATTTTTTACAGAGAGGAAGAGAGAGGGATAGAGAGCTAGAAACATTGATAATAGAGAAACATCAATCAGCTTCCTCTTGCACATCCCCTACTGGGGATGTGCCCCAAACCAAGGTACATTTCCTTGATGGGAATCGAACCTAGGACCTTTTAGTCCGCAGGCTGATGCTCTATCCACTGAGCCAAACCGGTTTCGGCAAAATCTTTTGATGCTAGCTACTATTTATACACAAGTGACTATATCAAATGTAAATGATTGGAAAAGTAGTTCTGAGTTATGTGGCCTTTTTTTCCCCCCTGGTTGCATTGATTACACAGGATCTGATCACTGAAAATTAGCCAAAACGAGTTTGGCTCAGTGGATAAAAGCATCAGCCTTCGGACTGTAAGGGTCCCGGGTCCAATTCTGGTCAAGGGCATGTACCTTGGTTGCGGGTACATCCCTTGTGGGGGGTGTGCAGAAGGCAGCTGATCTGTGTTTCTCTCTCATCGATGTTTCTAACTCTTTATCCCTCTCCCTTCCTCTCCGTAGAAAAATCAATAAAATACCTTTTTAAAAAATTGCACAAATGCTCAGTGTATATTCACATAATCTCTGTTTAAAATAAAGGACATAGTACAACAGGAGACAGAAAGTACAGGCGATCACCCAGGGGTTCCAGCCCCCAGGATCCCTTTTCAGCCACATAAAATACACTTTGTTTCCAGATTATGAACCAAGGTAAGAACAACGCATCCCGGTTTCAATGGAGCCCAGCCAAAAGTTTAGCTCATGTAAGTAAACCCAGGATGTGTAATAAGTTAAAACAGGTTAGAACATTTCTAGGTAAACATTTCTAAACAATGTACATAAGCATGCACCAAGTGCCTCGAGGGAAGTTTGAACTTTAACATCAGATTACATGTCACTAACACACAGGTTGTCCTCATTTTATCTTGGCCAAAGATCAGTTCCAGATTTCCAGTCACCCACACATGGAAGCATGGAGCTTTCCCTGTCTAGCTGTGAGAGTGCCTGTGGTACAGGGTGACCATCAGTGCGCAAGGCAACTTGATGAACAGTTAGGTGCTCAGTGGACTCTTTGGAAACTCAGCCAAAACTTGACACTTGTCTTTCTGGTCCCATTTAAAAAAAAATTATATATATATATATATATATATATATATATATATATATATATATATATATATATATATATATAAATTATATATATTATTGATTTCAGAGAGTAAGGGAGAGAGAGATTGAAACATTAGTGATGAGAGAGCATGTCTGATTGGCTGCCTCTACACACCTCCTACTGGGGATTGAGCCCACAATCTGGGCATCTTCCCTTGACTGGAATTGAACCAGGGACCCTTCAGTCCTTAGGCTGACTCTCTATCCACTGAGACAAACTGGCTAGGGCTCATTTGTTACTATAAATATGCCAGTCCCTTCTGGAAGAAGTGTTGGCAAAATTGAGTTGTTATTTACTATAGCTCTAAAATGGAGGAACCCACATTTTAAGAAAAATCTATCTCCCACAATTTAAAGAAAAAGAATAACAAAAGTAAATCTATAGAAAGAGTGAAAAGTGAGAACATGGGAGATAGCATGCTATTCTGGGGGTGAGAGATGCAATCTTGGTACTGCCCTTTCTTTGCTTGTTTAGCAGGTGCAAATACAAACTAGGAGACTGGAGATATTAGCAGAAAGGAACAAAGAATTAGACAACTCATTTGGGCAAACTGGAAACTTAATACTCATCTATCACTCAGAAACGGTAATGTATAATTCATGTGTTTCCACTTTGATTGGTGCCAACGTGAATTAAAAATGGCAACTCAGGCCCTAGCTCGTTTGGCTCAGTGGTTGAGCATAGACCGACCGTGGTCAGGGCACATGCCCGGCTTGTGGGCTTGATCCTCAATGTGGGGCATGCAGGAGGCAACCAATCAATGATTTTCTTTTGGTCAAGAATATGTTTGTATATTTTTCAGAAAACAACTCCAAGACCATGTGGATTCTTGCAACAGAGAGGAATTGACAGGCCTGCTATCGATACAACCACGATTACAAGAGGAGAAACAGTTCAGAGATGAAAGACGCTGACAACGCCTGGCCATGCTGGCAGTCAGCAGCTGTGCGTTGCTGCCGGTTGCCCAGGACCAAACCAGAGAGGGTCGGACCTGCACTGCCACCATGTGCCCACCATCCAGATATCATTGCTGACATGTATACATAAGGAACTGTTTGACATTGAAACGGGGACTCAGAACTGTTGGACATTGAAATTGAAACGCAAATATTTTTTGTTATTATATGTTTATTTCTAATCTGCAGAGGCAAGATTTTTTTAAAGGAAAGAAATGGGGGAAGGGGGGAATAGATACAGAGGCAAAGAATTATTGAACAAACTGCCAAACTACAGTGGGAAAGCAGGGGAGGTTGGAGAGGGGGAATGGGCTGTAGAAGATTAACCAAAGGACTTGTACGCATGCATATGGGCATAATCAATGGATGCAAGACATGGGGGGCTGGGGGGCAGGTGAGTGCATGTACTGGGGGGTAAGAGAGGCAGGGGAGGAGGTCAATGGGGGGGAAAAAAAGAAGACATATGTACCACTATTTGTAATACTTCAAACAAAAATTATAATAAGAAAAAAATGATTTTCATCATTGTGTTTCTATCTCTCTCTCCCTCTCCCTTCCTCTCTGAAATCAATAAAAATATATTTTTAAAAAATGACAGCTTAGAAGCATAATTTTTCCTAAGTGCAGAAGAGGAGTTGCAAGTCATAATGTTGCTCTGGTCCTTTTTCCTTCTTTTTCTGTACTGTCTGTAATTTCATGTTAAAATCCCCACAATCCCGATATCATGTTATTGACTATATGTTGCAAATTGACTTCTACTTTATTTATTGCTACTGTGATAACATTATTATGCATCTAAAACAATCATAACTTAACATTATTTTTTTTATTTTAAAATAAATATTACAAAGTGAAATCGAAGGACACTGAGGTTTCCTTCCTTATCTTTAGGGATGGCTGGTTATATTATTGTTCAAGCCTATTGCTCAAGTAGGTGGTGGGTGATAGAGGTGGTGGAACTAGGTAAGCGGTGTGTCTTTGTGACTGAAGAGTGGGGAGGAGCCTGCAACAGGGAAGGCAAAGTTCAGAATTGTTATTAGATGATTTAATAATGGTGTCCCATTTTGAGAATCAATGCCTCAAGAGGTTCTCCATGATGATAGAGCAGTGACTTTTAAAACATGCAATACTTGACTATCTAGTCAGGGTCACTGACCTCTTTTCCCATAGATTGTCAAATTAAGAAAAATTACAACCAATATAATGTCTGGTGTGAATGAATCAAAATTGATCTATTTTTTTGTCAGCTCAGAAAAAAAGGAATATATATATAGATATGGTGTGTCACAGAATTTTAGCAATCAGTTTGTGTGCCAAGAGAAAAAGGTTGTAAATCACTCTGATAGAGGATGGTGTATAAAGCCCCTAGCATGAACCTGGGTAGCATAGGCCTCACCTGCAGCTTAGCCCCAACATCATCTTGAAGCTCTGAGGCCCTGTGTCCAGATATACTCCTTTTATCCTTTCCTATTTCTCCTGCCCTACCCTGGATAATGGGCCGTAGCCATTTGGAACCTTGACCAAATTTCTGAAATAAATACTGTGGCTCAACAAAACAAAAACAATACAAAACAAAATGTGTGTATGAAGAAACTAAGATGAAGCCACATGATCCTTTAAAAAGCCACAGTATGGTGTCAGACTGTCATGTCTACTAT
The DNA here is from genome assembly GCF_014108245.1 of Pipistrellus kuhlii. Classification (NCBI taxonomy): domain Eukaryota; kingdom Metazoa; phylum Chordata; class Mammalia; order Chiroptera; family Vespertilionidae; genus Pipistrellus; species Pipistrellus kuhlii. The sequence goes on from NW_023425529.1 coordinate 50,663,927, forward strand.
TACTTATAATACAAGATTTGAATCTTGAATTTTCTATACATCTGAAAGTAAGCTGTAAGTTTAATATCAAGGCTCATGCTGACCAATATAGGTATGATAGCATCAGCAAATTGTCTTTACTGCTATAAAATTTCCATATCTCCATTCAACAGCAGGACATCAAATTACTTTTGCCTTCCCATAGCCACATATGTATAGTTTATGAAAAAGCTTAAATACTGATAATGCCACAGAAAATGTACAGAAGTAAGACTTCTAAAATAGTGCTTATAATCAGTAAGCTAGATCTTTAGCTATCATCTCTTCATCTTCTTAGTAAGCAACTTTTTATTTTTTACCCCTAGGGAAACTGACTTTTGTCCATCATTCCAACTGTTAAACCACACACATTTCAATTCAAATGTGAATTATTCCCTAAGTCTTATGCATACTTTTTCATCTAAATGTGGCAATTCTTATTAACTAGTAGACTACCAAACACTTATCTTTTTAGCAAGGATTATCAAGTTTACCCAAGATATATAACAATGCATTTAATATTTTATTGGTTCACTCATGAATCTTTGACTTTTGATTAAGATAATAGCAAGCCTGCAAAAAGATATTACGGTGCATCAAAGGGGGACGCTAATCATTCGCTGATAACTGACAGTATGAACATAGTAAGTAGTCATGCTCTCATTAAAAGAAGTCAACATTCTTCTGTGTGATCTCCAAGCTAAATACGGCACAGATTCACACCAATGATTAAAGATCATTCCCTTTTTCTCTTCACTCAATGAAAATTTAATAGTATGGTATATAAATGATAACAAAGGCAAAGAGAAAAATTGCTTCAATACATACTAACAAGAATAGTATCTCTGGCCATTCCAGACTTTATCTGTGCTAGTTCCAAACCTCAGGAGCTTCCTGAGTGAAATTCCTGTAAGTGGAGGGCAAGGAGAGTCTGAAGAAAGAGGCAGGCCACTTTGGACTAGCACATGGCAGCTTTAATAAGCAAGGAAAATCACTATGAGGCTTGTCTTGAGCAGGGCACAAGGGGTAGTATCTGTGCACCCACCAGCCAGAATCTTAAAAGTGTATCTAGGAGCCTTAACTGGATTTAGTCACCTGTGCTGTCCAGATGACCTCATCTTACTCTTTCAAGGTTGCATCCTTGAAAATGGCTCCCCCTGTGGGAATTTTCCAAGGTCAGGAAAGGAAATGAAGAACCTTCAATTGCCTGGGTCTTGCTCAGGGGTCAACCGATGGTCATGTCCTCTCAGTGACCTCCTCCAACCAGAAGTTTCAACCTATTGGTCATTTATATTTGCTCTTCATGTGGGGTGCAAAGACTCTTATAACTTTTACTGCCCATGTTTAATGATAACCAGCTTGAATACCACAGTCATTTCTGGGAGAAAAGCCAGTACCATAATCCCAGGAGCTAGCATCCTCGTCTAGATCCTCTAAGTGCCTCAGGAGTCAGTTTAATACAAAATAGACACTCAGTAGGCTCCCTTGCTAGGCAGTGAGGAAAGTTTGTCAGCACACATCTCCAAACAGACTTTGCTCCCTGCTGCCACATATCTCTGAAGTAGAACACTGGTCTTCTGCCATCTCTCTGCAATTAAAGTCACACCTTCCTCAGCTCCATTCTAAGGGATTCTTCTCCAGAGGATACTTGAAAAAAATGATCCTACCCTAACCCTTAATGCTTCCTCCTTTCACTGTTTATCCCTAAGAGTCATTTGCCCCAGAAATTCTCTGCCTAGAAAGAGTTGGGTCTAACAAGAACTTCAATCACTGTTTCCTGTACTCAGAGATACCACCCAAGGACCTCCTAGTTTTATCTCCAACCTTTGAAATACAAAGAATCCATTCTGCGCCCCCCCTTCTCCTTTTCAAAAAAATATTTATAGGAGAAGTTAACCTTCTTTTCATAGTAAGGAAGATCCAGACCTTAAAATATGGAAAGTCCGGTTTATGTTGGGAGTGAAGGTCCTTCTGAGGAATAGACCTTTTCTTTCTTCCCATGCTCACAACTGTTCACAAATACTCAGACAATAAATTAATACATAATAATATTATAATACTCTTCTGATAGAAGTATTATAAACAATTGTAAAATAATTTAAAGTCCCTGAGCTTGGCTGAAACCGGTTTGGCTCAATGGATAGAGCGTCAGCTTGGGGACTGAAAGGTCTTGGGTTCGATTCCGGTCAAGGGCATGTACCTTGGTTGCGGGCATATCCCCAGTAGGGGGTGTGCAAGAGGCAGCTGATTGATGATTCTCTCTCATCTATGTTTCTAACTCTCTATCTCTCTCCCTTCCTCTCTGTACAAAATCAATAAAATATAAAAATAAAAATAAATTATAAAGTAACTGAGCTTGGAATAAGCTTGACAAATTTTGTAACAATTAGTTCAGTGTAGTTGAAGCAAAGTGATCAAAAAGGAAATTAGTAGGACAAAATTTTGGAGGAAATGCATGAGTCATATTTATAGAACCTGCTAGTCATTGGGCAGTAATTTGAATTTCAATTGAGTGTTTTGAGTAGGGGCAGGATATGATCTCATGTTTGAAAAGAGCACTTTTAAGAGTGTTATTGTAATAATCCAGGGAAAATTTCATGGACAAAAAATGATGCAATACATATATCCCACATTTGTTTAAGAAATAAGCTTGACCAATTTATTTGAAGTTCCTATGTACTTTTTCTTGATCATATCAATCTCCTGTCCCATTCTCCTCACATACAGGTAACTATTATTCTGAATTTGGTGTTTGTATTTGTACTTTCCATTTCTTTCTACTTTTAAGACATTACATATAAGTGGTATTTTTACTATAGATATTATTTGTACAGACATACATCATTTTATTGCACTTCATAGGTTTGCTTGAAAATTTGAAGACAAGATCTTCCACTAGCAAAGATTACAATTTGCTTAATTGTGACACTTGTTTTATTGTGGTCACTTGGAACTGAGCCTACAATATCTCCAAGGTATGCCTATACTTGCTCATATTTATTCAGCAATCATCAATGTAGACATGAGTAGCTCTAGTTCATTTTTTGCTGCTACATATTATCCCATTAATATTACAATCAAGGAGTCTGTGAATATCCTTATATGTCTCTGTGTGCACTATTTTGCATATGTAGAACCATCTTTGCATCTGAGGGATAAATCCCACTAGATCACAACATATGATCCTTTAAGTGTACTGTTGAATTCAGTTTGCTAATATTTTGTTATGGATTTTTGCATCCATGCTCATCAGAACTATTTGTCAGTAATTTTCTTTTCTTGTAGTGCCCTTGTCTGGTTTGGGATTAGAGCAATACATGCCATATTAAATGAGTTTGAAAGTGCTCGCTCCTCTTTTATTTTTTGAAAGAGTTTGAGAAGATTTGCTATTCATTTTTCTTCAAATGTTTGGTAGAATTTACCAGCAAAGCCATCTTGATCCTGGACTTTTGTTTTTTGGGAAGCTTTTTCAAATTGCTGTTTCAATCTCATTACTAGTAATTTGTTTACGTTTTCTATTTCTTCATGATTTTGTCTTAGTAGGTTGGTATAGGAATTTATCCATTTCTTCTAGGTTTTTCAATTTGTTCATAGTAGTCACTTATGGTACTTTGTATTTATATGGTATCAATTTTAATGTCTGCTTGTTCATTTATAATTTTATTTATTTGAGTTCTCTCCCTCTTTTTTTTTTTTTTAAATCTAGGTAAAGGTATGTCTGCTTTAAAAAAAATAATAAATATATATATATATATATATATATATATATATATATATATATATATATATTTGGCTGAACCGGTTTGGCTCAATGGATAGAGTGTCGGCTTGGGGACTGAAGGGTCCCGGGTTCGATTCCGGTCAAGGGCATGTACCTTGGTTGTGGGCACGTCCTCAGTAGGGGGTATGCAAGAGGCAGCTGATAAATGACTCTCTCTCATCGATGTTTCTCTCTATCTCTCTCCCTTCCTCTCTGTAACAAAATCAATAAAATATATTTTTTAAAAACCACAGGGAGAAGTGGAAAGAGAGATAGAGATAGAAACATCAATGATGAGAGAGAATCATTGATTGACTGCCTCCTGCATGCTCCACACTGAGGATTGAGCCCACAACCCTAGTATATTCCCTTACTGGGGCAGAACCATAGCCTCCTGGTTCATAGGTTGTTGCTCAACCACTGAGCCATGCTGGCTGGGCTCTACTTTGTTTATTAAAAAAAAACAAAAAACAAAAAAACCCACAGCCGAAACCGGTTTGGCTCAGTGGTAGAGCGTCGGGGTCTGCGGACTGAAAGGTCCCAGGTTCGATTCCGATCAGGGGCATATACATGGGTTGCAGGCACATCCCCAGTAGGGGGCGTGCAGGAGGCAGCTGGTCGATGTTTCTCTCTCATTGAGGTTTCTAGCTCTCTATCTCTCTCCTTTCTTCTCTGTAAAAAATCAATAAAATATATTTTTTAAAAACCACAGCTATTAGTTTATTGATCTTTTCCATTATTATTTTAGTTTCTATACCATCTATTCCACTCTGCTTTTTGTTATTTCCTTCCTTCTACTTATTTTTGGGCTTAATTTGTTCTTCTTTTTGTAGGGATATAAAGGTAAGTTGTCTATTTAAAATCTTTCTTTTTCTTAATATATGTACTTATTGCTATAGTAATATTTGCTATCTGCAGGGGATATATTGCAAGACCCAGTGGATGCCTGAAATTGTGACTAGTACCAAACCTATTATATCTATTTATAATATGGCTTTTACCCCATATCTACATATCTATGATAAAGTTTAATTTATAAATTAGGTATAGGGAGCCAGAGGAGAGGTCAAAGGGGGGAAAAAGGGAACATGTGCAATATGTTCAACAATAAAGAATTTTTTAAAAATTAGGTACAGGGAGAAATTAACAACAATGAAATAAAACTAACAACCATATACTGTATTAAAGTTATGTTAATATGGTCTCTCAAAATATCTTGTACTATAATCACCCTTCTTCTTGTGATGATGTGAGATGGCAGCATGCCAAACATACCCCTGGAACTGTGTAACCATCCTTTGTTTGCAGTAAATGGGTTAATATCACTGTTCCAGGAGATCTCTTGTTGAATTCTTTGTACAGGCTCAAGGACTTTCTAATATGCCATGTAGCTATCATTCAGAACATGTTTTCTATTCATGTAGTCTACCTACAAATGTAATACCAAATGTAATATTTTAACTGGGCACTTATCATGCAATGTGGCCATAACTTTTGCACTTTGAGGTATGACAGAAAAAATTAGCATGGATTTATTTTTCCTTCTTCACAATTTCACATTTAGAAGATTTATTCATATTGTAAATTTTGACAAGCTCAGCATATGATTTTTGTCTTTTGTTATTAAGTTCAGGACTTTTATCTTTTCATATAAAGGAGACACTTAATGTCTTCTCTTTGGCATATCTGAACTGCCAGCAGCCTTGTACTTTCAGGCCATTATTAAGTAAAAAAGGGTTACTTGAACAGAAACACTGAGATATCATGACAGTCAATCTGATCATTGAGATAGCTACCAAGTGACTAAGAAGCAGGTAGCATGCACAGTATGGATTTGCTGGACAAAGGGACGACTCATTTCTCTTGCTGGACAGGGTGGGGTGTTGCAAGTTTTCATCACGCTTCTCAGAAAGCCAAGCAATTTATTTTTTATTTTTATTTTTTTAAATATATTTTTGTTGATTTTTTACAGAGAGGAAGAGAGAGGGATAGAGAGTTAGAAACATCGATAAGAGAGAATCATCGATCAGCTGCCTCTTGCACACTCCCTACTGGGGATATGCCCTCAACCAAGGTACATGCCCTTGACCGGAATCAAATCTGGGACCTTTCAGTCCGCAGGCTGGTGCTCTATCCACTGAGCCAAACCGGTTTCGGCAAGCCAAGCAATTTAAAACAAAATGTTTATATTTCTGTAATTTTTTATTTAATATTTTCAAACTGTGGTTGACTAGGCGTAACTGAAACCGTGAATAAAAGGAGACTACTGTACAGCCTGGTCAACATAGCTCAGTGGTTGAGCATCAACCTATAAATCAGGAGATCATGGTTCAATTCCCAGTCAGGCCTCATGCCTGAGTTGCGGGCTTGATCCTCACTGTGGAATGTATAGGAGGCAGCCAATCAATGATTCTCTCTCACCATTGATGTTTCTATATCTCTCTTTCCTTCTCCCTTTCTATCTGAAATCAATAAAAAAATTTTTTTTTAAAAAGAGGGGGACTATTGTACAGTAAGTCCTCACTTATTGTTATTGATAAGTTCTGTGAGTTTAACAAAATAATGTGTAACAAAACCAACTTCACCACAGGCTAATTGACATAAATAAAATTTCAATTCCCACCGCACCTCAATGTTATATCAAAATGACATTGAGCAAAACAATGTCTTTTGAGAACCTGTTGTATAGACTTGCCTTTTAGAAATGCTTTTGCTACATCTCATAAGCTTTGGCATGTAGCTTTTCTATTTTTCATTTATCTCAACATATTTTTTAAATTCTCTTTGGATTCCTTCTTTTGACCCATTGGTTGTTAAGTAGTATATTGTTTAATCTCCACATATTTGTGAATTTTTCAGCTTTCCAATTATAATTAATTTCTAGTTTTATATAAAGATGTTTGATATGATTTTAATCTTGTTAGTTTATCTAGACTTGTGTTGTGGCCTAAAATCTACCCTGGAGAATGTTTCATGTATGCTTGATAAGATGTAAATTCAGCTGCCATTGGATGAAATGCTCTATAAATGTTTGTTAAGTCCACCTGGTTTTACAGCAGTTAAAGTTCAATGTTCCCTTATTGATTTTCTGTCTACATGATCTATCCATTGTTGAAAGTGGAGTATTGAAATCTACTACCACTATTGTGTCACTGTCTATTTCTCCCTTCAGGTCTGTTAATACCCATTCCATGTTAAAAGATGTTTACAATTTTAAAGATTACTTTGGGCCCAACTGGATAATCTAGGATAATCTCCCTATTTAAGGTTAACATTTTTTTTTTTTATCAATCTTAATTCCATCTGTAACTTCAGTTCACTTTTCCATGTACCCTAACATATTAGGACATAAACACTGGAGAAGGGGAATTGTTTTGATGACTACATGCATATCTGCCAAGTTTTTTAGAAATGCAATTGCTGGGATTAAGAAATTAGCAATCATGATAGTTACAGCTACATAGATCTTAAGATGTTGCTCTATTCTATATCCTTACCAACATTATTGGACATTATTACCTGCATTTTTGATATGTGTAATATGAGATCTCCTTCTGGTTTTAATTTCATTTCTTAACACTTGTGAAATGAAGCAATGTTTCATAAGTATATTGGACGTTTGCATTTTTATTTCTATGATTCACCTGGTAATATCCTTTAGCCATTTTTTTCTCTTCTGACTAAAATTTTCTTATTGATTTATAGAAGTTATTTCTATATTCAAATTGATGAAAAATAAAACTTCACTGGATTTATCAGTGCTCCTGCGAAAAAATTCCAGTCCCCTATGACATGGAAAAGTTAGATGATGTGATAATAGGAAATGCTTGGCTTTCATTTCCTCCAGAAATATCTTACTCTTCACATACTTTAGATTTTCATTCATTTCTTTAATTAATGGCTCTGATGCAAAAGGATAATAAACATCCTCCGCTCTCTAAGAGGGCCAAATAATGACATCTTGGTCTAGACTCCTAGATTAAACCTCCAATGGGCCAGGAGGACTGAAGCACTATCTCCCTAGGGATATATATATAGATATTTATAGATAACTCCATGGTTTTAAAGGAACACATTGGGTTATCTAACTCCTGGAAAGATGTTATTTACATACAAAATTGCTGGAAAAAATGAGGAGACCCTTTTAGGAGGAAAGGGGACAACTGTTACCTTCACCTTTATCAGTATAAATGGAGAAGAATCCTTTTTTTTTCATTATCATCTATGGGATGTCTGGCCATATGCATAGTCTAATTGACTTGGTTTTCATCATATTGCCCTAGCCATAAGGACTAAGGAAGAGACAATGAAAACATTTCCTGTGAGATATTTAGTAAGAAATCTATCTTTGATCTAGAACTTGGTATGTGTGCATTCACCATAAAATTAATAAAAACAAATACTAAAAACAACAAAAATTATATCACCAACACTTTTCTCTATAACTGCTTCATGTTTGAATCCAAATTAAAATTTAAAGGAAGAAAATTAAATTAAATTTAAATTTAAATAAGATAAGAAAAAGCTATCTGTCCTAGTTAACCCATCTTGTTTTCCAAAAAGGATTTCCTAGTACTCCTCCATTGAAGGGTAAAGTGTTAGAGACTTAGGCATGTTGTCCTAACTGAATTCCACTGGGAGACAGACAGGATAAAGCAAGCTTTTTAACATTGGGATTTAAAGCCAAACAAAGGTAAAGTTAGTAGAGGGCCACACTGTAGAAAGCAGGAGCATGAGTAGAACATCATCCAGACCATGGACATGAGGGATACCTATTAGTAAGTAGTGGCATCCATCCACAAAGACTAGAGTATGGAGCAGAAGTCTTAATCCCTCAAAAGATTGGATATTTTTTGAGAAAATATTGATCACCCTCCCTGGGAGAGCAAGAGCCAAGCACTTCAATTTGGCCTCCATTATCAGGAACAAAGGTGGGTGGTGGGTGGAGTGGATGTGGCAGGTTATTTTTATGGCATGATTAGGGATAGATGAGATGAAGACATCATCCTGCCTGGGGTGAGCAGTCAGCAAACAGAGATGAACATATATATCAAATGGGGTGGGATGGTTAGAGAACAAAACTGGGATCTCAAAGGGAGGGTCTGCAGCAGAACCAGAGAGGATAAGGTTTTAGGAAGTACAGCTGGGGTTTAACAGAGGGGAAAGTAAGCTGGAAGTTGGAGTAGAGGGGGCTATATTGAGCACCTTGAACTTCAAAGTAGTTGTGAATAGAACTGAGGGGGAGCCATGCAAGATTGATTTCCCAGAGAAAGTAGAAAATTAATGAAGAGTCAATTATGGGAGAAGAAGCAGAGATTCAGTTACTAAAATTACAGAATAACCTGAGCAATTGTTATATTAAGCTAAAGTAAAAAATTAAAATTTTTCTCTATAGGCACTTATAGTAATACTAAGCAGAGATTAAAGCTAGTCACTTACACCGCACCCAGTGACTGTATACAAAAAAAAAAAAAAAAATTAATGTAGATGTTTCGAAATAAGAGGAATTCCTTTGAAAATGGAGAAATTTTGGAGTACTAGTTTCCAAATCTTCTTATTTTGTAAATTGGGAAGAATTTTTTTTAATATATATATTTTATTGATTTTGTATAGAGAGGAAGGGAGAGAGATAGAGAGCTAGAAACATCGATGAGAGAGTCATCGATCAGCCGCCTCCTGCACACCCCCCACTGGGGATATGCCTGCAACCAAGGCACATGCCCTTGACCTGAATCGAACCCTGGTCCCTTCAGTCCCCAAGCAGATGCTCTATCCATTGAGCCAAACCGGTTTCAGCATGGGAAGAATTTCTTAAAGATGAACATCTATGATGCATATGCTTGCTTGCATAATTTCTACATAGCACAATTATATTTAGAAAATGTGTTTGCCACAAAATTGAACATAAATGTATCTGTAATGATCTACACTAATTTAGAAAAATAAAGGCTGTGCCAGATTTGAAAATCCAGGAGAGTTTGAATGAGATTTAATTGTCTTTTTACCATAATGTAATACTGTCTTATTAAGGATGGTTTACAACCATTTTCAAAATGCTGTTTCCTAATTTTAATGCAATTTTGAGGTAACTTTCCTTCTTTTAAATGCATGTTAAGCTTGAAATTATAAAGCTAAGTGATCAAAAGGAACCCTTTCCAAATTTAAAAAGAACCAAAGTAACAAAGGAGTTGTTTGCCTTCTTTTACTTTTGTTACAGAGAAAGAGAAGGTAATTCATAAAGACTGTCCGAAATGAAGCCATTGAGAAGATGATAATTAAGTGAAAGCATCTGAAATACATCTGGCAGTTCATTAAATATATCGATAGTATCTTGTCTCAAGTTAAAGGCATACACATGATGCTGTCAAATGGTTCTTGAAATGTGGATGCTGCAACTGAGGAACTTAATTTTGATTTTACTTAATTATAATTTAAATATTTACATATTGGGCTGCATAACTTGAGAAAATGTAAAAGTTCATAGTCAAATGAAGAGAAGAAACATGTTATTTTCTTCATGTAGCACTTCATTTAAGAGTTGAGGGGACGCCCAGCCTAGGGACTCAGTGGTTGAGCACTGACCCATGAACCAAGAAGCTACCACTTCCATTTCTGTCAGGGCACATGTCCTGGTTGTAGGCTTGCTCTGCAGTAGGGGGCGTGCAGGAGGCAACTAATCAATGAGTCTCTCATCATTCATGTTTCTATCTCTTTCCCCCTCTCTTCCTCTCTGAAATCAATAAAAAAATATATTTTTTTTTTTTCAGAAGAGAGTTGAGGGAAATTTTGTTTAAAAGCATCTTACAACATATTTAAAACTGAAAACAAAATGAAATTAGTAGAAAGAGTAGTTTAAATAAAACATTCATGTCAAAAAGTGAGCATTTTGCTATAAACTTATGTTCATGGAATTGTAGGGATGTTTACAGGACAGCTGTCAGTCTGAAAGCAAAAGAGAATATAAAACTTTTATAGATATGAGCTATTAATACTAATGCAATTACATTGTTTGGGGGAAAAGTAAACAGATTTTGTGAACCACTACCTACTGATCCTTTTCTTGCTATTAAGAAAATATGGATAAATTATGGTTTTAATCATTTTGTACTTACAAATTGCCCATTTGAAACCTTGAGAAGTTCTCCTGTATTTCTTTTTTTTATTTTCTGGTTGAATAAAACATCATAAAATTTTCATTTTCACACAAATTAATATACAAATCAAGCTTATTCCCAACATAAAGTTTCACCAGAACTTTAGAGAATACAAAATCTCTTGTATTTCTTATGTTCCTCAAGGTGTACAGGACTTCAATCTTACTAGAAATCATTTTCTTTATTTTTGCAACAGCTCTTTATTTTTTACTATATGCAGGTCTTTGTAACAGGAAGAGATGGAAATTCTAATACACACACACACACACACACACGCACACACACACACAATTATAACAATAACAACAACTAGAAGATATGAACAGTTAATTTTAAGAGTGGTTTAAAATCTAAGTAGGAGGACAAAATATTCATGTGTCAAAATGTTCGCTGAACTCCTAAAGCACAACATCCAAAAATAAGGGCATGATAGATCTATAGTAGGAGTGCTTGAAAAACAAGACGCGGGGATGTGACAGAGAACCCTGGGTCTTTTAAAGCCTCAATGCAAGTATGCTTCTGTATGAGTACAAATGACTATGAAACAGTCTAGCCTCCATAATTTATCTTTTTATAATCTGCCTTTTACCTAAACCTGATTGGGTGATATCCTGAGGAGAACTGAAGTGAGAAATAGGGTGGATTGTTATTGTTCCTCTATGTCTTTCTCTTTCGTTTTGTTTTTCACTTTATGCACAAATAGCCAAGGTTATGTTGGTTCTGTAATGCCTTACATTGAGCCCTCTGCCTGGTTATCTGTCACTGAAATTTTGTCTGAGGTCTGACTATAAAAAACTTACATTATTATTAGGTTGAACTTTCCAAATTGCCAATATTCAATTTTTATTATTTTTTTTAGCTACAAATATGTCAATTTCAAATGTTCCAACTTACAGTATCAGTAGGTGCAATTAAAAATGTCTTATTTTAGCCAAAACCGGTTTAGCTCAGTGGATAGAGCATCGGTCTGTGCACTGAGGGGTCCCAGGTTCGATTCCGGTCAAGGGCGGAAGTACTTTGTTTGTGGGGGGGGATGTGCAAGAGGCAGCTGATCGATGATTCTCTCTCATCGATGTTTTGAACTCTCTCTCTCCCTTCCTCTCTGTAAAAAATCAATAAAATATATTTTTTAAATAAAAAAATGTCTTATTTTAATAATAACAATAATAATTACAAAAATAAAATTAATCTTATACATTATTGTTTCAAACTGTATATTGATATAAAAACAATCCATTTTATTTTTGTATAACACAATTTTAAAACTTTTCATTTGCAAATTTTTATTTCTGAAAATATAAAATATCCAGACATGTTTTCAATTTCTTGTCTAAATCCTGTATTTATTTGTTTTTCTTATAGCTTCAAACTGCCTCCTTCACAAAATAAAATATTTCTATGTCATTAAAAATAAAATTGACTAGTCTATTTGGAACTTTATCTTTCTTAACTGAATCATCCACTCATGAACAATCTTTTTCTTAATGCTGTCATATAATATGAAGTATTGCAAAATTAAATAAGGTAATTTTATTTAATTTAAAAATGTAGCCCAGCTGCCATGGCTCAATGGTTGAGCATCAACCTATGAACCAGAAGATCATGGTTTGATTCCCAGTCAGGAAACATTCCTGGATTGAGGACTTGATCCCCAGTAGGGGGTGTGTAGGAGACAGCCAATTAATGACTCTCATCATTGATGTTTCTATATCTCTCTTTCTCCCTTCTTCTCTGAAGTCAATAAAAACATATTTAAAAAGAAAACCATTTAGGCTAAGCAGTATTGTTATAAATATTTAATGAATGATAATGCATATATCAGTAATATTTATGGATCTTTAGTATATATTAAGTGACAAAGGGAAAGTACAGAGAGTGTATGGCTTTATATTTTTTGTGAAAGAAGAGGAAATAAAAATAACTCTATAAAAGCACTTAGCAGCATGCAAAATTAACTAATAGGGAGAAAACCAAGAAGGCAGCATAGGTAAACACCTAAACTGCTGCCTCACACAACAATTTCAAAATTACAACTAAAAGACCAAATAAACATCATCCAGAACCACGGGAAACCTGGCTGAGTGGAAATTCTACAACTAGGAGGAAAGAGGAAAGCACATGAAGAATCAGAGGAGCTGCAAAAGGCTGAGGTACAAAGACACGCACACGGGTTGAGTGCCTGGCTGGCTTTCTCTGGTGGGAAGGAGACAAAAGCTCCAACTGCGCTGAATCCCAGTTCTAACTGCACTGAACTCCAGTTCTGGATGAGACTCTGGGGACCCAGGCTTTTCTGGGGGTATTCTGGACTGTCAGGCAGAAACTCAGGGAGCCACAAATGGCAGAGGTCTGGAGGGGAATGCCCAAGTGCATGGAGAGAGTGTGTCACTGGCTTTCTCTATTGGGAAGGAGACAAAAGCTCCTGACTGCGCTGAACCTCAGTTAGAACTGCACTGAACCCCAGTTCCCGGCGAGACCCTGGGGACCCAGGCTTATACGGGGGGTAATCTGGACTGTCACAAGGAAACTCAGGGGAGCCGCAAAAGGCAGAGGTCTGGAGGCATGTGCGTGGTGTGAAGAGTGGACTGCCAGCACAGAAGTTCTCCCAGCATAGACACAGCTGACCCTCACAGCCAATTGGCATGGAGGTCAATTCCTCCCAGTGTACCAACAACAATCAAGACCTAACTACAACAAGGCTGTACACAGTCCACAAAGGGGTTCACCAAGAGTGTCCACCTCAGGTAACTGGGGAGGCTAAGCCACTGGGCCAATAAGGACACCTAACACACAAAGATACCCTACCAACTCAGAGAAGCAGTAAAAATACTGAGACAAAGAAACAGATCACAAAATGCAAGAAATGGAGGAAAACAAACTATTGAATATAGAGTTCAAAACCACGGTTATAAGGTTTTTCAAGAATTTCCTAGAAAAAGGCCAATAAATTTAGTGAGACCCTTGAGGATATGAAAAAGGACCAATTAGAAATAAAACATACACTGACTGAAATAAATAATATTATACAGAGACTAGAGGAACACAAAAATTAAGTCAAACATTTGAAATACAAAGAAGCAAAAAAAACACTCAACTGGAAAAGCAAAAAACAAAAAGAATCCAAAAAGTTTAGGATAAAGTAAGAAGTCTCTGGAGGGGATGTGTTGGAGGGAGGGAGGGGGGCAAAAAAAAAAAATCAATAAAATATATTTTAAAAAAATAAAGAAAGAAAGAAACTAAAAAAAAAATAAATAAAAAAAAATAAGAAGTCTCTGGAACAACTTTAAGCATAACAACATCAGAATAATGGAGGTGCCTGAAGAAGAGAGAGAGCAAGATATTGAAAATCTATTTTTGAAGAAATAATGTCAGAAAACTTCCCCCACCTGGTAAAAGAAATAGACTTACAAGTCCAGGAAGCATACAGAACTCCAAACAAAAGGAATCCAAAGAGGACCATACCAGGACACATCATAATTAAACTTCCAAGAGCAAAAGACAAAGAGAGAATATTAAAAGCAGCAAGAGAAAAACAGTAACCTACAAGGAATACTCATACGATTGTCAGCTGATTTCTCCACAGAAACTATGCAAGCCAGATGGGAGTAGCAAGAAATATTCAAAGTGATGAATAGCAAAAACCTACAACCAAGATTACTCTACCCAGCAAAGCTGTCATTCACAGTTGAAGGTCAGATAAAGATCTTCACAGATAAGAAAAAGCTAAAGGAGTTCATCACTGCCAAACCAATATTATAGGAAATGCTGAAAAGTATTTTTTTAAGAAGAAGGAGAAAAAGGTAAAGAAAACAATTATGAACAACAAATACATATCTATCAACAAGTGAATCTAAAAACCAAGTGAATAAAAAATCTGATGAACAGAATAAACTGGTGAGTATAGTAGAATCAGGGGCATAGAAAGGTAGTGGACTGACAATTCTCAGGGGAAAAAGGGTGTGAGGGATGCAGGAAGAGACCGAACAAAAATATCTAGTACACCTATGGATGAGGACAGTTAGGGGAGCTAAGAGCAGAGGGTGTGGTGGAAACTGGATGGAGGGGAGCTATGGTGAGAAAAAAGAGGAACAATTGTAATAATGTGAACAATAAATATTTATTTTAAAAAAATAAAGCTACATACGGAAAGAAAAGAAATAGCCCAGCTGGCATGTCACAGTTGTTGAGCGTAGACCTATAAACCAGAAGATCAAGGTTTGTTCCCAGTGGGATATGCAGAAGGTAGCCAATCAATGCTTCTCTGTCTTATTGATGTTTCTAGCTTTTTCTCCCACTCTTTTAGTCATTCAAATCAATAAAAATATATATTTGAAAAGAAATAAATAGCCTAAACCAGTTTGGCTCAATGGATAGAGCATCAGCCTGCTGACTGAGGGATCCCAGGTTCGATTCCGGGCAACTGAACGTACATTGGTTGCAGGCACATCCCCAGTGCGGGGGTGTGCAGGAGGCAGCTGATCAATGTTTCTCTCTCAATGATGTTTCCAGCTCTCTTTGTGTAAAAAAAAAAAAATCAATAAAATATTTGTTTTTTAAAAAAGAAAGAAATAGTGCCAATAGAGGCCTAATGATAACTTCTCAGTTTGTTCAAAGGATATGTGCTTCCATACAATGAAATTTACTTTATGAGCCCAAAACCTAGCTTTGTCCATTTCGCTTGTCTAGTTTAAATTGCCTATTTCATTATGTGATATTATGATATACTTTTTACTCACAGACTCTTGCCACAACACTGGAAAAAATGATAATAAGTTCCTATAGCACTAACACTGAAGCTAAATGTTTCATAACCTGTCGTTGTCACACAAAGTGACAAGTTCAGTTCACACAGACATTCCTAAGTTCTCAGGAAGAAGTAAAGGGATTCTAAAATAGTCATGTAGAATTTAGCTCTGGAGGAGTGTCAAATGGTGCATGAGATTTCAGTGGAGGAAACAGCATAGTTCTAGATAACAAGATGGGCAGGCTTTAAGAGCAGTAGGCCTCCGGACAATGGAGAGGACATTTGAAAGATTATAGTATTGGCAGCCGCAGAGAAATTACCCTTCATGCAGTTGGCCCGTGATCCATTGTAAAAAAATGTAAGCGGATTCTGATTAATGCACCAATGTAACCTGTAATCCTTTAGTGAAATCTGAAACCAAGAATTGTATGAAACTTACATTCAGTATGTGGGAGACAATTAATATCACAACAGTCCTTTTGTGTCAAAATAAATGTATTTAATTGAGTGGAAATGGCTTTCTGTAATTAGTGCATTTAGACAGGATATGCTCATTGAATTAAATTACATGCCACCCAGGTTGTTGGTGTATGTTTAGCCATGCTTGTTAAATAAACTTTGGTATTTTATCAAAGAGAAAAAAGAAAAGAAAAAGAAAGATTATGGCTGGTTGAATCACAAAACAGAAACCCGAAAATGAGAAGTAGAAAATATGGGAGGGGTGATCAGAAGCCAGCAGCACTCATTAAGAATCTCATTAAAATGTTGGAATCTGCTTGTCAGTAAAGGGATAACAAAGGGCTCCAAATATCAACATTGAGATTAGTGACCTGGCTTTTGTCATTTGGGAATATGAAATCCAAATTCGTGAGAGGGCCAGAGGTTTAAAAGTAGGCTTACTTATTATATGCTTAAGTCAAAGAGTGTTGATCCTTCAGAGTCATGAACATCAGTGGTTTAAGAAGTGAGCCTAAATTCTTACCTGCCCTTATGCAATGCAATTTTTTAATTTTTTTTTTTTTTTTTTTTACAGAGAAGAAGGGAGAGGAATGGAGAGTTAGAAATATCTATGAGAGAGAAACATCAATCAGCTGCCTCCTGCCAATACTGTGGATGTGCCCACAACCAAGGTACATGCCCTTGACCAAAATTGAACCTAGGACCCTCAGTCCATAGGTGAACGCTCTATCCACTGAGCTAAACAGGTTAGGGTCCTTTATGCAATCTTTTAATGAGCTCATGTAATTTAATGATTTAAATGCCACTGCTGTATTTATGACTCACATAAATAAACTAGAGGCCGGGTGCATGAAATTCATGCACAGGGGTAAGGGGGGCATGTCCCTCAGCCCAGCCTGCACCCTCTCCAATCTGGGATCCCTCTCACAATCCAGGACTGCTGGCTCCCAACTGTTTCCTTGCCTGCCTTCCTGATTGCCCCTAACCACTTATGCCTGCCAGCCTCATCACCCCCTAACCACTTCCCTGCCAGCCTGATTGATGCCTAACTGCTCCCCTGCCAGCCTGTTTACCCTTAACTCCCCTCCATGCCTGGTCATCCCCAACTTCCCCTCTCTGCTGGCTTGATCACCCTTAACTGCCCTCCCCTACAGGCTTGATCATCCCCAACTTCCCTCCCTTGCAGGCCTGGTTCCTCCTAACTGCCCTCCCCTGCTGGCCATCTTGTGGTGACCATCATGTGTCCATATGAGTGCAGGGTCTTTGACCACATTGGGGCAGCCATCTTGTGTGTTGGAGTGATGCTCAATCTGCATATTACTATTTTATTAGATGGGATAGAGGTCTTGTGCACAGGTGGGGACCAGCTGGTTTACCCTAGAGGGTGTCCCAGATCAAGGTGGGGGTTGCTTTTGGGTGTGCGTGGGGTGGCCTGGGCAAGGGCCTGTGGTGGTTTGCAGGCCGGCCATGCCCCCCAGTGACCCAAGTGGAGGCCCTTTTATCTGGGGTTTATTTATCTTCTATAGTTGAAACTTTGTAGCCTGGAGCAGAGCCAAGCCTTCTGCTTGCTCTGTGGCAGCAGCCATTTCTGTTGGGATTTATGTATCTTCTATAATTGAAACTTTGTAGCATTAAGCGGAGGCCTGGGCAGCCAAGGTGTGCAGAAAGCTTGGCTTCCTCTATTACCAGGGGAAACCCTAGCCTCCTGTTCTTTCCAGCTCCGTGGCTGCCACCATTTCTATTTGGATTTATTGTATAATCTTCTATAATTGAAACTTTGTAGCCTAGCCAGCAAGGGCGGGCAGAAAGCTTGGCTTGCTCCATTGCCAGGGAATGGAGCCTTTCTGAAAAATGTCAACACTAGACCAAGCCTTTCTCTGCTCTCTGTGGCCGTAGCCATCTTGGTTGGGTTTATTTCCATATTTACTCCTGATTGGCTGGTGGGTGTGGCTGGTGGGCGAGGCTTGTGGGGTGGCAGAGTAATGGTTAATTTGCTTATTACTCTTTTATTAATTAGGATGTGTCTCAAAGCTTTACATGACCTTTTAACTCTAGAATCCCCTTAAGTATTTAATATATATCTCAAATTCAACATATCCATAACTCCGAATTTCCATCCATACATTTCCAAATATTAATTCAAATAAGAGTGAGTTTTCTCTCCCCTTCTCTCCCAACCTCCCAGTTTAAAGCTCTCTATGGCTTTCCATTAGTGGCAGCTTCAAATTTTCTACACAGGCATCCCTTAGAGCAGTAATCTGATTGGAAAGAGGAGTTTGGCTAGATTTTTTGGGGAAATGTTTTAGAAGCATTGGCAGTGCAAGCAAACATTTTCACTCAACTTGTACATTTACTTAACTGAAGAAGATTGGGTGTGATGTCGCACTGCCCCCACTTGCTCCTGCAGCATCTTGGCATACTTGAGTGGCCTCCCATTGAAATGAAAACAAATGATGTAATATATTACATTATATTGTTTCCGGGGTATTACATGAGCTGGCTCTGCTTCAGTTTCTTTCTTTTTTTTTTTAAACATATATATTTTATTGATTTTTAACAGAGAGAAAGGGAGAGAGATAGAGAGCTAGAAACATCGATGAGATAGAAACATCGACCAGCTGACCCCTGCACACCCCCTACCGGGGATGTGCCCGCAACCAATGTACATGCCCTTGACCGGAATCGAACCTGGGACCTTTCAGTCAGCAGACCGATGCTCTACCACTGAGCCAAACCGGCTTCGGCTGCTTCAGTTTCTGATGTCATTGTGAACCACTGTCTATAGTTTCTTCTCACTTTGCCAATTACATTCCCAACACAGTACATGTATTGCTTAAACTAGACTTGGACTTTTCCCAGTTTTTTTTTTTTTTTTTTTTTTTTTTTTTTTTTTTTAATACTCTGGGCACATTCCTGACTTAAGACCTTTCCACAGGCTGTTCTGACTGAATTGGTTTTTCTTCCACTTTTTAAATACATTTCTGCCTTGTTATTTAAGTACAGTTCATGTCACCTCTTTTGCAGAAAATGTTCTTTAATTATCTAATTTGTACTATTTCCTCTCCCACATCTAATATTCTTTGTTGCATTTTTTTTGAATTATTATTGCCTCTTGTTCATCTGTGTAGTTATTTACTTTTGTGTTGACTAATGAACTTCTGCATTCCACTGCCAAAATATGAACTCTAAGGACCAAGGGATCCAATCTATCTTGTTCAACACTAGACCTCCAAAATCAGAATAGTCAGTAGTGAGTGTTCAAATTTGTAGAAAGGTTAGAAAAAATGAAGTAAGGCCAAAACCGGTTTGGCTCAGTGGATAGAGCTTCGGCCTGTGGACTGGAAAATCCCAGGTTCGATTCCGGTCAAGGGCATGTACCTTGGTTACAGGCACATCCCCAGTAGGGGGTGTGCAAGAGGCAGCTGATCAATGATTGTTTCTCATTGATGTTTCTAACTCTCTATTCCTCTCTCTCTGAAAAAAAAAAAAATCAATAAAAAATATTTTTAAAAAATGAAAGTAAGTAAATATCCAAAAGGGTTGGCTCAATCCAATTTTAAACATTAATAAAGATTTCTTATAATGTTAGTAACATCTTATTTTTAAAAAAAGATGACAGCCGAAACCGGTTTGGCTAAATGGTAGAGCGTCGGTCTGCTGACTGAAAGGTCCCAGGTTCGTTCCCGGTCAAGGGCATGTACCTTGGTTGTGGGCACATCCCCAGTGGGGGGTGTGCAAGAGGCAGCTGGTCGATGTTTCTCTCTCATCGACGTTTCTAGCTCTCTATCCCTCTCTCCTCCTCTCTGTAAAAAATCAATAAAATATATATTTTTTTAAATTAAAAAAATTAAAAATTAAAAAATTAAAAAGATGATAATTGTAACATTTTAGTGTCAGAAACACATTGATCTGTGTTAAAGGTGATAGGTAACTGCTAATAGTTATTTACTCAGTGATATGGTGTTCATTATTCAGACATCTTTTCTGTATATAATTTCTCACAATGCAATGATTTCCTGCAAATAGTTGCTGTTGGATCTTTGTATGTTGACTTAGTTTCCCTTAAATAGATATTATAAATTAATCCTGCTTTGTCATTAATTTTTAGTTAATAGCTGATAAGGTGTGTGTTTTTCCCCCACACTTTGCCAATAAGTTAAAATCATTTATATTTGTAAGTAAAATAAACAATAGTTTATCTATAAAGAGAACTTATGCTAAAAGTTTCCACTAATATTTTCACAAAATTGTGTTTTGTTTTGTTTTTTAATTTTTTAATATATTTTATTGATTTTTAACAGAGAAAGGGAGAGAGATAGAGAGCTAGAAACGTCGATGAGAGAGAAACATCGACCAGCTGCCTCTTGCACACCCCCTACCAGGGATGTGCCCGCAACCAAGGTACATGCCCTTGACCGGGAACGAACCTGGGACCTTTCAGTCAGCAGACCGACGCTCTACCACTGAGCCAAACCGGCTTTGGCACAAAATTGTGTTTTATATACTAGGTTTTCTCAAAATAGGAGCAACATTACTATATATTTTATTTTGAAAAAAATGAATAGAGATGATTCCAAGAAACATATAAGGATATATTTATACATATGTACATATTATATATTTGATTTAAAATTGTCCAAGACTTATACAAATGGAAATATTCTTTCAAAAGGAATCAAATTTAATAGGTTTCCAAAGCAGGACTTCATTATTGCCTTCACATGAGCTTTTGTTAAAGGGTCTCACTGGGAAATACATAGACATTAAAAGAGCCTAAGCTATAAAAAATCCATTTAGATCATTTTGAACATCATGTTAGATGTTATGAGACATTTATTAAGTGATTCATATTGACACTCAGGAGATCAGATTTATTTTAAATAATAAAAATGAAACTTTCCATTAAATTTAATGCTATATAAAAAATTAAAAATTCAATTTTCCCAATTTAAAAAGTTCCAATCGAACTACAGCTTCTTTTTTTTTCTTTTTCTTTTTTTAATACCTTTTATTGATTTTACACAGAGAGGAATTGAGAGGGACAGAGAGTTAGAAATGTTGATGAGAGAGAAACACCGACCAGCCGCCTCCTGCACACCCCCCACTGGGGATGTGCCCGCAACCAAGGTACATGCCCTTGACCGGAATCAAACCCGGGACCTTTCAGTCCGCAGGCCGACGCTCTATCCACTGAGCCAAACCGGTTTCGGCAGCTTCTTTTTTTTTAATATATATTTTTTTATTTATCTCAGAGAGGAAGGGTGAAGGAGAAAGAGAAACATCAATGATGAGAGAGACTCCTGCACACCTCCTATTGGAGATCAAGCCCACAACACAGGCATGTGCCCTTGACTGGAATCGAATCTGGAACCATTCAGTCCACAGGCCGATACTCTATCCATTGAGCTAAACTGACTAGGGGTGAACTACAGCTTCTTATAGAAATTTATAAAATTGTCAGTTTGTGTCAGTAAGTTGCATGAAAAATATGAAGTAAATTTTCAAAGAAAGCAACATTTCTTAAAGACATTCTTTTTTGTAGTTGTTAATGCTCACCTGAAGAAAATTTTTCCATTGATTTTTAGAGAGTTTGGAAAACAGAGACGGGGGAAGAGGTTTTTTTACAGAGAGGAAGGGAGATGGATAGAGAGTTAGAAACATCAATGAGAGAGAAACATAGATCAGCTGCCTCCTGCACACCCCCTACTGGAGATGTGCCAGCAGCCAAGGTACATGCCTTTGACTGGAATCGAACCTGGGACCCTTCAGTCCGCAGGCCGATGCTCTATCCACTGAGCCAAACCGGTTCTAGCTGTTTCTGTTTTGTTTGTTCATTTATATTGTTCTTCAGGTTTTTACATAAAAATGAAATCATGAAGTATTTGTCTTTTTTTGACTGAATTATTTCACTTAGCATAATATGCTCTAGGTTCATCCATGTTGTTGGAGTTGATAAGATTTTTTTTTTATGGCTTAGTAATGCAGACTGTGCATTTTGGAACAAATTGCCACGTGTGACAATTTTAAAACAATGCAAAAATATTTCAGAAACACTCTTTAGGACATGAAAGAGCTAACAATAGTAGTCTTACTGCTGATAAGTAGCAACAGACTGACAGCTGTCACCTCAATAGCAAAAAGGAAGTTAAAAGATTGTGGAATATCTTACTAATATGCTGAAACCAAGCAGTTTTCTATCTGAAACAATTTCCTTTTAGAGTATGACCCGATTTAAAGTAATTTTCAAAACCAAAGATGAAAGAATTCACTACTAGAAGACTGATACTAAAGAAAATACTACCTGGATAGTAAAGGTAATACTAACAGATGGTAAGATAGTAATGCAAGAAAAAATAGAGATCACAGAAACTAATAAATACGTGGGAAAAAAGTAAGTTAAGTTGGCTTTTAAACTATAACAGATGTAACAATAACATTTTATGCCATTTAAAATATAGAGTGTGGTACTGACTCAGGAGACAGAAATAGATCAATAGGAGAGAGGACCCAGTAACAACCAGTTGGGATACAAAACATGGCTTTGTACGGCAGTGCAACAATAAACACTCCTCCAACAATTGAGTATTCTTGTGGAAAAATTAAATTGAACCCTACTTCACACTACTGATAGTCATAGAACTAAATGTGGAAGGGAAAACAATAAACAATAGAGCTTCTTTAAAAGATAAAGAGAAATATTTTCATGATATTAGGGAAGAGAAATATTTCCATTTCAGGATAAAAATTAAATAATAATAAAGAATATATTTATTTATAAGTGGGATTACATTAAAATTAAGAATTACTACTTACCAAAGGCATCATTTGGGATGTGAAAATGCAATGTTAACAGCATGTATATTTGACAAACAGCTTGTATCCAAAACATATACTATTTCAAAATGCATAGAAATCAATAAGGAAAAGGTGACACAATGGAAAAGTGGAAAAAATGAGGATTTGAAACTTCACAAAAAGTAATATGTAATTGGCCAATATACACATGAAAAGGTACCAACCTCTTCCTAAATAAGAAAAATTAAAATTAAATGCATAATGAAAAGCCACTGCACAAGCACCATAATGGATAAAATTAAAATGTCTGCTGATACTGTTAGAATTTGGAGCAACAGAAATTTATACAGCGCTCCTAGGAATGTGAACTGATACAACTACTTTGAAAAAATCCTGAAGTATTTATCTATGACAGTTGAAAATATGCAAAGCCTAAGGCAAGCAAATCTATTTTTATGTATTTATCCATGGAAATTGTGAGCTTATGATACTCTAGGAAATAGGCACACAAATGTTAATAGCAGCAGTATAGGAATACACCAAAAGTCCATCAACAGCAAAATAGATAGATATTTTGGCTCATTCATACAATGGAATCAAAGTGAAGAAAAGTGAGTGGAACTACAACATCACTGGTGGAACTGTAAAAACAATGCTGGGCCTGGCTGGCGTGGCTCAGTGGCTGAGCTTTGACCTATGAACCAGGAGGTCATGATTTGATTCCAGATCAGGGCACATGCCCAAATTGTGGGCTCAATCCCCAATGTGGGCATGCAGGAGGCAGAAACATTGTTGTTTCTGTCTCTCCTCTTCCTTCCTCTCTGAAATCAATAAAATTAAATAAAAGCAATGCTGAACAAAAGAAGTCAAATACATACTTTATCATTTAAGTTATATAAAGATTTTTAAATATATTTTTATTGATTTTAGAGATGGAGGGAGAAGGAAAAAGAGAAATGTCAATGATGAGAAAGAATCATTGATCAGCTGCCTCCTGAAATGTGTCATTGACTGGAATCGAACCTGGGACCCCTCAGTCCGCAAGCCAATGCTCTATCCACTGAGCCAAACCAGATAAGGCAATTATATAAAGTTTTAAAATAGCCCAATTAAACTATAGGTCTTAGAAATGCATTTTTTGAAAATAGACATTGTATATAAAAACATGGAAATGTTAGCATAAAATTCAAGAAACAATGAAGGGCCCAACAATTAAATGGAAAGCAACAAGTGGGGAACTTCTGGGAAACTATAAATGTTCCCTGGACCTCAGTAGTTTTAAAATATATATATTTTATTTTGATAATTTTTATTTTTCAATTACAGTTAACATACAATATTATATTAGTTTCAGATGTACAGATTAGTACTTAAACATTAATATAACCCATGAAGTAATCATCTTGATAAATCTAGTACCCACCTAGCACCATACATATTATGACAACCCTATTGACAATATTCCCTATGCCGTACTTTACATCCCAAAACTATTCTGTAACTACCAATTTGTACTTCTTAATCCCTTTGCTTTTTTCACCCCACCTCCCAAATCCTTCCATCTGGAAACTGTCAAAATATTATCTGTATCTATGTTTCTTTTCTGCTTGTTCATTTATTTTGTTTCTTAGATTCTACATATAAATGAAATTTGTCTTCCTCTGTCTGACTTATTCCCATCAGCACAATACCTTCTAGGTCCCTTCGTGTTATTGCAGATGGCAAGATTTCATTCTTTTTTTATGGCTGAGTCATATTCCCTTATATACATGCACCACTTCGAAATATAGGTCAATCACACTAAGCATCTAGTATTGAACCTGTTTACCATCTCTCATTGCCAAGAATAACAGAGAATGAAGAAGAAACAGGCATGGAAAAGAAAATAGTTTAGATGCTGTAATAAAAACATATAAAACTCAAAAAAATAAACATGCATGTATTTACATAAAAAACAGGCTATTGGAATAACATTGGGAAAATATGAGTGACTATACTAAGTTATTATAGAAAAATAGAAAGATGCCACATACCATACTTTAAATATCACAAGATATATTAAGTATTATTCTTTGTCACTTCCTGTGTTGGATACTGAAGGTAAAAAAAGAAGGCAGACACTATCTTATCTTCATGAACCTGACATCTAAGGAGAAGGCAGATTTAAACCAAATTGACATACAAGGTGTAATTTAGTATGATAACTGCTACAAACCTTATGTAGAAAAGATGCATGGTATAGGGAGAAATAATCTAGTCTGGATCCCTAAGGAAATGATATTTGAGCTGAGATCTGAATGATGAGCTGGCTGGGGTATAAAGGAAGCAAACTAGATGAGAGAGTAACATAGATTTAAGATGGATAAGAACTTGAATGGTCCAAGAAATCAAAAGTAATCAATGACCTGTACTGAGCCTGAGGGAGGTGTGGCAAGAAGTGAAGCTGGGTAGATCACATAGGGCTTCATAAATAGGCTGACCAGCCCGACCAGTGTGGCTCAGTGGATAGAGCATTGGCCTGTGGACTGAAGGGTTCCAGGTTCAATTCCTGGTCAAGAGCACATGCCCAGGTTGCAGGCTCAATCCCCAGGCCGGGGGTGTGCAGGAGGCAGCTGATCCATGATTCTCTCTAATCATGGAAGTTTCTATCTCTCTCTCCCTCTCCCTTCCTCTCTGAAATCAATAAAAATATATTTAAAAAATAAAATAAAATAAATACATAAATAGGCTGACCATACATTCCAGTTGCCTCTAAGAGTCCAGGTTTAAGATAAATAATAGTTAATAATAATTAGCAATTAATGTCCTTTCCTTTCTCAGAAGTGTCCCATGTTGGTGACATATTATTCTACTTCTGTAAATAGGTAGGATAGGATCAGGACATTAATTAGTAATTGCACTTGACTGGTTTATCTCATGTCAGAAGCAATTAAGAGCTTTGGGAAAAGATAAAGGATTACTTCTCTCTCATTAAAAAACAAACAAACAAAAAAACAAGGTACACAAGTAGGAAGTCCTGGCCTGGTATCTATTATCTTTGTGTCTTAATATTCCTAGGTTATGGTATTTCCTCATGCCATTTCATAGTTCAGGATCACTTCTTAAGTTCCAGGCATTCTTTGTACAGTCTAAGGAAGATAAAGGAAGAATGGAAAAAGAACAAAAAGGTCTATACCTTATTAAGGAGCCTTAACAAAAAACTCAGACTAAACCTCCAGGGGAGTGGACTGAAGGGGGAAGAAATGAGGAACCTTTGTAATAATATGAACAATAAAGTTTGATATAAAATAAAATTAAATTAAAAAATTAAAAAAAATTAAAAAACCTCCATTTGCATTTCATTAGCAGGAATTTGGTCACATGGTATCACTTAGTTACAAGAAAAGGTAGAAGTTATATTTTCTAGATGAAGCATATTGTGTGTGACCTTACCAAATAAAATAGGGGTTCTGTCATTAAGGAAAATGGAGAGAATAAATATTAGGTAGAAAATTAGCAATCTCTGGGGTTTCAAGTAAAACTGCAGAAAAACTATGAAGTAGGGCAAATTTCACTGACGATAGAGAAAAGTGTGCATATAAAGAGTGGCTATGCCCAGACCGGTTTGGCTCAATGGATAGAGCGTTGGTCTGTGGACTGAAAGGTCCCTGGTTCGATTCCGGTCAAGGGCATGCACCTTGGTTGTGGGCACATCGCCAGTAGGGGGTGTGCAAGAGGCAGCTGGTCGATGTTTCTCTCTCATCAATGTTTCTAACTCTCTCTCCCTCTCCCTTCCTCTCTGTAAAAAAATCAATAAAATATATTTTTTTTAAAAAAGAGTGGTTATGAAGATTGACAGAGAGAGAGAGAGAGAGAGAGAGAGAGAGAGAGAGAGAGAGAGAGAGAGAGAGAGAGAGAGAGATGTCCGGGAAGACAAATATCTGTGGCTTGTAGAGCTGAATGAATAGTGTTACCATTTAAAAAGATGTGGAGCATTGGAAGAGACACTGATTGGAGTTTAAAGAATGGAGGGTTAGTTCTGAACATGTGAAGTTGGAAGTGCATTTGAGATATAAATGGAAAAACCAAGTTAAGTTGTTAACTCTATAGGCTTCAAATAAATTGGAAAACCATTCGCATATATAGACAACAAGTAAAGATGCAGGCATTAACAAGATTATTAAAGAAGAGCACAGGAAATAATATGAAAAGATGGCTTAGCATGAAGCCGTAAGAAACTCCATCACCTACTTATTTGTAGAAGAGGATGATCTTACAAGAAGATGAAAAATGACTGGGCAAAAAGTGGGCGGGAAAACAGGAGAGTGTAGTGTAATGGGAGCCAGGATAGAGTTTTCAAGTATTACATACTAATGAGATATCAAATAAAACAACTAAACAATATCCACTGGGTTTAGAAAATGAAAGGCATCAAGAGTTGTTTCAGCTAAGGGGAGGTTGGATAAGCATAGAGATGAGCAATATTGGAGGTGAGGTGATGAAGGTAGTGAAGATGATAGTACAAATCACTACTTGAAAGAGTTGCATTGGTCTCTGACCAATGTGACTCAGCTGGAGCAAAAGGTGGTGGGTTTCATACCTGGTCAGGGCACATAACCAAGTTGAAGGTTTGATCCCTGGGTTTGGGCACAAATGGGAAGAAACCAAACTCTCTCTCTCTCTCTCTCTCTCTCTCTCTCTCTCTCTCTCTCTCTCTCTCTCTCCCTCTCTCTCTCCCTCTCTCTCTCTCTCTCTCTCTCTCTCCCTCTATCTATCTATCTATCTATCTATCTATCTATCTATCTATCTATCTCCTTTCCTCTAAAAGATGCATTGCAAAATGATTAAGAAGAATGTAGAGGCCAAAACCGGTTTGGCTCAGAGCCTCTGAGCGTTGGCCTTTGGACTCAAGGGTCCCAGGTTCGATTCCGGTCAAGGGCAGGTACCTTGGTTGTGGGCACATCCCCAGTGGTGGGTGTGCAGGAGGCAGCTGATCGAGGTTTCTCTCTCATCGATGTTTCTAGCTTTCTATCCCTCTCCCTTCCTCTCTATAAAAAAATTAATAAAATATATATATTTTAAAAGAAGTATGTAGAGAAAACTGCAGAATTTAATCAGTGTTTATCCGTGATTAGTTCCTTTTTTTTAAATGGTAAGGATTCTATAATCAAATGGTTTGTTAAGAGAGCAAAACTTGATGGGACAAACAATACATTGTTTTCTATTTTTGTATTCTTCTTGTAAAACACATTTAGAATCTACTTACCCTATTACTGACATCACAGAATGATCACATAACTTTGAAACCACTCTTAATTAAGAAGTCTGATTCTACCTTACATTAAACTTTCGTCTCACTCAAGTTGAAGTTTCTTCTCTTCCATCAATTTAGATCTGTTTTCCTGGGAACTTGCTCAGCTGAAGAAGTGATTGATCTGGTTTTCATTCACTTACTCCTCTCTCTACTGGGTATACTGCCAGGGGCGGAGCGGGGTTTGCAAGAAGGTAGGCAAAGGCCTTCCTCAATATGGTTATGTAATCCTAAGTGGACTTTCTCAGTGCCCTGATATAGACAAACACACTGGCTGACCTCTTGCTACAGCTTCCACCTTTCTTCAGCTTCCATCGCCTGGAGGTACATCACAGAGCTTCGTTTTAAGTAGAAAGAGAACTCAAGCCTATGTACACTACCTGGCATCTGAGTGCCTTATGGGAATCTCATGCCTTGGCTGTCCCAAATGGCAGATGTACAGCTTCAGAAATTAACTGTTTCTTCCCTGCTGTCCAATTTTTTTTTTTTTTTTTTACCAGCTCCACCCTTCTGACTCCTGCAGGCAAGAAGCAGACATGGATGCTATGTTTCCAAGTCCTCATACACTTTCAAATAGTTGAGAATCCATATCAAACCCTACCCAGAATTTTCATAGCATCCAATTGAAAGATCAGGGAGGGATCCTTAAATGTCCTTTACTCTTTTTTTTTAAATATATATTTTATTGATTTTTTACAGAGATGAAGGGAGAGGGATAGAAAGCCATAAACATCATTAAGAGAGAGACATCGACCAACTGCCTCCTGCACATTCCCACTGGGAATGTTCCCGCAGCCAATGTACATGCCCTTGACTGGAATCGAACCTGAGACCGACCCTTCAGTCCGCAGACCAACGCTCTATCCACTGAGTCAAACCGGTTTCGGCAAATGTCCTTTACTTTTACAGTGCTCCTTAAGAAACCTCCTTTTAAGTTCCTAGTCTTTCATCTCAGAGGTTGGGGCTGAGTTGGTTTTATAATAGATTCTTCATGGATGCAATGAGTCTTTTCCCCAGAATTCTGAGACTATTAGAACAGTCAATTACATCATGTTATAAAAAGAGTCAAGAGAGGTTGACTAGACAGCAGAGAGAACACAACAGATATCTGGAACTGCCAAGAATGTGCAGAATGGAACGATTTGCCTCAGAGAGCCAGAGTCATTCTGTGAGGGATTAGACACAGATGTTTGGATTTTGTTTTATTTCTAATGTGGATTGCACTATGTTGGTATTGTGAGGCTTTTGAATATGTAATCTGGGAGGTGATAGATTCAAATCTGTTTTTTCGAATAAAAATGAGTTTTGGGGTATGCAGAGGGAGAAGGTGAGAGAGGGAGAGGGAGAGGACAAGAGAGAGAGAGAAGGTTATGGGATAATTTAAAGGAAGTAGAGAATGGAAATGCTTAACAAGGCAAAGGCGGTTGGAAATGGGAAAAGGTGGATGCAAAAAAGATTATGGAGATACAAATGGCAGCGCCTAGTAACCAGTCAAATATGAAAAGAAAAAAAAAAGGCTCAGTTAAAGGCCATGGTCAATCTCAGTTAGTTCTGTGAATTGCTGAATGTTATTACTTAGAACTGTTTTTGTCACATACGCTATGAATTTAGGTGCAAATATTACTTCTCTGATTCACAGAATCTTCACTTTAAAATTTAAATCATTCCCTGGCAGGTTTGGCTCAGCAGATAGAGGGTCGGCCTGTGGACTGAAGGGTCCCAGGTTTGATTCTGGTCAAGGCACATACCGCAGTTGTAGGCTAGATCCAGGCCCTGATCAAGTACATACAGGAGGCAACCAATAAATGTGACCCTCTTATATAGATGTTTCTCTCTGTGTATCTCTCCCTCTCTCTTCCATGCTCTCTAAAACTCAATGGAAAAAATATCCTTGGGTGAGGATTAACAATAACAACAACAAAACAATTAAATCATAATAACTTCCATAGTGACTGGAGAATCTAAGTCCACAACAAATGCTAATGTTTATCTCTTCTCATCTTTCTCCATGTGCAAAGGTAATTTTACTCCCATCTTCTACGGTCCTGTTCAAAATGTTTTTCAAACAAATAGACAAATGGTACTGAGTATGTGGTAGGCATGATTCCACCTGCTTTAAATATTGGTTCTTTCATCCCGGGTTCGATTCTGGTCAAGGGCATGTACCTTGGTTGCAGGCACACCCCCAGTAGGGGGTGTGCAAGAGGCAGCTGATTGATGACTCTCTCTCATCAATGTTTCTAACTCTCTCTCTCTCTCCCTTCCTCTCTGTACAAAATCAATAAAATATATTTTTATAAATATTGGTTCTTTCAATGTTCACACTGGCCCTATAAAACAGTTATTACCTACATTTTATAGGTGAAGAAATTGAGCCTCTAACAGCCACCCAGGATCATGCAGCTAATGAGTAACAGAGCTTGGATTTGAATCTGAGTATTTCATGCTGTTAATTACTACTATCTTCCCTGCAGAAGCCACCTTGACTCCTTCAACCACAGGAATTTGCTCCATCCACTCTAGCTGGAATTGCTGTACTGCTTGATCTGGACTCTTAGGCTGATTATTTCTTACCCCCTTCCCCACCCTCTGAGTTATAATTACCTATGAAAATATTATAACTAGATTATCTATGAGGTAGCGAAGTTCTGTAAGACAAGACTACTTCTCATTCATCTTTGTGCCTCCAACCTAAAAAAGCAAAGCACTATAACATATTGAGAAATAGCACAAACCCTAGAATCAGCCAGACTTGAGCAGCCTGGATGTTTCTGATTTGCTGTGTGACTTGAACACAGTTCCTAAGATTCATATGCTTCAGTCTCCTTGTCTGCAAGATGGAGTAAGATCTTCCTATTGTGTTTGTTATGAAGATTAAATAGGTAATACATATAACATTTTCAACATAGTTCCTGATACGTAGTCAGCACTCATGAAATATCTATTGTTTCCAATTTTTTGCTGCACATAAAAACCCTTAACAGGTATTTGTTAAATTATTGATTCTCTTTTTGAGATTATGTATGGATCTGGCTAGTAAAATCACAGAAGAGATCTCCCCTATTTAAAGTCACAGGAAGCCAGAGGAAAATCATTTGGGCAAAAAATGAAAAAGGGTCCCAAGTCAAATTTATAGAAAATATTTCTTTATTAACTTTCCGTCGAGAATATGTTTGTATATTTCAGAAAACAACTCTGAGACCATGTGGATTCCGGCAACAGAGAGGAATTGGCAGGACTACTCCAACCATGAAGACAGAAGAGAAGCAGTCCAGAGATGGAATACGCTGATGACGCCTTGCCATAATAGCAGTCAGCATCTGTGTATCACTGCAGGTTGCCCAGGACCAAACCAGAGAGGGTTGAACCTGCATTACCACCATTTCTCCACCATCCAGAACTGAACTATCATTGCTAACATATACACATAAGGAACTGTTTGACATTGAAATTGAGTCTCAAAAGAACTGGTGGCCCAGAAAGAAACTCACTATAGACTGATTCATTTGCCTTTAAGCATAACAATTATTACTTGTCTCATTTTTTATTTTTATAAGTATATTTCCAGTAGGACATGGTCTCACTCATCTAGGGGAAATGGTGAACAACATAGACTGATGAACAAGAATAGACCCAGAGATACGGAGCCATGGGTCAGACTGTTGGATCTCAGAGGGAGGGTGGGGATAAAAGGGAGAGACCAACCAAAGGACTGTATGCATACATATGAGCCTAACCAATGATCAAGGACAATAGGGGGGGGGGGGTGGAGGCATGAGTAGGGAGGGGTGGGGGATTGGAATGGGGATTTGAGGGATGTGATACTTTAATCAATAAAGAGATTTAAAAAAATAAAATCACAAGGAAAAAAATCTTAAAATGTTATTTTAATCAAGTATTTCTACTTTTAGGTATATTGACTAATCACCCACACAAGTTTTAACTTGTGAGGAACTATTGTCAATTATTACCCAATAGTTATTTTTGTGCATATAAAAATGACATTCAGGTAGAAAAGACATAGGGGCAGCTTTGTTTGAAAATTTACCCAGAATCTTACAATATTTCCATCTCTAAATAAATAATAAATCAAAACCCAAGATTAAGGCTAATCATATTTGTAATTTAGGAAATGAAAATAAATATAAAGCATAATTGTTCAAGCAAAATCAATTGAGACTGAGAACAAATGAGTTTATGAGCTGTTTATTACTCCAAATAGCAACAAGAAAAGCAGATGTTTTCTAAGAAATAGTAGCAGATAATTACTTTTTATTCAACCTTGATTTAAAGACAGTGTAGATTGCCCTCTTTAGGTTCTTATGTGAAAACAATGGATAATGATATGACTTAATAAGGTATCAAAGCAGGAAACCTGCAAACCTATAGAGAATTTACATTAGTTTATTTGAGCCAAAACCGAGGATATACAGGTATATAGGGGAGCAAGATCTCAAATGCTCTGGAGAATAAGTTTTTCAGTTTTTTTTATGCATTTGAAATTAAGGAGGGAACATAAGGAGGATTATGAAGCAGAGAGAGACACATGAACGAGAAAGAAAGCAAGGCAGGAATCAGATGACAAAATAGTTAAGATTAAGTGCTCTCTTGAAGGTGGTCCACTTTAGAGGGAGGTGTCCGAAGTTGGGTTCACCTTGATGCTCAGAAACAATGAACAGGGCCTGCTTAAGGCAAAGAGAAACCTTTTACTAAAGAAGTTATAAGTCTGGGGAGGGACTGCTCACCATGATCTGCCCAGTTAGGAATTTATGATCAGATCACCCTGTGAGGTTACTTTCCATAAAACCCCTTTTTTGTTCATGCAGGCAAATATTTTATACTTGTATTTCTTTTCTCAGACTTTTGAAAGAACATATGATTTCCATAAACTCCAAATCACAACCGTACCTATTATATTTATTGTCTAACTGGATGAGACAATATTACATGAACTACAAATTGTTGCTATAATGGAAATGCAAACATTATATGCCTACATTTCTTTCTTTAAGGGGCTTTCCAAAAGAAAAGCTATTATATTACACAGGATGGAAAACAGGGGCATTATTTTAAATGAATCTGCATATCATTTTAAATGCCACACGTGCCATACATGGTTCTCTATAGCCTTCACTTTCTAATAATCCTTCACTTTTATTGGAAGATTTGAAGAAGAAGACAGATAATACTAATATTCTTGCAAAGAATGAAATGCTAAAGGTTGTAGACAGTGCCTGGGAAGGCACATGGGCATTTCTTTCATTGTTGTCAGGTGAGTCCGAGGTGACTGGCAGAGCCACATCTCAGATATACCCTCCCCAAGAAGGCTGAGAGTGTTATCAGTACTGACTCACCTTTGCCCAGGTGTCACTTTGATATGTAAATCAGTCAAGCACTGGGAATGCTAGGGCCTACTCAAGAATACAAATAAGCTCCTCTGATCCTAAGTTTTGGTGACACTTCCTGGTATTCGAGGGTATAAAATAAATGGTATTCGAGGGTATAAAATAAATGTGCTGCATGGGCTCAGGGTCCTGTCCCTCCATCAGAGTGGCAGCACCCACCCAGCTCCCAGCTTTATAAATCTATCTCTGCATCTTCTTTCTATTTTTTTTCTTTTATTTTCTCAATCCCTGGCTGCCTCCACTTAGAACCAGTTCGTTCATCTCTCTTTACGTGCTGGACACAGAAAAGGGAGATCCCCGCCATATCTGGCCCCCACCACATCTGGTCTTGGAAAAAGATGGAATAAAATTAGAAGTAGAAAATCATTTAGAAGAGTATCCTTATCACACAGGTACAGCTTGATGAAGGCTTGAATTAGAATTCGTTTCTGTTACCTAAAAATAAACTTTTTATCCTTGTAATTTTTTAGTTCAAATTCTAGTAGTATAGGTGTTTCCCATTAAATGGATTTACAATTTAATGAAGCTGTAAGCCATTTAAATCTACAGCTTATAGGGAGGAAGTAGGTAATAGACTCTGAGTTACTAGAGTTGAAACATAAATTCATTTCATTTCATGAGTCCTGGAGCCTCTATGTGATTACTCAGTTCAAGTGGGGAATCTTTGAGAACTTAAAAGTAATGAATGCTGAGAAAGAAGGAGCTCGCCTGACTGATTGGAAAAGGCAGAAGGTAAAGCCCCAGAGCCAGGTGATGCAGAAGCTGTATTAACACATCATGTCACACAACTGTGGATACGCTCCTCAGGTGAACATAAGATGTTTCAGAAGAAGCAAGAAAGCCATTTCCTGAGGGCTCAGGGGCTGCATGATGTTACAATTGGAGTCAGCCTAAAATACCAGGAATGATTGTGAAGGAGGGTATAATGTCACAAGAAAGAAAAAAAAGCTGAATCATTGGTTGTTAAGGGCTGAGAGTAAGAGTGGTTTGATGGTGGTGGGAGTTACAGGACTGTGGATGCATTTATCAAAACTCAGGACATTTTACCTTAAAAGGATGAATATTCCTGGAGGTGAATTATACTTGAATTAAAAAATATTAAAAACAAACATGATTCACTTAGAAAGGTGAACATGCTAATAGATGTTTTAAAATACCACATATGTGAACAGTTTAATCCACAGCAATTTTAAATTACAATATGTTGTTTAAGAGACAACCAGAGTTTAAAAAGAGGGAGGAGCTGAAACCGGTTTGGCTCAGTGGATAGAGCGTCTGCCTGAGGACTGAAAGGTCCCAGGTTCGATTCCGGGCAAGGGCATGTACCTTGGTTGCAGGCACATTCCCAGTAGAGGGAGCTGATTGATATTCTCTCTCATCGATGTTTCTAACTCTCTATCCCTCTCTCTTCCTCTCTGTAAAAAATCAATTATATATATATATATATTTTTTTTTAATATAATAAATAAATAAAAATAAATAAATAAATAAATAAATAAAAATAAATAAAAAGAGGGAGGAGATAGGAACTTGCATACAAACCTGATTTATTTTATTGCAGGCTTAGTGATACTGTGTATTCTTTATGGGCGGAAATTTCACATAGTTCTATGTCTCGAATGTGTACCTTACAGGTAGAGAGAGAGACAGTGCCTGAGTTTGCATTCCTAAACTGGCATGTGATAGGTTAGGTTCTCCAGAAACAATCAATAACACTGCATTCAATGGGAGTATTTAGAGAAGAGAACAGGGAGTCAGCAAGATTGAGCAGAGAAAGAAATACCACTGTGATGTGGACTCAACAAAGCCTTGGCCAATTTGGCATGCAGTTCCAAAAAGAAATCAGGTGATCCCATGACATCTATTGATTCTCCCTTAGCCAGTCTTAACAGTAAACAGATAAGTATATCAACCAAGGTCTGCCACAGTGGTGGTGTAAATGGCCAGGCCTTCCACCCTGCCCTGCTCAGCTACTGAGTGCAGTGAAGCAGTGTGATCTAGCAGAGGCCAATACCAAAGGGGGGATGCTAGAAGCTGTATGCTAACGACATTCTCTCCAGCAAGTCGTTCTTTGAAGGGTATCTGGGTGGTGCATCTTCAAAGCTTCACTCTTTGCTCGTCTGGTATCCACTTCCCCATATATGTTCAAGAAATAACTCCTGGTGCAGCAGAATTCTGGTTTGCCTTTCTTCCAGTGCAGACTCTTAGAAG
This sequence comes from Pipistrellus kuhlii, assembly GCF_014108245.1. NCBI lineage: Eukaryota > Metazoa > Chordata > Mammalia > Chiroptera > Vespertilionidae > Pipistrellus > Pipistrellus kuhlii. Next base: position 50,699,760 of record NW_023425529.1, read on the forward strand.
AGGGAGGTTAATGAGACAAATGACAGCTCCTGCCACAACAGTCATCCTTGGAGCCACCATTGATATCATTTGTGATCTTCTCCCTCCCCCACTATACATTCTAGCTTTCCCTCACTCTCAGCTGTTACCCTTCTGCTGACATTAGTGACTAACCTGGTGGCATGAACCAGACTCTCATCACCAATGGGCCTAATGCTCTTGGTTACCATGACGTTCTCAGCCTGAATTTGATGTAGCTTTTTATGTAACCTGGTGCACAAATTTGTGCACATTGAAAGGAAATTAATTAAAAGGTGGCTGGCAGGGCAGGACTGGGCCAGATGGGGGGATATGCCCTGGAGCCAACTTCTATTAGTCCCTCCCTGGCACCTGAGAAGTAAGCGGAGTCCCTCCTGTGGGAATCAGGCCTTAACTGGCTCTCCTATACCTTCGAGGGGTCCTAGAATTCAAGAGAACACTCTGCAAAGTTGATATCATACAGGGTATGGAAGGCAAACACAAGTGTGTAATAAACCAGATTTGGGCTGACAGTGCCCCAGCAACAACATAACCCACTGCCAAAGGTGGAATCATGTGGCCCCGGGAGGGATCGAGCTCCATGCTCTCTGGTTTCAGGGTGCATCTCCGGAGAACCCCCACTGCCAAGTCACTGCAGCTCAGCAGCTCCTGGGTTGAGCGTCTGCCCCTTGGTGGTCAGTACATGTTGCCGAAAACTGATCATTGTCTCACTAATAGAAAGATGTAAAAGGCTGGTTAACCTTGAAACTCTGAAGGTCAGAGCCAACCACTCCCTATCTAATTGAGACAATGGTAACTGAGGCAACTTTCCCATCTTGTAATCACGTAAATTCTTACTGATATGATAATCCAATTATTACCTGCCTAAAGGCTATGGGTGTATCCCAAACCTGCTTAAGGGTAATGGGTATATCCCATAGTCTCAATAAAAGGAATAGCAAGGCCAGAGCCTACCGGCAGTCCTCTCACTAGAGGTGGGGTCTGGCTTGCCAAATTAAATTTCTTCTAGTCTCTTTCATTTATGTGCAGCCCTTCTCCAGAATCTGAACCCTGAACCGGAACACTGAACCATGCAGGATGAGAAAGGGGTTCCCATAACATGTCATAGTGGACTGGTCGTACATGGGTCATTCCACTGTTCAGTGGATTTGCATATTAGGATTTTATTATATAGGACTGAGTAAGAGGATATCATAGATGCTAATGTGACTTATCTGGAACTCCACATATATTTTTTCCTGCTCAGAGTGAGGAGGCAACCCTATTTCCCTCTGATGACCAGTCAACGACCCCTGCCAAGAAAGTGAATTTTTTTTTTTTCTTTCCTGTTGGTTCCTGGGTATAAGAGACACAAAAAGGCCAGTCAGCAGCCAGAGATTATAATTCAATCAGAACTTTACTGTGAACCCTGTAAAAAAGTATGTCCTCTTTGGGGGCCAGGACCTCTATTACTATAGAGCTCAGTGTTGTAGGAACAGAAGCACACATTGTACATGACCACTCCGTTTATGTGCATATGGCATGATCTCGCTCCAGAACCCCAGGGATCTTCCATGGAATTCTCTCACTCTGGATTGCCACAAACTCCATGTGTTATTTCTACTCCGCCACTATACCACCAACACAACAGTGTTGAATTGGGCTTCTCAAGAAGCCAAGGACCTTTCTTCATCTAGATTCCACCCAAAGATGTCAGCTTTTCAGTCATTCAGTCTGTGAGCCATATTTACAGGTAAAAAATAGGCTGCCTCCAAAACCAGAAGAGGTAAACCAATGGCATGCTTCCCTTTTTATAGTAGGAGGCGCAAAGTATCATAATTTACTTCAGAGAGGATATCCTGGCACATTGTGGAAATGCATCATTACAAATTTTACAGAAGAGCAAGGCTTCTGAATATTGCTATGTTTATATCCCATCCCTTGGAGTGATGTGTCTTGCCAAGAACTTTAGTATGTTTTCCATCTCTTGCTTATTCAGCCTGCTAAATATAATGCTATCAATATAATGGATCAATATGATGTTCTGTGGGATGTCCAGATGGTCAAATCTCTTCCTACTATATTATGAGAGAAGGCAGGAGAGTTAGTAGAGGCACAGAGCAAAACTCTAAATGTAGACTGTTGTCCATTTCATGTGAATGTGAATTGTTTTTCATCTTTTCTGATTGGCATAGAAATATATGTGTGTGTGTTTTCCCAAGGAAGTTTCTAAGGAGACCTCAATTAGGCCTTCACCACTATACTAATTTTTACTTTAAAGACCAAAAATGCAATGTGGGAGTTGCTTCAACTATCCAGTGTTTGAATTCTAGATTGAAATTACCACATAATGGGTCCTTTGACACAGTGAACTCATTATAAGCTAGGCCTTGGCAGTATTTCATTTAGTAACTGGAGCTCATTCTGAAGAGGACTGATGATACATATTTTGGGTCCTTAGGTATCAATATTGCCTCATTCACTCTGTCCTTTAATCCTCATAATATCTGGGTTTTCCCCTTTTCCAATGAAATGGCTGTAGGTACCTTTGGGGAAAAACCAAAGGGAGTCATGTTATGGTGTTGCAGAATTGTTTCTCCTAGGAACCAGCCACCTCTATAATCAAAGTATTTGAGTTCTAAAAACTGGCAAACAGGCTCAGATATAAAGCCAGGGCAAAGATTTATAATATAAAAATTTATATTTTATAGTGTGACTGCTTCCCCTCCCAATATTCCAATGTTTATTTCTTCTTCTGGTTCAAGATGAGTAGTGCCTTTGTCAGCTGTGCATCTATTATGCCACTTAGTAGGTCATGTGCTATTTTATTATTATTATTATTATTATTTATTTATTTATTTTTAGAGAGAGATGGAGGGAAGGGGAGAGAGAAACATAAATTTGTTGTTCTACTTACTTATGTATTCATTGGTTGATTCTTGTATATGGCATGACCGGGGATCAAACCCACAACCTTGGTGTGTCAGGACAATGCTCCAACCAATCAAGTAATTGGCCAGGACCTATCATAGACTATTAATCATCTTCATAACACTTCGTGGATGAACACCTCTACGATGCTACACCAAGCTTATTTGTCATTGCAATACTTGCTATATCCTGGTTGCTGCTAGTTAAGCACTCTTATCTGAATTATGTTGTTTTGAGGCCTGATTGGCCCCATTTGTTATCCCTGAGCCTACTTCTGGAACAGTCTTTTCTGAACTACAGAGGAGAGCAACTAAACAAGATTCTAGTGATGCGAGTGCCCCTATGACCAGCACACTGCTATGGCCTTGTCTAACACTGTGCTGTACAGGCCTCTTTGTAGGAAATAATTGTCTGGGAAGTGATTTGGCTGTACACACTATACACATTTCTGCATACCCACTGCCCTTAGCTTTTCAATGCTTTCCTTTACCATCTAGATGTCTCTGTGAAGGTATTTTTAAAATATCATAAACATTTAAGTCAGTAGATTCCTTAAAATAATAAATCCCAATTTCTCTACCCCTACATGTATGTGTACATGTGTGCACATGTGTACATGTGTCTGTGTCTGTGCATGCATGTGTATGTACTATTGAGCCTCTTTTCTGGAGAATCCTGACTAACAGACTCATTATGAGCTATTGTTTTATCTGTTTTTTTCTAGGAGCCATTCTCATAGTGAATTCACACCATCTCTTGGTATAGTTGCCAGTATATTAAATCCTGTCTTATGAGATTTTTTCCAATCCACCATCTGTGGTGGAACTGCTGCCAAGTTGCAGATTTTTGTGAAAAACCCTCTGGAGGCTGACCCCTTGGATACAAGAGAAAATGTAAAGGTCAAGATCCAAGATAAGGAAGGAATTTCTCCTGATCAGCAAAGACTGGAAGATGGCTGTACTGTGTGTGACCGTAACCTTCGAAAGGAGCCCGCTCTTTTTCTTGTGTTGAGACTATGTGGTGGTGCTAAGAAAGGGAAGAAGTCTGCACCCTCCCCAGAGGAGTGAGCGTAGAGAAAGGGTGAAGCTGGCTGTCCTGAAATACTATGATGTGGGAGAATGGCAAAGCCAGTCGCCTTCGTTGGGAGTGCCCTTAGATGAATGTGTGCCAGAGTTTTATGGGCAGCCACTTTGACAGACATTGTGCTGGCAAATGTCTGACCTATTGTTTCAATAACAACAACAAATCCTGTATCATGAGAAAGCACTGCTTTTTTAGGCATATGTTGTCAGTTTGGCTCAAACTCATAAAAATTCTCTATGTTTGAACTTTTCTTACATCGACACAGGTTCTATCTGAGTTTATGTATGCCTCATGGTAATATAACATAGTTTCCAACTGTGCCGTTATTATAAGGAGAACAGATTCTCATTGAAGTCATGCAAATAAGAATATTGCCATGAAAATGACAACATTCACTGTAAGTTTCTGAAGTCTGAAGAGATTAAGTAGGGAGAAACACAAGTCTTAATTTTGCTTACAAAGGTAAAATTTATGAAATAGCTAACCTATATTTTAAAAAATACTTATATCTAGAAAACAACAATAACAACAGCAAAAACCAAACAAAACCAAAAAGACCCACAACAGTGAAGAACCAGCAATACTTCAACTAAAAAGTCATGAAAATTGTAACCATTCTTATAAATTTAGTTACTCCTGTGTAATTAAACCTGTTCTGCTTGAATCAAGTTTTTCTGTTAGTTCACTTTACCTTGCCTGATAATGAAAGGCAATAGGGTCAGTGATAATTCCAAGAATTATGCAGGGTTATCTGTCAAGGCTAATACAATTTGCTCAGTTAAGTGAGTACTCCAGTTAGTAGAGATTGTGAAGGTTAATGCTCGAATTAGGAAACACATTTTCTAAGGTTTTTTTTTTTTTTTTTTTTTTTTTTTTTTTTTTTTTTCCATTTTGAGGGCATCAGCCTTGTGGCAGGGAAAAGCTTATACTCATCCAGAAACATACATGCAATAAGAATATTGATAACCCAAAATAAGTTGTCACTTATTTTGGGTTATCAATATTCTTGAATGAAGACTAGCTTAAATGTACTATAATGGATAAAGAAATGCAAAATTTGAAGGAAAAAAAAAAGGTGGTTTTTTTTTGTTTTGTTTTTTTCAGAAAGCTTGGAAGAACTAAGTGGCTATCTTAAGTTTCCCATAGCCGTTTGTTTAATCTATAGCCATTTTCTACCCACCTTAATTTCTTTGATTCAGGAGCAGACTGTAGCCATGTTACAGGAATATGAAGATGGCATAGGTCTGGCAATGGAGGGTTTTGTTTGCAGAAACAGAATGGATTGTATCCTTTGAGATGACATGATACTGTATATGTGAATCCTAAAGATTCCACCAAAAACTACTAGAACTGATAAATGAATTCAGTAAAGTACAAGGATACAAAATAAATATACAGAAATTGGTTGCATTCTTATACACCAACTAGAGGCCAGGTGCATAAAGTTTTCCCAACTGCTCGTCTGCTTGATTGCCCCTAACCACTTCTACTTCTGCCTGACAGCCTGATTGATGCCTAACTGCTCCCCTGCCAGCCCGATTGTCTCCAACTGCCCTCCCCTGCAAGCCCAATCCCCCTCAACTGCCCTCCCCTGTTGACCCAATTGCCCCCAACTGCCCTACCCTGCTGTCCTGGTCCCCCCAACTGCCCTCCCCTGCCAGCGTGGTCTTCCTCAACTGCCCTTCCTTGCATCCCTGGTTCCCCCCCTCCCAACTGCCTGAAATATGGTAGCAACCATACTTGGGTAAAAACTGCTGTTTGAATTTTAACCCTGTTATTCTGGCTTCAGCATTCGCTTACTTGCTTAAACATAGGGTAGTTGCCTCAGCTTCCAGATAGAGACCTGGAGGCTGAGGCAATTTTCCTGTGCCGGGGACCAGAAATACAGGAGATTGATTCCCACTGACTCAGTAGCTTTAGGGGTAGACACTGTAGATAACCTTTAGAGATTAACTGCCGAGCTCTGCTTTCCAGCTATCTCAAGATAGGGCCACATTCCAATGTCCCCTGAGGGCTGTTCCCAGCCTTTAGAATTTAGAACAAAGGAAAATTCCTGTGGTTTGGACCTTTAAAAAGACTGCCTACACCTGGAACTGTGTGGTTGTATGGACTCTACCTGGGTGTGGTGCTCTTGCAGCCGTCCTGGCCAGTTTTTCAATAAATCCTTGCCTGCTTTTTTAAATCAATCATCAGCCTCTGGTGGTCTTATTTTGAACACAGGGTTCAACCCCACAACACTGCCCTACCTCTCGTGTAGGCCCGGTATCCCCCAACTGCCCTCCCCTGCTGGCCTGATCACTCACAACTGCCTTCCCCTGCCGGCCATCTTGTGACCATATGGGGGCAGCCATCTTGTGATCACAGGGCAGCCATCTTGTGCAAGGGCGTGACAATCAATTTTCATATATCTCTTTATTGTATAGGATAATGAACAATCAGAAAGGGAAAGTTAAAAAACAATTCTATTCATAAGTGTGTTAGCGTGAAAACATCCTAACCTGTAAATAATTTTTGTAAGTTTATTTAAGCTAAACTGTTGACAATTGCTGGGAAGCAGAATCTCAACTGACTGGGATAATGCTCCAGAGAATGGTGGGTTTTCATCTATTTTTATACATTGCAATCAAAGGAAGAGATGTAGGTGGGGTAAGTGAAATTCATTGGTGATAGATTAGAGAGGGAGAGGGAGGAGAGAGTAAAGTGGGAAAACCTCCAGGACTGGATCAAGAGTAAAATGATAAACACATACTTCTTTTACTTAGGTGGTTACAAGATGAGTTAACAGTCAACAATTAACATGATAACAATAATAATTATGGGATTTCTGGTATCTGTCCTAGTGCCCAGGGCATTTGATTGTGCCCTGAGGGGTCTGGAAAAAAGGTAAGAATGAAGGGGTATATACTGTAGGGGTGTCGAACTCAATCAGGGAAGGGGCCAAAATCTAAAATCCAGCCTAAATCGAGGGCCGAATGGTTTACTGAACAGTCATAAACTGTCATTGTGATGGAAACGCAGCGGAGTGCAGTGATGACAGCGCGGTGCGGGCCACATTGCAAGGCCTGGAGGGATGGATTTGGCCCGCTGGCCTTGTGTTTGACACATGTGATATTCTGGCTCTAAGAGGGAAAGTAGGGGAGGGTGGGGGTAAGAGGGAGAGAACAACCAAAGGACTTGTGTGCTTGCATAGGGGCCTAGCCAGTGGCCATGGACAACAGAGGGGATGGGGGCATATGTGGGGAGGGGTTAGGGATGGGAATTGGGGGGATGAGGACAATTATGTGATACCATAATCAATAAAATAAAAAAATAAAAAAGAAATAACATATGTCACATCGCCATCAAAGTAAAACTGGATAACTAAGGGGTCCAGGCTGCCTCTCACTACTTGAGCCAAATAAGCAGAGACACGGTTGAATTGTATATGAGAGTTTATTTCAATAACGATGGCAGAATAAGAAAGCAGGTCAACCACAAAAATCTCCGCAATCCCCCATAAACCAGTTGTTCACATTGAGTAGGACAAGGATTACAAGGGGAAGTAGGGATTACTGGCATGGGGAAGTAAGCTATGCAGGTTAGGGTGGCACTCCATAGTTTGGACCAGGAGGTTGTTAATCTTTCCTTGATAATAAGCAGTTCTTGAATGAGAATAGACCCCATTCCAAAGTTAACTCCAGGTCCCCAGGCCATACAACTCTCTACCAGGTGAGAATGTCCTCTCTTTAACCAGCACAAAGCAATCCTGGTTTACAGAGCATGATCAATATTTCCCATAACCGTAGCTAGTCCCCAGTATTCCACTTTGGCCCCTAACAAAGGTTCTTTAGGCTGGTTTAATAATCAAATAGACATGAGACAGATTAGCAAGAGGACATAACCAAATTTTATATATATATATATGGTATGGGAATCCCAAGCACATGGGAGTCAGAGAGCCCACAGGCATGTGAGGTTTGGAGACACCAAGGGGACTGAGGTATAGAAGACATCCTGAGCTGGGGATGAGAGAATGCACCTTCTGTACCTGGCCCACTGTCCTGGCTCTGCTCAGGTCTGTCTAACTGCCTACAGCAGAAACTGAAATTCAAGTTTTGTCCTAGCTTATAGACTAGCTATGGCAGAAGTGAGGCAACTTGAATCTAGCCCAGTGACTTAACTTGTCTTCAAATTTGTAAATGTGAGTAATCTGCTGCAGTTATTGTATTAATTGAGGAAATCCACCTAAGTGCTTAGAACAGTGCCTGACAATGACAAGCCCTTGTGTGCAGGAAGGAACTTCCTCTACCCAGGGTCTTCTGCCTGGTGTTAGTATCAAATACACTTGAGCCAGATTAGTGTAGTTGAGGAGGGGTCATGTGCTAACCTTGTTACTGATTGGGGTTACCTGCTAGGACCTGGGTTCTTCTCAGATTTTTAGAGAGACAGAAATGGTCAAGCTGCTTTAGCTCCCTGGGGAGTCAGAGGAAGGGGGGCTTGGAGACAGGTTCTGGGGCTGAGCCAGGGACGAGCTGCAGCTGCCATTTCTTCCCTGGTTGCAAGTCTCATGGGGCCCCTTAGAAGTTGGGGGATACATCCTTGTGGGGGAAGGGGTAAAAAGGGGGACACAGGTATATAAGACATCCTGAATGAGGGATGAGATAATACACCACAGGGGGTTTCAAAGTGTCATTGCAGGCTGATAAGAACAGGGGTTTAGTAAATAGCAATATATTCTGCCCTAAAGCTAGGTTAAAAGAGGCTATCTCTAGCCAAAACCGGTTTGGCTCAGTGGGTACAGTATTAGCCTTCTGACTGAAAGGTCCAGGATTAGATTCTCGTCAAGGGCATGTACATAGGTTGCAGGCACATCCCCAGTGGGGGGTGTGCAGGAGGCAGCTGATTGATGATTCTCTCATCAATGTTTCTAATTCTCTATCCCTCTCCCTTCCTCTCTGTAAAAAATCAATAAAATATATATTTTTTAAAAAGAGGCTATCTCTAATAATCACTATGGGAAAGGCTCTAATTCATGTTATTCCAGCTAGTTAAGTTAGGGGCAAGAGTTTCTTGAGCCTGTGACTAAAATTGCCTTTAGCTCAAAAGTTTTTTTTTTAATATATGTCTTTTTCATTTATTTTTTATGTTAGAGAGGGAGAAAGAAATGTCGATGAGAATCATGGATCTGCTGCCTCCTGCATGCCCTCTATTGGAGATCAAGCCTGCAACCCAGGCATGTGCCCTAATGGGAATCGAACTGTGACCTCTTGGTTCATAGGTCAATGCTCAACCACCGAGCAACATCGGCTGGGCTCAGAATAGTTTCTATAGCACAGAGGGACATGTTGGGGTGACTTGATCTGAATCGCCACACATTTAATAAATACATGAAATTTTCTTTTTAACTATATTGCCATTTTGATTCTTTGTCTTTTGGGCATCAGAGTTCTAATTATTTTAGCTAACTTATCTTGGCTTCTCATAAAGGATGTCAAGATCTAATATTAACAAGAAAAGTTTCTGGAAGTTATATTATCTAGGATTAATAACATTTTATCTTTCATTCTTGAAAGGCAAGAATGAGAGGTGAAATCCGTTAAATTGACAGCAAAACTGCAGTATGAATCCTCAAATCTAAGCCTGAGTTTATTCTTCTGGACAGTTTCTTTTCCTCTAAGTAGTAATTCCATCTTCCATGCATTAAAAAAAACCTCAAGCTAAATGTTCCTTTCCAGTCTGTCCTCTTTCCAATTTCCCCAAGAAACAGGGGGAAAAGGGTGGGGAGGAAGGCAGAAGACACCAAACCATTATCCTTTGAAGAATTAAATCATTTGAGAAACTAAAAGGAATTATTGACAAGTGGTTGTCTTTCATTTCTTACGTATATTCAAGTTCTTGTGCTATTTTCTACAATCTTCCTTCCATTTTATTTTTCCCTTTGGCGTGATTTGGTTGGTAAGCCTGATCTCCACCAAAGCCATCTCTTCCCTGTCCCTCCCCACCAAACCCCTATGCCTTCATCCTAAAAGGACCCAAGCAGAAACCGGTTTGGCTCAGTGGGTAGAGCATCTGCCTGCAGACTGAATGGTCCTGGGTTCAATTCAGGTCAAGGGCATGTGCCTTGGTTGTGGCGCATCCCCAGTGGGGGGTGCAGGAGGCAGCCGATTCTCTCATTGATGTTTCTGACTCTCTAGCCCGCTCTCTTTCTCTCTGAAAAAAAAAAAAAAATCAATAAAATATATTTAAAAAATAAAAAAAAATAAAAATAAAAGTACCCAACCTCTGCGCCCCCTCCCCCCAAACAAACAAACAAACAAACAATCCCAACTCACAAAGAGAACCCCCTAGTCGCCCTGCTCTCTGCCAGGCTCTTCTCCCTGGGAGGGCTCTTCTGTGCGGTACGTGGCACAAGTCCCGGCCGCCTGCACAGAACGGCACACCTGAGAGCGCGCTGGGACCAAGCTGGAACAACCCTTCCCTCCACCAGACTTTCGGCTTCCCCTCTGGGCCAGCACTAAAACCTGAAGTGGAGTGCCCCGGGCCGCGGAGAAAGTGTCTCCCGCGTCGACAATCGCTGGGAGCATGCTCAGTGCTCCTTGAGTCACAGGGCGGCGGTCTGTCCCCTCCGGCGGCCGGGCGGGTTCCTGCAGGGAGGATGGCGCTAGCCCGGGTTCCCCACGGCTCCCTCCCCTCCCCTCCCTCTTCCCTCCCTCCTGCCCTCCCTCCCCGCAGGGCCCGCTCTGGGGCACCCACGAGGGCGCTCCGCCGCCGCGCCTCCCCTCCCCGCCTCCTCCTCCTCCTCCTCCTCCTCCTCCTCCACCTCTGGCTGCGGCGGGGCGAGGACACGTCAGGGGACCGAAATAAATAAATAATGGCACTCGCCCGGTGACTGCGAGGCGATCCTGCTGCGGCTGGGAGGGAGCGGGAGCTGCCGTGCCCACCGGTGCCAGGGCCAGGTAAGGCACTCGCCGGGAGCCGGGGGGGGGGGGTGGAGGGGGAGATGGGGAGGAGGAGAGGGGCGGGCGCCGCGGGTAGGCGGGCGGGCGAGCGCGCGGCTGCACCCCGCCGTCCCGGAGCCGCACGCGGGTTGCAGAAAACTTCTGGCCCCGCCGGTGACACACACGCCGGACGCAGCGTGCCGGTGCGCCCCCTTATAGAGACAGAAACAAGCACCCCCAGAGCTGCCTCCGGAGCGGGGCGTGCGGGCTCGGGGCGCGCGCGAGGAGGACGCGGCTCGGAGGGGTCCCCGGGAAAGGAGCTCCCCGCACGCCCGCGCGCTTCCTGCCAGGAGTTGCCCACGCTCTGAACTTTTGCTCGGAGACCCTTGCGGAGCGGGATTCCCCCACTTCCTCTTGGCCCAAGGAGTCTCCCGGGGCTGGTTCCCTGCCGTCCGGCGTGTCCCCAGCATCCCGCCCTTCTCATCAGCATCCTTCCCCGGGGCCCGGGAGCCTCCGGGGCGGCCTGGTTGCTGCACCCCAGGGTGGGGGCGAGGAGAGGGCTGGAGGTCCTGGTGTGTAGGGACCGTCTTCTCTGTTAGCAGACAGATCTGGGCTCGGAGAGGCTGGGAGGGGACCGAGTATCACCAGGGAGGTCGTCTTCCTCCCTTTTTTTTGAGGTCCCCAGGTCTCTGGGTGGGGTAGGAGGCGGACGGAAAGGTGTGTGCTGTCCTGGCTTGCGCTCTGGCAGGAGGGGACCGTGGCTTTGGGAGAGGCTGCCCCTCCGGCTCCCCCTGGGTGTCCTAAGCTCCTGCGCCACGCCGGGGGCACCGGGCCAGGTAGCGCGGGAGGCCGGCGGGCGGCTCCAGGGCGAACCGCCTCCTCGGGGCGGATGCTGCCCCGCGGCTGCTCTCCACACCCGCTTTTCTCCCTTAACTTCCGCCAAAGCGATTGCAGACTGGTTTGGCCAGGGCGGTTTGTGAGCTAGGGCCCTTTTCCTGGTAGGACTGGCGAGGGTCTCTGCCAAGTGCATTCACATCACACACAGACACACCCCGCACGCGAGAGGAGTGAATGAGGCGTGGTTTCTCTACAAGTGTCTCGCCACACTTTTGCAGAAGTAGCGCCGAGAGGGCTGAGTTGCATGAGAGCGGGCTGGTGAAAGGGGGAAAGCTAGTATTTCATCTCTCTTCCTGGGTCTAATAAGAGACGCATCAGAGGGATAAAATAGCGATCGATAATGAGAATGATGTAAAAAAGATTTGGGCTAGAGGAAGCAGTGGGCGCTGGATGTCCATTCCGGGCATCCATCCTGTGCTTTGTGGCTCAACCCAAACAAAGCTCCAGAAGGCCTGCAGCTATGTGCTGTGTCATGGGAACCACAAGTACCCAAGTTTGCCTTTGGGGGAGTGTGGCTGAAAAAATCTGAGCTGGGTGGTGGCTGGCAGAGGTCTGAGCAAGGTGACTCTTATTTAACCTTGGTGAATGGAAGCAGCCCAGCTCTGCTTTCTGCTTCTGACTTTGCATTTAAAGGAGTCTTAAGGGAGCAGGAAATTGAATCAAATGGTCTCAGTGAAAGGGAAACATTATTACCTTAAACAATTCAGTGTTTTGTATACTACTCATGAACTCAAAAACTTTTTTTTTTCTTTTTCCAAACTTCAAACCAACAGTTTGCAATTAAGTTTTGCTTCTTTTCCTCCAGGGAGTGTTTTAATAGTGGTGAGTAATCTGAAATTTTAACATTTCATTTCCCAGTGTCCAGTTAGCGCATCTTCCTGTAATTGTTAGATTTATTTCTAGACAGGCATTTACACTTGTATATTACCTGGCTTATGTTTTTTTGGCCTTGAACCTTCCTGGAGGGAAGGACAGCAAAGTGACCTAAAGAAATATGCCTTATACAGAGTTATATTTTTGGAGCATGGGTCTGAAATAAAAAGGAAGTAACCTACATTTGTTTTTAGTTCTATATTTGTTCAAAAAACTTTTTTTTTTTTTTTTTATAACATTCACATGGAAAAAGGTAACTAACTTTAGAGTTAGACCTAGATCTCAGGCTCAGTTCTGCATTTGGTAAGGTTGTAATTATTTAATAATCTCATCCTCAGGTTTTCTTATTTCCAGAAAATGGGATTGTGGGCACCAATCATGAAGTGCTATTGTGAGAAACAAAGTGTATGGAAAACACCTAACTAGAGACTGGCCATTTTAAAACCCCTAAAACCATTCTAGACACTAACCTGTGGTTACCAAGATGAATAAGATTGGAATTCTACTCTAAAAAAATTCATATCTAGTCACCCAATGTATCTTCCCCCTACCCTCTTCGCTTTCAGCCAATTTTCTTCTCAGCGGAACAAACAATTATTCCAAATAACTTGAAAGGAACATAGCAGTCTAAGAAATGTTTGTAAAATCTGCTAATAGTCAAATTTGAGAAGTGTATATATTGCCTTAGGAACCTGTATATTCAACCACATTTTTTTTTTTTTTTTTTTTTTTTTTTTTTTAATCATTGATAGTGACCTTGTGTAACAGATATGGAAGATTATCTTCTAGCTATTTAGCTGGCAGGCTAAATAGCCATTTAGATAGTGGATAAAGAAAAATTGAATTTATTTAGGGAAAAGGGCGTTGGGGATGGAATATCCAAAGGAAGGGCTGCACAGCACGGAGTCAAGGGGACATTGGGTGGACGATGGCAGCACCCAGAAGCTGGAGTTTCACCCTTATATGCAGTCGCTGGTGAGAAACTCTTGTCTTCAGTAGGTCTGGGGGCTGAGCTGGCCCTGAGGCAGCCACGGTGTCACTTGTCTGGCTTTGCTGCTTTTCTGGGTCTGGAGTTGAAATACAGGGGCATCTAAATGTTATCTTTAGGGAGGAAAGGGTCAGGGTGACTAAACCACCTGACTAGCAATGTGCTAGGGGTGGATAGATTACTCTGGTAGTGAAGTTCTTATTTTTCCAGTTTTGCCCCCTTGCTAGGCATCCAGAGCTTTCTGCCCTGGTGAGTTTCTGTACTTACCAGGTTGTCTTTGATCTGGGGATCTAACATTTTCCCCCTCAAGGATTTTTGGTGTTGAATTCTTTTTTTAAAAAAATATATTTTATTGATTTTTCACAGGAGGAAGAGAGAGAGATAGAGAGTTAGAAACATCGATGAGAGAGAATCATCGATCAGCTGCCTCTTGCACACACCCTACTGGGGATGTACCCGCAACCAAGGTACATGCCCTTGACCGGAATTGAACCAGGGACCTTTCAGTCCGCAGGCCGACGCTCTATCCACTGAGCCAAACCAGTCCCGGCCTTGGTGTCGAATTCTTTCAGAGAAAGGGGCATAGGGTCTTTTCTGTAATGGCTTCCTGCTGAAAGGGGGTGATGTTTTCCCTCAGAGACAAAAATCCTTGCGCTTTGTCAGAGGGACAGTGAGGTCTGGGTACAAAAGGAGGGGTGGTATTTTCCGACTATAAGGCTTGTAACTGGTGGAGAGAAACTGTTTTATAAATTTTTGTGTTACTGGGACAAAAGCTAGAATGACGAGAATTATGAAAAGGGTCTGGTGAAAGGAAAGAAATATTAGCTTGGAGGGTTGTAGCCAAATATTTAAGATGAAATCAGGATCTAGTTTAATTCATAGGTGAAAAATTAAGCTTTGAGCTTAATATTTATAACTGTGTACTATAGAATCTATTGAAACACACTTTTAACCTTAAATTCACCCTCATTTTTATTAAAGAGCCAACTTGCCGAAACCGGTTTGGCTCAGTGGTAGAGCCTCGGTCTGCGGACTTAAAGGTCCCAGTTCCATTCCGGTCAGGGGCATGTACGTTGGTTGTGGGTGTGCAAGAGGCAGCTGGTTGGTGTTTCTCTCTCATCGACGTTTCTAGCTCTCTATCTCTTTCCCTTTCTCTCTGTAAAAAATCAATAAAAACATTTTTAAAAAAACAAAAAAAAAAAACAAAGAGCCAACTTAAGACTAATTTATTTACTATATTGTTTGGTTACAATTTGGTCTGATTGCATGAACACAGTAAGAATAGCAATTGATTACATAGGCTTTTAAAAACCTGCTTTGCTGGGATCTCATGATTGAGCTGTAATTAGACCCTCAGTGCAAAGAAGCTGAGCCTCCTTGTTGCCATCAGATTTTCCTGCAGTACTTGTAGATGGGTGAATTCTTCAAGTTCTTGAGGTCCCCAATGATGTCTTGAGGTTCCCTCTTTGCCATCTCTCAGGAAGTAACCTTTGTTCCTTACCTGGAAAAACTACCATGAACCGCAAGGTGCCAAGCTTTCTTCAAGAGGCTTCTTAAGGCCAAAACCGGTTTGGCTTAGTGGTAGAGCATCTGTGGACTGGAAGGTCCCAGGTTCGATTCCGGTCAGGGGCAAGTACGTTGGTTGCAGGCACATCCCCGGTAGGGGGTGTGTAGGAGGCAGCTGGTTGATGTTTCTCTCTCATTGATGTTTCTAGCTCTCTATCTCTCTCTCTTCCTCTCTGTGAAAAATCAATAAAATATATTTTAAAAAATTAAAAAAAAAAAGGCTTCTTAAGGCTTTCTAGTGACACCCAGAGTCAGGTATATCTCTTTCAGACATGACATCCCAGTCAAAATCTTGGTTAATAAAACTACAATTGGAAACTGGTCTTGCTGAATTCATGCAAAGAAACCTATTGCCATGATTCACTCATTAATAATTGCCAAATTCTGGAGAGATCAGGTAGGGAGAAAACTATAAAAGCTTCCATATTGCTTATGAAGGTATAATTTATCAAACTGTTCTAGGGAAATAAAAACAAGCTTTCTTATATTTGGAGGACAGAATGATTTTCATATAACAGATATTTTGTTTGTCCTGATTACTAGTCAGTATTTTATGTTTTCAGTTTTTATTTAGAGTCCTATAAATTTTCACTTTGAAGAGAAGACCTGTTTAGAAAGCTGTAATTTAGAGTTAAAGTTCTTATGAATATTTCCAAAGACTTAACTAACATATTTAATGTGATTATAGACTTTACCATAAAACAATTGACAAAGAATCTTGTTTTTCTGTAAGGTATAACATTTCAAGATGACAATTTTTTGGTAAATAATAATTACTATGAAATGACATGAAAGAATAATAAAGCCTATATTTTGAGATTCAATGCAGAGTTTTAAAATATGTATAAAGAACAAACAATGTGCAAGATTTTAAAACATTGCACATGGCTTATTGGAAGTGTGTTTTGAGCACAGGAAACAATTCATAAACACCCAATGTGCGGATTATAAACATCTGGAGTATTACTGCCAGATGACTCCCACAGGGAACTGTTATTCTAGGCTCATCACTGACAGGATACCTGTTACTCCTGAGAATTTCCTGTTTGAACTTGGCTCTGAATCTTTGCAAGTTCCTTCCTAGAGTAGACTGAGATTTCTAGAATATCCGTTTTAAGAAAAATATATGTACCGTATTTTTCGGACCATAAGACGCTCCGGACCATAAGACGCACCAGTTTTTAGAGAAGGGAAATGAAGAAAAATAGATTCTGAAACAAATAGTGTCCTAAAATATGTTATGTGCATTAAAACCCAACATCACAGTCATAAACACATGTAATCAACCCTGTAAAGTAAACAGCAGCATTTAGAACCATTTTAGA
The DNA here is from genome assembly GCF_014108245.1 of Pipistrellus kuhlii. Lineage (NCBI taxonomy): Eukaryota > Metazoa > Chordata > Mammalia > Chiroptera > Vespertilionidae > Pipistrellus > Pipistrellus kuhlii. The sequence goes on from NW_023425529.1 coordinate 50,716,337, forward strand.
GCCGGGCAAGCACACAGAGACCACACAGAGCCGGGCAAGTAAAAAAACTTTTTTTTAAAAGTATATGTGTAGGCTATATTTGGACCATAAGACACAGGGACTTTTTCCCCCCACTTCTGGGGGGAAAAATATGGTATATTCTTATTTGGCAAAGCTTCCCATGTAATTTTTCAAGCACATTAAGTAGGCCTAATTAATTTAACAACTTAGGGGAAAAAATGAATTCTTGAGGTATTTCAGGGCCTGGTGGAATAACTAAAAGTCATTTCTCATATATATTTTGAGCCTTGCTGATGTGGTTCAGTGGCTGAGCCTTTGACCCAGGAACCAAGAGGTCACAGTTCCATTCCTGATCAGAGCACATGCCCGAGTTTCAGGCTTTGATTCCCGGTAGAAGGCGTGCAGGAGGCAGCTGATAGATGATGTGATCGATGACATTAGATACATTTCTCATCAATGTTTATGATCCTCTAGCCCTTTCTCTCTAAAAACCAATCAACACACACACACACACACACACACACACACACACACACACACACTTTTTTCTTTTGGTTAATCCTCACCCAAGTATATTTTTCCATTGATTTTTAGGGAGAGTATAAGAGAGAGGAAAAGACAGAAACATCAATGTGAGAGAAACTCATCAACTGGTTGCCTTGTGCACAAGCCCCAACCAGGGCCCAGGCTGGGGAGGAGCCTGCAACCAAGATCCGTGCCCTTGACCAGAATCCGACCCGGGATTCTTTGGTCTGAAGGCAGATGCAACACTATTGAGCAAATGGGCTAGGGCAATAAACATATATTTTTTTAAAAGGGAATTTGGAATTTTAAACTTTGGGAAGGTTGTCAAATATACTTAACAAAAATATTATATTATAAATCTTGTATGAATCTAGGTAAAACTAATGTTTATATGTTATGGTCACTTGTCTGGCTCTGCTGCTTTTCTAAGCCTGTAGCCAAAATACATCTGAGGCCTAGATGTTATCTTTAGGGAGGAAAAGGTAAGGGGGTCTAAATCACCTGATCAGACATGCACGGGGAGGATAGGTTACTTTGAGGATGAGGTTCTTGTTTTCTCAGTTTTGCCCCTTGCTAGGTATCCAGAGCTTTCTGACATGGTGAGTTTCTGTACCTGGCCCATTGTCCTTGCTCTGGGGGTCTGACTAACAAGACTGAGCTTCAATATCTTCCAGACTTTGGACAGACCAATCCATTCTCTCTAAGAATCAAAGAAGAGTATAGTAATGGCCTGGTGTTGCCACTTTCTGTATATCATTAACTCCTTTTATCCCTTTAACCACCCAGTGAAGTTGTTCTGTAAATATCCTCATTTACAGAAGAGGAATTTAGCCACAGAGAGTTGAGTAACTTGTTCAAATAACATAGCTACTAAGTGGCTGAGTTGGGGCAAACACTGGGGCAGCCTGATTTTAATCACTAAGTATTACAGCTTCTGCCTTGGATGAAACTGAGGATGTCTGTGTTCAAATTTCCATTGACCCACTGGTTGACTTAGTTTTATGTAATGTGGAGTAATACTTTCATGGTTTTTTTTTTTTCAATATATATTTTATTGATTTTTTACAGAGAAGAGGAGAGAAGGATAGAGAGTTAGAAACATCGATGAGAGAGAATCATTGATCAGCTGCCTCTTGCACACTCCCCACAGGGGATGTGCCAGCAACCAAGGTACATACCCTTGACCGGAATCGAACCTGGGACCTTTCAGTCCGCAGTCTGACGTTCTATCCACTGAGCCAAACCGGTTTCTGCACTTTCATGGTTTTTCTGAACAAAGAAGATAACAAATGTAAGGTGTCTTCTATTCTACCTGACAAAGAAAATGGCATGCAATAATACTAGTTATGCTCCTATATGGCCCTTTAACACCTCTGCCCCTCCTTCCCCTACAATCCATCTCACAGAAAAAATTTGCTCCAGGTCTTGTTATTTTCAAGAAATCTGTGTACCTCTGAACTGCCTTGAAACTTGATCTGGACTTCTCTTAGGCTAGTTAATATATTTTATCTGGATTCATTATCATTTAGGTAGATGTTCTATCTCTTATCTATTTCTAGTGATATGGTCCTTGAGAGTAGAGGCCATGTGTGTTTCATCTGGGAGCCCATGTGGGACAAAGGTCTGTGGCAGGCAGGGCAGAGGGTTCTGAGGTCTGGTTCTGCCACTTACTAGCTAGTGTAAGTTCTAGTGCAAGTTGCTAAGCTTCTCTGGTTTCTTCAAGTGTAAAAAGAGGACCATAATCAATTTCATGTGTTGTTTGTATAGATTAAACATGATGCCCGTAAAATACTTAGTAGTAGCATTGTGCGGAGCGTATATATGCATAGACATAACTAAATACATGATACTTATTCAATATTTGGCCTTATGTCTGTTAGCTTGTTACAAGGATCTCTGGCTTATTCTTCTAAACAGATTTTTTGGGAACTTTTTGAAATGCAAGTTTCCCATTAGATGGGACTACAGTGTTGGATTGTATAATAACTCACTGAATGGATTCATTGTCTGAGAGGTCATCCTGGTTTGTCAGAGGCTTTCTCCACAGTATTTGGATCAAAGCTATTAGGAAATGTGTTAGGAAACAACCGCATACTAAGTCTTAGTAAGTAATAGAACTTTTTTTTTTTTTTTTAAACTTCTAGAGAAGCATATAGAGAAAGCTTATTTTTCCCAATTGGTCCCTTAATTGGTGAACCCCAGTGCCTACTCTACTTGCTGCTTACAATCATAATATGAGAGAATAACTTCCTATGGTCCTTTGTCTAGAGCAGTGGTTCTCAACCTTCCTAATGCCTTGACCCTTTAGTACAGTTTCTCATGTTGTGGTGACTCCCAACCATAAAATATTTTTCTGCTACTTCGTAACTGTAATTTTGCTATTGTTATGAATTGTAAATATGTTTGTTTTTCAATGGTCTCAGGTGACCCTGCTAGCGGTTCTCAACCTGTGGGTCGACCTATAGAGCCTAAGACCATGGGAAAACACAGATATTTACATTACGATTCATTAACAGTAGCAAATTTACAGTTATGAAGTAGCAACAAAAATAATTTTATGGCTGGGGGTCACCACAACATGAGGAACTGTATTAAAGGGTCATGACATTAGAAAGGATGAAAACCACTGGTCTAGAGGAAGATATAACCTTTATCACACATATTTAGTAGTTAGTAAATAAGAGAGGTTATGTGTGTGTAAGTATAAACTGTAATAATCAAGAATACTGGAAAAAATTAACCACAAGTTAAACAAATTGAACTTGGCTATAATAAAACTAGTTCACCTTGGAGTGGACCATTGGGTGCTTGGTTGTTCCAGATATATTCATAAATATCAATGTTATTCATAAATATCAGTTTAATAAGTGATATTTTGGAAAATGATTTTCCTATCCTAATACTAAAACTGTCTTCCAAATGTTCTGATTAAAATTTATTGAACCCTAAATGGGTTAATAAAACTTTTGCAGAGCATTTGAATGACAGCTACAAGATGCTAGTGTAAAGATATTTGTGTTAAAAGTTTTAGAATAGTTCCATAAAAATTGTCTATGTTCTTCAATTATCTGAACTGCCGATGTATTCTTGGTAATATTAAGCATTAACACAGCAATTTTCAGTTGAAATGTTTAATATGAGTGGTGAATGCAAGAGAATGCAATTGTTTAAAGATCTGTATAAAACACTGGCATTTTTAAAATATATATATTTTTATTGATTTTCTACAGAGAGAAAGAGAGAGGGATAGAGAGTTAGAAACATTGATGAGAGAGAGTTATCGATCAGCTGCCTCTTGCACATCCCCTTGCCTGGAATCGAACCCAGGACCTTTCAGTCCACAGGCCGACGCTCTATCCACTGAGCCAAACCCGTCCCGGCAAACATTGGCATTTTTAAGAAAACATTTTATTGCAAACATTGGCTGTTTTCTCACCTAATAACACAATGAAATGTACCTTAATCATCTATACCCCTACTCAGATTTCTGATTAGAGTTAACGTGTGGAATATTTATTGTTTGTTTGTTTGTTTGTTTGTTTATTTATTTATTTTGCCCTGCTAAGTAATTTACTTAAAGATCTATTTCCTTTGGAACTAGATTAGATAGAAGTAAACAGTAAAACTAAAAGACATATGTTTGCTTGAAAAACTTCTAAGGGATGAACTATATTAATGATGCTTACCTTATTTTAAAATCACTTCACCAAAATTTCAGCATCTGAAATTCTATCAGTTCTTCTCAAATATGTCACAGAAAAATTTAGTGATAAACAGCAGTGTGGGACAGTGTTCTTAACAGGTGACACTATTGGTGTTTTGGGTAGACACCTCTTCCTTGAGTGGAAATGCATGACTTTCATTAGATGACATTTGGTGTCTATGGCCTCTGTCCTGCTTTTGCCCCCAGTTTCCTCTCAAGTCATTGTAATTACCTGAATTGCCACCACATTTAAATATACCCCTTGGAAGACTAATACTATCTATTGTCCAATAGGATAAAAATTGAGAATGTTTTAAGGAAATTATCCTTGAGATCAGAGTATCTTCAAAGAAGAAATCATTTTGCTTTATCTTCAAAAGACAATAAAAAATAATAATAATTTCACCCAGCTGGTATGTCTCAGTGGTTGTGCATCAACCTATGAACCAGGAGGTCATGGCATTATCCCGGTCAGGGCATATGCTGGGTTGCAGGCTCCATTCCCAGTGTGGGGGAATGGAGGGGGCAGCAGATCAATGACTCTCTCTCCCTCTCTCTTCCTCTCTTAAGTCAATAAAAATATATTAAAATATAATAATTTCTTGTGAAACTACTTTGATTTGAAGCAATAAGATTTTTCTCATAAGCTATATGTAATTATTGACATTTAATAATCAGAGGCTCCAAATCTTCATTTGCTTTATTTTTTTAGTTTTTGTTAATCCTCACTTGAGGACAATTTTTTTTCCATTGATTTTTTTCAGAGACAGTGGGAGGGAGGGAAGGATAGATGTAAGGGGTTGGGGAGAGAGATAAAGATGTTAATGTGTGAGAGACACATTGACTGTTTGGCTCCTGCGTGCACCCCTATGGAGGCCAGGGATTGAACCTGCAACCCAGGTATGTGCCCTTGACTGGCTGGGTGGACATTCTAACCACTGAGCCACACCAGCCAAGAAAACCTTTATTAGCTTTAACTAATAACAGCTTTTGGCAACATTGACACCTGCTGCCTCTCAGCCTCCTTTTGGCTTCCTTGCCCTCTGTTCTCTTACTTCGCTGACTGCTCATTGGCCGCTTGTTTGGCTCTCCTTTTACCTCCTACTCACTGAGGTATGTGTTCCTCCATTGATGTTTTGAGAATTGCTTCTGTTTATAATCAGTCGATTGGCAAAACTCACCCTCTCTTCGCCTTGGCTTTCACCTCAGTAGGAATAACTCCCCACCCATTATCTTCAGGCTTGACCTTCACATAGTCTCCAGGCTGACCTTTCCAAATGCCTTGCTGGACCGCTCCCCTTTCCTGTGGCTAGCACCACCAATGCCTGGTGGTTTCTTCTGAACTTTCTGTGTCTTCCTTCTTTCTGCAGCTTCCTTTGCTTTTATTGGTCCTATTATTTTACAGCATTCTAGTCTGGAAGCTTTTAAAACCCTCTCCCCTGGCCTTGTGACTCAGTCAGTTGCTAAGACCTGACATTTGCATATTCAGAGTGTCCTTTTTTCTGATGCTGCCACAGAGTCAGGCACTTTTGACGTACTTCCCAGAGTCATGCTGTAGTCTCTTAGCAGATGGTCTCATTTCTAGTCTCTCACTGTACAAGCTAATTCTTCCGCGCCACCAGATACTCTCACTGAAGGACTCCTCTCTTACTTACTTGTAAACAACACTTTGGTGACTCCCCTTACCTCAGTCTAAGGTGTAACATTTCAGTCCTTGTTACTGCAGAAAGCTTTTTCAGCCTCATCTCCCACTGACATCAAACTGAACTGTCCCCTGTGCCTCCTTCACTTGCCACTGTAACTTTGGTCATGCTGTTCTTTCATCTTAAAATGCTCTTAACTTATTGCTATTTCCAAATTTCACTTTAATCTCATCTTCAAGCTGAGTTTAAACACCACCTTCAGATTTTCTCTGAAGCCCCTGAGTAGCCTGAAGAATCTTTTCTAAGATTTCAGTAACATTGCATTTGTAATCTCTTATTTGTTTTAGCCATTTTATCATAAGTTGCAATTGTATAAGCCTTCAGTTTCTTCAGATACTACAAATTTCGGGATGTTAACAATAATAACGAATTCATATTTACATATCACTTAGCACTTTGGTTAATTATGGAATTTCAGGGAACATAGAGGACATCTATTTTACTTTTATATATTATTTCTTCAGCATCTTCAATAAACAATAATCTATTGTGTGCTTTAAGTATACACAATGAAGCAGTCTGTCGAACCCAGTTACAGTTGTTACTCAATTCTATTGCTTCTACGTAGGGCCCTTACTCAGCTTCCTGGGGCCAAAAAATAAATCCCTTTTTGGGTTGATTGACAGCCTGTATGTTTGTGGTGACAGATCACATGTTTATGGTTTCTCTGTTAATTTAATATTCTATTTTTCTACATATTCTTTGCATGACCTGGTTAAGCTTTTTTCCTTTTTCTTTTTTAAGGCAACTAAGATTTCAGAGGCATTCAAGTTTAGATAAGTGAAGGAATGTACAGAATAGTTCAAGGGTGAAAAGTGTTATTCATTACCTTGTTTCCCCAAAAATAAAACAGTGTCTTATATTAATTTTTGCTCCCAAAGATGCGCTAGATCTTATTTTCAGGGGATGTCTTATTGTTCCATGCGCCAGGTCTTATTTTTGAGGATGTCTTATTTTCGGGGAAACACAGTAATATAAATGTTTTAATTCTTGTTTGTAACTCAATTAGCTGTCAATACCATTTCTTTTCTGGTGAAGTTGGAGGTGTTGAAATAGAATTGTATGGAGAGAGCCATCTATGGAAGGACCCACTGTTATCTCAGGACTGAAAAAACTTATCTTTGTGGCCCTCATCATAGCGAATGAATAAATGAGTAAACCACTGAAAGGAAGGAAAGAAAGGAAACCACTTTAAATTTTGGATACAATTAAAAATTAGCTACTCAGTGAAATTCTCCATCTTTTTTATTTGTATTTTTTTATTAACGTATTATATGTGTACATATCTTTCCATTGCCCCCACCCCGAAATTCTCCATCTTTATAGATGAATGGCATAAGAGGTAAAATGACAAACATGTCGTGTTATTGGTATGTGTATAATAAATGAGTTTAAAGACATTGGACCAAAGAAAGCAGCTTTATGTTAAGCTGTAGAGATAACATTTGAGTAAAATTAGCTTGCCTTATTGAACATTTCAATATACAAAGCATCCTTTTACATGGTTATGTTACATGTTTTAAGTAATTTAATCTTCAAAACCTTTTAACCCTCATTTTACAGATGAGAGAATTAGGGCACAGCAGTTTAAGTATTTTACCCAAGATTGTATATCTCATCAGTAAGGAAATCTGGATTTGAACCTATTAACCACAATGTATATTTTTAATATTAGTATTTTAAAATACTGATGCTGTGGGCTTTAAGAGATTCCAGGGGGAAGAAGCTTGAGAAATGTTTAAAAAAAAATAGAGGCAACAGAATGGTAAGGATTCCTTTTTGTTTAGAGGATGCTAGAGCCAAACTGGGAAGCTTGGAGAAAAGAGGGACCTTGTGTCTGTAAACTCAGAGAAGCTGGAGAAAGCAGTAGGCACTGAGGAATAATAAATCCAGGCAGCTACTATCACCAGAGGCAGCTTCTCAGGTGGGCACTATCTCCAGTGGCAGCTACTATCCTGATAGCAACCCATCAAGGCACTATCGAGAGAGGCTGACACTACTGTGAGATGCACCCAGTATCATGACAGGCAGCTACCTGTAGCAAGAGGCAGCTACAAGGGATGGAGTATATCACCACAGGCATCTACATGGACATATCCTTGGTAGGTAATAATAAGGGGGGGAAATACAATATGACCTCAAATGGAGAAAATTTGACTAATATTCATTAATAAGAGAATAAACATTCAGTAAGTTGAGGCTGTCCCACCCTCCTGCTCTCTCCAGCTCTGTGGCTGCTGGCATATTTGTTAGGTCAATTTGCATATTTGCTCCTGATTGGCTGATGAGCGTGGTTTGTGGACTTAGCAGAGGTACGGTCAATTTGCATGTTTCTCTTTTTATTAGACAGGATAAGACATATTTCCTGACCCCCTGAGGAGATTGTAATTTCAGAGATGCACTCTGTGTATGCACTGTTTAAAAGCTCAACCTAGATTAGAATTAAATGTCAAAAATAAGTGGTAGAGAGCAGTGATCTTCTACAATAAAGGTTGACAAACTATAGCCCTTGGGCCATATTGTTAGCTGCCTGCTTTTCCAAATAAAGCTTTTCTGGAATACAGCCACCATTTTGTTGCAATATTTTCTGTGGCTGCTTTCTTGCTGTAGGGCAGAATTGAGTAGTTGTAACTAAGCCCGAAAAGCCTCAAGTATTTACTATCTGGCATTTAGGAGAATAATATTTGCTGACCCCAGCTCTAGGATTTCAGAAGAGGGAGACTTTAGTATGTGATGGAAGAATTGAACAAGGGTTTAATGAAAGAAGTAGATGTATTTTGGAGCTGAAAGATAGATAGTATTTAAAGTGAAATGAGCAGATGGCCATTTAGTGGCACAAAACTCAAAAGCAAAAGCAAACACAAAGATAAATACTAAAATCTGCTGAAGGATAAGAATCATATCACTGTGTATAATTCATATACTATTATAACCATTTGCCCATGAGTGTATTTTTTTAAGTATTCATCTAAGACAGTGATTCTTTTTTTTTTCTTTTTTTTTTTTAATATATTGATTTTTTTTACAGAGAGGAAGGGAGAGAGATAGAGAGTTAGAAACGTCGATGAGAGAGAAACATCTACCAGCTGCCTCTTGCACACCCCTTACCGGGGACATGCCCACAACCAATGTGCATGCCCCTGACCGGAATCAAACCTGGGACCTTTCAATCCGCAGACTGATGTTCTGCCACTGAGCCAAACCGGTTTCGGTTAGGACAGTGATTCTTCGCCTTGAGACATTTGAGTTCATTGGTGAATTGCTTAAAGGAAATATTTTTGTTTTATCTATAATCTGTGATACTAAAATATTGTCCACATGGAAAATCACTATTCTAGAGTATGTACTCACTGGACAAAATTGATTATTTTCTGCTGAGGACAGAGAATATATTACCCCCCCCCCCCCAATGTTGTCTCTACCTTCATATAGTGCATGCATACTGAACATACACTGATAATTTTTGCTAATAACTGGGAGGAACAAAGTGATCCACTGCCTGTGCCCTGCCTGGGGCCATCCTGCAGGTGCTACTGAGTGAGCTACAGATGCCTGCTACTTTTGTTGGGCTTAGATGTGTCCAGGAGAGGCCAAGGTATGAAGCAAGGCAGGCTGCTGCTAGTGCTGAGCTCGGGGCCTCTTACTGGTAGGTATGGGGCATGCTGACACCAGCTGCTGCTTATTTGAGAGATTTTAGAAAAGTCTGAAGCCTGAGTTAGGACAGGCCATTCATATAGAAAAGCTGCTGCAAACAGCTTGGGTGGGAATGCAAATTGGATGAGGCAGGAATCTCAGGAAATCACCAGGTTGGAGCGACCAGTGTGAGCCAGGCTGATAGAAACTCAGACATGGTGCCTGCCTCTGTGGGAGGTTTCAGCCTAGGAACAATGACTTTTGCCAGCACTTTTGTCTGGGAGAAAGCTATCCCCTGAGTTCTTGCCCCAATGCCAGATAACCCAGTTCCAAAGTCGCTGCCCCTGTCTTGAGGGATCTGGTGTAGGGCTGGAACTCCTTGCTCCTCATAGGAGACCTCTGCAGCCTAGATATCCCTCCTGATTGCCTGGCTGGCATGTCTCAGTAGTTGAGCATTGACCTATGAAGCAGGAAGTCATAGTTTGATTCCAAGGCAGAGCATATGCCCAGGTTTGGGCTTGATCCCCATTGTGGGGGATGAAGGAGGCAGTCAATCAATGATTCTCTTTCATCATTGATCCCTCCCCCCCCCTCCCTCTCCCTTCTTCTCTGAAATAAATAAAAATTTATATTGATTTTATATAGTTTTAGGACTTCCATTAAGCCAGCTTTCAGGCAGTTCTAAATTATGGTTGTTTTGTATTTTAGTTATCATTTTGATGAGATTGTGAGGCGGCAAGTACCGCCATCTTGGTTCCCTCCTGTTTCTATTATTCACGAAGTTCCCAGTTACTTATTTCATGGTACTATCTTCAACATAGCAGTAAAGTGCCTGAATGCATTTTTCTAAAGGGATGGCCTCTTGTCCGAAGGAAAACGAAGAATCAATGCAAGTTAATATGAGCTTATTTTTCTGAAAAAGCAGCAGGTACTGTAGAAATATTTACATATCACTAATAGATAGGACAGAATAATGAGACAATGAGTAGATAGGAAAAGGTAACTGTTTAGAAAAATCCTCAAGGAGTTTAAGAAAATGTAAGTCTGTCCCTGTGGGCAATATTAGCATCTCTGTGGAGAGTAACCTGCTGCATGGAGAATATTAATTACACAAGGTAATAGCCTGCCATGGAGGATTTACACATCTAAAGCTCATCTAAAATTTTTCTTTTTTATATTTAATTTTTAAATAACGTGTTAATTTTAAAAAAATGCTGCATTGAGGGGACATGCAAATTTTAATTATGTCTTAAATATTTTTACCAATATCATAGATTTGTGACTGTCACAATAAGATACCTAGGTTCATTACCTACATTTGTTTTAAAATGTTCCAAAAAGGGAAGAGACACTTCTATGGATCTATCACTAATTTAAAAAAAGTATTTTAAATGCTCAGAAACCTAATTATTACTTTAGTATTTGTGATCAAAATTATTATGCATGTTTGGTCTATAACTTCATTTAAGAGTGAGTTTTCCATTTAGTTTTTAGTCTATAAGCCATTTTAAATTATTTCACATTTTATTGGGCCTCTTGCTTTTGTCTTGAAGTATCATAATACTTAATGTCTCTTTAGCTATACACTCAGATACTGAGTTGCGGTCTATGAAATCTAAATTTGAATATGTAAATTTTTGGTGTTCTCTCGGTGTCCTAAGGATTCTCACAAGGACTTAACTCAGGTTTTTGGAGTTGGAAAAGGGGAAAGAGATATGGTTAGGGATTTTATATGCATCACCTCCTGAAAGTCATTATCTGACAACCTCAACATCTCTGTAACATGGACATTGCTCTCACTTATTTGGGATGGAAATGCAGCACCTGATGTCTCAGATGGGCTAGATAACTAAGCTCTCTTTCCAACATCTACATTTCACCCTCCATTCCATGTAGTTCTTCCAGGTAGAGTTGAAGAACAAATCCTCCCTCTTTGCACACACATTTTATAGAAAAGGGAAATTATGAGGAAGATAAAAGAGAAATTCTTAAGGTTGTACAAAATGTTGGCAAAGTTTTATTGAGCCCCTCTCCTGCATTGTGGTAGTCTGCTCATGCTACCGTAAAAGTTACCACAGACTGGCTGGCTATAACAGCAGAGACTTATTTCTCATCATTGTGGAGTCTGGAATTCTGAGATTAGGGTTCCATTTGATGAAGGCCTTCTTGTAGGTTGTAGACTTCTCATTGTATTCTTGCCTGGCAGAAGTAACTAGGGAGCTCTGCAGGGTCTTTTTTATATAAGGCACTAATCCCTTCCCTGGGAGTTCCACCCCAATGACCTAAGCACCTTCCAAAGACCTTCACATTGGGACCAAAAACATTCTGACCTTAGTACACATACATAATCTTTTTTTTTTTTTTAAATGTTAACTATTAACTGTGTTTGTGCAGACTGGTGTAAGGCCAAGAAGTATAGTTTAAATAATTGGGATTTGAATATAGTTTTATTTTATTTTTTTGAATACTTGATTATACTATATTAAACAGATACATTCAGCTCCATTTATATCTTAGTAAGAAAGGTATCTAAAAATAAAATGTTAATAATTTCTTTATGAAAATAACAGAATTTCATATATGAACTTTCAATGTTAAAGTCCACTTTAAATTCCATTTCAAAGAGACTTGAGAAATCCCTCATTATTAGCAATTTAGCTCTTAGCCATAGCCTAATGATAAAGACTTTGAAAATGGTGCTACAATGAAATTCCAAAAAGGGGAAGAGACACTTTTTGAGTGTCTCTTTAAACACATACGTTTAAAAACCTGTTATTTTTGGTAGTGACAGATAACTTCGAAATATGTAATTAATATATTATGTGTTTCAGCCCAGTCGGTATGTTGACCTATGGCTGTTGACCTATGAACCAGGAGGTTATGGTTTGATTCCTGGTCAGGGCACATGCCTGGATTGCAGGCTCGGTCTCCGGTGTGGAGCATGCAGGAGGCAGCCAATGAATGATTCTTCTCATCATTGATATTTCTATCTCCCTCTCCTATTATGTAATCAATAGAAATATATTTTAAAAAAAGATATTACATGTTTCACAATGTGAGGAAGTTGAGTTAAACATTATGTCGTATTTATCAAGGCTCTATAGTACCTAATGCTCTTAAAATGCAGAGGGACTTTCCTTTATAGTCAGCAATAAAATATGATTTGTGCATTGCAATTTAAATATCATTTAACTTTAATAAGTTATCCAAACAATGAGGGGAGGGAATATTATCAGTTATTATTACTATCTACTAATAGTATTTTATATGAGAAAGTTGATGGGAAAAGCAAGAAATTTTCCATTTAAAAATTATTAAAATTAAAATTATTGGGGGTAATAACAACAATTATGTAGATTTTAAGTGTACAATTCTATAATACATCTTCTGTGTATTGCTGCATGTATTTATTATCCAAGGTCAAATCTGCTTCCATTTCTATGATCCTCTTTACCCTTTACTAAAAGCTCCATTGTGAACTGAATACTTTTATAGACAGATTATGAGCATAGACCATCTATTTATTTATAAGGCGATGTATAATATATAAGCTGCAGTTTGCCAAAGCCAATGGTCTAAGGCCAATAATTCAAACAAAGCTAAGTTTTGCAAATTAGGTTTTCTTGTTCCTGGGGCGTCTTTCACAAAAGTGGAAATAGAGAATGAAGTTGAAAACATACTAGGATTCTGACCAGCAATTCTACTGAAGGTTATTAGTCCTGATATTAACAAACACAATATTGCAGGATTGTCTATTGGGGTGAGAAAAGTTTTTTACGCGAATATTTTGTCTCCTGAAAAGGACCATCTTTTGTAATGAAGTTATTAATGATTTAAAGGTAGTGATTTTGATGTGCCCTTTATTTTATTACAAGGCATCAGAATAATATAAGGTGGTTGAAGTGCCATGTTCTGTAACTTTATTTCATTAGAGAATTAAACTTAAAAAAAAATCATACATTATTTTGCCTGTAGAGCCACCTCCCTTTTATATTCCTGAGAAGTCTCTCAAATTCCTAGAAATCTGAAAAGAAAAACCCACAACCACATACATTTTTCAGTTTTTCAGTATAATTTTTTTCAAATATGCCAGTGATCACTAATAAAAACTTTCTCTGCTTTCATTTGACATTGATTTTTCATCTTTTTTTATTCTCTTTACAATTGTTTGTAAGAGGAATTTCCTGATACAATTGATAACAGGTATGCGGAGAGAATTGTGTGCCAAGATTGGCAGACATTCAGATGCTGAGCTTGCTGTCTCTGTGAAACAAGTACACTGTGTATCACACAGTTATGCCAATCACGATCCAGCAAAGTTGCCAGGCATTCTTATCTTCGCTCTGTACTCCTGTTCTTGAGTGTCATGAATGGTGCTGCCATTGCTCCAGAAATCTGCCTTTGCTCTGTTTCTGAAACAGTATCCTGATCAACATAAAGACTTGCTTTTTTCTGGACTTCATCTTGTTCATCAGACGTGGATTTATCCTGTCAACTCTTAAGTACCAGAGAGTCTGAAAAGATGAGTCTGTTGGAGCCTACTTATTGCCTCATCTTGGACCCTGGCCTGGTTCTTGCTCCATGATTTGACTCTGTTGAATCTTGGCATTGACTCTGGCCAGGACCTGGTGACTATTCCCTAAAATGCCCTTCAGTTTTACTGGAAGGGGAAACTACAAATGATAGTCATGGGAGCCTAATAGTTGCCAAAAGCCAGACTAACAAAGAAAAACATAAAGAGCAAGCAGCAGCATGATGCTTGCAGTAACTGGCTGGTAGCTTTGCCACCCTAGCTTGTGACCTTTAGACATAAATACATAGAGTAGGGATTTCATTGTACAGCATTTTGCTTGTCAAAATTGGAGGCACACATTAATGTACTTATTAAAGGTAGAAGCACTCTATAGTACTCAAAAAAACATCATTTTATGCGAATTCTCTCTTTTGCTCCTGACCAAAACATTTATTATTTACTTTGAACAGAACTACCCTATTTCCTTGAAAATAAGACAGTGTCTTATATTACTTTTTTCTCCCAAAGTGGTGCTAGGTCTTATTTTCAGGGGATGTCTTGTTATCTTTCCATGTGCTAGGTCTTATTTTCGGGGAAACACGGTAAAAAAAAATAAAAATAAACTACAGAAATAATTTGCCATGCAATCAGACATTCTAGTAGAACACTAAGAGTGTCTAAATTAGCATTTATCCTCTATAAGTAAACTCTTAGTTTTTCCTATTTTATAATTTTTAAAAATATATTTTTATTGATTTCAGAGAGGAAGGGAGCAGGAGAGAGAGAGACAGAAACATCAATGATGAGAGAGAATCATTGATCAGCTGCCTCCTGCACACACAGTCCTGAGAATCAAGCCCAATACCTGGGCAAGTGCCATGACCTGATTCATAGGTGGATGCACCAGGTGGGCTATTTTAGTTTTGTAAGGGCAAAAAAGTTTTGTAATGTTCAATAGAATAAGGAAGGGGGAACTGAGTAACTTTTATTATGGAGAAAAGTATTGTCCATGGAAATTAGAGGAATTTTAGCATTTCCAAAATAAGCCCCTTATATGAAGAGAGCTAAAACATGTATTTATTTCCACAGTTTTCCTAACATTAATTACTTAAATGGTATCTCAAACTAATTTCTCCTGTTACATTTAATAACATATTTCCTAGTATCATTACTCAGTTAAAAGCCATATTCTGCTTGAGAATTTACTTCAAAGGAGTGAGATTTTATAGATTTTAATTGTTATATGTTGTGGCATAAGTACAATCTTTGCAGAAGTGGCTGGCTAACTTTATTAAATAATTAATGTATTTATTTTTTCTAATACATAATATTTTGAGTTAATATAGAGTGTAAGGATGAAATTACCTATGGGATGAAAAATTAATCTGCATATATTATTGCTCTATTCTTCACATCTTCAATCATGGGAATATATTACTTAAATTAGTGCACACTCTTAAGATTTATAAAGGCAAAATGGTTTCTTCTTTTTTTAAAAATATATTTTATTGATTTTGTACAGAGAGGAAGGGAGAGAGATAGAGAGTTAGAAACATCGATGAGAGAGAGTCATCAATCAGCTGCCTCTTGCACACTCCCTACTGGATTGAACCCGGGACCCTTCAGTCCCCAAGCCAATGCTCTATCCATTGAACCAAAGCAGTTTTGGCAAAATGGTTTCTTCTTATTAAATATATGCACCCTCTCATTCATCATCTATAATAAAAGCAAAATATGCAAACTGACCTAACGGTAGAACAGCGGGACGACCTTCTGGATGAAGCCGCAGCTGCAAAGACCTACTCTTGCATGAATTTCATGCATTGGGCCTCTAGTTTTTAATATACTCATAATATTTTACTTGGCTTTGGACAGGCACTAGCTTCCAACCTACAGCTATTCAGGAAATGCCTAAGTTCATAATTTTTCACACTTATTTGATTACAGATGCCCTTTTTATGAACAGAATTTTATGAAACACCATTTGCAACCTTAGTCTTGAGGAAAGAACTTTGTGTTTAAAACCAAACAGACTTTTGAAAGTATTATTCATAAAGCCCTCAATGTGCTTAAAGAGTAACTAATTCAGATTTCATTTTCAGAGTTTTAAACATGCAACATATTCTCAGGTGTTTTATAATGCATATCAGAGAAGGTAACCTTTGCCAAAAACGGTTTGGCTCAGTGGATAGAGCGTTGGCCTGCTGACTGAAAGGTCCCAGGTTTGATTCTGGTCAAGGGCATGTACCTTGGTTGTGGGCACGTCCTCAATAGTGGGTGTGCAAGAGGCAGCTGATTGATGTTTCTCTCTCATCGATGTTTCTAACTCTCTATCCTTCTCTCTTCCTCTCCATAAAAAAACAATAAAAATATCTAAAAAAAATAAACATTTAGCCTTTACAAAATGTGACTTACAAGATATACCCTTTTTATTTTCAGATTGGTAAGATTCAAACAAAGGAAAATTTAAGTTTTATATTCGAAGGTTTAATATCATGGATCTTACACAATCTGTCCATACAAATTGAATCATACTCCAAGGAACTTAGAGGTTGGTTAGCCCAGTATTTCACTTAGTGTTATGCTGCTGAATCTATGAAAAGTGATTATCCAGTCTTAGTGAGAAGGTTTGCCTGCACACAGTGAACTCATCAACAAGCAGCTCATATTTTCCCCCATCCTCATTTGTTAGTTTATTTTAGTACTAGGAACTCGTTGCACTGGAGAAGGGAGTGAAGGGGAAGGGGAGTGTGTCCCTCAGCCTGGCCTGTGCCCTTTCATAGTCTGGGACCCGTCAGGGGGTATCCACTTGTTGGCTTAGACTCAATCCTTTTGGGGATTGGGTCTAAGCCAGCAGTTTGACATCTTTCTTGCAGTCCAGGACCCCTCACTCCTAACTCCCGGCCTGCTCACCCCCAACTGCCCACCCCTGCCAGTCAGATCGCCCCTAACTGCCCCCCTCCTGGCTTTATCACCCCTAACCACCTCTGTCTCTGCCCAGCCACCATGGCTTTGTCTGGAAGGTCTCCTGGTCTAATTAGCATATTACCCTTTTATTAATATAGATTAGCCTGGGAGGGAAAGTGCCTATGAATTGTATTCTTTACTGTTTTAAATGTGTGTTGTTTTTTTAATTGGTTTTAGAAAGAGGAAGGGACAGGGAGAGAGACAGAGAGAAACATTGCTGAGAGAGAGAAACATTGATTGGTTGCCTCGATACACAGCTCTAAATGGGACCAAACCCCACAACCTGGGCATGTGCCCCTACTGGGAATCAAACTGAACTGGTGACCTTTAGGAACACGCAACCACACTCAACCAACTGAGCCACACTGACCAGGGCTGTATTTTTAATTAAACTATGAATTGGCAACATTCATATTAGAACAGCAGATCTTGGCTCCCTGTAGACAGATTCCAAGGATTCTATTTCTATTCACGGCTCTAGTGAAAGTAGCCTTGTACACATCACATGGTGGCCATTCAGGTTGTATGATATCATGAACTCAGCTGGTGGCTATGTTGGCATATGTGCAAGGGGAAGAGCTACTAGGCTGATGAAAGGATGGAACATCTGCTCAAAACAATCAATTTATAGTGATGTTATTAGGATGACTTGCACTTATTGAGTGCCTACTATCTCAGGCACTTTCCATGTGTTATCTTGTTTATTTCATACACATGAGCTAAGTACCGTCACTACTATTTACAGAAATAAGAACAAGGCTCTATGACATTCAGTGACTCACCAAGTTAGTAATTAATAGAGCTAATGATTGAAATTAGACAATAAGTGCCAAATTGTAACACATCTTACTCTTCACATCTGAACTGGTCAGGGTCCTACAGAACTGCCTGACAACACTTTAGCTCTGCAGCTGAGGTCTGTTAACAGGTTTGTACTGGTTTCTCCTCCCCAACTCCTTAAGGCAGTGTTTCCCAAACTTTTGACATATGTGTACCCCTTCTATAATTTTCGTAATGTAGAGTACCCCTTGTACTAATGAAAACGTAGAATTAGGCGCAGCTAAGCACAGTGCAGTGTATATCCCCACCAAACTCCGGTGCAACGCGTACCCCCACCAAACTCTTCCCGTACCCCTGGGGGTATGCATACCACACTTTGGGAAATGTGGATTTTGATTTCTTGCTACCTTAGATCTCTACCTATGAAAAAGCTTTTGATTAATCGTGTTAAGTTTTGCCAACTTCGAGAACTCTGTGTTATAGATTAATTGTTGGTATTTTATGGGCAAAGCAAAACAGATCAATTTAGAAATTATCTACTGCCTTATATAAACCATTTTCTCTGAAAAAGTATAATAGTTCAACTTATAGTGAGTTATGTTTATGAAATATTGCATATGAAGGCAGCACAATTTGGTCTGCATTAGAGTTAATATTAAGGAGGCAGGTATCAAACAAATGGCTCTACCTATGGGTTTAGAACAGTTTTTGCCACATTATGTCACAAAATTATAACATTTCTCTTGGCATTTTTATTAGTCTGGAAAGTCTATGACTAAGGCCCTTCTAATAACTTTCTGTTCCTGGTTTGGTTTTGCAAAAAGAATGACATCTGTATTTTTACTCCTGTGACAGCACAATAGAATCAGAAAGGAATAGAAAATAGGAAATTGGGATAAGAGGCACACATTTGTGAGGAAGAGAAAACAAGTGCACTATAAGGATATACCTCAAAAGGGAACCATATGGAGTTGTTAATTAGGAACATAAAATTATGCATGAAAGTTCACCCCCTCCAAACTGGGAGAAATATTTATAGTTTTTATTATTTATAATATCTTTTAAAGATTACCCTTCATACCAGAATCTGGGTTTATGACCTTTTGTCTGCTTTATTTAGCTGTGCAAAGTTGGCTCACTGATTGTACTTACAAATGCAGCCCACATATAATGTGGTTTGGCAGGCCATTCAGAATAAAAGCAAAGCATATATTTAACAGTCTCTGCCTAGGATCCTAGGAAGTAGCAAGGCTAAGCTGGAATGGGGTTCCCCATACTGACAATTGCAAATGTTAGCTTTTAGCAATGTTTCTCAACAACAAATCTGATTCAAGACCTGATGTACTTTGACTGACCTATGGGTCTCCACTGCTGTTCTAGCAAATCTAGACACTTTTTCTCTTACAATGGGAGTTCATGCCTGCATTCATGAGCTTGAGTTTCCCAACCCCATTAGGGCTACCTTATGCTTGGGTTCACATGCTGATACTTTAAAAAATATTTTTTTATTTATTTAAAAAAAAGAGGGAAAGATGAGAGGATGTGTGTGAGAGAGAGAGAGAGAGAGAGAGAGAGAGAGAGAGAGAGAGAGAGAGAGACAGACCATTTGATGTTACACTTATGCATTCTTTAGTTGATTTTTGTACGTGCCCCGACTGGGGATTGAACACGCAAACTTGGCCCAGTGTGGTACTCTAACCAATTGAATTACCATCCAGGGCCAAATGCTGTTTATTGATTGTAGAAATCTTTGACTCTGCAATCCTCTGAGAACTGGGGCATTGCCATGTGCTTTCCCATCTCTTTTTGGGAGAGGAATTGTTGAACCTCAGACTAGGAACTGAAGTTATGCTGCCCTGGAGTGGATCACATCTGTGGTGACTTCTAGCTTGCCATGTACTTTCCATCCGTTGGGCTAGGATCCCAATTTGTGGTATAGACTCTTCCTAATTATTGCTAGTGATTGTCATATTTCTGTAATATTTGACCTGACACAGAGTATTCTCTCTTGTGTATTTCTTTCTGAGAAATTGAGTCTACCTCTAGAACCATTGTCCTATTACTCACACTGCCCAAACTGTCACATGTTTCTCTTTGGTATTTTATTATATTAATTTATAGTTTAAATTATTTTGAAGTTGTTTAATATCATTTTTTAAATAATATGCCAAAGTTAAAGGTCAGAAACTTTTAATGCTTCTCTTAGACTTTGGTCAAAACTAAGTGCAAATTAGATCACTTGTTATCATGGTGTGACTGTAGTTTTATTTCAAATTGTAAGGAACATAAAAAAGTTGTTTTAAAATACAAAAACTTTTTTTTTTATATGGAAACTTGGAAGGTGATTTGCTTTTATCCTGTCCATTCTTGTTTTGGGTAAAGAAGAGGGTGGTATGCAGAGTATTATAATAACCACCAATTCAAGGGTGCAATTTGTCTGCTTTGAGGTCACTATTCATTTCAGTTATATTTTCACTATTTCTTTATACGTTTATAACTTTATGTACTTTTTCAATTCCACCCTCCACTCACACACACCTTTGTGTTCTCTGATTCTTCATAAGTGAATATAAAATTAATGCCTTAGTCACCATCAGATACTACAAAAGTTTTCATAAATGTACTGAGTTTTCCAAGTACCCTATTTTGTGCTGGAAATAGGGTAAAGATAAATTGTTAGGTGAACTAGAAAACTATCTTTTGATGAAGGATAAGCTAACATTAGAAGTATCTACTTAATTACATGATCAAACATTATTATCCATCTACTTATTTGTTGCTGGGTGGCTGTGTAAGCCAGTATAAATCTTCCTTTCAGTCTGAAAAATAGATTGTTTCCCTTCTTACTCTTAGTGATTTAAAATAGAGCATGGATATTGATAAAAATCCATCAGACTATAATTATCTTTTTCTGTCATCAAATAGAAGGAAATATCTGATGTTTTTAGTCCATTTTTCTGTAATATTGTTTATTTTTTTATTGGTTATACAGACTCTTTATATATCCTGTATATTGTGCATATATATATATTGCAAGTGCCATCCTTCAGATGAAGGTTTTTTTAAATTTTTATTTTCTATATAGTATCTTTTGATAAATTGTTCTGAATTTTAATAGTTGAATCTATCAGTTATTTTCATTTTTTGTTTGTTTTCTGTTATTTCTTGCTCAATACATCCTTCCCAATGCCTCGGTCATAAAAATAGTATCAAATATCTCTTAGCACTAATAGAGGCTACACTGTTGGAAATATTTCATATAGAGAACTGTTCAATACGATAGTCACTAGGCAGATGTTTCTATTGAGCACTTGAAATGTGAATAGTGTGACCGAGGAGCTACATTTTTAAATTTCATTTTAATTAACTTAACTTTAAATTTAAATTGCCTCATGTGGTTACAGACTATTGGGTTGAATAGCTCAGCAACAGCTTTGCTTTATCATGAACAGTGATTCATTCGGTAATCGTTTTTCTGCATGTTGTGAAGGGATAATCTGGTGTCATATTTGCTTTATGGATGACCAGTTGGCTTAGAGCAACAGCTTTTCCCTACTGATTGGTAGTGCCAGTTTTGAAATTAAAAAAAAATAAGTTATGTGTGTGTTTGTATATTCCTTGGCTTTCTCTGTTTCTTGACTAATTCATCTGTCCTGGCACCAACACCCTTTACTGACAGTCATCCTGCCTTTCTAAGCTCCTTGTCCTCACCTACTTTCCTCATAGCTAATCACTTTTGGAATTTTTTTAAAATATATTTTATTGATTTTGTACAGAGAGGAAGGGAGATAGAAAGCCAGAAACATCGATGAGAGAGAGTCATCGATCAGCTGCCTCTTGCACACCCCCTACTGGGGACATGCCCGCAACCAAGGCACATGCCCTTGACCAGAATCGAATCCGGGTCCCCTCAGTCCCCAAGCCGACGCTCCATCCATTGAGCCAAACCGGTCTTGGCCACTTTTGGAATTTTTATATTTGTTATTCATTTGCTTTATTGGGCAGAGGTTGTTTTTTTTTCTCCCAATAAGTTTTATATGGGTAACCATGTGTTATTGTATTTTTTTTAATGTTTAGTTCTTGTAATTCTCATGGCCTCTGATTCTTTAATCACTTTTCATCCTTTCTATTTCAAGCATATTTAATTTATATTTTTATGGCTGATAATTTTGCTATCTAATGTTTTTATCGACCTGAATCTATTCTCTGTAGTTTCTGCTGCTTCTTGCTTCATATTGCCTTACAAATGAGCATTACCTGGATCTTTATCATGTGGGAATTATTTGAAGCTCAGGCTAAACTGGATTAACGAGTTGAGAGAATTTCCTTCTGTCAAGGCCTGGGACATCACCCAACACTGTAAACTGTTTTCAGTTGTTTGAACCATCTTGGTAATATGAAATTTGGCTGCAAAGCCATGTGAGGGATCAGTTGGTCATGAGTCCTCAGGTGATGATTTTTGTTCCCCTTCCCTAGTGCCAAGTTTAGAGTCAAACCAAATTCTTTGCCATTGCCAGCTGGATACAGTATATTGTGTGTATATGTTTCTGGTACAATGATGATACAGATTTATTGAGTCAGAGGAAGGCATGTCACCTAATAGACTTTCCGTCTCCGGCTGTCCTTGGGCCTTCTGATCTACTGCAAACCCCCTGGGCTGGGAAGTTTCAAGTCCAAGTCCACTGAGTTCACTAAATGTTCCAAGAGGACATCTGGATGAAGTACTCCTCTTAACCATGTGATTTCCCCTTTCAGTTAGTTTTATAATCTGGACATTTCTTTCCATTTACTGTTTATTTTTTTTCTATCTATGTTATATATATATATATATATATATATATTTTTAAATATATTTCATTGATTTTTCACAGAGAGGAAGGGAGAGAGATAGAGAGCTAGAAACGTCGATGAGAGAGAAACATCGACCAGCTGCCTCTTGGACACCCGCTACCGGGGATGTGCCCGCAACCAAAGTACATGCCCTTGACCAGAATCGAACCTGGGACCTTTCAGTCCACAGACCAGTGCTCTACCACTGAGCCAAACCGGTTTCAGCTACGTTTTATATTTTATGTACAATTCTTAGTTGCTCTCAATGGAGGGATTTTTATACTATCAAGGACAGGGGCTTTCACAATTAACTAAAGCAATAAATTCAGTAATTGTAAATACAGAGAATTTTCTCGGAGCCTAATTTCAGGAAGTATGACCAGATCTTGCTGGAATGGTATTCCAGGGCTGGTTTTCCCCAGGGCTTACCAATTATCCATGTTGTTGCAGTGCTCAATGGCTTCACACTTCTAGTATCCAACATAGTCCAATGGACTCAATCTCTGTATGGAGACTTCAAATTCTTGAGATAGATAAGAAATCATCTTAGCCTCAACTAAAGATGGTACTAAGGTGGTAGGCAGTATTTAAGGCCGGTGTGCAGTAATGTTAGAGCTCAGGTTCTGCTGGACTGTCTGGAATTGAATTTGAGTCCTGAATCTTGTGTTCTTGGGACACTTTCTTAAGCTTCTTCTCCAAATGGGGATGATAATAATAATACTACCTCATAGTTGTGTTGAGCAATAAATAAACTATTTATGGAAAGTAAAAAATAAGAATGATGCTTTGGGTATAGCAATTACTCAATAAATAGTAGTTATTTCCCCCCCCCCCCTCACTTAATGTAGCACCTGATCTAATTGGCTGTGGCCAGAGGTTAGGATGATGTGATGCAAGCATGTTTTCCTAGGTATGTGCCTTCATCACCAGTGAGATGCAAATTGAAAGAAAGAAAGGTAATAGCAAATATGACTACTATAAACTGGAGAAGTAGAAACAAAACAATACGTCTGCATCAAGTTGCTGAAACATTCAATATAATTTTCTTTATATGAAAATATACTGGAATGATAGAATTTTTACCTAGAGACCAATTTTTAAAAATGTACATAGGGTGAGCTATATTATGTGTAACACTTCACAGCTGAAATATTTCCTATTTTAATTTATCATATACTTATTGACAGTCTGTTGTGTGAAACATTGTATTATGTGAACATAGCATAAAGCAGGTAAAAGCAGAATATATTACTAGGTATAGTTATAAATTATAAAAGTAGAATCATGAGCATTTTACGGCGTCTTATTTTAAATAATGCTAGAAAGATCTTTAGTATTTCCAGGAATTATTTTCTCTGCATTCCTTTTATTTATTTTATTTATTTATTTATTTTTTAAAGTCCCAATTTTTTGTTTGTTTGTTTTTTTTAAATATATTTTTATTGATTTTTTACAGAGAGGAAGAGAGAGGGATAGAGAGTTAGAAACAATGAGAGAGAATCATTGATCAGCTGCCTCTTGCACACCCCTACTGGGGATGTGCCTGCAACCAAGGTACATGCCCTTGACCGGAATCGAACCCGGGACCTTTCAGTCTGCAGACCGATGCTCTAACCACTGAGCCAAACCCGTTTCGGCTGCATTCCTTTTAAGTGTCTGAAGTTTTATTTCTTTACTTTTGGTTGTTTTTGTTTTGTGACTTTGAAGTGAGGGTCAATACTTAAGCCTAACCCCCACAAATCAGTACATCCAGTTTCTGTACTGGGTTATTTCCAAGTCCTTTGTAACTTAAAAATGAGTAAATAAAAGTAACTGCTTAATCGTACCACTTTTTTATCCACCCATCCACCGACGGACTCTTGGGCTGCTTCCAGAACTTGGCTATTGTAAACAGCACTGCAATGAACATAGGGGTGCATATAGTCTTCTCAAATTAGTGTTTCGTTTTTTTTCCGATATATTCCCAGAAATGGAATCATTGAGCTCACCTCTCAGACCATATACAAGAAGAAAATCAAGATGAATTAAAGACTTAAAGTGTAAGACTCAAAACCATATAAATCCTAGAAGAGAACATAGGCAGTAAGATCTCAGACATTTCTCATAACAATATTTTTCCTGACATATCTCCTTAATGTAAGGGAAACAAACGGGACTATATCAAACTAAAAGTTTTTGCACAGCAAAGGAAAGAAAATACAAAGACAATCCATTGAATGGGAGAATATATATATCAATGATATATCTGTCTGATGAGGGATTAATATCTAAGTTATAAAGAACTTATAAAACTCAACACCAAAAAACAATTCAATTAAACAATGGGCAAAGGACATGAATAGACACTTTTCAAAGAGGACATACAGATGGCCAGTAGACACATGTAAAGATGCTCAACATCACTAAAAACATCAGAGAAATGCAAACTAAAACACTATGAGCCCTGGTGGGGTAGCTCAGTTGGTTAGAGCATCATCCCGATATATCAAGTTTGCAGGTTTGATTCCGAGTCAGAGCACCTATAAGAATCAACTAATGAATGCATAAGTAAAAGGAGAACAACAAATTGGTCTCTCCTTCCCCCCATCTCTTTGTCTCTCCCTTCTTTCCTTTCCCTTCCTCCCTTTTTTTGTCTGCCTAAAATCAATAGATTGATTAGAGAAACACACAAAAATAAAACCACAACGAGATATCACCTCATACCTGCTTGAATGGCTATCATCAGTTAACACAAAAGTGTTGATGAGGATGTGGAGAAAAGGAAACAAACCCTTGTGCACTGTTGGTGGGAATGCAGACTGATGCAGCCGCTGTGGAAAACAGTATGGAGTTTCCTCTAAGAAATTAAAAATGGAATTGCCTTTTAAACCAGTGATAATAATTTTTTAAAAGTGATAAAAGTTTTTTATTTGTATAGTCTTTTACAATGAACATAGTACTTGCATGGATTCATCTCATCATTTCAGTGAGGTGTAGACCATTGCAACAAACCTCTACTTTACAGATGAACATAATGAGGCTCAGTGATTTTTGGTGAAACTTAGTCACAAAAATACAGCGTAGAGCCAGACTCAAACAAGAGTCCTGAATTCAAGTTCTAGATTCTTCTCACTCCTTGCCAGCAACCAGTCCTATCACAGAAATGAATATATTAATTAATAATATATAAATGTGTTACAATGTACTCTTGAATCAGAAGAACTCTCAAATAAAAGTTTCTACTAATTTTTCCTTTAATTATGTTGCCTCCACACTTTCCTGCTCACAGCGTGTGACATCTTGGTCAGATTGAGTAACGGGAAATTAAACTTTGTGCTGAAAACAAAGAGGATACAGATTGTATAATCAGGACAGTTTTAATTTCTTTGCCACTGAATAAAATCAATTTAAACTTTCCATCTGAAAGTATATTGCGTAGGAGTTCATCATGTACCAATAAGACACTTTGTTCTTAAAACATTTACAAATATTAATTAATATAGCTTTTTTTTCCTACTCTCAAGAACATGGAGAGAAGTTGTTAAAAAGTAACTCGACCTTTAAATTCAGACTGTATAAATTAATTCATGTTATTACTTTAGTTTCACAGCTGAGTTGCCTTGTAAATAAAAATTCCCCTCATTAGAAATGAAGCCAGTCTTGCAGTTCCCTATAGGTCTCATATCACTTACACCAGGCTCTGTTTCATACATTGACCTGGAACCCAAGAGAGTTTATGCACGATTGGTGAATTAAACCAGAAATAATTTCCTGTGGCATTATGTCACAACCTCAATGATGAAAAAAAAAAAAATCCATTAATTTCTTTTGCATTTAACTAGGAACATTTAAATGAATTCTTTCAGGAGTATATAAATTTGATGGACCACAATTTTAAGTTTCTTGTGGTGCTGTACAAAGTACATATCCATTTCTTTCTTTTTTTTCATTTTTTTTAATGATTTTAATTAATTAATTAATTTATTTATTTTTACATATTTTATTGATTTTTCCCCCCCTCCCTCCCTCCCATATATCCCCTCCCTCCCCAGAGCTTTATGTCCATTGGTTGTACTTATATGCATGTATACAAGTCCTTCAGTTGATCTATTATCTCCCCCAGTTCCTCCTCCCCTCCCCGCTGAAATTTGACAATCTGCTTGTTGCTTTACTGTCTCTGTATCTATCTGATGAACTGATGAACCAAAAGATAGATACATATCCATTTCTTATGTAAACTGTGTTATCATGCAATTTTCTATATATGTGTGTCTCTGCAAAACTGCCGATTTTTACTTATCACTAGAGGGCCTGTGTGTGTGTGTGTGTGTGTGTGTGTGTGTGTGTGTGTGTGTATGTGTGTATGTGTGGGCATGTTAGCTTAGGGCCTATCATATGGTAGGTCCTCAATTACTGACAAATTAAATTAATCAATTAATAGTGTCCCACCCAGCATTCAGATTAAATTTTCCCACCCATAGATTAGAGATAGAAATAATTTCTTAACACTACATTGATTCTCATAAGACTAGTCTCTGTCTTCATATTTCTAAGTCTTCTTGAAGGTCAATTTATTTGTTAGTTGATCTATCTATTTACCTACTGTATTTATCTATCTTAGTTCACCTGGGCTATTATAACAAAACTAGAGGCTCAGTGCACTAATTCATGCACCAGAGGGGTCCCTTGTGCTGGCCTGCTCTATGACATCCCCCAAGGGGTCCTGGATTGAGAGAGAGTGCAGACCAGGCAAAGGGACCCCAATGGTGAATGATTGGGGTTGGGAAGGGTTGAGGAAAGTTGGCCAGCCAGGAAGGAACTACAGGAGGTCTCCAGGGTGTGTCTGGCCCATCTGGTTCAGTCCTGATTGACCGGATCCCAGCAGCAAGCTACCTTACCGGTTAGAGCATCTGCCCCCTGGTGGTTAGTGCATGTCATAGTTCATAGTGAGTGGTTGAGTGGCCTTAGCATAACATTAACAAATTACAGTTTGATTGGTTGAACAGATGACCAGACACTTTAGCATATTAGGCTTTTATTATATAGGATACCACAAACTGGTGTCTCCAACAGCAAGCATTTATTTCTCACATATCTGGAGAGCGGGGATTTCAAGATCAAGGTTCCTACTAATTTGATTTTGGGTGAGAGCCTTTTCCTGGTTTGTAGACAGCCACCTTCTTTCTGCATCTTTATAGGATGAGAAGTGGTGGGCATGTGAGACAAAGTTCTCTAATGTCTTAGAAGGGCACCGATCCTTTCATGAGAACCCCACTTCTCTCATTTATATAAATCCAGTTACCTACACAGGCCCCACCTCCTAATGTCACTTTCAGATTAGAGCTTCATATGAATTTGGGGGATAGACAAACAGGTCCATAGCATTTTTTATCTAACTATCTGTCTCCATTTCTGCCAGAAATAGTAGAATAGTATTGGGAGAACTAAGTTTTCTCAAAATTATAACTCAGTTTTTTTTGTTTTTTTGTTTTGTTTTTAAATTTGAAAGCTATTTGTCTATTAAGATGATATGCTTTCTTATATTTGTTTAAAATAGTATATTATGGCCAGTATACATGTTATACATCAAACTACAAAAATGATCTACTCATAAGTAATAAAACAAAAACAAAAAATTGTTATTAACAGCAACTTTTAAGTGGAATTGGGTGGCAATATTTTTGTCATTGCTTTAAAAATCTGCTACAGAGAGTTTAAGAATGTGTGCCTGTGCCGGTGTGTCTTAAACTTCATATTTAGTTCATTCCCCAAATATGCTTTGTGCCTTTCTGTGTCCAAACATTTGATCTCTCAATTTTAGTATATACTTTCTTATAGTTTGTACCTATTAATCTGTAGCTTGTCCTTCAAAGGCAGCTCAAATCCCATTCTTTTAACAATGCCAATCCCGATGACTTCAGCTAGCATAATCTGTTACTTCTTTTGAATTTTCATAGCACTCACTGATTGAATAAGAATTTTGGAACTTATGTGTTATTTTTATTTTAAAATTTTTTATGTATTGCATGCAAACTTTTTTTGAAAAAGACAAACATGTATTTTAAAAAATATATATATTTTATTGATTTTTTACAGAGAGGAAGAGAGAGATAGAGAGTTAGAAACGCCGATGAGAGAGAATCATCGACCAGCTGCCTCTTGCACACCCCCTACTGAGGATGTGCCCACAACCAAGGTAAATGCCCTTGACCGGAATCAAACCTGGGACCTTTAAGTCTGCAGGCTAAGGCTCTATCCACTGAGCCAAACCGGTTTTGGCCAAACAAACATGTTTACATCTTTTTATGCTACGTAATACCACTAAAGTGCCTTATATACTGTAAGTAGGCCAAAAATCATCAGTTGGAACAAGATACAGAGATTGAGAACTGGATTAGCACTGTGGGAATTGTGGTAACTCCCTTCTCTTTGTGTACACCACTGAAAATCCAGCACAATGATGGCTTCCTATGTTGGTCACACTCCTTGGTGTAGTGCATTTCCTCTTTGGGAAGCTCATATTCCTTGATTGAACTTGAACATTATTATATAGTTTAAGATCAAGTTGCATATATTAGTCCACTAGTGGAACACTCTTAAAATATGAACAGATTTTCTGCCTTTCATAGGTTAAATATAATTTGGAACATTTTGTGGATAGTAGTCGTTTGATAGCTGGATGATCATGCTTGTAGAAAAACTGTATACCAGTGGGGTGAATATTGGCAACTTGCTAAACCTCACGAGGCCATTTCTTCTTCTGCAAAAGGTGGGTTTTTACAATTAAATGAAGCAGGGATTTTACAAGTGTTGAATGAAGCAAACGTGGAAATTACTTGGCTCATACTGGATGCTCAGAATGAGTCAGCTGCTCTGCTCTCCCAACTAATGTTTATGGGCCAAACAATTAAAACTATTCTTATTTGTCAGAGAATCAAACAGCACCCCAAGAAAACCTAACACAGTAACTTTGTGACTTCAAGCTTTCAAAGTTATCTTGGACTATATGTGCATTTAATTTTCAATAGTCATTTGTTAACAATAACTGTTTCATAATAAACTTGTAAGATTGGTATTTAATCTTTTCAGGTACTAGTTAAAGGTTAATCAGATTTTCTGATAAGAAGATTAAGTGATTAAAACCAGCAATTTCATAGTGTCTATAGGGGGAAAGCCTTTTGTTTCTTTTTTCAAGTTACATATCAGAAACATAAGATATATTACATTTGTTTCAAGGACAAATCAGCTGGAAAATTTGCCTGTATGAAGATTTTTTTTTTTTTAAAGTAAAAGAGTTGTGTTATAGATAGATATTAATGACAGATTGTCTTAGTTTATTCTTGGCTAACTTCAAAATTAGAAATGTATCAGAATAGTTTTAAGGTCAAGGGTGAGATAGAGATTAATGGAAATGTGCTTTCAGGCTGCATCTATTTGGCTTCCTGGAGAGTTTGACTTACTACAAAGCTGTTTCTTCAATTGTTATTAAGAATTAGATTTATTTTCTTCTTTAGGCTCATAGCTTCTTGAATTTAGGCTCAAAGATATTTTGCTGTTAGAATAGGCCTTTTGGGGGGAAATACATTCAATTTTTTAACTTTTATTTATAGCAAAGTGTCAAGTTAGTTACCTGCAAAAGAATTCTGGGATATCAGACTTGAAATAGATGGAGACATTTGCCAGGAACAAAAAATTGGTACCAGTTTAATAAGGCCTAATAATACAATATTATATTTAGATTTTGATATCCACCAGGAAATATTATGGTTCATGCTGTCTGTTATGTATTATTATGTATTAGAGGCCCAGTGCATGAAATTTGTGCCCTTTGGGGGAGTCCTTCTGCTCAGCCTGTGCCCTCTTGCAATCCAGGAACCCTCGGGGGATGTCTGACTGATGGCTTAGGCTCCCGCTACCACCACTGCACTCATCAGCTGTGAGCCCGGCTTCTAGCCGAGTGGCGCTCCCCCTGTGCCAGTGCACTGACCACCAAGGAGCAGCTCCTGCATTGAGCATCTGTCCCCTAATAGTAAGTGCCTATCATAGCTACTGGTCGTTCTGCAGTTGGGTTGAAATTGGCTCTCTGTATCCCATGAGAGGTCCCAGATTGCACAAGGGCACAGGCCATGCTGAGGGACTCCACCAGTGCACAATCAGGGCTAGAAAGGGATGCGGGAGATAGGCCAGCTGGCAAGGGACCACAGGAGAGCTCAGTCCTGATCAGCTGGACCCCAGCAGCAAGCTAACCTATTGGTCAGAGCGTCTGCCCCCCGGTGGTCAGTGCACATCATAGGGAGCGGCCTTAGCATATCATTAGCATATTACGCTTTGATTGGTTGAACAGCTGATCAGACAATTGGATACTTAGCATATTAGGCTTTTATTGTATAGGATTCTTGCTTCACTGATCTATTTAAAACATATTGAGCACTTTACATGTTCAAAGCACTGTTCTCCATTCAGGTGGCTGGGAAAGTAAATATAAAGAAAACTTGAGTCTTACTGGTGTGGCTTGCTTGAGGATCCTCCCATGCAAGGAGAGGTTGCAAGTTCCTTTCCTGGCCAGGACACATGCCCACGCTGTGGGCTTGACCTCCAGTAGGGGGCATGCAGGAGGCAACCAATCAATGTTTCTCCTTTTCTCCCTCTCCCTTCCTCCTTCTCTGAAATCAGTAAAGAAAGCCTGGCCTATGGCCATAGGAAGCTAAATTAGTATTGTGTATTTGTGTGCATGTTTGTGTTGAGGAGTGGGGATGGGGTGAGTTAAATAAGTAAGTAAATGACTTGTATAATAAGGACCATGAAGGAAAGAAAGAAGTCTGAGAAGGAAGGGGCTACATTTTTTTATGGGAAAATTGTCAACTACAAGGTATCTTTGCATCTGGACCTTAAAGGTAGGCGGGATGCGTGAGTGGCAGCAGCAGAGGGAAGACTGAGGCCAGGAAAGAGGGTCAGGTTAATTTAACTTCAATGTAAGCTACGTATGTGAATAGGAATAGAATAGCTTAAACCTAAATGCTAGCATGTGGTATTATTTCACTTTTAGACACATTTAACATACGTGTGATTTTAAATTTGTAACTTAAAGTGGAAAGGGTAGGAGTTCCCAGCCCAGCTTTTCTTTAGATTCTCTGCACTAGCCAGGATTCCCCAACCTCAGCCTTACTGATACCTGGAACTGGGTCAGTTCTTTTGTGGGGATGTTTAGCTGCATCTCTGGCCTCTGAGGCGAGGCCAGGGGGGCAGCCAGGGCACAGCATTTTAAGGAGGCACTCATTTTCAGGATCATGGAAATTTTAATCTTGCACTGGCATTACCCCAGGAGTGAGTGAATGAGTGCCAAGTCCTACCTCGATTAAACAGAGCCCAGGCACAGACTATATCCAGCAAAAGTTAGTAGCAAATCCAAGTATCCCCTGAGGAACAATTCTCCCACCCCCAATGCCCCTGTAAGAACGAACCACTACAGTGTAACTAGGTTAACTCAGCATATTTCTTTTTGATTTGTAAAATGTCAAAAGGAGCAGGCCTCTCTGTAACTTTTCTGTTTTACCCCAGGTAGCCTCTAAATTTAGGTATACTTTGGGACTTACGTTGCACTCATTCAGGTAACAACTGAATACAACTATATTTTGGGCAATGTGTGAGTGCCTGAGACATACTTGGGGAGTAAGAGTTTGAAGAGAGATCTGTGGAACGAAACTCTTGTGATTATGGGTTCATGGGCATTGGAAAGAGACAAGGGTTTATATGAAAGTTCCCTAAAGGTGAAGAATCCATTATGCTGTTAATAATATACCTGACTTCAAGGTATTGCTTGGTGGTATTGAAGAATAATAATTCTGCTGTCATTCTTGGGGTGGATATGACAAGATTTCAAACTGCATTTTCTTGGTCCTTGTATAATAAATGCTAAAAAAGCTACAATGTTCTTGCACTTGATTTACCTTTTACAAAATTCTTGATTTAATATTTACATTCTTCTTGATTAATATTTCATTGTACTATTCATATTTGCTGTTATCAATTCTACCCCTACACTACTCTAGTCTACTTTCTTGGGCTTTGGGGAAGCTGTGGCACTTGGGGAACTTCAATTTGTGCAGTGTGACTGCCATGAAGATTACAGATACCCCAGACCTTAGTGGACTACTAATGATATCAGATGAAAAAGTTACATTATTATATTATAGACTAGAGGCCCAGTGCATGAAATTAGTGCATGGTGTGTGTGTGTGTGTGTGTGTGTGTGTGTGTGTGTGTGTGTGCGTGCGCCCTCTCCTTCTGGCCATCTTTGTGATAGCCATCTTGTGTCCACATGGGGGCGGTCATCTTGTTTGTTGGAATGACAGTCAATTTACATATTACCTTTTTATTATATAGTATGTTTATATATATATTTATATATAGAGGGTGCCCAGCCTGCACCCTGTCCAATCTGGGACCCCTCAGGGATGTCTGACTGCCCATTTGGGCCGACCCCACATAAAGGGTCAGTTGGACATCCCTCTCACAATCCTGGACTGCTCGCTCCCAAATGCTTGCCTACCTACCTACCTGCCTGATTACCCCTAACCACTCTGCTGGCAGCCTGGTTGATGCCTAGCTGCTTCCCTGCCAGCCTGGTTTCCCCTAACTATCCTCCCCTGCAAGCCTGGTCGCCCCTAATTGCCTTCCCTTGTAGGCCCAGTCACCCCTAACTGCCCTCTCCTTCTGCCCATCTTTGTGATAGCCATCTTGTGTCCACATGGGGACGGTCATCTTGTGTGTTGGAATGACAGTCAATTTACATATTACCTTTTTATTATATAGTATGTTTATTTTTGTGGTAAGAGTTAAAATAAGAATGATATGGTTACTTAATATTTAGCAATAGAGTTTAATCTCTAATATTACATGTGTCTCATTCACCTTCTCCCCCCCCCCCCCCCCCCCCCCCCCGCTCTTAATACAAAAGCTGATACACGATGGTAATAATAAAAAATTAAATACTTAAGTTTCATAGCTCACTAACTTCACAAAGGTAGTGTATTCTGTGTTTTGTTTGCATTTATTGCTCACTAACCCGTGGTGGTGGTTGGTATTATTATCCTTATTTTATGCATTTGGGACCCGAACGTAGCCAGGTTCATTAACTTGCTCACAGTCACACGGTTAGGGTCACTTGATTCCAGATCTGCCAACTCTGAAGTTTGTGTTCTTAAATGTTACTTCAGGACTGGCTGCAAATGGCCTTGTAAATTGTGCAGGGCACAACTGCATCTGGTCTCATACACATGTGTGCTCTGAGCTTATACTGGTAGCTACACCATATATACTAAGCGAATTCTAATGTTTTTAAGTGTTATTTACTTAGAATTTTTTTTTGAATGTTATACAGTGAGTAATGGAAATGTGAGCAATTCTCTCCCTCCCTCTCTCTCCCTCCCTCTCTTTCCCCCCCTTTCTCTCACTTCTGCAAGGACATGTCTATATGTAAATTCCATGGAGAAAAGGATGGCTTTCAACTAAAAGGAGTTCCTTGCTTATTGTGATTTTACATATTCTACTGCTGAGACACTTAGGAAATTGAAACAACCCCTTTAGAACTATTTCTTCAGCTAGTGTTAATGAAAATTGTATAATGCCACCAGAGTTCTTTTTCTGAGGCCGGAGGCTAGAATATTCTCTCACCATTATTTATTATTGTCATGGAGCCATTAGCTTTTGGCCTTAGAAGCTATACTTTTACTAAAGGTGTTGTAGCTGGATGTATGTGCTCCAAATTCTCATTATATGCTGCTGACCTCTCCTTATAAATCTCAGCTCAGAGTTATCAGCTTTCTACTTGTTGGCCTTAATTGGAAAGTTCTCTGCTATATCCAGATACAAAATGTACTATCAGAGCTTGAATTTCTGCCCCTTATTAACATTGCCTTTGTAACTTATTTCCTCAATTCTCTTTCCATTGGAATCCGGCTGAAACAAATTCCTCAGTTTTATGTACAAAGTGAGCTTATGGTAGAACACATTACAAAACATGCAATGCAATAAACAAGAGCCCAGTTTAATAATGCTTTTATCATTAGAGGATATTAAATGTCCTTTACTTTACTAATTAATTACTTACACATCATTTTTTTCACTTAATAATCTAGAAATAAATGCATGCATTTTTTAAAAGCAGTTTGAACTTTATTTTATAGTTTGAAAATCCAAGTGTTAAGTATACCCTAGTAAATTCCATGAAGGTTCTGTAAGGAGTTGTGTTTCAATTTCCTGAAACCCACCTACACTTCAGATGGATTCTAATTTATTTGCCAAGACTCTTGTGTAGTCTAAGGGGGACAGAGGGAATATATGTGGACTGATTCATCTGTTTTTCAGAAAAAATATATTTGCCTGAGAAAAACCTTCAGATTTTCCATATGTTTAAGCTTGTGGATTTTCACTGGTCTATTACCATACCCCCCATTTTAGAGGTAGAAAGTCTTTATACTGTACTTGGAGATTCTTTACTACTCAAATATCCTTATCCTAGGTTATTTGCATATATTAATAATGACACACCAGAAATCAGTATCATTCAGTACAATTCATCTTCAGTAAACACTTAGAAGTATTTTTATTTTCCATACATGTTAAATATAAATAGTTAATTCACAAACATCAGTTAAATAGCTCTTTCTTTGAAATAATTGTGTAGGGTAAGCTGAATGTGAGTTTTATTTTCCTTAGATTTATTTATTTATTTCTATTAAAAAACTGATTAAACAGTCTCCAGATAAATGAAGCTTATGAGGTAAATTGATCAAAACAGCATACATTTAAATTAAGATCTATAGAACAATTATGATATTTACAAGAAATTAAACACAAACACTTGTTTTTGCCAGCATTAATAATGTCAAGAAACAATCAAAGAGAAAACATTTAATTTAGAAAATTTTAATCATTGAAATTTGAGATTAAGTTATCCTCTTTTTTTCTAGTATGGAACAAAAGTTGTCCAGACATTTTCTGATTAAGTCACTGTACATAATATTCAGGCTGTGTTTCTCTTTATTTGGTGACAAAAATATGTGTGCAAAGAGTAATTTATTATTGAATATTGTTACTATATAAATATGGGGGTGATAAGCAAATTCAGCTGAGAGACACGTGAAAAGGTAAAATGAAGAATAGTATGAATTTTAAGAGCTTATTTGAGCAAAAAATCTATTTGAATTGGGCCATACAGAACTAGAAGTGGATAGGAGTGCTCCAGGATCGGTGCTTGGAAATTATTGAATGGCTGTAAATTATTGTTTTCTTGTTATACACAGTAATATCTGTGAGAATATTAAAATTATTAAATGGCTGTAGCTTAAAGCCTAATTGACTGTTTGTGATCAGCTGTCCTTGGCTTGCAATCTTGAGGCATTTACAAATTTAGATTTTGCTTTGCTTAGGTAGATCATAGTGGCTTTAGACCCTTGTTGGTCTAATGGCCTCTGTGTTTGAATTTACTAGGTAGTATGACCATTGGATAATTATTACGGTATACATTTGATCATATAAATTTAAGATCAGAGATTTCAGCTTTCATGCATCATCATCAGACACATTGTGTTAATCATCGTTACTCTCCCAGCATATATGGGACTTGATTGCTATTTTTCAGATAGCATGTAGGTGAAGAGAAACTAATTCCTAAATTTGAATAACTTGGAAAATTTTGTTCCTATTTTCATTATGGGTGTGTACCAATAGGTACCATGGACTTTTTTTGCTCATTGCTTTATGGAAAATGGGGACCATAATGATTAAAAACGGTCAGCTTCCAACTTTTGAGTATTGAAGTCATACCACTCAGTTGTTAATCTAGTCTTTCCTGGTATGGTAGAGGGTTATTTTTATTTCAGCCTTAGATTGCCTTTAATAAAATTTGCTCCTGCTTGGCTCTTTCTGTGTGTACATTGGAAGGTATAGAAATAAATGTGTCACAAATAGTTAAATTTTTAAAAAAAGTACATGAATTTAGGATACTACAAATTGCTAATCTCAAATATGTAGTATCTTGCATACATGCCTAGGGCTCAAAGGATACTAAAGGAATGCACCTTGGGGCAATTATAAATACTCCCACCACACCCTTCAAGCAAATATTTTGAATATAATAATCTGATATTTTATGGTGACTAGCTATTTCACCTCTGTACCTCCTTGTGGCCTCTCTGTTTTTTTTATAATTCTCTTTTTGTTTTTTCCTTCCTCTTTCTTTCTTTTTTTTTTTTTTCAAAATACACTCATTTTAATGTTTTAACAGAGACCAAAAAGACTGATAGCAGAGTCCAGACCAATCATAACTGAGGCAGATGTTTAAATAACAAAAACAAAAACATGATAATGATTTGACCTCTAATTTTCCATAAAGGAAATTAGTCATGACTAATTAAAATTTCACAAGTATTCATGTTTGTAGTAATATTTTAATGCACAAAATATAAAAAATACAATGTATAAATTTTCCCTCTTATGTTTATAATAAGCTATCAAACCTGTTTTAATAATTTACTTTTATAAGCCTTCTCTGTTTAGCAGCACATGCTAATCAAGTACATACATGCTAGCCTCTTACTATAATTAGTTTTCATTCCAAACTAGTAACTTGCCTTTTTACCCCTAGCTTTATACATTTCATTCCCCTTATAAAACACTTGATATTTCTAGTGGTAAATTTTAGTCAACATATTACATAGAAAGAATCTAGATTTCTAAAATAAGGATTTTTAGTGCTATAGCATGATGGGTTTAATTGAACATGAAGCATAATAATAATTACATTGCACTGTTTAAACTAAGTCACAGCTGTAAGAAAATTTTTGGTTTTTCAAGTGTAACCAAAATGAGACTGCAGGTTTATGAGCAGTAAAATATTTGAGAACAATGAATGAATAAGTAAGATGATTTTTCATCAGTGGCCATTCATTATTTTGCCTTTTGGAACCTGGAAGAAATTGTCTTCTTTGAGTTTTAAATGTTCTGGTAAATCTAGTCGTTTCTTAGCTTCTTCAATATCACCTTGAATTGCAGAAATAAGTGACTCTAAAGAATCAAAGTTCTTTTCTGGTCTGAGGTAGCCAGCAATGGCCACATTGAGGATTTCCCCATAGAAGTCTTCTTTGAAGGTATGCATGATATGAGTTTCCATGGACTTTTTCGTGTTCTTGTAGTATGGGTTCCATCCTATGCTCACCACCATCTTATGGACTTCTCCACTTCCCACACTGGCCCATCCATAATAAATGCCAGTGGATACATCAGCGGGAAGATTATCTACCACTTGTTCAGGAAAGTTCGCGGTGTGGATGCCCAGCTGCTTGGAGCCGCGGCCAAAGCCCCGCACGACTTCGCCGTGGCAGAAGCACGGCAGGTTCTTCATGACGCCGTCCGCTCGGGGCTCGGGCTGCGGCCCGGTGCTCAGGTCCGGAGGGGCCGCCGTGGAGGCGGTGCCCGGACCCCCGGACCAGCTGGGGGATGCGGGCGGGAGTCCGGCCGGCGGGCCGGGCGGAAGCACTGCGGACCGGGAGGCGCCAAGAACACGCCGCGGCAATCCCTCCGCTGCTGAGCCAACAGAAGCTGCCAGGCGACTGGGGCGCTGTGTCTGGCTGTCCTTCCTCTTTCTATCTTAACAGTTCCCTATGAATTAAAGCTGTTTTCATGGGCATTGCCTTTTTTTTTTTTTTTTTTTTTAACTGTGCCACTACTTTCTCATCTTGTGTTCCTTATTTTATATGAACTACATTCTAGACAGAGGAAGAATTTTAAAAATAAAGTTTTTAAAATTACTGTCTTTTCTGTTGTATTCCAATGACTTAGTCACATTTCAGAAAAAAAAAATTAATAATGCTATTTGTCATGCAAATGTTAAGCTATCCAAAAGTAGTACAGTATATTATTATATTCTTTTAGTAACTTAAGGAGACATTCCTCTTTTAAAAATTAAGGAACTTTGCTTTTTAGAGGTTTAGTTTTAAAGATTCACAAAACTTATTAATGGTTGACCTAAGAAGAGACAGATCCTTACCCTTAGTTATTAAATATGCTACAAGTAATTATTAGATATCTTAGATTTAAACATTTCCTAAAAATATTCTCCAGTCCATTAAGTATGAAAACTAAAACTTCTTCCATGATAATCTTCTAGAAAAAAAATTCACATTTTTCTAAAAAAGTGTAGTATTGCGATCTATGATAGCTTTGGTTATAATTAACATAAGAAACACATTACTTAGTGTTTAATGAATATCAAATTACAGGACCAGTGTAGGTATTTTCATGTGCCCCAATGAGTTATTACATATTCCTGTACCTTTCCTATTAATATTCGAGGCACATTATACCTTGGTTGTTGGACATGATCTGAATTAGAATAGTTGATTCTCATTTTAGCATCAAATATGGACTTAATAGCTTGCAACTCTATCTTGTTTTTATCATTAGGAACTATCAACTCAGCAATACATACATGAACAAACTTTATAACCCTTTTTTTTGGCTCTTGGGTTTTGACCTCGAAGCCATAACAAAATATATTGATTTTATTTTCTAAAGATTCTTAGCAATTCCAAGACTTATTTCGGGAGTTGAAAGCTAATTTTTCAAAATGCTCTCATAATTGTTACCATCCTTCTTTGGTTTTATTGTGCTCTATTCTGGGAATTAGTCTTTAGTTTGCTCTGCCAATTTTTGTTTAGTACAGAACAGTGCATTGTTTTGCTCCTGTCTTATTCCTCCTCTGATTGTTGCTGGTGGAAGGGGGTTCTTGCACTGTCACGAGGGAAGCATTTTGGGGGACCTACAAGAGAGGATGAGGTCTGGTGGCAAAATGCATTCAGGGAGCAAAATTAAAGAAGTTCCCCAGTATCCTATATCTGTCCCTCTCACCATGGAAAAACCAGAGCCAGAAAGAATCAATGTGCAGAGATTCTGTGCAGTGTTAACACTTAGTTTAGTCAAGCATCGGGTTGATTTAGCTTGTGTTCCTGCTGGAATCCATTGCTTCGCCGCTCTACCTAGACTCCTGCTGGATCCTGTGTGGGGCCAGTGGCCATGCGGCTTTTAGGGCCATGTGGCTATGGAGAGAGAACATGAATGAATGGGATAAGTTCAGGTCTCGAGCAAGAGATGAGAGTTTCTTTGTCCACCTGGGATTATGCATTCTGGTTTGGGAGAAACCAGGAGCTTTTTTCAAAATAGCCAATCAGCTTCCCAAACTGTTGCGGGCTTCTGATGGGGTCCATCCCTAGCCAGTGATCTTTTCCCAGGTTAGACTGACAGGCCTCTATGGTCCAGTACCTTTCCCTGTACCATTTTGACTTTATTGCTCATGTTCTTATCTCTCTCTCTGTTTTCCCCTCGCCCCCTACACACCTGTTACCAGATGGGGGAAGGGGACGGTATGCTGAGGTTTGTTGGGGTGTGAAGTTGTAGCTTCCTGGTGGAGAAAGCAGGCTTCTGCTTCCCAGCTGAATATGCTCAACAATGTCTTACTGTTCCTTTGCTTCCTTTCCCATCAATAATTAGCTAGGGAAGGGGATATCTTAATGTTCTCACAGATATCACTGTGTATAACAAGAAAGCAAGCATAAAACTACAACACAGAACTCTTGTGATAGTGAGGGAATTGAAACCAATCTGTGTAACCAAAATGATGAAACAGAGCACTATTGCCAATAAAGAATAACAGTCATTTTCACTGCATCACCATGGGTTTACAATTCACATTCCTCCTTGAAGCAACTCTAACCCGATGTTGACCTACTTCTCAGCCTTCTGCTTCATTTAAATGTTTGTAAGGAAACTCGGGAATGTTGTTAGAAACCAAAAAGACGAGGGGATTTGTGATTTACACTTTGTATTGCATAACTGATTTTTGAGGGGAGTTTCATGATTTCAACTTATATATTTCCTCTAAATGATGGTGAATGTTCCTTTTTGTCATTTGAAATGAAATCTTATGTTAGCTTGAACTGCATACTCTGACAGAAAAGCAAATATTTTTAGAATTTTACTTTGTCTCCTGTGACTTTCAAAGCTCATCACCTTTGGTGATTGTGTAAACTTAAAACACAGATTTGTTTTTTGGATATTTAAGAGGCTGATGTGGTGCTCTTGCTGTCATTTAACAGCAAAAAAAATCCTTCAGCTTGCCATAACGCTCTCACATGTTTGACCCGCTCTCACATGTTTGACCCGCTCTCACATGCTTGACTCGCTCTCACATGCTTGACCTTGGGTCGGTCAGCCACTGATAGGCTGATGTGATTTCACATGTTTGCCTTGATTATTTATTGTTCACTTTAAGTTCTCTTGTAGAGTTTTCCATTTGTTTCCAAAACAAATATGTCTTCTTTGTTGGTGGGGAAAGAAAAGGAGATTGAAAGAAAAATACCAGATGGGTTCTCAGTTATTTTTTTTTGACATAATCGCTAATGCTAACTGCTGTCATAAACTGTGGAATTATGAATTAGGTGTTAATGAATATTTCATTCAAGAAACTTTTTCTTAAGCTCTAATAAACACTAAATATTTAAAAACATGATTGGGTGATGCTGTTAAAGAGAATTTTTTTTTTCTCCTAAGAGAGTAGGATTATCTGCAGTTTCTCCTGAAAATTTGAGTGTGGATTTACATAGTGTTAAATATTCCTTTTAATTTTACTTTGGTCTCTAAAAACAGTTCCTTAACTTAGAAGGATTTTTTTTTTCTACTTTCTCAAATATGTCAATAAAATTACCTATTTAGCAGTTATAAAAAATTTTTATTTTTATTAGTCTATAGGTAATAACCAACCAGGTGTAAACATGAATAATAGAGAGGTGGGCAAAAGTAAGTCTGCAGTCATTCATATGGGAAAAGACATGCAGGTTATGATTATTACAATAGCTTTATTAACTCAGAAGAATGTTACTCACAACTGTAACTTACCCTGTATATTTCTCTCCTCTACATCATACATATTTAGCTCCTTTGTAAAAACATGTTTTATTTATTTCGTAATTAAAACTTGTTCATGTTAGCCGAAGTCGGTTTGGCTCAGTGGTAGAGCGTCGGTCTGTGGACTGAAAGGTCCCAGGTTCGATTCCGGTCAAAGGCATGTACATTTATTGGGGGCACATCCCTGGTAGGGGGTGTGCGAGAGGCAGCCGGTCAATGTTTCTCTCTCATCGACGTTTCTAGCAATTTTGTAAAATATTATTTTAAAATTGGTTTTAAATTCAAATTAGTTATTACTATAAGGAAGTTCTTGGAGTGTGGATTGACATATTTTCATGTGCTATTTACTAAATTAGACAGTTCTGTGTACATAGTCTTCTTATCACAGTCTAGATCGTACAATAAGCAGATTGACTGCCAGTCCAAGTTCTATCCATTCAAGACTACAATGTTAAGGCTCTCTGGTCAAATCAGGCAGCCTAACAAGTGCCATTTAAATGACACTGCACCCTCCGAAACTGGTTTGGCTCAGTGGATAGAGTATCGCTCTTCAGACTGAAAGGTCCCAGGTTCTATTCCAGTCAAGGGCATATACCAAGGGCACATCCCCAGAGGGGTGTGCAGGAGGCAGCTGGTCGATATTTCTCTCATATTGATGTTTCTAACTCTCTATCTCTCTTCCTTCCTCTCTGTGAAAAATCAAAAAAAAATTTTTTTTTAAATTAAATAATGACATTGCACCCCCAACAAATACTATAACCTAAAATTTCTAAATAAGTGCAATAAAATTGAGTGGAATCTAAGGAAATTATCTTTGATTATATGTATGGGACCAGTGTAATCACTAGGGACTTGAAAAATGAAGGAGAAGTGAGAGCATGAAAAGGATTGAGCTTAATCTTGATGGTTTGAAAATGCAGGAACACAATCACAAGCCAAGGAATGGGGGTGATTTTCAGAAGCTGGAAAACGTGGGAAAAACTTATCCTCCAAGCCTTTCCGCTGACACCTTGGTTTTAGCCCAGTGAAACTTTTGACCTCCAGAACTATAAAATAATAAATTTGTGTTGTATTAAGCCACTAACTCTGTGGTAGTTATTTATAGTAGCAAGAGAAAACTAAAACAGCCCAGCAAATTTGAGATTAAAATGGTTAATGCCAGGTGATATTAGGTCAATCTTGGGGCTATTTGCCCCTTTGAAAATCAAAGTGTTTGGTTGTTGAGGTTTCTCATAGTACATTATATGGTTCCTACAGGAACTGATTTGTTCCTGCCTGTTCTTATGAGTTGAGAATGCAGACTATATATCCTGAGTATCAACTTCAATCATAGACTTGTTGAGTATGTGGTTAAAAAACAGACACAGATAATCGCATTGTGTGCTTTTGGTTAAA
Organism: Pipistrellus kuhlii; assembly: GCF_014108245.1. NCBI lineage: Eukaryota > Metazoa > Chordata > Mammalia > Chiroptera > Vespertilionidae > Pipistrellus > Pipistrellus kuhlii. The sequence goes on from NW_023425529.1 coordinate 50,759,325, forward strand.
TGAAATTTGTTTTTCCTATAATGCATATGGCATCTTAGTGTTGCCCTTTAGTCAGTTCCTTTAGTTCCTTCAACTTCTATTTTGTAACCCCATTCCTCCCATACTTGATTAATTAGTATATCATTTGCCTGGACACCAGTAAAAGCCACAGAAAATTAAGAGGGCTTTCTTCAGGGCAGACTTAACTTGTGTGGAGATCTTTGTAATTTATTTTATGTACATAGATTGTGGATTTTGTGGGTAGATGCAAATGTTGATTATCAAATGATTAGGCTTTTTCTTTAGTCTGAATGGGCAGAGTATGAAATCTAGGACATTTTAAAATTATATTTTGTTTTCTCCATTCATGTTATAGTCCAGAAAGAATGACTTGAGACTTCCTGTTATGAGTAAATCAGTCACATTTGCTAATGTGTCCATGGAAAATCTGGTTAATAAGTATATTTGTTTCAGATACAGGGAAGCTTTACTATGATATTATCCTGATCATGGAATCCTAACAAAGCTGAACAGCTTTATGATGTTACTAGAGGCCCAGTGCACAAAATTCATGCACGGGGGTGGGAGGGCGTCCCTCAGCCTGGTCTGCACCCTCTCCCGATCCAGTACCCTGTGGGGAACATCTTTCTTGCAATCAGGGACATCTAGCTCCTAACTGCTCACCTGCTTGCTTGTCTGATCGTCCCCTAACCATCTCTGCCTGCCAGCCTGATTGTCCCCCAACTGCCTTCCCCTGTCGGCCTGATCTCCCCCTAACTACTTGCTCCCCTCCTGGCCTGAATGCACCCCTAGGTGCTTGCTTCCACATACTGGCCTGATCTTGCCCCTAACTGCTTGCTCCCCTACTAACCGCCTCTGCCTTTGCCCCCACCAATGTGGCTTTGTCTGGAAAGAAGATGGATGTCCAGTAGACCTGGTCTAATTAGCATGTTACCCTTTTATAAGTACAGATGACAGATGCCTTGAATAGGTGTCATGATTTTGTTTCTTACTTACAGAATATGTGAATAGTTGAGGTGGAGTTTAATTATATAATGGATTACAGTATATGAGAACTCTACTAATACTTTATACCTCTTTTTTACTTTGATAATTCTGGCTTGTTAACTGTGCATGGATCTACCTTTTATCATAGAAGAGTGACTGTATGAGAAAAGAGAACCTGTCTTATTCATCCTGGCATCTCTACTATTCAAAATATAATAACTTTTTTAATTTTTAATATATTTTATTGATTTTTTTTGGCCCCCCCTCCTTCCCTCTCACACATCCCCTCCCTCCCCAGAGTTTTGTGTCCATTGGTTGTACTTATATGCATGTATAAAAGTCCTTCGGTTGATCTATTATCTCTCCCAGATCTTCCTCCTCTCCCCGCTGTAATTTGACAGTCTACTTGTTGATATACTGTCTCTATATCTATCTTTTGGTTCATCAGTTTATAATGTTCTTTATCATCCACAAATGAGTGAGGTCATGTGGTGTTTCTCTTTCATTGATTGGCTTATTTCACTCAGCATGATGTTCTCCAATTCCATCCAGGTTGCTGCAAATGATGAGAATTCCTTCTTTTTTATGGCAGCATAGTATTCCATTGTGTAGATGTACCATAGTTTTTGTATCCAATCATCTCCAACATCAACAAGTCAACAAACGACAAGTGTTGGCGAGGTTGCGGAGAAAAAGGAACCCTCGTGCACTGCTGGTGGGAATGCAGACTGGTGCAACCACTGTGGAGAACAGTGTGGAGTTTCCTCAAAAAACTGAAAATGGAACTCCCATTTGACCCACTAATCCCACTTCTAGGAATATATCCCAAGAAACTAGAAACACCAATAAGAAAGGATATATGCACCCCTATGTTCATAGCAGCACAATCTACAATAGCCAGAATTTGGAAACAGCCTAGGTGCCCGTCAGCAAAATATAATAACTTTTGTATGCTAGTTACTCACCAAATATTGGTTAAATTGATTCATTAACATGGGGGGCAGGGGGAATAGCTTCAGCTACTGGTGGAGTTTCTAATTTGAACTTATCTCCAAAACTTAGGCTTTCCTTTTGTATGAACAGAATCAGTCCTGACAAAACTATCATGCGGTATAGACCCTGCTTTGTAGGAGGGCACATATGAAAAAGAAATGTAGGTACTAAGCTTGTTTAGTTTTTTTCTTCCAAAGTCAGCAATCAGATGTGGAACAGACTGAAGTGTTATTTTACACAAGTGTCTCCATTAGGAAATAAGAAGTCCGCAGGTGAGACACCTAAACTCTGAGAGGTTAGAGAATGTGTTCAAGGTTAAAAGAGTGCAGGTTTGCACACAAGCTTTCTCACACTAGATCAAATGCTCCCCTTTTTAATCCTTCAGAATAGAGTGAAGTATAGCAAGGAATTATGTTACACCATGGTAGGAATAACCTGTTCTCCATGGATCGTGAGGAGCCTAGGTCCTATCCAAAGGCCAGAAAAGCAAAAAAAAAGTCCTTGGTCTTCTGCTGAGGAGGACGCCAAGGAAGTCTGTTTACAAAGGAAAGCAAAGACAAAAAAAACACACAAAAAAAAACCCATAAGACTTTTATCAAGTTCTAGGGTGTGGCTCTAACTCCTATAAACTGCCTTTGCCATATGATTTTAGATTGCTTTATTTTCCCCAGCTTTGTTAGATATAGTAGACATATGGCACTGTGTAAGTTTAAGGTGTACACTGAGATGACTTGAAACAACTGTATATTGTAAAATGTTTACTATGATTAAGTCAATTAGGCATGTCCATCACCTTACATAATTGCCATTTTGTTGTTATGGTAAGAAGATCAAAGCTTTACTCTCCTAGCAACTTTAAAGTAAATAGTTAGGTGTTAACTGTAGTCACCATGCTTTATGCACACACAAATCCCTGGCAATTATTCATCTTATAATTGGAAGTTAACACATCCCATTTCTTTCCACACCCTTCAGCTTTTGGTCACCACCATTCTACTATCTGTTTATAGATTCCATGTGTAAGTACAGTTTTTTCCTTTTTCTGTCTGATTCGTTTCACTTAGTATAATATCCTCAAGGTCTATCCATGCTGTCTCAAAAGGCAGAATCCTTAGTTTTGTTTTGTTTTGTTTTGTTTTTTAGATGTTTGAATTATTTACATATAATACATACGTCTTTATCTTCTGTTATAAATGTACATGTCTTTTTCCATTTATCCATCTATGGACACTTAAGGTTGTTCTATATCTTGCCCATTGTGAATAATGCTGTAATGAACATGGGAGTGCAGGATCTCTTTAAGATAGTGATTTCATCTTTATCTGTATACCCAGAAGTGGGATTGCTGGATCACACAGTAGTTCAATTTATAATATTTTGAGGAATCTTTCTACCATGTTCCATAGTTGCTGCACCAATTTTGCATTCCCATCAATAGTGCCATCAGGGTTCCCTTTCCTCCCATCCTCACCACCATGTTATGTCTAGCTAGTCTTTTTGACAATAGCCATTCTACTTTTCTTTTTTATAGCCCATGGTATCAGTATTTGAAAGTTTTGTGCTTTCATTTAAAATAAAATTTCACTCCAAAAATTTAAAGCTTTAATTTTCTTATACTGAAGATATATTGTTATTTTGAAGTGTTGAAGGATCTCATACCTGGTGACATGTGAATGGGCCAATGAATGCAGTTTTGTCTTAAACTCCATATACTCAATTTTCTTAATGTCTAATGCCTTTGTAGTGTTTTTAAAACCAAGAGAAATAATGGCTTTTAGCTTACTAATGGCAGTGAAAAGCCAAAGCACATCAAAACACCTATGTTAGTATAATATTATTGCCTCTAACAATAGACAAAACTATACACTTTTCATATTTTATTACATATCCTTTGGTATGTGCGTGTGCGTGTGCGTGTGCGTGTGTACACAATGCACATACAGATATTTGTGGTGTTTGGGTGTTGGAAAGGGGAGGTGAAGAGTTATTGACCTGTTTTAACGAGAAGTGTGTAATGGTCTGAGCTTGTGTTAACAACTTAGGTAGTCAACGATATTGAGGTTTTCTTCAAGTAGATAGATTGGAGGCAGGAATAACAATTGGAAAGCTTCCAAACTGATGGAAATTAAGTGGTGCCTGTAGGAAAAAGGAAAAGGAAGTAAGATTTGTTGCCCGAGGAAATAGGGTTTTTCCACATCATTTCAGGGAATGCATTCCCAGGCTACACATTTGAGGTATAGTGGCAAGATCTATTGGAGTGAAAACAAAAGACTGTTCCCAGGTGCCACTGTCTCATCCACTGTCAGGTGGCTCAGTGCTGTCTCGCTGCAGAAGCAGCCCAGGCTCTGGACCTGTAGACTTGCTCTTGTCCCTACCAAGCCCAGAAAGAGGCCCAGGGCAGGATCAAAGCCCTAGCACCTGAGGCTCCAGTGGTCCAGCACAGTCTGTTCCTGTCCCGTGTGATCTGCCCTGTACTCTGGCCCCCTGAAGCTGCTAAAGGGAGAGAGTGCAAAAGCCTCTGGTCTTTGTTAAGCTCTGTTTATGGTTACTTAGATTTGGGGAGGAGTAAATTTTTTTTCAGTCTATCCAATCACTTTCCAGGATCTTCCAGGGATTCCTGCCCTTATAATCCTATCTGATCTTCTCCCCAGATTTTCCCAGGCTAGACGCCTCCTCTTTTGGCTTCTACTTTGCATGCCTCATCGTTTTGCCTCTTCATCTGGATTCTTTGGTTTCATGCACATGTTAAAACTTCTCCCTGACTCTTTATTCCTTCCCTCCAACTCCCACCCTTGTCATCCTGGCTAAAGGGCCAGTTGTTCCCCCTGGGAGATTGGAAAGCTGATCTTCCCTGCCTGCTTGGGGATTAATGTCCATCATTTTGGTGGAGGAGGTGGCTGTCTCTGGGGTGTCTCTGAGGCTGTGGCTTCTAGATTTAATCAGCTTGGCTCCCATCTCTTTTGTTAATAACTAACTATTGGCCTCTATGAAAGTAGAATCTACTAGAATTGACAACTTTGATTTGATGGTAGAGAGGGAGAGACAGTGTTCCTGACTCTGAGATTTTGAGCTGAATCACTGGCCAGATGTTGATGCATTTATTTAATAGAAAACCGTGAGACCACAGTGCGTGGTGTGGGTGATATCAGGGAGCTAAGTGAAATCACAGATTCTGGAGTACAGGATGGTTTTAAAGCACTTTCTTTGTGAACATGATCCCTGCATTAGCGGAATATGGTAATGTTATTGGCGGGGTACTCTCCCTGTCCCCCCCGGTTGCTGGTGGAAGTGGGCCTCTTGCCATGAGCAAAGCTAGAGAGCAAGAGACAGAAAATTCTTTTGTGTTTAGATTTGTGTTCCCCTATGTTTTGCAGGGTTGCATTGGGTTCCACACTCTTAGCCAAGACTCTTTGTTTCCAGGTTAGACTGATAGGCATGTATTTTCCCTACATTGCACTTTCCTGCACATACTACAGTATGTGCCCACTCTCCCTTCCCTAGTGATCTGTAAGGATTGGACTAGTGGTTCCCTGCGAAGCATAAATTTGCAGCTTTCTGGTGAAGCTGCTCAGATGGCTTTCCCTTGATCCTATTTTATTATATTAATAATAATAACTAGCTAATTACCTTGGTAACAGTAATATCTTCTATTGACTGGATAACAGTTAAAGAAAAGAAGGGTCTTAAATGTTTTATGTGCTCAAATCACTTCTAATAATTCTGTCAGCAGCAAAAAGCGATGTGTGGGGGAATCTATTGAAATGATAGTATATTTATATACTTGTGTTTAGGACCACCTTGTTCCTATTATATTTCCCTGTGGTCTTAAAGAAATTATTCCATGAAGATAAAGTTTAAGACTTTTTTTTTTATGCTTATAAGTTAAAATTTTCTTTTTACGTTATAATTCTGAAAGATAGTTAAATAAGGGAATACATTTAGATATTTTTCTCCGTAGGTGCTGACTTTTAGCTCCATTATAATTCTAGAATCCAGAACATAATAAGGATCACAGTCAGTTTTGTTAAATTAATGTTAAGATGATGGTACTTTTCCCCCCAGAAAAAGAATACGGGGACACTTTTTATCCAGATTAGTAAAGGAACCCATTAGAAGGTTCACATGGTATTTGTGAGGAATGTAGTTTTTGTGCCTTCTGACTAGTTTACTGCCTTTCCTCACCCAAAATATATGCCTGAGCTTTCTGCCCTGGGGAATTTCTTGCACTTTTAATTCAGATGAAAAATTTGGGCTTTCCATATAACCTCACTTTTCACTCCTTAGTCATAATGCAAAAAAAACATGAAAATCTCACAAGGGAAATGCGCAAATGCTGTGTATACTTTGAGAATAATACTACAAACAAATTCATTGCCAAGAACTTATTGTCTTGCTTGAAACTCGGAATTAAAAACCTGTTCCAAGAGCACACTTGCTCTTCATCAAGGTCCCCCCTGAGATTTTATTTCCTCTCTGTCCTGTAGCTACATTATTGAAGAATTTTGGAAACTGGAATTAAAAAAAATAAAAGCTCACATTAGTATACTTTTGGAATTATTCTTGAGAGTTTTTCTTTTCATTTTTTATTAAGGTATTATATTTGTACATGTCTTAACCATTGTGGCACTGCCCTACCCCCCCAACACACACACACACACACACACACACACACACACACACACACTCTCTCTCTCTCTCTCTCTCTCTCTCTCTCTCTCTCTCTCTCTCGTTTGTAACCTTGGCAAAGGTTAGTCACCTTCAGCTATTCTCTTCCCAGGACTCCTATACAGTTGCCTTTTCCTTTCTCAAAGGTTTATGTAGCAAACACCACAGGCTGCATTTATCTCTCACCCCGCAGAACTAGTGATTTAAGTCAGGTAGCCTGGTTTTCTGTGGTGTAACTGATATAGTCTTGTAAACATAATGAATAAATTGTTGAAGCTTTCCTGTGATTACATAGTTGTTAAAAGTTGTAGATTAAAATCACTTAGTGATACTTGTTATTTTTTTCTACTTTAGCAAAAGATAGCTATAGAGACAGTAAAGCAACAAGCAGATTGTCAAATTACAGCGGGGAGGGGAGGAGGATCTGGGGGAGATAATAGATCAACCGAAGGACTTGTATACATGCATGTAAGTACAACCAATGGACATAAAACTCTGGGGAGGGAGGGGATGTGTGGGAGGAAGGAAGGGGGGCAAAAAAAAAAAATCAATAAAATATGTAAAAATTTATAAATAAATAAATAAAAATAAAAAAAATAAAAGTACATTAAAAGCAAATACTAACCTTAAATTAGAAATTTTGAATTTTTGGTAGATTTTTTAAAAACAAATACTTTAGATGTTAATAATTTAGTAGGAAAAATAACTTTAGTGGAAAAAAGTGAATTCTACATGTTAAAACAAATATATGCTTATATCTCTTCAAACTTTTCTAACAGTCTCTGTAATATTAACAGACCACAGTTTCTATCACTTAGATAGAAGTTAATAATCATTTGTTTTCATAAAATTGAGTCTTAATGTTCATATTTGTATTACCTATAAAAGTAGTTGATAAAGCAAGCAACCTTATTGAAATTTTATTCCTTCCCCTTTTAAAAATATAATTGATTTTAGAGGAAGGAAAAGGAAAAGGGAAAGGGAGACAGAAACATCAATTGTGGGAGAGAATCATTGATCAGTTGGGTTGCCTCCTGCATGCCCCCCACTGAGGATCGAGCCTGCAATCCAGGCATGTTCCCTGACCGGAATCGAACTGCCACTTCCTGGTTCATAGGTTGAAGATCAATCACTGAGCCATGTCTGCCAGGCATCCTTTACCTTTTATTGAAAAAGAAAGTCATTTGAGGGGTCTCTGTAGAGTACCAAATGAAGTTATATTTAATTGATCAATCACCTCTATTATTACTTCAGGTAACTTTACTCTAAATAAATGAATGGAACACTTACTAGCTATTAAATACTTTGCTGTGTTAGGACAAAGGTATTTGAAGCATTCTCAAATGTGTGTTTTTGATTGTCAGATGTACTACATAATTGTACTATTCATAGTACAGCTTGTACAGTGTATTATAATCTTAGTGTATGTTTAATTTTGAACTGCACAAAACTTCCTGATGCTTTTATTTTATTTTTGAACTATTGTTTTTAATAGAAGAGACAGAAAAATGACAGATCTTTTTTTTGTAAAGATACTTGCTTTATTTGGTTAAGTTATAGGAAATGTTCAGAGATTATAATAAATGTTCAGAGGTTATAATAAAATAATTATAACCATTATATACATTTAGAAATGCAGCCTATTAAGATAGATGGGAAACACATTTTACAATAGGCTTTTGCTTAGTGCCTAGGTCCAAATAAAGGCATCTTTCACATGGAAAATCAAATTTCCAACACCCACCGACCATGGAAAGGTTGGATTGCCATTCAATAGAGAGGAAAATGGACTTTGGATCCAGACAAACTAGAAATGGAATCCAGAACCCAGTGTTATTAGCTATATTACTTTATATAAGTAACAAAATCTCTGAACTTTGCTATTTTCATACTTAAATTATATATGTGCTTATCTTATATGGTTTAGAAAAATGATGATTGTTGTAAATTGTTTGGTATAATACCTACCTAGAATATGAGACACACCCAATAAACAATTGCTCTTACTTGGCCAGTGTAGCTCAGTGGTGGAGCATTGACCTATGAGCCAGGAGAGATCACAGTTGGATTCTGGTCAGGGCACATGCCTAGGGTGGGAACTCAATCCTCAGTGGCAGGTATGCAGGAGACAACCAATCAATGAGTCTCTCTCATCATCGATGTTTCTCTCCCTCTCTTCCTCTCCCTTCTTCTCTGGAATCAATAAAAATATATTTAGGAACAAACAAACAAAACAATAGCTCTTTATTTCTCCAAAGATTATTGTAATTTCTTCAAAAAATAAGGAAGGCAACACTGACCTATCAGAATCATTATCACTGTGAGGGAGGACCTTTGTGACAGAAGGCATGCCTTTACAGAATGACTGGTAGAGTAATGAGTATAATGTAGGCAACAAAATGAAACTAACTGGCTCTCAAGGGATTCAGCACATGGCCTTGCCTTCTTTAATTTTGTTCATAATTTTACTGAGTGATCTAGTCTCAGACTCAGTGAAGAGCCCATGGAACATTATGTATACAGTACTTTCACAATGTGTTTTATGCATGATTTACATACAGTTGAAAATCTCCAAAGATTAAATTTAGCAGTCCCTATGGCCAGACTTGGTCACCTTCTTTGACCGAGGATATAACTTAAGCCAAGTTAACTTTAACTGTGAAAAGTATGAACTAATTGTGAATGTCAAAACAAGTTCTTCAAGAAGAGAGAGAGTTACCTTTTCCCTATTTGAGACAAAACAGGGGCAAAGGCAAAGCAGAGAGTCTCTTGAGATATGTGTGTGAAATTGCCTCTGGCTAAAAGTTAATGATCAGTTGCCTCTGAGTCCGAGAACAGTGTCAAACTCATGTTCTGTCTCTATTCAGGTAACTTTTAAATTATACAAATTGAGCCATGTTAAAACTATTCTGTAGATTATAGACATTTGGGGTCCCCCCTCCCCCAATCCCTTTAATATAAAATGATTTTATGTTCTGAGCTTTATGAAAGTGGAAAACTGTTTATAATGTTGGATGATAGAAAAAGAATTTGCTCTTGAGTTGTATGAAATTGAATCTAATGAAAGATCTTATATTTGTATTAGGAAAATAGAATTTTTAATGTTTTTATGAAACCATTGTCATTGTTAAAACCTCTTTACTGACAGATGATTAATCATAATTACTTAAAATAATACAGTATATTATATAGCCTTCCAAGTCTTCATTAGTCAGGAAAATTATAAAGTTTGCTGAACATTACAACACTGAATCTTTAATTACTAAAAACCTCACTTTTACTTGATATGTAAATATTAAAAGTAATCTTACTTTCCTTCTTCAAAATTATAATTATTTATATAAATATCTATGTGTACTCTGTTGAACAAATTGTAAAAATAAATTAGGTTTAATTATGGGGCTTAGGCAATAAGTTTCCAAAAACATATGTGATTATATCATTGCAAAATATGAAGTTATTGTATAGGTGTAATTCAGGCGATGCCATCTGTATAATTTAGATGTAATTAAATGACATTGCTTATTAAATTTTACAGTTTTTATGGTTAGTTTCTAACAATAAAAGTATCTGCTCTGTACCTTTACAGATTAATCATATTCTTAACTGAATTCTCAACATAAAGAGGTACATTGCTTAAACCAATAAAGCAACAAATTAGATGGACTTATATAGAGAGTTCCTATTCTTTCTAAAGGGTTTAAAGTTTGAAGCAATCTGCAAGCAATCTAAGTATAAAACAAATATTTGACTTATGATGATTAAAAACTAAGTTTGAAATTTTAACAATTAAGACTTTTTCTTTAAGTTGAGTAGGTATAGATTTCTTTATCTTTTTTAAAAGTAGACTCTTTGATTTGTCTTATTAGATAGTTGCATTCAGAACCGGGCTTGTACATACTTAATATGTAGGTGCTATTGGCTGTGTCCAGTGGATATTTACCTACTTCTCACTTATTTATTGAGACTATGCAAATCAGGTTACCATCTAAAAGTTTGTCTGCTCATTTAGCCCATTATCTGATGTTTTCGATGAATTGCTAAAAAGTTCACTGAGCCCCTTTTGGCAGTTACCCACAGATATTAAACACACTAAAAATGAGAAAAATAGTGAGTATCAATGTTTTATATGTTGTAAAAGGAGTAGAGGTTGGAAAACTTACCTCAAAATGCCAGGATTACAGTTAACTTGCTTTGCAAATCATATGGCCAAGCCCAGAGTAAAAGTGAAAGGGAACTATTTAAAGAAGTGAATACAGGGAGGGGGATAATTTGTGGCCAATTTCCCAACCTACCATAATTGTGTAACTATATAGTTCTTGAATAAGTCTGATGCATGACTTAATAAAAAATGTTTATAAATTAATGAATTAGTATCTTTCAGTATAAAACATTGAAAAGGAAAGCTAATCCTTCAGAAAAAAATTGTTTGAAGTCAAGATTTTTTTATATTAATCAGTGCTTATACATTATGCACTTATTAAGTGTAGTTCATGACTATTATATGTTTTACTAGTTTTTCAGATGATCTCATATTTCCCAGTAGATATATTCATGAGACGAAATGATAATACAGGCTAAATATTAATTAAACCTACCTTCATGAAATCTGTTCAAAACTTAAATCTCTATTATTTCATTGTCAATCGACCTTCAGGCAAATTGTCAAGAAATTTATGAGGGTACCATCATGAATATGTGTTCTCAACTGTCTCTTGGGTAAAATATGACTCATGTTGTTCTTGTTCTTAAAATGATTAAGCCTCAAACCTGAACTTGACAGCAGACTCATTGTACAGATGGATGTTCTCAATGACTCACATTTGACAGATTTTGCTTCTGATTTATTATGCATCTAGGTATAAACAATTTACCTCACTTTTTAGTAGTTTTTACTATGGTCTTTTACTAATTGGGTGAAAAATTTAATTTCTTTTATACTGGTTTCATATGCATTTAGAATAAACTAATTTTAAATTACTTTTACTTTATTAAAACATATAATTTTAATGTTTTTCTTGTATGCTGATATAATTTTGCTCTTTTCTTTATGTCAAGTAGCTTCTAATTTTTTTTAAAAATTGTACCTAAGAAAACACTAATACACACACACACACACACACACACACACACACACACACACGCCAATTATTTTATTACCATGATCTAGTGACTAGATTCTAGTCAAACACAGCAAATATACTTGAAAAACAATGATAATTAGGTACAGCCCCCACTAAATGAGTTTGTAATTTCTCACAAGTAAAAACAGCCGAAACCGGTTTGGCTCAGTGGATAGAGCATCAGCCTGCGGACTGAAAAGTTCCAAGTTCAATTCCGGTCAGGGGCATGTACCTTGGTTGCGGGGACATCCCCAATAGGGGATATGCAAGAGGCAGCTGATCGATGATTCTCTCTCATTGATGTTTCTAACTCTCTCTCCCCCTCTCTTCCTCTCTGTTAAAAAAAAAAAAAAATCAATAAAATATATTTTTTTTAAAAAGTAAAAACAGCCGAAGCTGGTTTGGCTCAGTGGTAGAGCGTCGGTCTGAGGACTGAAGGGTCCCAGGTTCGATTCCGGTCAAGGGCATGTACATTGGTTGCGGGCACATCCCCGGTAGGGGGTGTGCAAGAGGCAGCTATTCGATGTTTCTCTCTCATCGACGTTTCTAGCTCTCTATCCCTCTCCCTTCCTCTCTGTAAAAAAATCAATAAAATATATTTTAAAAAAAAGTAAAAACAAACAAACAAACAACCCCCCCCACACACACACACAAGAAAAAAAAACAAAAAAACAAACAAAAGAAAAAACACACACACACCAAGAAGTCACTTTTCTCATACTCCTCAGGAGTACTTGAATAATTATAATATTTAAAAATATTTTTTAAAGAATTAATCTACACCATATTTAACAAGAAAACAAAATGAAATAAATGGAGTCAGGGAGAATAATATAAAACTCCTTCCTACAGTATTTTTTCCTATTAAGAAGATAAGAGAAAATTATCATTTATTATATGCTTTACTAATATAGATTTGATAAATACAACCAATTTGAAGTAACATTTGCATAAGTTAGAAAGAAGATCCGTATTATGCATATTCTGGAGTCTACCCCTCTGCCTAACTGCCTGATTACCCCTAACTGCTTGCCTGCTTGTCTGATCACCTCTAACTGCTCAGCTGCCTGCTTAATGGCCCCTAAACACTCTGCCTGCCGGCCTGCTCGCCCCTTATCGCCTCTGCCTGGGCTCATGCCACCACGGCTTCATCTGGAAGGACATCTGGAATGTGGTTCGGCTATCCAGTCTAATTAGCATATTACGCTTTTATTATTATAGATTTTTTTTTAATTATTTACTTATTTATTTATCATCACCTGAGGATATTTTCACATTGATTTTTAGGGAGAGTGGAAGAGATAGGGAAAGACAGAGAAGCATCGATGTGAGAGAAACACATTGATTGGTTGTCTCCTGCAAGTGCCCCAACCAGGGCAGGGCCAGGGAGGAGCCTGCAACCAAGTTATGTGCCCTTGCCTGGAATTAAATCCCGGACCCTTTGGTCCACAGGCCTACACTCTATCTACTAAGCCAAACTGGCTAGAGCATAATTATTTTTTTTAAATATATATTTTATTGATTTTTTTACAGAGGGGAAGGGAGAAAGATAGAGAGGTAGAAACATCCATGAGAGAAAAACATGGATCAGCAGCCTCCTGCACACCCCCTTGGGGGAATGTGCCCGCAACCAAGGTACATGCCCTTGACCGGAATCGAACCTGGGACCTTTTAGTCTGCAGGCTGATGCTCTATCCACTGAGCCAAACCGGTTTTGGCATAATTATTATTTTTAATAATAAATCTTCCTTCATACTCTGTGAAGGCTTATCTAGATTACTATCATGAATTTCATTATTTTGCTGATTTATCTTCTACTTTCAACCATTTTCTTAACCATATCTTTTGGATTATTTTCTAAAATGCAGACTAACTAAATAATCCCCTGGCTCATAAAGCAGAATAAAAATTAAAGAAAAAAGAAAAAAAAAACAAAACACAATAGCTTGAATTCTGTAAAATGTCTCCCACTAACTACTTTTTGGAATCACATGAGATGAGAGAGAAAGAGATCAAATGACTTTTTTCCATTACTGTTTCTCACCATTGCTTAGGTCATCAGTGGAAACAACAACAACATTGTCTATTTAAATAAAGGTCTCTTAACACCCCCAAAGTAACTGATCCTCAAGGACAAAAATTGAGGCGCAGGCTGTAATGGCAAAAATGTTCCCTGTCCTAATCTACACCAAATTTGATCTTCTGTATCCTAAAACATCACTGTATACAGAGCCTCAGGAAAACAGCTTATTTAACTTCTATATTTAAAATATTTTTCCACTGCAATCCTCTTTCTGCTATTGTCCCAGATTTGAATTGTCATTCTAGTGAGCAGGCCGGAAGGGATAGCAACTTGTTCCTATTTCAGATGCTTGTCACGCTGACTGTCAGGCTAGGGTGTTTGGTATGGGCTAACAAAAGCCAGAGAGCTTCATGCTCTCTCGTGGAGCATGAAGGAATGTAACGGAAGCATTAGGACAAAGAAGTAAGTGAGAGCTTTTCATCCAAGGCTGAAGCAAAGACAGAACAAGCCTGAGTAAATGGCGTGGAGCTGAATGGGACCCAGTCAGGCAGGAGAATCTCTGGTCTGGAATGCTTGGTAGATGCCAGGGTGTATGAGAAAAAGGCAAGGTGGAAACAAAGTTAAACTAATGAAATGCTTAATTTAAAGATGCTGTTTGGAATTATGGGTGTCTCCTGCCCAGTTGGCAGCCAAACCTGAAGGAGAGCAGCTTTTACGAGAAAGTTAAGTGGGAGAAAAATGAATACAATGTGCAATGGGGAAAGGTGTCTAGTAGTTTTGTTACTTCTAATTTGGATTAGTACACGTGTGTCATCAGTTCCCAGAGCACTGTATTTGTTTATTTATTCTTGTATTTTTGTGGGAGCCACAGGTTTGACCAGTGAAAGTGAGAAAAGGAGAAAGGGAACAATAAAGAGTTTCTTCTCTGTGTGATGATGCTTCTTTCCGGTGACCTTCCGGAAGTGACAAGCAGGATCCAGCCAATTGTTTTATTTTTAACAGCTCATGTAGCTCCAATCTAGGTTGTATTTTAGTTTGGGTCCATTTTTTTATTTATTTTTTATTCAGCACTAACTTCATGACCAGTGTTCAATGAATATCACACAACAATAAAATCAAATTCTAAATACAGGGCTGGAAATTGTGAATTCTGTGGAACTTCACAGTGAGGCTTCCTTAGAGAGGATCTTCATAGTGAATCTTCAGAATGCCAAAAGCTGTCAGGAAAGTGATCACTTTCAGCTCTTCCTCCTATTTCAGATAGGTTTCATTTAACAGTCCCCACTGATGTCAGTGTCTTAAAATTAGTAAATTTGACAAGAGGAATATCTTTTGGAATGTTTGTAAATAATGTTTATCATTGTTAGTCATCTTATTTAAATTCTATTGAGCAATATATGATTGACATGATTTCTATTTGGTAGTTTATTGTACATTTTTAAATTTAAGAATATATAAATAGAATAACTGGGAAACAGAGATGTATTGTGTATAAAGTGCACTATTATATACTTATTTAAAACATTTTGAGTATATAATATGTGAAGAGCCATTTGCATTCTATCTTTGAAAAATATCTTCATGTGATTTACTTGCAAAATCAAACTAATTGTTCCACTTTTCTGGGAATATATATTTTTTATTTTTTTATTGAATTTATCAGGGTGATATTGGTTTGCAAAATCATACATGTTTCAAGTGTATAACGCAACACAACATCATCTGCATACTGCATCATGCACCCATTACCCTAAGCAAAGTCTCTTTTTGTTTCCATTTACCTCCCTTTGCCCACCTCCACCTACCCTCCTCTTTTCCTCTAACTATCAACACACTGTCGTCTGTGTCTATGTGTCGTCCTATATAATAAAGAGGTAATATGCAAATTTACCACCACTCCAACACAAGATGGCCACCCCATGTGGTCAAAGATGGCCGGCAGAGGACAGCTATTTTGGGTGATCAGGCAGTTGGGAGGGATCAGGCCTGAAAAGAGAGGGCAGTTGGGGGCAATTAGGCCTGCAGGGGAGCAGTTAGGTGACTATTAGGCTGTCAGGGGAGTGGATAGAGGGTGATCAGGCAGTGAGGCAGGCAAGTGAGCAGTTGGGAGCCAGTTCCAAGACTGGAGAGGGTGCAGGCCATGCTGAGGGATACCCCCCCCCCCGCAAATGCACAAATTCTTTTCACCCTCTAGTCCCCCTTCCTTCTGACAGCTGTCAGTCTATTCGATGTATCCATGCCTCTATTTCTAATTTGTTCTTCAGTTTATTTTGCTCATTAGATTCCACATATAAGTGAAATCATTAGATTCCACATATAAGTGAAATTATATGGTATTTGTCTGTGACTGATTTATTTCACTTAGCATGGATGAACCTGGAGATTATTATGCTATCTCAAAAGGTCCTCTTCCTTATTCTTTTTCTTTTCTTTTTTTAACACCTGAGTAGTATTCCATTGTATAAATGTAACACAGAATTTTTATCCACTCATTTACTGATAAGCCCTTGGGCTGTTTTCAGATTTTGGCTATTGTAAATACCCTTCAATGAACATAGGTGTACATATATTCTTTCAAATTGCTTTTTTGAGATTCTTAGGATATAGTCTCAGAAGTGGAATCACTGGGTCAAAAGCAGTTTTTGTTTTAATTTTTTTTGTGGAAACTCCATACTGTTTTTCACAGTGGCTGCCCTAGTCAGAATTCCCACTAACAGTGGGTGTAGGATTCTATTTTCCCACATCCTTGCCAGCACTTGTTGTCTGTTGATTTATTGTTTAGCTATTATGACAGGTGTGAGGTGGTTTTAATTTGCATCTCTCTGATAATTAATGATGTTGATCATTTTCTTCATTTGTCTATTGGCATCTGTAGTACCTCTTCATAGAAGTGCCTAGACAGGTCCTTTGCCCATTTTTAATTGGGTTGTTTGTCTTCCTCGTATTTATTTGTATAATTTTTTTTTTAATATTTTGAAGATTAACCCATTATCAGAAGTGTCATTGGCAAATCCTGGGAACATAATTTTTTTAAAGCACAAGACAATATACTTCAATATTTTAATCATGAGAAAGGAAGAGCTATTCAGATGTGTACTATCCCCTAAGGATGTCATACAAGAGCTTTTGTGGAAACTAAGTTGTTATTTGGAAATGAATACAATTCTAAGCACATTTAAGGAACTAATACTTGACCTTTAGTAGCCTCTAGTATTGAATTAAACACATGGCCCTGTCTGATTACATATTAGAATTTCCCCATTTCTTACTTTCAAAAGAACTTTTCCTATAGTTTTTAGAACCTTGGAAAACTTGCTCAGAGACTGTCTTTCTGTCCATTAGTTATTTTTGAATGGCAGTAGCATTTTCCCAGAGAAAGGGAGAAATATGTTTTTCACTTGCTAAGTTTATAAATAGGACTGTTTTGGTGTCAGAGAATCAAATATGAGCTGAAAAGGAACCTCAGGCAACACTTATTCCTATTTTTTTTTTTTTTTTTTAACAAAAAAGGAAACTAAGAACCAGTGTGAAAGTCACTTGCTCAGAGGGTTACATCACTTTATTATAATATTGTGACATTTATTGTGATATATGTATTTAAATTATTCAGTGTAGTATCTCTGTACTACATAAAGCAAGTTTCAGGACACTTGAGTCATTCTAATCACTTGGCCATTTTATATTTCCAGCAGTCACTATTCCTTTATATTCAGGCTGGTAGCACGTTTTATAGTGTAACTCTTTGAACAGTATTTTTTTTTTTTTTTTTAAGTATTTGGTTCTAATGAAAATAGTAACTCAGTTATGTATGAGTCTCTATATAATAGATTTTATTATAGAAAAGTTAAGTGTATTAGACCTTTTGGGACCACAGCATTGATCATTTCTTCATCAACACTCCCACTATTTTGCAAACTGAAAGAATTTACTAGTGTCTGATTTAAGTCTATAAAGAGGATATTAAAGCTGGAATCTATTAAAATGAACCACGCAGTGAATTTAGAGAAATGGTATTTGTTAGGATTCTAAAACAAGGAAAGAACTATGGAACTCTTAGGAACTTAATCAAGTAATTAGTTGTGTCTTCTAAATGAAATTAAATTGTGTTTTTTGTTCATAATCATTTATCTCCTACCCATGCTTCTCATGTTTCCATACCCACTGACTTTGAGCTAAAATATGTATAGTATAAAAAGCTAATAGCCGTAACACTGTAACCAAATGACCAGTCATCAGGAGGTGCATTGATTGGTTCCACAGCCATGGCAGTGGGATTCTGGACCTCTCTCGATTTCATGCGCTGGGCCTCTAGTATGACAATAAAATAAAAGCCAATGAAGTATACGAAATGTCCAAGAGTAAGCTTTAAATACATGTTAATGTTTTGGCTCCATACTTAAAGTCCTTATATTCCAATAAACATGTCCCTTTAGTCTAGATCCCTAAAAATAAAAATATGTTTGGAGATTTGCCAAATTACCAGAGCCAACCAATGATATAGCTAATCCATAGCCACCAAGTGGCATGAAAGGAAATAAATATCTGTTGTTGTAAATCCTAATATTTTGTGGAAACTCCATACTCTTTTCCACAGTAGCTGCATCAGTCAGCATTCCCACTAATAGTTAGATAGAACAACAAAACCTCAGATTGGGCATGTAAAACAAATCCTCAAACATATAGCCTGGGTTTTAGTAATGGGCAGCTGGTGGTCAGGACCCTGCTAGAGAAGATAAGAAGAATGATAAATTGTGTTAGGCAGCAGCAAAATATTTCATAATACTCTTGCTATGGTATCTTGAAAGCCAGAGAATGCACACAGTGCAGTTGGGGTTCTGGGACAAGAGATTTGGAGAAAAAGATATGTGTAGCATGAGTTGTCTGTTATTAGCTACTAGAGGTCCGGTGCATGAATTCATGCACCAATGGGGCCCCTCGGCCTGGCCTGAAGGATCAGGCCGAAAATGGCTCTCTGACATTTCCTGAGGGATCCCAGATTGTGAGAGGATGCAGGCCAGGCTGAGGGACCCCACTGGTGCACAGTTGGGGCTGGGAGGGACTGCAGGAAGGCTCCACGGTGTGTCCAATCCATCTCACTCAGTCTTCTTCTTCTTCTTCTTTTTTTTTTTTTTTAATATATTTTATTGATTTTTTACAGAGAGGAAGGGAGAGATATAGAGAGCTAGAAATGTCGACAAGAGAGAGACATCGACCAGCTGCCTCTTGCACACCCCCTACTGGGGATGTGCCCCCAACTCAGGTACATGCCCTTGACCGGAATCGAACCTGGGACCTTTCAGTCCACAGACCAATGCTCTACCACTGAGCCAAACCGGTTTCGGCCCATCTCACTCAGTCTTGATTGTCCAGCCAGACCCTATCAGTAAGCTAACAGATCTTAAGTAAGCCCTAAACCCAATATTAAACTTTAAGAGCCAACAACATTGTCAAAAGGTTAAGTATAATCTTCTTTGACTGCATGTTCTGCCTTCTGGACTCACTGGGGCTGTAGTCTCACCTCCATGACTCTCCCGGGTAGAAGTCCACTGGTTCTCCAGGGCTTCCCTGGGCATGGCCTATTTAGGGCTGTCTGCAGGGCCCCACCCCTGCAGCAGTCCTCTGCCTGGCCCCTGCCCCTGATATCTATGGGTTCCAAAGCCTGCAGCTCTGCCAGGCATCTTTTGAAATCTAGGAGACAGCCATGCCCCTATGGGTCTAGCATTCTGCACGCAGACAGAGATGGTGGAAGAGTTTGTAAAACCATGAAACTTTATCCTCCAGAGGGGTGACCACAATGACCCCATACTCGGGACCACTAGAACTGAATCTGGGGCAGCCCGGGGGCTCCGTGCTGGAGTGCAGAGAGCAGAGCCAAAGTTCCACCATGCCCAGACAGATCCTCCTTTGAAACCACACTGCCCCTGGGGCTCTGGCACTCCGTGAGGGATGAACAATTTCAAGGATTTCTGAATTGTCTTGGGGGTTATTTTTCTATGTCTTATAATAGCTCCCGCTTCTGTAGAGATGTATGACTAATCTTGCGGAATGGTGTTTTGTGCATTCCTTTCGTGTTTTTCTTTTTACCACACGTTCTCATTCTTTTCAGTATGGATGGTCTGAGAACTTTCCAAATACTTAAGTGCTGCTTCCTTTTTGATTAACAGTTCTGCCTTAATTTATTTTTCTCTTTTGTACATTTTAAATAATGCACATTTTAAAAAAATGAATTCTTACAAATTGTTCTGCAATGCAAATATACAATAGCTTGGGGGAAAAAAAACATTTAAAAAACAAAAGCCTGGGAGGTAGGAGTAAGCTGAAAGAGAGTAAATTTGGCAGGGGAGGGGAGGCATATGTAATACTTTCAACAATAAAGATTGAAAAAGAGAAACCAATGTAAAAAGTCAGGTCAAAACAACTAGAACAGTACAAGTTTTATATGGCTCTGACTTCACAGTTTCCTAATACATCACCAATGTCAGAAATCTGATCCTTCAGCTGGCTCCATTGCTTGGGATTTAAGGAAATGAAATACCTTTTCTTCTTGTTTCATGTCACTTTCTCCATCCATCCAACATTCTCTAATATCAGTTAGGACTTTTCCTTTCAAGTCGTGAACGCTGACAGACCTAACTTTCACAATCTGAAACATTATCTCTACTGTTTAGAAGGTGATAGGCTCTTGGAAACTTCAGTAGACTTTTGCTTCTTATTTTATGACTCACCCAGAGTCAAATCTTTTCCTGTCGCCTTATATTAGGACCGCCTTCTCCCCCACCCCCTTCTGGCAGCCACCACGATGCTGATTGTGTTCATGAGTTTTAGTTTTGTTTCCCACATATGAGTGAAATCATAGCTTTTCAATTTTCGCTTTTTTTCTGACTGGCTTATTTCACTTAGCATAGTGTTCTTAAGGTCCATCCATGTTGTTGCAAATGGCACTATTCCATCCTTTCTTACAGCTGTGTAGTATTCCATTGTGTATGTGTGCCACATCTTCTTTACCCAGTCCTCTTTTGTGGGACACTTTGGTTGTTTCCATGTCTTGGCCACAGTGTGTAATGTTGAAACAGGGATGTTCGCTCTCTCACTGCCCCACGCTCACCCTGCTGGGCTGCCTGCTCCCTCTGGCCCCACAGCTCTCTGCTCCCCCACTCTGCCAAGGGAAGTGCCTGCTCCTGCCAACTTTCTTCCTTCTCCATGCAGGCCGAGCCCCGAGCTGTTCTCTCCTCTCATTTTCCCATTTAATCCCGGTTGCCCACCTTTACGTGTTTCAGTGTGCAGGTCTCTCGGGTATGCATCTGTGTTGAGCAGGGATTTCTTTGTTCCATTATAGATGGTTAACTTGTTGAAATGTCCAGGAGAAAAGAAAAGTTGAGCCCTTATGCTGCCATTCCTCATACATCACCGGTTTTTTGCCTTCTTTATAGATTTTCCTGAAGAAACTCGCTTTTTCCTCTCTAACTTTTTGTCAACTTCACTGTCAGAATCACTGCCAGAAGAGCTTGAAGAAACAAGTTCCTTTGATTTGGGCAGTGGCTCCGCTTTTGCAACTGACCATCCCTGGGCTCGCTCTCTTCTGACTTCTTCCTCTCAGGAGGAATCAATGCCATTCCTTTCCACATTTTGCTTAGAAATGGTCTTCGGCTACATGTCCAATTTCATCACAACTTCTACAGTAGACATTAGAAGATGATCATAATTCAGCCAAGCTCTTTTCCACTTTATAACAAGCACTGTCTAACCCCATTGTCCAATAATATTTTCCTCATTTCCATCTGAGACTTCATTAGAATGGCCTTTATGTTCTGTATTTCTACCATTTTCTATTTAAGATGATAGGTATTCTTTTAAGAAGATCTAAACTCTCTCTATAGCTCTTGCTTTTCTTTCTGGGCTCTCACCAGAATTGCTCTCAACAGTCCATTTACAGGCAATAACCTTTTTCTAGTATGTACCTCAAAACTCCCTGTTACCCAGTTCCAAAGCCACTTTCACATTTGTAAGTATTTCAGGGAGCTCTCTGCAACCTCATTTATAGGGGTACTAATTCCATTCATGAATTCTTCACTCTAATGACCTAATTGCCTTCCAAATATCCCATCTCTTAATGCCATCATATTGTAGATTCAATATTAACATGAGAATTTTGGGGGAACACGAATATTCAGTGTATAGGAACCTGCAAAGCATATTACAGACCTGAGGATTAGGACAGGACATTAACATCCTTTTGGCAGTCATTATTCAGCCCACTATAATTGTCTTTCCAAAATTCTAAAAGTATAGTATTAGGGAAACTGTTTAGTATGGGATATCAATATCTAATTTTTCATAAATAATTCCAAGCTGGTTCATATTATTTTCCCTAATTTGCCCATTATAAAAACAACTTTAGTTAGTGTGACCCTTATTATAATTAACATTTTCAGAGTCCTTTAACTACATCTATAATTTACATCTAAAAATAGGTTTTGTGTTACTGACATTTTGTGGACCAGGCACTATTGATACCTCTCTTGTCTAGTTGTCAAAAGTTAATCAGTCAGTAGGATTTAAAAGATGGTCCACTTAAAAGAAACAAACAACCTTCGAGGACTAGATTCCAATTTTAATTCAGTTATGTGTTGGAAAAAGAAAATATTTGGTTCAGCTTAATTTCTGTTATAAAATTGGGTGAGTTGTCACCTAAACTTAAAACATTGTACATTAATTTGGCATTCCTATATCCTTTTATATAATAAAGAGGAAGCAGACAAGGGAGCATATTAATTCTTTTAGGTGAAAACGTGCCATTTTACTCAGTTAGTCTCTCATTGACTTGGCTACTAGAACGCAGTCCAACCTAATCTGACCTGGCAGCTGGTTGGCTTTCACTCACCACTTCAAGTCAGCTGACCCTGGATGCAAAGCAGGCAAAAGGTTATGTAATAGGAAGAGTTGACTTTTTCTTAGTGTTAATCTAAGCAAGGGAATGTTTGGGCCAAACCAAAAAAACTCTTAAATACTAGCTGCTACACATTCATCACCAGATTTAAGATGAAATAAAGGTATTTAATGTATTAGGGAGGGTTAGCAGGTTCATCTGTAGCCCAGACTTGATTAGAAGTATGAATTCTAAAACAGAGGACTCCTAAAATACTTTTCTCATGACCCTGTCTGTCTCATTGTAAGACATGTGTATTATTGATAGTATGTCTAATACTTTTAAACTTTCTACTTATTTTCATTGTCTTTGTGTATTTTCTTTAACGAATTACACTAAATGAATGCCAAAAAGTTTCCTTCTCATACTGGTGGATATATAATCTGTATTGTTGCTTATAGTTTTAAAAACTAAATCTTTATTTTATATTTTTGTTCATGCACATTTTGTTCATACTTTAGTAGTCCTTTTAATGTATTGGCAAAGAAATATAAACCTAGATATATGCAAGATGAGACAAAATGGTTTACAGTTATATGGAAAACAATACAAAATTAATAAATAATAATACATAAATAAACTTTGTGTTTTGCATACTCACAACTATAAATCTATTTTTGCCCAATCGTGTATATTCAGTTTTGCTCATTATTAAACCTTGGTCACAATGTACTGGAACGAGTGATAGCTAGTGGCTCAAATGAGGCTTGTAGAACTCAATTATACATGTAACCTGTGTTTTCTATTTCTTTAGATAATCCGGAGTCTGTTCTACCTCGCTTCCTCTCTATTGCCTTCAAATACCACACTTTGAGGAATAGTGACTGGATTTACCACGTCCACGTATAAACCAAAGAAGCCTGTTCAAGTGGGAATCTGTCAACAGGTAAAGCTATACTCTGTTTTCTTGATTATGCCCACAAATAAAAGCCATAAATTGTATAGAATATTATAGAATTGTGCATGGGAAAATAAATGAGGCCAATGCATGTGTATGATTTGGACCTTGACTATTAGTCATCGAAAGAATTGTTAATATGAACAGGTGACAAACTTGAAAGTATAATTTTTCAAGGGTTAATTGGTCTTGGGTTTACTTCACAATGATTCAGTTAAGGTATCATCAGATTTTAATTTATATGGAAGAAACAAAACAGATAGACGATAAGGAAGTGTATATAAATAGTGACTTGTAATTTGTAGTATGTGGTTACAATTTAAATTAAGGAAATATCCTGGGGGGGGGGGGAACAACTACAAGATCATATACTAAGATAAACTGCTAAATTGTGCAAAGAGAAGAAGAAAAAAAAAATACAGCTCTCAACCATATAATGCTTTCACTTTTTCTTTTTTTAAATATATTTTTAATGATTTCAGAGAGGAAGAGAGAGGGAAAGAGAGGTAGAAACATCAATGATGAGAAAGAATTATTGATTGGATGCCTTATGTTCACTCCTCACTGGAAATCTAGCTGGCAACGCAGGCATATGCTCTGACCAGGAATTAAACTGTGACTTTGGGGTTTCTGCAATGAGTTCACTTCTTCTATGAGCATAGATATTTATCTGTAAAATGGAAATCTCAACATCAACCTAGCTCATTAGTAAATTTTAATATTAATATTTATAACCTAATTGAATGTTAGTAAATTTTAGTATTATTCACTTGATATGATTATCTAAAAATATAGAATTAAAATTAGTTAGAAATGTTATGACTTTTGAAATGACTGAAAAATAAATCATCCAGTTGTATTTTTAAGGGTTTACTATAGCAGATGTAATAAAAGCTACAAGAGTTTAAACTCATGAATTAATAATGAAAGAATTTTTTTATCTTTATACAAGCAGGAAAATTGCAGAATAAGGACCTTAAATTTCATAATTATTTTTACACTCTGGTAATAAAACAAAGTAGATGTCCACATAAATGCCCTTTGGTATTTTCTTTAGTGTTCCTCTATGTTTTAAAAAAAGATATTTTCAGGCAATAAGAAATTTAACTACTTTAAAATATAGTAACAAACTTCACTAATATGTAAATTCAGATTCTTCAGACAACTTTCAAAGGCTGATTTAACACTCATATACAATGTCTCTTTTTCTCTTTCATTCTTAAGTATTTATACTTTTAAAAATGCATTATATCCAGTGCTCCTGTGCTGTAAACCAAAATTCAAATTAAATATATAGATGATTTTGGTTATTGCCAAGAAAGCAAACATTATTACAAAAGCAGACTGTAAATATACAGAAGACATTCAAATCTTTTCATGTCATCAGCGTGTATCAATTAATAGAACAGGGCAAATAAACTGTGACCAAATACTGGGAGTCCTAATCAGACCAATTACATAAGAAAAAAAATATCAAAGGCATCCAAATCGGAGTGGAAGAAGTGAAATTGTCTCTGTTTACAGATGACATGACCTTATTCTATAGGAACCTGAAGATTTTGCCAAAAACTATTGGAACTAATCAGTGAATTTAGTATTAAAGTTCCATAATCCAAACAAACATTGGTATTAGGGAACAAAGTTGTTTGTAACTTAGTATCAATTGTTTGAAATGTGTATGATCATTGTTTCCACAGGAGAGTGGGTTGTTCTAGACTAGGGGTGTCGAACTCAATCAGAGAAGGGGCCAAAATCTAAAATCCAGCCTAAATCCCGGGCCGAATGGTTTACTGAACAGTCATAAACTGTCATTGTGATGGAACGCAGCGGAGTGCAGTGATGACAGTGCGGTGCGGGCCACATTGCAAGGCCTGGCGGGACGGATTTGGCCCGCGGGCCTTGTGTTTGACATGTGTGTTCTAGACCATAAAGCAAACAGTTATGTTCCCCAGCATGTCCAAAAAGACAGTACCCGTCTTTTAACAAACAATAAAGTACTATTCATTTGACTAAGAAAATATTGCTACAGAAAATATATAAAACGTTTCATTCACAATTTTTTCTAAACCTATAAGATTAGAAATTATATGGTTGCAATTTCAACATGACCTAAGTTAATTTTAATGCAATTTCAACTTAGAAATGCGTTAAAATTAACTTAGATCAATAGAACCGTACAATTTGTAATCTTTCTAGAAGCCCAGTGCATGAAATTCATGCACAGGCAGTTCTCTCAGCCCCTTCCAATCGGACTTCCCTCTTGCAATCTGGGACTGCTGGCTCCTAACCATTCACCTGCCTGCCTGCCTGCCTGCCTGCCTGCCTGCCTGCCTGATCACCCCTAACTTCTCTGTCTGCCTGCCTGATCGCCCCTGCCCCTGCCCCCGCCCCTGCCCCTGCCCCTGCCCCTGCCCCTGCCCCTGCCTCTGCCTCTGCCTCTGCCTCTGCCTCTGCCTCTGCCTCTGCCTCTGCCTGCCTGATCACCTCTAACTTCTCTGTCTGCTTGCCTGATCGCCCCTGCCTCTGCCTCTGCCTGCCTGCCTGATCACCCCTAACTGCTCCCCTGCATGGCCATATCTTGCCCCTAACTGTCCTCTCTGCCTCGGCCCCCACCACCATGGTTTTGTCCAGAAGGAAGTGGGAAGTGTGGAAGCTGGCATATTACCCTTTTAGCAATATAGATAGATTATATAGGATATGGTTGCTTAAATGGGGGGGTGGGGAAGCTTTTTCAGCAGGAGAAGATACTATTGGCAGACAAAAACACATAATCCCTATATATGAGCTGATAGCCAGTCATATGCACTATACTACCAAACTGGTCATTAAAAAAATTGAACTGCTTTCTTACACCTTACACCAAAAGGCTGTTGTTGCCCTTAAGACACCTCCTCAGCCCCCATCCTAGGCTTTGCCTTTGCAGTTCACCAAGAGTAGGTTCTGATTGGTCGGTCTCTATGCTAGCCCTCATCAAAAGATCGGCCTTTCAGGCAGCCATTGGCTCCTCGCACTTCACCCAGATTTGGTTCAGATCGGTCTGTTTCTATGCCAGTCAGCATAAAAAGCTCCCCTTCTTAGGCAGCCTTTGGCTCTTCTGAAAAATCCAGAAGGCCACACTGACAGCTGTTTCTCTCTTTGGGTCTATCTCTGGGCCTGATCCACAGCCTTCACTGGGGCCGCTGATCAGACCCCGCCTCTCTCCCCGGGCCTCTCTCTGGGCCTGATCTGCAGCCACGGTGGCAGTGGTGATGCCATTAGACCTCTGGCCTGGCCCCGGGCTAGAGGATAATGGCCTAGCTTTCCACCCTTGTCCTGGGCACCCCACTGCCTCCATGTCCCCGCCCCCTCCCGCCTCCAGCCTGCTGTGATAGGAGCCTGTGGGCTGTGGGAGAGGGACCGAAAGGTGCTCCATGCACTTACAGGTGACTGGTCATCTCTCTGGTTGTTTAGATCGTGACAGCTCTAGGCTATTATTAGTATAGATAGGTTTAGAAAACAGATCTATGTTGAAATGTTTTTAAGTAACTTTAGGTGTTTTTTTTTTGTGTTTTTTTTTAATAAATGGTTATATAAAAACCTCAAAACATTTTGGATTAAATTTCTTTTTCAGTTTTAAGTGATGCTAGCTCAATTTTTTTTTATACTTAGAAATCAGATTGAGATTGCTTTTATTTTATTTTTTTTGGTTGGTACTTCAGTAACGATCTGAAATGTTAACTTCTCTTCAAGTAATGTTTGCTTTCATAAACAAATTAAATGCTTTCAAGTCGTAGCACACAGCAGTCAAAGTTACATACCTCATTTCATTTTTCAAGTACCTTTTCTGAAAAATTTCTGAGTACAAGGATAATAATATTCATGAAAAATTATATAGCTGTAGCTGTAACTGGAAAATACTATTTTAATGTGATCAAGAGTGAAATGTAAAAATTAACATAGGGTTTAAACCTGTATTTCATTATTTGAATACAGGTTACCCAACTTTCAAAGAGAAGAGCAGAAATGCCACCATCTGCAGGTGACCCACCAAACCCACCTCCTGATGGAGGATGGGGTTGGGTAGTGGTTGCAGCGTCTTTTATCTCCATCGGATTTTCATATGCATTCCCCAAAGCCATCACAGTATTCTTCAAAGAAATTCAGCAAATATTCAGCACTAGCTACAGTGAAATAGCATGGATATCTTCCATTATGCTGGCGGTGATGTATGGAGGAGGTAAGGTTCTTTTGAATAAATATAATTTTGAATTAAGAAAACAATTTGTCTACCCTACAATGTGGTACATGTAGCATCTTGATATATTAGAGCCCTTTTTACATATGAACCACTTAAAATCAACTAAATTGGTAATCAGAAGGGAATTTTAAATTTTATTGCTTCAATATCATAAACTATTTACATCATTTTAAGTCTTACTAGAATATTTGTTTGGATAAGGATTTCTTTGTACAAACTAAGATTTACTAAATCATAGACCTTCTAAGGGTCCATTTAATTTGGAATAAAGTCTATATTCTCCAGTGTTTCTATCATCTCTTACGATTGCTACAGTTAGTAGAAATGTTTTCTCCTGAAAGAAAGAAACTCAAGTTGTTGACAGTTGATAAGCCAAAGAAGTCCTTCACCTTAAGCTGTGAAAATGGAGTGTAATTATGTACCTTTGGACCCATTCAGGTTTGCATGATAGAAATAATTCTTTATCCGTGTAGTACTCATTAAATATGACACCTTAAAATTTAAATCGTTGCCTGACAATTATCTTGTTACATTTCATATTCAAATGAGGGTATTCATGAGGGATAATGAATAAATCAAAGTACCATGTCACTTCTGAGTGTTAAAAATTATGTATGTATAGATAGAAATGAATTGGTGCTTTTGTATGCCAACTATCTTCTTTAAATCAATTTCAGCAGCAGACCAGACTGTCTTATAGATGTTTTTAAAATAATTTCTTAAAATAATTTCTTAAAATATTTAGATTTGAGTTTTCATTTTTTAATGGTATATGTGACTTTAAGAGACAGGTAAAAAATCAGAATACACTGCTTAAAGTACTCATACAAATCATCTAGTGCAATTTGTTACTTTCAAGGTGAGGATAATGTGGCTCATAGTGATTGAACTATATCATTAGTAAAAATATCCAATATTTATTAGTATTAAATTTTAGCTAAGACCTCTCTAAATGTTTGCCGTGTGTCACCTCTAATCTTCTTAATAATCTATACAATAAGTATGAACTTCTCTCCATTCTGTAGCTAAGGATATAGAGAGAAAACAAAAAAAGTCTTTCCAACTCAAACAGCTCATTAGTGGCAGATAGAAATTGAGACCCCAAACATTTCATCACTGTGCTATTCTGCCTTTCTCATGTCTCCCTCTTTGCCTGAAGAAAATGACAGACCTAATTCAGGCCTTTGCCCAACCAAAGTCATTTGTTTAGTGATATAATAATTATTATTTAGTATATTGTCTGTTGCACACTAAGGTAAAATTTTTATCCCCGAGTAATCCTGTGTGTGTGTGTGTGTGTGTGTGTTCCACTTTTCTGTATGTTAGCAATTTTACATTAATTCAGTATATGTTTCCCATATCCTTTTGGTTATGTTAAATTGATGCATTTTTCCCCCAGTAGCAATAGGTATCTTTAAAAATGCTATTTGGCTATGTCATTGAAAAATTCTGCTTCTAAAACACTTTCTGAGTTTCTCCTTTGGAAGTTGCTTTAAGGCTTATGACTGCTATTTCTGATGACTGTAGAAGTAGTAGATACTGTGCTTCAGGTTTTCTTTCTCTATCCTAGGGGTCAGGGTTCTTTAATAATGATTTGCTAAAGCAACACACAGTCATCTTGTCCCGAGCTCCACAATGTGCTAATGTTAAATACATTAAATACAACTGAGACAGATTCCTTTAGTGAATTAACATTTCTATTGAATTTAGAATTCTGATCCTTTATATTCATAATTTTATGTTGAGAAGGTAGTTGATGAACTCATAAGCAGGAAAAATTTTGTATAACTTTTTAATTAAATCAAGTCTTAATTGACTTTATTAGTTTTAAGCAAACAACCTCTAAGTCTCAGTGCCTTGAGGCAATACTAGTTTATTTTGCTCAAGCAATGCATTCTCAAGCAGTGTTTCATCCAGTGGCTATGCCACCATGTAAGGCTTTGTAGTATTCCTAAATCTGCTCCATCCATCTGGACAGAGGATGAATGCAGACAGCATGGAAGATCAATGGGTTATTTTAGGGGCCAGATCTGGAAGGAAAAAAAAATGTCATTTTTGTACACATTCCACTGGTTGGAACTCTTATACCTCCCTACCTAGAGGCAGGGCCTACGGTTGCTGGGAAATGCAGGCTTCCTGTAGCATCCAGTGAGACTCAGATAGAGCCCGATATCTTAACAATCATCCTCCATTCGGTGGAAGCAGAAAGTGTTTATTTTTTCTTTAATATTTGAAAGATATCTATTTATAGAGAGGCCTTTTAGAATGATGATTATAAAATAAATCCAAAGACCATAAGGTGAAAAGGCATATAATTTACTATAAAGTGTGAATCTCTCTACCAAGTGACTAAAATATCCTATTCAACATAATGCTAATTGCATTAGCTTATCGAACATCTAAGATCTGACACACTCATTAGAGCTTAGCACTTGAGCTATTAATCACCACAGTGGGGTCACTGGGTAAGACGGAGTGTGGTCAGAGGCCTGGCCTATGATGTCAGGGCTGGAGTTTCTTGTAGTAATTAGTTGGCATCTGGGCTTTGGTTGCAAGGTATTATCTTCCCTTCTGATGTCCGTATTAAAAAATGAAGCTAATAATATGTATGTGGGAAGTTTGGGCAGGAATGCAAATGATATTTATCCCTTACTTCATTCTTAGAGTAACGGCATTAAGTTACACAACCCATCTGCTTGTCCATATGGTCTCCTGGACTTCTAACAGATTTCAGCAATAGGTCAAGCAGAGTGGTCACCCCATTAATAAAGCACTAAGTAGAGGCAGAAAATATTAAATTCAAACTTTCCATATTGTTTTACCTTAATCAATAAAGAAATAAAAAAAAATGGAAACAAGGATTTATTTTGTAAACAGTGATTCCACAGGATTACCTTTTAGTGCAATCTTTAGCTTTGTTACTTTATCAAAAGATAATGTGAACATGGTTTAAAGATTTGGGGCTGCCAGTATCTGTGAGGACTGCACGTTGTTTTTCTGAGGATGTGTTTGTTACGGCTCGGAAGACTCCACCATTTTAGAGAGGGTCGTTGGCCCTATCTTCCTGGTAACTTACTCTTCTGTTTTATGTGAGTGGTGTGCACCAGTTGTACTAAAGCAAGGGTGATGGTTTCATGGTGCACTGCTCTACACAGGAGACCAAGCGTTAAACCAGTGTGTTTAATAACTGGAGGTCGAGAAGCAGAACATTTTTAGGCATATGAGGTTGGTGGCCATAATATGCAATGTGTATTTTTCTATTCTTTTTAAAGTCTAAAAGAATGTATTATTTTGCTTTATGCTTTAAATATTTTGCAAAATAAAGGAGACAAAATAAGTTACATAAGGCTGGGTCTTAGCTTCATTGATAAAAAATAAAATACAATAAATTCCATTCCATTTTTGTGTTGGAGATACCAAAGGCTTTCATTTTAGCTTCACAAAAACTAGAGAGAACCAGGTACACACGGACAGTCCTGCAGGCTGGGTTCTTCTTATGCCTGAGCCACAGTAGATTGTTTTTCATCCAGGAACGTAGATA
This sequence comes from Pipistrellus kuhlii, assembly GCF_014108245.1. NCBI lineage: Eukaryota > Metazoa > Chordata > Mammalia > Chiroptera > Vespertilionidae > Pipistrellus > Pipistrellus kuhlii. Next base: position 50,790,718 of record NW_023425529.1, read on the forward strand.
TTGCTGAAGTTTTCCTAGGAAGCACAGTACAGTGTGGCAGGAACTATTTATTGTATTATGTTCACCATTCATCCAGGGCACCTGTGTATTTTGCAGCTTCTTTACACGTAGGTTGAGGCCAAGTGACTGGTTCTGACCAATGAATTGTGAGTGGAGGGATATAGTCCCCTGACCCCCAGACACCTGGACAAGGCAGTTCCAGCTGGTGTACATCTTCCCTTTCCCTCTTCCCTACTGCAGCAGACTAATTTCATATGACATGGCTACAAGGGGAAGGTCCTTGGTCCACTTATACTTTGAATAAATAAGAAACATTTTGTATTATGCTTCTGAGGTGTACTATGTAAAACAACCTAGGTTATACTGATCAATACAAACACAAAGGGTTAGATTGTTGTGAAACTACAATATACTAGCAAATTATGTAAATTACGAGAGTCCCAGTGCATGAAATTTGCCCGGTCGAGGGGATGATTTGCATGTTAGCTTTTATTATATAGGATAGGATGAGGGGGACTAGTACAGTCTATGGGATGATCTTACTCACTTAACTTATGTCATGAGAAGGTTTGTAGGTGTGCTACTTCTTCAAATCTCTGTTAAAGAAGAGGAAGTCTTCAGTATCTCAAGAAGTGAAAAAGGAATTATAAGTGGAAATCATAATTGCCAGGTTTTTTTTGGGGGTGGGGGTGGGGGTGGGATTAAAGTGAGAGGCAGGTAAGGCACAGAAATAGGGACCAAATCATGCTCATGCAGCTTTCTATCATTAAAGGTCTCTCTCTCTCTCTCTCTCTCTCTCTCTCTCTCTCTCTCTCTCTCTCTCTCTCTCTCTCTCTCACACAAACTCTCTCTCTCTCTCTCTCTCTCTCTCTCTCTCTCTCTCTCTCTCTCTCGACAGGAGAGGAAGGAGGTAGGGATCAAGGGCAGATTTCAGGAATGCTCAGCCCTGTGAAACTTTTCCAGGAGACACTTTCCCTACAGAGGGCTGACAATCCAGTTCAAATAATATTGAGATAAAACTAAATGTTATTATATCATTACATATTTTATGCACTTGTGTTTTAGTTGCAAATGACGAAATCCCGATTCAAAGCCCCTATGATCCAATGAGAAAGGTTCCTACGTACACATCAAGGTTATATGAGGTCATGAGTAGGGTCCTATCCATCAGAATTGATAGCCTTATAAGACAAGGGAGAGAGAGAGAAAGAGAAAGAGAGAGTGAGAAAGATCTCTTTCTCTCTGTGCCACACACCAAAGAAGCGCCAAATGAAGACAGCAGGAAGGCAGCTAGTTTGCAAGGCAGGAAGAGTGCTATCACCAGAAATCAAATTTTCTGGCACCTCAATCTTGGACTTCCAGCCTCGATAACTGTGAGAAATAAATTTCAGTTGTTTAAGACATTCAGTCTGTTATATTTTGTTATAGTAGCACAAGCTGACAAATACAGGCAGTGTCAAGCTTGATGTCTTTGATCTCTTTTATACTCTGAATTGCTATTAGTCCTTCTTTAACTAAGTAGATTAGGTATATGATAGATATATGTGGGATTAAGTTCCTAAACGAACATGGTGCCATCTAGCATGAAATACTTTCCTGAACTATATTGGTTAATTTTAAAACTATCCTATGGCCGAAACCGGTTTGGCTCAATGGATAGAGCGTCGTCTTGGGGACTGAAGGTCCCGGGTTCGATTCTGGTTAAGGGCATGTACCTTGGTTGTGGGCATATCCCCAGTAAGGGGTGTGCAAAAGGCAGCTGATCGATGACTCTCTCTCATCGATGTTTCTAACTCTCTATCTCTCTCCCTTCCTCTCTGTACAAAATCAATAAAATATATATTTAAAAAACAATAAAACTATCCTATGGATATTTCTTTCTGAAGAAGGAACTATTATACAATCCCTCAAACAGCATTTCTATGAGGATTGAGAATATGCAACAGGTTGTGTTTGTTTTTTTTTTTTTTTTTTTTTTTTTTTTTTTTTTTTTTTCCAAATAACATTTCAAAGGACCTTATAAAAATAGAAATTTCATGATTTTATATACAGTGAGTGAGTTAAGTCTCGTGGGTTATGTCAAAGAATTGGAAATACCCAAATACCCCTTCTTCCCCTTTTAAAATTCTCACCCAACAATATTTTTAAATTGATTTGAGAGAGAGAGAGAGAGAGAGAGAGGGAGGAAGAGATAGAGAAAGAGAAAGAGAGAAAACATCTATGGGTTGCCTCCCATATGCACCTGAAACCTAGGTATGTGCCCTGACCCGGAATCGAACCCACAATGCTTAGTTGCACAGTATGATGCTCCAACCAAATAAGCCACACTGGCCAGAACTGGAAATACCCTTTGAATGGGTATTTCTTTCTTTGTTATAGCAGTAGTGACTTTGGCCGACTAATTGCACTATTCCAGAGCAGTTTCTAAATGCTCAATCCAAATGGCTGTTCTTGAGCAAGAATTTGTTCATCTGGTTAGAATTACAAATGCAGATGTGGGGGTCATAGGTCTGACCTTAAGGCGAGGCTTCTGGCTGTGGCAGAAACTCTAGCTTTGCCCAATTATTGCTCAAATATCTGTGATCATCAGAGGAAGGGATATAAAAGTAATCCAGTGTCATAGTTGGGGAGAAAACCTTATATAATGCCACTCACTCATTCATTCATTCATCCATTCACCCTACAGATATGCACTGAGCATCTGCAGTGTGGCTGATACAGGCTTGGCTCTGGGAAAGCCACATCAGGCCATCAGACACAGGCTGTATTTTCATGATCTGAAATAGATATGTTCACCTTCATTTGATTACACTTATGATACAGACAAGTAAAGAAACACAGTAGTTGCCATGGAACTATATAAACATTGAACGTCTTATAGCTGAGTGATCAGGAAATGTTGCTTTGAACTTGAAGGAAGAGGACACAGCATTAAATCAAAGGAAGGGAAATACTTCAGACTCACCCGATCTCTTCAGATGATGAGTAAAACATATCTGTCAATAAGACTCTGAGTGAAATCTGGGTAATGAACAAAGGGGAACAAAAGGAAAAACATTTTTGTATGTGTAAGTGATTTGGAATTTAAAAATGTTTTTTCATACTTTCACCAGGAGACCCAATATTCATGACTTACACTGATATAGAAACAGGAGAGTCATTTATAGACCAAAATCGTGAAAGCATCACTTTCGTCCTTTTAATTAAGAGAAAAGAAATTATACAGTGAGTTACAAATATTTGAGATGTTTCCTCCCCTGGTGTACACTGCTGTAATGCTAGTGGGAAAATGAAATGGTATGTGCTGGGGAAATGACAGCTGTGAAATCCCTGTGGCACAAATAATAGATGGTTGCTCATTGGACTTCTGGGCAAGAACTGGGCTATGGAAAGTATTTTGGAAACATGTCTGTCTCTGTGTTGCAGACCTCTATTATCTCCCAAAGAGTGGACATGCATCTAAAAATTGAGAAACTTTTAAAAGCCTCTGGATATTCTTTGACCCTTGTTGTTTGGGACAAACTTTGTTTCTTTTGTCTTCTGTGTTTTCTCTATCAGAAACATGCAAAGGGTTGAATTTTATTAATCTTATTTAGAGTGTACTTGAACACTTAGAGGTTGTCATTAACCTTCCAAATGCTCTTGGGTATAAGAAGTATTTCACGATTAGTTTAAAATACATGGAAAAGATCTATGTTGAGAAAAAGAAAAAGAAAAACAAGTTTAAATAAGCCTTTTCTCTTGAACATTGCTCCTATCAAGAAATGATGCATATTTTTTAATATTTTAAATTTCTTTATTGATTAAAGATATCACATATTTGTCTTCAACTCCCCATTCCAGTCCCCCATCCTCCCCACTCATCTCCCCATCCCCTTATTGTCCTTGACTGCTGGTCCTTTGGTTGATCTTTCTCTTTTATCCCCACCCTCCCTTTGAGGTCCAACAGTCTGGCCCATGGCTCCTTATCTTTGGGTCTGTTCTTGTTCATCAGTCTATGTTGTTCGCCATTTCCCCTAGATGAGTGAGATCATGTCCTACTGGAAATATAAGAACCAAAAAAGAGACAAGCAATAATGGTTATTCTGAAAGGCATATGAATCAGTCTGTAGTGAGCTTCTTTGAAGAAATGATATTAAACACCTTTATGTTGTGGCCAAACTATTACTAGAGCTGTCTCTTAAATCAAACATGATATGTCTTTGAAGCTGGATAAACTTTCCAAGGGCAGCATAACCTCTACTCCACAAAGTTGGCTCCCATATCATCTCATACACCTCTGAACTATAAGTTTGAGGCAATTCATGAGTGTTTGCGGAAGAAACTACTTGCCCTGGCAACCTGGGCCATGAATACTGTTAGCATTCCAAAATATTCTTGTGGGAGAAAAAACAAAACCATTTTTATTCACTTGGTATTTTAAATTATATTTTATTGATTTTTTCTTTCTTTTTTTTTTTTAAATATATTTTATTGATTTTGTACAGAGAGGAAAGGAGAGAGAGAGAGCGAGCTAGAAACATCGATGATAGAGTCATTGATCAGCTGCCTCTTGCACACCCCCTGCTGGGGATATGCCCGCAACCAAGACGCATGCCCCTGACCGGAATCGAACCTGGGACCCTTCAGTCTCCAAGCCGAACTCTATCCATTGAGCCAAACCGGTCTCGGCATATTGATTTTTCTTACAGAGAGGAAGGGAGAGGGATAGAGAGCTAAAAACGTCGATGAGAGAGAAACATCGGTTTCAGCTCACTTGGTATTTTAAATTTATGTTTGTGACCTCTTCTTTTGTCTCTTTGACTAGTTTTATTCTCTTAGGTAAAATGAATACACAGCCGTTAATGTTTTATATATGTGTATATATATATATTGAATAATTATTATATAGAGATTAAAAAAAAATCTACCTATTTGTGAAGAAATAAACTTCATAAGAGGAAGTATGAAAGTAGAAATGCTTTATATTTTCTATACTTTAAGCATTCATTCTCCCTAGGGGTAATACTATCTCACAAATAATCTTAATTTTTGTTTTGGTTTCAGAATTTTTGTTGCATTAGCTAAGTTGTGAATATTTATTGACCATAGGATGAAATTAATAAGGCCAAAATTAATTTATCTAACTGTTTTACTTCAATGATACGTACTACTAGTATTCATGTCCTTCCAACTGTACCTGTTTTTTGTTTTGTTGTTGTTATACTTTTCCTAAGAGTTGTTCCTTTCACTTATTTCTTTGTAGTGCATAACCATTGGTTTTTTAAGTGAAGATGAAAATCTGATTTTTTAAAACTAAATTCCTAAACAAAAGAAGCCTCCCTACCCTTCTAGAGGTACTGTCACCTAGTGGAATGGTGGCAAAGGAGATGGAATTGGATTTGGCTGTGTTGAGATTGTGGTGCTGCCACTTACTAGCTGAGTGTTTCATCATGTTATTGCATGCATCTTTTTTCAATTTATTATAAACAAAATGTCCACACTCTTTTTCATGTGTGTGTGTGTGTGTGTGTGTGTGTGTATTTCTGAACTTCCCTGTAAGTTCTTTTCATCTCAATAATAAAGAACAGTGCAGTTATCTGGGCAAACATCCTCAGCATCCACACCTGTGTATGTTATATTCTATTAAGGTAATGTCCCACCAGTGAGCTTCTAAAAGCTGTTTTGAAAACTCAAAATTATCCAAAGACCTGGATAATGTCTCCAGTGTGGAAAGTAGAAAAAAATGGTGTTAAAAAGGAAAGTATCATTTGATAATGCCGATTTTGCCATAGATCTCAACCTAAAAGTATTACAGATATAAAAAGATTCATCTATTACTTAGATGATATGGTACCTATCTTTCTTCTGGAAATTGTCTACTAGTAAAATAGATGTTTTAACTTTTAGTCCAGGGCTTTATGCTTTATCTTCTAGGATTGTTTTCCCTCACTTTTTGTCATTTAGAGATTCTAATACATTATGTGCACAAATGAGCACTACATATGGTAACATGATTCAACCAGAGAAAATTCAAAACAGAGAAGTGAAATGGATCTGAAACATATTTTGTGAGTTTGTATTTGTTTTTGAAATGGAGAAAACCTCTACTATCAAGACAGACAAATTATCATAGATTTTTTTCTTTACAGAGTAGAAATACCAAGTCTAAAAAGAGATATAATAATACAGTATGATGTCCTGAAGGGTATGGATTATATGAATGGATGTATTAACTAAATTCCACAATATTGGAATTGCAGTGAGAGAGGAGCAGAAACAGTAGGGTCTGAGAGAATCCTGAAAAGATAAATTTTGTATTAGAATGATAATTCAATAGAATTTATGATCCCAATAAAAATGAGTTCTATCAAATTTTAGATAATCAAATAAAGTTTTGATAAATTTATGAATGATAGATCTAGATATAAATAGAAACAAATGTATTTAATATATATTTCTTGTCAATTCATCCTTATTGGAGATTGTTGAATTATAATTTTACTAAATGTAAGATAGCATGTTAATCTTTCAAGGAAATGTTGGAAACCTCTGTCTGACTTTAAAGCTCATATTTCTGCTTACTTTATGTTCTAATTACATAATAATTTATTATCACTATATCTTATTCTTTTCTCTCCTAATCTTCAGATTGGGATAATGTGCAATAACCATGTATTTCCTCAAATCCATTGTGGCATCATTTTCAAAGAGCACAAAATTGGAAGGACAACAGATTTGTCCCAGCTTAAAATTTCCTTGAATTATTGTTGCTTATGTATTTATAGTTGACTAAAATTTCTTATTAGACTATGTTTTCTTTTTCTTGTAGCACACATTTATGAATTTTCTCTGTTTGCTTAAAATATTATACTCTTATGAGCACATAGTTATTATAGTTCTCAGGCTAATAAAAATATACCTTTCTATTATGAAAAGAGCCAGTGAGATAGTGTGAACATCTGATATCACTAAAATAAAACATAAAGTCTACTTTTGAAGTCAGGTAGACCTAGAAATTTCCTGTTTCCAATATCTCCTTACGCATCTCATCTGTCCTTTTTGAGCTTTAGTGATTTCCCAAAATGGGAGGGAATGGTGGACTCTAACTCAGATATTTTGTTGTAATAACAAAAGTAGTGTATGAAATAGACGTCGTCGTCGTCATCTTCATCATCATCATCATCATCATCGCCACTGTCACCATCACTACCATATAAAGCCTCTGCATAGAGAACCTAATTCCCATATTTATATTCTTAAACTTGTCCTTACCAATAACTTCAAAACCTTCATAATCTCGCCTTTCTAATATCTTACCCTTCACTACTAACTCTTTCTTCCTGCCCATTTCCTTCAGTACCTGAGCTATTCTATCCCATCAACCCCAATGGTGCTATGCATCTACTAATGCTGCCACTCACCACTGCTCCCTTCATGCCACCTTTCCCTCCTCACCGCCCCAAGTATCAGATTCAATGATTATCACTTCCTTGCATACAGTTTCACTCGCATACCTTTCACTCCTGTTCCTGTATACCTTGGTGAGACCAGGCTGGTCAAAGTTGGCTCTCCACCTGCTCAGTGCCTACATCTGCACAGCTGGATGGAACTTTAGGAAAACGTGCTGCAGGACTGACTGGCCTTTTTAAATTCATGATCAGTAATCTCAAGGGCAGCCCTTAAGCTGCCTGGTAACCATATTATATTCTGTTGCCTCACTCCAGTCTGTCTCCCTTCCTATGAGATGATTATTTTTTTTATTGAACCTTCATTCACAAAATCCACTATCATTCCCTCATTAATACTTCATCCCAGGTGATAACTTTGATTCTTACTTCCTTTACAAGGCCAAAGCAATCAGAACTGTCACATGTTCCTATTGCCACATTTTCTCACCTGTTCACATCTGGGCTTATATACTTTACCTTCTCTGCTATAGTGGATATACCTTCTCTAGCTAAGCTCACCCCCTGTACTCACACATTTTATCTTACTGTTCACTGTTGAAGGACTGTCCTACAGATGAAATTTTTTTCTTCTGCCTCCTTCAACAGCAGTAGTTTCCATTACAACCCATAACACACAAACATAATATTATATCTTTCAACGTGGGAAAAACAAAAGACCCATGAGAAACATTCTCTAGACCCATATTTTCTGTCAGCCACATTCCATTTCCATCCTTTTAAGCAAAATTTCTTGGAAAGTATTGCTAGATTTATTATGGCTAATTTCTTTAACCCCATCTCTCATTTGAAAAAACCTCTATTATCAGATTAGTGGTCATTTCTCAGTCCTAACCACACCTGATTTTTCAGCAGCATTTGATATAGTAGCTCATCATTCTCTTTCATTAAACATTCTTAATTTTACTTATAAAAACCACACTTGTGTTTTTCCTTTGATGCTATCCTGTTTCCCCAAAAATAAGACAGTGTCTTATATTATTTTTTTCTCCCAAAGTTGCGCTAGGTCTTATTTTAATATTTATTTTTCATGCATCTTTATTTCCTCAAACTATCAACATTGGAGTGCTCTTGGATTTTTCCCCCTCTTTTCTATATGTACTTGCTCCTTAGGTGATTCACACTTTCTCATGAATTGAACTATAATTTATAAGTGGATGCCTCTCACATTTCTATCTCCATTCATAATCTCCCTGAACTCTAGAGCTGTGTATGAATCTCCTTTCAACATTTCCACTTAAATGCCTGACAGGCATCTCTAACTTATCCTGTCTAAAACTGACCTCCTGATTTTCTCCCCCAAACCTGCTGATCAGGTGAAAAAAAAGGTTGCAGCCATCACTGATTTTTCTTTTCTTTTTTTTTTTCTTTATTGTTCATATTATTACAGATGTTCCTCTTTTTTCCCCCCTTCATTGCTCCCCTCCACCAGATTCCCACCCCACCCTCTGCCCTTTCCCCACCCATCATTGTCCTCATCCATAGGTGCACAGTTTATGTTCAGTCTCTTTCCACACACCCATCTCCCCCTTTCCCTGAGAATTGTCAGTTCACTCCCCTTCCTTACCTCTGATTCTATTATATTCAATAGTTAATATTGTTCATCCAATTAAAATAAATTTTTTTTTGTTTTTTGTTTTTAGATTCACTTGTTGATAGTTACATATTTGTTGTCCATAGTTTTTATCTTTATTTACTTTCTCTTCCAAAAGAACCACCTTCAGCAATTCATATAATTCTGGTTTGGTGGAGATGAACTCCTTTAGCTTTTTTTTAATTTTTATTGGTGAAGCTTTTTATCTGGCCTTCAATTCTGAGTGATAGCTTTGCTTTGTAGATTATCTTTGGCTGTAGGTTCTTACTATTCATCACCTTGAATATTTCTTGCCATTCTCGTCTGGCCTGCATGGTTTCAGTTGAGAAATCAGCTGACAATTGTATAGGTGCTCCTTTATAGGTAACTACCTGCTTTGCTCTTGCTGCTTTTAATATTCTCTCTTTGTCTTTTGCTCTTGGAATTTTAATTATGATTTGCTTGGTCTGGTCTTCTTTGGATTCCTTTTGTTTGGAGTTCTGTGTGCTTCCTGGACTTATAAGTCTAATTCTTTCACCAGGTGGGGGAAGATTTCTGTCACTATTTCTTTCAGTATGTTTTCGATATCTTGCTCTCTCTCATCTTCTGGGACCCCATAATTCTGATGTTGGTTCGCTTGAAGTTGTCCCAGAGGTTTCTAACATTATCTTCAACTTTCTGGATTCTCTTGCCTTCTTGCGTCTGCGGAGGAGTGTCTTCTGGCTCTTCATGTTCCAAATCTTTGACTTGATTCTTGTGATCTTCCCTTCTGTTTTTAGGACTCTGTAGAATATTTTTTATTTCAGACAATGTATTCTTTATTTCTTATTGATCCCTTATTATTTCTTGTTGATCCCTTATTATTTCTAGTTGATCTCTTTTCATATCCTCATAGGTCTCGTTTATTTTATCGGCCTTTTCTAGAAGATTCTTGAACAACCTTATAAGTGTGGTTTTGAACTCTATATCCAGTCGCTTTTTGTCCTCCATTTCTTTCATTTGTGATCTATTTCCTTGTCTTGCATTTTTGCAGCTTCTCTGATGGGGCAGAGTTTCAGGGTGGAGCCTACAGCCTTGGCTTCCGTCAGCCACGTCAGCCATGCCCTATGCGGCTCCTGAGTCTCAGTGTTCCTTAGTGTCCTTCAGTACTTGTTGCAAGTACCTCTGAGAGTGAGGTGCCCTCAAGTTTCACCTACTACCAAACAGTCTAGTCTTTCCCCCAATGACCCCAGAACTGGGGTTCAGTTCAGTTGGAAGTGGGGTTGGACGTGGGGTTCAGAGCAGTCTGGAGCATTTGTCTCCTTCCCGCCAGGGCAATCCCACGGCACAGCCAACCGTCCCTTCTCTGCGATCAATGTGCACGCCTCTGGGGGCTCTGCCTTTTGCCACTCCCCCAGGGTTCCGCCTTACAGCCCAGTCTCCCTCTGTATGAGCCTGGGTCCCCGGGGTCTGGCCTAGAACTGGGGTTCAGAGCAGTCATAACTGAGGCTCAGCTGTGCCTTTACTCAAAATTCACCTTCCCAGGGAAGTCTTTCCGGGCTAGCCTATCTAAAATTTTAACACCATACCCACACAATCCTATCTTCCTTTGTACTTTTCCTTGTGTAGCACTTCTCACTGATGTTTAGTTTTTATAACAATGGTACTGTCTTATAGAGCTTGCTGTGATGATACAAATGCTCTTTAAATTTGATTGTCAATACATGTTATCTACTATTCACATGTGGTTATTGAACGCTTTAAATGTTTGTTAGTTTAAGAAAGGAATTGATTTTTTATTGTATTTCATTTTAATTTAAATGAAACAAACAAAAAGCAACTCTCAGTTGGCTAATGGCTACCATATTAGATAGTGGAGATTTAGAAGATAAATTTACAGCCCCTCAGTGAAATATAAATTTAATGAGAGCAGGGACGTTTCCCCCCATTTTGCTTATTCTTGTATCCCTGATGGGTCAGTAGGTGCTGGGGCATTGTGGATGCTTAATATTTTTTGAAGGATGAACAAATATGACGATAATCAAGGATTATCAAAATTATTGTAGTCATCATGAAGTAAGCTGTGAAAGATGGGTCATATTCCTAGATATGCTATTCTATAGTGGTGTGAATTTTTAGGAGTCACTTCCTTTCCCAGAACCCAAGTTTCTCCATTTATTTATTTTTCATTTTATAAATGTGTATCGAGCTCTTCCTATGTGTCAGGAATTATGGTAAATATTGATGCACAAAGATGAAGAAAACATGGTCCCTAACCAGGAGTTTTGTCCACACAGGAAGAAAAAGAAGTAAAAAATTATTAAATCTGTGTGAGAATTCTAAAGACAATTTAGGATATGAACTGCTCTGGGAGGAGAGAAAAGAAAAAGAGAAAAAGGCAGCCCTAATCGTCAAAGCAACAAATAGCTGGTGGAAAGGGGAATGGCAAGCACTACTGGAGGACAGAGAGGATTTATAATGTTTAGAGTCAGCCTTTTAATGTGAGGGTAACAGAGACCATATTTGAAATTCATACCTCCCTATAACATAAAATGTGGCTCTCTGAGCACAAGGCGCTGTGTAATAATGACTTCATGTGCTATTATGAGGGCACAGTGTAAATATACAGGAAATTCTCTTATAAATTCTGAAATCCTTCTGCAACTTTCTATTACAAAGTTCTAAAACCAATAGTCATTTTTAATTGTTGTTCCTCTATTTGTATTGCTTTTTAATTTCCATTGTCTTTTCATGTATGTCAGAATAGTCAGCGAAGATTCTACAAATTCTTTTTTCATTCCTAAATAGGCATTCAGGCTATAAAAACCGACAATGAAAAATTTAATGGTGAAGGTAAAAATATATGTTTATATGATGTCTATCTATCTATCTATCTATCTATCTATCTATCTATCAATCATCTGTCTTTGGCTTTAATATTATAAATACCACATCAACTCATAAGCAGTCACACACACTTTCCAATAAAACTGTAGAGCAGAAAAGCCTGGAAGACCAGAGCAGGGTAGAGCGGCTTCTCGTAGCGCATCAGTGGACTTCAGCTTTTGTGCCGGCCTCTCATTCTAGTGCTGAGGATTGGATGACAGTGGAAGAATGAATGCTGTTAATGCGGGGAAGCAGGGCGCTGTTTCACCTTTCACACCAGCCAAAGAACATATCTGGTGTCTCCCCTGAAACTTTAGCTTGTCGGCACAGTTCACCGTCAGTTTTCAGGTGCACACATCTTTAAAGAAAGAAGAAAATAAAGTTATCAAATAAGAATAATAAAAATAATATTAACAATATGTTTAAACAACCACATCTCAAGTTTTTCTTCAGGTTAACCTTCATGTTTGACATCTCTAAGCCTTTCAAAAAGTATGAGCAGTTAGTCCGTCACCCTCCTTAGCACCGTTTAACCAAGCTACTCGTTTTTTTGTCTTCTTAATCGTCTCTCATAAATCAGTCTCTTAGCCTTTTAGACATTCCACTTGTTTCTCCCATTTACTTCTTCCTACTGTGTTCTTATTATTTTATTTTTTCAGTGTTGACAATTTCCGGGGCACTGTTCAAAACATAACATCTTTCTTTTCAGAGGTGTGGCTCAAATTGCCACGCTGTGTTATTGTGGTCTCAGCAGAACCTGGAAAGAAGGGGGAGTAGCCCATTTCAATCAAGTCTGGGATATGTGGAGGAGATAAAAACTGAATTAGTGGGTAGAATTCAGAAGCATTTTTCACCTCAATTTTGTCTTTTCCCTGACTGTGTTTAATGTTATCATCAGTTATGATGAGGGATGAGTCCATGTCACCAATTTGGGTTGTTTTGGGTCTATGGGTTTTCAGAATGCTTCCTTGCACTCCAGTGGCATTCACACAGAAAAAAACAAGCAACTTGAAACTCTTTTGGGCCATTGGGATTTAAAGAATGGCTATTTTCAATGGCCAGAGTGTGTGTTTTTTAATCAATATTTTAATCTATTTTGAAAACAGAATATTGAAACATTTTAGGTATAGACAATCTAATTACTATTATCACAGCCCTTGGATACTGAAATATATGGTCTAAAATCTTATTGGAAAATTTCTGATGCACTAGATTTTAATGACTCTGTCCATAATGAGCAAGTGAATAACTAACATTGGGAATTAAATCTGACTTATAATATAGGGTCCCTCATCTTTAGGCGATCAGGATGCTGGCTATGATGGTACAGGTATGCTTTGCTTTACCTTTCTGTCCAAAGATCTAGCACCTGCAAGCCAACTCCTCCAAAGGCTCACCAATTGAGTGATCATCTGTGAAATCTTTGAAAAAAATATAAGAACTTTGTGTGATGCAACACATGGAAATAAGATTGTCTGGAGATTTATCCTTCATGGACAATGCATAAGTGGATCAGAATAGAGATATGCAAAGGTAGTTTAAGTAATAAGAAAGGAACTCTAGGTTGTAATAGCAATCATACTAAATCAATCTATTTGTTTATTTCTCCAAATAAGAATTATAACAGGTCACGAGGCAATGTTATCAGTATTTTTCCAAACAGTATCTAGTGTTGAGTGAACTTTCGCCAAGTCATATTGAGTTATAATTCTGTTAGCAAGATCATTGAAAATATGAAGTGGAAATAAATGTTGTACTGAGACAGCCTTGGCCAGTTTGACTCAGTGGATGAGAGTTGGCCTGTGGCTGAAAGGTTTTGGGTTTGATTCTGTTCAAAGGCATGCACCTCAGTTGCAAGCTTGATCCCCAGTCCCATTTGGGGTGTGGGTGGGAGACACCAGTGGGTGAGTCTCTCTCACATTGATGTTTCTTTTTCTCTATCTCCCCTTCTCTTCCACTCTCTCTTAAAAAATAAATATAAATATAAATATAAATATAAATATAGGGTCGGCAGCTAAGTAATTGCGGGTTTCACACACATATGGCCTCAGTTGAATTTTTAGGTTTGCAGACGTAGTACAAATGTAAAACACATTTTGTTATTTGGTAGTTGGCTATTCAGCTGTTAATCAGTGAAAAAAGTTTTTTGATCTGTTTTGTAGTTTTCGTTTGGCGTTCGTTGAAAAATGGAAAATCAAAAGGAACATTTTCGTCATATTTTGCTTTTTTATTTCCACAAGGGAAAAACGCATTGCAAGCTCATAAAAAGTTATGTGCTGTTTATGGTGACGAAGCCTTAAAAGAACGGCAGTGTCAAAATTGGTTTGCCAAATTTCGTTCTGGTGATTTTTCACTCAAAGATGAAAAACGCTCTGGTCGTCCAGTTGAAGTTGATGACGCCCTAATCAAAGCAATAATCAATTCGGACTGTCACAGTACAACACGTGAGATTGCAGAGAAGCTTCATGTATCACATACATGCATTGAAAATCACTTAAAACAACTTGGCTATGTTCAAAAACTCGATACATGGGTTCCTCACGAACTGAAAGAATCACAGTTAACACAACGCATTAGCAGCTGCGATTTGCTAAAGAAACGTAATGAAAATGATCCATTTTTAAAACGACTGATAACTGGCGATGAAAAATGGGTTGTTTACAACAATATCAAGCGGAAAAGATCGTGGAGCAGGCCAGGTGAACCAACTCAAACAACATCAAAAGCTGATATTCATCAAAAGAAGGTTTTGTTATCAGTTTGGTGGGATTACAAAGGAATTGTCTACTTTGAACTCTTACCACCCAACCGAACGATCAATTCTGATGTCTACATTGAACAACTAACGAAATTAAACAATGCAGTTGAAGAAAAGCGGCCCGAATTGACAAATCGAAAAGGTGTTGTATTCCATCATGACAATGCAAGGCCACACACATCTTTGGTCACTCGGCAAAAATTAATGGAGCTTGGTTGGGATGTTTTGCCACATCCACCAAATAGTCCTGACCTTGCACCATCTGATTACTTTTTGTTTCGATCTTTACAAAACTCCTTGAATGGTAAAAATTTCAATAATGATGATGATGTCAAATCGTACCTGATTCAGTTTTTTGCTAATAAAAACCAGAAGTTTTTTGAACGTGGGATTATGATGCTGCCTGAAAGATGGTAAAAGGTCATTGATCCAAATGGGCAATACATTACAGAATAAAGTTATTTAGTTCCATGAAAAAATTGTCTTTGATTTTCTTTAAAAAATCCGCAAGTACTTAGTTGCCGACCCAATATAAATATAAATATAAATATAAATATAAATATAAATATAAATATAATATCCTTGTATGAGGATTAACAAAAAAATATTGTACTGGCATGGAATAAAAAAATGCATGTATAGGTGGAGTGGAATGAGTATTATGTCATGGGAAAGATGAATTAGTCTTTGGGGATGACTTTTCTGGTGTCACCACAGGCTGACTCAGTCAGTTGAGTACTGGAAGAGTGAGGACAGGTGTTTTGAGAACAGAAGAAGTAGTATGTAAAATCTCAGACAATGGGAAGGCTAGCTTATTTGAAAAGCATATAGCAGTATTGAGACACTGTTAAGATGACACTTGAAGCTTTTTAAAGGGACCAGTCAGTACAATCCTATGATTTTTTTCTACAGCAATTTTTAGGTCTTTGTGTGTAGAAAAGGGGATATGCTTGAGGTCATCATGGGTTACTTATTTTCCAGATGAACATTATGGAGGTAGGAGTAAAAGAATCAAGAATCCTTTCAAAGGAGTTGCAAGAATTATCATTTGAGTTTTACAAGGGAAAGAAATGTAGGAGAATTTGATATATGTTACAGGTTGGAGGGGGAGCAATAGCATCTATGGATTGGAAACCTTGATGAGATTGACAAATTGTTAATGGCAAGAGTGAGAGTAAGTGAAATGAAAGGGCCAGGTTGGTGAGGGGGTTATTTACATTTGAATGGCAGGAGGACTGTAGTGCCATATTAGTTGATTCCAACTATCACCATTCTGTGCATCATTGGAATAGGATGCTACACAAAGAGAAAGGCAAAAATCAGGGGAAATGAAAAACATGAAGAAATGTAGAAGCCACATATATATATATTGATGTCCCTTAGAAAAATTATTGGCAGTGAAATGGAGATAGACACTTATCCTTGTGCCAACCATGAAAGTGTGAGGGGCATAGAGACCCAGATGCCAGCAGATAACAGCAAGAAGAAGATTAGAGATAGTGCTCTTACTTGATGGAAATGGCTTCACAGAAGCACATCTTATATAATAAAAGCCTAATATGCTAAGTGTCCCATCATGGAGTCGGTTGTTCAACCAATCAAAGCATAATATGCTAATGATATGTTAAGGCTGCTCAACCCCTCGCTATGACGAGCAATCACCACCAAGGGGACATAGAGTTGACCAGTTGACCAGTCGCTGTGTTGTATACCGACCATGATGGGGAAGATGCTCTGACCAGTAGATGAGCTTCCTGCTGAGGTCCGGATGAGCAAGATGAGCCAGACATACCCTGGAGCCCTCCCGTGGTTCCCTCCCTGGCTGGCCAACCTCCTGCATCCTTCCTCGGCCCTGATCATGCACTGGTGGTGTCCCTCAGCCTAGCCTATGCCCTCTCACAATCCAGAACCCATTGGAGGATGTCAGAGAGCCAGTTTTGCCCTGATCCCGAAGGCCAGTGAGAATTAACCAAATTCCCACAAATTTGTGCACTGGGCCTCTTAGTAGACTTATAAAAAAAAAAAAAAAAAAAAGAGCATTGGGAGAGAGGAAGTTTAGAGGTTGACAAAACAGGGAGAACCCTTATGCCACTTCCTGTCTTTGAAGTTCTTATGTGGGAGATAAAATACTGAAAGGCTGTCAAGAGAGGTCATTTTGTAGTGGAATAGCCATAACACCCAAAAAAGCCAAACAACAAACAAGAGAATTAGAGGTCCATAGTCTATAGCAGAAAAGTAGAAAGTAGAGAGTGTTGGGTAATGGATTTAATTGATAACATGGATATGTAAGATCACCTTGGAGTTAGGATAAACAGGAATTTTAAACATAAGTACTAGGCCAGATAGAGGAATGTGGGCACTCACATAGTTTTATGTTCCTGTTTTCTGTAGTGACATGGTGGCATCCACTGCATAATCTCCACTTAGCACAGACAACAGTGTGGCCTTGATGGCTGTGAGCAGCTTTTTAGACAGCATGTCACAGTCTGCCAATAAATGAGAGTGACTTGAGCTAGGATGGCAAGTGGTCAGTATGAGCTTGCCCCCAAGAAGATGGATATGTTCTCAGAATCCTGACAAAATAGTATTTGAGTTTTCAAGACAGTGTTGTAGATAATGAATGCCACATTGCGAGACCTATGGGGTGAGGTTCAACCATAGTTCCCCCTGAAAGGACACACACTGCTATCCATTGTGGCATACTTCTCTTTTTTTTATAACACAGGAAAGTAGAAAGCTAGAAATTAGGAAAATTTACTAACCTATGAAACAAGGTAATATCTAATAGGTAAGTGACCTACAAAGGTATTTATTTGATATTGTGTTTCCAGTATATCTAATCTAATACTTTAATCATTTTGTCAATTAAAAATTACAAAGTACTTTTCCACCTCAGATTACTAGTGATGTCATTAAGTTGGTGAAAGTCTTGTCATATATGTTTCATCACTGCATACTCAATGTATTGTCATTAATCATGCCAATGCATGGTTTATCTTCCTCTGACTGGCTTATTTCGCTTAGCACAGTCATTTCCAGGTCCCTCCTAGCTGTCTTGTAAGTCTTTCTTTTTTATAGCTGCATAGTATTGCATGTGCAAATGTACCATAGTTTCTTTATCTACTCATCTGATGGGCACTTGGGCTATTATAAATGTTATATTATATTAGATATTATAAATGTTATATTATAAATGAAGAAACTGCCCTTATCTTAAGACTTTGCCAGAAAATCTCAGTGACAAAAACAGCAATATAAAATCAGTGTAGTATTTTAAAATTTATGATGTTTTTTAATATATATTACCTCGTTTGAATTTTGATCAACTATGAGTTTGGGGAAGGACATGATCATCATGTTGTAGATTTCAGAACTGAAGTTCAGAAAGGCCAAGTGACTGGCAGAAGATCACAGGACTATCTGCAGGAAAATGAGCCTTGTATCCCCAAGCTCAGTGCTTTGAAGTGTTTGACAGCAGGATAAGTGTCCCAGATACAAGTCCTATTAATTTTCTCTCTACTTTTTCAAATCCTTGAGTTTGTTGGCTATCTAAGCACTTTGATTTAAAATGAAAAGACCACATGCTAGTCTTTGCTCCAGTATTTGTTAGCCATGTGACCCTCCTGAGAGTCTGACTTCTTTATCTGTAGTCAGGTTATGATGCAGCTCTTGGCTGGGTACACAGAGGTCATGTGACCCACACTCAAAAGGGAAAGTGCTGGGAAAATAAGTGAGTACTGTTGTAACTATAAAGACCTACTATTTCATAATACTTTGACATTTTGTCATGAGGATTGCACACTCAGGTAAAGACAGAGGGTCAAACCTTTACTCCACCATCAATCCAAGGCAAATCCTTGAACCAAAGTGATAATCTTTTTTGGCCACTGTAAAATAATAATTTTTGAGTGATGTTTATATCACTAAAGTAGTTATATTTATACTAGAGGCCCAGTGTCCCTCAGCCCAGCCTGCACCTTCTCCAATCTAGGACCTCTCAAGGGATGTCCAAATGCCTGTTTTGTCCCCAACCCAGAGTGGGGGGACAAAACGGGCATTTGGACATCCTTCTCACAATCCAGACCTGCTGGCTCCCAACCACTTGCCTGCCTGCCTAATTGCCCCTAACCACTTCTGCCTGCCAGCCTGATCACCCCCTAACCACTCCCCTGCCAGCCTGATTGATGCCTAACTGCTCTCCTGCCAGCCCGATTGCCACTAACTTCCTTCCCCTGCTGGCCTGGTCACCCCTAACTGCCCTTTATTTACCAGTCTGGTTGCCCCTAACTGCCCTCATCTGCCAGCCTGGTAACCCCTAATTGCTCTCCCCTGCTGTCCTGGTCACCCCCAACTCCCCTCCCCTGCTGGCCCAGTCACTCCTAACTACCCTCACCTGCAGGCCTTGTCCTTCCCAACTGAACTCCCCTGCATGCCTGGTTGCCTCCAAGGGCCCTCCCTTTTAGTCCTGGTCTCCACCTACCCCTCTCCAACTGCCCTTCCTTGCATGCCTGATCACCTGAACTGCCTTCTCTTGCAGGCCTAGTCCCTCTTAACTGCCCTCCCCTGCTGGCCATCTTTTGGCAGTCATCTTATATCCACATGGGGGCAGCCATCTTTGACCATATGGGAATGACCATCTTGTGTGTTGGAGTGATGGCCAATTTGCATATTACTCTATTATATAAGGTATTACAGATGTTAATGAGACATCAGATGGGATAAACAGGTGTGAAGCTCTTTATATACTGGAAAGGTGCTATGCAAATATAAATATATAGAGAAAAGCCTTATTAGTATGCAGCAAATTTAAAAATGTTTTTTAGTCCTATGTCAAAAATTATAATGGTTCCTGAACCTTTATGTGTGTTTTTTTTTTTAATATATTTTATTGATTTTTTTTTTGCCCCCCTCTCTCCCTCCCATACATACCCTCCCTCCCCAGAGTTTTATGTCCATTGGTTGTACTTATATATGCATGTACACAAGTCCTTCGGTTGATCTATTATCTCCCCCAGATCTTCCTCCCCTCTCCACTGTAATTTGACAGTCTGCCTGTTGCTTTACTGTCTCTATATCTGTCTCTTGGTTCATCAATTTATAATGTTCTTTATCATCCACAAATGAGTGAGGTCATGTGGTGTTTCTCTTTCATTGATTGGCTTATTTCACTCAGCATGATGTTCTCCAGTTCTATCCAGGTTGCTGCAAATGATGAGAATTCCTTCTTTTTTATGGCAGCATAGTATTCCATTGTGTAGATGTACCATAGTTTTTGGATCCAATCATCTGCTAACGGGCACCTAGGCTGTTTCCAAATTCTGGCTATTGTAGATTGTGCTGCTATGAACATAGGGGTGCATATATCCTTTCTGGTTGGTGTTTCTAGTTTCTTGGGATATATTCCTAGAAGTGGGATTACTGGGTCAAATGGGAGTTCCATTTTCAGTTTTTTGAGGAAACTCCACACTGTTCTCCACAGTGGTTGCACCAGTCTGCATTCCCACCAGCAGTGCACGAGGGTTCCTTTTTCTCCGCAACCTCGCCAACACTTGTCGTTTGTTGATTTGTTGATGTTGGCCATTCTGACAGGAGTGAGATGGTACCGCATTGTTGTTTTGATTTGCACCTCTCGGACAATTAGTGACTTTGAGCATGTTTTCATGTGCCTTTTGGCCTTCCTTCTGTCTTCTTTTGAAAATATTCTATTTAGGTCCATTGCCCATTTTTTAATTGGATCATTCATCTTCCTTTTATTTAGTTGTATAAGCTGTCTGTAAATGTTGGAGATTAAACCTTTATCAGTGATATTATTTGCAAATATGTTCTCCCACACAGTGGGCTTTCTTGTTGTTTTGTTGATGGTTTCTTTTGCTGTAAAAAAGCTTTTTATTTTGATGTAGTCCCATTTGTTTATTTTCTCTTTAGCTTCCATTGCCCTAGGGGCAGTATCAGTGAAGAAGTTCTTTTGGCATACGTCTGAGATTTTGCTGCCTGTGGATGCTTCTAGTATTTTTATGGTTTCCCGTCTGATGTTTAAGTCTTGTATCCATTTTGAGTTTATTTTTGTGAATGGTGTAAGTTGGTGATCTAGTTTCATTCTTTTGCATGTGTCTGTCCAAATTTCCCAACACCATTTATTGAAGAAACTGTCTTGACTCCATTGTATATTCGTGCCTCCTTTGTCAAATATTAATTGAGCATATTGATTTGGGTTGATATCTGTGTTCTCCATTTATGTGTTCTAAAGACAATTAGCCAAAGCAGGTATATGAAAAGGGTGCAATGCAAAAAAGACCATATGTGACAAAATTTTGCTTATCTCCATATATTTTTTTCCCTTCCTCAGGAAGTTTCAACCTCTTTCTAATTTTATTTATTAATATTCTCAAATACTCAATGTTCTCATTTTTCTGCTGCTTTGTAAGGGACTTCATAAAAGTTGAACTGACATCCCTTACTGATACCTCCCTTCATGTATAAATCATCAGCCCATTCACTCCATTAAAGTGACTGCATGCTTGAGCTAGATCCAGCTAGACTTCTAGCCCAGTCATCTCTAGCCTCCTTACCCTCCCTGCCAACACCAGTTTTGCAAAAGAGAAGGGTGTTAGGTGAAGGGTTGTTTTCTTTACCAGTTGACATAAGAGATCACTTTATAACGTCTTTGTTGATAAAGCATGCAGTTCATTCCCACTGGTATGTGCAAACAAACCTCTGAAGTTGCCAATTCAAGGAAAACCCAAGATGATGAACAAACATATTTAAATGGTAACTATACACCATCAGTGTGTACAAGTATGGTGAGTTACCTCAATTCAAACCAGACTTATTGACTATAGAGAAAAATCCATAGTGTAATCTGGGAAATTCAGGTTAGAATCACAAATATTTCTAAAATTTTTTTAAGTTTATAGTTGATGATGTGTATTGGGGGACCTCATAATTTTTAATTTTATTTATGTAATTAGATATTTTTAAGTGTTATGTTCTAAAGAAAAAAAATTATATAAAAGATGAGCTTAAGTTGTTTTATTGTTTTTAATCACATTAAAAATCCTCATGTATTGCTACAATATAAGTTTATACATTCATGTATTACTCTCTTGTTTCTTAAAATTCAACTTGAAGTTTTCTTTTCCCTGACACCAGCAATAAAGCCCAGTGCATTTCCTATATAATTAAATCATTTTGAAAAGATTTTAAAATGTGATACAAAAACGAATGCAAAATTGTCTTTTATAGCTCATGAATATATTTTGAAGGCTCCCTGGGTATTTAGGGTGGCAGGTAGCTGAGGTATAAATAGTATACCAGTACAAGGTTCCTGAAAATTATTTTGATTTGAGGCATATTTAATTTCTAACTCAAATACATAGTTTTTATATTGGAAGAAATACCTTTTTTTGCTATTAGAAAACCTAAATAATATTCTCATCACAAGCATAACATGCTATATCCTTCCTGAAGTCGGAGTATTTCATTGGATCATTTTAATGTGCTCTAGCTGAGGACTATCAATATCACTCTTCAGATGAGAGGTGGTTCCAGTAATGCCTGCTGTCTAAACATCATTTGTAATACAAATGGCAGGGGAGTCGGTGGCTTAATGGGTACTAATTTATTTTGAATTTATGATGCATTGCAGCCATTATAAAGAACTGAGCTGCTTTTACAACAGTTCATGGGGAAATAAGAGTTCTGTTTGTGGTTGGTTTTATTTCGTGGTGTCAGATTGGAAAATATACCCATTTTAAAAGAAAGAAAAGGAAAAGTCTGCACTAAAATGAGATTAGGGTGGAAGTCTGCCAGTGCTATGTAACAGTTCTCATACACCATTCTGTATGCCACTGTGCCTGACCATATGTTACCACAGGGTGATTTTATATGGTCCCACTGGCTTTGCATTATATTCAAACATAAATTTAATGCAACTTTTAAATCATTTTTTTGAAACATTGTTTCTTAATATATTTTTATCATGAAATATTTCAAAATAAATAAGGCATTATACATTTAATATAATGGAGGTTGCCAGATATTTAAATGCTCACCACATTAGAGTAAAATTAAACTACGAATGATTGGCCCTGTAGAAGGAAAGGGAAGCCACGGCATTCTTTTTCCATCTACTTGAGTAACAGGATTTGGGTGGGAATAAGTATACTAATGCATGATTTCAGTAAGAATGCAAGGTAACAGGTGGTAATATTTATTCCCAGTAGACAGTAAGCGATTTATTCCCACATCTGACAATAGATGGAGTCAATGGCTGGAAATTTAAAAGGAAGGCTCCTAGGACAGACCATGAAGGACGTGGTGAGAGGTTAAGCTGATCTTAAAGGAAAAGAAAATATAAAAGCACATATAAGACAAAAGAATAAGAATTGCTAGAGGTTAGATGGCATTCAGAAAACAAAACAAAATTCTGCACATGTTGAAAGTAATTTCAAACACAATATGCAAATTTGAAATTATAGTAGTCACCACGGTCCATTGAAGGGTGAGCTTTTGTGGTGAACTAATGCTTCTCCCAACCTTCAGGGCTGGATTGGTCTAGGGGGTTATAGATTGTCTCTTATTGCAGTATAAACTGCTGCAGACACCAACCATTCAGCTGAATAACCCCTCCCACCAAACAGCAGTCTGGGAAAACATCACATTAGGACCCTAACAAAGGAACTTTTAACTAGCCTTATTAGAATCCCACTGCCTAGTTCTGCCTGGCAATTAAAAGCATTTTGTTCCTTATCACTGTTTAGCCTTTAGTGCTAAACATAAATCCCCCTGATCATTATCCTCATGCCCACCTTTTCCCACAGGCTGATCATGTTTCTTCAATGATTTCCAGTCTCACACTAACATCCTTCCCATTGAGCACCTGCAAATGCTTTGATTTTGGCTATCTCATCCTCTGGTCTCTACAGTTTCAGCCTCTTTCAATGAACAAGCACTATGGCTCCTTTTCCTAAGCTAATCCTGGCTTCTTTTCTGACTCCACTTTCTCTCAGGAGGAGATTGCGTGTTGTCTCCCAGTATTTTAACAGTAGGTTACCAACATCCTCCCCACCCACTCGGAGACTGGGTATACATTGCAAGTCAGCATCAAATGGAATGCACAATTCAGTTGACCTCATCTGCCTAATTCTATCCACTAGGCTATCTTTGAAAAAGTTTTGGTCCATACCTAAAAGTTTGAAGAATAGCAATGATGTTGCTTGTTACTCTATAAAATCATTGACACATTTAAATAGAAGTGTTATAATAAATTAAAATGCTAATGTGTTAGCTGATTGCATTATGGAGAAAGAGGAACTTCACACCAGGTTATTGGCATTCTTAGTTGTGATTATTGCTTAGTAATGGACCTTTAAAAATAATCAATGCAATCTCTAAAATCCTTTTCCTCTTGTAATATCATTTAAATAATTTTATTATTAATAAAGGTTGATGTTCCGCAATTGCTCTGGCTGGGATGAAAATGAGCTGACTTTTTGAGGAACTGGGAAAATTAAATGGGACTTTTCCTTTTTTTCTATTTTTCTAATGGCATTGCTGTGGTACGAAGACACTAGACTCTTATTTGTTAAAATATATTTTTATTGATTTTACAGAGAGGAAGGGAGAAGGACAGAGAGCTAGAAACATCAATGAGAGAGAATCAGCTGCCTCCCACATGCCCCCTACTGGGGATTGAGCCTCAAACCCAGGCATGAGCCCTGACCGTGACCTCATGGGCTGACACTCAGCCACTAAGCAACACTGGCCAGGAAACACAGGCATTTAAAAAAAAATTTTTTTTTTGGTGACTTGGCCTCTTTACCTCAAACAAGTTTTCTCATCTCTGAATTAGTGTTCCTGTTCCTGGTAGGAAAGGATAATTGACTTTGGCTCTGATTTTCTTTCTATCTTGCCAACTCATGTACCAGCAGAACTCCTGGAACAGTTTGCTGCTTCTTTAATGTTTTAATAGCTTAGCTTGTGTCCTATAAGTCATTGCTCTCAACTAGGATACATACACATAGCTAAGGGATTGTAAACACTAGTAATGCTTTGCCTCTACACTACGAGCTAATCATTTTTATATTTTAATTCATTATTTTTATAAGATTTATATAAAATTAAACCTACAAAGAGCTATATGATTTGCATTCTCCTGGTACTTTATAAGATACTAGAGGCCTGGTGCACAAAATTGGGCACAATTGAGGGGGTGGGTGGAGGGGAATGATCAGGACCAGGCTGACCAGGGGGAAGGACTGAGGGTGGTTGGCTGACCAGCCCTGCCCCTGATCTGGGGGTGAGGGGGTGCTGATTTCGGAAGGCCAAGCCGGGGGTAGTTATTAGTGTCAAAGATCTTTGCAGGGTGTATACATGTTTGCTATTGGCTTTTGGATGAGTTGAAGCTTCAAAGGTGTCTTAGTGTCAGGGACACTTACAGCTTCTGTTTCTAAGCCTCTTCCTAGAAAGGTGATCGGTTTGGTTCCCTGCTGACAAACACTCTAAAGAGAGGCTGTGGTGTGATGTGGCTGCCCTCTTCGGTAGTAAGCAGTGGAGAGAAAACACAGGTAGATGGTGGTTGCGCTGGGCACATTTCCTGGACACCTGACTGAGAGTCCAGGCTGTGAGCAGTTTTCCTCCCTCCTGATCACTCATCTATCAAGTTCCTGGTCTATGAATGCTGGAGAGCATTTACTTACTTAGAATCACTGACGGTCACACTTCAGTGATTGGGGGGTGAGAGGGGGTGTTGATCATGAGTGGGGCTGGCAGCAGGGAGGGGCTGCGGTGGTTTGCTGGCTGGAATCGTCCCGACTGGGCCTGTTAGCCACCACAGTGCATGTCACAGCCACCAGTTGTTCTGCTCATTCTGCCATTCGGTTGCTTGGCTTCTATATATATAGGTTATGCTTGGGGAAAAAATGTGTTTACAATAATCCCAGGCCAGATATCTGGTGTAAGCTATTCAGCTCAACACACCTCCCATAGTTGATTTCTAAAGTTTTTATTTGAAGAATCACTTCTGTAGTCTAGGAAGGTCACACTGTCACAGGAATGAAATTCTGCCTAGGAATTTTAAAGTTATCTATCAAGGATAGAACTATAAAATTTTCAAAGATAACTCACCTTTTATTAATAAACTAGAGGCTCAACGCACGAAATTTGTGCAAGAGGAGGCCTTCTTTCCCCCAGCTGCTGGCATCAGCTGTCTTCTGGCACCGGGGGCCCAGGCTTTCCTCCAGCCACTGGTAGGGACCCAGGACCTCAGCTTTGTCCAGAAGATTGTCCAGTCTAATTAGCATATTATGTTTTTATTATTATAGAAATGAAATTGTTAAAAGCATATGTGTGAATAGTTATGAAATACAACAATAAATTGAAACTGAGAAAGATTAGGTAAACTGAAAAATAAAATTAGGATGTTAAATGGGAACATTTTATTTTATTTTTTAAAATATATTTTATTGATTTCTCACAGAGAGGAAGGGAGAGAGATAGAGAGCCAGAGACGTCAACAAGAGAGAAACATCGACCAGCTGCCTCTTGCACACCCCCTATTGGGGATGTGCCCACAACCAAGGTACATGCCCTTGACCGGAATCGAACCTGGGACCTTTCAGTCCACAGACTGACGCTCTACCACTGAGCCAAACTGGCTTTGGCAGAATGGGAACATTTTAAATGGATTTTAAATTATAAGAGAAATGGAAAAAAATTAAGATAGCCATTTCATGTAATTTGAGTGGAAAAGGATGGCTAAGTCACTTGGAGATAGATACCCCAAAACAAGATAGGTAATAATGACTTTATATCAACAATTTCTTATGTAACTTTAAGAAAGTAAATATCAGCTAACATGAGATGACTACAGCAGTTCTAATGAATAACTGGTGAGTGACACTGTCAGAAATTTGAGTATGGCAGCTTGCTATTGGCAATAGGACAAAGAATGCATTCAAGCTGCATTTGCAAAATGCAGTCAACAATAGGAAGACATTTATTTTGCTTTAAAAACTTCCTCCAAGTTCCTCAAATTGAGGGATTAAATTATCCCCAACAAAAGCATTCCTAAGGCTATTGTAAGACATAATGTTGGATACCTGACCTGTTAGGCACACTTTGCAAAGATGGTGCTAGTCAAGATGGGTATCTTACGCTTAAAAAAAAAAAAATCTCTGGGAGGATTACTCTGAGTATGTCCTCATTCAGATTTTTTTCTCTGATCTTCTTATTTTTCCCTGCAGGTTTAATTATTTTACTTAAATTTTATTTTATTTTATTTTATTGTGGTATGAATACAACATGATAGTTACCCTCTTAACTTTTTAACTCTTACAATTCAGTGTTGTCAGCTACAGGTACAATGTTGGACAGCAGATCTCTAAAACTTAGTCATGTTGGTTAACTGAAACTTTATGCCTGTTGGTTAGTAACTCATTTTTTTTCCTTTTTGCAAGCCCTGCCAATCATCATTCCAATCTTCTATTAGTTGAGCTATTTTAGATATCTCCTTATAAGTGAAATTCAAGTAGTAATTTTCCTTCTGTAACTGGTTTACTTCATTTGGCATAGCATCAAGGTTTATCTGTTATCGCTTTTTTGTAAAATTTCCTTCTTTTTGAAGTCTGAATGACATCCCATTGTGTGTATGTGGCACATTTGCTTTTAGCCATTCATCCTTCACTGGACACTGACTAAGGTTTTTCCCTACATCTTTGCTATTTTGAGTAGTACTTATATGCACATGCAAATACTAATATCTCTTTGGGATTCTGATTTTAATTTAAAAAAAAAATACTCAGAAATGGGATTGCTGGATCATGTGGTAGTAGTTTTATTTTAACATTTTAAGGAACCTTGAAACTATTCTCCATACTGGCTACACCATTTTACAATGCCACTAACTATGTGTGGGATTTTCATTTCTTCACATCCTGGCCAACATTTTAGTGGCCTTTTGCTTCTTTGATAATTTGCCATCCGACAGGTGTGAGGTGACACTTTATTGTGGTTTGGATTTGCATTTCCCTGATGATTAGTGACAGTGAACACTGCAAGAACCTTCTCAGAACACTTCTTCAGAATCATAAAACTAAGCAAACATTCTATCATAGTTCTTATGTAAAGAAGGACCTGGTAGAGTGCCTAGATTAAAATCTATCTTAGATCTAGCCATCCACCTACTTACCTACCTACCAGTACATCTCTAAAGGTCCATTTTTCACAAGAGTTTATGTTCTTAGAAAGATTCAACAGCCATTAAAATACATTATATTTCATGTTTACCAGCATCTTTCTTAATACTTCTGGACCATAATTAGGGAATAATGAAATTATAAATTCTACTTGTGTTTCATTGTTTCTTTCCAAATCATTAAACAAAACAAAAACAAAAACAAAAATTATTTAGCCCAGCTGGTGTGGTTCAGTGTTTGAGCATCTACCAATGAACCTGGAGATCATGGTTTGACTCCCAGTCAAGGCACATGCCTGGGTTTGAGGCTTGATCCCCCGTGGTGGGCTTTCAGGAGGCAGATGATCAATGACTCTCTCATCATCGACGTTTCTATCTTTCTATCCTTCTCCCTTCCTTTCTGAAATCAGTAAAAACAAAGTAACAATAAAAAAGTAAAAGACATGATAATCAAAATAAAACATTTTTTAGATAAGTTTGGGATAAAAATGAGGGAAACATTTTTATTCAGAATGCTTTGTTCTGCTTCTGAGTGATAGAACAATGCAGTGGCACATTGAAGGGTAAATGATACAAATATTGAAAACTGTCTTGTCAGCAGAATTATTTTAAGTCAGTTTTTATAAACTCTTTGTTTCTTCAATTGTGCATTTCTAATATTCGCGAGACATTAAACCTAGCCATTATGTTTCTCTCATGAAAGTTATTTGTTGATCAGAAATAGATGGCTTGAGTTCTCAGTGGTCATTGAAAAACCAAAATTATGTTTTGTTAGCACTAGTAATATTTTCAGCTCTGTGGATCACATTAGTTTAAAAATTGAAGGTTGTAGACACTAAGAAGTACACAAACAAAATAACTCGGCTATTCCAGGAACAAAGCAGTTCAGAGTTAGGCTTTGTGAAAAACTAAGTCTAAAATGAGACTTTTATTTGTGTTGCAGCAAAAAAATACTGGCATTTCTAGGAGCAGTTATAGATTTTATAGTCCCTGAAATATTGAAACACTTGGAGGAAACTTTAAAAAATATATAAAAGCATCTTTTCAGATATTTTACTAAAAATATAACCTTTGAGGGAGCCAGGCAGATGCAGGTCTCCTGCGCCAAAGCTGCTCGTGTTTCTCAGGACACCTACCGACATCAGGATACAGCGAAAAGGCTTGAGGCAAGAGGCAGGTTGATCAATGGCTTGTTATCATTAGTTAAATATTTGGTAACACGGTCCACATATTTTCCTTTTAAATATTAAACCAAATGTCTTTTTAACCAGCTAGTGACACTGCTTCCAATATTTAATTCCATTTTTTAAAAAGTCACATGTAGCTTGACAACATGATCTTTAATTGCAGAGATTACTGCAAAATGTACTTGTGTTTGGAGGTAGAATATTGGAAACTTTTCTTGATTCCCTGCAGCCTTCATTCAGAGCAGTTTGCAGCCATTCCCAGAGACACAGAACAATTCACCATTAAATAATTAGTAGATAGGGTTTAGTTTTTTCTTCAATATCTCATTACAGGTTCCTAAGTCTTTGAATATTTGGGGAATACATTTATTACTTTAACTCAACTTGATTGATATACAAATGCTCACTTTATTATTTGGAATGAAACATAAAACTCGCAATGCATTTGTGATTCTTCACTAGCAATTGATGTTATAAAGATGTAGAAAATATTGATTTACCTTAAAACCTTTGTGTCTGACTTTATTTATTCAATCCTTTTACTTCTTTTAAATTTGTTTGGCTAACAAATTATTTTATGTTTATGTTTCTTTTTAACTAATCATAATGATAGCTAATCTTAAATTAGCCCTGGTAAACATTTCAGTTAGAATTAAGAGAATAAAAGTCAATGATCTGAACTGCTCTAGCTGTTCAGTGGTGTTTTTCTTTCCAACTAACGTCTTGTCCTAAGTGTGAGTAAAGAAAGTAGATGAAAATAATCAATTTAAATTTTGAAAACAATCTTTAACGAACATTAATTTTTATCAGTGCTCTTGTTACATTGTTCTCATCAGATTCTACCTCAGAGCAATGTGTTCCTTGACTGTAGTTCAAAGAACTGAAGTCATTGAACAAAAATTGCCATCACTTCTGCAACTCACGCTACAAAGTGTATGGCTTCTGAATACTTAAAAATAGGCCCCCCAAACCTCCATGTATTATACAGCCTGCCTACCTTCCACAGCAATATGCATAAGACAGGCAGGAGGCTTCATGGAGAGTTTTGGGAGGCTTTATTAATCATTAAAAAATATCTAGGAAAATTCTCTATACATTTATTGTATCCCTTAAAATACCAACAGCCCTACACCCTTTGGAAAGTTTCCATTACCTCCATCCAAGAACTACTACAGCTCAATCTGAAAACCACTGATCTAGAGAAGTTTCAGTTGATGGAGTCACAACACTCTTTCCTCTGTCTGCATTGCCTTCCCTCTTACCCACTGTTAAGTTCCCTGACTCAGGGAGGGGAATTTAGTGCTCCTTTCCTGTACCTGTCTTGAGATCTGCATATAACAGTATCAGATTACAGTTTCCTTATATGTCTGAAGCACTCACAGTTACTAATCTCTGAGTTTCTTTAATGTAATCCCTTCACTTCTTTGTAGAGTTTTTTGTTGTTGTTTGTTTGTTTTTTGTTTTTTTTTAAATCCCCAGCAACCAAGGAAGCATTTAAACTGTGTGCATGCCCTAGCTGGTTCATGAGTATTCTTTCTCTCTCTCTCTCTCTTTCTCTCTCTCTCTCTCTCTCTCTCTCTCTCTCTCTCTCTCTCTCTCTCTCTCTTTCTCTCTCTCACTATTGCTCAATCCCTCTACCCCCCTCCCTACCACCAGCACCAGATCTGTCTGCCTGCTCTTTATTAGAGCCTGTTTCTATTTTGCTTGGTAGTTCAGTTTGTTCATTACATTCCACATGTGAGTGAAATCATATGATACTTGTCTTTCTCTGACTGGTTCATTTCACTTAGCATAATACTCTCCAGGTCCATCAATGATGTTGTAATTACAGCAGAGTAGTATTCCATTGTGTAAATGTACCACAGATTTTTGAACCACTCATCTGATGGACACTTGTGCTGTTTCCATGTCTGGGCTATTGTAAATGCTACTGCAGTGAACATAGGGGTACATATAGTCTTTCAAATTAGTTTCTTCAGATAAATTCTCAGGAGTGGAATCACTGTGTCATAGGCAGTTCCACTTTTTTAATTTTTTGAGGTAACTCCATACCGCTTTCCACAGTGGCTGCACCAATCTGCATTCCTATCAACAGTGCATGAAGGTTTCCTTTTCTCCACATCCTCACCAACACTAGTTTGTTGATTTATTGATGATAGCCATTCTGAAAGGTGTGAAGTGATATCTCATTGTAGTATTAATTTGTATTTCTCTGATTATTGATGTTGAGCATGTTTTCATATGTCTATTGGCCATTTGTATGTCCTCTTTAGAGAAGTGTCTATTTAGGTCTTTTGCCCATTTTTTTATTTGAATTGGTTTTGGGAGTATGTGTTGAGTTTTATAAGTTCTTTTTAAATTTTAGGTATTAACCCCTTATCAAATATATCATTGGAAAATATGTTCTCCCATTCAGTGGGTTGTCTTTTCATTTTGTTGATGTAAATCAAAGTACTTTTAAAGAGAAGAGGTAAGCCGGCACCGGTTTGGCTCAGTGGATAGAGCGTTGGCCTGCGGACTGAAAGGTCCCGAGTTCGATTCCGGTCAAGGCCATGTACCTTGGTTGCGGGCACATCCCCAGTAGGGGGTGTGCAAGAGGCAGCTGGTCGATGATTTTCATTGATGTTTCTAACTCTCTATCCCTCTCTCTTCCTCTCTGTGAAAAATCAATAAAATATATTTAAAAATAAAATAAAATAAAAAATAAAGAGAAGAGTAAGATGAATGGTGATCATATACCATCTCTAAAATGATCTTTATCGTCACATATGTGTTGACTATTTTTTTAAATCATATTTTAGATAAGAGAAAGGAATGTAGTGTAAGCATCTCTTAAACTTTTTCTATGATAAATACCGATATCATATTAATTGACTATGTAGCATCATATGACAATTCTAAATCAACTTCTAAAACAATTTAACTTAATTAAATGTAAGATAATCACTATCTACTATATGAAATAAATTAACTCTCCTATGCCTAAGTAGATTATAAATATAAATAAAATTGTACCTCTGCCCTCTAACAATTTAAACTCTAGTGAATAATGCAAATAAGTGTACCACAAGGTAGAATAATATTACTATCTTAAAAGAGATGGGAACAAAGTAGTGTAGCAGTTAAAATCTTAGAGAATTACATCAGATAGATGAGTTTATGAAGTGCATTATGGCAGTGTTATTTAAAACTAATTTTGAAGAGTAGATGGAGGGATAGAATATAAAATTTTATAGGACTTCATACAGTTCTCTATGTACAGTAAGAGCTATGAGGGGGAAATATTCATGATCAGAAATGTATGTTAGCATTTTTTGGAAATGGTCATATTGTTTATCTGTTGCCTAAGACAGATAGGAATCTTCAATTTACAACTTGGTTATGGGTTAATGGAAATATATCTATTTTTAAGATAAGTTTTGAACTACATATCCCCATTTTAAAAAACCTATTGAGGTTAAACTATTCCAACCTTTAATTGAGAATAACAAATTGGAAAAGTCTAAATCACTTTAAATGTTCCAAAGTTAGATCATACTGAGATAATTATTTGAATCTAAGTAACCTTTCAAGCTTTGAAGGAAAAAAGGTATTTTGTAGATTTTAACTGCTACTTAGTGTGAAATAGTCTTAATAGATTTTTATGGATTTGTAACAGAAATTGAATTTTTATCTATTATAATTTTAGTTGGGAAATTTTAGACTATAAGTAAGGAAAAATCCAGTGTCCATTGGTAAGCAAATAAGGAAATTTTATGATGTCCTATCACAAAGAAGTCTAAATAAGGCAACTCCTGACTTGGTTCATTTCACTGGCTGTTGGATGTAATCAAGGGCAAATCCACCTAATCTCCAAGCACCTTTCATTGCCCATCAATGACTATGGCACCCTCCATTGTCAAGAGAACATATGGAGGCATTTCATTGCTTTGTAAGACTGGGGAGATGCTTTCTTAGATGTCCCCAGAAAAACTCTTCCTATATGCATTGTTACAAAATGTGTGTGTTCAAACCAGGATTTGGTAACGGAAACAGTCCCATCACCATTCACTTTATGATTCACTCCCAAGTATTAGGTTGGAGATCTCACAGAAAAGGTTAGGTATTAAATTAAATTCGGGATTCTGTTAAGAAGGAAGATGGTGTGGCTCTTGGGCTCTTGGGTAGGTAACCACAGTTCTGCAATGACAACCTTATTTTGTTATCTTTGTAAAATTTATTGCAAATTTTGTGTAATGTAGTATTAAATGTAGATTTTTATTTTAAAGAATGAGCATTATGTATGTAAGCAATATTTAATCATTCCTCCCAGAAAAATAAGAAAATAACTCTTCACACAGGCAGCTATAGCAAAGTGCTTGAGCAATCCTTAAAAGTCATTCCTTTGTACCTCAGTCTCCTTATTTATAAAATGGGAATGAAAATAAAATGGAGCCGAAACCAGTTTGGCTCAGTGGATAGAGCGGCCTGCTGACTGAAAGGTCCCGGGTTCGATTTTGGTCAAGGGCATGTACCTTGGTTGCGGGCACATCCCCAGTAGGGGGTGTGCAGGAGACAGCTGATTGATGTTTCTCATCGATGTTTCTAACTCTCTATCCCTCTCTCTTCCTCTCTGTCAAAAAATCAATAAAATATATTATTTAAAAAAAGAAAAGAAAATAGAAATGAAGAAATATTACCAACTTTTGGAGAGGCAGTAGGATTAATTTTATAATGTGAAGAGCTTAAAAGTGTCAAGTCCTCAAGAAATGTTATTTTTATTATTATGTAGCCATTTTAAAGCCTTACACAGGTGAGAATATTTTTCCTGGTTGAGAATAATGTAACCTATAAACACCAAGGAAGTGCTTGGCATTTCTGCTCTTGGGCATAGAGAATGATCACTTTCAAACCCTTTGATTTCTATTAAAAGATTTTTATGCCAATTTGCCTGTCCCCCTTCCCCTTCAATACAAATAGCATGATTATCCCTTTTAAACAGTTTTGATGATGCCTACTTGGAAAAAAAAAAAGACAAAACTGTGGTTGAATGAATATAGAAATGGAAAAGAGTTCATGCACAGAGAAAAAAAAACCACACACACACATAAAAATAACTATCTTCTTATTAAAATTCAAGAACTTGTCTTGCAAGTAGGTCAATGGCAGACAGGCATTGAAATGTGGAAAGAAAGAAAGAAAGAAAGAAAGAAAGAAAGAAAGAAAGAAAGAAAGAAAGAAAGAAAGAAAGAAAGAAAGAAAGAAAGGAAGGAAGGAAGGAAGGAAGGAAGGAAGGAAGGAAGGAAAGAAGGAGAAAAGAAAGAGAAGGAAGGAAGGAAGGAAAAAATAAAGGAAGAAAGAAAAAAAAGAAAAATTATGGAAAGTATGGAAAATGAGCTATAGATTTATAAGTGGATTTAAAAATAGCATTTAGGATCTCACTAAAGTTTGATAGCTTCATCTATTGGAACAGTGAGCAGTCTCTCTGAGTAGTCGATATATTTGCAAAGACCTGAGTATTAGAAAAAACAAAACAAAACTCGTCTATATAATAAAAGCTCAAGCTACTGTTAAGGTGGAACGACCAGAATGACTGGTCGCTATGATGCGCACTGACCAGCAGGAGGCAGACACTCACTGCAGGAGCTGCCCTCTGGTGGTCAGTGTGCTTGCAGAAGGGGAGCACTGCTAAGGCAGAAGCTATGCTCACAGTTGGCAAGCACAGCAATGATGGCAGGATCCTCTCCACAGTAGCACTAAGGAGTAGCAAGCCAAACAGTAAGGAGCCTGCTGCTAAAGAGCAGTGAACTGAGCAGTAAGGAGTGAACAGGCGGGTGGTAAGGAGCGAGGGACCTCAGATTGTGAGAGGGATGTCCCAGGCTGTGAAAGGGAGCAGTCCAGGTTGAGGGGACGACCCTTGCCCCCACCCCCACCCCCTAGTGCACCAATTTTGTGCATCTGGCCTCTAGTTTACATATAAAGTGGAGGACATTCCCCTCAGAGGAAACTGCAAATGCAAAGCTGAGTTTGTGGACCATGTCACCCTCTGTCTCTGTTATACAGCAAGTACATCTATCATGTTAATCAGTCCCTTTCTTGACTTCTACAGCTACTCAAAGCACTCACTCAAAACATTTATATGCTTAAAATGCTGGTTAATTGCTGAGTGAATACACAATGCGTGTCTTCAGCCGACATTAAGATTCATCTTTTGTGGAGCTGGATGAGCTCCAGTAAGTTAGCCTGAGCACTTATCATTGAGCAATGTGCTGATGACTCACCTGGCTAACAGTGATGTCTTCATCCATTCCAAAAGCAAATGCAATGGCTGCTTCTAATTATCAGGGACACTCCCTTCATGTTTTCCACTGAATTGAAATGAAGGAAAATCACCTGGAGTGCGAAACCACGTGGATTTTCAATCCCAACTTCAATGCAGTCAAACAAGTAGTTAATAGAGAAGAGCCCGCACTCTGTCCAACTTAAAATAGCACCAGTTTTCTAATTCAAAAAAAAAACACTTCTTTGAAAATTTTTTCAAAATTATAATGTTTCTGTTAGTAACGAAAGCACTATGGTAGTAAACACAGATAAATTTTTGAAATTGCAAACTTTCTCCCAGTCTTGAACTACTGCTTTCTATCATTTGACTTGACAGGATACTACATATACAAATTGGAAATAAAGCTAATGAAAAATAAATTATAGCAGTTTATCATTTCTTCTGTTAGTGTTTATACTGTGCATACAAATTTTATATAGCTCAAATTACTAGTCAGTTTCAATTCATGGTTTTAGATTGATCAAATATATTTTATGAAATGTTCATTACATAACATACTTTCCAAATTTTCTCACCGCATTTATTATGTACTCATGTAGCATACAGAAGAAATAAAAACTAGTGCTGTTAATTTACATCTACAGAACAGAATAACAATATACAAAGCAATAGACTAGTATACATACATACATATATACAATATATGTTATACCTTTTAAAATATTAACAAAACCCACCTGTTTATAAGTTCTATACCAAAATTCAAAATTATCAGTAAGAGAGATCACACCCAGGTGTAGTTATTTGTTTCTAGATTTACAAAAGTCAAAAATGTCTTCTATGGCCATGATTCATTACAATGAAATGGTGCAAAACAAAATCAGGAAGAAGCAAACATATCAGATAAAGTACAGAGGAAACTAGTTGCAGACTTCCAAGAGTCTTCTCCCAACAGAATCACAAAAGATGGGTTTAATTTCTTCAGGAATTGGCTTTGACATGTGGGAAGTGTTGCCTGACAAGCAAACTCAATTGAGCCTGAGCACTGAAGGTTTCGGTTGGGTTACTGCTTACATAGGCATTCCTGTCTGGCATATACCAAAA
This sequence comes from Pipistrellus kuhlii, assembly GCF_014108245.1. Taxonomy (NCBI): domain Eukaryota; kingdom Metazoa; phylum Chordata; class Mammalia; order Chiroptera; family Vespertilionidae; genus Pipistrellus; species Pipistrellus kuhlii. Next base: position 50,827,107 of record NW_023425529.1, read on the forward strand.
CTCCAGACTCCCACAAGGAAAGCGTATATTAAATATAAACTACATTGCCTATTTATTTACTTTTTAAAACTACATAGTTTATTGTTTGTGAAATAGTTTAGGCACAGTGCACCACTCTTATCAGCTAGGGGATGATGGGAATACTTCTGAAATCCAAGTTTGCAGAAGCCAATCAAAGCCTTATTTGTTGTTTGTTTTTAATGATTTCAGAGCAGAAGGGGGAGAGAGAGAGAGAGAGAGAGAGCTATCAATGATGAGAGAGAATCATTAATCAGTTGCCTCTTGCATGCCCTCCCCTGGGGATCGAGCCCATAAACCAGACATGTGCCCTGAGCAGGAATTGATTTGTTATCTCTTGGTTCATAGGTCAACGCACATCCATCGAGCCACACCAGCCAGCCACAATTCAGGCCTTTTGAAGGATGGTATCTTATCCTTGCTGTTGTTGACACTTTTCTGACAGTAGTTAATAGCACATTTTTATATTCAAGTGCCTTTGTGCTTATATCCGAATTCTGCCACTGATTCTGATGCAAGTTATCTAAGCATTTTGCACACCTTAGTTTTATCGACTGTTACGTAACTTTAATTAGGCAATTATATCATCAAATTGCCACAAAAATCATGTAATAATTCACAATTATTAGCACACTAACTGCAAAAACGTAGTAACTCAATAAATATTGATGAATATTTGGCATGATGAATAATAGTATATGTGGCAGCTACTTCCACAAAGCTTAGAATAGAGTGTCTGAACAAGATTCAAACAAATTAAATGCAGAATAAATGTGTGTGTGTGTGTGTGTGTGTGTGTGTGTGTGTGTGTGTGTGTGTTACCAACTCTAAGTGCAATAGGAGTTCTAAGAGTGTGCAAACTCTAATTTATAAGAAGCTTCATAGTTAACATGCATGAGGCCATTAACTTGACACTAAAAAAATCCTTTGGTTGGAAAACAGGATCAGAAGAAATTAGTGGGTATATAGTCTGATTTGGATACAGTCTGATACTTTTGTAAATTTTTTTGGAAATGAAATATTATTATTCTTGCATGCCATTTTTTATAACTGCTTGATGAGCAAATATAACAAAAAAAATTTTGATGAACAATAACTGCTGTACTTAGATATGGACTCAGATATAACTACGGTGTTTCCCGGAAAATAAGACATTCTCCGAAAATAAGACCTAGCGCATGGAAAGATAAGACATCCCCTGAAAATAAGACCTAGTGCAACTTTGGGAGAAAAAATTAATATAAGACATTGTCTTATTTTTGGGGAAACAGGGTATCAGTAGGTACAGAGTTTTGTTTTTTGACATTACTGATAATTAAACATCATGATTACTTGAAAGCACATGCTGAGTACAAACTCCAGTATGATTGAATTAATAGATAAATGAATGAATTCGCTCAGAATGTAATTAGGCCTTTGATTTATCAAAAGGGGACACATGGGAAGCTATCTCATGCTTAATAAAAATCACATGTGATGAGAATCCGTTTTCGTTTTTAATTTTATATTTCTTGTTAGTAACAACAGACTAAGCCCGCTTGTAGGATAGAGAGAGATAATGGATGGTGTCATTTTACATCTAATGTTAAGATGCCTCCTCAAGCTAATATTAAGCATTAAAAATTCTTCACAGTCCTAATCGGTTTGGTTCAGTGGATAGAGCAACGGCCTGTGAAGTGAAGGTTCCCAGGTTCGATTCCGCTCAAGGGCATGTATCTTGGTTGCAGGCACATCCCCAGTAGGGGTTGGGCTGGAGGTAGATGATCAATGTTTTGATGTTTCTCTCTTATCAGTGTTTCTAACTCTCTTTCCCTCTCCCTTCCTCTCTGCAAAAAAATCAATAGAGTATATATTTTTTTAAAATTGTTTACAAAATGAGTGTATTTTACTTTATATCATAATTTAAATTTTAACCGACAAGGGTAGACATGTTTTATGAGATTTTATGCAATTGAACAAGATTCAGATAAGTGAAATGGAGACTAAATAATTGTGTATGTGTATCTGTGTGTGTTTATTACCAACTCTAAGTGTAAAGAATTCTAAGAGTGGAAAAACTCTGTAATTTATAAGAACCCACAAAGCTTCCTTGCCAGAACAAGTATCCTTTTCATAAGTATTATGGAGCCACACCAGGAGAAACAGAAGTAGCTGACAGAAATAGCATTCAGAAGACAAGGAAATAAAGGAGTATGGAGCTTTGATTATTTATAAATAATCACTTATGAAGTATTTTTTGGTCAGGAAAAAGATCATAGAGGACTTATGTAAATATCCCATATAGACTATCATTTAACTAAAGTATATAACTTAAATTAAAATTATTTTTTAAAATTATATATCTTACTGCATCTTGACTAATCTCAATGTAGAAACTTAGCCACATCAAAAAAAAAAAAAAAAAAAAAAAAAAAAAAAAAGGCCAGCACCTCTAAATGTTTTCTTTAATGACTTCCTTTAGTTAATCACAGTGATGGAAAAAACTTTGATGTAGTTATCCTAATATTTAAATATAATTATTTCACATACATCGCAGTTTACACATTTTGGGCAAACACAATTATAAAATGTAGTAAATCAGTTAACTCATTTTTTTTTTTAAATTATCTAGGCACCACATAGAAAATGATATACTGAGATCATTGTTATTAATCCAAGTAATTGGTCAGTGCTTTTGAATTTATTCTAATTGTCTAATCAAACCATCCACCACAGTTCTTAAAACAACTTCTTCATTATTTCTTTCTCTGGACTGTAATGTATTGAGGATTAACTCAGTGAAAACTGGCTCAAGAAATTCTGTATTAAACTAATTTGAATAAAGTTGAATCAAATTGAGTTCGTTAAAAATTATCTTAAGAAAAGTAGTGTCCCTAGTTTCAGATGAAATATAATTTTAAAATGAAAATGGAATGTCAAATCACTTACACATTGACAAGTTTTATAAACTAGTATGGATTTGCATTTACTCTAAGCCTCAACTGTTAAATTGCATTTTAATATTTATTTATTGATTTTAGAGAGATTTGTTGTTCCACTAATTCATTCATTCATTGGTTGATACCCATATGTGCTCCACTAGAGATCAAACCCACAACCTCGGTATATCTGACGAGGGCAGTTGTAACACTATTTTATAAAACACTATTAAAAAAAATGATGTACACAAAAATAAGATGCAGCACTTTATTAATATTTATAGCTTTAATTTTATAATTACAAAAAGTGCTTTTAAAGACATACTTAAATTAATTTAATCATTTTAACCACTCCTGAATATTTTATTCATACACACACGAATAGGGCACATTTGCCAGAAAAGTGTACATTTAAAAAATTGAGCAAGGCATTTTATAACCTTCTTTCCAGGCAGTATTTGGGTCTTCTAAATTATTTTTTTAGTCCAAATCCTTGATGTTCATGTTTAACATAAGAGATTGTTCTCCTTGTCCATGTGGAAGCATATTTTCATGGAGAAAGCCACCATTTTTTTCTGGTAATACCACCTGTACTACTGCATCCATTCTGCAAGTTTGGGCTGGTTCTTTCTTGGCCTTATCAGAATGTGTCAACCGAAAAATTTTCAGAAAACAATGAAGATTTCATATTCCATTTTATCTTTTTCTTTTCTTTCTTTTTTTAAAATATATTTTATTGATTTTGTACAGAGAAGAAGGGAGAGAGATAGAGAGTTAGAAACATCGATGAGAGAGAGTCATCGATCAGCTGCCTCTTGCACACCCCCTACTGGAGATATGCCCGCAACCAAGGTACATGCCCTTGACCAGAATCGAACCCAGGACCCTTCAGTCCCCAAGCAGACGTTCTATCCATTGAGCCAAACCAATCTCGGCTCATATTCCATTTTAAATGGTCCTTAACTGGTTTGATTTGAACTATTAGTTAATGTGATTTACCAGTATTTCTATTGTCCAAACCAATCCACAGCAAAAACATACAGTTCAGGCATTTGTGGGCCATGATAGCTATTAATACATTATTCCTATGACTGCACCCTGATAAACAGGAATTGTTCAGAGATTACCAAGTCTAAAACATCTAAAAGACATCATTTTTACTCTCAAGGAGCTTACAGTCTATGGCGTAAGGTATGGAAACAATCGGTGTCTTAGAATCAAAGGAACACAATATTAAAGAAAAAGCATAATGGGTTCTAATTTAAAAATTAAACTCTAATTAAGTGTGTGTGTGTGTATGCACATGTACAGTATTCTATAAAACTAAATTCTAATACAAATCATTTATATAATGGCTAGATTTTTGTTATATAAAATTTCCTGCATTTACTAAGATATTTAGACAAATTTAGCTATATTTTGTCAAACTTTTTCTTCAAAAGTTGAATGATTGTGATCATAAACTATATATTAAGTAGTTTTAAAGTATTCTTTTATGTGCTTTTACATGTATGATTAAAGATAATCAGTCAAACTGATTGGAAAGTATTGAAGTCTTCATTATATGCTTTGTGTATTTTTCTTTGATCATTAAAATGTGCACCTCAGGCTTCAAAATTAGTAATGTTAAAAATAAATGACCCAGCAACTGAATATTTCTTAATCTCATCTTCACCTAGGTCCCATAAGCAGTATTTTGGTGAATAAATATGGTAGCCGGCCGGTGGTGATGATCGGCGGTTTGCTGTGCTGTGTGGGCTTGGTGGCAGCCTCTTTCAGCACTAGCGTCATAGAGCTCTACCTCACTGTGGGATTCATTGGAGGTAAGTTTTGTTTTCAGCTTATTATCTTAACACCCATGCTGTTCATGAAGCTCTCTAAAATAGGTGAACAATAGAATATTTTTATTGTTTTCTTTGAATTTCATTTTTATATCAGGTACAATCTTGAATTATTTACATCTAGTACATTGAAATATTAGCTATAAAATGTCCAATCAAATTTATTTTAGGTATTGGGGGAAAAAAACAAGTTATCAGATACATAATGCTCTATGATATAAATGTCAGAAACAAAAAAAACAGTATTGGCCTGTTTTTTATCATTTTATCCTTCACTTTTCAGCCAGCTAAGATGGCAGACAGAAGAAGCTTTGTGGCATATAGCTTAATTTTTTTTAAAAAAAATGTATTTTTCATTGCTTATTAGTATTTACAATATCTGATGTTTCACATAATAGGTTAAAAACAGTGGCAGAGAGTTATTTTCTGGATGCACTGACTTAGCTTGAACAATAGAATTCTTGTATTCTGTTTATGGTGGAGCTCTGTATTGATGCCTCTTTGTTCCCTTCCTAAAAAGATTCTGGGTTAAAGCTCTACAAGGCACATTGGGTACTAAACACAAATATTTTCAAATGACATTCTAGTGTTTGATTATATTATAGTTGTTTTCTCCTGCACAATGTCTCTGGACTTAAACTGACCTGAATATGAACATTTGGAAAAGACAATGTTTATTAGCCTCAATAGTAAATTGAATCAACCAAATCTATACTCAGTTTTATAAGAAAAATTAGACTTCAATAAATAAAGAAATTGAGTATTTTTTCTAATGCCCACAGATAATAAGGTAAACATAGTTCTCTTTTTATTGTGATTTTAGATCAGTCTAACCTTGCACTTATGTGTCATGTAATGAAAAAAAAAAAATTGAAACATTAAAGCCTACAACGCAGTGATGTGAAATCATTCTCTTTGATACCTATCAATACCCCTCTCTCTTTTTTCTTGATATAGTAAAACATCTTTTGTGAATGAGAGAATCTTATTCTATCTAAAAATTGCCAGAATGGAGAGAGTGCCATTTCCTTTGTGCTGAGATACTGTGTATTATGTTTGACTATGGAAGTAAGGCAAAGTCTACAAGTAGATGTATTATTAGGGAAAAGGTGATTTGGGTATTACTGCAACACAAATAGCAACAGTATTATACAGGTGGGACAAAAACAGTGTTAGAGTTGTGAGTGTGTGAAGCAATTTATTCTTGTGTTATTACTTATTAATTACTAGAGGCCGGATGCACAAAAATTCATGCAAGAGTAGGCCCCCCCCCCCCCCCCCCCCGCTCCCCGGTGCCGGCACAGGCTTCCCTCTCGCCCAGGCTTCATCTGGAAGGATGTCCAGAATGACACCCAGAAGGACGTCTGGTCTAATTAGCATAATACCCTTTTATTATTATAGACTAGAGGACCAGTGCATGAAATTCGTGCACGGGGCAGGGGGGGCAGTTTGGGGGTGGGGGGAAACCAGGCTTGCAGGGGGGTGCAGTTAGGGACATATGGGCCAGTAGGGGAGGGCAGTTGGGGGAGATCAGGCCTGCAGGGAAGGGCAGTTAGGGGCAACTAGGCCTGTAGGGGTGGGCAGTTGGTGGCAATCGAGTTGTCAGGGGAGCAGTTAAAGGTCAATCAGGCTTGCAGGAGAATGGTTAGGGGGTGATCAGGCTGGCAGGCAGAAGTGGTTAGGGGCAGGCAGGCAGGCAGACAAGCAGTTGAGAGCCAGCAGTCCTGGATTATGAGAGGGATGTCCCACTGCCCATTTAGGCCCAATCCCACCAGAATCAGGCCTAAACAGACAGTTGAACATCAGTCACCCAGATTGGAGAAGATGCAGGCTGGGCTGAGGGACATCCCGCCCCCCCCCCCCCAACACACACACACACACACACAGACACACACACGCACACACACCATGCACAAATTTCATGCACTGGGCCTCTAGTGTAAATATAAAAGGAGATGAAAATCTGTGGAACTAAGTGATTATAATTATAAAAATTAATAATTTTGTCTTAGTTTCCACCTATGCTCTGATTTTTAAAACATCAGTAAAAGCTTTCGGCTTTATTTTTGTGCTTTAAAATGAAAGGAATTCATTGAACCATCATATATAACATGCGTCCAGTTGTGAGAAACTTTTTATGTGCCATCTCTTGATATTGGTGATTAACAAAAAAATCAACACCTGCTATTGCCTTTTGAGTCCTGCCTTACCCAATCGAATGTATGTTTTGAAGAGTAATTTCTTTTGTGAGTGGCCTAATGTGTTTGTGTTTTTCTTCCTTCTGTTTTGTTCTTTGCAGGTTTAGGTCTGGCCTTCAACCTGCAACCCGCCTTAACAATCATTGGCAAATACTTCTATAAGAAAAGACCCATCGCGAATGGGCTCGCCATGGCAGGAAGTCCTGTTTTCCTAAGTACACTGGCTCCTTTCAATCAGTTCCTTTTTAATACTTTCGGCTGGAAAGGAAGCTTCATGGTCTTGGGAGGCATATTGTTGAATGCCTGTGTGGCTGGGGCTCTCATGAGACCCGTTGAATCCAAACCAACTGCGAAGGCTCAAAATAAGACTTGCGAAACAGAGCCGGAGTCGAGTGTGAAAAACAGCCACAAGAAGCAAACAGTCTGGAAAAAAATTAATAACTATTTAGATTTCTCCCTTTTCAAGCACAGAGGGTTTTTGATATACTTGTCTGGAAATGTCATTATGTTTCTCGGATTTTTCGCACCCGTTATATTCTTGGCCCCGTATGCCAAAGACAAGGGGATTGACGAGTACTCGGCAGCCTTCCTGCTGTCTGTTATGGCTTTTGTCGACATGTTTGCGAGGCCTGCAGTAGGATTTATTGCGAACACCAAACTTGTTCGACCTCGAATCCAGTATTTCTTCAGTTTTGCGATTATGTTCACGGGGGTGTGCCACCTCTTGTGCCCATTGGCGGAGGACTACATAAGCCTGGTGTTTTATGCTATATTTTTTGGCCTTGGATTTGGGAGTGTTAGCAGTATTCTCTTTGAAAGCCTCATGGACCTTGTTGGTGCTCAAAGATTCTCCAGTGCTGTGGGACTTGTCACAATTGTGGAGTGCTGTCCAGTTCTCCTTGGCCCTCCTCTTGCTGGTAAGATTTCTCATCAAGGAAAGCAAAAAAGCATCACATCAATAGCTGTTGACCGAGATGTTCATTGTGATGCATCACATGGCTTGTAATTAACAAAATACTAATAGCCTGAAGGACTGAGCATGTGTTAAGTTTAGGGTTTAGTATGTATTTTTTAACTTAATAATTAGTTGAATTTAGATCTAAATTTGTTTCAAACGTTGGACCTATGAACTGAAAGAATTTAAGTTAGACTGGTAATTAGCATAATGTTTAGATATTTTACCCATATCAAGTTGTTCTTGTGTTTTTGAAAATGTTTAATGAAAAAGTCACTTTTTAAATTTTATCATTGGTGATAGATTTCTCTTCCATCTATATTAAAATTAGTCAAAAATTTAAAATAGCTCTCTCAAAAAGTCAGGATCTATTTTCTTCTTGGTTATATTGTTATGAAACTTGTTACATACCTAAGGGAAGAATACTTTTATAATACCCACTGATAGCATATACTAATATATATTCATGAAAGTCATTTTTATCAGACACTTATAGTTCATATTTATAAATTATTAAGACTACCTTTTAATTTTAAGATCTAAAAATTTTTAAAGATGCTTATATAAGCATTTGTGTAAATAGCCCAGTAAAGATACTTAACTTCATTTTGAAGTTTAGACTTTGATTAATATTTTTTTATAACATACTAAAGTTATAAATATTAAATGCTTTTTGTGGACCAGAATTTTTCAGTGACCATTATATATTATTTTGGTTAATACTAAACTTAGGTATTCACTGAGACTCCTCGCCTGCCCCCTGGTGGTCACAGTAAATGACGGGCTAAATGTAAAAATTTCAATATATTTAAATCAGTTAATAAAAGGCTTCTTACATGACATCAAGGAATCATTTCAAAAGTGGGAAAAACTTATCTTTAATTTGCTAACGTAAGGCACTTTGACATTTTACCTTTTGCTTTTTCACTTGGTTAGGAACGGGCTGTATATTTGTGTACTTGCTGCCCACCACCGCTGTCCTATACTAAATTGCACAGTTGTTTTGGGTGGTATATCCCTCAGCGTGGATGTACCATGGAACCAAAAACAATTTTTAAAAACAGTTAAAAACCAGTCAGTATATTTATCAGCTAATTGATTTTATTTTATAAGACAAGTACAATTGGCCTATCTTTTCATACTGAAGTATTAATAGTTAAAAAAGAATATTTGTATAAAAAGAATATTTGACTTAAGTCAGAGTGGGAAATTCAATGACACAGTTTTTGTTATGCTCATGTATGTGTCATATGTATTCAAATAAGTCTATTCCACCATTTACCCAACTAAAACAGGGAATCTTGTTCAAATAGTTAATTTCAAAAGTAACTAAATTTAACTCTGAGCCACTGACTAGGTTTCAATTAGAAGGACAGAGATGCTGGCAAAACAAATAAGGTGTCTATCAGAATCACCTGGAATAATCATATAAGAAACAACATGGATTTGTGTCCACTTCATTTTGCTGGTATTAATTATTGTTAAGAATCAGGTGCCTGCAATAAAATAAATAAATAAATAAATAAATAAATAAAATAAAATAAACAGCAAGAGGCAAATCTATGAATTGAAATATTTTTAAAAGTCAATAAAGCTTTTAGATTATATGGCACCAAGCTAGTTTTTTTTTTATATATATATATTTTCAATAATCAAATGGAATAAACATTTCTTTCTTTAAAAAATATATTTTTTTAATTGATTTTAGAGAGGATGGGAGAGGGAGAGAGAGATAGAAACATCTATGATGAAAGAGAATCATTGATCAGCCACTTTTTTGCACACCCACTCCTGGGGTTCAAGTCTCTAATGGGAATCAAACCATAATCTCCTGGTTCATAGGTTGACGCTCAACCTCTGAGTCATGCTTTTTTCTGATTACTAGTTTGACCTTAATACTTTAGATTTAGATAAAGCAAAAACTGTAATTAGCCACAAAAGTGACATAACTCAACTATGAGATTTGGAGAAGCCATTTAAAGAACAGTTAGGAATATGAGATTCAGACAGTCTTGATCAGACCCAGAGTCTGCGCCTCCCTGGCTGTGTAACCATACACAGATATACTTCCTAGTGCTCTTGTAGAAGTCACTGAGATATTGCAGATGATAGTGTTTAGCCTAGTGCTGGGCATAGAGAGAGCATTTAGTAAACATCATGTCATCTATGGACTTTATAAAAGCCTTGGGTCTTTCCTAAAGAATGTAATGTTTCCCTCTTTTTTGAGAAAATAGGAAGTATAGAAAGGACTGAAGCAATATCAATATGTGCTGTAAATAAAGAGATAGATAAATATATCTATTTCTGCATGAGTAGATATTAAACATGTATATATTTATGGATATGCACTCCAAAGCATATATACCTACTTTGTCTTAAATGTACATTTTTATTGAGGGAAATAATGTTCAATAATTTTAATATGCCAGTAATATAATGCTGCATGTGTACATTTATGCCTTTACTTATATATATAAGTCACATGTGTCAAACACAAGGCCCGCGGGCCAAATCCGTCCCGCCAGGCCTTGCAATGTGGCCCGCACTGCGCTGTCATCACTGCACTCCGCTGCGTTTCCATCACAATGACAGTTTATGACTGTTCAGTAAACCATTCAGCCCGCGATTTAGGCTGGATTTTAGATTTTGGCCCCTTCTCTGATTGAGTTCGACACCCCTAATATAAGTAATAAACAAGAATAATTTTCATTAGATATTTAATATTAACTTGAATAAGAAATAAATACATACTGTGTCTATGGAAGAATTTATTAGAAATTTTTATTATTTATGGCTCTTTTATTATTTTATCCTAAAATGTTTTTTGTTCATTTGTTTTGTCTCTTAGGTAAATTGGTGGATGAAACTGGAGAGTATAAATATATGTATATAGCCTGCGGGGCTATTGTGTTCCTAGCAAGTGTGTGGTTGCTCATTGGTAACACTATAAACTACAGAATGCTTGCAAAGGAAAAGAAGTTGGAAAAAGCAAAGGAAGAAATGTATAACAAGCCGGATTCCCAAGAATCTGAACCCTTGAACGCACCTAAACATTGTGCTATTGAAGTCAAAAGCATGAGACCAGAGAATAATCCCTCAGAAAGAGAAACTAACATGTAGCAAGAATCACATCTCTGATTTCAGTGTTTATGACTTTTTTTAAAAAAAATATGTTTTTGTATTGATTTTTTTAGACAGAGAGAGGAAGGGAGAGGGAAAGAGATAGAAACATTGATTGGCCAACTCCTACTGAGGATCGAGCAGGCAACTGGGGCAGATGCCCTGACCAGGAATCGAACCAGCGACCTCTTGGTGCATGGAACGACACTCAACCACTGAGCCACACTGGCCAGACCAGTGTTTATGACTTTCTTATGAGAACTTTTTTTCCCCCTCCAAAATATTGGAAAGGATTTTAGTTTAAATAAAACTTAATAGTCAATGATGGAGATGAGGTTTCTCTCAATGTCAAATTTTAAATGTTTCCCTTTTTAAAAAATATATTTTGAGATTATGCATATAAAGAATCCATGCAAGGGTTTTATTTTCATACATGACTCTGGTTGTGGTGATTAAAATAATTTCCAAATCTTCTAGTGACTTTCCAGTCTTGATTATAGAGATCTGAAATCCAAACCCCTGGTTTAAGTAGTTCTATAAGAATACCCTCTCCACATTTCACTTTTTCAGATATTAAAGTGTGAAATGGAACTAAAGGCAAATGAATTTCCACTCACAGTGTCTGGAGAACAGAAGACAAATAAGTTCAAAAAGAACATTATCACCATACAATTTTTTTTTCTTTTTACTTAAAAAATATCCACAGAGGAAAAAAAGAACTATGTTATATTTGCATGCTACTGTACATGTGGATTTTAAAGATAAGAACATGGGTAGAAATGAGGTGATCTTAATTTGAAAACACAACTAACTTTTTTAAACCATAAGATTTGATGAGCCCATGCACATGCTTTCTTTGAGGGGGAATTAGTACCTGGTAGTAGAGAACAGCACCTCAAATTAATTTTTAGAATTTTTACCTATTATGTAAACTAAGTTAAAAAGCCTAAATTAACCCCAAGGAGCAGTCTACATCCATTGATTTTAAAAGAAAAAAAACCCCAACTCAGTTGGTTTTTAGAGAAAGCAGTGGCTTTTCGGGGCAGGGATGATACCCAACCCACTGAGCCACACAGGGCAGGGCTAAAAAGGATTTTTGTGAGTAATCCAGAAAGCAATAACCAGGGATTGTGTTTTAACTAGAAGTCGTCCTATCTATTTTCAGACTGAGACAGCAAGCGGCATCAACCCAAATCCCGGTGGAGAGGTTTACAGATAGGCCAAGTTACAATTTTCCCAACACGGTGGTGATCAGCAGGTTACCGTTATGAGTAATGCATTTGGGAAAGCTCAGAGTGCGGGGGTGCTTATATTGAGCCCTCTAAACTCTCATTTTCCTCCCTTCCCCAGAAATGCAAAAGCAAAGACCAAAAATCCCAAATAGGCTTTGTATTCAGCGGCTGAAAATGCCTCGCATTATAGGGATGTCGGCACTCGAGAATTCTGCCCCCTATGGACGGCTTCCTGCTGCCTGTGAACATCAGTGTTCACTAAACCAGGAGACTGTGTGTGACCTGCTGTATGCACGTGGGAAGGGCAGGGATCGTGCACAACAATAGCAAGAAGCTTGCCATCCTGCAGCCCAGAGTGATTTCTCAGTTCCTCGTTTTCATGGCGATGTGAAAGCGCCTGGGAACCTGCAGCACTCTTGAATACAGTGGCACGTGATAGTTTTCTGTCCATTCAGAGCTATAGACACCATTTTCAGTTATAAAACGCTTGTAAATACGAAATTGTGCTTTACGACTAAAGGTATATATATTTTCGTCTACAGATCTGAAGTTTACATTAAAACCATGACTAATAAAAAGTATCTAAAGCTTGGTTATGGAAGTGATGTCACTCTCAGGACGTCAGAAGGAACTTGCTGGGGGTTTTGTGTTGTTTTATTAATTGCGGTAGAGGCAGGTGCTATTCTCAAAATGTTAGGGCCTAAGAGATTGTACCTGTATATCAAGCTTTGGTGATAGCTTACCCTGAGGATTAATTTGTAAAATGTATGCACTGCTTAAGCATGCGTCTCACATTTAGGAAGCTATATAAAATTCCATATTTCATTTAACATTCACTTTTTGCCTATAAAAGAGGTATTTGTATTTTTCAAACTTTAAGTAAAACGATATGTGCCAATGCCATCAGTAAATTAATCAGGGAAATGTGGCAGTATATGGATGTGGTTTTGTTTGTTGTGTTTTGTGGGGTTTTTTTATTTTTTATTTCATTTTGCCCAGTTTTGAGTCTTGAATAAGCTACTTTTATATTATGAGTGCTTTTCTATGTAACTCTGACTCTTCATAAGCAATGCAAGTTAGTCACTCTCCAATCTTCAGCATTTCCAAAGGTGTCTTGGATTCTCTGGAGACACACATGTAAATGAATACAGATACTAGACTCGGGTGAGGAGAATAAACAGCAGAATAATGATTGTGGGGTTTCAGGTTTAAGGCTATGGCCCTTTTTCTCACCAGCTGCTGGAGACATGCTGATGGGTGCATTCCCATAGCTTTCCCCACAAAGGGAGGTTTATTCCCATACTGACGCATTCCTTGTCAAAACCAATTCGTATTTATTTTATTGCTCCTTGGTCATCTTCATTATGCTTTCGTTTCTGGCACTGATTATACCAAATGGTTAGAAAAAAAGAAAGGGAAGGGACATTGTGCATCCGGAGGGCACAATATGAGGTACACAGTCATGTCTGGCAGTAGCGATGCAGAAAGTTATAAATACGCACACATGCCAATTCCCATACATACATATTGAACATTTAAATCAGAGTATACTGGAAAGAGTGATGTAAATTCTCATTCAGGATGCAGAATTGTTCCAGGGTAAAACAAGTTTTTCTGCTTGTTCACTCTTTCTGCTCTCTTGAACTTGTAAAAATATTTGTTGATTTAACAGAGTCTTTCAGGCTAGAAAATGTCAACTTAGAACATTCATTATCATGTGGTCACACAATGATTATCTTTCCTGATCCTTTTTAGGCGCTGTCAGTGCAAATTTAAGAGGCAGGGAGTCAGGCTCTGGTGTACTTCATTTTGGAAGACTTGATATTTTCCCAGTGTAACTTCATATGATGCACAAGTTTCACTTCATTAGTACAGAGTTCCAACCACCTTATCTACACACACACACACACACACACACACACACACACACCATTCCCAGACACTAGGAAATAACTAACATCATTAGGTTTGATACACTTGAATGAGCACTTTAGAAATCTAGGTATTTTTTACTCATCCTTCTTTGGCTATATGTAGCAATTGAGGATAAAAAAAAAAAAGACCGTAAGATGTATGATGTAAGTTGATGTTATAAAATATAGAAATAGCTTTAATCATTAGTTGAAGCTTATTTTCCATCAAAAAATACATTTTCCTTAATAATAATAATAATAATAATAATAATAATAATAAAAAACCCAAAACCTCTCATTTGTATAAAATTTCAGGCTTAATTAAAAAAAAAAAGTAAATTGTGACTGTTAGGCTCAATTTAATAGGAAAAAAGGATGCAAAATGGGGAGGGAGCTAGTCTTTATGTGCTGTGCATTTTGCCTACCTAATACCTTTCAATAGCCTCTACCAATGATTTAAGCCAAATCATAGGTAGAGGCTATTGGCCTGATATAATAGACCAGTGAAACAAAACAAAAAACAAAGAAATTCCGCAAATTACCAAAGATAAAAAGTAATATGTCTCAGAATCAAAACTAAAACTCGTGTTTATCTAAAACAGGAAGAGCCCCTAGATGTTCACTACCATGCTGTCTCCCATTAGAAGCTGCAGAAGCTAAGTACAGTATAGATGCAACAAATTTAAACTTTATGCAGAGAAACAAACTAGGTTAACTTCAATTCATGTTATGATTTACCTAGTGTTTGTTAGAAACTGCATTTGCTATAACCTTATTTCATTATTTTCTGCACTGGCCCCTATACCTTTACTCATTTTTCAAGTTTTTCTGAACACCTGTGTTGTCATTTCCCCCCTGTCCTTTTGATCTATAGAAAGAACAAGTGCCATTGCTTTTTCCCTCTCATTCCAAATTTTTGGCCTGCATTAAACATTGTTCTCCTTAACTTTATTTCAGATGATGCACTTCTAATGTCTTACATCCCTCACACAGTCACCCACGCCGCATCTGGTCTTATTTGTGTTTAGCAGCAATGGCCATATCCTGAGGCCACCAGTGTATACTTTTGGCAGTTACCACTCATCTTTCAAATAACGGAACTCATGAGACTGTACATTTGATACATATATATTTGAAAGCGATTTTTTTAAATCTACAAAAATTGATCTTTTGGCCCTTACTCTCCTGATATTTCTAATTTTCTTAAAGTGCCTGACAACTTGGAGAAACCAAGCTTACCATCAAGCATGGTATCATCGCATCCATCCTGTAGGTCCTTTCTGTGCAATGGCATCACTGATATAGCAAACTAAGTAGATTCCTCACCACAACAGTTCCCAATACCAAAGAGCATCAAAATGTTTGAGATAAAATAGAAATGGCAGTCTTTACTTATGTCACCTCTTTTTAGGGTTAGGATTCTACATGTCAACATGCATGACCTCATGTATGAGAAATCCACTTCAAAACCAAGAGGCCCCATTGTCAGTATTTTTTTTTTTTTTTTACCTCATATGCATTTTTATTTATGTATTTGGAATGTGGGTAGAATTTTACTGCCACTCAGGGAAAGCAGCCCGGGAGTCCACGCCAGCAGCTGCCACTGCCGGAACTAGGCCTTGGATTCCGTGTTTTGTGTTCATTGTCAGTAATTCTAATGCTTTGCATAATCAAAATCAGAAACTGAGCTCCAGAAACTATCTCTGTGGATCATTAAAAAATTGACTAATTTGCTGAGCTCGTGGGATTTTGTTGTGATATTCTCTTCTTTGCTATTAATAGTTTGCTCGCTGTAGATTTTTAACTCTACCTGGTTTATTTCACTCCCCTGTCCCGCACTGCTTTTCTTTCACCTTATTTGGCTTATGTGCGATTCATGAAAGAATTGTTATGGAAGAAGTTCATAATTTTAAGTCTCTGCCTTAAAAGGGAAAGTAATGCTGCAAATATATATATATATATATATATTTTTTTTACTTAAATGGAGCATAGAAAAAAAACTTTTTAGACCATATTATTTCTCCCATCCCAACCCCATGCTGCTTTGCTTTTCCCCCATCCTTTCTTTCTTCTTTTCTATCATTATTTTTAAAAGTCAAGGACCTTTTTAGCACAGGAGTTTTGTTTCTTTAGCGGGTTTAGTTTACTTTCCCTATTTGCCAGCTTCCCATGTTTTTCAGTCTTCATAGGTGCTTGTTAGTAAGTTGCATAATATACAGTATTTCAGCAGGCAATTGATTACTCAGAGATCATAAACCCATTGTCTTTTAGACATTTTTCTTCACACAGTGTAACAAGCCTTTTGCTCTTTTGTTTTAAATTCAAATACGGCAAAATAAGCTAGGGAAACACAGGCAGTCAATATTCTGTCAAGTATAGATTAGTAAAGAGTTCTGGTCAGATGAACAAAAGAATTATGTGAATGTCAGAGTGAAGTTTGAACACATTCTTCTAAGACTTTCATTCTAGGTTTACTGTTGTTTTGCTTTCATACGTATCTTAAAAAAAGGTTTTTAAGTTTGACCCAGTTTAGATAGCTTGTTCATTAAAGTGTAGGACAAATTCTTAATAAACTATTTCATTGACTTTAGTTTTCTACCAAGTATAAATGTTTGTGGATTTAGTGAGAGAGGACATGTGAACTGAACTGTTTATTTTCTAAGCATTATGTATAATGTATTATGTATAATGTGAACTTAACTGTTTATTTTCTAAGCATTATGTATAATGTATTGTATTTTCTTTTTAATATATTTATATATCAAGATATAACTAATTAATTTGTTTCATCATCTCATCGTCTTAAGTTATGGTTAGTTACAAATTCACAGTTTTGCAGAATAATACCAGAACAGGTGAAGGACTTTGGCTAAACATATATATCTGCCCTCTGAGTGACTGGATAAGCCATTTCACTTGTAATGGTGAACATTGTAGCGTGTATACATACTTTCCTGGAAATAGTCTAACCTTACTTAAATTCTTTATTTCCAAAATGAATATATTGTCCTAATTGAATTATACTTTACAAAATTATGTTTGTAAATTTAATTTGAAGAATATTTGCTGATTTCCACAGTAGATAATTCTGAGTAAATTGGTTGTAATAAAATAGGGGGATGAATGATTTTGTCCAATATGTATATGTTGTTACAGCAATATCTAAGTCATTAAAAAATATGCACTAATGATTTGTTTACAGAGTCTATGTGTCAGTATTCCATTGATTCCTTTTTTGTCTTATGCTCATATTTTATTTCAGAAGCATTACTCATTTTCCCCCTAAAAGTATAATAGCTCAGCAAGAATATGCAATATAAGTTCGTTGAATTAAGTCATACTCAAGAAATTAATGCCATTGTATAATTTTGAGGAGAACATTCCAAAAATATTTTTAAAGATTTTTTATTGATTTTTAGAGAGAGAGGAAGGGAGAGAGAGAGAAACATAGATGTGAGAGCAACACATCTGTTGGCTGCCTCTTGCATGACCTTGACTGGGGATCAAACTGACAACCCTTCAGTGCATGGGACAACACTCAACCAACTGAGCCACACTGGCCAGGGCCAAAAAATATTATTTGACTTAAAAATATGAGAATGGTTTAATAAAATAATTAGTGTAAGATCTGTCTCAAAACTGCTTGCTTTTTTAAATGGTCACTTCACTTATTTAAACGGTACACTAAAATGCCTTTCAAAGTTTAAAAATATAAGCGAGAACCCTCTACTTTCTGCCTTCTTACAGATGAATGTACTTAAAGTGATTGTGATTTGATCTTGGAATATACATTGCTATTATTTTTGTACATATAATAGCTCTAAACTTGGCAAGAACTGGCATTTTCATACAATATATTTTGTCTAAACACAATGTAGATTTACTTAAATCAGACGTATACTGTGTTGATCATTTTTAAATTTGTCTTTAATGTCCTTTATTTTTAACTTAGCCTGTTTGAATAACTGAATCATTTACCACTTTACTTTCATTTATACACTGTTATATGGACTTACTGTTTTAGAAAAATCTCTGTTGTCGTGTCTAGGTTTAACTACATAACTAATTTAAAACCAAATGTTGAATTCTTCTCAGGGGGCGGTATATATTTTGTCAGCAGTTTTGAGTATATTTTCAAGTTTATCTTTTCTTATTAGACTGTGAGCTCCTGTGGATAGGGACATTCTCTTGGTTGCAATAAAAATTTTAGAGCCTAGCGAAGTGCCAGGCACAGAATAATTCCTTTCTTGAGACAAATTGATTGGGCTAGAATCTAGAGCTGGCTGAGTGTATGTTAGAATTATCTGGCTAATTTTCAAAGTAACACTGAATGTATATTAGAGGATTCTCTGGCTAATTTTCAAAGTAATGTATAGAAAGCTCACACTTATAACATTTTATCTTTAAGTTGATAGTTTATTTTGAATATTTCATTTTTGTCAGGAAACATTTTATGCAAATGTTGAATTATGCGGCAGCTAAACTCATGGTACACATAAACTAGTTTTAGTTTCTTTACAAAATGAGAAAAGCTCTTTAGGCTTCCTGAAGATAAATGTTGACAATAGTTTTATTGACCAAAGGTGCTACTCATTTTACAATATTTGCTTTGATCATAGATGTTCCTATCTGCTGAGCTTTATTTATTTTTTTCAGGGGACGGGGGGAGGAGTGCAAACAATCAGAATGTAATTTCTTCCTGAATTATGCAATTTACCACTGTATTTATTTCTTTGTACTCTATTATTGTATTTAAATTATTACTTACTGCTTACTAATTTTTATTGCAGGGCTATGCCGTTTCCATATGCATTTGTCTATATAATATGTAAGGAAAAACTGTATTGCTTATTAAATTAACATTAAGGTAAATAAATAAATGCTCACTTTAAATTTTTTAAATTAAGTGTACACTGCCTTTTTTTAAGGACCACTAAATAGTATGCTAACCAAAAGATAATTTTCAACATCTGCTCACATGTGAGGGCACCACTTTTTTCTGAGTGCACATACTTGATTAATGTCGATGGAAGTTAGACACAGTCAAAATACAAGCCACTTCTAAGGGCTGAAATAAATGTCCAGTGCTTGCTTTTTTATGCATTTACAGTTTAATGGATTTACACAGAATTAATACACTCCGTTCAAAAAGAGAGCATCATCTGCACCAGAGTTCTCTTCTAACCACTTCTCAGCATATGTTCCCTCAACTTATTTTTTAAAGAGACTTTATTGTTTAGAGAAGTTTTAGTTTCACAACAAAAGTGAGTAGATAGTGCAGAGATTTCTCGTATATGCCCTACAGAGGCAATTGACATGCTGTTGCCACCTAAAGCCCATAGTCCACATTACTGTTCACTCTTGGTCTTATACCTTCTATGGGTTTGGGCATATTTATAATGGCATATATCACCCTGGAGAAAACAAATAAAAAATATAAATCACTTATTATGTCAGATACTACGTGCTAAGGAAAATAAAAGAGCAGGGAAGGATTATAAGGAGGTTGCTAGTTTAGATAAGATGGAAAATAAGATAAAGTAGCATTTACATAAAAACCTAAAAGCGGCAAAGGAACAAGAAGTGCAGATTTCTGAAGGAAGAACATTCCCAGCTAAGGAAACAGGGAGTGTGAAAGCTCAGCCATGTTTGGCAAGTTCAAGAAATGGCAAGATGTCAGTCCAGCTGGACTAAGGGAAGGGGGAAGTAGATGAGATCTGGGAAGGAAAGAGGGAACAATTTTTTGAGCCTTAATGTCAAATCAAAGACTGATTTGTACACTGAGGAAAAGTAGCATTTTGTACAATTTTTTTAAAAAAAAAATATATTTTTTATTGATTTTTTTACAGAGAGGAAGGGAGAGGGAGAGTTAGAAACATCGATGAGAGAGAAACATCGATCAGCTGCCTCCTGCATACCCTCCCCCACTGGAGATGGGCTCACAACCAAGGTATATGCCCTTGACAGGAACCAAACCTGGGACCCCTGAGTCCTCAGGCTGACGCCCTATCCACTGAGCCAAACCAGTTAGGGCTACAATTTTTTTTCATCAAGATAGAAGACAAAAACAAGAAAAATAATGCAATTGTTAGAAGAAAGCTATAATCAAATCTATAGTATTCTACCTTCCTCAGATACATTACCACACCACCTGTGTTCTAAGTTCTATTCTAAGTGTTTGTCTATTTTTAGTACCTAATCCCCAATCTATCTTCTCCAATGACAAAATCTAATTCTCAGTCCATTTCCCCCCATGACTATTTACCCATATTCTACCTTGATTTCAGTTATCACCACTACCCTCCCAAATGTTCAATTAACTGTTTTGTACAGGAAAAGGATTGAAGTTCTGAGTATGGTATTACAATTCTTATTATCTACCACCACTGACCCTTTGAGACTTATTTCTTAATAAACCCTTTATAATTACTAAAATATAATCACGTGGATCTCTTCTTATGTTTATAAATTTGTCATTTATTTTTGTATCATGCTATTTTATAAGACTATAATGTATTTCTCATTCCTTCTTTTAAAGGTTTGGTAGATGTGTTTCAACTATGAACTTTTGCCAGAAGACCTAATTATTAATGAAACTTTAGTTAAAATGGAAGTTTGAATATATTCATCTAATTCTATCCTAAATTCTGAGAAAATTATCAATAAGCTAAGAAAAGTATTCTATACTTGTATTGAAACAGGGAAAATTATGTAAACATGCCAGAATCTAAAAATTTTTTCTAGATAAAGGGTAGAATGGCCATATATAAAATTCCATAGGATTATTTCTGATGTTTGCTCCTTATCCCTTATCAAATGTACCTGACTCCTCTTACAAGCTATTGTCTTACCCATCCTTTAATACAGATAACAAGGCCAAATTTTTCTGTAAGCTATCTCCTGGCTAATAATCCTTCTGGTGTTAGCCCTTGTCTAGTCACTATTTTAAGACTTTTTTTGGCCAATCTTATCAAAGTATACTTGACAAATATGCATATATTTTAGGTGGACAATGTAATGTTTGATATACCTTGCAAAATGGTTATCACAATCAAGTTAATTGACATGTGCATCTCTTTCCATAGCTGTCATTTTTGTAACATTTAAGACCACCTCTCAGCAAATTTTAAGTGTATAATACAGTATTGTTAACAATAGTCACCATGATGTACATTAGATCTCCAGAATTTATTCATCCCTCATAAAGTAATGTCTATAACCTTTCCCAACATTTATCTGTTCCTCCTCCCCCACCACTCAGCCCCTGGTAACCACTATTCTATTCTGTCTTTATGAGTTAGACTTTCTTAGATTCCACATATGAGTGAGATCATGTAATATTTCTCTTTCTGAATATGTCTTATTTTATTTACCATAATGTTCTCCAACTTCATCCATTTGTCCAAAGTGGCAGAATTTCTTTCTTTCTTTTTATCATGGCTGAATACTATTCCATTGTATATATACCAGATTTTCTTTATCCATTCATCTGTTGATGGTCTCTTACATTATTTCCATGTATTGGCTTTTGTAAATAATGCTGCAGTGAATATGGGAATACAAATATCTTTTTGAGATACTGATATAATTTCCTTTGGATATGAGTACATAAGTGGAATTGCTGGTTCATATGGTAGTCCTATTTGTAATTTTTTGAGGAATCTCATGCTGTTTTCATAATCACTACACCAATCTATATTCCCATCAACAGAATGCAAAAGTTCCCTTTTCTGTAAATGTTCACCAACACTTTTTTTTTTTTAATAATAGCCATTCTAACAGATGTAATATTGATTTTCATTTCTAGGATATTAGGGATCAGTGACCTTTTCATATACTTACTAGAGGCCTGATGCATGAAAATTCATGCAAGAGCAGACCTTCCTTCCTCTGGCTGCCAGCACTGGCTTCCCTCTGGTACCTGGAACCCAGGCTTCCCTCCTCCAGCCACCCACAGGCACCCAGGACCCAAGCCTGCTTCCCTCAGGCCTCCCACAGGCACCCGGGAGCCAGGCTGGCTTCTCTCTGGCCCTAGTTTAGTCAGGAAGGACATCTGGAATGATGTCTGCTCTAATTAGCATATTACCCTTTCATTATTATAGATTTCCTATTTGTATGTCTTTTTTTTTATATAATTCTTTTTTCTTTCATTTTTTTTTATTCAGGTATTATATGTGTACATACCTTACCAATCCCCAAGCCCCCCACTCCCATACATGCCCTCCCTCCCAGAGTTTTTCATCCATTGGTTATGCTTATATGCATACATACAAGTCCTTCAGTTGATCTCTTATCTCCCCCATATCTCCCTACCCTCCCCACTGTAATTTGACAGTCTGTTTCTTTTACTGTCTCTGTATCTATCTTTTTGTTTTTAGCTGATCTTAATTCGGTTAAGTTTTATTTTCTATCGAGTTGTATGAGTTTCTTATGTATTTTGGATTTTAATCACTTAGTGGATATATGGTTTACAAATATTTTCTCCTATGCGGTAGATTGCTTTTTTATTCTGTTGACTGGTTCCTTTGCAGTGCAAAAGTTTTTTACTTTAATGCAGTCTCACTTGTCTAGTTTTGCTTTGATGCTTGTGCTTTTGGTGTCACAACCAAAAAAATCATTGCTCAAACCAATGCAAGACATTTTTCTATGTTTCTTCCAGGAGCTTTATGGTTTCCAGTCTTATGTTTAAGTATTTAATCTATTTTGAGTTCAGTTTTGCTTGTGGTGTGAGATGAGTCCAATTTCTTTCTTCTACATATTGGCATCCAACTTTCCCAACACCATTTGTTGAACAGACCATTCTTCCCCCATTAAATGTCCTTTTCATCCTTGTTAAAGATCAGTTTGTGTAGAAGCATCTACACAAATTAATTCTCTACTTCAGTCTAAGACATAGAGCTTCTCTTCTTAGCAGCTTCCTCATAAGCCTTGATTATATGATTTCTCTGATTATATGATTTTTGGTTATTTTCCTACCCTTCAACAAATCCCTTTGTCTAAGGCAATTCAGGGCTTTGACCAGGCTGAATCTTAAATGTGGTGTTGCGTAGAGCCCCTTCTGAATTTTGTTGCCTAAGAGTGGGTGGAGTCTGTTTCCTCAAAGAAAATGTGAGATGCTGAGCCAAAGAAGAGAGGATGCAGGGTGGGCAAAAACAAAAATGGCTACTATATATTGAAAAAAATGGTGACTTCATGTTGCTGTGTTTTTACTAATTATATATTTTTTATTTCCAATTTGCTTTAAATATAATAATTGATGCTTCATGAGATTCAAACAAAAAAACACATCATTATCATTATCTTATCAACCTTCTTCTATATAAATAGGCACTCTACTAAAATGATGTTTGCTCACTACTCAAAGTTGAAACTCATTTAACCATTTTTTATTTTGAGGACTAATTCACTATATTACAACTATATTCACTATCAAAGTAACATTTCATATTATATTTCACTTTTTAAACTTAATTATCAACAAGAAAAAAATTTTAGAGCAGTTTTCTACATTTTCTTCTCCATAGAATTTTCTTTATAAGTATTGCTTATACAACTTTTGTTTTAAAATTAAGTCAATTTAAAACTTGAGGCTATCAGTCTTATATACCATTAAAATTTCACATTCTAGAACATTAAAATTAAATACATAATGATATGATTCAAGGCATTTGAATATTACTTTTGGAAATACGTAACCAAAATTTTATATTTACATTAGGAAAATGTGAACATATTTCTCTAAAGTGCTAAATAGCCTCTCTGAATTTTTTAGACAACACATTAAGTCAAGAATACTTTTAACAAAAGCAGTATGAAGCCAAAACCGGTTTGGATAGAGCGTCAGCCTGAAGACTGAAAGGTCCTGGGTTTGATTCTGGTCAAGGGCATGTACCTTGGTTGCGGGCACATTCCCATTAGGGGGTGTGCAAGAGGCAGCTGATCAATAATTCTCTCTCATCGATGTTTCTAACTCTCTCATCCCTCTCTCTTCCTCTCTGTAAAAAAATCAATAAAATATATTTTTTTTTAAAAGCAGTATGAGGAGAAAAAAATATCTAGAGATGTCATTAACAGAATAAAATGTGATGAAAAAATGCAGCTATCCTCATGTTTACATATATATAAAAAAAACAAACTGTGAAATCTTCTTAAAAAAAAGAAAAGAAAAAAAAAAAAAAAGGTCAAACTCATAGAAACAGATAGTAGCAAAGGGTTTGCCAGGGGCTTGGGGTATGAGAAATAGGAAGAGGTTGGTAAAAGGGTACACACTGTCAGCTATAAGATGAATAAGGTCTGAGGATCTAATGTAAAACATGGTGACTAGTGAACAAAACATAGTTAACAACACTGTGTTGTAAAATTAATCTGCTATGAGACTGGAACTTAAATGTTCTCCTACACAGAATAAAATAAATATGCAAGGTGATGAACTTATTAATTAACTAAATGGAAGCAATTATTCCACAATGTATGTGTATATCAAATCACCATAATGCACATTTTAAATATCTTACATTTTTAAAAACAATGCTATCGATTTTTAAGAGAGTGGAAGGAAGAGGACAGAGAGAAACATCAATCAGCTGCCTTCTACACACTCCCTACTGGGGACCAAGCCCACACCCAGGCATGCACTCTTACTCATGACCTCTTGGTTCATGGGTCCACACTTAATCACTGAGCCACACGGGCCAGGCTGGATCAATCTCCTGATTTCAGTTTATGGATTGTAATGATTAAGTTGGGTCACATGGCTGCCTCTGGGGTCAGGGGACCAGGTTCTGTTCACACAAGGAGAGAAGAGGATTCCTGGGCAGATAAAGACCATGCGAACTACAATAACCAAAGAAAAAGGGTTGGCTAGAATAAATTGAATCATTGCTTTAATTCTCTATTATTTTGCTTTCCTCTGACACAGTATAAAAAATTAATTAAGTGCAAGTTTTGGAGATAAAGTCGAGGCATGAGGGTAGTGAACATGAAGAGAGGCATATTGGAATCTTTAAGAGCTATTATTGTCAGTAACTTGATGTTTATTCAAATATTTGGCTATTTTGCAATTTCAGATCACATTAAATGAGAAATTAATATTTCTATGTTTATCAAAAGAGACCATGAGCTTGCAAAGATTTAGAAAATGGGTGTCGTGGGACCTGTTTTGTTAACAAAACATAAACTCTGAAATTGATTCCAATGTTATGCTTGGAAACAAATTGGTTATAAGTCAGCAATTGAACAAGGATTAATTTTCAACTCATTTGCCATCCTATATCCAGGGAATGTTTAGTAAATCCTTTGGCTATTGCTCAATGAACTCTAATTTTTAATTGGACTTGAGTTAACAACTTCAATCTCTTGTTTGTTTGTTTTTTTGTCCTAATTGCATCTTTAATACGACAGATAGAAAGCACAATATTAGCAGCACTCACAATAGACTAAATTCTCAAATACTATTTTCAGTGGAAGAGTATTCCTTGTCCTTCTCTGTGAAATTTCTAATTTTACCAATTTAATTTCATTATTATGTTTTGAAGACACATATAAGGAAGGATTTTAATGAATCCATCCATCTCCTGAAATACTTAACAAGATTTTGTATGTGTGCTTGCTTGTGCAAACATATGTATAGAGAAGGGATTCACAGCTTTTATCAAAATCTCCAAGGCATTTGTGAGCAAAAAAAAAAAAAAAAAAAGTTTGAGACGGGCCACAAAAATGTGGAAAACAAAAAGTTACTCTTTATTTGAATAGAAATATATCAACAATTTTAACATTTTGCTCCTATTTCATTCCACTGAGCACCTATTAAATGCTTGAATATTAATACTAGCAATACTCACCAAGACAGGTCAAGTGCTTGTGTGAGTTGGCCTGTTATATTCCTTACATTACATAATTTAGTACTTGGCCCCAACCTGTGAAATAGGTATGATAGTCTCACGTTAAAGTTTAAAATACTGTAACTTAGAAAAGTGAAATACTTGCACAAGCGTCACATAATAGCGAATGAGACAGCTGAAACAGAAATCTATGTGGTTTCTAGCCCCATTATCATGCTAGAAATAGGACAAACACTTAAAAGATGCATTGAGTTAAATTAAAATTTTGACATGAGAACTGTGTGATAGGATAAGAATAAAACATATTTATTGGTCATTAACATGCCCTTCAAGCTTGGCCTGTGTGGCTCAGTGGTTGAATATTAGCGTATGAACCAGGAGGTCATGGTTCAATTCCCAGTCAGGGCACATGCCTGGTGTCAGAGCCAGCGTGAGTACTGCAAAGCACTGCTGCTCTGAGTTGCTCTGAGTCCATATAGTCTTCTGAACTCTTCCTGACTATGCCAGAGTAGGTTCCTTCTTGAACGCTACTCACGGTTGGGTCCAAGACCCTCTGTTTAGGGCTTGACCTTCTTGGATATTGGGTCTTCCATAGAGAAGCCATGAGAAGTTGTCGGAATATAAGAATGAGTCTTTATTACAGAAGCCATCAGACAAAACAGTCCTTCACAGCAGTCTTATATAGGCAGGGAGCCGGACACCAGCTGGTAAGTACACATCTTTCACACACAGTAGTATCAGACTCTGTACCCAGTTATTATCTGAACAGCCACATGCTACCCCCTGCACTCATATCTGAGCTCTCTGTCCTAGTAGCTTCTCCCGCCTCTCTGGCTCAGCAGCTTCTGTCTCCCCTGCCTTTCATTGTAGCCATACCAGCTCTCAGCTCCATCTGTGCTCTCTAGCCTTTTCCCTCCTGCTGGATGGTCTCTGTGGCCTTACATCTCTGGATAGCACACTCCAGCACACTTCTTCACACTCCAGCCGACTAGCTGGTCACTAACTTGAATATTATTTTAGAGACAAAGAAGGTTTCGTGCCAAAAGCTACACCAATCATTTGGCTATAGAAGGGCACAGTATACTGTGAGATTGTTGTGCTGTGTCCTTGCACCTGCTCATGGTATCTTAGCCTAGGTACAGCGTGGCCTTGGATATTCAATGTATTGACAACAGGGCCTCTGTGCTTTAATTGGCTATCAGGCATCACTGGCATGGTTCTCACACCACTGGGGTTGCAAGCTCAATCCCCATTAAGGGCGCTCAGGAGGCAGCCAATCAATGATTCTCTGTCATCATTGATGTTTCTATCTCTCTCTCCCTCTCCCTTCCTCTCTCTGAAATCAATAAGAATATATTTTTTAAAAAAGGAAGGAAGGAGGGAAGGAAGGAAACATCTTTCAAGTAAATAAATTATTGTTTCTTCTATTTTTACTTCATCCCATATTCTTTTTTCTAACTATTTAAAAATGTAATATTGATTTTATTTAAAGTCACCTCATCATTTTGATTATTTAGACAAAATGTGTCCCTGAAGTGAGGCAGAATTCCTGAGGAGTGCAAAATATAATGAACTATCACATCCTTTCTTCAGGGCACTCTGCTTCTATTAATGTTGCATAAGGTCATATTAGCCTCATAGTCATACGTATCACATTGATAACTGTAATCAAGGAAACCTAACTCATTTTCATATAGGATTCTGTAAAACTACATCTTTCATCTCTATACTTGCCAGAGGTTGTTGGATACAATTATTATATTTTACGTTTATTTCTGTGACACATTTGAAATATTGGATTCAATTGAATTTAATGCTTACCTATTAAATATTTGAGAAGCTGATTGCTATGTTGATGCTGTTCATATTCCTTCCTTTAAAAGGATTTATTTACCCTTACTCTAGGATTTATAGGTTAATCAGAATCAGATAGAAATGCAACCTTGGAAATAAATTATAATTATTATTTTTTTCATCTGATAACTACTAATAGTGAAATTAATAAGTAGTTATTTTAGATAACTTGTTCTCAATTGCCATTATATAAGAGAGAATGGTCAAACTTCTTCACGTACTAGAATTAGCCATAAAACAAAAGATTTTATTTCTTTTTTTTTATTAAAAGATTTTATTTCTTCTTTCTGCTGACCAACTAGAATGAGGAGGAAAAAGGAATACACTGCTGGAGAAAATCTTTATTACTCGAAACTTGCAGGATATATATGCCTTGGGCTGCTGAGGGGAGAAAGAGGGTTGTAGATGACATCACCTATGACTTTGTCAATCAATCCCTGCTACACCCCCTGAGGAACACTCACCATTGGGGATGATTAGACTTTGTCACATTCTAAAGCTGCTTGAGCAATTAGTTAAACAGCAGGAGTCTTTGCTGGAGAGTAAGTGCAACAAAACAGGAGATCATTTCCTGTATGTCCCTAGAAAGAGTCACGTCCCTTAGAAACCTCAAGATTTCTGGAAATGCTTCTTGTGCTTTGTAATAATATGGTTGGGCATTGAAGCTTGTCTTACTGGCATGAAAATCATCTCTCAGGCTTACTTTAATTTATAAAGTGCCTGACTAGAAATATCTTATCTTAACTTCAAGCATCAAAGTCTCCTGCAGGCAAGGGCCAGAGTGAAGATATAGAACCTGCTTGGATCCGGGGCCTCCTCCAGCCAAAGACACAGGAAACACAAGTAGGACAAACATCTAATTTGAGAATTTTATTTTACCTAAAACATAGTTGCCAGCTGTCAAGGGGCAGGAGCCAGAGAGGAATAAAGTGGAAAGGGTTCCTGCATCAATGTTTTAGGTGCTGCCTTCAAGCTTCACCAGGGAAAATAGCTTTTTTGAATTTCACCCTTAATGATAAGGTGGGATGTTGGAGAGACATAACCTTGGGACACAGAGAGTGAAGTATTGTCAATACTAAAATGAGAGATTAAAAAATCCAGAAAATTAAGGATACATTTTACTAAGCATCTCCTAAGTCTCCTTAATATCCAGTCCTAATTCTTATTTGAACTACGTTTATGGGACTTGGAAATGAAGAGGCAAATATTTGGGCATCATTTTATTTAAAGATACAGATCACTTTCTGATTTAAAATTAAATTGGAGAGAGCACTAACCAGAGATGTTTCTATTTAATATTGGTATTTTAAATACATATTTACCTTTCAATATAATTGGTTATGGGAGGGGACAATTAAATACCTTATGGAATTGCACTTGTATAAAATGTGTAAGAAGTCCATATTAGAGAATTCTTTTGGTAGTTTAGAAACGGTCGTCTGGTTAATAAAATCGTCAGCTTTTAGCCCTGTGCCTTTGATAGATGCTGAAAGGATATAATGTCAGACTTTCTTCGTCTTATTTTCAGATGAGATACATAAAAATATTTTACTCAGAGATGAAATAAGGGGACAGAGAGAGAAGTTTCACAGCATGTCCTATTTGCAAATCATGAAAAAGAAAGAATTTAAATATCTAGCTTTCTCCCAGTACACAAAACCACCTCAGTTTTTCCGGTGGTTGCACATTACAAAGGGGTAACAGAGAGATTATGTAAAAACTGATCCTAACTATTAATAATAACTGTGGATGAAAAGAAGCCACATACTAAATCTGCTGAGCTCAGAAGAGGCCTGGGTGGCAGCCTCCCACTCAGTAACTCACCTCACCGCAAAGGATGGTCTGCAATTACTTTTCACTGAAAGCAGTTGATGGTGGGTAGTCATGTCTCAGGCTACAGTCCTCCCTCACAAAAGTCCATCTTTTCCTTAGTTGAGCCTCTCTATTGTCTTTTTGCATCTAGAGTAACATAGTTTTGGAATGTCAAAGGAATTTCCCTTTTCCAGGCTCCCCCACGCACAGGGAGGGCACCACAGGGAGGACACACATCCCTCGTTGTTATTGTGATCATGTTCATTGTTGACTGCTCACCATCCCGAACCTCCTCTGTAAAAGCAGTGTGTGTGTATCGTTTCACTTTTTATCTAATCCCAGAGGTCCCTTCCCACCCCCGCTTTACTTTCTCCAGTCTCCCTAATCTACCACCAGTGGATTTCATGTAACCCACTTACATCTTCTCTTTGGAATGTATTGTATAAAATAAGATGCAAAACTGCCATTTTTCCCAGAGCATTTTCTCAATTGCTTTTCAGCAATGGTTGTCAGTTTGGTTCAAATAAACTCATAAAAATTCTCTACAGGTTTGAACGTTTCTTACATTGACACAACCTGTAATTGATAGAATGGACTGTTCGCTTTGATGTCTGAAGGAAAATTTTATATTCTGTAGTGATGAAAGAAAGTAGAAAGAAACTAGGCTGATCAAAAAAGAGACCACTGGAAAATTTTGAAAAGAAATATATTAAAGAAAAATTTCTACATCAATTAATTCTTTTTTTTTTTTTTTTTTTTTTAGATTTATGTGTATAGCTCTAACAAGTGCTATTTTTGTAACCAGACCAGAAGAAATTTATCTGTAAGTCTTACCTTTTAACCTCTTCTTGTGGAGCCAAGCAATAATAAGTTAATATTAAACATTAATTTCCTTGTGGGTACTCTCCAGGTAATAATCTTTAAAATTATCATTTATTCCATCAGATAATGAAACATTTAAAAAGTTTCTCTTTCAACTTTTGAAGCTTTAGCCTGTAATATAAAACTAGTGATTAAAATTTTTTCATCCCTCAGATTTCTCCCCATAAACCTTGGATTTCTCCCAATTGGTTTTATCAATCAGATACAAGTGAGATGCTCAAGAATAAGAAGAGCCAAAACCGGTTTGGCTCAGTGGATAGACCATTGGCCTGCGGACTGAAGTGTCCCGGATTCGATTCCTGTCAAGGGCATGTACTTTGGTTGCGGGCACATCCCCAGTAAGGGTTGTGCAGGAGGCAGCTGATCGATGATTCTCTCTCATCGATGTTTCTAACTTTCTACCCCTCTTTCTTCCTCTCTGTAAAAAATCAATAAAATATATTTTTAAAAAAGAAAGGTCTTACCCTATGAGTACACAAAAATTGGGTCTAATATGAGGCATAACCAATTACTAATAAGGTTGTTTTATTACATCTGAATGTATTGGGGCATGAGGGTGGGGAGGAAGGGGGGCGGTTCCCAGTACTATCTTAGGTTCTATAGCTGGGGTTTGCAAATTAAACTGACAAAAGGTTAACCAGAGAAAACAAACAAAACAAAACATAGAGTTTACTTACACATGCAGCACATACACAAAGGATAACTCTGTGATGAGTAACTCTAAGAGATAGTTAAAGTTTGGGGCTTAGATACCATCTTAACAAAGAGTGATGGATTTGTGAAGCAACAAAATAAAGGAAAAGGCATTTGAGCTCCTGGGGGCTGTAAATTGTGGAAAAGTAAATGGAGGGTGAGGCAAAAAGAGGTTTATAGTTGTGAGTACATGAAACACAGAGTTTATTCTTACATTATTATTTATTAATTGTTGTATTACTTCCCATAGGAAAAGCTGTAAAGCTCCTTCGCGCCCCGCCCCCTGCCTGTGGGGAAAACAATGAAAGAAGGTATTTTAGTCAGGCTTGCTTGTGCAGACCTATCTTGGTGCGGACTTGGTTGTTTTCCTCTTCCGGGTATGGGCAGAGGTAGGCGAATCTCTTCACAAAGGAAAATTTGTGTTCTGCTCTTAGTCAGATAGCGGAGGGACAAAGAGCTGTTCCTATAATTTCTGCTTCTTAATTGCCTTCAGTTCAAAATAATTTTTATGCAAAAGTGGCATATTTGGGGATAGCATATCCCAATTATTAGCTTACCCATTTTCCATACCTAATAACTCTTTCTATAATATGACACATTAGTTATTTCAAAACTGATAGTTTAATTAATAACTATAGTAAATTCTATGCAATTTGAGTTAATGTTCTAATACAAAGAAAATAATTATGCTTTCTTAGAATAGACTTGGTTACAAAAGAGGATTAGTAAATGTTATAGAGCACCAAATCTAGGAAGCACTGCAAAAAACTGTGTATAATTAAAGCCGATCCTCCACAATTACACTTGGAAATATCTGCTAATGTTATAAAGGACAACTCATAAGCCTCTAGAATGGATTCCAGTTACAAGGCTGGAGCAGATGGTGTCTAGCATTATACTGTGTCCCACTGCATTTGACCCAACAGCACTGAAGCTATGAAGTGATGAATCATGACCCTGAGGCTAAGCTGACAATTAAGAACACAATAATGCAACTCAGCCTAGAACACATGTAAAAGGGTTTGGTTGAACTTTGGAGATGACTCATTTAGACCACATTTATCTGTCTTTCTCTTTGGATAATAGAAGGAGGCAGAATGGGACAAAAGGTATCGGAAGAGTAAAAGAGAAAATAATATATGTCTATATTTACCTACATCTATCAGGAAAAGAGATAGGTGTTTGCATTCTTTGTTTCACCACTGGCTCGTGGCCATCCCCGCACACACATGGTCTCCTTATTGCTGTCTCCTTGCATTGAGGTCTGCTTCACCTTACAACCAATAATCATTAAAAAAAAATTTTGGAGAAAATAAGTATGTAGAAAGGAAAGTGTTCTAAACTGCAGGTCCCAACAATCCAGCTCGCATTATTTACACAACATATCCTTCTTCTTCAATAAAACAAACCAGTTTGTCATAGTATGTTACAATAATAACATGAGAATTATAATACTTTATATGATTTTTAAGTTATTTATTCTTTTATTCTCTCATAACATCTGTGAGATAAACAGTGTGCGCATAATTCCTTCACTCGTTTACTTACTGAGTCCCTAGAATGTGTCAGGCACTGTTTGAGGGTAACACATATCTATCATATATGATTCCTGCCCTCAAGGAGTTAATGTTCCAGTTGGGAAGTTACAGACTAGGTCGTCATGATAGGACAACACTTAGAGAGCTGCCTTTCCTATCCCTACAAATTCAGCCTCTGCTACATTAGAAGTCCTTATTTCCCAGGAGAGAAACACTTCCACCACTGGGTACAATAGCATTTTTACTGAAACTGAAGCTATGACAGCTGCATGGTCATTTGGGGCATCATGTGTCTAAATGACCATGCAGACTAGCCCACAAAGAAGGCAGTTACCATGCTGGTGACGGGAAAAGTTAACTGATTATCAATAGCTAGGTTTACTGCTATGGGAGTTGCCTGAAACCTGGAGTTATTGAAACATCCCCTGGAGCTTCCATGCCTGCTAAGAGTGAAAGGAAAAGCTGACAAAAGCAAAAGCAGCCTCATACTCAGGAATAAAAATCTAAATCAGCTCACCTAGAATATGGAGACTTAATAGAGCATTTCTCAGCAACCAAGTATTGATAAAAAAAAAAAAAAAAAAAAAAAAAAGGCAACAAAGTCTTAGACTCCTCATGGGGGAAGATCTCTATCATCTGACTCAGCAAATACATTACTTATGGCTTCAGGAAAAGCTGCAGCAGTAACCCTAATTACAGAGTCTTATTAAGAGAATGCGGTTGGTTACCACATTGGAGAACAATTGAATTACCTGTACCAGTAAATTCGAGTGGTATGAAGATGGTTTGGAGCAGATGCTCCGGCTGGCACGAAACATC
This sequence comes from Pipistrellus kuhlii, assembly GCF_014108245.1. NCBI lineage: Eukaryota > Metazoa > Chordata > Mammalia > Chiroptera > Vespertilionidae > Pipistrellus > Pipistrellus kuhlii. Next base: position 50,860,740 of record NW_023425529.1, read on the forward strand.
CTCTTCCCTTGTTTTCACTTGTAGCTGCAGTGGTGGTAGACACGTCTGTGTGTGCTGACAGCACTCCCCTCAAGGAGGGGTTCCCATTTGCTGCATTTCTTTCTTTCTTTCTTTCTTTCTTTTTTTTTTTTAAATATATTTTATTGATTTTGTACAGAGAGGAAGGGAGAGAGATAGAGAAACATCCATGAGAGAGAGTCATCGATCAGCTGCCTCTTGCACACCCCCTACTGGGGATGTGCCCACAACCAAGGTACATGCCCTTGACCGGAATCGAACCCGGGATCTTTCAGTCCCCAAGCCGACACTCTATCCATTGAGCCAAACCGGTCCCGGTCATTTGCTGCATTTCTATCTCATTGTTTTCACTGAAGACTCGGAAGTCTACTCAGCTTACAGTCAGGCATTGCCCAGCAGTTCAGGAGACTCAGTCTTTGAAGGGATGAGATCAAATATATAATTACCCTCTCCTCCTTTGTATGGACACTGGTAACATTCTATGTTTTTAAAAAAAATATATTTTATTGATTTTTTACAGAGATGAAGGGAGATAGAGAGCTAGAAACATCGATGAGAGAGAAACATCGACCAGCTGCCTCTTGCACACCCCCTCACCGGGGATGTGCCCGCAACCAAGGTTCATGCCCTTGACCAGAATCGAACCCGGGACCCTTCAGTCCGCAGACTGACGCTCTACCACTGAGCCAAACCAGTTTCGGCACATTCTATGTTTTTATTAGAGAACCTGGCTGAGTTTAGCCCCTGTTGCCTACAGGTATGTGCCAGAGTTCTTGTTTCAGCATTGCAAAGGGTTCAGCAATCTGGAGAAAGGCTTTGCATAGGTTAAATAAGAGTCCAAAGATGAAAGATAATTTTAAAAGGCATTGGGTGTCAGAGGAGCTTCAACTAAAGAAGCTAAATTCTTCCTTATCTCAGGACCTTTGCTTTTTATTAACACAATTTTTCCTAAGGCAAGGTGGGGATAATACACTTTAAACTTTAAAGTTTAAAGGGTAGGGTACAGAAGTATTGTCAGATTGGGGAATAGCCTACAGCTGTTCAGGTATTTGGCCATCAGGAGGCAATAAGATGTAGATTGAGATGCCCTGAGCTGTCTGGCAGTAAACAATCATCCTCTTCAGGTTTGGGGGAAGTGCTTTTCAGCCATTCCAACAGGTGGTTAGATATGTGACTCAGCCCTTGTTGAGTTCCCAAGTTTCATCAACCTTTTGATGAAATTCTTGTAATTATGAGATGCTGGAATTGGCTTCCAGCAGGTATAATCTCAAGAATATGCCTTGTATTGACTTTTTAAATTTTTTTTCTGTTCCCCCCAGTTTTCTGAAGTGGACTTCCAAATAAAATACCTGCACCAAAATTTGCATATTGTGTTATGTTTATGGAAGAACTCAAACTAAGTCAATAATCATGTACCATGGAAAAATAAGGATCTGTATGCATAATGGATTATACATAACAATGAAAACAGTGTCTAGAAAGCCAAAATAGGACAAAGAATAGAAAAGTACAGTTATTTAGCAGTAATAAAAGAGTTACATTACATAGTTGGATAGTGAGAAACTTTAGTGTTGGGGAGCAGTCCATCTGTCCTTTGTGTTAAATGCTTATTATTAGCTGTACTACATTATTGTGCTTCAATTACTAAATTAAAATAGATTGAAAACAACTGTATGAGTCACTTATCTCATGCTTTAAAAAATATATATAACATTTATTGTTTGTTTTCCTATATATAAAGTGCTATACATTCATCATAGAAAATTTAAATTTTAACAAAAATATATAGAAATACTACTTGTAAGCCTACCATCCAAGAATTTCTATCAGGTAGTATAAAACAAGTTTAAAGTTGTATGATATATATATATATATATATATATATATATATATATATATATATATCATACAACTTTAAACTTGTTTTATACTTCTTTAAATATATATATATATATGTGTGTGTGTGTGTGTGTGTGTGTATATGTATGTATGTATATATTTCAATTCTGTAAATATAAATCTATAATTGCATTTTTGCCATGTAGCTAGAAAGTAAAAAGTCCACATTTCAGATTCTGTGAATATAACGTTCACATAAACGAGTCCCCTACCTTTTTACTCCTCGTCCGATGTCTCTTCAAAACCTACCAACTGTCATAAACTTGATAATAATATTTCAACACACGAATATGCCATAGTTCATTGACCTACTCTTAGATACTTGGGGATTTAAATTTTTTTAATAAATAATAATTACTATATGGGCAAGTCTATGACACCAATAGGTGAAAAGTTAGAAACACTTTTTGCTGTCAACAATAATGGTGATTGCTTTTCTGAAGGCTGAATCAATCACCTTTTTACCTGCTAGCAGTCAATGAACCCTGTGCCCCTCATCAACAGTAGGCTTTGTTTTGTTTTTCTTAATAAGTGGTAGTCCTGGATCATCAGGGGAGACAAGTTAAGAAGATATTGCAGTCACATAATTTTAATAGTGAACTACTGGACCTTAACAGCTAGGTGCCTTATGGTAAGAGCAAACCTGAACACCTGATGAGACCGTTGTATAATAGTACTATATAGATTTGGACTAATCAATGGGGTCTACATCTGATTCATAATTACTGACCCACTTGTGCATTCATAGTTTTGGTTTTACAACACAGAAATCTATTTTTAAAATCTATTTTTAAAATACCTGAGAGGTATTATATTTAATAACAACTGAAACTATAACTTAAAAATAACCAGATTACCCTCAATGCTGTTTAGCCCACTGAGTCAAACCCAAGTCTTCCCTCATGAGTAATGCTGTCCTCATTAGTTTGTTTTCTGCCAGATGGGTTGCTAATTTAAAATCCCTGAAGTGATAGGTGTTTTATTATAGACAACCCACTTGGCAGGGAAAAGTAAGACTGCAGCCTTTCACACCTTCACTGAAGTTAATAAGTTCATATCAAGTTTATGAAACTCTGCTTATTCAGACTTGCAGAATTGGATCCAGGGAGGACGAATATGGATTTTAAGTTCCAGGAACACTTTGATGAAGTCCATCCAGAAAAAGTTACATAATCAAGAGAAAAAATAAAATGTTCTTTTCTATTAACATTATCAATATCTTTAGTCAAGGCTTTATTAATTTACAACCAGTCCATTACCAAAAGTTGTTAATTGGTTTTCTGTTTTTAATCTTTTGCTGCTTCAAACCACTTTTCTTCTGATAACACAGCAATATTTTCCCAAATGTCTTCAATATTATGCAACAGATAATTATTTAAGTCCAATGTCTTTGTCCTGTCATTCAAGTCATGGATGCAAGAAACTTACCTTTCTCACATTCTTCCATACAAAACCCTCACTTTTGCCAAGACAGTCATGTTAATTTTTATCAGTTCAACCCAAGTTATCTACTTCTGTTTTACTTATCATCCAAAGCTCAGCTTAAGTCCACCTTTCCTATTAAGCTCCCTTTGTCTCTTCTTTTAGGAGTTACCTACACCTCTTCTTGCTCTTACAGAACTTGTTTTCTGTACTGCCCATGAGTAACAATTTACATATTGTCTTTTATTGCTGTTAATTATATTTATACTACAGGCCTGGTGCACAAATTTGTGCACCAAGTGGGGTCCCTAGGGGGTTGGGCCAAAACCAGCTCTCCAACATCTTCTGAGGGGTCCTGGATTGTGAGAGGATGCAGTCCAGGCTGAGGGACCCCACTGGTGTACAAACAGGGCTGCGGAGGGATGCAGGAGGTTGGCCAGGCAAGGAGGGACTGTGGGAAGCCTCCAGGGCATGTCCAGGCTGTCCTGCTAAGTCACAATTGGTCAGACCCCAGCAGCAAGCTAACCTACCAGTTGGAGTGTCTGCCCCCTGGTGGTCAGTGCCTTAACATATCATTAGCATACTTCACTTTGATTAGTTGAACAGCTGAACAGTGGATGGGACACTTAGCATATTAGGCTTTTATTATATATGATATAATTGCTGCACATTACATTACTTAAAGATTTACATTACTTAAACATTGTTCATATTCTTTTTATTTATTTATTTATTTATTTTTTTAGAGGACATTTGTTAAAGCTGGGGACAGTGAAACAAGGAAGGGATTACAACAGGATAGAGCCTAGGTGAGGCCACGTTAGCTCCCTGGAAAATCAGAGAAAAGGGAAACTTGGAGACAGCTTCAGGGGATTAACTTGGGGTGAGCTGTTGCTGCCCATGGCTCCCCTGCTTTCAAGTCTCATGGGGACCCTTAGAATTTAGGAGATGCAGCTTGTGGGGAAGAAAGGGAAGGGAAAGGCACAGCAGTGCTCCCAGGAGGGAGAGCACACCTACATTCTTCACTGTATGTAAGAGAGAACCGTGCTAAAAGTGGGTGACAAATGATCATTTATTTATTAACTGCAAGACCAAAATTATTTTCTAGGTAATGCTAATGAAAATTTAAAAACTCATAGTTATATAATACAGTGATTTGCTTACCATGAAACATTTCACTAAAAATTAGGTAATGTACTTTTCTGTTAGCACTAATAAGGTGCATAAATTCATTTTCCAAACTTGCACCCATATGTTCATTGCAGTGTTATTTACAGTAGCCAAGGTTTGGTAGCAGTTCAAGTGTCCAACAGTAGATGAGTGAATAAAAAAAGCTATAGCACATTTACACAATGTAATACTTCTTGGCCATAAAAAAGAAGGAAATCTTATTTTTTGCAACAGCATGGGTGGACCCTGGGAATATTATGCTAAGTGAAATAATCCAGACAGAGAAAGACAAATATCATATGATTCACTCATATGTGGAATCTAATGAACAAAATAAACTAACAAAATAGAAACAGACTCATAGATACAGAGAACAGGCTGACAGCAGTCAGAAGGAAGAGGGTTTGAGGGCTGGATAAAAAAAAGGTGGAGGGATTAAGAAAAGAAAAAAAATTCATTGACAGACACTACTGACACAGACAACAGGGGGAGGTAGGAAGGGTAAAAGGGGGATAAATGGTGAGGCAAGGAGACTTGACTTGAGGTGATGAACACACAGTACAATATACAGATGAAGTTAACCTATAAAATTTTATTAACCAACTAGGGACCCAGTGCACAAATTTGTGCACCTTGAAAGGAACTGTGGACTGTGTCCCCTCCTGGCACTTCCCACCATGGCCCCTTGTCCTCTGTCTGCCGGCAGCTCCACTCCTGCCACAGTCACTCCCATGTGCTGACGGTGCTGGTCCCCCTCACACCCACTGATGGCATGGAGCAATTGGGGCCAGTACTAGCAGCAGCAGGTGTGAGCAGGGCCAGTGCCATCAGTAGGTTCAAGCAGTAGCTGCTGCCCCAGTTGTCCCTCAGGGGCAGGGGGAAGAGGAGAAGCTCTCAGGAGCAATTGGGGCTGGCAGCCACCACTTGTACCAGCTGACAGTGCTGAGCAATTGGGACCAGCACTGGGTGCTGGCAATGGGTGTGAGTGATGGCTACAATGCTGACAGTGAGTGCAAGTGGCAGCTCTGGCGCCAGGAGTGGATGCGAGTGCAGCTGCTGGCTCTGATCACCCCTCAGGAGCAGGGGGAGGTGGAGAAGCCCTGAGGGATGATTGGGGCTGAAAGCTGCCACTCACACCTGCTGACATTGCTGAGAAATCAGGGCCGGTGCTGGACACAGGCAGCAGGTGCAAACAGCAGCTCCAGTGCCAGCAGCGGGTGCAAGCAGGGACAGCATTGGCATTAGGTGTGAGTTCCAGGTGGGACTACAATGCACATGAGCAAAAAATTTTCAGTAATCACCAGAGGCTACCCTGATGACAGTGACTGGCTCCCCACCTTGATCTGGTGCCCCCACTAACCTGCTCCACCATTCCATTGTGGCCGACGCCTGCCATGTTTTGCACTCTGCTACCTACTGCCCGCTGTCCACACCCACCATGTTGCATGCACACCCACACCCAATGCATGTCATAGCGACCAGTTGTTTGGTTGTTTCACCATTCAGTCTATTTGCATATTAGCCTTTTATTACACAGAATATCACTCCAACAAATTCAATAGAGAGAGAGAGAGAGAGAGAGAGAGAGAGAGAGAGAGAGAGAGAGAGAGAGAGAGAGAGAGAGAGGAAGAGAGGAAAAAAGAAATAGTACTTGCTCACACATGTTGTTTAGTGCTTTTCTATGAATGGCAAATTATTCTCCTATCACAGAAATTGAGAAATTGTCTTTGGACAGATTGATACATTTTATCTTAAATGTATGATCAGACTGCAGTTTACAAAGTTTTTTCTTTTTTCTCCAAGTCAAGCTGTCAGGCTGAGAAGATGCAAAGGAAGGAGGTCAGGGGGTAGTTAATGTTTGGTTTTCTGCTGTGGCACCTCTGGTTTTCAAGACTTGAGACCCACCCATATCTTTCCTCACTCTCAGCACCAAGTGGTCCTGGAGACATTTCAAGATTTCCTTTTGAAACATAGTTTTCCAAACGATTACAATTTATTTTAAATTTAAGATTCATCATTTGAAATCAAAACATTTTCTGAAGGGTACTTGTTCAACTAGTTCATGTGATAAAAATATGTGTGCTAAGCAGACAGGTTCCTGCAGTCATTATTCATCTTCCAAACGCTCAGCAGCATCTACAATTTACCTTTCAACTTAAATCCTCTGATCAGAATTCCTTTGCTAAACCACCAGATTTTTGTATGCAACCAGAGAGTTATGGGCAATCTTCCAGGTTTTCCAAGGTTTTTAAAGCTTTCATAACTGAACTATTATTGGTTTTAAAAAAATGGTCCTTTTATACCATCATCCACAATTTTTTTTAAATTTCCATTTCTAAGAATTTTTGGACAATAGCATCTGTCTGTGAAGGAATCAACGTGTTGTGACATTTTTTTTTTTAATAAGAGGTGAAATATTTCATGAAGCCAGTCATTGAAAGGGTCCTGTCACTACAGATACCAAACTTCTTCAAATACAAAACTTTTCTTCAAAAACATTATCTTGTCTTTCCTTGTGTTAAGCAGTTCTTTGTGTCACCAGAAAAGGACGGGGCCCAGAGCAAGTCTGTGTTGGGCCAGCCTATATTGTGTGGGTTCTTGACTTCATGCAGAAAAGATTTTACAACATGAGTCTAGGTGATTTTGAGAGTACATTTACTAAAGCTGGTGTCATTGAAACAAGGAAAGGGTTATGATAGAACAAGCAACAGGAGAAAGCTTAGGAAGCGCTCTGTTTTGGCTCCCTAAAAATGTTATAGGAAAGAAGTGAGCCACACTGGGCTTCATAAACTCACTGAGAAATAAAAGTCACAGTGACAGAAGTAAGCCAAGGTGGGGCTGCTGTTAGGTCACCGAAAAGTTAGGAAATGAGAGCCTTGGAGACAGGTTCAGCAGATTAGCCCAGGATGAGCTGTCACTGCCTGCTGCTCCCATGGTTGCAAGTCTCACTGGGATCCTTAGAGCTTGATAGAGAGTGGAGATACACGCCCTGAAAAAGAAAGGGGAAAAAGGTGTGGACATGCTCCAGAAGGAGTTGGTTTCCTTTATCTTACAGGGTTTTATCTGCTTTCTAAAGGCAGGGATTTTAGGGGAGGTCACAGGGGAGGATCTCAATAAAATATTCATCAGCTTTCTAGGCATTCCTTTTAGAGTCTTGGTTTCTACTAATTGGTCAGTGCTAGGGGAGGTGTCATCAGGCATTGCATCTAATCCTGATAGCCATGGTGTCACTCTGTCTGGTTTTGTTGCTTTTCTGAGCCTGGAGTTGAAACATAACTGAGGCCTAAATATCACCTCTAGTTTGACCAAAACTCTGTTTCTGTGGTGGTAGATTCAAGGCTTTGTTCCTAAGATTGTTTGATGTGGGTCAGAACTTCACTCTCCTGAGGGCCCAATGCTTAAAGGAGTGGTCATAAAAAGGCTTCCATGGGAGTCAACTGAGGCTACTCTTTGGCCTCTTTGTCCTCCTCTAAAGGAATCTAAAACCACATGACTAGAGATATACCCAGGGAGGAAAAGTTAGGGGAGGGTCCAAACCACATGACCAGTGGTATGAAAATCAGGGGGTCTAAACCGTATGACCAGGGATATTAGGAAAAGAAAGGTCACCTTGGGCAAGGTCCTTGTTTTCCCAATTTTGCCTATTGTTAGGCAGTTGGGGCTTTCTGCTCTGGTGACATTTTTTACCTTGCCTATTGTCCTCGCTCTACTTATAGCCTCTAACTGCCTACTACATTTGCAACAGAAAAGTGTTCTTGAATTTCAACATCATTTACAAATCCTACAAATGCTATGGCATGACATTTATTGGTGAATTATGTTGACTCATCAACCTCTAGAGAGAAGCTGTTGTTTTTCAGTTTATTATATCCAACTTATTCAGCATGATGTGACATACCATCAATACATCAAACTATATTTGAAAGTGGGACCTTTTCATTTGATCATACTGCACCATAGTATTTTGTTCACACAAATTTTACATGCAGCAGTATTCATCATTTTCTGGGCAATAAGTTTTGCTGCTACTAAGTTAATTGTTTCCCAGGCTTTCAAAACTAGGGATTTTATTCTGGTTGTTTTGGGATTCTAATACTTGTTGAAAATTTTCAGCACCTTTACTTACCAAAAGGCTATGAATTTGATGGAACCACTGGTATATTTGAGAGGTGTTTTCCATAAACAATGCTCAATGGAATAGGAAGACTTGAATTACAACCTAATAAATACCTTCATGAGTAAAAACAGGTGATTTTGTGTGCCCTGTTTTACCAAAGACATAAGACTTTAATTCTTCATCATTAACCCCATCAAATATTTCCCAGAGGGACAAGCTTCGAATCCTCTTCTACTTCACAGCTTATCTTCAAAATTTGTCTCACTAGACCTCGGACGTAGTAATGTGTGTGTAATATGTAACATGTATCATATTAAATGTAAAACAAAAGGCCAAAGTAACTAAATCTACAAATTGCAACAACAAAAAAGAACACAACAAAATCTTCAAAATACAATTTAATTCTATCTTATACCATCCACATTTTATAACATTTCAGTTAACAATAAGGAAGTAGGAGAAGATCAGGGAGGGAGAGTAGCTGAATCACAGCACCTACCAAATCTTTCTTTACAATAACAATTTTTGTCATGTCTCTGCTCCCACAAACTCTCTCTTAATTGCATGCACCTGGGCTAAAATAAAATATATTGGTGTTATGTAGGTCTTTGCTATTGATACATTGATAAACATGAGGATGAAAGAATACAGAAATCTCGTTAAAGACACACACACACACACACACAAACAAAACAAACAAACAAACAAAAAAAACCCATCATGTATTCTACACATTGTTTAAGGAGAAACTACTCTAGCATTGGATGTAAATCTCCCTGTTGTACTAGCAAATGTTTCTTAGTTTCCATTGCTTTCAGTAAAATGGACATGAAATGTACAAAAAGCCCTATTGGAACAATATAAGAATTTACAATGGAAAATGGAAAAGCAGATTCTGCTACTGGCTCTTTCACTATCTAGACTTCAATTCTTTTATCCATATATATATCTAGTTTATATATATATAAAATGAAGTAATATGCAAATTAGTCAGGACACGGTAACAGTCACAACCAGCTCAGGAAGAGGCTGCGTGTGCAGATGGGCCCAGAGTGGAGACACAACACGCAGAGGGCCCCGCCCTCACTGGGAGACTGTGACTAGCAATCCTGCCTCTGAGCATGAGCTGCAGAGGAAGCACCTTTCCTCATAGCTCATTGGCTAAGCTCCCTGTATGTCACTTGGAGCGTTCTTGTTAACTTGAGTTATAAGAATCCAAGAAAGTGATCTAGGAGTTTTCCACCACACTCCTAGAGGAAAAAAGAAAAGTCTGCTGCTGGAAGGGCTAAGAAATGTCATATCTTGCCCTCGCCGTTTTGGCTGAGTGGATAGAGCCTTGGCCTGCAGACTGCAGGGTCCAGGTTCGATTCTGATCAAGGACATTGACCTAGGTTGCAGGATCCTCCTTGGCCAAGCCCCAGGTCAGGGCTAATTCACGCAGGAAACAACCAATCAAAGTGTCCCTCTTACATTGATGTTTTTCTCTGTCTTTCCCTCTCACTTCCATGCTCTCTAAATATCAGTGGAAAAATATCTTCAGGTGAGGATAAAAAAGAAAGAAAGAAATGTCATATCCTTGAAAGAGACATCTTGACAATGCCTAAAGAAAGTTGTCATTTTTTTTTGTGGTGAAAGGACTGGAGTTCGTGTTAACGAAAACAACTTGGTGACTGAGGAGGCAGACAATGGCATCAGCAGCCAGCGTGGTGATGGGGGTAGTGCCTTCCCCTGATCAGCAGGGAGATATCCCTTGAGGGCTTCCAGACTGGGACTGTGAGAGGGGGCAGGGTAGGGTGAGGGAGCCCCTCCCCCATTGCACAAATTTCGTGCACCAGTCCTCTAGTAGATTAAATAATGAGAGTAATTCAAGCTCTGAGATTACATAATTTTGCTCTTTTTGTCTCAACAGGATGTATAAATGCATCAAAGGGAGCAAGTTTCCTCCTTTATCATAAGCTCAGATTTTGTAAAACATTGTGCCCAATGCTCACTTTAGAGAATTTCACCCCATCTGTTTGCTCTTTGTAAACAAGGAGGCATGCCTTTTTGAACTGTGGTATGCAATATGAAAAAAAGTGAATGCTTTGAAGTAGCACAAAGGGAGAAGGGTAGAGGTAAACTGTCATAGAAAATTAAGAAGAATAAATATGGTCATTGAAGGTTAGCATGGGAGTCCACAGGCAGGCTAAATAGTAATCTCAGATGGTAATTTAAGAAAAATTGAATTTATTTAAGGAAAAGAGAATGGGAGTTGGGATGGGATGGGTGCACAATGGCAGCACCCAGGAGCTGGAGGTTCATCCTTATATGCAGTCACTGGCGGGAAACTTTTGTCTCCGTGGGTTTGGGGGCTGAGGTGGTGGGCTTGGAATGAGGATGTAATGCAGGTGTGCCATCATGTGTCTTTAGGATGGTTTCAATTCCTTGTATGGTCTGATTCCTTGTGTCTAGCATATTATACCTTGTCTTTTGTTCTCATGTGGCAGGAAGCTTTCAAATGGCTGTTAAGAATTGTATTGCCCTGTAGTCCTAACAGATATAAAATACTTGACATCACTTCTTCCCACTACTGTTTTCCCTTAGGTTTTAGATTCTGCATTTTCACATCCTGGAAAAGATGTGGGAAAGATAACATTTGAAATGTGCTTTTCGCATAGGTACTCAGTCTGTGTATCTAGGACAGTCATATCTTGGCTCAACCCTCCTACGATTCCTCAGATTGCACAACTAAATATTCACCATCTGTTATACTCCCCCACACTTTATTGTTGATTGGAAGCCAAAACAATCCTGCCTTCCTTTCTTCACATGACAGAAAGTAAAGTATTGGCACTCAGCTGTTTAATAACGTCATTATACAGAATGTTATCTATGAAAGGTGATTGAAAAATAAACTCATGGCACATGAGGAAATTTTTAAAGGCTGTGCTACATGGTTAAAACAAACAACTACCACGTATTTTCAAATCTCTCCCAGACATAGTAATCAAAAAAGCAGAAGCTTCAACGTTAAACTTCATTTAATAAACTTACTTTTTGAGTACCAGTTCACTCAGATTTGCCCTTTAAAAACAATGAATTATTTATAGTCATTGACATGAATCAAAGCTGGAATGTCAGCTCATATATCCCTCTCTGGCTCTAAAAATGGTATATAGCTTTTAAAATTAAGAATTTAATTATTGAACTTGGATGATATTCTATTTCCTACACAGTGGTCAAGCAATAGTAAATGTCCTATCTTGTCTGTTTTTATATTAATTTATTAATTGGTGAGTGAAACCTCCATTCAAAGTCATAGTCTTATAATAAAATCCACACCAGTAATTGTCATAATATAAACTCAGTATTAGAAGGCTAATAAAGAAGAAGGCTCAAACTTACAGGATAGTAATAACAAAGAAAAGTCTCATTGTCAGATATACTGGGATTGAATCCCAGCTTCATCTATTCCTCATCTTCAATTTCCTCTTTATAAAAAGGTGGTTACCTCTCAGTGTGTGGTTTGTGGATTGAATCACATAGGTATTTAAAGAAATGAGCACCCGTATTCTATATAGACTGTGCATCTGTGCAAGTTTCTTTTTTTCTACTACTCCGGACAGTGGAGCTCTGAAGGGTTGGGTCAGTATCCTGCTAACTGTTTTATTCTCATTGAATGATGCTATGTCTGGCACACAGTGAATATGCCCCTGTTCTGTTTTACAACACACTTTTCTATTCTCTGTCCCACCAACATAATATACTGTAAAAAATAAAAGCTCAAGCTGCTACTATTCCTTCTTCAACTTTTTTCCCCCCTTCAATGAGGCTCATTTCTTTTTCTAAGAATATGGAGAAACAAATAAACATGCACTGAGTGGCCAGATTATGATCTCTGAAAGCATAATAAGCTGGCCACTCAGTGTATTTGTATCTTAAATGGGTACCAAAAATATTCTAGACTTTTGCTAGAGATCAACCACCTATTTGCCCTGAGCTTTCTATCAGCCAGTGCAAAGGGAAAAACTGATCATGTGCATGATTTATAGTATCTTTGATATCAAACAAATGAGGTACTCAAGAGAAGTACACTGAGTGGCCAGATTATTATGCATTCAGAGATCATAATAATCTGGCCACTCAGTGTATTAGAAAGAGGCTAATACTTATTTTTCTAATCAGGGACATTCTAGAGAATGTAGGCCAGCAGTTGGTTTCTAGCAGCTTCTGTATTCACTTTTTCGGAGAACTGAACATAAGAAACAATACTCAAAATAAAAAAAAAATAAAAAAGAGCGCAACAGGAGTGGCTCAATGGTTGAGCATCAACCTATGAATTAGGAGGTCATGGTTTGATTATCATCAGGGCACATGCCCAAGTTGCAGTCTAGATTCCCAGTGGAGGCATGCAGGAGGCAGCCGATCAATGATTCTCTCTCATCATTGATGTTTTTCTCTCTCCCCTACTCCCTTCCTCTCTGAAATCAATAAAAATATTTTTTTTTAAAAGAAAAAAACACACGCATAGTTGTGTGTTAGTAAGGACAAGAAGCAACTTCATTTCTCCTACCTGCACAGCTTTAATACTTGTTCTTTTTAATGTTTCATTGACTGTGAACCATGGACATTCAAGGTAACACTTGGTTACAGCCCTGCAAGATATTCTTAGCAGCAGCATCCCCCACTACCTCTGATACCCAGGAGCTTGGATGTCGGTCTGAGTGTTGAAGGGACCAAAATGTGTCCACTCTGGAGATGCTTTTTGGGATGTTGATTTTAAACTGGTTATTAAGAAACAGGACTCAGAAAGAACTTTGACCTTCCCCTTTTTCCTTCCCAAGAGAGGCAGACAGAGAAACCTGCTTCACGAAGAAAATCTTAGGATGTTCACTTTAGCCTAATTTGACTTTAAATATAGTTCATAAGAGAGCTCCAGGCATGCTCCTATTAGCTAGATACCCACCGTGTGCCTTTGTTTCTGAGTTGCCAACAAGAATTTGCCTGCCATGTGTGTTCTGTGCTTTCTCAACTACCTGTAAGTCTTATTTGTGGGCCTTTGGTACCAACAGCCAGGACTATTTGAGGGACAGCACAAAGCTGGGAGGTCTATCCAAGGAGGAATGGCATCAGAACCCTTCAGTAATAGAACCTTTGATAGTCTCCTAACAAACATACTCCCACTTCTCACTTTCCTCTGACATGATTTTTTCAGCTCTTGATCCTCCACCTTGGACAACATGGCTTATATTTTTAGAACTCATTGTCCTTGTATGCATCAGCGTCTTATAACCTCTTTTTTCCATTCATCATCAGGTCTCAACATTTCAGCATCCATGAATACCTCCCAGGTTCTAATTTATTGCTGTGACAGATCCTCTGTTTCTTTCCCTAGAAATAATGTCCACTCAGTTTTTTTTGCCTCGACTAGGTTTCTGTTGCTAAGCCCACCCAAAAATGCAGGCTTCCCCAGCTTTATAAATGCCATCTCTTACCAAGAAATTCTGAAATTAGAAAAGGCACTGTTCACTTACAGAATAGATGGTAGTATTAGAATTACCTTTCTAATGAGAATTGCTTGAGCTTGATTTGTAACTAACATTGTGCATATGCTATCTTTTTCCTCAACATTATATAATCCTTCACCCATTTTCAACTTTCAATTTAATAATCTCTTATCACATACACAAATCTATTTTACACAAATCTATTTTAAAAACCTCTTAGTCAAGTAACTATATATTTGCACTATTTATTTTATCTCATTCTTGGGTTTGCAAATAGTAAGTATACCATTTTAATATTTTATATTTAAACTAGGGGCCCAGTACACAAATTCATGCATGGTTGGGGTCCCTCAGGGTGGCCTGTAGGGATTGGGCCCCAGCTTGTGCCCCCAGCCTCACAGCCCTGCAGTCCTGCCTGGCATCTTGCCATGGCCTGACACTGCCCCCTCCCTTGCTCCACCATCCTACTTTGGTCTCACTCCACTCTTGTTGGGGTCCATTGGGGCCAGTAGGCACCTCCATTGCTGCCCAGCACTGTGTTGCCAACATCCACCATGTTCCACGCTGCCCTTTGGTGGTTAGCATATGTCATAGGGAGTGGTCAAACAAGGTTGAACTTCCAGTTGAACAATTTGCATATTAGGCTTTTATTATATAGGACTAGAGAGCCAGTACATGAAATTCTGAGTTGCCAACAAGAATTTGCCTGCCATGTGTGTTCTGTGCTTTCTCAATTACCTGTAAGTAGGGGAGGGGAGTCTCTCAGCCTGGCCTGCACCCTCTCCAATGCAGGACATCCATCTTGCAATCTGGGTCCGCTGGCTCCTAACTGCTGACCTGTCTGCTTGCCTGATCACCCCTAACTGCTCTCCTTTCCAGCCTGATCACCCTTAACACTCTCTGCCTCAGCCCCCACCACAATGGCTTTGTCCAGAGCCATCTAGTCTAATCAGAATATTACCCTTTTATTAGTATAGATGAATACATTCCCTTGATATGCCTCTAACTCCCTGTTTTGAATAAAAAGTAGATAATTGACATTCTTCCAATTTAAATGGATTCTTATAGCCTGTTCATATCCCAAGTATTCTTAGTCAACAATTGTAAAAGCTTTATTTGGCCATGTAACTCTCTTTTATACTCTTTGAAACTAGGGAAGAATATCTCCACCATGTTCAATTGGATTGCCCTCTATAACTAATCACTGTACTGGCTCAGTGAGTTTTTTCTTTAAGCATTTCCCACTAAGCCCCTGATTTTTATAATAAAGATTCTAATTTGGTTTTCCAGTTCACTGTCTTGCTGACTAAATATACTTATGCAGGAAGCTGCTTTTAATGCAGCCTCTTGCTTAAGTCTGAAGCTTTTCTCTTCTTTCATAGAGGCTTAATATGCTGACTTCATTCTTATAATTTGCTTTCACAAACAGGCCATTATATAAAAGTCAATAGTGAGAGTCTAAGATCTTGAAATTGAGCACATGATTATTATTTAATGTCTTTTTCTCTCATTCATGTATGAAATAATCCTAGTTTGGAAATAGGATACAAGAATATTTTGTTTTACCATATGGAACAAATAGTTTGCTAAGATGTTGGGGTTTGAATATTTTTACTTTCGGAATCAATTATAGATGGCTAGAAAATCTCTTAACATCTCTTATATATGCTTTCTATAAAACCAGTATTTTAAAAAATTAAAATCTGGGCAGAAATGCCAACAAAACCATTTATTTGGCTCACGTGTCTTTAGAATAAGCACATACATTGAAGTCGGTAAAGCAGGCTGTCCAGCACCATTGTACCATTATACTTGAGTCTTGATCCAGAGGGACAATTGCTGAGCATTAAAGAGCTGTCTGGTTTCAGTGACCATTGTTGACTTCCTTGCTCTGTTGTGGATTTTCAATTACAATGTTAGCTAGAAGACAAAGTCAAGTTCACTGGGCCTTGCCTTAAGTCCCATTTAGTTCCTTCAACCAGTTGTTAAACAGGTATCTGCTTAATGACTTTAGGTCACTATTGCTCTCAGATAGATTTAAGCCAAACACAAGGACTTCAGAAGTGCAGGATCTTTGCTAATTGTCAAGAAGGTATTATATTACTCAGGTGTTCAAGATTTTTAAATTGATTTCTAGAGATAAAGGGAAGGGGCTACCTCCTGTGCACCCCTTACTGAGCATTGAGCCTAAAACCTGAACATGTTCCCTGATCAGGAATCAAACCAGAAATCTTTCTATGTCCAACCAGTTGAGGTATACCAATTAGGGCTATATTATTTAATTTTGATGAAAACAAATTTTAATGATCAGAGGAAATGCAAAGACTCTTTAACATGAGAAATTAGAGTTATATAAGTAAGGTCACTTCATTTCAAATTTGCTTGTTCATCTTCTTTGGTTTGATTTTCTCTGGAAAGATCAATAGATTTTAATAAAAATAAAATGATTAACAAACGGGCTAAAATTGTCTCAAGTAAACCTTACTACTATTGTTTCTCAAAATAATCTTTGTCCTTTACTATGCATTACTTTTTTTCTCTCCCATACTCTTTCATCTACCTGAATTATCTCTGTATTCCCACCCCTTCTTCCTTCTCCCTACCGATTTCCCTGAGTCCTCCCCTCTTGTTTCTGCATTCTTTTAACATTTATTTCAGGCTCCAAGCATCCAAAATGGAGCTGAATTGAATACTCTCCAGTCACTAAAGTTGGGTATTGCATGCACTAAAGATTAAATACAAGTAATAGCAATAATAGCTAACATTGCAAATGTACTATTTTAATAAGCATTTTACCTTATTCACCCATTGATTCCTCATATTAATCCATTGAGTAGTTATTATTGTTTCCCCATTTTACAGATGAGGACAATGGGGTACAGAATCAGTAAGTGTCTACAAGTCCATGCAAGCATGTGGTGGTAGAGCTAGGATTTGAAGCCAGCTAATCTAGCACCAGAATTCTTGCTTATAAGCACACCAAACCAGGAATTGAGTAGTAATGGTGTCTATCCCATAGAAGGCCAGCTTTCTTTCCATTTTCTTTTCTCTCTTTGAACATTTAAAAACAATGTTATCATCCAACTAACTCAAACAATGAATATTTTGAGTGCCTCTTATATATCAATCACTTTTCTCCAAGCTGGGATAAAATGGTGACTAAGGACAAAACATGTGAATATCACTCATTCTGTCACTATGAAAGGATCTGGCCAGAGCAGGTCTGCCTCAGGCCAACTAGTAGTGTGTGGGTTCCTGATTTTGTGCAGGAAATATTTCACAAATCAAGTCCTGGTGATTTTGAGAGAGTATGTTGATTGAAGCTGGGGACAGTGAAACAAAAGAAGGGCTTAAGGTAGAAGAAGCCATAGGAAAGAGCCTAGGCAATGCTCTGCTTTGGCTCCCTAGAAATGTTATAGGAAAGAAGTGAGCCATGCTGGGCTTCGTGAATTCACTGAGAAGTAAAAGTCATAGTGACAAAAGTGAACCGAGGTGGGGCTGATTTTAGCTCACTGAAAAGTCTAGAAAGGAAGAAGCCATTGGAGAGTACTTAGGTGGTGCTCTACTTTGGTTCTCTACAAAAGTTATAGAATATATGTGAGCCACAGCAGGGCTATTGTTAGCTCATTGAAAAGAGGGCCTTGGAGACAGGTTCAGGGGGTTATCCCAGGATAAGCTGCAACCGCCCATTGTTCCCCGGGTTGTATGTCTTGTAGGGACTCTTTGAGTTTAAGAGAGAAAAGTAAAAATGCATGCCTGAGAGGAAAGAAAGGTGTGGGTGCACTCCAGGGAGGGCCCACCGTGAGTTTTTTTCTTGAGCGTTCTAGTTTGTTTTGTAATGGAGAGAATTTTAGGGCCGATCTCAACATAATATTCATCAGCTTTATGCTAATGTGCCAAAATGAGATTTAGTCTCCTAACTTCATCACTCCTTGGATATAGTTGGCGCATATGGAATTAATTGGATTTCTGTTATCAATCTCCATGAGTAAGGTGATTTAACCTATTCAACCTCGGTTTGGGGAGAAGTGTAAACCATTAATATCCTTGGTTAGGGTAGATAGGTTTTTGAGATTTACTAGATAATTGTAAACTGATTGGCTGAGAAGGCTAAAGCCTAATTCTTTCTATAACACTGAAGCATAGTAACCTCTAATTTGGAAAAACTAAAGGTTTTATGTTCTGTGAATTAATTCTGCTATTATTGGCTCAAATGATAAAAAATAATAATAATAAGCTCAGCTTTCTGACCTTTCAAGATACTTTTCTATCGTCCCTAGCTATTCTCACACTATGTGTCTTTTAGTTATCTGTACTCAAGGCTACTGAACTGTGTTGTACTCAAACATGAAAGCTTCCTGTGAGATATCTGCTAAGCATACATAAGGTTCTTTTGAAAACTTGTATTGATAGTAGGAACTAGAAGCCCCATATTTAGGAGACAAAGACACTAGGAAAGATATAAAAGAAAAGCTTCTACCAGATTGCTTTGCTCAGATTTTGAAGGTGACTCCACTGAGTCTGCCGGCATAATAAATTTGTGTAACTCCATTTCTCTAAGCATTGTTTGGTTTTTCTCTGGTCTTCTAGAACAGACTATTTAACTACCTGTCTCAGTTTCCTTATTCCATTTGTCCTGGGTTGTACCATTTTTGTTCTCAAGAATTGCACTTGTGGGATGATGTCCATTTCTTAGCATTTTACACATAGCCCAGACCCCGCAGTCTGAGTACAAGCTGTGTGAAAAAATGGGCAAGATAATTAAACTCTCAGTTTCCATATGAGCGATTTTAGGATGATAGGGTCTACTTTTAAGGTTGTGAGGATCATGAATGACTTAATTCATGTAAAACACTTGGAACCATGACAAGCATCTATTAAGTGTTATATTGTTCTATTATTGGGTACCCTCCTTTTCACCTTATCCCACCCCAAGTGCATATATATATATATATATATATATATATATATATATATATACATACACAGTAAAGGCTTGGTGCATGAAAATTCATGCACTGGAGGGTGTGTCCCTCAGCCTGGCCTGCCCCTCTCACAGTGTTCAGGAGACCTCAGGGGGAGGAGGCGATCTGGTGATCAAGGAAAAGCAATGCCTCATCACACCTCTGCTGCTGCCAGTGACCACAGTTCAAGCCTTGGCCAGCCCTGGTTACCTGAGCCTTAGGTGTCCCTGGGTGACTGGGAGGTTGAGGGGACTAGAGGACTCTGGAGGCAGGTATGTGGAGGGGCTGGTCCCTCCTAGGGGTGGGCCTGGCCTTGTCTTGTGCCTGCTGCTCTAGCAGGGCTGAGGGGACTAGGCATCACCATCTTGTGGTTGTGGGCACTGCCATCTTTGAGCATGGGGCAGTCAATTAGCATATTCCCTCCTTATTGGCTGTGGGCACCACCATCTTTGAGTGTGGGGCAGCAATTAGTATATTCCCTCCTTGTTGGTTGTGGGTGCTGCCATCTTTGTGATGATGTGAGGTCAATTATCATATCCTCTTTTTATTATATAGGATGCTTTTCTCAGCTATTATATGCTGATTAGGTGGACATAAGAAAAAGGAATTACTTTCCTCAGTCTGCTAAAGATAATGCTATTCTTCGAAAGCTCTTTCTGCTTGACTAATTTGCTTTGATTTTTTTTTATTTCCTTTAACATGTAATGCTGGACACAATTTTTACAAATGCGAAGCTGCCTTTGACCTCTACACAAGATCAGTAAAAAGTGAGCTTTCATCATTAGTCTACTAATGAATAAAGGTTTCAGTCATTGCTGGAGAGACTTGAATTTAAAAGAGGAAATTGTTATTTTTTTCTTCCCATTGTAATGAACCTATTTCTATGAGGATGAGCCATTATGTCTTTGGTAATAAAGACATAACATGGTTTTTGAATAGTTTCTTTAATTTTATCCCTTTTCTTCTCCTTTAAAAAAAAAAAATCCATTACCACTGCCTTATTCATTACTCATTCTGTTTGAGAAAGGATACTCTTTTCCTCATGTCAAAAACAACAGAGTTTCTGATTCCTGTTTTTGTTGTAAGCAAGATCACATCGCCCTTGCCAAAGAATTTGCTGAGAATATATTCAAACTTGACTTAAATTAATTAATTGTCTGAACTTCCCAGAACTTACTATAAAAATTCTGAGAGGAGTTTTTAGGGGTAAAATAAGCAGGTTTAGAGAGTTTTAGGAATCAAGGATCTGTGGGGAGGAAGGCATAGTTGGTTGGGGGCTTGAAGCTGCCAAAAGGAGAGAAAGAGGAAACAGTCACAGAGGATAGAGAAATGCTGGCAAATGGGAGAAAGAGGAAAACACATTTTCACAGGAGATAGAGAATTCTACCACTGAAGAGAGAGAGAAAGAGGGGGGCCCCCCATGGGTTTTGAGTTTTGAAGTTAATATTCCACCAATTGGAAGGTAGCATCAAGAAACAAAGAACTGAAGCCTTTATAAACCTTAGAAAAAGGGACTTGGTGGGTCACCCTCTTGAACCCCCTCCCTACATGGGAGTCTGTACTTGTTTCCATTAAATTTCCACCATTTCCCTCTACCACCTTTTGTCTGTGGCTTCATTCTTTGAATCCACCTGGACAAGAACCTGGGGGAAAAAACACCCTTGCATCCCACTCAGGAAAAACCACTGAACACAATTCAATCCACGTCTCCTCTAGGAATGCTCATTGCAAGGCAAGCTCTCAAGGAGTTAAGCTCTTAAGACTTAATGCTATTAAGTCTTCTCTGACTGTGATGGTTTTACATTGGACCTGAAGCAAAGTATGATTCAGCTTATAAATGTGAGAACTTTCAGGAAAGCATTTATAATTGACCAGAAAACAAATTTTCTGGCAGATTATGCCATGAATATATTTATTTAGTCAAACATTTATTGAACATCTCCTAGGCATCATGCCAGGCATTGTGTGAGGTGCAGAGATCAACGATGACAACATACCGTATTTTTCGGACCATAAGATGCTCCGGACCATAAGACGCACCAGTTTTTAGAGAAGGGAAATGAAGAAAAAAAGATTCTGAAACAAATAGTGTCCTAAAATATTTTATGTGCATTAAAACCCAACATCACAGTCATAAACACATGTAATCAACCCTGTAAAGTAAACAGCAGCATTTAGAACCATTTTAGAGCCGGGCAAGCACACAGAGACCACACAGAGCCGGGCAAGTAAAAAAACTTTTTTTTTAAAGTATATGTGTAGGCTATATTTGGACCATAAGACACAGGGACTTTTTCCCCCCACTTCTGGGGGGGAAAAAAGTGCGTCTTATGGTCTGAAAAATACGGTACATCTTCTGCTCTAAAAGAGTTCTCAGAAAAGTTTTGGGAAGGAGACGTGCAAAAAAAAAAATTTTTTTTTTTTTAAAAAGTGGTAGTAAAAAAAAAAGGGGGGGAGGGTAGTGACAGAGATATGCACAAGATACGATGGAAACACCTAATCAGCCTGGTGGTGAGAGAAATGTCAGGAAGACTTCTTGGAAGAGGTAATGCCAAAGCTAAGTCCTATTAGATGGCAAAGATCTCAAGAGGTAGGGTAATCATGCACAAAGACATTACAGTGAGAGCTAGTGTAGCATGTCTACAGAATTGCCATTACTGCATATAAACTGTGAAAAGTGGCGTGAGGTGATGCTGGATAAGCAGGAAAGGGGTAAATTATTGTTACCAATGGAAGTGAGGGGCTCTTTCCCACCTGTTGCTAGTAGGAGTGAATTCTTATAATATTCTGAGAAAAATAATTTTCTGAGACTAGAAGGGGAGAATGAGTGATTTTTATTTCCATGGATATACCTCCCTGAGTTTCCAAGGCCTATTCCCCTTTGTCCAGCCTGAAAGAAGTACAGCTGTGGCTTCAATGGGGCTAGAATCAAAGTCAGCATCCAGAGTTTTAGTTCCATGCTGGGCCAGGTGAGCTTAGCTTGTGTTCCCCGCTGCCGTCCATTAGTCCATTGCATGTGAGGTTCGCAGGGCCACATGGCTACGGTGGAAACACAGACAAATGCAAGGAAGCAGGAATGAGAGTGCCCCACAAGCCAAAAGCAAAAAGAGAAAGAATTCCTTTGTTGGGGATTATGTTGAGATGGCAAGCCCCCTCCCTGCTTGCACCACCATAACCACGCCTCATCTCCTGCAGTCTCACTAGCTTCTTCTGCTTCTGCTGCCTCAGGTGGCTGTCCTCATCATCTAAGACACTGGAGAGAATCCAGTTGGAATTCGGCTTGGAAGTCCTGTCTGTCGGGGGCCTGGGCCTCAGAGGGGCAGCACGGGGCCCTGCTCAGCTCCTGAGCCACCCCAGGCCCCGGCCATGGCACTGGGTCCTGCCCAGGCTGGCGCTGCAATGCGGGGGGGAGAAACACGGGGCAACTGTAGAAGTGGGAGAGGCGGCCGCCCATCCTACGCCTCTAGAGGAGCTTGGCCTGCAAGGAGGGTCCCAACTCTGCTGGTTGCAGCGCCCACCCTTCCTCCCCAAACTGCAGCACATGCCTGGGAGCTTAGCATGTAAAGTAGAGAGCATGTCTAGAATGTGCATGCTTGCCACAGATGGGAGTCCAAGAACCCAGGTGTCTAATAAGACAAGACCCCACTGCGTTCGGGGCTCTACCTTTTGGAGGGGACTCCACTGGGCCAGCACCGGTGGGCATAGACAGTCCTCTGAGCCTCCTAGTGTGTTTGGGTTGCTGCTTTCTGCCGACCTGATTTCTGCCCTCACAATGTATTCCCAAACGTTTGCAGGCTTGCAGTCACCATGCCCATTCTGGCCAATAATCTCTGTTCCCAGATGTGACTGATAGGCACCTTCCCTAGTCACCCCAACTTCACTGTGCATGTGTCTGTATCCCCTTTGTTGGATCCCTTCCCCCAGTGATAGGTGGGGAATGGGCCCATGGGTCCCTGGGGACTGTGAAATTGCAGCTTCCAGGTGTAGTGGTCCCAATGGCCATGCTTATAATGTCTGGCCGCTCTTTAGTTCCTTTCCTATTATTAATAACTATCGAATTATAACAGTATCAGTATGGTGGCTTGTTTTCTGTTTGTTTGTTTTTTTGTTTGTTTGTTTTTGTTTTGTTTATCTTGACTGTTAAAGAGGCTTCGTTTTAGCCTCAGGGCTATGTGGAACTAGTTTATATGTTTTAAATCTTGGGGTGATGTGGTCAAATTTGCATTTAGACAGATCATTTCATAGATTTTATGGAGACTGAATTGAGAAACCTAAGATTGAATGTATGGAATCAGGAAACTGTAGTGGTAAGAGATAGTGAGAGCTAGAAATCAGGCTGTGTAGTGAAGGTGAGGAGAAAAAAAATCCCTTCCACCCTTCTAAATTCTTCTGGCTGATCTAACAGTAAAATTGACATGAGTTGGACTAACGGGAGAAAATAACCAGATTTATTAGTTATGTATATCAAGGGGTTACCTAAGAATAATGGCAATCGAGGCTCATTGCCCTTCTGAACTAAAGTGAGGGAGACAGGAGTCTATAATTCTTGCTGGGCTATCCAGAAACAATGGGACACAGCGGGGAGTCCAACAATTAACTATACTGTGATGCTAAGTGATGCTCCTTTCCTTTAAGCAGGTTTCTCTGTCTGATTTTTTTAGGTAGGCAAGAGGAAGTCAAAAGGCTTTCTTGAGTCTTTTGTTTCTTAACCAGTTTAAAATAATTACTATCCTGAAAGGCATATTTTGGAATGACAAAACTCTGCTTCCCCTTAGTACTAAGCTGAAAGGGGGAAAACTTGAATGGATGGAATTTAGCATGTGAAATCAGCAAAACTCAAAGCCTGTATGGATTTGGGGTATGATAAGTCAAGGATGAATCCAAGTTATTAGCAAACTAGAGACCCGGTGCACGAAATTTGTGCACTGGGGAGGAGTTGGGTAGAGTGTCCCTCAGCCAAGCCTGCCCCCTCTCATAAGCTGGGAGCCCTCAGGGGATGTCCTACTGATGGGGAGTGGGCCTAAGCCACATGCAGTCTGGCCTTCCTCTGCGGGAGTTGACTGGGCTGATCAGGGGAAGGCGCCAGCCCCATCACCCTCTGCTGCTGCCCCTGTCACAGCCGCCAAGGTGTTTTCATCAACACAGACTCCAGTCCCTTCACCATGAAAAAAATGACAACTTTCTCTAGGCATTTTCAAGATGTGTCTTTCATAGGATATGACATTTCTTTCTTTTTTATCCTCACCTGAGGATATGTTTCCATTGCTCTTTAGAGAGCTTGGAAGAGAGAGGGAAAGACAGAGAGAAACATCAATATGAGAGGAACACTTCTATTGGTTGCCTCCTGCATGAGCCCTAGCCAGGGAGGAGCCTGAAACCTAAGCACATGACCTTGATCAGAACCAACCCTGGGATTGGCAGGCCGAGGCTCTGTCTACTGATACAAACTGGCTAAGATAGCATATGACATTTCTTAGCCCCTCCAGCAGCAGACCTTAGTTTTACCTCCAGGAGTGAGGTGGAAAAACCCTAGATCACCTTCTTGGTTTCTCATTACTCAAGTTACCAAGAACACTGAGAGAGGCAGCTTAAAGGGAGCTTAGCCAATGAGCCTTCAGAAAAGGTATTTCCTCTGCAGCTCATGCACAGAGGACCCCCTGCATTGTGTCCATGGGACTTGCGGGCTGCCTGGACCATGCCTCCAGTCTAGCAGCTCTGCTTTCTGTCAGCTGGGCTTCTGTCTGCTGGGCCATGGGTGTGTCCCAAGCTATGTGGCAGAGGCTCTGAGCACGTCCTCAGCCCAGTGTCTGTCCAATTAGGGTGTCCAAGTTGTGTGCAGTGGCTCAGAGATCACCCCCAGCCCAGTGCCCATTTTCTGTCAGCTGCACTTCTGTCTGCTGGGCCAGGGGCGTGTCCCAAGCCACATGGCAGCAGCTCTGAGCAGCCCCCCACCCAGCGTCTGTCCTCTTGGCAAGTCCAAGCCCCCCAACAGTGGCTCAGAGCTCACTCCACCACCCCCCTCCTCACCCCTGGCCCAGCACCCACTGGGTTTCTGTCTGCTGGGCCAGGGGCCTGTCCCAAGCTGCACAGTGGTGCCTTTGAGCATGCCCCCAGCCAAGTGCCCACTTTCTGTCAGTTGGGCTTCTGTCCAATGAGCCAGGGGTGTATCCCCTGCTGTGTGGCAGTGGCTCAGAGCATGCCTCCGCCCAGCAGCCCAGCATTCTGTCTGCAACCCTTCCTCCATCTGCGGCCTGGGAGTAGGACCCTAGTGTCATCACCATAATGATGAAGCTAGTGTCCTGTCCTGGCGCTATGGGCTCTGCCATCTTTGTAGTAGAGTGATGGTTAATTTGCATATTACTCTTTTATTAGATAGGATAGTTATATAAACAATATAAAGGAAATACAATATTTTAAATTAATTTCTTTTAAAAATTTATTGATTGATTTTAGAGAAAGTGTGTGTGTGTGTGTGTGTGTGTGTGTGTGTGTGTGAGAGAGAGAGAGAGAAAGAGAATGGGAGATATCATTTTGTTGTTCTTCTTATTTATTCATTCATTGATTGATTCTTGCATGTACCCTGACTGGAGACTGAATAAGCAACCTTGGCATATTGGTAAGATGCCCTAACCAACTGAGCTACCTGGCCAGGGCTAAATTAATTTATTTTAAGTTAATTATTCAGAGCATATTTCAAAACCAACAAAACACATAGGTCTTAATAAGCAGAGTTTTGCTTTTTTTAAATCTTGCTCTAAAATATGTAAAAATAGACAAAATGAACACTTAGTCTATAAAAAGCTGAAATTTTAGAAAAATTGGTCATTTTGGGCAAATATATGTAAATCTATCCTTGGAAAATTGAAACTAAGATATGAATTAGGTAGATTTATCCTGCCAACTGTTCCCTTAATGCCATGTTGGCAATGAAGCCAGACTGTCTAGTCTTGGCTTTATATTTCTGCTGCATTGACAGATCACAGAAAATTAAATAACACACAGTTTCGATTCAATTTCAGGATAGTTGCAGAAACCTAGACAGAGGGTCTGTTTATTATTGTTGGTATTCACAGTTTCTGCTGATGCTCAATGTTTGGCTATATTAGATACTATTTTAGTTGGGTTGAGGGTTCCAACTATGTCTTCTTTTCCTCTGCTGAAAGAAAATTAATAGCTTCTATTTTTAATGTAGATACAGTCAATCATTAATTCCTTCATTTCCTATAAAAACTATTGCAGTAACCCCATTACACAGATACATAAAGGAAAGCCAGAGGTGTCATAGATTATGAAGTAAAGAAAGGGAATTGAACTGGAGTCTTTCCAGAGTGAGTATAAATGTCCTTACAACACTGCCTCTAAGAGCCTGAGTGTTCTAATATTTAGGCAAAGAGAATAAAGAGATTAATTATCTCTGATCAGTCTTTATTTATTATAATTTATCACTCAACTTTGTTTTATTCTTTTTCAAATAAATACACTGTTTGAGTAAGGGGGCAACAGTGAAGTGGCCAAAAGGTATTCAGTGCTTACCACATGACTCACACAAGAATTGGGAAGCGGAAGAAGCAGAGGTTTGGAGTGTGGACTTGGGTTTGACCCCAGGTACTCCATGTGGTACCATGCAATCATTTACTCTTTTGGAGCTGCAGCCTCATTTTTATAAAATTGAGTTTTGTAAAAACTAACTGCAATGTTCCAAAAATATTGCAGAAAATAGCTATCTCCTAATATTATTTCTTTAACCATTTGCCTGGGCTATTTCACATACACAAGTCTACAAAACAACTCTAAGAGGTAATTAAATTTTTTTATTTAAACATCGCAATAACAGACTGAGAAATTAAACAAAAATGTCAACATTAGATTATTAGAATAAAGCAAAAACAAAATTAAATTTCAAATTAATTCCAAAAGGTATACTTTTTTCTACTATAATATGAATTAAAGTATTTTATTAAAAATAGATCATATTTATTGTTTACTTAAACCAAGCACTTTGCTTAATATTTTATGTATATATTTTTAATTTAATTCTTAAAACAATCTTTAGAGGTAAGTAGGATTTTTGTCCCTTTTTAATAAATGAGTGAGCTGATTTTTAGAGAAGTTAATAAATCTTCCCAAGTTACACATTAAGAAAACAGTGGGTAATTCAGCACTCAAAATACACTATGAAATAGATACCTGCTTTTAAATAGATACCTTCTCTGATCAATCTATTTTGTCAATTCATGTTTAAGACCTGCAAATACTCTAAAGAATTATAAAGTTAAGGTTGAAAACAGCTGCACAAATGTCTGTGGCCACATATACTTGAGTCAGCCCAGAGATTACTTGCATGCATCATATACTGGTTCCGGCCCATTAAAGCAGTGAAAGAAATTTATGGGAAAAATACTGAGTAATTTACAGTTTCGCCAAGAAAGCTGAAGACATGGAAAGTCATCAATTACAGAGCAGACAGAGCAACATCTGCAGTCAAAGACCACAAAACCGGCTCAGGAGGAACCTTGATGCTGGGAGCACTCAGCCCTGCCCTGCACAGGTAGGGCCTCGCCACCTCCTGCTCTGCACACAGGTGCCCACTGCTGTGCCCTGGCCCTGAGCCAGGAAATGGGGCGGCCTCTAAGTTGCCATTGCTGGCCTCCAAATCGATTGTCCATGAGCTTCTGGCCAGCTATCGGGGAGACTGGCAGAGCGAGCATCGAGTAATTTCAAATTTTATTGTTTGAAGTGGTCTCTACCTCCCTCCATCCTCAAACAAAGGAAAATGGTTAGGATTCTGAGAAGCAGCCCTTTCTACAGTCTCCAAAAAGACAAATATACACTACACTGCAAAAGCAGAGATGATCAGGCAATTCAACTTCTTTATTTTAAATTTGTGCTCATCAGGTATTTTCTAATACAAGGTGTGGCAAAGGTAGGTTTATAGATTTTCATATGGAATATATTAGCATAATTAATAAATAAAATATGGAAATTAACTCTGCATTTTGTGTACTCACCACTGTAAGCCGATTTTTGTACTGCTCTGACTATCTGCCTGTGTCTTGAGGTTGTTTTTTTTAAAGCCTGAGTTAATAATAAATGTACAAAAACCTTCTATAGCGTGCATTTTTAATTGACCTTATGTATATTATGCTTTGTTTTTCTTTTTACATAAGCTGAGAATTTTTCAAAACCTTGTGACTCAATAACCACTAATCCCAAACTCCTGATGAGTAATATTTATAAGGCAATTATCTTATTTTTTAAGTCAGCCAAGTGACTCATGAAATTCGAAGAGTTTAAGAACAAATAAATCATTAAAAGTTGGTCATCTTATCCCAACACCATCATCTTTCAAAGAAGCAGGGGGAAAAATCCCAGAAATTATGTTTTTCTAACTCCTATAGTTGGATAAGGACAAAATAAAAGACTTATTTAGCTTTGAATTTAACCTTATACCTATCACAGTGGGTGCTTTGTGAATTAAATTGACTTGAGCCAAGTTTTCATGCCTCTCCATCCTTCCAATCATGGATGATATAGTCCTTTGGATCATTTTTTCAGTTTTTTTTTTATGTTCTTATCATCTGGAAACATAAACTAAAGTGGCATAATTAAAGCCCATACTGAGAGCCCAGGGTCAGTTAAACCAGTCACATGAGTTATGAAGCTATTGAAATTACATACATAGAGAATACTTGATGCTATTTCCACATCATACTACACATTTGGACTATTTAGATGGACACTGTTTCCATGAAGATCGAAACAAAGTGGGAGGGCTACCAATCTACAGCATCCTGCTAAACAAACAAATATGTGTGTATCTCCTTTGAATATTTTACTAATCACAACCATTGCTATCAACTATAAACCTTTCAGGTAGGTCAGAGAATATTGAAAGATGCAATTTTAGGCCTGAAGATTAGCATTAAACCTCCTTGGAAAAACCTCTTAAAAAGGAAAAAAAGAACATACCTGTGGGGAAGAAGTTGAAGCAAACTAACATTTTATCCGAGGGACAGTTAGTTACTGAAGGACCCAAATTGCCGAAGCACTCTCACTCATAAGGGACAAAGGTATAACAACAAAATTCCTTTGAATTTTAATTTTAAAGCATGACCCTTGATATTACTTGTCCTGTAAACTTAATATATATTGATTGGTGAAACTTTTTGTTGTGCTGCATCATGTCTATTAAGGTTATTGTAATCATCCCTAGTCCTCAATTAGTGACAATTCCAATATTTAGTTTTATAGAGACAAAAACTTATTGTATCGATAGTTATTCTAAAACTCTGTCTTGTCCATAGATTCTCAAGAAGCTCTATCATTCCACTCAAAAGTCTTGAGTTTAGTGTATGCCACTGGTTAGCTATGATAATTCCTGTTTTCATCTGGAGTCAGCTCACTAAGAACAGATTCTTTGTGCTTTATTCTTAACTTTTGATGACTTTTGTAATCTCCATATTGGTTCCGCCTTCTTCAGGTTCCAATACAAATACCGTCCACAGGCATGAAGAAGCTCAATGCTCCTGGGTCAACGTTAACTTAGTTTTGCTTTTAGTCCTATATAACTTTAAATGTTTCTTTCTTAAGGCCCACATTTTTCATTTAGGCATTCTCCAAAAACTGAGAATGCCTTATGTGCTAAACTAGAGAAAGCAAATTGGTGATATGCATGTTGCTACTTCTACAACTAGTACATAAGACAGACATCATTAATCAATCATGCCACTTTTGCTAGCATGATTATGTCCACACACTGTCCTAGACAGTGACTGCCTGGGAGCTGGATTGCAAGGTGAAAGCTATTTAAGATCTCTGTGCTGGATATGACAAGTGATAATTGAAAAACACTCTGACCGCACAGAATAGTGGGCAAGATAGACCGACAAGCCATTAGATACAATATAGTACCTAATCTATTATAGATTTGAGTTTCAACATGACAACACATAAGAAAGTCAGGTTTAGGAAGGCATATGACAGAGTAACAGTCTCTGCCCAGAGTAACAGTCTCAGCCTGAATTTAGTTTAGAGGAGCAAGTGGGACTTGACCAGGTAAGGTGGAGGCGGGTGAAGGGCACTCCATCAAGGCAGAGGCGGTAAAATGTGTGAAGCTAATTAGACCCGAGAGACCTTGGCTCCTTTGGAAAACACTTACCCTTGGCTGGTGACAAGTAGTGGTGAGGGATTTGTCAGAGTCAAGGCAGAGCCAGCTCCTGAAAGCCATAGAAAGTGTTTGGTTTCATTCGAAAGGCAGTGAGAAGCCACTGATGGATGTAAGGCAAGGAATTCCTACTGTAAAAAGATCACTTTCACAGCAGTGCGTAGAACAGGGTAGAAGAAAGTAAAGCAGGAAAACCTGCTGGGAGGCTGAGGTATTCACTGAGAGGAATGGTGAGCGCAGTGATCACACAGAGGGCTTTTTAAGAAGTTCTAATTAATAGAACTCGGTGACTCATAATTAGCTATGGTATGAAGAAATAAAAAATCAAAGGCGAATGCCAAGTATATGCCCTGTAGCCTTATTTCTGTCCCTGAATTTCAGTGTTCTTTGCTCTCTAAGAGTGTGAATTCTTATTATTATCATACCAGTTACTCTATATGCCCTTCGGGTTTTCTGGCTGTTAGATCCTTGTCATCTGAAATTCCCTTACTATTTTAAGAGTCTCCCCTGATCTTGATCTTAGTTTGGACCTACGGCTAACAATACACATGACCTGGTTGCCCT
Organism: Pipistrellus kuhlii; assembly: GCF_014108245.1. Classification (NCBI taxonomy): domain Eukaryota; kingdom Metazoa; phylum Chordata; class Mammalia; order Chiroptera; family Vespertilionidae; genus Pipistrellus; species Pipistrellus kuhlii. The sequence goes on from NW_023425529.1 coordinate 50,891,544, forward strand.
TCTGCTGGTTAGCTTGGTCTTTCAGCTAGTGTTAAATTTCTCTATAGGCACGTTTTTTAAATTCAAGAAATTCCAGAGAATCAACTTTCTGGTCCCATTATGGTGTCACCACCCCTCCTCCCATCTGCCTTACATGGTAAGTTTGTGAAGATTCCCCATTCTGACCAACTTTGAAACATTAGCTATCCAGTTTGCACCTCTTCTTGCAGCCTTTGAAAGGAATGCTTTTATTAAAAAATGGATAGTCACTGGTCTTTACAATTTTTATTTTATTAAAGGGTAAGGATAAGAATGAGATAACAGAGGCAAGCAACTCCCAAGCACATTTTCAAGAACTGTGTTTTTCTTTTATAAGCACAGTCTGCAGAGGCACAAAGCTATTATAGAGAACAATGGGGAACGGTCACCATCATCTCCTGCAGGCAAGTACCTTGAAGGGAAACACAAAACCTGTGGTTTCCACAAAGGAGAATGTATCTCCTTGTGCCATTTAGGCTCTCCCTGGATTATGAACTGTAGCTGCAGATAATTTATTTAAGACATGGCAGTGCATTTACCAACTATAAGAAAGCAAATACAGCTTGCTGTGTAACTCTCTGCAGGCTTTCCAGACAGGTCGTTCCTAATCCCTCCATTTTCATGTCACCAGCACACTGTGCAGAAGCCAGAATTTCCTAGTGCTCTGATTGCACTAACTCAGTACTTTTTTTTTTTTTTTTTAAACACTGGAGCAGTTTAAGAGTACTATTTTGGATTGTGAGAAACTACTATGAACAACCTACTATGAACAACTATGTGCCAAAAAGCTAAAAAGTGTGAATGAAATGGAAAAATTCCTAGAAAAATAAAATTTTCCAAAACTGAATCAAAAAACCTGAATAGGCCAATAACAGCTGATGAAATATAAGCAGTAATCAAAACTCATAGCAAACAAAAGTCTTGGTCTCGATGGCTTCACAAGGGAGTTTTACAAAACATTCAAAGAACTGATGCCTATTCTCCTCAAACTTATTCCAAAAAAACTCCGAGAGGAAGGAACATTTCCAAAATTTTTTTTATAAGGCCAGTATTATCCTAATTCCAAAACCAGATAAAGTCACTACAAAGAAAGAGAAGTACAGGTTAATATCCCTGATGAACACAGATGCTAAAATCCTCAACAAAATATTAGAAAATGAGATCTAGTCATATATTCAAAAGATCATACACCATGATCAAGTGGGATTTATCCCAGAGATGCAAGGCTGGTATAATATTCCTGAATAAATAAATTTGTTCACATAAACAAATTGGAAGATAAAAACCACATCATCATACCGGTAGATGCAAAAAAAAAAAAAAAAAATCATTTGACAAAATCCAAAACACTTTTTTGATGAAAACTCTCAGCAAAGTGGGAATAGAGGGAGCATATCTCAACATGATAAAGGCTATATATGACAAACCTACAGCCAACATCATACTCAATGGGCAGAAAGTACAGGAACAAGACAGCAATGTCTGCTTTCACTACTCTTATTCAACCCAATACTAAAAGTATTTGCCACAGCAAATAAACAAAAATAAAACATAAAAGGCATCCAAATTGAAAGAATGAAGAACAACTCTCATTCACAGATGACATAATATTGTGCATAAAAAATTCTAAAGACTCTACCAGAAAACTAATAGGTTTTTAAAAAAATATATTTTATTGATTTTTTACAGAGAGGAAGGGAGAGGAATAGAGAGTTAGAAATACCAATGAGAGAGAAACATCAATAAGCTTCCTCCTGCACACTCCCCACTGGTACATGCCCTTGACTGGAATTGAACCTGGGACCCTTGAGTCGGCAGGCCAACACTCTATCCACTGAGCCAAACCTGTTAGGGCACAAACTACTAGATTTTAACAAACAAATTGGGCAATGTAGCAGGATACAAAATTAACACCCCAAAATCAATGGCATTTTTATACTAGTACACCAATAATGAATAAAAAAAAAAAAGGGAAACTAAAAAAAGAAACCCATTTACAAAAGCAACAAAAAAATTAAGATTCCTAGGAATAAACTTAACCAAAGAGGTAAGACTTGTACTTAGGAAACTATAAGACATTGAAAAAAAGAGATAAAGAATGACATAAAAAAGTCAAAGAATATACCATATTCGTGAATTGGGAGAATTAACATCAGTTAATATGCTAAAAAATGCTAAGGCTGCACAACTGCTTTCTATGACATGCACTGACTACAAGGGGGCAGATGCTCTGTTGACCAGTAGGTTAGCTTGCTGCTGGGGTCCAGCCAGTGGGAAATGAGCGAGACAGGCTAGACAGAATCTAGAACCCTCCCTCAATCCTCCCCAGCTGGCCAACCTCCCACGTCCCTCTCCAGTCCCAATTGTGCGCCAGTGGGTCCCTTAGCCTGTCCTGCACTCTCTTGCAATTTGGGACCCATCAGGGGATGTCGAAGAGCTGGTGTTGGCCCAATTCTGCAGGATAGACAAAGGAACCTCACCGATGTACGAATTTGTGCAATGGGCCTCTATTCTCTATATAAAAGGCTAAGTGTCCACCTAACCAGTAGCTATGATGTGCATTGACCACCAAGGGGAAGATGCTCAATGCAGGAGCTGCCATGATGCACACTGACCATCTTATATAATAAAAGCCCAGAGATCAAATGGTGGAATTACCAGAATGACAGGTCAACTAGTCTCTATGATGCTCACTGACTACCAGGGGACAGACGCTCAACCCCAGAGCTGCCCCCTGGTGGTCAGTGAACTACCATAGTGAGAGTACCCCTCAGCTGACTGGGATGAGCAGCTGCTCCCACAGTGGGCCAATCCCCACAGGCCATGCTCCCCACCAATGCATGAATCCTGTGCACTGGGCCTCTAGTTTAAAAATAAATGGCACCATGGAGCTGGTACCGGACAAACCAACACTCAGCTGCTCCTAAGTGAGACACAGGTCCCAGCTCCACCCTGGAGCGACACCCCACCAAATCTCAGCTAACACTGCCAAGACCCCATGGTGCAAAATGTGGCCCACCACCCAGCCCAGCCCAGAAACAGTCACTGTGGGCACGAGGTAATGATGCCACATAGCAATGCCCGGCTTCCTCTCTCTAGCAACTAGCCTCTTTGGGGTTTCTTCAGTCCAGGAGCAACATTTTAGTTTAACCAAATGTCTGTGAAGCATTTTCACCTGCCTCAACTCATTTGATCCTTACAGAAATCTTGGAATACTAGGTAGATAAGAAACTGGATAGAATCCTATTTTCTTTTCATTAGTCAGAAAACAGAGATTTAGAAAGTTTAGAAGCTTGACCCAATTGAAAAGAAGTAAGAAATGGTGGAACTTGAAAATAACTTCAGGTTTTTCCCCTGTGCAGAATATAGTCAAACAATGCTGCAGTTAAATATTTTATCATTTGTTCTCCCTGCTTGATCTTCAATAATAATCTGCTTCATATTGATATTTATTGCTAATGTTGCTGATAATTACCTGAAAAAGAAGTTTGGGTGCTTCACTGGGCTGGAAAAAGTTTAGCTAAATCAGAAAGCAGGTCTGATTAGGCAAATTATATATATATATATATATATATATATATATATATATATATATATATATGGCTAAGTTGACTCACACATGCACAATACATGGAAAGCTCTCGCTGGCACCAATTGCACAGATTTAAAAAAAATGTCTTTATTGATTAAGGTATCACATATTTGTCCTCAACTCCCTGCCCCATTCCAATCCCCCACCCCTCTCCACTCATGCCCCCACCCCCCTATTGTCTTGACCGCTGGTTAGGCTCATATGTATGCACACAAGTCCTTTGATTGATCTTTCCCTTTGAGGTCCAATAGTCTGACCCATGGCTCCTTATCTCTGTCTGGGTCTGCTCTTGTTCATCAGTTCATGTTGTTCACCATTTGCACACATGTACTTTGATCATGAATTTAGTTGACACTTCTATTATAGATAAAGTATGAATAGTGATATTAAAAATATTTCTTCTAATTAATTTCCTTTCAATGTGCACAAATCCATGCTCCAGGATACGAGCATTGTAATAACTATGTACAGTGCCAATTGTATACTGGAAATATCGGAGGAGGGGGGCACTTTGTAAAGTACATGATTGTCCAATCACTTTGCTATACACCTGCAACTAATACAAAATAATATTGAAAATAAACTATAATTGAAAATTGGAAACAAAAGAAGAAGCTGCTTCTTATCAATAAAATAGTGAATAGCCTCAAGCCAAGTGTAGCTTTTGAGAGCTATTGAAATGCTGGCCTCCTCTATGGTATTAGAAAGCTACATTAAATAGTATTGCTTCTGTAGAAATATCTATAGACAGTACAAAGACAGCAAAGTGAAAAAGGAGAATTATGTTTCATTCCAGGCATCTGGGAAAATCTGACTAGGGGAAGGGTACCCTATACTAAGGCCCTCACCAGGCAGGTCTTCTTCCTTAATCAAAGATAAGTGCCAGAGGCTCACTTAGAGTACCAAGATGCTTTGTTCTAAATCCGTATATACCATGTAGCCTTTTGATTACAATTTAGCTTGCCATGTACTTTTCCACAGGGCAGAGAATATAACTCACCCGTGAGCATTTGAGGAAATAGAACTGTTTTATTTGCAATGCCCCAATGTTTGAAGTTTATTTCCTTTTTTTATTTTTAGACAGGCTTTATTGAGAAATAATTCACATACCAGGCAATTCAACCATTTAAAATGTATAATCCAATGTTGTTGTTGTTGGGTATAATCAGAGTTGCTACACCATTATCAAAATCAAATTTAATGTTTTACTACTTTTTTCACCCCCAAAAGAAAACTCAAAGGCATTAGCAGTCTATCCCAATTTTTAGAATTTTTTTCAGTTTCATAGATGTGTAATTGGCATATAGCATTGTATATGTTTATAGTGTGCAATGTCATGATCTGATACACTTGTATATTACAAAATTCTCACCACAACAAGTTAGTTCTTTGCCTCACATGATTGCCATTTTTGAAATTGTTATAAGAACATTTAAGATCCACTTTCATAGTAACTTCCAAGTATACCATAATGTTTACTATAATCACCATACTGTACATTAGATCCTAGAAGTTATTCATCTTATAACTGAAAGTTTATACCCTTTGACCAACATCTCCTCATTTCTCCATTTTCTTCCATTCATCAGCTGATATACAAAAAGTTTCTTTCCATTTTTTGGCTATTATGAGTAATGATTCTGTGAATATTCATATAAAAATTTTGGTGTAAAATGTTTTTCAATTCTTTGGAGTATATATCTAGGAGTGGAGTCTCTGGGACATATGGTAAGTCTAAGTTAAACATTTTGTCCTCAAACTGTTTTCCAAAATGATTTCATCATTTTACATTCCCAGTAGCAATGTATGAGGGTTTTAATTTCTCTACGTCTCTGCCAACACTAGATAAAGTCTGTTTTGTTTTTTTTCTTTTTTATCATTAAGTGTCTGTCTTTTCTATCAAAGGCATCCTAATAGTTTTATGGGTATTTTTAACTTTCTTGATAGTATTAATTGATCCCATATTTTTAAGAGTAGAAGAATGTTACTTTTCTTTAAAAAATGCACGTTTTATTGATTTTAGAGTTTTGAAATAGAGCCCGTCGGCTTTACTGCCCTAATTACTCTTCCTCACCATTTCCTTTCTCCTTCCATCTTTACTTCTTTTTCTCTACCACGTCCCACTCTCTTTCCGGTCCTATTTTCTTTATAATCTGGTTACTTTCTCAGAGACAATGCATTTCCCAGGGACTGCTTGTTTCAGGGACAGGAACTGTGCCCCTCAGGGCTGTTCTGGTCAGATAAGCAGCCAGCTGTTGATTGGATTGGACCAGCGGAGCTTGGCTGTGGTCTCTCTTGGACCACATTGAGCAGTAGGAGCAGAGCCATCAGATGACGGAGCAGGGAGCCACAGCCAAAGCTGATGGTAGGGAATGTTTGGGGTTGGGATAGACATTTCAGAGAGTCGAAACCTAAATATGTTTTGCTTGAGTTGGTCATCTGGTCACAGGTTTCTCTCTTTGGCCGCCAATCAGCATATTCCTAACGAGTTTAGAATGGCAGCTAACCAAGCACTATCTCGTGTACCTGGATTTTGAAAATATGCATCTTCCTCGGCAGCTCCTCATGAAATACCCTTGTGTTAGCCACAAGTTTCCAGGGTGCTCTGGTGCTGTTCTTTATTAAACAATGCTCAGAATTTGATTTATTTTCAACATTTCATAGTCCACATAGGACTTTTCATAATAATAAGTCAAATGCTAGTGGTGCATTTTGTGTAGGTACGCAACAGGCATTTTAATTAAAGAATTATTCTTGTAACTCTTTGCCTATAAAGATGATGCTTCTGACCCTGCAGCTGTGTGCAGTTGTGGCCAAATCAGCTCATCAGTGACCTGCTGCTCACATTGCCATTTGCATACGTGAGGCTAGTGCCTCTTTTCTGGCTGCCTTTCAGTAATGTTCTTTCAAGGTCCCAGAGGTTAGGCTACTGAGGAATGCAGACAAGGCCTATGAAAAGGCACTGGGAGGATTTTCTGGGAAGAGACTACATTACCATGCAAATCGTTACAATGATTTAGATAGATCAACAGTTCCCATTTTGAGAGTGCCTGAGGACCACCTGGAAGGCTTTTTAAAACATAGATTGTTGGGCTCCGCCCACAGCGTTTCTGATTCAACTGGTCTGCAGCGGGAGACCTGAGACCACGAATTTGCCTTCTAACTCATTTCCAGGTGATTTTATAAGTTTGTAATCTATCCTCATTCTCTCATTTTGGGGGCATTGAGGACATGTTTCACACTGATTCATTTCCTTCAGACAGTGTGCTGTGTATGACTTTTCTTTTGCAGAAAAACAATGATGTCCTGTGAAAATGGACATAAGAATTAGTTAGGGTTAGGATCTTTTGGATGCTGAGTTGGGTGCACAGACAGGACTAATCAAAGTGTTTGAGTAAATGGAAACTGTGTGCCTGTTATCTCAGTCCTGCTCATTGAGAAGGTTAGTTGACATTAAAGATGCTGAGTGGGTTTGGTGCTTAACACTGCTGTTGTTTGACTGTAGGCCAGTGTACAAAAACAATGTGTTGCTTTTCTTAATCTTTTTAAAAATTAATCTCCCATTCTAGCTTTGAAAAGGTCTAATATAGTCACTTCCTTCACTTTGAAGCTGTTGATGATGATTTTTGCTGCAGATGTGATCTGTCTAGGAATGCTGGTATTTAACAGTTTTGAGTTGTACCTTAGGCCCTTGTCATTTCATTAAAATAAATAATTTACTGGCTACATGTTATTCACAGAATAATACTGTCACAACGCCTGAATGGATAAAAAGTATTCCTAGAAGGATTTGCTGGGGGGGGGGGGGGGGTGAGGGGGTGAGGGAGGGGGGAGGGATGGGGAACACTTAAAAGTGTCAAAAGTAATTTGACTGAAACAAGATGGTGGCCTGTACTTTCTGCCTTCACAACCACATCAAAATTACAACTAAAATCCAGAACTGTGGGAAAGCTGGCTGAGCGGAAGTATTACAACTAGAGAGGTAAAGAAGAAAGCACCCTGAGGCTGGCAGGAGGTGTGGAGGTGCTGCGGTGGGTGCGGGAGTGCGGAACAGGCTGGCCCAGCACCCAGGTGTGCCGCTTCCTTAATCAGGAAGGAGATCGCCTCTGCAGAGGCCACCCCAGAAGAGAGAGGGATCCCAGCCCCACACCAAACCCCCAGTCCAGGGTCCCAAAGCTGGGGAAAGAAGCCCCTATGGGCAGTATTCTTGGTTGTAGATTCTTGCTATTCATCACTTCAAATATTTCTTGCCACTCCCTTTTGGCCTGCATCATTTCTGTTGAGAAATTAGCTGAAAGTTGTATGGGCACATCCTTGTAGGTAACTAATTGTTTTTCTCTTGCTGCTTTCAAGAGTTTGCTGACCACTGGTCTAGGTCCATGTCTGACTCATTAGATCAGGCAGAATCAAAGCCTCCACAGATCTACATCTACCTGCAGACAGATTAGATTCAGCTTTGAATAGCCTCACGCAAGAGTCCACAGGTGGGGTGAGAGATACTTCAAGAAGGAAGGAGCAATTGCTTCTGCCTGGAAGCTAATTGTTATCCTCAGTCTCTTAATAGACCTCGAAAACTCCACAGGTTGGGGCAAGGGTTTTTCTAATAGGATGGGTCAACTTTCTGCCCTCCAGGCAAAAGCTGCCTGGATGGCAAAGGTCTGCCTGAGAAAGATGACCGATGCAGCATGAAGGAATGATAGCATAGGGAACCAGGGTGTCCACTTTCTGAATTCCAACCCCAGAGACCCCAACCCTGGTCTAGGCCCACACAGGTCCAGTCTACTCTACTCTCCCTCTGCTAGCACCCAAGGTGAGTGGCTGAACATGACATTTTATGTGTTGGTCCTTTAAGAGTGTGCCTGCATCTCCAGCTGTCTCTCCCTGGCAGGCAGCAACCCCACTGCTTTTCACAGCCAAATGTTATATGGGCCCGTTTCCCAGTTTTGGGGGACCCAGCTTGAGATTAGACCAGAGTTCTCAGTGGCAATCCCCCCACAGCTGACATATCTCTCCAGAACTTTAGTTTCTGTCTGGGGGAACCTAGCCAGACCTTTCCTGCCTTAGCACCTCCTACCAGTCTCTATGCACTCTCCACTTTCTGTCTTTAGTTTTCAGAATTCTTTCCAGCTAGTCTTCAGTTGATAACTCAGGATGATTTTATTATTTATTTATTTATTTGTTTGTTTGTTTGTTTATTTATTTATTTAATTCTAGTTGTAATTCCATTTTGGTCCTGGGAGCCTATTTGTGTAGCACTTACTTACTCCACCACCATTTTAATCTCTCACCCACTCTCTTTAAATCATACAATTTTTACATATGTGCCTTTTCCCAATGAAATGCCTCTTAGTCAAAGTCACAGAGGACTTGCACATTACCATAGCCAATAGTTATCTTTTCATCACTGATCACACCCTGCCCTTAGTTTCCTCTCTTAGCTTCATTGATGTTACATTTCCTTAACTTTTTATCTCACCAACAGATCCTTCTCAGGTACTATGCTATTTCTTTTTATTTTAATTGAATTCTAAATATTGGAGTGGTTTAGGGTTGAGACCATGTCAGTTACTATTTTGTACCTATACTCTCTTTATAGGTATTATTATCTTTTTTTTTTTTTCTCTTGATGGATTCCAGATTTGTCTCTTGAGTTCTGACCTCCAGGATTCCAAAGTCATATATCTAACTGCCTATTGAGAGCATCAGTTTTAAGTATAATATATATCTTAATATTATCAAGTTCAAACTGGGAATCTAGAAGACTATTTGTCTTCCAGTTTTCTCCATCAAAGTTAATGTCATAAGTATCCATTGTTTGCTTATGCAGAGTTTTACCCCGATTCTCCACTTTTTCTCAGAACTAGCCCCACCCAATCTCTCAGAAATCCCTATCAGTTGTACTTTCAAAATAACCTGTTGAACCTGGCCCTCAGCTCTTCCCTAGAATACTGCAACATTCATTTTCCTTAGCCATTCTAAGGAATCTTCTGTCATCCTTCGACTCTCCTAGAACCTTTCTGTGCATCTCACTATTCTAAGTTAGTCTTTCAGCGACCTAAAGAAGGTCATGTGACTACCATCTCCAAACCTCACAATTACTTTTCATGATGGTTAAAATAAATTTAAATTTCTTATCATGGCTTCCACTGAAATACCTGTATGATAGGGCCTTTACCAGCTCATGTGATCTTGTATACTATTCTAGTCCTCACTGAGATGCTGTGATTTTTCCCCTTAGATTTTCAAAGAAGTCAAACTCAGGCTTTTTGCAAAGGCTCCACTTTCTGCCCAATATGTTTTTCTGATGCTCTTTAATGACCAGCTCCTTCTCAACTAGGGTCTCAGCTCAATTTTTCCCCCCTTCAGAGAGAGCTTTGTGACTACTCTTTTTATCCCCCACACCTTAATCTTCATAAAATCAGCATATTTTATTTTTTTTATAGATTATTGCTAGTTGAAATTATTCTGTAAGCATGCTTACACTTGAAGTTTTGTATGTTCCTCAAATTAAGCATAAGCTACACTCTGGTTTGTTAGTTCATTTGGTTGCATGTTTTCCCTGTAGGAAAAAGAATTACAAAAGAAGAATTAGATAATGAAAGGCAAAATATAAAGTGTTTCAAAACACAAGCTGCATTATAGATGCATAAAAATAACACACAACAAAATATGTTGTTCTCTAATGGAAAGAGTCAATTGTGTAAAGTCATTTAAAAAGTAACATTAGCTTAGGGCTGGGAGGTTGGCTATGAATTTAACATTGCTGTTCTTGTCTACCTAAATAATTCTTAGAAATCTAAAATATTCCTTGAAGTAAGTCAATGTACACTGATCTTTGGCATATCCTTTCTAATAAAGGAGTAATATGCAAATTAACTGTCACTCCAACACACAAGTTGGCTCCCCCATGTGGTCAAAGATGACTACCCGCATGTGGACACAAGATGGCTGCCACAAGATGGCCAGCAGGGGAGGGCAGTTGTGGCAGTCAGGCCTGCAGGGGAGGACAGTTGGGTGGGACCAGGCCTGCAGGGAAGCAGTTAGGTGTGAGCAGGTTGGCAGGGGAACAGTTCAGTGTTGATCAGGCTGGCAGGAGAGTGGTTGGGAGCCAGCAGTCCTGGATTGTCAGAGGGATGTCCAACTGTCCATTTAGGCCCGATCCCTCTGTTTCAGACACTATGGTATTCTCTTTTCTCAAGTTGCTTAAATTACAGTGAGGTGAGAAAAGAGGAAAATAAATTAAAGGGTTGAATGAATGAATGATAAGAAAAGTTCAAATGTGAGTTGATAGAATGTGTCTAGATGAGATTTTTCGATGAGATATTTGATACCCAGGGAAGACTTCTCTGACGAGGTAACATTTAAGCTGAATCATTGGGCATCTGCAGAAGAAAAAGACAGATTTGTGAAGGTCAAGGGTGTGTGAACTCCATGTAACGTGATAGCAAATTCAGAAATCTAGGACGAAAATCACTTTAGTGTACTCAAGAAATCAGGAGAAGGTCAGTGAGTTTGTATTACAGAAGAGTGATACTGTGTAGGCTGGGAAATACTGACCAATGGCACATGTTTGGAAAAGTAGTCAGGGGCCAAATCAAGTTCCATTTTAAGAGCTATATTAACTAATGTGAACATAATCTATATGTTATGAGAAGCCATGGAAGGATGTCAAGCCTGGTTGTGATCTGATTTAAGTTTTAAAATATCACTCAGACTGCTGTGTGGAAAACAGATTAATGAGTTGCAGGAGCTGAAGTGTAGAGAATGATGATAAAGCTAACACAGTAGATAACCCTGAGAGATGATGATGGTTTGGAATGCAGCAGTGTTAGGATCAATAAGGGTAAAAGGATGTATCAAGAGTATATTAGACATGAGTCAATGGGACTTGCCAATGTGGAGTGTGATAGAAAAAGGAATATAAGACAAATTTTAGCTTTGGGATAGGAAAAATGAAGTGGATGATGAATGAAGTATTTAAGGAAAACTGGGGAGGAGAGGGTTTGGGTGGGTTTAGGGAAAAATCAATAGTTCTCTTTGGTCTGTGTTACTTAGAGATATTTATGAGACATAAAAGTGTAGATGTCAAGAATGAAGTTTGATATACAAGTGAAATTCAAGCTGGGCAGCAGGGTCTGAATGATCCAGAAGACACTCTATGGGTTTCTAGAGCCAGTCTTCCTCGGAACCTCTCCTCTCCTTGATGTACTCAGCCGCCACCTTGGAGAGAAAATCTGAGAGAAAGAGCTTTTTAACTAATGAAATCAACCAATTACCCGAACGGGGTTGTTTATATGTTTTTCATTAGACAAAGATGAATACTTTGGTGAAAATTATATTTTAATTTTTGCCTTCTTTATTCCCAAATAATGCCCCACCCACCCCCAATGGTAATATGTATTGAGCACACATCTTGTGCCAGGCTTCGTGCTGTGTTCTTTACGTGGATTGTTTTATTTAATCCTCCCAACAACCCTATGAAGTGGACAAGTTTATTTTCAACATTTTGCAGGTAGGAGGGAGAATGTATAAATTAGATAAGTAGTGGAGCCAGAGTATGCACCAAGACAATCTGACTCCAGACATCACTCTGTTTAAAAATTAAATTAGTAAATTTTATTTGCTAAAGGCCAGAATGAATAAAATACCCAAAATATATATTAAAATGATCAAATCAGATAAAATTCAGACAAGCATTCACTAATAAATGGCATGCATCAACATGATGGTTACTTTGTAAATGCTACTTTTGCATAAATGTGCAAAATCAACATCATGTGTTTAACTTTCATTTTATATCTTGTGAAAAAAAAAACTGGTAGAAATTCATGAGTAAGATTAAATGAGTTAGAAATGAATGATGAAAAAAATCATCCAGTGAATTCAGTTTGAATGTTTAGGTTATTTTGATAAATAGTATTAGCCCCTACAGATATAGCTGGCTGGGGCTTTTGGTTTCTTCTTTCAAACTGTATTACCTGGAAGTTTACAAGCAAATTTTCTCAGACTGAGTTCTGCAATATACTTACCTCTTATTACTCTAATACATACATATATATGTGAATTACATTATATATATGAATAAATACACACACACACACACACACATATACAAACTTGTTAAGTATGATGATGTTTCAGCTCTCTGTTCTTTTTATACTGTATTAGAAGTCTAGGATGTAGTGGCCACTACAAAACGAAAATGCAATAAATACTGACTGCAGGATTTGCTAAAGTCTGGCAGCAGAATACTCACTTAGAAAATGTTTACAGATTTTGTTAGAGAGTGACTCTGAAGAGGTTAGGTTTCTGAGTTCACCCAGTTGTCATATCCTGTTCATGGAGATATTGGCTCACCTGGATAATATTTCTATCCATTTATCTTTAACATTACTCTTTTCAATCATTAAACATTATTTCTAGAATTGCTTATGCTAATTAATAAGCCTTCTGGTACAAATGTAAATATCAATATTTAAAATCTGTTCATAATCTGTTATAGAATATTAGAGGCTTGATGCACAAAATTCATGCAAGAGTAGGCCTTTCTTCCCCCGGCTGCCAGCACTGGCTACCCTCTGGCACCTGGGTCCCGGGCTTTCCTTGCAGCCCCAGCTTTGTGCAGAAGGGCATCTGATCTAATTAGCATGTTACACTTTCATTATTATAGATAGAAAGGTGATTACAATCTTTCCAAACGTTAACAATCTCATTTAGCATGTGAAATCCTGATTAATATACTTCACATGTTAACACCGATGTCAAAGAATAGATGCAAGCAAACATATACAAATATATTACACTCTTAACTAAAAATATATTGAAGTAAATTGTAGATAATAAACAGTCATCAAAGTAATAGCCAAGGTTGTTACTTGATCAGATACTTTTTGTTACATTCTAATACATGGCAGGCTGTATTTCCCCTTTATTCTTACTCTCTGGTCAATGTAAAAGGTCTGGTTAGCCCTGACTGGTTTGTCTCAGTGGATAGAATCTTGGGCTGTGGACTGGAGGGTCTCAGGATCAATACTGATCAATGACACATGTTCAGGTTGGGGGCTTGATCCCCAGTGAGGGGGGGGGTGTGTGTGCAGGAGGCAGCTGATCCATGGTTTTTCTCTCATTATTGATGTTTCTATCTCTATCTCCCTTTCCCTTCCTCTCTGAAATCAATAAAATATTTTTTTAAAGTCTGATTATATGAAGACAGACCACAAAGTCAAGATGGCTTTTCATTTTCTGATCCTATTCTTCCTCCTCTCCTTTCTCCCTAACCTTTTGACAAGACTCCATCCAGAAAGAAGTTAGAGCTGGTAAATAAAATATTCATTGAGGAGTCTGAATAAGCAAATCCTGAGGACAAGAAGGAAAAGCTACATGAGCTTTCATAACAAATCACTCTGAACTATATATAAATGTGTAATCTCCTCCCTGCCCCATTTTTTTTTTTTAATGTTAGAGTGAGTGTTATGAAAACATTCTTGAAGCCTCCCTCGTTTTCCTTTTGCTTTTACTGGTGAACATCTTGCTATTGATAGACATTCATAAACTGCAGCCAAATTCTCCCTTCCCCATTTCCTTCTCTTCTGCCATAGAATCTATACCCACAGTTTGCAAAACTGAAAAGTTTGAGGACATAATTCCCAAGACTTCTATGTATGCCAAAGACTTCTTATTTTTTTTAAATATATTTTTATTGATTTTTTTACAGAGAGGAAGAAAGGGATAGAGAGTTAGAAACATCGATGAGAGAGAATCATCAATCAGCTGCCTCTTGCACACCCCCTACTGGGGATGTGCCCGCAACCAAGGCACATGCCCTTGACCAGAATCGAACCCGGGACCTTTCAGTCCCCAGGCCAACGCTCTATCCCCTGAGCCAAACCAGTTTCGGCAAGACTTCTGAAACCAACTACAAGCAGTTGGATTGAAACTATAAAATCAGAGGAAATAGTCTGTACAGCACCACCCTCACTTCTGACACCAATTATAATTTTGGAGGGGTCTCCAAATCACCCTTGGATTTGGTAAACAGACTCACAGAACTCATTGAAAGCTATTATACTGATAGTTATGGCTTATTTCAGGGAGAGGATACAAATTAAAAGCAGCCAAAAAAAAAAAAAAAAAAAAAAAAAAAAGAGGCACATAGGGCAGAGTTTGAGAGGATTCCAAATGAAGCTCCCATGGTTGTTAGGATGTGTTACTCTCTCAGCATCAATGTGACAGCACACAGCGGGGACTGCCCACCAGGGAAGTTCACCCACACTTGAGTGTCCAGAGTATTTGTTAGGGCTTCTTTATGTAGGCATAGAGCTTACTGATGCCCATCAATGATTAAACGCAGTCTCTGACTCTTCGTTTCAGAGTTCAGGCTGATAGGATATGGTCCATGGGGCTCATCATGAGTAACCTAGTTACTATAAATTATCAGAGGCAGTCTGACAAGCCCATCATGAATAAGAAAGGCATTCATTCAGGAAATTCCAAGGGTTTAGAGGTTACCTTCCCAGAATCTGTGATAAGGCCAGACCTCTCTTTGGGCAAGGCCAACCTTTGTGTACACAGACTGACACATAGTAGGCAGCCAACAAGTGCTCCCTCTTCCTGGAAGGCTCTTTCTGTGCTTAGCTTTTTTATTTTTATTTATTTTTAATCTACCTAGGATTAAAATAAATGTCTCTTCACAAAAATCACTACAGGGTAATTACTCTTTCTCAGCATCTGCATATAACCTTAACAATTTTTCCATGTGAGATTATTTTAATTATGGTTTAACTAATTTTAAGAATTTCTCTTCTCTATCAGAATATAATCCAGGGGACTAAAATCACATGTATCTCTATAGTGTCTTAACACATAGTAGGAGTACAAAAATCTGTTTGAATAAGTGACTTACTTGGTTGAGTATAAATACTGTGACAGCAAGAAGTGTCTAACACCTTTGAAAAGAATTGATCTC
The DNA here is from genome assembly GCF_014108245.1 of Pipistrellus kuhlii. Classification (NCBI taxonomy): domain Eukaryota; kingdom Metazoa; phylum Chordata; class Mammalia; order Chiroptera; family Vespertilionidae; genus Pipistrellus; species Pipistrellus kuhlii. Next base: position 50,907,119 of record NW_023425529.1, read on the forward strand.
CAGAATGCTGCAGACTGCCTGCCACGTACATAGTTCACAAATGGTGTTTGTTTAATGACTGAGAGTGAATTAAAGGGGTCTCTATTTCATATGCAGGCTTAGAGATAGTAAAGGATTAGAATGTTACACTTTTTAGAAAAGATTTTATGAGGTTATTAGTTGTATTGAATTTATATATTTTCTAGTAAGTATATTCTTCTGATTAAATTTTTAAAAAATATCCCCATATATTCAGCTATAAATTTACCAATGACTTTAGTGTATGAGGATCTATATCCTTATGTTTTCTGTATCACTTGCTAGATATATAAACTTGGAAGTCACCTACACTCTCTGAATATCAGTTTATTTTTATTTAAAAATATCAATAATAACACTTGCTCAGTATAATATTATTCAACAACATTTGTGAAAACAACTAGTGTAATAATAAATATCAAGCAAAATTTTGAAGGAATAATTTTTTCATTCTCATTCCAATTAAGCTACTTTCTCTCTATTCCTTATGCTTTAAGTGGGGACTATTTCTCTTGTTGCCTAAAGACAGGTCAAATTAAGAGCATGATTTAGTTTAAAAGACTAGCGCAGATGTAACCATATTTGATGTGAGTACCAACACTCTCCCTCTCATGCTGAGAAGTGGCTTTCCTAATGGATTACAGCGCTTTTCCTAGCTTAGTCAAAGGCAAAGTAAAGATTGGTGCTCAAACACATGGACTCTGGCATTAGGCTACCTGGTTTCAAATTACTATTATGCTAAAGACACAGAGCTTGAGAGCCCATAATAGTAGGAATAATTCTACTACTAATAATCTTTTTTTAAACAATAGTAATTCCATCTTTATTTATTTATTTTTAAATATATTTTTAGTGATTTTTTTACAGAGAGAAAGAAAGAGGGATAGAGAGTTAAGAACATTGATGAGAGAGAATTATCAATCAGCTGCCTCTTGCACACCCCTACTGGGGATGTGCCCTCAACCAAGGTACATGCCCTTGACTGGAATCGAACCTGAACCTTTCAGTCCGCAAGCCGATGCTCTATCCACTGAGCCAAACCGGTTTCGGCTCTACTACTAATAATCTTATTTGGGAAAATATTTTTCTCAGTTAAAATAATTTATAAACTTGGGCAAAAAATGTAACCTCTTCACATGATTTTATAATATGATAACAGTTCCTTTTATCTGTATTATCCCACAGTGATGGGATTACATACATTGATTTATACACATGCACACACAGTCCCACATATAGCTTGGGCTGGATGTTTTGTGTCCCCCACAAATTCATATGTTCAAATCCTAATTCTCATGGTGATGATATTTGGAGGTGGGAGGTAATTTAGTCATGAAGGTGGAGCCCTCATGACTGGGATTGGCGCCTTTATAAGAAGAGCCATGGTGAGATGGTCTCCTTCTCTTCACCATGTAAAGACACAGTGAGAAGGCAGATATTTGTGAACCAGGAGGAGGGCCCTCATCAACCTTACCATGCTGGCACTCCAATCTCAGACTCCAGGCCTCTAGAGCTGTGAGAAATAAATGTTAGTTGTTGAAATCAGCCAGTTTATTGTATTCTGTTATAGCAGAGCCCGGACACAGTTACACACACACACACACACACACACACACACACTGAGCCGCCAGATTATTATGATCATGAGTAAGGTCCGGCCAGCCTGGCTAGGGGTAGGAGACATAGGCAGTTGGCTGGTCTGTCTAGTGGCCAGATTATTATGCATTCAGAGATCATAATAATCTGGCCACTCAGAGTGTGTGTGTGTGTGTGTGTGTGTGTGTGTGTGTGTGTGAGAAAGAGAGAGAGAGAGTAAAATTCGTGCACTCCAGGTGGTCCCTTAGCCCAACCTACACCCTCTTACAGTCTGGGGAGTGGGTCTAAGCTGACAGGTGGACATTCCTTAGTGCTGCTCCAGGACTTCAGGCTGAGCAGTGCTCCCCCTGTGGGAGCTCACATTGACCACCAGGGGGCAGTTCCTGTGTTGAGCTTCTGGCCCCTGGTGGTCAGTGCACATGATAGTAACCAGTTGTTCTGCCATTTGGTCTATTTGCATTTAGCCTTTTATTATATAGGATATATATATATATATATATATATATATATATATATAGAGAGAGAGAGAGAGAGAGAGAGAGAGAGAGAGAGAGAGAAACAGAGAGACAGAGATACACACAGAGAGATGGTCCCTCACTGTGATTCAACTTGAATTTTTGACTTTGTGATGGTGTGAAAGTGACATGCATTTAAAGTCTGCATTCTCTTTCTACCTTATAGAGCTTCTCAGAATACTTTTCAGCTCTGACTGCAGCCATTAAAACATGTTAACATATAGTTAAGTTCTTTTCTTTCTGAATGACACAAATGGAAAGAACCATAATGTTAGTGCTTCCCAAAGAAAGTCAGCCACAGGAATTCATCCATTATCAAGACTTATTCCCCACCAATGGGGCAACTAGTCCTGGGCTATGGGTGACAGTGAATTTGGCCAATTATGTTTTAGTCACCAATTAGACTCTTTGGAAACATGATATTATTTTAACCCACTATGAAAATTATACAAACTGGTTCATAGAATTAATTGGTAAGGATTAAGTTGAGCTACAATAAATCAAGCTAAAGTTAGTGAAAAATAACATAGGAAGGGCAAATTTGGTCTACAGCCCTTCAGTGTGTATTTGAATAATGCAACATTGGCTTGTTTGTTTGTTTGTTTGTTTGTTTGTTTAATGCATTAGCACATGGTGTTGAAACCTTTGGAAAAAGAAATCCAAAATTGTTTTTAAGTAAATATAATATTGTGAAACAAACTGGCTGCAGGGATCCAAGAGTTTTAAATTCTCAATCACTTTTGTTGCTTGCATGGAAATACCTAGAAATTTCAGAGTTGAAATGTATAATTCATGACAAAGTGTTCTGCACACCAGCCTTTCACACATTGCTAGGGTATAGGGATATAGTCACATATTTAATGAAGTCTTCTTATGTGGCAGACAGTGCTTTAGGAACTAGAACTAAACTGTTAAACAAGCAGACATGGATCCACTCTTGTAGAGAAATAGGCAGTGAGTAGTTTATATATATATATATATATATATATATATATATATATATACTCTAAAATTTTTTATTTGGGACACACACACACACACACACACACACACACACACACAACGTCCAGCTTGCATCTTTACCTATTTGATCCTTAACACTTCTGTGCATGCCCATGGGTCCAGCAAGATGCCCATTTTAGAAACTTAAGCCCCTCTATGGCCAATAGAACAGGTAAAGACAGGATACACTAAGTTTAACTAAAATGTTTACACCAAGGCTACACTCTTGTTAGGCCAAAAAGAGTTACCACTAGCTCCATCATCTTGCCATTCACTTTTCCATTTCAAATTATGGTCAGCTATATTATGCAATTTAACTTGCCAGAGAAAGTTGCATATCCCAATTAATTCTTTGCATACACTGTAATAGTCAATAAAATTAATCCCCTCCCATTATTAATTCAATGTTGTTACAAATAACTTAAAGCTCCCTAGATTAGAACTTTCTAAGTGGACCTTTTCTATTTATTTTTTTCTCCTAAAAATCATTTAAAAAATGCCAATAATAAAGCCTACACAAAATGAGTAAAAAAACATAACCCCTCCACGCTTGCTGGTGTGGCTCATCCTGTGCACCCAAAGGTAGCAAGTCCCATTCCCAGTCAGGGCACATACCAGGCGGCAGGTTTGATCCACTGTCAGGGTGTTTGTTGAGAGGCAATCAATAGATGTTTCTCACATCAATATTTCTCTCTCTCTCAAATCAATAAAAAAACGTATCCTCCTATGCTTTTCATAGTAAAGTTGAAATCATCAAATCTCCTTTCTCATTTCTTCTTTGTCATATCAAACTCAACCAGACAGGCTTTATTCTAGGAGCATCCTTAGCTATTTTCCTGGATCCGAAACAGCCTGTTTAAAATCTTCTCCGCAGCTTGGGCTTTTCTTATTCATGTCTCAATATAAATTCACTAAAAATGCATGAGTTGCCCATTCATTAGCCTCTTCTATCAAACATCTCCCTTTATTTACTTTTGTTAACAGAAACTCTGTACTGTTATTCAAATCATGCAATTTACAATACAAACAGATAGGGTAGCTCTTGATTTAACAGTATTCAGAGGTTTTTTTTTTTGTTTGTTTGTTTGTTTTTTTCTACTTTATTGGATCCTGATCCCAGTTGGAAAAAGGAATTAGCATTTTCTATCTTGATTTTTTTCAAAACACCTCTTTGATTTTCCCCCCACTATTAGTCTTTGGTTTTTGTTCTTGCCCTTGTAGCAAAGGCAAAGCAAATCAAAACAAAACAAAAGATTGATAAAACCCTTTCTTTTCTAAATCTACTTTTCAAAAGTTATTATTTTAGATATTACTCCATTTTCTTCCATGTACTCCCAACCTTCTCTTAAGATATTCTATATAATAAAAGACTAATATGCAAATTGTCCCCTTGACCAGGAGTTCAACCAGCAGGCAGGCCGGCCAACTGCCCATGTCCCCTCCCACTGGCCAGGCTGGCCGGACCGAACCCATGCACGAATTCATGCACTGGGCCTCTAAGACACACACACACACACACACACACACACACACACACACACTAAATTTCCAGATTATTATGTGTCCAGAGATCTGGCCACTCAGTGTATATGTCCTTATCCCCTCATCCCTCCCCCCAAACCCATTTATGCCTTCACCCTCCTGGTGTCTGCGTCCATTGGTTAGGCTTATATGCATGCATACAAGTCCTCTGGTTGATCTCTCCAACTTCCAGTGCACTAACTGATCTCTGAACAGTTCACTGTTTATTTTAAACATTAGGTAATAGCTCAACCACCTGATGTTCCTCCACAATTTCTGGCCCGACCTAGTGTCACCTTCCAGAGTACATATCTTCGATGATACTTGTAGCTTTTATCTATGTGATCAATTAATTTAGATTTTCGTCTTCAATCCAGAAAAATGAACCACTCCCACATGACTAGGGCCAACCTTCCTCTGTTGCTGCTCAGTGATAAACTACTCCTCTCCTGTAGGCCAACACACTGGATATTTGATTCCACAACCACAATGCTTACTGAGTATCTCCCGGATTAAGGGAGGGAAGAAGAAGGAGGGGAACAAGTGGAGGAGGTAATGAAGGTCAATAAAGTGTAACCTTTTACTTTTCTTTCCCTCTTCTCTCCCACCCCACCCAATTCCAAAGATGAGGACTTGTGATAAAAGTGCCAGGCTGAGACTTTATGGTGACCATCTGGGGCTCTGTTTTGAGCAGAGACATCCTAGGTAATGTTAAAAGGCCCAAACTAAGTGCATTCAATATTTTTTTTAAAAAATATATATTTTATTGATTTTTTACAAAGAGGAGGAGAGAGGGATAGAGAGCTAGAAACGTCAATGAGAGAGAAACATCGACCAGCTGCCTCTTGCACACCCCCTACCGGGGATGTGCCCGCAACCAATGTACATGCCCTTGACCGGAATTGAACCTGGGACCTTTCAGTCTACAGATTGACGCTCTACCACTGAGCCAAACCGGTTTCGGCCAATATTTAATCAGACACAATGGCCCATGAAACATACCAACCAATAAGATTCTTACCGTTCCTCAACAGTCATGGAACAAATGGGAAAATAAATAAGGAAGAGAATGTTTCCTTTTTCTAAACTTAATAGTGCATTTTCTTCTTTACTAACTCTATAACAATGGGATGTGGAACACATACAAATATATATGCAAAAAAATAAATTAGAAATACAATATTAAGCCTGGCTGGTGTGGTACAGTGATTGAGCATCGACCTATGAACCAGGAGGTCATGGTTCAATCCCTGGTCAGAGTACATGCTCTAGTTGGGGTATGGAGGAGGCAGCAGATCAATGACTCTCTCTCATCATGATGTTTCTATCTCTCCCTCTTCCTTACTCTTTGAAATCAATAAAAGTGTGTTAAAGAATAAATATAATGTTAGATCAATTTTTCTCTATGTGAAACATATGGGATTCTATATTGAAATTACCTAGAGTACTTATTGAAAATATTCTGATCTCCTTGAATTTCTATTTATAGATGTCTCCAAAACCACAATTTAAAAACACATATTCCACTGAAACCGGTTTGGCTCAGTGGATAGAACATCGGTCTGCAGACTGAAAGGTCCCAGGTTTGATTCCGGTTAAGGTCATGTACATTGGTTGTGGGCATATCCCCGGAAGGGGGTGTGCAGGAGGCAATTGGTCAATGTTTCTCTCTCATCGATGGTTCTAGCTTTCTATCTCTCTTCCTTCCTCTCTGTAAAAAATCAATAAAAAAATATATATATTAAAAATAATAATAAAATAAAATAAAAACAGATATTCCAATAATTCTTATGAATTTTACAGTTAAAAAACCATTGCTTTTATATAGATAGTCATTTATATTAAAGGGTTGTGTGTGTGTGTATTTGCTTGAGTGTGTGTTTGTGTTTGTATGTGTGTGTTTGCAAAATATGTAGTTCCATAAATCATATTCAGTATCAACATTTTCCTCCAACCTGTGAACTCAGGAAAATACTTTTTTTATGGGTTAACAAATGTTGAACACACAGAAAAATACACATGTATGTATGCACAAGGGTTTGTGGTCAAATATATTTAGCAAACTCTGTACATGCCTTTTTTGGAGATTTCCAATCATTTGTTCGTTATTATTTTTTATTTTTGTCAAAACCACAACTTCCCAAGGACAGTTTGGGAAACACTGTTCTACTCAAATATTATGAAGAATCTTAATTCTAATATATCATGAAGATCTGTCTCTTCGTTGACTTTAGGTGCTTCTGCACAGTTGCTGCTAGTTTGGAAGGAAGATTTTGCTTTTTTTCTCTGTCTAGCTATAAGCCTAGAAACATGCTCACTGTGTTGAATAAACATAAATTTATACCTGAAGACATATGAACATAACTTTCACACTTTCAGTAGGTATTAAAATATGTTTTTTTAAATATATTTTTATTGATTTGTTACAGAGAAGAAGGGAGAGAGATAGAGAGCCAGAAACGTCGATGAGAGAGAAATGCCCACTAGCTGCCCCCTGCATACCCCCTACTGGGGATGTGCCTGCAACCAACATACATGCCCCTGACCGGAATCGAACCTGGGACCTTTCAGTCTGCAGACCGACTCTCTACCACTGAGCCAAACTGGTTTCGGCTAAAATATGTTGTTTTAATTATGCAATCTAGTAATAAGCTTAATACTTTAATATTCAGAGAGCAACCGACTGGAACACTTTTGTTCTGTACTCTAAAATCTTTATTTTTGGTGTTTGAGAATAGACTCCTTTAACAGCCACTTAAGAGTGAGGAAATATACAGCTTTAATCTACATTAAGAATTTAAAAAAAGCAATGCTAGCGAATAGATTTAAATATATGTGTCACCAGATATATATTTCAGACAAACTCATCCCTCCTTTTTTTTCTTAAAATCCATGGGGAAGCCTGTTACAGGACATTTTGTGTCCTAGTTTTAATTTTTAGGGACCCATTCACTTTATTTATTTCCACATAGACTTCTTCTTTTGCTTATAATTCAGCTGTCTCCCTATATTCTATAACTTGTTCTTAAAGGTGCGATGGCGGTGAGAAGTTCCCCTCTGAGATGGGACAATGTGGAGAGAAGTAGACTTCTTCCATGATACCGAGCATAATGAGCATCATGTGGGAAACTCTGCTGGGGTGAGTTTCACCTGGAGAGGCCAGCTCCCAGAGTTCTTATGTTCTGAGGACGGTAGAGAAGTCATCCAGCTACCTAGTAAGAAATGTTCTAGAGCACATGTGTCAAACATAAGGCCCGCGGGCCAAATCCGTCCCGCCAGGCCTTGCAATGTGGCCCGCACCGCGCTGTCATCACTGCACTCCGCTGCGTTTCCATCACAATGACAGTTTATGACTGTTCAGTAAACCATTCGGCCCGCGATTTAGGCTGGATTTTAGATTTTGGCCCCTTCTCTGATTGAGTTCGACACCCCTATTCTAGAGTATTGTAACTTTGCTGGTGATTGGTGACAAGGGCCGCACTCGTTCGGGTTGAGCACACATGCATGTGCATTGCTACTTCCATCCATTCCTCAGTCCAGAGAAGGAAGCAAAAAGTGTGATACTGTGGACGTTCTAATGGGAGGAAAAGGGAAACATTGTCTCTGCAGTAGGTGGTAATGTGCTACTCTAGTCTGAGTCATGAAAACATTGTTTTTGGGAGTGGTCGGCAGCTGTCAGGATTCTTAGAGCAGTGTTTTTCAACCTTTTTTGGGCAAAGGCACACTTGTTTCATGAAAAAAAATCACGAGGCACACCACCATTAGAAAATGTTAAAAAAATTTAACTCTGTGCCTATATTGACTATATATAAAGTAATTCTCTTGAATAGGAATCAAATAAACACAAAGAAAGTATTTTATAATTACTTTATTATGAAATATTAAGTAAACAAAATAGTGAAAAATTATAAAATTCTTGTCTTGTCTGCAACTACGGCACACCAGGCAACATCTCGCGGCACACTAGTGTGCCATGGAACAGCGGTTGAAAAACGCTGTGTTAGAGACCCTGTGCTGCTAAGACGGGCTCTGCCTCAAGGGAGCTGCAGGCTTTCTCCGAGATCATGATTCTGGATTTTATAAGCCTTCACAGATGTGACCAACTAGTCCACTTTACCAGCACTTTATCCTACTCGTCAATAATGCCCTCAAAATTCAAACTCACGCTTGCATCATCAGAACAAAATAGCTTATATTTTTAGGGTCTAGATGCTTTAATTATTTCCTCCAGAAATGGGTGACTAAAAAAGGAGAGTCCTAAAATAATAGGGACCCAGGCACAGGGAAATACTCCAGGCATGTTCTTTAGCTTCAACAACCACTCTGTCCCTCTTCTGGGCACCACTTTTGCTCATTTGTTTACAAACATTACAATTCTCCAGTGTCTCTGAACATCAAACTGACTGTCCTTCACATAGTTCACACCTCTCCTCTATTTCCAGAGGAGCATGAGGCAAACAAGAGAGAACAGGGCTTAGGAAAGTTGGTCTTGATTAAATGTGCACAATATAGTAACTAGGAACCACGCTACTTTTTCTTATCACCATTACTTAGATAAGAATTTTTAATATTAAGCATAGAATCAGATACATCGTCTTATCTATGTAATTAAATGTGACATTAACATTTGAGATAAACATAAAGTCACTTTTTTCTTACCATTTTTCTTAATGAAGAGATGGCTGATATAAATATGAGCCTCATATTTATTTTATCAAGCAGATTTTTGGGGTATCAAGTAGATTTAAAAATAAATCTGAGATGGAGCAGAGAACTTCACATTTTCTGTTGTGGAAAACTATCCTTCATAGTAGAATCTATAGTTTTTCAGTTCCCACTTTTGTGTTGTTTTTTGGTATTATAAAGTACTTCAGTGCAATAAATTCTGTAATAATTACATGAACTATACGCAGTGAGGTTCAGAAAAAGTATATGACAGCTTGCTGAGAGTCGTAAGAAAGTCAACTACTGTGTAAAATGGGGATTAGAAGGCAAGCTTTTTGATATCTGTGTACAAGGTATTTACTACCCAACAGGCCACCTTTTTTTTTTTTTTTTTTTTTTTTTTTTAAATATGTTTTATTGATTTTTTTATAGAGAGGAAGGGAGAGATATAGTTAGAAACATCAATGAGAAACATCGATCAGCTGCCTCTTGCATGCCCCTACCGGGGATGTGCCCGCAACCAAGGTACATGCCCTTGACTGGAATTGAATCTGGGACTCTTCAGTCCGCAGGCTGATGCTCTATCCACTGAGCCAAACCAGTTAGGGCCCCAATATTCTATTTCTGCCCCTAATAGGAGTTGAGGGTGGTCCTCAGCTCTGTTGCTTGTAGGGTGGGGCAGAGGTGACAAGTTTGTGAGTGAAGTAGCCTACTCTCTGGAGCCCTTCCCAGCATTTGTATGAGGCCTGGGGCCTCACCAAGTGTGTTGTACCTCCCTGCCCTGGGGCCTCCTTGAGGTCCTAGCCCACTTACAGGAGAAGTATCTTTTCCCTCAGTGTGCTGGCACTTCCCTCAGGTGCTATGCGATTCTCTTCTTCAGTGAGAACATTCCTAGCATTTTGTTTTCTGCTAAAGGTTGTTTCCTGCCTCTAGAAGGTCAAAAACTTTCAAGAACTTCAAAATTCCTCATCCTCATGGTGTCACCAACTGGTGTTTACACTATGAATTCATGGAGGCGAGTGGTTTAGGCCAGTGGTCGTCACCTTTCGGACCTCACTGGACCGGACCTCACTGGACCGCAGTGTTCCACGGACCACCCGCTGGCCGCCGCTGATCTAGAAGGTCCCAGTTTACACACAGCAGTATTCCCTCCCGCCCTCCCTTTGGGAGCAGGCAGCTTTTGCAAAATATTGTCTTTATGTTTTTTAAAAACAGGTTCGAAAAAGAGTATTTAAGGAAAGCTAAGTAAGCAGGAGGACCTAGATTCTTGTTGTTTAAAATCATATTTAACACATTTTGAGCACTTATTTTGTGATAGGTACTGTTCTAAGTGATGTGTAGTCATTGTTTCATTTGATCCCCATGAATACCTTCCTATGCAAGGAGAATGGATTTTTCTGGTGCTCCATTTTACAGACAAAGAAACTGAGGCTTAGTGGGGTTAAAGGACTTTGACCAAGGTCACATAAGTGGGGGGTGCTGGAGCCAGGATTAAAGCGGCTGTCTTTGCTCACTTACCCCACGGAACAGGCCACCTTTTGATGTCTTTTTCAAAATGTGAGGCATATCATTAGTGGAAAAAAAGTAAAAGAAAGAAGATCAATACATGAGAGGAAAAAATGTAGCAACATGATAAATGAAGACTTTAATGAAGAATATAGATTAAAAAGTAGTTAGGTAGTATTGCTTGTCTAATGCTATGTAACCAACAACCCCCAGATCTTAGTTGCTCCCAACAAGTTAATATCTCTCACAGTGGGCTGATTGGGTTCATATCTCTCATATAGTTGCAGGAAAGTTGCTGCAAATGTTATCTGGAAGGACCACTTAGGATGAATATCCAAGATGGGTCCTTTACTCACAAGGCTGGTCCTCAGCTGACGTGAGAACAGACTGGATGTCTTTTGCTTTCTGTATGGCTTCTCAACCCGACAAGCTTGGACCTCCTCACATCACAGAAGCCTCACTGTAGTTGAGCTACTTACATGGCTCTGGCTTCTCCAATGCAAGTGTTCTAGTACACCTAGGTTGAAGCCTTGGGTTCTTACCATCTAGCCTTGGGAGTCCCACACCCTCCCTCCTGCCACTTTCTACTGATTAAGAGAAGCTCACAGGAAGATGGAGTTCATGGGAAGGGCCATCTTTGGAGACTAGCTATCACAGTTGGCACCAGTGCTTCTCTTACAGAAGTCCCTCATATCTTTTCCTTAAAGTAAATGTTATGTAAAATATCATGTATCCTGGTAGAAATTGAAACTCAGGTGGGAGAAAAGTCTTTCTGCTCAGAACAATAAAAATAAATAATTGTATCTTACTATAGTATTTTTAGACAATCAAGATGTCTCAATATTTTAATGAGTAATCAAAACAGAAATCTAAAAATACAAAGTAGTGTAGAGAAATTATGCCTCATCTGAAACAATATATAGGAGTTAACTTGATCGAATAGAGAGAAGTCTTCCAAAATGTATGTAAGACAAGAAATTTTAAATTTCATAATTTAAAATTTTTTAAAATGATAGTATGTGAAACCAGATAAAAAAAGTTTTGGTTTCTTATCATATTTCTTTTTCTGTTAATTCATTGGGAAAACTGTGATGGGAGTTTGCAATGACATATTTCACCATATATTTAATAAGAATGTTTTCATTTGAAGTACTTTTCATTTTTTTTGTCAGGTAGAGATGATATGGGTAGAAATATTTTTTATTTAACTGAAGTACTAAAAGCAAAACTAGAGATAACCCATCTTGAACTTCCCATAAATAACTCTAGGGCATGTACATAAAGACAGAAACTATTCAAAACTGTCCGTTAGCTCTCAGTTATTTCTGCTCTGTGAATTCTTTAGCAAGGGGCATGTTACCACTATGAGGAGACTACATGCTCCATTGTTGTGAAGTATGTAGTGCATAAATGGAGACGAGGGTCTGTGAGCACAGCAGCTGCATTTGACCATTAGGCTTGCAATGGGAGAACTCCCATCTGAAAACTCGGTGTACTTTTAGAGAAAGAATGCTTTATTTTGCAATATAACATTGAAATATGTCAAGCACATGAACTGAGACTTGCTGGGCTGATACGCATTCTGAGAATATAAGAAACAAATTGCTCAGGCTCAGGAACATGCCCATTCTATGAATAGAGATTGACTTTGCTGCCAAGGGAAGCCACTTGCTTGGGTTTTAGGTGACATGTTCCCACTCTTTACTTTACCAAGAAAAAGGTTTGGAAAGCAAACTACTTGAAATGTTTTCCCAGAGGTTTCCAAGGGAAAGAAAACCTATCAAGCATCACATTTATTTTAGACATCGTTTCTCTCTGCCTCAGGAAATTCAGCTCTAACGTCATTGGAAGCACCTGTCATCTTTTTTTTCACCTTTCACTGTCAGGCTATCTGTGCCTTTAAGGTAGGTCACCTTTCTTTGGCATTCTGCTTCATTATAAGTCTGGAAGCTAAGTTTCTTCTTCCAAACGAGCTGTATGTGGAATTGGAGGCTTCTTCCCTTGCCCCCATTGGCCCCACCCAACATTTCCCATTGCATGGTCACTCTCAATCATATATTTATCCAAGAAGATATTTCCATATTAGGTGATATAAGCATTTCCTTTTCAAATATTGTACATTTGCATTTTCCATTGAACTATTATTTCTTGAACTCCCACTATGAGGAAGATACCGGGGTAAAGAAGTCAGGGAGCTAGACTTGCTCCCACCGCCCCTGAGTGAGGTTGGGAAAAACAATGCCAGGAAGAAGGCGAAGGGGTTTTTGCGTAAACAGAACAGAACTAAGGTCCGGCAATGCTCTGTTAAAAATAACGCCGGTGGGGGTGTCCCCCATGACATATGTAGAAATGGCTTCCCACTATCCTTGAGAATTTGAGCCCAATTCCTGTAAGAGAACATACATGCATTGTTGTTGTAATTTTTGTATCTCCCCCACTCCCATCTCCAGATGTTTCCTACCTGGCTTAGGAGAAAATGACCTTTTTGGATTCAGTAAGCAAGGTTGGGGCTGGCCAATATGCTTTTGTTTTTATTATTCTAGAAACATTTCCTAGAGCCTCTCAAGGTTAATCAAGTACACTGGAGGCTTCTATGGAAGTTGCAAAATCTAATTATTATTCCTTGTGGTTACCATGGCAGCTTCCTCAACCCTGCGTTTAGAGCTTCTTCTGAGAGGGTGGACACATTCCACAGCCATGTGCGTGTGGAGAGCGTCACTCTGCCTCCGGTCAGATTCTGAAGGGTCAGAGGGGGAGAGGAAAGAGCTCCTTTGGTTTCAGTGACCCCTGATGCATGAGCTTTCTTTTATTCCAACTCTGTTTTGTTGATTACGCAAAAGGCAATGGTTTAATACGCACATTATTTGCAATAGAGTGTCCAGATGAAGTAGAAAACATTCTATTTAGAAGGGGTGAGGGATAAGGGGAAAATTATTACCACCTTGCTTTTCCTTGAGAGCAGGGATAAATATTCACATTGATCATATAACTTCAGAGAATAATGAGTGGGACATCACCTTTGTGCTCATATTTATAGATAAAAAGGTAAGGCGATAATTTGATAGTAACCACTTATACTCTCGACTAGTTTAGCAAATGTAGGTCAATGAGACTCTAACAATACAATAATTGCAAAAGAAGATAGAGACCAGGCTAGTGACCTAGTAGTTTTAAAAAGAGGACCCAAGGTTTTGTTGGTAAGAATTGCTTATGTAACAGGGTGAGGCTGATGCTTTGACCTCCACAGAATGTTTACATTTTTAGGAAAAATGACTAGGACTGGGACACAACTGAAAACCAACTTATACTTTTTGTGCCCCATGAAAGAAACAGAGGCCTGGACCACTAAGTTCAACTTGCCACGGTTATTTTAACTAAAAGTAGAATTATGTGAGAATGTGACTGAACAGCAGCAATTCTATCAATAGGATGTGAGGTTATGTTCTCCAGAAGATGTATTGAATTTTCTGGGGTGAAAGTATGGCAGACATTACTGGTTGCTTACCCCAAAGCCATTCCTCAGCTCTTTATACCTTGCAGCCTTCCTAGTTTATAATCTGTAAAGTCAGGTCTCTTTCACTGCAGAGGTGGATATACAATCTAGCCTTCAACATTGATGTGTGAGGGGAAATTTCATAAGGGAAGTTTCTGGGAAAGATAATCTCTAGCTGTTCCTCTTCCCAGCCTTCTATGTGTACATGATGATTTCTGAAGGTTTGGTAGTCATTTTGTTTCTGGGAAAGAGGAGGTGGTAGCATGCATGTGGATGTTACCCACACCTTATCAATAATTCAGAATGGAAAGAAAGCATGACCTTTTCTAAGCCCACTGAGTAGTTTCCTGCCTCCAGACTTCAGTTTTACTGAATAAGAAATGCCCTCCTGATTTAAATAGCCGCTATTTGGATGATAATACTTGTAGTCAACATAATTTCTTTTATTTTCTTTTTAAAAAAATATTTTATTGATTTTTTACAGAGAGGAAGGGAGAGAGATAGAGAGCTAGAAACATCAATGAGAGAGAAACATCGACCAGCTGCCTCTTGCACACCCCCTACCAGGGATGTGCCCACAACCAACGTACATGCCCCTGACCGGAATCGAACCTGGGACCTTTCAGTCCGCAGACCGACGCTCTACCACTGAGCCAAACCGGTTTCGGCTCAACATAATTTCTTACTGATAAAGTATATGCCTGTCCCAGGCATTGGGTGAAAGGCAAAATACATGTGAACATAAAGTTATCACAAATGTGGGAACTGGGTTTTTAATTTCCTGTATCTTCTCAAAACTCTTTCACTCAGATATTTATTTGGTTAACATTAATTATCAGAAGTAGACAGGGTTAGTGTTCTGATTACAGCCTTATAAATGAGGAAACTGGAACACAGAGGGAAAGGGACTTTATCTAAAGCAGCAAAACCTGTGATAGCAGACCTGAGGCCTGAACTAAGTTCTTTGATTCTTTGTCCAAGAACCTCTCCGTTACATTGCAAGTTAAAAAAAAAAAAAGACTTTGTATCACAGAAACTGGGTGACAAATGATGCTGATTTTCTGTTATGTTTCAAACTAAGGGCCAGCAATATACTAAAGAAAGCATTTCCACGTAGGCTTTCTCCATGTTCTTTATAGAAGGGAATTCATACAATTACCCCAGAGAAGTACTCTGCTACAACAACCACCTAGATCCTGGCTGCAGTAAATGTGTTTACTGAGTTAGAAATCTCAAACTAAATAGTTTCTAAAAGGAACTAGAGAATGTTGTAGCAGAACCATTATAGCTCTAGTTTTCCTGTTTTTTTCAATTCAGATCCCATCACAGAGTCACACTCCCTTCTGGGAATTCATGGTTTACAAAGAGAAAGTCCATGCAGTTTATAGCTACGTGGCAGAAATGCAACAAATAGAAAAGTTTGCACATCAATCCTATAAACCCTTAAATGAGCTAATAACTTTTGTAGAAGTCTGTTCATTTCTATATAGAAGAATCAAGTATTTTTTTTCCAAATGGCCTTAGAAATAACAAGCATTTACTATGTATCTATTAATAATAACTTTAAATGTGAATGGCTTAAATGCTACAATAAAAAAACAAAAAAACAAAACATTGGGTAGAGTTCCAAATGGCAATGGAATAAGTGGAAGCTACACTGATATGCTCCCAGGACCAAACTGGAATTACAACTAGAATACAGAAACACCATCCCGAATAATCAACCGGAGACTAACTGGCGAGAACCCTACTAACCAAGGATGGGAAGTGGAGACTGCATAGAGACTGGTAGGAAATGCGAGGTGTGAAAGGGCTGGCTGGCCTGGCACAGAGAGCAGCTGAAGGTCCAGAGAAATCTCAGCTGGGGATGGGGAGAGGGTTCCCATTGAGAACTCTGAGGTTTAAACCCCAAACTGGGTTACCCAGTCCAGAGCACCAGCACTGAGAAAAGTTCCCATAAAACATCTAACAGTGAAAAGCAGCAGTGTTGTTGTCTACCAGAGAGAGACAGCTGGAAATGCAGGTACCTTCTTAAAGGGCTAACACACAAAATTTCTTGTGCAGCAAACTGAATTTAGCAATACCTTAAAAGGATCATACACCATGATCAAGTGGGATTTATTCCTGGGATGCAAGATCATATACCATGATCAAATGGGATTTATTCCTGGGATGCAAGGATTTATTACAGAGATATCTGCTTTCACAACTCTTATCCAACACGGTACTGGAAGTCCTAGCCAAAGCAGTCAGACAACAAGCTAAAAATAAAAGGCATCCAAATTGGAAAAGAAGAAGCAAAACTGTCATTATTCACAGATGATATGATACTGTATATAAAGAACCCCAAAGATTCCATGAAAAAACTACTAGAACTGATAAATGAATTTAGTAAAGAAGCAAGATATAAAATTAATATTCAGAAATTGGTGGGTATTTTTATATACCAATAATGAATTATCAGAAAGGGTAACTAAAAATACTTCTCATTTATAATTGCATTTAAAATGTAGCTAGAAATAAATATAATCTAGGTTAAAAAATACCTCTACACAGAAAATTAAAAGACACTGAAGAAAGAAATTGAGGAAGATACAAATAAGTGGAAGCATATACCATGTTCAAGAATAGAAAGAATTAACATCACTGAAATGCCCATTGTACCCAAAGCAATCTATAGATTCAACAAAATTCATATTAAAATACAAATTTTACAGAACTAGAACAAATATTCCAAATAATTACATGGAACCACAGAAGACCCTGAGTAGTCTCAGCATTCTTGAGAAAGAAAAGTTGGGGGAATCATGGTACCTGATATCAAACTATTGTACAAGGACATAGTAATCAAAAGAGCATGCTACTGGCATAAAAACAAGCATATAGGTAAATGTAACAAAATGAAAAACCCATAAATAAATCCATGTCTTCATAGTTAATACTTGACAAAGGAGGAAAAAAACATAACATTGTGTATGGTAAAGATAGTCTATTCAATAAATAGTGTGGGGAAATTGGACAGATACAAGCAAGAAGATGAAACTAGACCATTGCCTTATACCATACAAAAGAATAAATTCAAAATGAATTAAAGACATAAATGTAAGACTAAATCATTAAAATCCTAGAAGAAAACATAGGCAGTAAAATCTCAGACATTTCTTATAACAATATGTTTTTTCTTATATATATCCTTGGGCAAGGGAAACTAAAGAAAAAATAAATAGGACGACATCAAAAAAAAAAAAAAAAAACACACCAAAGGAAACTATCAACAAAATGAAAAGACAAACCATTGAATGGAAGAACATATTTGCCGAAGATAAATGTATTCAATAAGGGATTCATCTCCAAAATTTAGAATTTCTAAAAATCAACACACACACACAAAAAAAACCATCCAATTTTAAAAAGGGCAAAGGACCTGAATAGATGCTTCTCCAAAGAGAAAATACAGATGGCCAATAGATATGAGTCACTAATCATCAGAGAAATGCAAATTAAAACCACAATGAGATATCACCTGTCATAATGGCCATCCTATATAATAAAAGCCTAATGTGCAAATTGAGCAAATGACAGAATGACCAGTTGCTATGATGTGCATGACCACCAGGGGGCAGATGCTCAACACAGGAGCTGCCCCCAGCCCACAGGCCCCAGGCCAGTCAAAGCGGGTGCCAGCGGGGGCTCCCTGATTGCCCTGATGGTTGCCCCACAGATCAATCCTAATCACTGATCAGGCCTAGAAACCCTACCCATGCACAAATTTTATGCACTGGGTCATTAATAAATCAACAAACAAGTGCTGGTGAGGATCCAGTGTAAAAAAAAAATCCTTGTGTACTGTTGGTGGAAATTCAGGTTGGTGTAGCCACTGTGGAAAGCAGCATGGAGGTTCCTTAAAAAATAAAAAATGGGACTACCTTATTACCCAGTAATTCCACTTCTGCAAATACATCTGAAACACTGATTTGAAAGAATATATGCACATTGCAGTGTTATTTACAATAACTATATTTAAGAAGCAACTCTGGTGCCCATCAGTATATGAGTGGATTAAAAAAAAAAAAAAAAAAGCTGTGGTAAACAATGGAATACTACTCAGTCATAAAAAAGAAAATCTTACCTTTTGCAATAGCATTGATGGACCTAGAAAGTATTATTCTGAGTGAAATAAGCCAGTCCGAAAAAGACAAACAACATATATATTCACTTATATGTGGAATCTAATGAACAAAACAAAATAAAACAGATTCATAAATACAGAAAGCAGACTGATAGCTGTTAGAGAGGAGGTTGGGAGGTTGGGGTCTTAAGCAAAGGTGAAGGATTAAGCAAAAACAAAACTCATAGACACAGACAACAGTATAATGATTATTGTGTGGATTGTGGTAGAAGAGAGTAAAGGGGTGATAAATGGTGATGGGAGGAGACTGACTTTAGGTAGTAACACACAATACACTATATAGATGATGTATTCTAGACTTGTACTTCTAAAACCTATATAATTTTATTAATTAATGTCCTCCGATAAAGTCAATGAAATAAAAATAAATAAATAACAAAACTTAAATGCTTTTCTTTTATCCTGGTAATTTATTTTATTTTGTGATTATCCTTTTATAATGCAGAAAGGGGTATTAAATGTGTTTTTGAAATGGATGTAATAGTTCAATGAAATAATCCACAACTATAAACATTCCATATTTTACCTCACAAATGCATCAGTAATGTTGAGATAGAACCAGAGGCAGCAAAAATTCTGAAATAAATAGAACCCTACAATGACTTGTACTTGGCAAGAGTCTATTTACTGAGAAATTTTATCATTTCAAATAATTTGGAAAAAAAAGTATTCTTAGATTCTACTTGGTGTTCCTATAGATTGATTTTTTTGGAGGGGGAGGAGCGGCTGGACTAGGGGAATATTTTTAGTATATCCAAACATATTTGATATGTTATTTTTGCAACACGGTTTACCACATACAAGCCATAAGATTCATGATACAATATACATTGGGATATTATAGCGGCAATTTTCTGTTTTTGTTTTATTTTTTGTTTTTCAGAGAACAGCTTTTTTTCTGAGTAGAAATATCAGAGAGGCTAAAATGTTTTTTTCCTAATAGACACCATTATAATTTTGTGGTTATAGAAGAACATGATACAGCTTAATCAGTATAGTTCAAGCACAATAGTCTGAACCATGACCAGTTGTAGCCTCTATTACCCAGTGATTCCCAAAGTAATGAGATAATGTGGAGAAAACGCTGGAACATAGGAACGAGCAAGACCAATAGTTGAGATTAAATAAAGTTATGGATTAAGAGAGAAAAGGGAAAGGTTTAGGAATATAAGTAAATTTTTTTTAAAAATGGAGAGAAAACCCAGCAATAAACAAAGATCATACTTTTGCATTGTGTGCTAATTAGCCACATGATGATTAATTTATTTCCAGTGACAATCTATCCTTTCACCTCTGTGATACCAGAGGTATCCTGTTAGGTGAATACACCTTTTAATATTTTTAACTATTTAGAAAAATGCTCACTCTTTAAATCATTTAATGCTTAATTGCTTGATTCATTTATTTTATTTTATTTTATTTTATTTTATTTTATTTTATTTTATTTTATTTTATTTTATTTTATTTTATTTTATTTTATTTTTAGGGTTGGGAGCGTTGAGCCCCACTTAGCTAACTATTTTTTTTATTTTTTATTTTTTATTTTTTACAGAGAAGAAGAGAGAGGGATAGAGTTAGAAACATCGATGAAAGAGAATCATCGATCAGCTGCCTCTTACACACCCCCTACTGGAGATGTGCCCGCAACCAAGGTACATGCCCTTGACAGGAATCGAACCCAGGGCCTTTCAATCCGAAGGCCGATGCTCTATCTATTGAGCCAAACCGGTTTCGGCTCATTCATTCTTTATTTATTCAACCAGATATTTATTAAATGTTTATTGCATTATTTTAATATAACTAAGTCTTAGAAATACAGATAGACACAAGTCCCTTTCCTTATTGGGAGGAGAGGGGACACAGAATATCGGAGAAAGAATTAGAAATACCTTTAGAGGTATTCTGGTACAGGATATGCAGACACAAAGGTAGAATGTTAATGCTCAGCATCTCACCTCCACTGCTACCTCCTTGGTCAGATCCACATCCTCTTGGCCAGATTGTTGCAGGAACCTCCTCACTAATGTCACTGCATCTACTTTTGTCCTGCTACAGTCCATTCTCAGGAGAGCAGTCAGATTAATCCTTCTGAAATATAAGCCAGCTCTTATCACCCCTGTGCTCATTGATGGCTCCTGCTTTCCCTCAAAGTAAAAGCCATGGTTCTTGAAATGGTTTGTGAGGCCCCATAGGCTGTGGTCCCAGCTCCCGTTTATCTCCTCCTACTCTCCTCCTTATGGACTCCATCCATTCACCCTGTAAGGCCTTTGCTCTAACAGCTCACTCTGTTAGAAAGGTTATCTGCTTCACTTTCGCTTTCTCTTTTCAGGTATCTTCTTAAATCTCAATTAGAGAACCCAATTTAATATGGCAAACTGCCCCTTTCTACACATATTCCCTATTTCTCTTATGCTGCTCTATTTTTTATTTTTTCCCACTTAACATGCTGCATAATTTATTTACTCATTCTGACTGATGATAATGTTTTTTTGTTTTGTTTGTTTGTTTGTATTTTTCACCAGAGGGGTAGCTGCATACAGCAGGGACTCTCTATTTCGTTCACAAGAATATTCTAGCATGGAAAAGGTATAGTAGGCACGGAGTAAAATGTTCTTGGATGAAAAGAAATTTATCCTGCCTGAGGGATAGGTGGGGAGGAGACTAAGAAAAGGTAGTCCAAGCAAAATATCAGACATATCAGACATTTGCATAGTAATACCTTTACCAATACAGCTTCTAGGGCAATGGAAACTAAGGAGAAAATAACCTAATGGGACTACATCAAAGTAAAAAACTTCTGCACAGCAAACAACAACAACAACAAAAAACAACATCAACAAAACAACAAGATGGCCCACTGCATGGGAGAACATATTTGTCAATATTATATCTGATAAGGGCCTAATCTCCAAAATTTATAGAGAACTTATACAAAAGGAAAATAATCAATCAAAAAATGGGCAACGGACCTAAATAGATACTTTTCGAAAGAGTACATAAGGAAGGCCAAGAGATATATGAAAACATACTCAAAGTCACTAATCATCCAAGAGATGCAAATCAAAATGACAATGAGATACTATCTCACACCTATCAGAATGGCAGTCATCAACAAATTAATAAATGACAAGTGCTAGAGAGGATGTGGAGAAAAAGGAACCCTCATGTGCTGCTGGTGAGACTGCAGACTGGTACAGCCTCTGTGGAGAACAGTATGGAGTGTCCTCAAAAAATTAAAAATGGATCTCCCATTTGACCCAGTAATCCCACTCCTAGGAATATATCCCAAGAAACTAGAAACACCAATCAGAAAGGATATATGCACCCTTATGTTCATGGCAGCACTATTTACAATAGCCAAGATTTGGAAACAACCTAATTACCCGTCAGCAGATGAGTGGATTATAAAACAGTAGTATATCTATACAATGGAATACTATGCTGCTATAAAAAAGAAAGAACTCTTATCATTTGCAACAGCATGGGTGGACCTGGAGAGCATTATGCTAAGCAAAATAAGCCAGTCAGAGAAAGAAAAATATCACATGATCTCACTCATTTGTGGAATATAATGAACAACATAAACTGATGAATAAAAATAGATCCAGAGACACAGAAGCATCGAACAGACTGTTCAATCTCAGAGGGAAGGAAGGGGAGGTGGCTAAGAGATCAACCAAAGAACTTGTATGCATGCATATAAGCATAACCAATGGACACAGGTTCTGGGGGTGTGGGGGCATGTGCTGGGGGAGGGGGTGGCCAATGGGGGGCAAAGGAGAAATCTAATACTTTAAACAATAAAGAATTAAAAGAAGAAAAGGTAGCCCAAATTAAAGTCTCATAGTTTTAGACTGTACTATCAGTAGCTGTTTGGTAGTTGTTCACAAGGAAAAACACCTCCCAGGCAGAGAAAGAGGTCTGAGCACAGAAGAGGCTGGAGGTAAAATAAAATAAATAAGCTGTGCAAATATGATTATTGTCCTAGATCAGTGGTCAGAAAACTATGGCTGGTTGGCCAAATTCAGAGGACACTCCTTTTTATTGTAAATAAAGTTTTATTGGAACACAACTATGCTCATTTGTTTAGGCATTATTTATGGATACTTTCCCACCATGGCAGATAAACTGAGTGGTTGCAACAGAGGACAAGTAGCCCACAAAAGCATTATTATCTGACTTTTTAAAAAAAGGTTTGCTGACCCCTGTCCTAGGAAATAAGGAATAAGATTAAAGCTTTAAGCTGGAAAACACCATGCTCAGAATCATGATTTGAAAAAATAATTTCCTAGGCAACTCAGTTTTCCTTGTTAGTCTTTTTCTCAGACTATTTCATTTGTTTCCTTTTTGTGTGTGTGTGTGTGTGTGTATTATTTTTGGTTTGATCAATTTTAAAACGAAAATTTCACCTTGCACAATATATTTGATCTCTGTTTTATCTTTCACCAGAGTCCTCTTGGTCTTTGTGGATCATCTTCCTTGTAAATATAACAGTTTCTGCTAATGACTACATGGTTGATGCTTTGCAATACGTGCAAAATCCATCAAAGAGTAAAGTATGATGTGAAATGTTTCTAAATTAAAATTCAAAATTTCACATGGCTTCCAGTGTAGTTCGGTTAGTTTCCTATGTCATGCTTTGGGTTTGGTTGACTCTCCAAAGAGAGAGTCATTTTTATCTTCTTTGGAAGAAGCTGGATAAAAAACAGTATATGTGGAGACTAAGTTAATTGCCGGGGTGGGCCAAACACAGTTTAATAATGTAAAATGTCTGTTAGAGGGTGAGCTGAAATCATCACACTAATTTCATTTATGAAATTTAAACTGGCAAGAGACTATGAAGCACTAATGATGGTCAGTGGCCTAATTAGCTCTGCAACACAGTCTTTCCACTTCACTGGGTCACAATGAGCCATAGTTGCAGCTTCCTGTTAAAAATCCGTTTTAAGGTACAGGGTGGGTTTAATGATAGAGGTCGCCTAGTAGGTGTAGGTTTCTTCTGCAAATGAGAACATGGAAGTGATAACTAGACATTTAAACTATATTAAACATATAAGAAGTCTGCATTTTTTCCTAAAACAATGAGCAGATCCAATAATGATCTCAGCATGTGTCTCAATAAACACTAACATATTGTTAAAAGACACTTGCATTTTCTGGAAAAAAAAAAAGGTTTTATTTATTAACCATTTGTCTAATTTTTCTACCCAAACTGTTTACTTTGGGTTTACTTATTTTTGACTTTGAGAAATAAAAAGAAATATGGAATCTCTTTTAACCATATACTTTCTAAGATTTTTATCATTATTTGTTGAATTTTCTCTCTCTGTAATATTCAGTTTCAATTACAGGATAACCTATACCATGAAAGACGTAATTATGTTGCTGATCTTAAACTTTACAACCCAGATATACTTCCCACCCTCTGCTACCAGAGGGAGGCACCCTGCTGTGGTTTGAAAATCTGAAACTACCCAGGAGAAAAAGGGGAATTAGGCTGGGAGGAGGAGTCCACAGTCTGAAAGGCCTGAGATTTTCCAGATCAGCACTTCTTGAAATAGGTAACACAAGAATATGGCACATCTGGGAAACCCCTTTGGGAAATGCTCAGAACTCCCGTCAGGTCAGCTGGGCAGATGGACACTATTAGCAGCCTGCGTGATGTGATTGGAAAGAAGAATCCGAGGCCTCTTTTCAACATACAGTGGCTGTAAGTTCAGGCACATATTGGAGATGGTAGATGGAACCATTAGCAGTTAAACACCCTATAGATACTGTCTGACTGTTCTTTGTGAATGAATGGAGAAACATGGGTCTTTAAATTGCTACCTTAGGAGGATAAAGTGAGATATGCTTACATACTTGGTTTTGTAACCCTTTCAAATGAATGCCCTTGAAAACTGACACTGGGATTGAATAGGGGTTGCAATTGATGGGAGTAGGTTTTCTCTCTACCTAATTGTTCATAGATTCTGGTTATTAACATTACAGAGAACATTTTAAAAAATGGTTTACTGTACTTTATAAAAATTTAGCATCCTCATATATTTGATAATCAATAAAGGAACTCTAGCAAGGTTTAGAGCTCTCAAGGAATTAGCACATTATTCTCAAGTTGTCTAAGAGAACAAACCATCCTTAGCACAAGACACAGTTTCTAAGTGAATGCATCATGCTACCTTAATTCTTCTTTCACTCAAGCAAGTTTCCTTTTTAGAGTAACAAATTACTCACACAATTTTTACTTTATTGACCCACAGAGTTCAATCCACTTCATTTTTATTAAATAACTCAAGAAACCACTTGTTCTGACATATATTTTCAAACATCAGTGGAAGAATAGAATTGTACCAGAGTTTCAAGTAATTTCATTACTCAGTTTGCAATTATTCTAATACCGTATTTTCCGGCTTATAAAACGACCCCCTAATTTTACAGTTAAAACATAGGTTTAGGCCTATATTCGCTGTATAAGACTACCCCCCACTTCAAAGAAAAGACTTACTTTGCCGTCAAGATCTGCAGATAATTTTTGTGCAATTTTGGTCTTTTGCCCCTGATTTTCAATTGACTTTTTTTCGTTTCAAAAGTCGTCTTATACGCTGGAAAATACGATACTTCTGCTATTTCAGAAATTCACTCTCCAGATGAAACTTCAAAATGAATAAAAACAATTCTCACTCTTAGATGTGAATTTGAGTTAACTATTGAAAATGAAAATAGCATTTATTTTTATCACACCATACCTGCTAAAACAGTGGTTGGATTATGTATTTAGAGAGAAACACCTCAAAGAAACCACTCTTTCTTTTATAATATACGTCTTAGATTCCTAGAAACATCTTATGTGACATTTTCAAACTTTCATCCTATGTTCTGGCAGGTTTTGCAATGGAGAATTACAGGCTTTAAAGTTTTTTGTCAGTTTTCTGTCAGTTACAGAGTTTGCAGCCTAAGGATAATTATTAAATCAATCAAGGTTTGCTTTCCACATCTTTGTAATGGGGAAGTAGCAGTTAAATTATAGGATTACTGTGAAGAACAATTCAGATAATGAATTCAAAGCTCTTGCAGCACAGTATGTACACAAAATAACCTTACAATTATTATATTACCAGTGGCCCAGTGCACAAAATTTGTGCACGGGTGGGGGAGGAGGGGTATGGGGTGCCCCTCAGCCCAGCCTTCACGCTTTCCCATCTGAGACCCCTCAGGGGATGCCCAGCAGTCAGACATCCCTCTTGAAATCCGGGACCACTGGCTCCTAACCACTCACCTGCCTGCCTGATCGCCCCTAATCACTCTGACTGCTGGCCTGCTCGCCAACCGTTTCCCTCTGCTGGCCTGATCACCCCCAACTGCCCTCCCCCAACTGATCAACCCTAACCACCTCTTCCTCCGCCCCCCATCATAGCTTTGTTCAGAGGAATCCAGAATGTCTCCTAGAAGGTCTCCTGGTCTAATTAGCATATTACTCTTTTATTAGTATAGATGTTCATTATCAAATTGAAATATATACAGTAATTTACTAAATGATTTATAAGCAGTATGTACTCCCATTATTTTAGCATTATTGAGTCTTTTTGTCATTGTTAACACAGTGGAAAATTTATTGTCTGCTCAGCTTAGTTCTATACACACACACACACACACACACACACTTGCAAACTACACACACAATCCCTAGTATTTTCCTTTTTCTTTAATGTCAGACATATTGCTCAATACACAACATATTTTATTCCTGTTCATAATATAATCTACGTCATTATGCCCTATGCCATAGGCTTTTAACACAATTTATTTTAAGCAAGTCTGTCTATGTCATATGCTTTCCAAATTCCTCTCTTCCTTTTTAGCAATCAAACCCTACTCCATCCCGTTTCAAGCAAACCATTACACAGAACTTTGATATATAATACTGATGCAAGTTGAGCTTTCAGTAAAGCTGAAGCAATGGATCTAGGGATTCTTATTCACTTTTCCCTCCTTCCTGCCTGCACACCTGACCCCAACACATCCCCGAGTCATTCTGGACACACTAGGCTGTTTGTCCAGCTGCCATTTTCATCAGCCCATGGGGTACCTTTCCCCTGTGTTGTGCTAATATAGTAACACAAACTCTACCCAATACAGAAACACAACATTCAGTAAATAAAACAACATTAAGGAAATAACAACACCAAATATCACTTTTACTAGTGCATTCAATGTGCCAGCATTTTTAATATATCCATGTTCATCACAGGATCCACTGTTTAGTTATTTGTCTGCTCTTAACTATAATATACTAGAGGACTGGTGCACGAAATTCATGCACTCAGGGGTGAAGTTCCTCAGCCCAGATTGTGAGAGGGTTCAGGCCAGGCCTAGGGACTCCACCGGTGCATGATCACATCCAGGGAAGGACTCAGGAGGATGGCCAACTAGGGAGGGACTGTAGGAGGGCTCCAGGGCATGTCCAGCTCATCTCATTCAGTTCTGATTGGCTGGACCCCAGCAGCACTGGTCAGAGCATCTGGCCCCTGATGGTCAGTGCACATCATAGCGAGCGGTTGAGTGGCCTTAGCATATCATTAGCATATTATGCTTTGATTGGTTGAATAATCAACCAATGTGTCCAGACGACTGGACACTTAGCATATTAGGCTTTTATTATATAGGATAGTAAAGCCTAAACAATTGTTATGACCCAATGATTGGAATAACCTGTTGACTTGTTGCTATGATGTGTGCAGAAGCAGACACTCAATGCAGGAGCTGCCCCCTGGTGTACAGTGCACTTTCATATCAGGAGCACTGCTGAGCAAGAAGCTGGGCTCACAGCTGGGAAGTGCAGCTGCGCCTGGCCCTGGCTGGGGCTCCTCTCCAGTCACCTATCACTTCAGCACTGCCACATCCCCCGAGGGTCCCGGATTTCGAGAGGGCTCAAGGCCAGGCTGAGGGACCCCACCGGTGCACAAATCCATGCATTGGGCCTCTAGTATGTGAATAATAATCCTGGCTTCCACATGTGCCATTTGAACTTTTTTGGTTGATCTTGATCACGTTTCTATAAAGCCACTTTTCTAGCTTTTTAAGGCCATGTTGAGCATCAGTTCGACATTTTCTACAATGCTTTCCTACATGCAGACTGTCTGCCTTTTTGTGACCATCAGGATAAATTTGATCTTATGCCAGTTGACCCCTAAAACTACCAAAATCACCGGGTTGGTCATACTTCCCTTTAACGTTTGTTTACTGTGTTTTCTACACACTTAAATTTTTATTATGACAATTAAATGCAAATGACTGGAGGCTCTACTTCCTATCAGGAGAGGCACACAACTCTCACATCAGAGAAAATACACTTCTCCTCTTTTGCCCATTCACCTTAAAATTATATTCAGACTAGGGACTTGCTCTCTATCCAGAAATAGGGAAAGCATTGAGATTCATGCAGTGTTTAAAATGAAAACAAACACACATGCCATCAATTTACTCTATCAGTTTTGATTGCTAGAACATCCTCCTTGGGAAACCTTAATTACAAATTTTGCATTTTGGAAAGCCATAAAGGCGTTGCTCATACTTCCAGTAGTGGCAAATATAAAGTTGTTTCAAATGAGCAAACTTTAGGCTTCTATCTCTGTACCTTATTAGCATTAGCAAGTTCCAGTCTCATAGCAACCCAGATATGATGATGAACACCTGCCAGCCCAGATGGTTTAGGGAGGACATTTTCAGCTAAATGAAATAAAGTTCTGTTGTGGAGCTATCCAAGCCGTTATTTAACAGGGAGGCTGTAAGAACTCCGAAGTGCTATTTTTGTAGAATCTTAACAAACAAGTATCTTCAAATTGTTATGTTCAATTGCCATCATTTGTGATATCTCATGCCCCTACTTTTTAAATTTGTGAAAACAATATGTAGTTATTATGTCTTCATACCTGTTACAAATAGATTGGATGTCATTTGGCATGAACACAGCAGTGTAGCAAAATCAATAGCATCTGCACAATTATAAGAAAATTGCTTGTATTTTCATATCTGCTTGGAAATAAGTCCAAACCTGTGTCTTCTGATGAACTGGCTAAAATCTCCCCCTCTTCCCCCCAAAAAATACAAACGCAAATATTCTAAATAAGATCTTTTATTGTTGTTGTTGCTTTGTTGTTAATCCCCACCTGAGGACATTTTTTCCAGGAATAGAGCCTGCATGCCCCCACACGAATTGAATAGCAACCATTTAGTTTGAGGGCCAATGTTCTATCCACTGAGCAAAACTGGCTGGGGCTGAATAAGATCTTAAATCAATAGTGAGTCAATCAATCCAGCCCACAGTATTTCCCCCTCATTCGAACTTTACTGTTTTTGTGCCATTCAATTGGCAGAAAGAAGTGTGTGGCCAGGGAGAAATGGCCGGATGGCTAGTATTGATCTTCCTTGTTTTGTTGCTGCTATTTCTGTGACCTGATTAAACCATTTAATCTGAATTTTTTCATCTGTAAAATAATTCTGTACTGATTTTTTTTTTTCTACTGTGGAAATAAATAAAGCGCTTCAATTTTTGAATATGTGCACAGTTTCTTTACACACAAGTGACCTCTGCAGGACAAGAACTTTATATCCCCAACCAGCAGCACAGAGCTTTGCACACAACTGATGTTCCACAAATATTAGTTCCCTCATCGATTTCCCCTTCAGTTAGTGGAAATTATAAAGATCATGGACTTGGGTAGATGATTTACTGTTTCTTAACTCTGTGATCTTGAGAAAATTACCCACATTTATTGATCCTCTATTTCCTCACTTGTATTTACCTTATGAGGTTGGTAAGAGGGCTTAGCAAATTGACATACACATATACTGTGTACTCACTAAACATGATTTCCTGAGTTTCCAGTGGCTAGAATGAAACTTTGTACAGAATTGATATTTGGGGCTGAAGAAAACTAGAAAATTTGGGTTTATATATGGATTTGTCACTTTCTAGCCTTGTGACATTGTGCAAGTTATTTAATCTATTTCTTAATTTCTCCAATTTTAATGGAGACAATGTCAGTACACACTGCATAGAAGAGTAAATGGATTTAATATATGTAAATTACTTAAAGAGCACCAGACAAGGATTACTAGATTTAGATCTTAGTTTCAACTATAAAAATTGCTGTTATTTAGAGTTATAAAGGAAATGTGCTTATTATTAATTACTAGAGGCCCAGTGCATGAATTCATGCACGGGTGGGGTCTAGCCAGCCGCCCTGATCAGGGTGGGGGGGTTGATTAGGGATAGGGCTGGCTGAGGGAGGGGCCTCAGGTGGTTGGCTGGCTGGCCCCACTGTTTGGTCAAACAGTTTCAGCCCCACAGGCCACTCTCCTTAGGAGAAAAAAAAAAAAAAGTGCAATTAGATGCATTGAAGAGAGTAAGAGAGTCTCACTTTACCTGTGTCCTGTCACCCCTCCCCCAAGTGGCACAGACCACTAGCAAGAGAGATCTTCTCAGTCCTTATCAGTTGAATCCCAGCAAGCTAACCTACCAGTCACAGTATCTGCCCCCTAGTTGTCAGTGCATATCATAGCAACTGGTCAATCAGTTGACTGTCTTCCCTCTGGTGGTCAGTGAACATCATAGCAAGCAGTTGAGCAGCCTTAGCATATAATTAGCATATTACATTTTGATTGGTTGTTTGGTTGTTCTGCTGTTTGGTCTATTTGCCTATTACCCTTTTATTATATAGGACTAGTGGCCTGGTGCACAAAATTTGTGCATGAGAGATGGCCCTCAGCCCAGCCTGCACGCTTTCCAATCTGGGACATCCTTCTCGCAATCTGGGACTGCTGACTCCTAACCACTCACTTGCCTCCCTGCCTGATCTTCCCTAACCACTCTGCCTGCTGGCTTGATTGCCCCCCCAGCAGCCTTCTCTTCCCCAAATGCCCCCTCCTGCCAGCCTGGCTCATTCCCAACTGCCCCCACCCCTCCCATGGTCTGATCACCCCCAACTGCCCTGCCCTGCAGGCCTGATCGCCTCTAACCACCTTTGCCTCGGCCCCACCACCATGGCTTTGTCCAAAAGGACATTCAGAAGGTCTCCTGTTCTAATTAGCATGTTACCCTTTTATTAGTATAGATTACCTGTCTCTGCTGCTGTCTTCTGGCACTGGTCCTCTTCATCTGAGTTAACAATTAACATTGAGAATCCCATTCCCCCTATTTCCTCAGCCAAGGCTTTGCTGAATTCCTGGCAAGATCCTCTTTCTCTTTGAAAGTCGGTATTACCTTGGTATTATCATCAATTTACTCCAACTGAATTCCAATGTTTTGATTCACTTTTTCTTTGTTCTCACTTTTCCATTTCCTTAGTATTAACACACAGCACTATTTTCCTCTGCCATGCTTATGACCAAATGAAGTCATATTTGTTTTCTTTCTTTCCCATTTTCTGTAATATTTAATAATGCTCTCTATCCCAACTTTCAAAAATATTTTCCATTTAACATTAAAACCACTTTCCATTTATGATCTTCTGATCCTCGGCATTGGCATTGCAATCTTCTCGTGCAGATCATTCACTGTCTTGCTGCCAAATATATTGTTTTCAGTGACGCATTCAATCTTCTTTTTCTCCACGT
Organism: Pipistrellus kuhlii; assembly: GCF_014108245.1. NCBI lineage: Eukaryota > Metazoa > Chordata > Mammalia > Chiroptera > Vespertilionidae > Pipistrellus > Pipistrellus kuhlii. Next base: position 50,938,239 of record NW_023425529.1, read on the forward strand.
GTTTTAAAACTTCTAAGGTTTTCAAAAATTAATTTTCTCTAGGCATCATACACATAGCTTATCAATAGGTACACTGATCAACAATTAGAGTAATTATTATAATTGATTTTTATTATTTCTATCTATAGTTTTAATTCTTTTACAATTTTTTCCTCACAGGTCACTGTCATTTAAATTATTTAATTCATGCCATCTTTATATGACTTTGAATTTTTTTTAAATAGATTTTTTATTGATTACAGAGAGGAAGGAAGGAGAGATAGAAATATCAATGATGAGAGAATCACTGATTGACTGCCTCTTGCATGCTCCCTAATGGGGATCGAGCCCATGGCATGTGCCCAAACCAGGAATCAAATTGATATGGAATTTTTTTGGACTGGAACCTGGATTCTTCATCCACCAGAGTCAAAGAATGAATCCATGAGTAGAGGGTAGTATAGCAAAGATGGAGATTTATTAAAGAACAAATACAGCCGAAGCCAGTTTGGCTCAGTGGTAGAGCATCGGCCTGCGGACTGAAAGATCCCAGGTTTGATTCCGGTCAAGGGCATGTACCTTGGTTGCGGGCACATCCCCAGTAAAGGGTGTGCAAGAGGCAGCTGGTCGATGTTTCTCTCTCATCGACGTTTCTAGCTCTCTATCTCTCTCCCTTTCTCTCTGTTAAAAATCAATAAAATAATAATAATAAAAAAGAACAAGTACAGATTCCCATGTGGGAAGAGGGAAAGAGTCCCACAGAATGGACTCTCATGTAGGGAAAAAGGTTCCACCAACTTTCTGTTTCCATGGTTTATAAAGACTGCAGTTCCTGTGTCCTGATATCCCCTCTGATTGGTTGATATTCTCTTTCGAATTGTTACTATAGAGCACATGTGTCAAACACAAGGCCCGCGGGCCAAATCCGTCCTGCCAGGCCTTGCAATGTGGCCCGCACTGCGCTGTCATCACTGCACTCCGCTGCGTTTCCATCACAATGACAGTTTATGACTGTTCAGTAAACCATTCGGCCCGTGATTTAGGCTGGATTTTAGATTTTGGCCCCTTCTCTGATTGAGTTCAACACCCCTGCTATAGAGACTCCTGAGGCTGAAAGGGCAGGGCGGGGCAAGGATGAGCTCCCAACTCCGCCCCGTAGGGCAGAGTTATCCCTAGCCCTCAAAACCCCTGCACTGGGAGAAATTCGCTCTCTTCCGCCATGCTTCTGGCATGAGTGGGAGGAGCCCATTGCTAGCATGGTACAGGCTCTTTTGTTTATTGCATCGGACTCGGCTCCCTGGTGGTCCTTGGGGATCACGAAGTCTGGGCATAACAAGGCCTTCCTCCCTCATTGTCCTCCTATTCCAGGCGTCCTCAAACTTTTTAAAGTGGGGGCTACATGAACTACTAATTCCTACTGTAACACCTCGGCTGCGCTCACTGCCCAAAAAACCTGGCAGGCCAGATCAGACTCCTCTGCGGGCCGCATGTGGCCCGCGGGCTGTAGTTTGAAGACACCTGCTGGGTTTTCTTCTTTCTTCTTTATTTTGTAAATATAGACCTTTTTAGGCTACTTCCAGTTCCCTTGTCTTATAGAAATATACCTGTTGCTGCTCACTTGTCTTATGGAAATGTAACTTCACCTGGCTTCCTTTTATATGGAAATGTGCCTTCTTCCAGTCTGTAGGCCTGTCTCCCCCCCACCCCCCCACCCCAATTCTAAAAATTCTCTAACTCTGCCTATATTCCCCTAAATTTCCTTTTTCAAAATTGTGACTTCCTGGTTCATAGGTTGATATTCAACCAAGGGGCCACATTGACTGGGCCCCTATTGAGGTTTTGAAGTTGGTCTTCTGTACCTATTTGGCCTAAAGAGTTATGTGAAAAAATATTGAATGTAAAAATTAAGAATCTGAAAATAGGATATCTAATCTGGAGATTTTGTAAAAATGCAGAAAAAAACAGATGAACTAGGCATATGACCTATGGGTTGGGGGAAGTGAGATTGTATCCAAAGGCCTGGCAGGGTGGTGCCAGTGACCTCCCCTCTGGCTAAGCTGTTAAATTCTTGGTTTATGGCCCTTGTAAACTGAGAGTGTTTAGGAAAATAGATTATTGCCTAAAAAAGGGGCAGTGACTTAATTATAGGCTAACAAGAATGTGCATTAGGATACTGCTTACTGGCACCGATTCAGATTGCTAGCTCCCCCACCCCCAGGTTGCCCCCTATATTCTCCTTCAGCATCTTCAGACCAATGTAAAATAATATAGGTAACACCCCTGTCTGAACTTTACTGAGAACATTTTAGTGCTTCTTTATAGCACATGATAGTGGTTTTTGAGAACATATTAATGATGGGTGGATTAGTTTTGAAGTACACATCATAGAAACCCATAGGTCATATGGCTTTGGAAATGGTCTCCCCCAAGTCGCCATATTAGTCAATCTGCAAACAAAGGGTTTTGCCTGAATCTCCTGAGTATTCATTGTGTGTATTTTGGTTGCCTGGTAAATTCTGCAACTATGTCAGATCAAATAATTAGAGAAGAAAAAGAAAGTATAACAAAATGATAAAACATTATTATTATTTGCATGTGATATATTTATAAAATAAAAAACTCAAGGTAATTATTATAAATTAAAAGATAATGTTGCTAGGCACAAAATTAATATATAGAAACCAATAAAAAAAAATACCTTATTTATAATAGTAATTCACACCCATCTTCCTTACCCTACCCCCAACTCACAAATGCCTGAAAATTCATTTATATCCTAATGTCTAACAACGGGCAGAAAAGAGATCCTATGTTTTTTTGACAGTGATACTTAATGTTTGAAAAGTGTGAATTTTTACTTATGAATATCTATAAACTTTCCATGTTTCCAATAACAATGTCAAAAAGATATCTTGGAACTATGTAGGCTGATTCTACAATTTATATGACAATAAACAATTGCTAAAACTATGGAAAAGGAGACAATTGAGAAGTACTAGACAACTGGATAATTAAAACAGTGAGGATCTATCACATCAGTCAGTTAACAGATCTATGAGTTATAATGGAACTATAGAAATCAACCAAAATATATACAGTAATTTGGTAGTGTTCAAAATAAGTGGCTTAGCCGAGACCGGTTTGGCTCAATGGATAGAGCGTCGGCTTGGGGACTGAAGGGACCTGGGTTCGATTCCGGTCAAGGGCATGTACCTTGGTTGTGGGCAGATCCCCGGTAGGGGGTGTGCAAGAGGCAGCTGATCAATGACTCTCATTGATGTTTCTAGCTCTCTATCTCTATCCCTTCTTCTCTGTACAAAATCAATAAAATATATATAAAAAATAAATAAATAAGTGGTCTATTGATTGGGATGAGTGGTAGATGTCAAGATAATTATTGGGATTTGCAATGGCTATGGTTTAATAAAAACTTTTAAGAATACAGTGTGCTTTGCTTTAAATATTATAGAAATGTGGCAAAAAAGAAAAAAAAAAGTAAGCGAAGAGCAGCCAACTGTTAACTAAAGGCACTCTATAAAAAACAAGAAGGAAATACTCAATTTCACTGGTCCCAGAGGAGGTAGATGAAAAATCAGACTCAAAATACAGTTACAAGAGTGTATTAACTGGAAAGCAGATGGTTTGCCCAACCTCAATTATTTTTAATGTCAAAGTTAGGACCCTGATAGAAAAACGGTAGTGTTACAGGAGACCGAAAAATACACAGGAGTATTTGAAGATTTTGGATAAACCCATTTATTTTCAGATATTTCACAAGTACTCGTACAGTGACTCAGGGGAGCCTGTTTCCAAATCTTGAGCCCCAACTAGGGAGGAAGCTTTCCCTTTATACCCTTTGGTTTCTTTGTCCCCCAAATATGGATCAGACTTCCAGACTTTTCTCGGGCTTTGCAAAAAGCCCCGTGTGTTGGGATGGGGGATATGAGACCACCCCCAAAGGCCTGGCTTGGCGCCAGCACTGATAAAACCCGCAGAGGTTATGGTTCATTGTTTATGGCCTCTGTAAAATGTGAGTATTTAGGTAAACAGGTCTTGCACATCCAGATAATTAAGGAAGGGGCAGGGATTTGATTACAGGCTAACAAGAATGTGCATTAGAGATACTGATTAACTAGATACAAAGTCAGATTGCTAGCCCTCTCCCAAAAACGTATTCTTATGTTCCCCATCATTCCTCCCACTTGATCCTCAAGCTGATTTTCATCCTTGGGGTTTCAATAGAAGACTCAAAGCTAGGGAGTAGGGTGTTCAGCAGCTCGAGTCTTTTGCATCTTCATCACCCAAGGGATTGTAACAGCAGTCCAGGGATCTGGTCTGGAGTAACATCTGGGCTTCAGGGCTTACTGATTCTCTCTATTAGCCATTCTAAAACCTGTTGGCTTTCTCAGAGGAAGGGAGAGGGAATCTATACAGGTTTCTTCATTTCTGGCTTCAGAGCAGTTGGAGTGGTGAGAAGCACGTCTTAGGGTCCCATCTATTTCTTCTCCAGTTGGCTCATCGTCCTTGCTCTAACTGCCTAACACATCCCCACAAGGATCCTGGCTCTGAATCCTTTCAGGGAAAATGGCTGTCAGGCGGCTCCTCTGGCTACTTCCATGCTGAGGAGGGTTGAAGTTTTCGTTCAGAGCTAAGAGATCCTTGCTCTCCGTCAGAGGGATGATGAGGCCTGGGCACGGAAGGAGGTGGGCTTGTGACCTGGCAGAGACAAACTCTATTATAAAATTTAGTACTATTGAGAAATTAAAACAGCAAGAGTTACAACAAATGGTCTGGTAGAAGGGAAAGAACACATTTCAGTTCTAATGACTCCTATTGAAATATAATTTTTCTCCTTAAAATCACCATTATGTTTATTAAAGAGCCAAATTAAGACCAATTTATCTATTGCATTCAATTTGAAGCATTTCAGAGCCTATTAGAATGATCAAAAGACAATTCTAGATTGAGAGTAAGTTTTTTTAAAATTCAAACCCTTGAAGGATTGTCAAACTTGATTTTACCAAAAGATTAAACATTAAAGTGTATTAGCCAGGAACATAGACTAGCAAACTTCAGTTCCTATGATTAAAAGATAGTCTTTTTTTAATTAAATACCTGGTTAACATAAAATAATTATTTTACTAGAAAAGAACTAACCAAAAATAAGGCTCATTTTCTAACTTCATTTGCCCTTGGATATGGACAGCAAATGACACTAATTGAATTACTCCCATCAGTCTCCCTTGCTCTGTTTATGTCCATCTAACTGCCCAGCACAGTGGTTGTCAAACTCATTAGTCAACCCTCTGTTTAGGGAGGCAAAATACAAATCGTTGACTCTTAAGTGTCATTGGTTTAGGGAAGACAGAGTTTTCTAGATGGCTGCTAACTACTGTTGTAGTATCTCAGTTTCCCTGTTCTGCTTGTCCTGGCTTACTGGTCTGTATCATTTAATCAATTTTCTTTTTAACATTTCTTTTTTTAAACTTCTTATAACTTCCACAGGCATTCTTATAACTTTCAGAAACATTTTTACAACTTCCAGAAATAACCACCTTTAGCAACCACCTTCTTTTTACTTCAACATGCATAACCATGCCTCAGTCCTTCCATTAAGTATTTCTACTCTAATATTCTTTCTTTCTGTCATACCCTCACAACTTGTACAGACCTTTTCTTTTCTTTTTTAAGTGTATTAGAATTCTTCACTCTTAGAAACCTTAATTATTCAGTGATTACCAAAAAGGAAACAGCCAGCATTTCTTTGATTAACATTTATGAGCACTTTAAACATACTCTTACTTTCAAGAAAATATACCTTCAACAAAGTACAAGAGACCCTCTGTAATAAAAGCTAAGAACAGGTGAATTAAAACTTGTCTAGCAATCAATGTTTCAGTATTTTATGTTATTTTAAAATACTTAGATTTTTTTTTTTATTATTTAACCCAGCAATGATCCAAAGTCTTTAAGTTATCCCAGACTTTGGAAAATTATGTAGAGGTATATGAGGGTGGAGAGAAGGCAGGGGAGGAGGGAGCAAGCCCAACAGCCTGTTCTCAGCCTCTAGCTGCTTGCATTTAAACTGCTACATTCTTCCTTAGAGATTACATCTAAGGTTACTGCTGTGGCTTCTGTTACTGGCCCTGTGGGCCAGCCCTTTCCTAGGCCACTTGTTTTGCAATTAGTGAATATTATATTACTGTAGTTTTCTCTGTGTGTGTGTGTGTGTGTGTGTGTGTGTGCGTGTGTTTCCTTTCTTATCTTATATACATAGATCTTCTGAGCTTCTTTTATTTTTTATTATTTTTTTATTTTTTTTTTTACAGAGAGGAAGGGAGAGAGATAGAGAGCCAGAAACGTCGATGAGAGAGAAACATCGACCAGTTGCCTCCTGCACACCCCCCCCCACACACACACACACACTGGGTATGTGCCCGCAGCCAACGTACATGCCCCTTGACCAGAATCCAACCAGGACCTTTCAGTCCGCAGACCGACACTCTATCCACTGAGCCAAACCGGTTTTGGCTGAGCTTCTTTTAACAGCTTTTCTGCACGTCCATCCTTCTAAGTCTCTTAACTTTGCAGTTTTCTTGAGATGTCAGGTCAACTGTTGGTGACAAAATGTAATTTTTAATATTTCTTGGCCCATTAGGTCCTCAGGGTCTGGCCCAGAGTACTTTCTCATTTGATCGTTCAGTCTCGGTAAGTTTGGGAGGCCCTTCTTCTTTGCCTTGCTGAATACTGAAGGCCTTATTTAGCTTCTGAGTCCCACTGGGGCTCCCAGGTTTGGAAATCTTACATCTGCTGGAAGCAAGCCGTAAGCTGGGGCCCCCCGATTTCCCAGAGAGACTTTGGGAAGTTGCAGGCAGCGGTCTGTGCCCTTCTTAATTTTCTCTAGCATTCATTCCGGTGCGAGCAGGCTTGGAGGAGCTGCTTCCCATGTTCGCAGTTAAACCATGTGACCCCTCCCAGTTAACGGAGACACAGGACACCACAAGGCAGCTTCCACTGCACCCAGGCTCTCCCACTCACACTCACACACCAGTCAGTCCGGAAAGGCCTGAACTGAGGCAAATAAGCTGCCTAAGTAGTGATCAGCTACTTCTTCTGCCCCTAAAGGCAGGCCTGAACTCAGACTGGTCCCCCGGGGGAAAATCACTAGTCAGATGTCTGCTTCCGGAAAGGGCTTTCCTGTCTTCCTTGGAGTCCGCTGGAGCGCTAGCAGGGGGGCCCCGATCGCCCGGGCCCCATGGGGACTGAAACCCAGTAAAGCACTGGAGGCGCACCTTCCCATCATCAGGGGCTCGGTGGAGTGGGCCTACCGGCCTGCTCTCCAGCCGCAGTGCCTCCAGGGGGCAACTTCAGCTGCATATTTCTCAGTCAGGGAAACCATTTTTATGTTACAGAACTTACCAGGCGACCGGAGAATACACAGGAGTACTCGGATATTCAGGATAAACCCATTTATCTTAGAGGACCCACAGGACTCTTCTTTCACTAAGGCACAAAGAAAATGCACTGATAAGTGGAAGCACCAGATTATAATCTGGAGTTAATGGTAGGATCTGTTGCTGTGGAACTGGGCTACCTAAGTATCAATGGGATGACTGAATTACAAAATAGTAGAGACCAAAGTTAAGCACTTAAATGGGAGAGGCAAAGTAGATATATTACTTTAATGAGAAGCAAGGCCACAGGGCCAAATAGGAAGGCTTAACCTTTAGGATCCTTGGTATTAACTGATAAAGTATGAGGTTTCTTGGGTTAAGAAAGATGGACCTGCCTGGGTGTTACTAGATAATAAAAACTCAAGAGCTGTTGAGCAGAGTTGCTGTGAAAGCAGCTACCATGAAAAATTCTAGTTCCATGCCCAGGTCAGTTCAAATTAAACTCACACTGATTAAAGGAGAAGCCTGAAGCCTTGAGGAAGGACCCTGAGACCCTTCTGAAAAAAATATATAATAAAAATCCTTCCCCCATAAGACCTGTGGCAATTTGAAGGCATGTTTGATCTAATATTGATATCTGGGAAACCAAACACCAATTAAAATAAGAGATTATGGAGGTCAGGTAGAAATAACACTTGGGCACATTTGTCTTGTAACATTCCAAGAGCTTCCACTGACATGTTTTGCAATGACTACCCAAGTCCTGGATTGTGTATTTGGAATTGGTAAACTCAGCAGCTGGCAGAAATATCACACTGGCTTTCTGTCTTGAGAAAGAAGAGACATTATTGTATGAAATGGTAAGTGGAAGTCCTCCCAGAAACTTCTGGAAACTATCCTCCTCCTGCCAAGATAGTAAATCAGAAGCCACAAAATCTCCTGGGAAGAAATGCCAGGAGTTTTCCTATAATTATTTAATGAACCTTTATAGTCCTTCCAAAAATGAGATAGATAAGGGATGATGATTGACAGCTATAAATTTAACCAGGGGGGTAGCCCCGATTTCAGTTGCCATGGTGGATATTTGTAGTTTCGCTTAAGCAGGTCATTAAAGGCTTTTTTACTTGGCATGTGGCCATTGATTTGGCAATGTTTTCCTCTTGATGTCCATCAATAGGAAACGTCGGAAGCATTGTGCCTCTGCACACTTGTCTGCCTTGCCCTGAGGGTATGCTAACCCTCTTCCTCTCAGTCACGAAGCAGTTCACTGGAATATTGCTTATTTGATGTTATGTTCCACACACATTGTACTAGTTCGCTATATTGACGGCAGCATACTCACTAAACCTGATGAGAAGGAAGGAACAAGAATTCTAAGTGCTCCAATAAAATACATGCTCAGAAGGTGTGATTTAAGCCCATAAAGATTCAAGGACCTTTTATGAGGGAAGTTTGAAAGTCCATTAGTCTTGTTGCCAAGACAGCTGCTCTTAGGTCAAGAATAAGCTGTTTATACTTTGCCATTTTTTTTCCACTATAGAAAGTCACAGCTCTTCTTGGGCCTGTTTAGATTATGGAGGCAGTATAAAGCCAATTTGAGTAAAGCACTTCAAATTATTGGTTCAGTAACATGAGAGGCTCACAGCTTTGACTGGTGCATGGAGAAAGACATTGCTCTATGGTGGGTCCAAGCTGTAGTGCCACTATGACTAGCAGATCCAGTGGTGTTAGCATCCTTAGTGGGTAAGGATGCTGTTAGGTTTTTAACAAGACCTAAGACTCACAACATAGATCATGCTTTCAGCAGCTACTTGAGTCCTTCTAAGCCCTGGTGGATACTGAGACTGAGCACCTCATCATGGGACACACCTGACTGAGTGGCTTGATATGTCCATCATCGACTGGGTTATCAGATCCAGAGAGGTATGAAGTTGGACCAGCACAGTAGTAGTCCACTATTTGTTGAAAATGGTATATTCAAGTTCGGGCCTGAATAAATCTATAAAGCCTTAGTAATTCTTTAGAACCAGAAAGTACAATAGAATGGTGCTTGCCAGGTGCTGGGGAGTGAGTGGAATTGGGAAATGTTGGTCAAAGGGTACAAACTTTCAGTTATAAGGTGAATATGTTCTGGGGCTCTAATGTACAGCATGGTGACTATAGTTATTAGTGCTGTTTTGTGTACTTGAAATTTGCAAAGAGAATAAATCTTAAGTGTCCTCACCTCCCTCCCCCCCAAAGGTAACAAATGAGAGGTGATGGAATTTTAATTAATTATGGCAATCATTTTACAATGTATGTGCATATTAAATCATGCTATACTCCTTAAATATATATATATACACACATATATGTCAATTATATCTAAATAAAGCCTAATTTAAAAAAAAAAAAACAGGAAAAAATACTCATCCTCACCCATTTTAATGTAAAGACTAAAATAAAACGTTTGCCCTGGGTGGTGTGGTTCAGTTGTTTGGAGTAATGTCCATACATTAAAAGGTTAGGGGTTTGATTCCTGGTCAGGGCACATACCCAGGTTGTGAGTTCAATCCCAAGAGGCAACTGCCCAACTGATTAATGTTGGGCTCTCACACATCTATGTTTCTCCCCCTCTTGATCTTCCTCTCTCTCTCAAATCAATAAAGGCATGTTCTCAGGTGAGGATTAAAAAAATAATAAAAAAGAAAACTTTTATACTGATGAGATCAAATATTTTGAGAATACATTGTGTGACTAAGGGTGCAGGTAGGAACCACCCATTTATACAATGCAAGTAGGAACAGAGTATTGATACACTTCTGTATTCACAGGCTATCCTATCTAAAAAAAGGTAATATGTAAATTAACAGTCACTCCATCATAAATATGGCAGTGCCCATAGCCACAAGATGATGGTGCTGAGTCACTCAGCCCCCCTGGAATCCCCCATTCCCAGGAGGGTGGCCACTGAGAGCAGGCAGTGTGAGCGGCTTGGCAGAAAGCTTGCATTGTCACCTCTGCGACAAAGCAAGCGTTCCACACCCGGCCATGGATGGGCCTCTGGGCCACAGGGAGCCACTGGGCAGTGGGTGCAGAGCAGCCAGGCCCCACAGAGAGCTACTGGTGCATGGATTCATGCGCAGGGCTACTATCATAGTTGCTGCTATAATGCTACATAATAAATATCTCCCCTTACATCTTAGTAGTTTACAGCATTTATTTCATGCTCACAGCTATGCAAGTCAGCTGTGGTTTGGCTAAAACTGGCTGAATTTTGTAGGAATTTGGGTGGGCCAGGATGGATGGCAGGTTTTAGATCAGTTTCAGGTCAGTGTCTTCGTTCTAAGTCTCAGGCTGAAGAGGCAGCAGCTCCCTGAGGCATGTTCTGCTTGTGACAGATTTGATATGTGGTAGATTAAGAAATATATATTTGTTTTTGTTCCTGGTTGCTAACTCTGGAAACACTGCAATTTAATGATTGATAGATATAAGAGCATCTTTTATAATCATACTAGAGGCCCAGTGCACAAAATTCATTTATGGGGAAGGCAGGGGCAGGGGAGGGGGGAGGGATCCCCTCAGCCAGACTATACCCTCTGCAATCTGGGACCCCCTGGGGGATGTGGTTGTCAGTTTAGGCCTGATCGGCTGTTGGATAGCCCTCTCGCAATCCAGGATTGCTGGCTCCTAATTGCTCACATGCCTGCCTGCCTGGCCACCCCTAACTGACCCTCCTACCATCCTGATTACCCCTTACTGCCTCTGCATGCTGGCCTGGTTGCCCCTAACTGCCCCCTGCTGCTGGCCAGGTTGCCCCCAACTGCCTTCCCCCCACCAGCCTAATTGCCCCCAACTGCCCCCTGGCCAGCTTGGTTGCCCTCAACTGCCCCTCTCTGACAGCCTGGTCACCCCTAACTGCCCCTCTGCTGGTCTGGTCACCCCCAACCGCCCCCCCTGCTGGCCTGGTTGCCCCTCATGCATCCCCCACCCCCCTGCCAACCTGGTTGCAGCCTGCTTGTTCAGTTGTTTGGTCATCTCTTACTAATCTCTTCTGGCCTGGTTGTAAGCAACCACCTTGCGAGGGTATAATGGTCAATTTACATATTACTTTTTTATTATATAGTATTTGGTCTTAGTCCCTGGTTCTTCATACAAGAGCAGCTAAGACCCTTGCATTCTCCAGAGCACAAATAATCTTTCTTTTATGCTAATGAGTTGATTGGCAACTTCAGGATCGGAAGCTGTTGCCAGAAAGACCAAGGCATGTTTAGCAATTGAAACTTTCAACCCATATCTACTCCCTGACCTTTGGGCAGGGGAGAAGGGCTAGAGATTAAGTTTATCAGCTATGGTTAACAATTCAACCAACCATGCCTACATAGTGAAATCTTCATAAAAATTCTTAACAGGGTTTGGAGCCTCTGGATTGGCAAATACATTCATATACCAGGAGAATGGCCCACTCAACTCCATAGGGACAGAGCTCCTTTGCTCAGACCCTCCAGTTTTCAACTCTGTACCTCTTCATCTGACTGATCATTTATGATATTTATGATAGCCTTTATAAAAAGCTAGTAAATATAAATAAAGTGATTCCCTGAGTTCTACTAGCCATTTTATCAAATTATCCAACCCGAGGAAGGAGTGAGTATGGGAACCTTTGATTTTTAGCCAACTCAGACAGAAGTGTGGGTAACCTGACAATCTACTACTTGTAATCTGAAGTGGGGGACAGCCTTTTTGGACTGAGCCTTTGACTTGTGGGGTCTGCCCCAGTTTTGGGCATTGGTGTCAGAATTGAATTAAATTGTATCATACCCAGTTGGTGTCTGCAGAAAATCAAATAATTTTTTTGTTGTGGAACACCCACATGTTTGGTGTCAGAAATGTGAGTAGAGACACAGTTATCCTTTAGCAGATTAGAAGAGTATAAAGGAATTACGCCATGCTTTGTAAAGCTTCAGCTTAGAAATAACACGTTGTAACTTTCCATCACATCCAAATAGTTGAAGCAAATCACATGGTCTGGATCACAAGAGCTTGGAAAGAGGAGTAAATATTGGCTGAATTATAATCCAATGTATCACAATTTCTAGGAAATATAACTTAGCGATATCTAGCAACACAGTCCCAGAAATACTACTTTCAAGATTTTATCCTACAGATATATGGCAGAAATATAAAAGTCTATCAATAGATGATTTGTAAAGTAAATTAAGTTGCCTCAGTTCAATAAATCTATGAAGCCCATTAAAAATAATGAGAAGACACTATATATCCACTTGTGGAAGGATCACTAAGATATACTGTTAGGTGTAAAACAAAGGTACAGGGAAGTATATATAGTTCCTATAATTATGGAGGAAAATATAAATGCACCTAAAATATATGTGTGTACTCTCCCTGGAAGAAGTTATTAAAACCACGCAACAATAGTTACTCCAGGGAGGGAAAATTAGTAACTGGAGAGAGGAGTAGAAGGCTTTTATTTTTCTGTATACCTTTTTGTTACTATTGAATTTGGTGCAAAGCTCATTTTCACTCACTTAAGAAAAATGCAGGAGCAATATTTAAGTAAGAAATATAGAATTCTTCTCATTTTCTGAGTTTCTGAGCTCTATGTCTCTTTCTCTCCCTCTGGTGGGGCTATGGGTGATTTAGAAAAAACAACTCTGTGAAAACTATGGCATCAGGGAAATCTGGTTCTGCTTCAAAAACTGCTTCATCCTACTTGTTCCTCTTTGGACTCCTATACTTTTCCATTCTGCTCAGTTTGTTTCTTTCTGACCATCTCTCATAAAATGATGCTTTGCCTTGCTCTGTATATTTCTAAATCCATTTTCATTGTTTTATTTATATTTTTATTTATTTTTTGTTAATCATCACCCAAGGATGTATATTTTTTCCATTGACTTTTAGGGAGAATGGAAGGGAAGAAGGGAAGTGGTGAGAGAGAATGAGGCGAGAGAAACATCTATGTGAGATAGACACATAGATTGGTCCCACTTGCACCCCATCCAAGGCAGTGATCAAACTTGCAATCCAGGTACATGCCCTTGACTGGGAATGGAACCTGAGACCTCTCCATGTGAAGAACAAGGCTTTAACTACTCATTTAGCAATACTCATCAGGGCAACATTCATTGTTTTTTTTAAAATTCACAACCATAGCAAGCATTGCCACTCTTAAAATATTTTGTTTATTCAATTATTGTTGCATTCCAGGAATCCATTAAAGCAAACATTATTAAGATACTTGCAACAGATCTAAATAATGGCTCAGTAAAATTCTTATTAAAACTATATTATGGGGCCAAAGAGAGCCCAAAAGTGAGGTCTAGTCCAAAGGTATACTCAGGGAAGCCTGATCAAGGGGAGAGTCTTCATCAGTTCTCACCTGGTCACCAACGCTTACCATCTTCTGATTCCTCTCCTTAACTTTTCTTTTTAAAAAAATCTGTTTTGATCTCTCTTTCCCAAATTTCTATAGAGGTCCCAAACTTCTCTCTTTTTATTATGCAGGAAAAATCCTATTCGGTTCTATTCTTAGGCCTCAGACAAGAGACGATGCCCCTGGCTCAGCACTTTAGAGTCCTTAGCTCTGGTCCTGTTCGGGTTGCACCTTTGCCCAGAAGTCAAGTAGTCAAGAGACCAAGTAGTGGAACTACCTTGAATCCATGCCCCTTCTACTTATAGACTAGTTCTGGGTCCTGCCAACCCTAGACCTCCCTGTCTAAGTAATGACACTCTCCATTACAACCAGAAAAATCCAAATTCTTTGGAAACTCTTGGATTCATATCAGGACTGCCATGTGGTTATAAAAATACATGTGTCAAGGTAGGATAATCATCTGATGTTATGGTTTGTTAGCTTGATTTATAACTTAAGTGTGTGTGCCTATATTTGTACCCTGGCTCTGAGCCCTAAGATGCTTTGTCAATAGCTGGTCCGTAAACCTATGCTCCTTGGGCAAAGAGCATGCTCACTTCCTATATGGGAGGGCAGATCCCTGTCTCCTGGTGTCATGTTAAAGAAAAGTGGATCATTAAAATATCCTCTAAAATGAATCTTGGAGACCTTGGAGATCCCTGGTGGGAGTGGCATGTGTGCATGTGTGTGCATCTAGTGTGTGTACAGTGTGCGTGGTATGTGTGTGTGTATGTGTGTGTGTGTGTGTGTGTGTGTGTGTGTATGTGGCCTGATGATTGCTACAGAGTGTAAATGCACTTTCAAAGTCCTTATACTCCTGCTCATATAAAAGTATAATCCCTTTTGGATTTCAACTCTGGTTAAGCCATACAGTGAGCATTCACTGTGCATGAAAAAAAGGGTGCTATAACAAATCATAAATTACTAACTGGGTGGGTACTCACACTCCAAACCTATAGCTTCCTTAGTGGAAAGCCAGCCTTGTCCATTGTTCTTGTACATTCAGGTTAACATATATTTGAAATCCCAGAAGTAATATCTCTTAAAGGCACGACTGCCCTCAAGAGAGCACATAATGTTGCTGGCTATTTTGTAATCTGATCCCTGCCTTGCCTTCTCCAGCCTTCACGTAATCTTCCTTAGTGTCCTCCTTAATTTCAGATGCATAAAATCAATTGCTAAACTGTTGTTCTTGGGAGCATCTTGCTCCCTGGCATGCATAGCCAGTTTGGTTCACATAAGCTTTTATAAAAATTCTCTACAGATTTGGATGTTTCTTCTGTCAACATCAGATAAGAACTAGATTCTATAGGGAAGGGGAGGAGCTGGAGCTGGATCTGGGAAAAGTCCTCAGGCAGTGGGATAAAGTATATGTATGCATTTTGCACGGCAATTCTGGTGCCACCCAAGGGCAGCTTGCTAAACAGTACACAGTATTCCATCCAGGCATCACCTGCTCCAGCATACACAACTTGTAAAAATCCCCATTCGGAACTGCTTATTTCTCTGTGTCTCCGTGGAGAAAGGAGATTGGACATCTGAATGAACAATTGCTGTAGGGACAGGGCATAACACTGTGTCCACACAAGAAAATCAGACAACAAAACAAGGGTTGGGATCATTTTTCTTCTGGGAACAAAGGAGTAGAAATCAAATCCATTTTCCTTTTGACATTTAACTAAAGTTTCTTGGGAGAAAAGACCACAAAGGTCACCAAGGGGAGAACTGACTGAGCCTCTAGCCTCCCTAAACCTGGGGAACTTGGAGCTGGGCAGTGCCCCTCAGAAATAAGCACTAAGCCCGAGTGTGCAATCCAGTGAGTTAGAGACCTCGGTGAACTTTACATTACACCCTCAGCCAAGTGTAACGCAGAAGGAGGTTATCCTCCTTTAAAAACACCACAGCTGGAAAGGGGATCACTAAGCGCAGACAATGACAAAAACAGCAGAGGCCACACACTTCCTGAGGGTAGAAGACCATTTTTTTTCCTTTTTAATTTAGAGGACTTGTCCTTCACGTCCAGCTTCAGCAAGCAGAACCAGCTTCTCATCCCTCGGAACTTACCTAAGTTCACTGGAGTAAGGAAATTTCTTTGAGCCGATGGTGTTTAGCAATTAATTTGAATAATAACATAGATACGGTCCTATATATGCCACAAGCTTATGAAGTAGATATATAACACAACCTGAATCTTACACAAAACTTTTCTTCCCAAGGAATATCTTAGACCTCATTTGACACTCCCAGTAATTTTCAAGGCTTTGATTTTTTTGCTGTTGCTAGGTCATTGAAGGCTTTTGTTGAAAAGCAAAATGTTATCCAAATCATTGGTTGCAGATGAGTTGATTCAATAAATTAATGTTATATAGAAAAGAGGGTAGCAGAATTCCAATACAGTAGATTGGTTGAAAAAAGAAACAAGCAAAATTTATTTTAAGTAAGAAAGTAGAAACGGTTGTTTAAAGTCCATTATTAAACAAATAACAAACTGGAGATACATAAAGCAAGTCAGAAAATTTCAGAGAAACAACTAATAATGTAACTTTTGATTTCCTAGGCCAGGTCTCTATCTTTTGTGGTGATATAATTGCACCAAAAAAAGATTCTATAATTTTATACTGGAATAAAAATCAACAAGTAAGTTTTGAGTCATAATGAGATCATGGTGAAGAGTGTCTAGATGCCATGAGAAGTGATTGGATTGAGTCAATGGTGAGATGAAGGTATCTGGTAGACTGAGACACTAAAAGGAGAAAAAAGTACAGAAAAAATATCAATAGTGCAATCTTTCCTTCCTGACATCTTTGCCCAGTCACTGGCTGCAAAACAACATTGTTTTTTCCAAATATCACAAGGAAGAAGAGTATTTGCTGTTTCCTGTCTACCTCAGCACCAGAGAATACTGTTTATCCAAAGCCATTTAAATTTCAGTCAAATCACTAGCCAGAATTTAAAGGATATAATTGGCTATAAGAGAAGTAACAGCTGAGTTCTGAAAGCCATATTTATTCGATTGAATTGGCTTTCTAAACAACATCAGAGTTTACAAACCTTTGAGACGTGAAGACATTATTAATAAAAGCACATTTTAGAGAAATGTATCCTTAGTCTTTCAAAACTAGGCTACATTTTAAAATCGAGCTTTTAAAGAAATACTGGTGCCTAAGCCCCACCTTATAATCATTAAACGCATATCCTTGGGAATAAGCCTGGGCCTTTGTATTAAAACAAATGAACAAACAAAATTTCCCTGGGTGATTATAACGTGTAGCCAAGGGTTAGAAATACGGGCTTGAAGAGCATCATTTCCCACATCTGTTTTACCTTGACACATTTGCATCTTCACTGGGACAGACAGATAACATGCAAGTTTCTGTTTTCCTGACAACTATTAGGTCTAGTAATAATTAATGTCGTTTTCTAATACTTTTTAAAGTCGAATTTATTTAAACAATACAACAAAATTTAACCAACAATATAGTTGCCGATGTTTTCTACTACTTGTGCCCAATGCTCAGGAAGCATTTTAATCCCTCTGTTGTAAAATTCTTATGATTTTGATGCAAAAAATTCGGTCAATGCATTTTTGAGGCATTCTTCATTATTAAATTTTTTTCCAGGAAGAAAGTTTTGCAAAGAACAAAACAAATGGTAATCGGAAGGGGCAATATCAGGAGAATATGCAGGTTGAGGGAGAACTTCCCATTCCAACTGGCGCAGTTTTTCAGCAGTGATTCTTGCAGTATGCGGTCGTGCGTTATCGTGGTGAAGAATTATGCCCTTCCGATTAATCAGTCCGGATTCTTCTTCTCTTAAAGCTTGGGCTAACCTTTCCAATTGGGCACTATACACTGCACTTGTAATGGTTTGGTTAGATGGTAAAAGTTCATAATGAAGAATTCCTTTAAAATTCCACCAAACACACAACATCACTTTTTTCGCATGCAAGTCAGGTTTTGGCGTGGGCTGCGGAGCCTCATTTTTGTCCAACCATTGAGGCCGCCTTTTCAAATTAACATACAGTACCCATTTTTCATCTCCGGTAACAATTTGCTCTAAAAACGGCAAACGGTTTTGACGAGAGAGGAGCGAACTGCAAATTGTGACTCTTTGATTACGGTTGTTGTCGGTCAACTCATGAGGAACCCATTTTCCAAACTTTTGGACTTTGCCAAGTGCACGCAATTGATTGGAAATTGTTTTTTGTGAACAATTTAAAGTTGTCGCAAGCTCTTGTTGGGTAATTTGAGGATTTTGTACCAAAAGAGCTTGAAGAGCTTCTTGATCAAAATTGGACACACGGCCTCGACCACTCCTGTCATCTAACGAAAAATTTCCCTCGTGAAATTTCTCAAACCAACGCTGGCATTTTCTGGCGCTAACTGCATCTTGACCAAGAGCACTACAGATGTTTTTTGCAGCCTCACTTGCTTTTCTTCCTAATTGGAACTCGTAAAGCATGCAGTGCCGAATATGCTCTTCATCGGCCATCTTCTTAGCCCTAGTTTTGCAACAAAAACCAAACCAAACACAAACTTTTTCAAGCAAAACTTGTTAATTGCACTTCACACGTTCTGTAGATAACACGTGTTTGAAGGTTATGTCAATACAAGTCAACGCCAAGCAAGATTTTAAACGAATGTTAAAAACGGCATTAATTATTACTAGACCCAATAATAGAGCTGTTTCAGAGTGTGGCAGGTCATATTATTTTACCACAATTCTTCCCTCTTTCTGTCCCCCCTGCTATTGCTGCCCTGTTGGTGGAGTGTGCCTTTTCACACTAGTAACTTCAGGTTTGCCTGTAGGACTTGTATTCACTAATAGTGTAAAAAAAAATGTGTCAGTTTTGTTCCAAAGCATTAAAACACATGGCAAGTGTCCACCAAGACTTAGGGAACTTATCCCTTCCCTTACGAGGAGAGCAGAGAGCCGTTAATTTTCATCTTGAATTAAGGAATAAATCTATATGAAGGTCAATCCTAGCACATGGTCCAGGCTAAGCCGATCTGAGTCTATCCAATACAGCAAACTGCAATTAATCTGTAATATTATATGAATATGAAATGCATTTTCTTTGTGTAATTGTCTGACATCTTGGAGTATTGTTTTTAAGCCAGCTTTATTGCAGGAAAAAAATGAAACAGCTCATTCAAGAGTATTTCTTTGTAACTAATCAAGCAATCTCTAGCAAATAATAGGTGCCAAATAAAAATCTGGTAAATTAATCTGCTTTTATATAGGGCTCATTCAAATTTTATGATGATACTAAAACATTGGAAATTACTATATTTTAAATGGTTTAGATTAAATTTAGTTCAATAATGTTAAAAAATAATGTGATGATCCTTAGAATTTAAATAAATTAAATGGATTGTATCTCTACAGCCTGCTAGTTATTCTGTCCACTTATAAAGAAGATATAAGTACTAGAATTGTTTTTTCAGTAGTAAAACAGATCCAGTATTCATCTAGATGGTTTTGTGTAAAGCATATGTACCCTACAAAATATTTATATATGAGGATCAAAGGTTGTTTTGATTTGGAAATATCACTTTTACTTTTAGGATGAGGCCAAATTTCAGTTAAGATTCAGATAATTTAAATTGTTATTTAGAAATCTATCGATCAATATTTTATGTTTAGAAATTATTAATAGCAATAAACAGATAACACTTCTTGGGCAGTAACTGAGTCAAGACAAAGAGCTAAGGGATAAAAGTCCTTCAAGATTTTCTTTTATGGTATTTTATGAAGTAACACTAACTCTTTGTGATATTTCCAGAAGTTGCAGATAGTTGAATAAGCAATCATAAAAGCCTTTGAAAGAGAAAATGTCTTAATTTTAATTCAACTGTCTTTGAAATTCTTTTTGCCTTGATAAAACATACTGTGATTCACTTTAGAAAGTGTTTTAGTGCTTAGAAATTAAACCCTGTTTGTTCCTAAAATAGTTTTATCTTCTTCTTTATAATAATTATAAATTATTTTCCATCTGCTTTTTGATGATTCATCTGTGATCACTAAGGAATTTATATACATTAGGTAGAGGTACTGAAAAAAATTACCTTTGTATTATGGGTAAGGCAAAATGAAGTAGTTTGTCAATTCTTCATGTTTTGAGACTGATAAACATGCATTAATTAAATGCTAAGAAACCCCAAATTGTATAGACTGTGAAACTGCCATTCATTTGTGATGCTATTTATAGAAAAGGCAAAAATAGCATAGCAGAATTATACAAGAAATGCAATTCTCACAGAAATTGGTTTTGGTGTCCAGGTGTCTTTGTAAAAAAAGTATTAATTTTACAGTATCTTGGGGACCAAGTTGATGCCCCACATGTAATCCACAGTGTCACAAATGTCCTTAGTAAACCGCATTCCCAATTGCAAAGCCTTCACACTTAATATAGTGGAATGCCACTCCGTGCTCACTGGGTTGCCAAAAAGTGCTAGCAAGGTTACCACTGCAACACCTATCTTGCCCCCAGGATGGGACACAGTAGACAATTCAAATTAGGTGTTAATGAAGGCAGTTAAGTTGTGTAGTGCATTTTGATTCCAAATATTTGTTTAAGTCTATGCTACATGTTGGCAAAAGTCTCATCCTATGAATTAATGCAATCCTGCTATAGGTTTGCATAGGTTATTCTTTTTTTAAATTTTTATTGTAATGTTTTAAGTATTATAAATAGTAGTACATATGTTTCATTTTCCCCCTCCCCCCCCATTGACCTTCCCCTGGCCTCCCCTACCGCATGGCACATCTCCTGCAATCAACAAATGGTGGCCTGTGACTAAATATTATATTGCTGTCTATTTTCTCATGTTTTCACACTGTTTCTCTCACCCTCATAGGTTATATACGAAGTATGGTGGCTATGTGCCAGATATAAACTCACACATATCATAATACAGAAAAGTTACCTTTCTATAAGGAATATATATTTGGTGAGAAAAAAATCATAAGCCCAAAAGAGAAGGTCAAGTTAGCACTCAGCTGTAGGCAGCCTGGGGACAATAAGATGGAGTGATGTTATTGATAAGGCAAACCTTCTTTTAAGAAAGTACAGCCAGGCTGCTCCGTCCTTTTGTGAGATGGTAACTCCTAATACTTGTGAACCATGGATTAGTCAAATATAGAGACAACCTCAGAATCCCTGTAACAGTGAAGGTAAGATATGGGGGAGGCAGACAAATTGTAACACCAATGGAAAGTTTATAGAAACCAGTTGTGCTACTAAGAAACGGAAGAACCTAAAGCAGTAACAACACATTTAATCAAAGACATTGGGACTGAAAACTAAAGTGATGAAGAGTTGGTTAAAGGTGAAAATGGAGAAGTAGAATATTATTTATATAACCTATAGACCTGATAGGGCATATTATATATGTATGTTACAAAATTCTAAAGTTTGACTTTCCATCTTTTTAAGGATTTAATGTTTCTTGTATATACATAAAAAAGGTTAAAAATGATACGGCAGATTCCATGTAGACATGATTCTTCAATTAAATTGTTATAGAAGAGGGGTAGACCCTCAGTTCTTAGGTCCCTCATCTGTAAAATATACAGGGCTAGATAAAGTCTTTGTTCTGTTCAGCGTTACATTGTGTGATTATTAAGTGAATACGTAAGTAAATTACTTAATTAATGAGTAAAATATATCTCGACTATTTCATAATGCTCAGTAAAGAAATTAGTCTAAATACTCTGGTTCTTAAAGGACTATTTGCATGACATTACAATAGGAACTAATATTTTGTATATTTTTGGGGGGGTTATGCTACAAGAAGATGAACTGTACTAATGATAGGTTTGGCAAAAAGAATTGCATGAGAGAGCTACTGTGGATTACTCTAAGTGTATGGGAATGTTTCTTTTCCTTTTTACCACATATGGTACTCCATTGTCTAAATGTAGCATCATTTACTCAACCAGCTCTGTCCTATTTATGGACTTTTAGGCTATATTCAGTGTTTTTCTATACCATTAATGGCACACAGATTAATCACAGAAAAGTCATTTTGCTTTTTTTTTTTCATTGCATATTTTAAATGCATTTCTAGTAGTTCAATTACTGGATGTAAACATTTATAAAACAGAAATCCCTATGCTTTATATTTTAGTGTTTAGAGAGGTTTGTAGTTGTGTTCTTTACACCAATATGTTGTGTGTTTATATGTGTTACCTCACATGACAAACAATAAAGAAGCTACTATGGCCTTCTTTCTTCTCCCTTCCTTCTCCCAATCTTCAGATTAAGATAACATACTATTACCCTCATTTGAAACCTATGTGGCAATCAAACTTACTCTATTTTCTAAACAGTGTCCATTCCCCCTGCTTGAGACTAATCATTTTACCACAGGTAATAAAAGAGATAATAAACATTTCCATACACTCATATGGCCTAATTTATGGTATATCTTATTAGATAAAATGAACAAAAGTGCTAATATTGTTTATATAGTATTCACCTCATAATAAAGAAGGGGCTTATAAGAAATTGAAGGGAGGGAGCAGAGAATGCTCATATATTCAAAAAGGATAACAGGAGAGTAAACAAGAAAATCAATGATAATTGTAAATACCAGGTGGGGAAGAAACAAAACTAAAGGTGCAGAATAGAAGCAAGGCTTCTGTGAACATAAATTGTTTCAGTTTTCATTTTGAACTCATCTAAATGCATTTTAGTAAAAAATATTGTAATAACTATGTCTGGTGTCAGATGAGTACTGGACTTATTGGGGTGATCACTTTGTAAGTTTTATAAATGTCTAATCACTATGTTGTATACCTAAAACTAATAGACTATTGTATATCAATTGTAATTGAAATAAGAAATGCATTTCAGCTAGTCGGGTGGCTCAGTTGGTTAGAGGGTCATCCTGTACACCAAAAGGTTGTGGTTTTAATTTTATTTCTTAAGTTATGAAATGAATTTTTTAAATCTTTATTTGAAAAAAAAATTTGCTTCAAATAAGGTTCTTTCTCTTTAAGGAATTGAAGTCTCAGTTTTCAGAAACTACACGGAGAGACTGACCAAGACCGTGCTTTTAACTCTCCTCCTCATAGCACTCTGTCTGAGCTTTAAAGCCAAAACCCACTTTCTTTAGTACTGTACTTGACTCAGGAGTATGTCTTATATTCCCTAGGGAAATTCAAGCAGCTGCCAGAAAGTTATCATCACATCCTCCTCAGAGCAGAGGGTGTTTTTTATCTGAATGTAGGGAACCTTGGGCTAGGCCCCAATCTCTGGGATATATGTATATCCCTTGAATTTTAGCAACTCTCTCTTTTTAAAATATATTTTTTATCGATTTTTTACAGAGAGGAAGGGAGAGAGATAGAGAGCCAGAAACGTCGATGAGAGAGAAACTCTACCAGCTGCCTCTTGCACACCCCCCACCGGGGATGTGCCAGCAACCAAGGTACATGCCCTTGACTGGAATAGAACCCCGGACCTTTCAGTCCACAGACCTGACTACCACTGAGCCAAACCGATTTTGGCACAACTCTCTCTTTTTAAATGTATATTTGTTGTTGAAAATATTACAGATGTCCCCCCTTCTCCCCTCATTTGCCCCCTCCTCTGCACTTCTGCCCCCTCCCCAGGTCTTCACAGCACTATTGTGGTCCATGGGTTAAGCATATATGGATACAAATTCTTTGGTTAATCTCTACCCCTCCAACTGCTCCCCAACCCTCTGGGAGAGCCAGTCTGTTCCATGCTTCTGTCTCTGGATCTATTTTGTTTGTTTCTTTCTTTTCATTGGATTCTGCATATAAGTGAGATCATATATTTTACTCAGTATAGCCTAAGCAGCTGTAAAAAAGAAGACTCTTTTTCTTAGCCTTTGAGACAACATGGAGAGACCTGGGGAGTATTTAGCAGCTTTTGTTTTGAATTCTTTATTGTTTAAAGTATTACATATGTCTTCTTCCCTTCCCCCCTGCCCCCCAATTGACCTCTCCCCAGCCACTCCCACTCCCAGCACATCTGTCTGTGCCACTGGTTATGCTTATATGCATGCATACAAATCCTTTGCTTGATCCCTTACTCCCCACTCCCACCCTCTCCTGCCTTCCCTCTGAGGTTTTGAACATCTTAATGTTGGCCCAACTATTCATGACTCCTGAACTATATGCTAAAAATTGGATCCAAGTAGTGACCCTGAGGTAACCTAAGAAAGTGAGTTGAATAGTCCTGAATTCTATAGTTAAAGGAATTGTATAACTAAAAGATAGGTGGGCAGGAACTGTCCCATTTACTGAGCCCTGCTAGGACTTAAAAATCCATCACATTTCTAAAAGGCAGTGCACCTTGAGGCTGAAGGCAAAGGAAAATTTAAAAAGTCCTTGTGTGTGTGTTTTTTTTTTAACTTTTAGTTTATTTTTTATTAAATTTATTGGAGTGACATTGGTTAATAGGATCATATAAGTTTCAGGTGTGGGTTTCCATGTTACAAGATCTGTACACTGTACTATGTGTCCACCACCCACAGTCAAATCATCTTTTGTCACCATATATCAGGCCTCCCCACCCCCCCGCCCCCCAAGGTCCTGGTTCTTTTTATTTTTTTATTTTTTATTTTATTGATTTTTGTACAGAGAGGAAGGGAAAGAGATAATTAGAAACATCGATGTGAGAGAAACATCGATCAGCTGCCTCCTGCACAGCCCCTACTGGGGATGTGCCCACAACCAAGGTACATGCCCTTGACCGGAATTGAACCTGGGACCTTTCAGTCCGCAGACCGACAATCTACCACTGAGCCAAACCGGTTTCGGTAAATGTCCTTGTTCTTAATACAGCTTTGTCACTTGCTGACTTTGTGACTCCTGGCAAGGAACTATAACCTTACTGAACCTAGTTTCCTCAATTGTAAGTGTAAATTGTCATAATTGTCTCATGGGACTATTAAAGGATCAAGTAAAAGAATATATTTAAAGTGATTTACCTGGGCCTTACACATGGTGAATATTCAATAGGTCTGTCTATCTATCTATCTATCTATCTATCTATCTATCTATCTATCTATTTCAAGTTAGGTTTTTTAATGAGAATAAAATGGCATTATTTATTCAAGTATATTGATTACACATCAAGCATTAGACTGGTCTTACCTTGTGTTTTACAAGTATAATGGTGCAAAACAGGAATGAAGTGAAATCTGAAAAAGCTCAAGTCCCAGAAGGATTAATAAGTCATACCATACAATTCCATATGGTATAACCTGTTAATCCTACTAATCCCAGATCTCCTCACGTGGCACAAAGAGGGTAATGTGTATGCAAATCAGAATTACTTTGTCGGACCTTGTTGTTCTTGCTTTTGGTTCCTTATAGAATGCAGAACTCCCTAAGCGAAAGCCAGAGAGTCGGCCTCACTGTAAGTGGTCCGTCTAGATGGCAAAGACTTCAAAACCACAATGTTATGTTGTGTGGTAAAAAGTAATGTGTTGAAAATGAAGAAAAATGTAAATGATTCCTGTAAAGAAATTAAATTCATGTTAGGCACGAGAACACAGATGTTTTGTGTGCCATACCTATGCGACCATGTCATTAAATTGAAATCTCTAATTAACTGACATCTGTTTCTTGTTCAATTTTGAAATGATTCATTGAAACCATTTGCAGAAACAAGTACACTTGTGAAAAAAAAAAATGTTCCTGACCTTTCTCCCCTTCTATTTTTCTACTTTATTATTGATTTTAAAAATCGACTGGGTGACTTAGTCGATGAGTCAGAATTAAGACATATCTGACACTCCAAAGCCTGTTTATCTCACTTCCTAGCTTCATATGCTGTGCACAAATGATTCTATTATAAAATTAGAAACAGTGAATGATATTACATCATGAAAAACAGATTTCTGAAACTTGGGCAAGATAGTCTAATTAATTTTAGGGGGGAAAAAGATGAGCTAATTTTAGATTAAATCAGAGCTCAGCTTTTATTTATCAAGAAATAACATTTCAATTTGATTAAGTATTATTAAGCATCTATTTATTAGAAAAGTTTCTATATGGCAGTAGACCAAAAAAAAGGGGGTGGAGGGTATGGTTTTGAATGAGAGAGAATTAAATCAATATCTAATTCTGAAATTCATTTTGTAACTCTCATGGTTAGCCTCTCTGAATTCCACCTGCTTAAGAATAAATTGTAATAGTATTAGGACTAATATCAAGAACACTAAAGAATGACATAAATACTGTTTATATATGCCAGTGTAGTGCATTATTCATTATAACTGCTTAACAAGTCATAATTTATTGCTTTCATGAGTAGCTACCTAGCACCTTAGAACATGCTTCCTACATGTTGGCAATTTCTCACATTAGCCTTCCATTTTGTCATGATAAATTTGAATTATTAGTCCCTCTTGTATCCAAGGATGGGCATATATCTTAGATGGCAGCAGCTCAGCTGAGCAGCAGAGTGCTGAGCTGCCAGGCATAAAAGTAGTTGCCTAAAGAAACAAGTAAAAAATGAAAGTAATAGCCATGCATTTAATCACTCACTGTGACAGTATGAGCTAAGTCTAAACCAGAGACAGCGCCAACTTTCCTCCTTCCCCTTCTTCCATTGCCCTTCATGGAATGGTTCACAGGTCAAATGGTCAGGTGGGCAGCATAGTCCTGGGGGCATCTCTCTGCAGAGAGCACCAAACACAAGCTTCTTGCAGCTGTGTGGGTACAGGAGGCCCAGGACAGGGTGAGGAGGAAGAATTAGGAGTGGAAAAGTATTGAGTACTTACTGATTCGGAGTGGAAAAAAGTGTTTTCAAGGCTCCCCTCCTGCTCTCCCCTGTAATACGGATGCTCCAGAAGAAGCGCTTGAGGAAGCCTTCTGTGAAGGACCCAGAGAAAGAGGCCTCTGAGGAAGATGCCTGGGCTAGGAATGCACATGTGCATATATATGAGGCAGCCACTCCCTTTGGAGATGGCAATTCACTACTCCTACACAAAAGCTGGTGTGGAAAGGGAAGCTTTCCCCTGTAAGGACTTCCAGGGGAAGCCTTTGGAATAGCCTGTAGTTGGGCCTGAAAAATCATACATAGAGTATTTGTCCTGACGCTGGGCTCCTCATTGGTGTCCTTCAGTCAGATAAATTCAAAGGAGACTTTGAAATAGAATTGAACAAAGTGAGGATGGTCTCATTTAAGTGGGAGTAGGAGGGAGATTTCCCCTTTCAAGCACAAAGAACCAAATAGTTGATTCTGATGTGGCAGAGGTGAAGACCTTTGCATTTGCAGGTGTCCATCCTCATTGCTGAGCCATAAGAGCAAGGTGGCCACTAGACTCCTCCCCTGATGTTGTGTCTCATTCTTGGCTCTTCAGAGAAGGATCTTCTGAACTACCTGGCTCTCATATCATCCATACAAGTAAACGGTAGATGATCCCAGTACCATCTACCAAAAAAACAAAAAAACAAAAAACAACCAAACAAAAAAACCCCAAAAAACCCGTTTATGCTAAATCTAGAGTAAGACCCAATATGCAGTTATTAGCAGAGATACATATGTGGAATTTTATTATTCTGAGTAGCAATTTATAATCCCCTCATTTGGTGAGGTTTACATTTTTTTTACATTAAAATTTTGTTGTTGTTTATAAATCTGTGGAATGAGAATGCATGAAATATATAATGTATTTAAATCTTAGTATAGTACCAAGAGCTTATAAATATTTTAATTTAGTGTTGAGATGAGCAAAAATATCTACATACCTGCATTTGCATGAAGCCATCATAAAGAAGTTGATCTCAAAGTTAAAAATGGATTACTTTAATAAATTCAAATTCAGTGAATTCAGGAAATAGAAAGTTTGTTTTTTAATTAAAAATTCTTCATAGTAATTTAACCTATATGAATATTATTTCACTAGAACCTCAGTGCACAAATCCGTGTACCTTGAAAGAAACTGGGCCTTGAGGACATTCCACCCCAAAGCCTCAGAATATACATTCTTCTCAAGTGCACATGGGTCATTTTCAAAGATAGACCACATATTGGGAGGCAAAGTCTCTTCAAATTCAAGAAGATATAAATCATATCATCTTCTCAGATTGCAATGGAATAAAACTGAAAATCAACTACAATAAAAAACAATTAAAAAACCAAACATCCGCCGAAACTGGTTTGGCTCAATGGATAGAGCGTCGGCTTGGGGACTGAAAGGTCCCGGGTTCGATTCCGGTCAAGGGCATGTACCTTGGTTGCGGGCATATCCCCAGTAGGGGGTGTGTAAGAGGCAGCTGATCGATGACTCTCTCTCATCGATGTTTCTAACTCTCTATCTCTCTCCCTTCCTCTCTGTATAAAATCAATAAAAAATATATTTAAAAAAACAAAAAACAAAAAACAGAAAAAAAATACCAAACATCTGGAGGCAAAATAACATGCTATTAAGCATTGACTGGGTTACCAAAGAGATAAAAGAAGAAATAAAAAGCATCATGGCAACAAACAACAATGACAACACAATCCCAAATCTATGGGATACAGTGAAAGCAGTCCTGAGAGGGACGTTCATATCTCTACAAGCCTACCTCAAAAAACAAGAAACAATGAAAATAAATTATCTAATCATACAACTCAAAGATTTAGAAAGAAATCAACAAGAAAAGCCCCATGTTAGCAGAAGGGCGGAAATAATAAAGATCAGAGCAAAGATAAAGGACATAGAGAACAAAACACACACATACACACACAAAATAAACAAACAAAAAAACACACCCAATAATACAAAGATCAAAAACCAAGAGCTGGTCCTTTGAAAGGATAAACAAGATGGATAAACCTCTAGCCAGGCTCACCAAGAAGCAAAGAGAGAGGACCCAAATAAATAAAATCAGAAATGAAAGAGTTGAAGTAACAACCAATCCCCCCAAAATACAGATGATTATGAAAAAATATTATAAACAACTCCATTCCAACACTATAGACAATTAGGTGAAATGGGACATATTCTTAGAAAAATACAAGCTCTCAAAACTCAACCAAGAATAATAATAATAATAATAAAAAAAAAAACTGAATAGGCCGAAAAACTACTGAAGAAATGGAAACAGCAATCAAAAATCTTCCAGCAAACAAAAGCCCTAGTCCAGATGAGTTCTACCAACCATTCAAAGAAAAACTAAAACCTATCCTCCTCAAACGACTTCAAAAAATTCAAGAGGATCTGCCGCTGCCCGCCGGCCGCCGGGGCAGGGCGCGCGCCTCCGGATGCTGCAGTTGGAGAGGATGGGGATGCGGGCTCCATGCGCAGCCCTGGCCTGGGGCGTCCCAGGGGCCAGAGCCCAACGAGTCCAAGGAGGAGGAAGCAGGGCACGTGGAGTCCGGGTGTGATGGCTGTAGCTCCAGCAACCACTTTGTGACCCGGAAGCAATCTCAAGGACAGCGGTCACACCCTGAGGATGGTGGAGCGGACAGTTAGCCCGCTGGAGGCATCCATGCCCACATGGAAGCACCGCACCAGCCCGGGACTGTCTGCCCGCTCCCTCTTGCTCTGCCTCTGGGACGGATGATGAGCCAACGGGTCCGGAAAAGGCAAGTGGCCTGTCGGGGTCACAGAGCCCGTCTCGCCGGCGCTGAGCCAGCTTCCCCCACTTGGTAAGCCAGCCCGGCACCTGTGGCACCCCGTGCCCCCCACCCCACCCGGCGCCGGCCCTGGCTCCGGAGGAAGAGGCCCCTTTGACCTGGAGCGGACCTCCGGGCGGCTGGAGGGCACCACCCCGCCGGGCACCCTTCCTCTCAGGGCAGCCCCCCGGGGAAAGGATCCATCGGGCCCCCAGGCTCAGAGGTGGCCCCAGACAGAGCCAGATGGACCTCAGCTCTGGAGCCACATGACACTCCGTCGCCTCCTCAACCGAGCGAGTCCATAGCACCTGCCTCTCAGCATGGCTGTAGCTGGGACCCCGCCGAGCCCAGCACGGTGCCCGCCCCACGCGGCAGTCTCCGCAGGCCCGTGGGTGTGCACGAAGCGCGCCTGGGGGTGTGATTGGATCCTCGCCGCCCTGGGCACCGCACCCCTGAGGCACAGAAGCAGGAGCTGGGGCTCGGACGGACAGAGAGTGACACAGGAAGGACGTAAGACCTGGCAAGAGAGGGATCCCAACCCACGTTGTCCACACTCCAGAGGATGGCCTAGGCCAGGGGTGGGCAAACTGCGGCTCGAGAGCCACATACGGCTCTTTGGCCCCTTGAGTGTGGTTCTTCCACAGGATACCACGTGCGGGCGTGCACACACTGCGACTGAAACTTCGTGGCCCATGCGCAGAGGTTGGTTTTTGGTTCTTTCTTCAATCGTTGTGCTGTTGATATTTGGCTCTGTGGACGGATGAGTTTACTGTCCTAGACTGTCTGAAGGAGGGGGCTTCATAAACAGTAAGGGGACCCCCAAATTCGGAGCTTCCGAGGGGACACGCCTGCTGATGCTAGGCAGCTGGTGGGACAGAGCTGCTTCCTCCCCCTGGGGCTCCGGCTCCAGCCAGACAGGAATGAAGGGCTGCCAGGGGCAGATTGACATCGCACCTCTGATTAGCACCCTGATGTCAGAGGCTGCCGGAAATGAGGGTGCTGGGGCTGGGAGATGGGAGAGGGGGACAGCACTCCAGACCCTGCTTGGCCTGAGGAAACTGGCTGGTTCCTAGCAGGAAGGCAGAGGCCTACGGGGGTGCTGCCCTGTCCTACCCCCAACCCATTGAACTCTCACCTCTGCTCAGTGGGGCTGCCCCCAGACCTCATTTCCCAGCCTTACACTTTGGGGCAGGAAGGCAGGCTCCGGCAGGGGAGCGGGAGCCCCCCCCCCCCCCCCCCCCCCCCCCCCCCCCCCCCCCCCCCCCCCCCGCCCAGGCACTTGTCAAACACAGGCCCCTGAGGTGTGAAGTCTTCACCCCAGTGTGGGGGTGGGCTTGTGGGCCCTGCAGCCTGCAGATCTCATTAACTTGGGCAGCTCCCAAATGAACCCACCAGAGAGGCTGGTGATAAGGAGATCAAAGGTGACAGGAATGGGGAAGGGAAGAGGGGGGCTGGCTGGCAGGAGGTAGCAGGGCCCAGGCTCCAGATTGGGGGTCCCTCCTGTGCCCCCACTGGGCTTCATCAGACCCACTGACCACAGTCTGGGCCCAGATACCCCAGGGCAGCAGGAGAGGGAGGGTCTCCCACGTGGCATCTCCAGTTTGATGGCGTTTAGGGCTGAAGACCCTGCCTCTTGCATGCCATTTTGGGGGCTCTTCGTCACCACACTCACCCCCGGGTCTTTTTTTTATTATTATTATTATTATTATTATCATTATTATTATTATCATTCTATATTTATAATTTACTAACAGAATAAGACTTCCACAAGTAAAAAAATAAAATAAAATTCAAGAGGAAAGCACACTTCCAAGCTCTTTCTATGAAGCCAGCATTACCCTAATCCCAGAACCAGATAAAGACAAAAAAAGAGAACTACAGGCCAACATCCTTGGTGAACAAAGATGCTAAATTCCTCAACAAAACTCTAGCAAATCAGATCCAGCAATTCATTAAAAGATCAAACACTATGACCTAGTGGGATTTATTCTGGGGATACAAGGACAGTACAATATCCGCAAACCAATATATGTGATACATCACATAAACAAATTGAGAGACAAAAATCACATAACCATATCAATTGATGCAGAAAAAGCATTTAAAAAAAAACACCCAACACCCTTTCTTGGTAAAAAACTCTCAGCAAATTGGGAATAGAGGATTAATAATAAGCATGACCATTGACTTCTCATAAGAAATATGCTAACCCAGAACAAAGCAAATGCCATTTTTAAAGTAATGAAAGAAAAATAAACATGTTAACCTAGAAGTATTTTTTAAAATATGTTTTTTTTTATTGATTTAAGAGAGGGAAGGATAGGGAGAAATAGAAACAAGAATGATGAGAGAGAATCATCTACCAGCTGCCTCCTGCACACCGCCACTGGGGATCAAGCTTGCGACCTCCTGGTTCAGAGGCCCATACTCAACCACTGAGCCACCATGGCAAAAGAATCTAGAAGTATTTACAAAACAATGATCTACTTAAGTTAAAAAAGGGAAAACAGAGATGTTTTTATATAAAAATAAAAGCTGACAACTTTTCACCAATAGAACTGCTATGAGAAATGTTAAAGAAATGTAAATTAAAGGAAGTAAATGTAAGTTAAAGGAAGTAAATTAAATTAAATATTAGAAAGCAAATTAGATCCACTCAAAACAATGCATTAAGTTTAAATACATTAAGAGAGAAGAACAATTTATTTTATATTTATTGATTTTTTTTTCCCCCGCCCAAATTGTTCTGTACGTGGATGTGAATGCTTAAGACATTATTTCCTCAAACATGCCCTTTGGGACACTATTTCTGCGGAATGGTAATAGGTGTAACAAAAAGGGCTCCCAGGTTAGCATAAGTTAGGGAAACAGTGACTATAACTAATTTAAAGTCTGTGTGTGGAGGGCCAGAAAGGGAGTGGGGGGTTCTTTTTCTCAGAATTCAGTCCTTGATTAGGAACCATCAGAGGTTTTACTTAATATTTCAATAGAAATCTCCCAAGAGGATATTTCTGGCTTCTCTTAGACTTATGTGACTATAATAATAAAAGCATAATATGCTATTTAGACCAGACGTCCTTCCAGATGAAGCTGGGGCTGTGAGGGAAGCCAGGGTCCCTGGTGCCAGAGGGAAGCTGGTGCTGGCAGCCAGGGGAAGGAAGGCCTATTCTTGCACGAATTTCATGCATCGGGCCTCTAGTGGGTTTATAAAAATATTTAAAATACTTATGTGCATGTGCACTTATATATTTACATATGTATTATTTGATTGATTATATGCAAGGTACCTCCAGGGAATAACTGTGATGGAATGGATTGTACAAAACACTGGTCTATAAAAAGAATATCCCTAAACAGCTTAAAATCTATAATTAGTGTTCCTGTTCCCTCTAGGGCACATGTGTCAAACACAAGGCCCTCGGGCCAAATCCGTCCCGCCAGGCCTTGCAATGTGGCCCGCACTGCGCTGTCATCACTGCACTCCGTTGCGTTTCCATCACAATGACAGTTTATGATTGTCCAGTAAACCATTCGGCCCGCGATTTAGGCTGGATTTTAGATTTTGGCCCCTTCTCTGATTGAGTTCGACACCCCTACTCTAGGGCCATAACTGGATGTGTCTGATTCTTTTACTTTGCCCCTTACCTTAGTTTATGGACATAAAGAGTAAGACCATGGGTATCTGGTACTGGTACTTACCTTCCAACCTGATTCTATCTTTGAGTGTCAGAAAATGATTTGAACTCCCAACAATAATGCACAAGAGATCACTCTATACTGTCTCTGGTACCTGTGAATTTCTTTGGGTGGTAGTTTGCATTTTTGACCTTAGGCAAGCCAGTTAAGCACTCTGTAGCTCAGCCTGCCCTTCTCAAAATGACAATCTGATCTAATGTAAGCTAACAGCTCACTATTACATATAGAATTCTCATATTTTACAACATGAGAAGTTTAGAACAATTTTAAACTACACTATGATTAGGGTTGGTTAGCATCTTAATTAGTCAGACAAGAAAGAGGGGGCGGGGTCCAGGAAGGATGGAGGCATCTCTAGCTTGAGCAATTAAAAGCAGCCCTGACTTGAACATCTGGGAGAGCCTTAAGAGTAATCAAACATCTCCAGCCAGGACAACTGAAAGAGGGTCCATGGGAGAGGAATGCACAGATGGGGGTTTGGAGACACCAAAATGCTTATCTTACTTGTACAGAAGAAGATAAGGGGGCAGGAAGACATGCATTCACAGAGAATAAAGAAAAGTCACCAGATATTGGGAAGAAGGAAACATTTTCACAGATGATAGAGGAATGTTACAAGGTAAGGGGAGAGAAGAGGGGGTACCATGTGGGCATTGAGCTTTGAAACTAATACCATGAAGCAGAATGACCAATGAGGAAAGCACAGGGGTCCCAAATTAAGGAAAGGGACCAAGTAGGAAAGTCATGTTCAGACCAAGAGCTACAGCCTTTGTAAACCAGAGACAAAGAGACTCAGTAGATTCAGATTATTTAGATTTTTTTCCCATTTGGGAGCCCCCCCCCCCCCAGGGGATCCCCTTTGTGGACCCCCCTGCCCAGATGGCATTTGTATATACTTCCAATAAATATCTGCATTTTTATTAGAGAAATCTGTTAGTCCACACATTTATTCAACTTCATCTGACAAGAACCTAGGAGAAGAATCTGCACCCTGAACCCCATGTTTCAAACAGATCACCAGTCTGTTTAGTAGCCTGAGGATTTGTTATCAATAAATTAGCCTTTGTAATAAATTTTTAGGGGAAAAGCTTTTTCCATAACTAAAAATATGGAAATATGATAATTAGAACAGCTGGCATGGTACCCAAAGCCCCACATTCAATTAACCCCAAATTCTTTTTAAGAAGTGATACAAGATGTTTTAAAAAGACCGTTATTTGTAAAACATATCCTTTTTTTTTTCTTTTGGTTTAGAAAGGCATACCTACTGTCTCTCTCCCCCGCCCCCTTAACTTTCAATCCTCAGTCTCCAGAGAATGGCAGTTGTCTTGCATAAGCCCTGTTACTGTTGCACATGATATTTTCCTGAGGTCATGTTTTTCTCTTGGTGCACATTCTTACTAATTTGTGAAAGTATATTTCTTGAGGAGAATACCTAAAAGGGAACATAGGCATATGGATCAATAGGAACCATAGCTTAAAAAAAAAAAAAAAAAAAGACTAGTGAAAATCCACAGAAAATGTCAATAAGAAAATTCTTATCAGCTATACACGACACTATTTAAGAAGTAAGCTTTGCCTTCAGGTTCTCTAACCCAGCTGTTCAGGAACTGACAGGAAATGCCTGGCCCGAGGGATATTATTATTATTTCAAACTTGGTCTTGTTCTTTCCTTCAAAGTCTACAACATCTCTATTTCACTGACCCAGTCAAATTAGTATTCACTATAGATGGAGTGGTACCATCATCATATATAGCTAACATTTGAAAAATGCTCTCAAGCTATGAATTAAACAGCAAACAAAAAGCCAGAGATATTGCCATGTTGATATTATTCTGGCCTATGACTTTTACAGGTTCCTGATAAATCTGATTTCCAATGCTTGAAAGTTGTAGAAAATACTATTTGTGTGTGTGTGTGTGTGTGTGTGTGTGTGTGTGTTCAAACTATCTTTAACTCAAAAGGATCCAGAAAAAGTGGCAGAAGTAAGAACTATTAGTTCAGCAATTTTATTATGCAAATTGAAAAACCATTCATTGTAGTATCCAAGCCTCTGTAGGCATTAGTGGTCTCTGCAAATGAAAAATAGGGTATTAGCATTTTTTAATTTGAACACACCACAAAGCCAAAATATCTGTGCTCATAACATTTTGGTTTAAAAAATATTTAAAAACATATCTAAGAAATAGGTCAGCAGAATTTTACTTTAAATGTTTTTAAATTTCATTTTTAAAAATTGTATTGACTTTATTGGGGTGACATTGATTAATAAGATTATGAGTTTTCTAGTATATAGTTCTAGAATACATCATAAAGCATTCATATTATGTGTTTACCACCTGAAGCTATGTCTCCTTGCATCTCTATTGTATTTACCCCCCACCTCCCTTTACACTCGTCTGCCTCCCCCAGTACACTCTCTGTTGTCTGTCTATGAGTTTTGTTTTCTTTGGCAGATTTTAATCCCTTCACCTTCTTAACCCAGCCCCTCAATCAATTTCTCCTTGGATAGCTGGCAATCTGTTCTCTGTATCTATGAGTGTGTTTCTATTTTGTTTGTTAGTTCATTTTGTTCATTAGGTTCCATATATAAGTGAAATCATATGGCACTTGTTTTGTCTGACTGGCTTATTTCACTTAGCATAATACTCTCCAGGTCCATCCATGTTCTCACAAAAGGTAAGATTTCCTTCCTTTTTATGGCTGAGATGTATTCCATTTTTTAAATGTACCACCATGTTTTTTTTTTTTATTGTTTGTTTGTTTTTTTTATCCACTTATCTACTGATGTGGCCTTGGGCTATTCCCAAATCTTAGCTATTGTAAATAATGCTGTG